>NW_026294534.1:38517772-39717772 GCF_007827085.1 Peromyscus californicus insignis | reverse complement strand
TGTGTGCTTTGTTATGAACAAGAATGAACTTTGCTACGTCACAGATTGCTAAAAGCCCAAGTATTTATTTAATATTTGTAGACTGACAATCCTCAATAACCCTGTTGTATACATTCAAGAAATCTGAATAAAACGTGCTTTCTGTGTGCAGATAACTTCAGGAAGCATTTTCTTCTTAAAAGACGTGGGCCGTGAATCAGGAAGATTGAGCTTTGAAAAGCTTGCTTCCATTTATAGTTTCTTAAAGCTTGTTTTTCCCTGGTTTCTACCCAGTGACTTGGAGATGTTGATATTTCGTTAGGTATTTGTGGAGGATGATAATTGCACCCATGTGTCTGCATGCTAGCCTCCACGTTTTCCCAAGACTAGAGTTGCTGTGAAGTTTATCAGCTGTCGCACTTACTTATCCATTTAGAAGTCCTGCTTTGACAACTTTCTCAAAGGTATGCAATAGTTAGACTTTCATACCTGCCTTGCAGCGTCCCCTGATGCTGCACGTTAACAGAGTTTGGTCGCTACTTCACATTAGATCAGTTTCATGAAAAAACCAGTCTGTCTGGACCGGGTTCTTCTAATTCCAATATGAGTACAGATGCAGACATACAAATTGTAAAAATATGTAAAATATATTAATATATAAATTATTTTATGGTTCTTGATAATAGGCGTTTTCCCCTAGGTATTTTAGCAGGATCTCTATTTCCTAAATAATTTTCTAAAAATGTTTAATTTTGCTTTCTTTTCCTTTAATAAAACATCATTGTTTTTCCCCCTAACAAATCACATCAGTTCAATAAGCTGCCCTCCCTCCCCCTCTCTCCCCTCCCCCTCCCTCCCCTTCCTCCCTCTTCCCCTCCCTCCTTCCATGCCCCTCCCCCTTCCTCTCTCCATCCCTCCCTCCCTTTTCTCTCACAGTCTTTCATTGCTTCTTTCTTCTTTCTTGACATCTAACTCCAAATGATCCCGCCTTCCTATCACCTAAAGCCAAAAGATTTTTTTTGATGAATTTTTAAATGTTTTGTAGTGATAACCTAGTTTTCTCTGACCAGAAGACATATGAGTCTATTTGGGATGCTAGAGCTCAAAAGCCAACAGCCAAACACAACAACAAAACACTTGGGCTTTTAGCAAATGCAACGACTTTTTAAAAACCATGATCCCTTGCCCTGCAAACAAAAAGCGTGCAGGACTGTCTCATTTCTGTCTTTACTCTTCGCTTGAATCTTGAACCCAACAACGTAAAACTTTAAGAAATCCAAATCCTGATATGACCTCTAAACCAATGCTCTGAAGAGGCATTTGAGGGTGTCTAGATGGGAAAGAGAATGTTCCCTGGGTCTTCTGCTGAAAGATGGGGCCCTCCTCTGGGAGTCTTTGATTGTTTTCTCTTTGTGGTAGTAGTCACCAGGCTCTACTTCTTAACAAAGCGAGCATTAGAGAGGAGATGAAAACTAAGCCTTTGTTATGCTTAGAAGTTGGCCACCTTTTCATAAAGCTGAACAAACCTGTTAAAGGAAAATATATATATATATATATATATATATATATATATATATATATATCATATGGTAGCAAAAGGTGATACTCAGGAAGCAAATTCTAGTACATACTACAAAATCCAAAAGTTTGACACTGTACTAACTGTTTACTCAACAACGAAAACAGTTGAACTGATTTCACCAGAGCCAGTTAATCAGTTTGGCTAAGACTTAACAGCGTTCATGCACAGACGACCCGCGTGAACACAAGAGTGTTCCTAACACACGCTTGGCCTGGGTGATTTCCCTTCAGTATTGGTTTAGCCTCACATCACACTGGGTGAACTGTGAAATCATAGTCCCATCCAGCGGTCACCAGTAATATTTCACGGAAAGCTAATAAATTGTAAATGTTGCATGATAAAGCTAGTCAATACTGTGTTTTTAAACTTTTAATTATTTGTGGATATGTGCTTATGTCTGAAGGAATTTTGTAGTTAGCAAACTCTGTGGCTTTAAAACAAAGTGAGGAGCACATGTCTCTATACTCAGGGCATAAACTGTTTAGTGGCCGAGACAAGGGAGTCCCAACATCAGTGTGTGACACTCACCTTCTCCTTTGGGGGGCGGATTGCTAATGGGAACTACCGCCCTTCTGATTGGATAGTCAAACCTCCAGAGCTAAACCTAAAAGGTAAGCCACAAGTAAGGATAAGAAAGTTGAAGACTGGGTTCTGACAAGAGCAGGACTTGGGGATATGATGTCATTTATGGGGAACCCCATTCTTCAGGGAGCTCTTCTGTTACTATGTGATGTCTGAATTGTATTAGGGTTTGGAAAGTGTATGGGTAAAACTGCTTGCTGCTAGTCCTGACGACTTGAGGTTGATCCCTGAGATCCACATGATGGAAGGAGAAAACGCACTACTCCAAGTTTTTTTTTCTCTCTCTCTCTCTCCCTCCCTCCCCCCCTCCCTTCCTCTCTTCCCCCTCTTACTCCATCTCTCCCCCTCTCTCTCCCTTCCCCTCTCTCTCCCTCCCTCTCTCTTTTTCTCTCTCTCACGCACATTTGTGAGTTTCATACATTAAAAATAAATAAATTATAAAAGTAAATTATACTAGTAGAATTTCAGTTAATTTAGCAATGCCCCATTAAAATATTACTGTCTCTTGGTCACTTATTTCCAAGATTGAACTTTTAAGTATCAAAATTTGTCCTGTGTGAAGAGAAGAATTAAGAGGGTTCAGAGAGTGAGGTCAGGATACTCAATGGGACAGCAGGTACTTAACACCAAGTACTATATCATCCTGGAGGACGCTTTGTTGAGGGGAGGCCTTGTCAGTTCAGGACCAGGTGCCTTATGTGTTCCTGCAAATGATTTATCAGAGTATCTGCCTCTTTCAGACGTAGGTTCTTTGCAAATGACAGCAGTTTGAACTGGACAACTGAAGTATGGATTTTTAAGGCATTTATGTTTGAAGTTTGCTTATTTCAGAGACAGTGCCCCTGCCCTTGGGTCCTTTTGTGGTTGTGTGTTTGCATACATGTGCACTTTCATGTGTGTGCAGATGCACGTCTGTGAGCGGGTGTCTGAACACAGTTGCTCCTGTGTATGTGGGGCTCCAGACAAACATAGGTTAATCCTCAGACACAGTCCACCTATTCAGTGACAGCGTCCTTTATTGGCCTCCAACTCGCCAAGGATGCTAGGCTGGCTGACAGGCACCTTCCAGGGATGCCCCTGTCTCTGATGCCCCCAGAGTTGGCCTTGAACCTTTCTCCTCACAGGCCTCCCAAGAGCTGGATCCAAGGCAGAAGCCACCACACCTGAAGAGAACAAGCCTCTGAGTGGAGGCATTCTGAGCTCTTAGTCCAACCCCACTCTTGACCTGTGTGCGCTCCTGTGGGAGCCTTGCCTTCAGTCACGTAAAATGCTTGCCTGCTGGGATTGTTGAGAGAGTGACCTAAGATGGGGTGTGTGGGAAAAAGACATGTTGTCAGCTATTTTGCACATTCTTTTACTTTTTTTTCTAATGACCCAAATGCTGCACACAAACAGTCAGTGTATTTTAAACAGTCACCCTCAATCTGCTTAGAATGATCAGCTTAGAAAAACTCAGGACAAACCCTTTTCCACCCTTGCATGCAGATCCCTCTAGTAATTAAATTATTCTAATTAGAAAAAAATGATTGAACTCAAACGGTAATCAAATTAGTCAAGTCAAATAAAATAGGAATAACCTAAAGCTACACGATCATGATGCATTGTGTCTCAAGATTAGATTCCATGAACCTCAGTGGACAAACTAGATGTTTGGTTTCACCCTTTTGGGTTCTCTGACGAGATATGAGTATATTCAGTTAACGTCATATGACTTTTTTTCCCTCCACACACAACTGAGTCATTGCAAAGGCAGCTTTCTGAAACCATAATTCATCAAAAACAATTTACTTTCAATAGTTTTCATCTATATACATTTTGTTATTGACATTAATGATTCATGGAATTTTTTCAAAGCAACTGTGTGGTCAGATTTCTATATCCAAGGAGAAGGAATTTTCCTCATGATGTGTGACTTGATATATTTTTTTTTTAATATCAGTGGTGGTATTGTATGCCTTTAATCCCAACAGAGACAAAGGCAGGTGGATCTTTGTGAGTTTGAGACAAGATTGGTCTAAGAATCAAGTTCTAGGAGAGCCAGGGCTACACAGAGAAACCCTGTCTCAAAATAAAAAACAAAAACAAAAGAAAAACAAAAAAAGAAGTAACAAGAAGAGGAAGATAAGAAGGAGAAGAAGAGGAAGAAGAAGAAGAAGAAGAAGAAGAAGAAGAAGAAGAAGAAGAAGAAGAAGAAGAAGAAGAAGAGGAACAACTGAAAATGTGGAAAATATGGAATTTAAGTATCTGGTTGATTTGTGTTTGTGCTGTGTAGTAAAACAGATACAAAAGGTATGAAAAGAATATGTTTTAAAGGCCTCACTTTTGTCCTGACTAGAAGAAATGTCCATCAACCTAATGAGAATATTACATGAAACTTGAACAGTTAAATCACATTAACAGCTTTTGTAAAAGTATAAATTAGCAGATAATTAAGGATGAAATTAGGTTTTTGAAGGCTAGAAGTACATTTTAGAAGAAACTAGAATTCTGCAGGAACTCTCAAAGGCTGTAAACACAAAATGCAGCCTGGAGACATCACACTTTTTAACCTGTTACTGAAAGCATTTCATGCTCCAAAAGGATGGAGATAGAGGTCCTTGTCCACACTGCTTCCTTGAGGAAAGGACCTTGATTGTGGTCCATTAATATGCAGTTATGGAACCAAGGACCACTTTGATAGAAATAATTTCTCCTGCCATGAGCTCAAGGGAAGTCTCCAAGAATGATAAGGAGTGGATTGGGGAAGGATAATTTCCTTCCGTTCTTTGCTAGTTATTCCAGCTGAAGTTCAACATACTGAGAGAGCAGATAACATATGTCCATTTTTTTATCAGCATTTTCATTTTTCCTGGGTCCTGAACCGTGTGCATATTGACAGAACTGTCCCAAGTAGAAACTTGCCAAGATTGTGGGAGGTATTTCATAAAAAGCGGCAAATCTTCTCTGGACCTTATTAACATAGTCCTACCACATAGATTTATTTTTATGTATATTTTATTTCTTTGCTCATTTGTCCTTCTTGCTCTTTTACATTTTTTAGTGGAAATAAATGGCAAGTTTTTAAGTATCCTCAAAAGTCGGAGTGTAGTAAACTTATACAGTCTATATTAAAACTTCAAATGATGTTTGCTACATATATATAAAAACCCAATAGTTAGGTTTTCATCTTGATATAGAAAGCAGTAGTTCTGTCTGTTTTATTATTCCAAAATAAATGTTTTATAGATTGCATAAAATGCTGACCAGCAGTCTGAATTGCTGAACTTGATGAAGTTCCATATTCGAAGAACTGGTTTGAAATTACAGCAAGAGGACTTTAAGTTAGACAAGCAGAATATTTTTGTGCAACGAAGATTTTTTAAAAAGCAGGCTGCACTAGAAGATTATTACAAGTTCATTCCCAGTAGGTCTCTAGGTTCCTAAGACCGAAGTTTCTGGGATAGAAGTTATCAAATCCCTTTATTGAGTATGCAAATCACTTCTCTGGACCTCTGGAGGCTTATGTGGATGATTCTTCAAGAGTTTACTGTTTGATGTAGAAATGGGATAAAATCATATGGACACATCCCCAAAAAAGATTCTCTAAAAATTGCTATTGCATTTCAAATGTAAACACAATGAAAATATCCCTGAGAATGGTACAGATGTAAGCAGACAGGAATGCATAGGTGAGTATTTTCTTTTCATGAAGTGGGTTTCCCATTGCTTTATTACAGATGCCTAGTATTCAGAAACTAAGTGAACTTCAAAATCAACCAGACCCTTTCAAGATAAACACAGCTAAGCTTGTTTTATTATTGACTGAATGTAACCCAGCATACACATTTTGGAAGAGCTGCAGGTTGAACTAGCTAGTTAAGGCTCACAGAGAGAACATGAGATTGTCTGGAACAGGAAGATGAGTCTCATTTTCTTTCTTGAGCTAAAATTATTTTGTCACAGTCATGTGAAAAACATCTATTTTATTCAGATTTTTGGGCGGAAGACAGAAGCTGTCTAAAAGAAGATTGTGAATAGGGCTTGGGTATCTGTTCCATCAGCCCCAACATCATCTCATTTCCTTTCCTTTATCTAAGGAGTTGGCCATGCTCCGTAACCATTTTTCTTGGTCCTATTAACTTTAGGACTGTCTCTCGCTTCTGATCAGCGGTAGAACAAAGTTTGAAGTTGATTGCCCTGTGGTCTAAATGGGCTCCTTTTGAAACGCTTGCCACTGTTGGAGCAGGAGCTGTTTTCCATGTCCTTTGCAGTGATCTGCTATTGAGCCTGCCTTGAGAAGGTGATCAAAGGTAGTGTGAGCCGCCCTGGCTCTTTGGCTTTTCTGAATGTAAGTTCGGCATTTGAATGAAGAACTCAGAAAGGAAAAGAAATAAATAACAGCATCCATTCTTACCTAGACAACAAAGACCTCTTAGCTATTGCTATCTTGTTAGTCTTTCTGAGGAGTCTCACTAGACAGCAGGCTCGTCAGTTATAATTCCGTCATTACTCTTTCTAACAGCTCCTTAAGCCTTGTGCTCTTCAAAGCGGGACTGAGCAGCCCAGAGCCCTGTATGCGTTTGGTCCCACCACTCAGAGCACGAGGCTGAAACAAAATGATGCCAACTGACTTTAAGGCAATTTCCTTTTCTCTGTGGAAATTTCTGCTTCTCATATTGAATCGATTCGCTGAGTGAAACTTGACCTCTTGTTACAGTGCGTACACTTTGCAATGTACGCAAGTAATTCAAAATGAAATACAAGTTATATGTAGAAAATATAAACCCCTGACTCTAGCATGTCCGGCTTGTTGTGAAAAATGAAAATGCCTTAAAAATCTGCTTTTCTGTTAAGAGGGCTGCACTTACCAATGCATTAGATTTTTCTGCTCATTGTGAGATAATTAAAGTAATGGATTCTTGCTTGGACTACATGGTAAGCATATAGTTGACTTCCATATATATATATATATATATATATATATATATATATACATATACTGAAATGGGAAAATTATGCAATTAATTAAAAGAAAAACAAAGCCCTCCTTGTTAAATAGTGGTTTTGACCTCAGGCATTAAAGTGGTGGTTTCATGTCTCTAATTTCCTGCATGTGTGTGCACACTCATGTGAGTGTGTATATGTATGGGTGTGTGTGTGTGTGTGTGTGTGTGTGTGTGTGTGTGTGTGTACAAAGATGATCCACTGAAGACAACATTTATTTTAACTTTTTTCAATATTTACTATGTGGTAGGGAAGGTTATCAGGTTTGAAAGTAAGAATTAAAAGTATTTGGATGGAAAATATTTAATCGCTTTTAAACGTATATGTAGCTTATTTAAATTATGTCTTTGACATTGTCCTGTTTCAACAGTAACTTCTAATAGGTATGTTTCCATGTTGTTGAATTCGAATTGAAGGAAAGCAGGTCCCTGTTTTCAATAATAAAAGAGTCTTTGCTTCTGTCTAATTGCTGAGGAGGAGGATGTCACTGGAATCTCTACCTTCGCCACTGTTAGTGGGAAGTATTGCTGAGCTGTGTCTGTACACAGAATGAACGCATCCCAACAACAGTGTACTGAGTTCTCCACCAATACTCATCGCTGTGTTGGTCTTAGGAGTCTTGAATTCTGTTCATTAGCTTGGGTACCTTGAGTTAGATGAACAGTAGCACATCTCGTGCAGATTATAACTCTTGATAGAGAATTCTACCTTGTCGAATAATTTGTGGTAGACATCTCTCGTCTCTAGATCGGAAAGCATTGAGGCAGCTGGTGTGAGGGTGGAGGTGGGAGTGTTGGCAGAGATACTGCCTCTGCTCCAGATCTTTAATAAATGTAATTAGTTGAGTTTGTGCCTTGCCTTTTTTTAAAAAATAGTGAAGCAATTGTAGTATAAAAAGAGCAGTTGTTTGATTATATTATTTAATTAAACAGTTTCCATATTCTCATTCTTTATAAAGAAAAGCAACTAGTCAAGCCATACAAATAAAAATAAAGGCCCTACAAACGCTGCAAAGTACATAAGGCGATCTCATTAATTCTGGATCTCGAAAGAAGAGAAACAAAAATCTTAAATATGAGAAAATTCGAGAGTGGGCCTCCTGAAGAAAACCACATTCAAAATTCATCTGGTTCTTTGTTTTCAGTACACTTCTCACGTAATCATACATAAATGCAGGACTAGTGTCAGAGCTGGCAGTGGATTCCTTAGTAGCAGAGACTTGTGTAGATGACCGCATTGGGTGAAGCTGCTGTTACCTTTGAGAGGTGACCCTTTAGCATGGATGGAGGCTACCTCGCCTTTCAGCACCCTTGTGCAGGCGATCCTCAGTGCGTGCCGGCTTTCCTCAAATGAAGACTAGCGTGCCAGTGCAAAACTCCCCTTCTTAAAAATGGCTTTCCCTCTCTCCCATCCTCTTATTTATTTACTTTTTGATGCGTAGAGCTCAGAAGTGGGCGTGCTCATTTTATGAAGGCGCTGCATTGATGGCAGAAGCCATAAAAGGGAAGAATTCTTTGGTTGAACAGAAATTAATTAGGAAAAAATGAGGAAGGGAAGAGAAACAGTTAAGTCGGGGGCTTTAAAAAACATTCCAACAGCTGTAATATGAGAGAACAGACTAACACATTTTTTAATATAATTATATGAAAAAGACATTTTTATATTTCCCTCTTCTAGCATAAAAAGAGTTTTTTGTCAAGCGGGGTAACAATTTATTCCTTATGGAAACTGCTGTATTATTGTCTGATGGCCATTTTAGATCCATAAAACGAAATGGATTAAAGAAAATTAAACAGTATTTTTAAGTGTCTACAGCTCGTGGCAGGCTAACAACAATGTATGTGGAACGGCACCAGAGACTAAGCCTTGGTTTCCAAGACTTTGTGTGTGTGTGTGCCCTAAGACCCTACTCAAGTGTGTCCCTCTGAAAGTTCATTTTAAGATGTGATTTTGAAAGTCTCAATAATTGGGGGGAAATAAAAGGAGTTTCCAGCTAATGTAAGCCCATATCACATGGAAGACTATTTATTATACGTAACATCTGTTTTATTCTGCATCACATTGCAATAAGCGCTTTCCAACTTTGATCACCAAAAGGAGTGGTTTTGGCAGTCAGGAAAATTATAATTGGACTTAGATCTGTCACAGATTTTTGTGAACTGTGGTGACTGGTCCTACTTCTCTATCTGTGGTGAGAAGACAAAAACACTTTTCTGAATTCTCAGAATTTCTAAGAATTCTTACTGTTATCCCGACATCCCTCTGACATGATAGGAAATACCCAGAATCTCTCAGGATATTTAGTCCCCTAATAGAGGTTTGTAAACTACTGGAGGTGAGCCTCTTTTACCTGTTGCCAAGAGCGGCTTGAAGTCAGTGTGTGTGTGTGTGTGTGTGTGTGTGTGTGTGTGTGTGTGTGTGTGTGTGTGTGTGTATGGGTGCACATGTGTGTTTGCCTGTGGAGAGACCACAGATGTCATCCTCAGTGTGTCTTCTTTTGGTGTCATCCTTAGGAACACCATCTGCCTCCTTAGAAACAAAAAATCCCTCATTGGCCTGGAGCTCACCACTTGGGATAGAGTGACTGGCCAGTGAGGCCTAGGGATCCTCTTGCCGCTTCCTCCTCGGCACCAGGATTCCAAGTGCACATCCTCATGCCTGCTTTTTTTCAGCTTTGGTTCTGGGGGTTGAACTCAGAGATAAGCACTGAGCCATCTCCCCGGCCCAAAGTCAGTATTGGGTTGAGTTGAATATGCGTCAGCTACTTCTTTCTTCCGAATATCATTCTATAAGTTCATAAAGGTGAAATGGCGTGAGTCATTGGCCCAAAAAGTCAAGGACAGTGATGTGACAGCCTCAAGGGGTCAGGATGTGATCACTGAGTCAGTGCAAACAGGAAAGCCTGATAGGGCGAAACGGGTCCTCTGATGGCTGGAGCCTTCTCCCTGGCGCCTGCGCCTGCTGAGTGCGGTAGATAAGCCCCGGCCATTTCCTAGTTGACCCACCCACGTCTCCTCTGTCAGCTGTCTCTACGTGCTGGGCTCATTTTAACCATTGGTTTCATTGCATATCATTCAGCAATTTTAATTCTTTGAGAATTTCAGCCGACACAGTTGGATCCTATTCACCATTCATCCCAGACGCCCCCTCGCCCCTTCAACTTCTATCCGACCATCTGTCAAAAGTTACCTACTGTAATTAATAGTGGTATTAAGGACTCATGGAGTCAACCAGGTTTTTAAGTAAAAGTCCAAACAGGAAGTGGATGAACAAATGTAAAGAATGAAATTACATTGAATACAGTTCTGCTGTGTTTTCTATACGCGGGAATTGACATGAAACATCCTATCCTTTTCATCCCGTTTCCCACAGATAGAATGTAACAGGTGACTTTTTGTGTAGTTCTTGGTGGTCTTCATTTTTGTGCTGGGAGACTATGAAACTCTAGCTCAGGGAGATTGTTTTTCTGGATTAAGTGGCTATGATAGCTTTCACGTCACCAGCACATCAGTGATTTACACTGTAATTCCATACAACGAAATGTTCAATATGGAACAAAGGCTCCGTCCTGAGGGAAGAATCGTAACTTTCTATGCTACACCCATAAACTGGTAGCCCAGCCAGAAACACTCGTTTCGATGTGTGCCCCTAAGACAGTCCAATGTTGAAGGAAAGGGAAATCAGTCATGTACAGTGTCCAGCACATGACCTTGAGATGAGAAGAATGATTCTGCAGGGCACACAGTCTAGGTTCATTTCTGAGGCCTCTCCAGGCGCATTCTGGGTGAGCATGGTTTCAATTCACCACCACACATCTCAAAAGTTGGTGGTCTGGAACACATCCAAAAGAGTGTAGACTGCAGTGTTTGAAGAAGCATAATTAGTCATGCCCATAAATCAGAAAGTGTGTGTGTGTGTGTGTGTGTGTGTGTGTGTGTGTGTGTGTGTGTGTGCAGCCTTCCCTCAGGAGTTTGCTCATATTCCTTACTCATGGCTGGCCCACAGGAGAGGCCTCACCGAGAACTGAATGTTTCTAAGGTCTTCTCTACCCAGAATTATCTTGTATACTTAGAACCAAACTTGTGAATGTGTACAGCAGGCATTTGCTTCTTTACAAGTAGAGTTTTGTGGGTTCCACTCTTATGTTGTTTTTATGCTTTGTGTTGTTTTTAGGATTCTTATCTTCTGAGAAACTGCTCTGCTGTTTCTTAAAAAAAAATAGCTAAAATGACAAATGAAATGGAAAGATTAACACACACCCTATTTAAATTATCCATTGCTTCTTTCCTTCATCTTTATGTATGTATGTATGTATGTATATATTTATTAGTATTTTTCTGAAAGTTTGAAGAAAATTAAAAATTATTTCCTCATTCTGGGATTTAGTTTTTTGTTCCTGGATATTAAATTCTGATAGACTAGAAAGGGCTCAACAAATACTTCCGGAATTCATCGGCTCTAAGGGGTAGAATTGTGGAAGGTTTTCTGGTGTGGCTCTGAGCATATAAGTAATTAAGACAACTAGAGAAACCAGTGCGCACACATCAGCAGATAGTACTTTTTAAAAGCGTCCAGTGTTCTTCTGTGCACCTCACTCCCAAAGTCTCCACCTGAAAACACACACACACACAGAATTTCTGGCTCTTCATTCATGGGAGCTATAATTGGCCCTTTTCTGAATACTTTGTTCCATGGGATTCATAATAGCACAAGGCTGCAACCAAATGTAAGAGCAAGCACCTAAAACCGATAATCCATTTATAGCTATACTCTGATGAGAATTACTGGGTCACTGGCTACTTGAGAACTGAATGTCTCTGAAGGGGTCAAGTTTAACGTCAAAATTGTTTTCAAATTTCCCCCTTCTCATGTACTGTGTGTGTTTTACTCTGTTCTCACTGAATACAATTAAGGGTGATTTGTTATTGATAAAAATCACATTTGTCCATACCAAACACACACACACACACACACACACACACACACACACACACACACAGAGAGAGAGAGAGAGAGAGAGAGAGAGAGAGAGAGAGAGAGAGAGAGAGAGAATAGGGGCATTTAAGTGTCTCAAATCTTCATGTCATGATGAAGAAAAGATGTTTGTACTATTAGCTCTTGAATTCCAAGATTACATTTTATTTCATTTGCCTGCTGGTGGCACATATCTAAATGAAATATAAAATGACTTACCTGTTTACAAAATACTTCCTCTATGCCAAACCCTATTCTAAAACTCCCAGATTCCTACCATTTCACTCAAGCATTTTAGCCCTGTGTGATGTATCAGTGAGAGGAGAATTTTAGAAACTAATGTGCGGCTGTAAGTTATTTTATGAAAAACTTCAGTTTGTGCTTAGAATAATGTTGAACTGAGATGATAAGGAATGTTTCAGCTTGACTGATGTCTCATGTGTGTAATAAGTGCTTGAGATTTGGGGCATTCATTTGCATAAAGAATGAGTCCAAATTTTTCAAGGTAGCACTCAGAGTTTTTCCTCCTGTGAACCCATCCTTATTTCTTGTCTGCTACCAACTCATCACTTGAACTGTTTTGAGGATCTCCTTGGCTCCCCAAAAATGTGCCTTTCCTACCCCTTCTGTCTGTCTGTCTGTCTGTCTCTCTCTCTCTCTTTGTAATTCATTATTCTTTCTGTTAGGGGTATGTGTGTGCTGTGTGTGTGTGTGTGCTGTGTGTGTGTGTGTGTGTGCTTACATGAGTTATATACAGCATATGTGTTCAGGCTCCCTCAGAAGCCAAAGGGCATCAGGTGCCCTGGAACTCGAGTTATAAGCCACTTGATAAGGATGCTGGGGATCGAACCCTGGTCCTCTGAAAGGGCAGTCAGTGCTCCTGCACCACTTTTCCAGCTCTCCTTTGCCTTTTCTCCAGCCTGTTCTTCTACTTCAGTTCTTTTTTTGCTTTTTTTCAGTCAAACACACATCTACGATTACTAGACAGCCTCAGATATGGCTTCACTAAAGATGCCATAATGGATTATCCACCCCAGCAAAAGGACTCTCTCCCTGTCTCTACAATGCACATGATACATCTCACTGGCTAAACACATGCAGCTAGTTTGATCTGAAGCTATTGCTTATCCTTTTTGGATGATTTTTTTTTTTTACAATTGGAGCTTATGAGTTTAACTTTTTATCACATTTATCTACAAATGCTTCCTAGTTCTGTTGACAACAGCAAGGATATCCAGCCCCTGGGGTTGCATTTTATCCTGTACCCTCTTTCCTTGTGCCAGGAACTCCACTATAAGCTGGAGTTGTTTTCATGTTGGGATTTCATTTCAGTATTGCAGCTGGATTCATTGTGTTGCTTTCAACTAAATTTCAACTGCATTTCAGATTAGAAACTAGGGCTAATCTACTTCTGCAACCCTGATTAGTTGGGGCTTTGATTGTTTTAATTGTAGGAACCAATACATCATTCTGGTATTTATTACATAATTATTGCCTTAGATGAAGAGTCTGCAAACCCAGGTCAAATTCAGACCCACCACCTGTTTTCGAATGGCTTGCGTGCTAGAGGATGATTCTCAGACCTTTAAGTGGATGATGGAAGAAATTATAAGAAGAGTATTAGATGGCAGAGGAAAATTACATGAAATTCAACTTTGCATCTGTAAATAGTTTTATTGGCTCACTACCATACCCGCTTGTTTACGTCTTGTCTGTGGCTGTTGGTGTGACTGTTTGTGTTAGAGCTGAGTGGTTAAGAAGGAGCCCAGGTAGCTCTGTGATGCAGAACTGGTCTCTCCATTTTTACAGCAAGGCTTTTTCTTTAAACTGTATCATAGAGTACTTGAAAATATTCTGTGGGACTGCAAAACTTTTGAAGACAAGGTCCGTCTTTTGCTCTCCCACTACCCCTTCTAGTTTATGGACTGGACACTGGATTACATGTTTATGTGTATGTGGGGGGCGGGGGGATGGACTAATCTGTGAGCTGGGAGTCAGGTCTCAGCTCTGTGGTCTTTCAGGCAGGGCTGTTTACTGCAGTCCGACTTGCAACGTTCGTTATTAACTGGCATGCCGCACAAGTCAGTCAGCAGAGAATCAAAACAATTTTGGGCCTGCAACGTGTTCATTATTATTTGGATGCTTGGGCAAGTTTCCTGACATATCATTCTTTCATGTTTTACAGAGAACACTAATTCTCACTTTGCAGTGTGGTTCCCATTTATTCCCAAGGGGACCTATGCATTAGTTTTTGATTAATGGAATGTTTTCTCCTCTCCCAAGATAAGTGTGGGGATGTGGCCTATCTAAATTGCATCTGGTATGTGTATAAGGGCTGAACAACTGCTCTGTGAGTTAAGCACAGTTAAGTCTATGGATTTGGGTAAAAAAATAAGCAAATAAATAAAAAGGCCCTGGATCTTTCTTCTGTATGCCAGGACAAAGCTTTCTTAAACTTCTCTCTGTGGCTGGGAAAATAAAGACCGCATGTGAATTCTTGTGCAATCTTGTTCCATTTAGGCCCATGCACTGAACCAGGAATTACTCACCTAATCCGCCTATCATTATCATGTTTCATTTGCTTATTGAATTTTAGCAAGAGGGTTTCCAGTCCCTTCTTTCATCATGACATTAAGGTAAGCATTGTGTGTTCCCATGAGTGTCTTACTTGGCATGAAACATTCCATCATGGGTTTGGAATTTAAGAAAACTAGGAAGAGACCTGTTTTAGAAAAATGTGTTTCATTGATAAACAGGGTTCTGGGGGGAACAAAATGAATGGCAAGACTATGTCAGGAATATAAAAATGTGCAGAACATTCATTAAAGTGTTTGTTAAATAATGTATTCAGCCTGACTCTGTTTCCCAGCCTCTCCTTTGCCCATTATATGTTCTAGTAAATTAAAACTAGGAAACCTTTGTCAGAGTTATAATACTCAAACTGACATCTAATTCCCCCAGACAATAGGTACAAGTCTACGAGCCTCTCTCATTTCTTCCCAGTCTTTACATTTATTGATTCTTTTGTAGAACTGTTTCATTCAATCTATTACAAACAGCACTGGTTAAAAGTGTGACGTTTACCACATTTGACCGGAGACACATTAAAAAACAATAGAGTCCTGGCATACCCTCCACACATCCCTGGGGTGTGACTCTTAATCTGAGGAACATTTTCATCTATAATTACTACATTAGATTTGAAGTGCTGGCTTGATTAAAAAAGATTGGCATGTTGATTTTTTTTTTTTTTTGGCTGACCTATTTGGGTAAATGTGGATTTGATTCATCTATTGTGTTACAAATATTTCATTAGTAGAGCCAAGTATGGTGTTTTGTTTCAGGGTCACTGTGTTATCAGAGAGTCGACATTCTTTTTTATCATAGTTACACAAGAAACTGTGTGTGTGCCTGGCATCTCGCTTTCCCAGATATTATAAATAGATACGTGTGCTTCAGAATGCGTTTTAGAGTTCAGTATTATTGAGATTGTTATTGAAACATTTATAACCTACTACACCAAATGGCCTCCGCAAGCTGATGGCCTCTGTTAAGCGTTCCCAGAATTAGCATAATATACTTTTTTATTGGACACCATTCCTCAGGATTATGCCTTTTCTACACATCTGATGTTGTAAAACATACTGTGTAAATAATTGATAATAAACAAACAAATTCTACTTTTGCCCGGGTGTACTTCACCAGTTTCAAGACTTTGAAGTTCCTTAAATAATTTATGGCACTTATTAGTGCAGGCAAATCAAACGGTACCCTTGATCCGAGCGGCTTTTTGTCCTCCTTGTTTCTGAGCAGAATTGTTAAGTGGTCCTTCTGATTGGTAGCTAAACTGAAGGTTGCTGAGAATCGCAGTGGTGTTCATGCTAATGTACGCTGATGCACAGGCATCGGCACGCCCTGAGTATGTATACTGATGGAATTTGTGGAATTCCGAGACTGTATTCAGAAAAGGAAAACTTCGTGCATCTTTGAAGGAAGAGGGGGAAAAAAAAGAATGTCTTTCATGAAAACTGTTTTTATTTTACCTATAGCTTCCTCTTCAGTGCTTGCTGAGATGGGAATCGTGACTCAATATGCGTTCCTTGGCAAAGATACAAACACACTGGGAAAAAAGAAAGAAAGCACGAACTAAAATATCAAAAGACAGATTATATGAGCCTTTTTTAAAAAAAGAAACTTATGAAAGCTTGGGCAGTGTGCCAGGCAGCCAGACTAAATACTAAACAGTAGTACAATAGTCTGACCCGGGTGTGGAAGGCATAGCTACCTGATGGTGAACCGTGAACTCTCGGAAGTTAGGAAAGATTTATGGCAAATGTTGTGTTTTTCCCCCTCCGTTTCTCTTCTATGTTATTTATGATTACACAAATCTTAAGCACAGGTTTCATTGATTTCATAATGAATTCAAGTAAAGATTTTTAGTTCCTGAGTGACCTTTAAAGGTTAGACTGATTATGGTTTGTTTTTTTTTTTTCTGCTAAAAGTTTTTGTTGTTACTGTTGTGATGGGACTCATTTTACCATGAGAATATCCAGACATAATAGTTAGGGTCACTACAGACTAATTATTACCTCAAGGCAGTGAAATCAAACTAGTGCTCCACACAGCCTCACACATACACAACTTTCATGCTTCAGAATTCCTCTTTAATAACCCTTCCACTCAAGCAAACCACAGAGGAGAAAGTTTGTTTTAGCTTTTCTGTTTTTGAAGGGGTCAGGATGAGCAATCTGTAGTGGGCCTGTCTTAATGTATTGCGGCCTTTCGGAGGGGTTTCGTTCATAAGGAAGGACCCACAAAGTGTGCTTTTCCTTCTCATTGCCACGTATGTCAGCCACGTACGTCAGCCACGTACGTCAGTGCTGCTCACTTCTAAATAGTAGTCGACTGTCAACTGGTCACCTGGCACCTGGGGTGTAATCTGTGGGAAAGCTTTAGTCTCTAATACAAGTGGCTCTGGGTTAAATCCCTAGCCTTGTAGAGAAGAGGGACAGAAAGAAAGAACTGGTCAACCTGTCCCATTAAAGTGAATGTAAGAAAGTATTTTAAACCATGTATGTATAGATAGACTTAGATGTATTGTATATAATTGAGTAAATAGATGATTCCTTATGACTTTTCGAACATCCATCTTGTTATTTTACCCACTTCCTCCTTCTCCTTCTGTATTTTTCTCACTTTCTCCCCTCCAATAAAAGGTCCCCAACCTAGTCTTTCTTATTTTTCCCTTTCAAATCACTTGTACTCTCCCAGCCCCCTCTCTTTGCACCTCCCCCACCACGCTCCCTTTTTACTTTCCTGGATTCTGCGGTTACTCCGGGTTGTATACTCAGATCTGGAGACTGGGAGCTATGGGCCTCCGATGAGAGAGAACGTTTGTCTCTCTGGGTCTGCCTTACTCACTCAATATGGTCTTTTCTAGTTTCGTTCATTGATCTGCCACATTAAACGTGGCATTATTTTCTTTTTCCAAAAATTCTTGAAATAGTAGTGTTAAGTACTGCACCAATATTCTCTGAATGTTAATTTCTAATCATAACCCTTAATTAGTTTGTCAATATGCTGTGTAAAGAATTTTAAAAGAAATTCCAGTGCCAAAACCACAAGATTTACATTTGTTATGAACGTTAACCCACTTAACTTCAAGTTCTAATTATGACTATTTATGAGGGAAATCATGGCTCACCATTATATTCCCAGAAAAACAAAAAAACGAACCTCTAACCTTGAAAATCTACCCCAGGGCCCTGGCTAGGCCTCAAGTTCTACAAGCAGCTTGAAGCTTTGAAATCAATAACCCTTCTGGCAACTTCTTTTCGGGGCCAAGATTAACTATCCTAGAAAGAGAACTTATCTTGGATGGTGCTGCAAAGCCAACTCTCATCCCCGGGCTCTTTCCCTGGTATCCCTCTGCTTGGATGGTCCTCAACATTACCCCTGGAAGACGCTGCTCAGAAAAGCATGCTCTTGTTCCTGTGCCATCCATATGAGGAGAGGTTTTCCTGGGGCTGCAGTAGGCTCCAGGCATAGAGTTTCCGAGGATCATCTGCTCGTTAGATCCCACAATGAGATGGTTCTGAAAGAGCTGGGCAATGTGGGGTCCTAAAAATCAGTGTGGGATTGCCTGTCCCAAAGGCCGATTGGTCTCTGTGCTTGGTCTTTGATTTTAGGGCTTTCCTTCTGTCAGTGGTCACTGGCATCAAACTATCTGGTTGGAAGACTCCATGGGGATGTGAGTCCTCAGGGATAGTAACGTGACTTGGGTTGTTGGTGGAAAAGAAACAGCACACCTGTGTGTGGTTCTGTTGAACCTTCTAGTAATATCTATCTTACCAGCCACGGTTGAGACTTCTAGTAATATGTATCTTACCAGCCACGTTACTTTCAGAAAAACGGTGATCATTTAAGAATACTTGTCTCTCTTCCCGTTCCCTCCCCCCTCCCCCTTCCTCAGCATCATTTCTCATACATTTGAGAGGATTGTACCATGGCATCTTAAAAACACTTGTTCCTTGTTGGATTGACATTGCCGCACTGTCTTAGTGTGTTTTTAGTGCTGTGATAAAACAACCAAGGCCAAAAGCAAACTTGGGAAGGAACAGGTTTGTTCTAACTTACAACTCTCAAGTCACAGTCTATCACTGAAGGAACTCAGGCCAAGACCTGATGCAGAGGTCATGAACCAATGCTACTTACCGGCTTGCTCTCTGTGGCTTGCTCAGCCTGCTCTCTTATACAAGCCAGGATACCTGCCCAGGGTGGCACTACCCACAGTGGACTGGGTCTTTCCATGTCAATCATAAATTAGGAAAATGCACCATAGGTTTGCATACAGGCAAGTCTAGTGGGGGTGTTTTCTTAAATGAGGTTCCTCCTTCCAAAGTGACTCTAGCCCATATCAGGTCGACATAACACTAGCCAGAACACACGCAGCAAAGCCCATCATTCCTTTCAGGCCCAATACACTTGTTCTGGGCTGTAACTGTTCCTCCTCTTCTCTGCTCATGGAATGTCATGTATCAGTTTTGCTCATCTTTCCAGGGGTAAAGGAGCTTCATACTTGAGTCCCCTAAATGTCCATTTGTCACCCTCTCTCGCCCCTCTCCTGCTGTCTTCCTTCTTAGGAAAGCCATGGCATTTAGCAGCAGTATATTAAGATGCACAATCCTTGTAGCCATTTTCTGGTTCGGACTACTATTATTTTATCTGAGAATTTTCTTCCTATTCTAATGGTAAGCTTTGTTGTTACTGTGTTTCTTCAGAAGTCTTTTAAGAGTTCAGTGAGTTGGACATTCACTGTTTATTATTGGCTCACTTGATTTTGCCAAGTAAATTGTTCACACCTGGGTTAGTAGTAAGCATTAATAGTCTTACTGTTGAGTATATTATCTCTAAGCAGTGGGTTGAAAACTGGGCCATGATTCACCCTGGCCATGCAGGGTGCAGGGTTCTGGAATTGGAGACATTCTGTTACATTCTGAGATCTGTACTCCCATTTTAACAAAATCTGTTCTGCTCTATCCCTCCCCACGAGTTCATTTACCACAGAGGACATTATTCAGAGGATAAAGAAAAGTTTCCAAACCACTGCCTTAATTACTTAATAAATACTCAATAAATAATTATCCCACCATGGTATTGCATAGGGAAATAACAAGCTGTGATCCAATAATACAAAAGGAAAAACTGTGTGAAGGGCCGGGAATGGGTACCATGGTGTAGGAGCAAGTATCTTTTGCATATAAATGGTTTACATAGTGACAATAACTTCAGCTTAATTATTTAGTCTAACAGATTTAGAGCAGCAACCCAGTCGTACATAATGCAGAGTGTCCTTTCCGCAAGGCTTCGAATAATCTCAAAAGTGCAGTGGTACTTTGTGAGCTCCGATCTCCCATTCTGCAAGGAGATGGAGAATCAGTGGGAAGGTTTGGAGCAGGCTTCTAACCCCAGGATGCTTCCTTGTTTCACAACACCTCTCTGCTTTCTATCCACCGGAGACTCGCTTGCATTAGTAAACTCCCTTCCCTGCACAGATGGTGTAGATGATTATCCCCAAACACCGTAGAGAGTACTGCTTTAGTCAGGTAACCCTGAGGGAAATAAATCTCTTCAGTTCTTCAGAAGGAGAGAAGGGGGGATAATATGTGAACTCAGCACAGTGAGGGAGAGGAGTACACATAGGTGGTGCATCAGAACAGGAAAGGCTAGCTGTGGGGCTCTGGGCTGACTTGAGGATCCTCCCAAAGTCTTTTCAGGTATTGGTTGCATCGGTGGACACTTGCTAATAGCCTCCTGCCTTGCTAAGAAAGGGGCAAAAATGTCACCGTGTAGATGGATTTCGGGTGTGAAGCACTTCGGATGAGGCTGTCGGGCTTGGTCCACAGCGGTGGGAATGGGCGGGAACAGTAGAAGCAGGAAGTGGGTTGCTTTGGTTCTGTTGGCATAATGTAGGGTGTCAGAATATCATCGGTTTCCGGGTCAGGCTTCCTGGAGACTGGAGACCCAGTGGGGCTAGACAGAGAGAGAGGGAGGGAAAGTAGTGGCACACTTTCAACCCGTGAGAAATGGAAACCGTGGTCTGAGACGTGAAACGAAAGTACAAATGGAAGCTAAGAGAGGGAGTGGATAGGAGAAAACACAAAAACAACAACAACAACACTGAAGCCGTCGTTTCAATGAGGAAATCAAAATTTGGACAAAACCACCAAAAGCTCTTGGGGCCCCGAGGAGAGATGGCTCAGCCAGTGGGAACACTTGCTGCGCAAGCATGAAGACATGAGGTTAAGTCTCTGCCACTCAGGAAGAAGCTGGCGCGGGGGTGGGGGGGGGGGGTGTTGCACAGTGGCATGTCCCTTTAACCCAGCATTGGCTGAAGGTGAGGGGTCGGGGGTGGAGACAGGTGGATCACTGGGACTTGCTGGCTGCCCACTTAGCCCCAGCTTCCGTTAGAGACCTTTTCTCAAGGGAATCATAGAGTGGCTGAGAGGACGTCCAACATCCTCCTTTGGTCTCCACACACACAGGTGTGTATGCCAACACACACACACACACACACACACACACACACACACACACCCCACAATGGAATTCTTAGCATGTAAAGTCAGCTAATCCCCTGCTGTAACCCACTTTTTCTCATTCCGTAAACCAGAAGAGAGTGTGTGCTAGTAAGTTTTGGACTAAAAAGAAAATGAGTAAGGTTTAGATAGTGTTAGGTAACGTTGAGAAGGTGCTGAGGTGTAGCTGAGTATGCTACTGGAAATATCTTTGTAACATAGGAAGTGCCAGTGTCATGAGTGAAGGTCAGTGATGGATACAATACATTTAGAAACATGTATTCCATTTCTCAATACCAAGAGGAGGAAGGAATGGTGGTAACCAAGAAAAACGGAACCTGCATAGACAATGGATAAATGAGCTTCACTCAAATGATGGAGAGTGAGTTTGTATTCCTGTTTAGCTTATTGGAAAACATCCCTCCTCCAAATTTATCATAAATGTAAAACCCCAGGTCAGATCTTAAGTCACTGGATGTCTATTTTTAAAATTTATCCAAATTTATTTCAATTAATATTTATATTGTGACATACATATATTTTGATATATATATACATACACACAGTTGTTTATATATATATCTTAAATTTATATAAGTATTTTAAATTGAATATATGTATAAAATATAAACCTAAGTAGATTTTAAAGAACGTCATTTCATATTTTAAAATATACTTTGCTCTTATTTTACCAGGCTATCATTTATTTTTTTAATTTATTTTTAAAATTGTATTAAAGAAATAGTGCTTTCAAAGACAGCTGTTAAAGGTCTACAGATGATTTCTGAAGTACAGAGGACTAAAGAAATGCCAATATTTCTTGCATAGTTATAGAAAAGGAATCAGTTCACATGGGCCTTTTTTGGCTAAAAATAACTCTAAAATAGAAATGTGAAGTATTAGAAGTTGCATTATTGAACCAGATTCATCTTTAAAACTTCTTTTAGTAACTTAGAGTCAAACACTGTGAATAAAGGGCTTAAGGTAAAAGAAAATATATCCAATTCACACTTCAGGAAAATGAAAATACTACAAACCAAGAGAATGTTCTCACTGAGCTTTTTTTTTTTTTTTTCAATGCTCTCAATTTAACCAGCTGGAATTATTTTTAAAGTACATTCAATTCAACCTTTTAAAATGACAGATTTGCCTTTTAATGGGAAATATGTATTTCATCATAAAGATGGGGCAGAGTGCCCTTGGCTAAGTTACTCTCCACAGAAGGATGCTCCTTTTTTGGTACTCTCCGCTCAGCCTAGGAGGAAGAACACAGACTATAGAAGATTGACTCCTGGCATGGAAGATTAGGAGCATACAGGCAGACTGATAGAGAATGATTAAAAATACAGACTGTTTCTCTCAGTATCCCGAATTCACATAGTGCTGTTTATGGCTGTGGGATGAGCAGTCCTTACAAATAGAACCAGGCGGAGGGAAAAAGTCTAGAAGCTAGAGTTCTTCTTATAGTCACACAAGAGACAAACCACAGATTTAAGTGGCCAAGTACTTTAGAAAAGGTAAACTGTTAAGCTGTCCGTTTAAGGGCATTTTGGCACCTCATTCTTAAATCTACATTTATTTCAACCTTTTACCCCCTTTGGGGAGGGGGGGCATAGAAAGTGTCTCTACTACCTAAGGAAAAGCAAACCACCGATAACAACAGAGCTGAATTAAGCTATCTCAGTGCTGGTGTTGATAAAAACAGACACATTTTCAATTAAGATTGACATTTCTGAGACGTGGGCTTGATGGATACTGTTTGGCAAAACAAGATCTGGGAGAGGAGGGTCAACATTCCAGGACTGTAGGGGGAGGGTCGCAGGGGAGCTGAGGTCAAACAAAGATACTTATTCAAAATAGGGCAAGGGTCACAAGCAAGTTCCTTAGGGCTGAAAGGAGGGGGGTCCGGTAGGAGGAGCAGGAGGGTGCTCTAGAGGTCTAGAGGTATGATTGGGAGCCAGAGGGGAGCATTGTTTAGAGAAAAAGTCTTGTAGGTTAGAAACAAATGTGAGGTAGTGTATCCCAGCACAGGGATGGTCATATTGCCTCGACTTCCGGACTCACTTAGAGCAACAGAACAGGAATCTGTTTTAAGAAGGGGAGTTCAGAAGATGCCGGTCTCAAAGGTAGGCATTCGAAGTGTTCCACGGCTGTTCCTATTGGCTAGAAGGGAGAGATACCAAAGCCAGAAAAACCTACAGGACTCCGGTAATTGCTCCGGGGGAGTGGACGGTAGAAAGAGGAGAATCCCAGGTTGTGATGAGAGTCTGAGCCTCATGATTACATGAAGGTGGTAATGAATCTGATAGAGATTAATACTTACTGTTTTGGCTAGAGAGGCGCTACCTATAGGCTCATAAAAGAAAACAGCTTCAAAATTTGTAAATCCATTATTTTAAGTGTGGTGGGGAGCAAGGTGAAAACATTTATTTATAAATTAACTTGTAAACCACTTTTCTTCAGAAGGAGTAATTCCAAAACGAACAACTTTAAAATATAGTAACAATAAATAAGTGATCACACTGAGATTCCTTGTAAATGTTATTGAACACTGTGTAGACATTCACCTGTGGCTTTCGGGACCATATCTTTTCAGCTCAAGTTATTCATTATAACAAAAGTCGTTCTTCACAATGACCCAATATAGTATGCACAGGATAGTCTTTCCAGTTGTAGTTTGGTTTTCTTAGTCATCCTTTTTTTTTTTTTTAAGAGACAAGGTTTCTCTGTGTAGTTTTGGTGCCTGTCCTGGATCTCTCTCTGTAGACCAGGCTGGCCTAGAATTCATAGAGATCCTCCTGGCTCTGCCTGCCAAGTGCTGGGATTAAAGGTGTGCACACCACCTCCCGGCTCTTAGTCATCATTTGAATAAGAGAATATTATAATGCAATTTCATGCTCCTAAAAACCTCTCTGATTCTTATACAATCCAATTGTTTCAGTTTCATTTGGAAATAAGCTGGGTGTGGTGACACATGCCTGTAACTTAAGCATTCTGGAGGCTGAGGCAGAAGGATCATGAGTTTGAGGACAGCCTTCGAGTCATGGTGAGTTCTAGGCTACATATAACACTGTCTCAAAAAAGCAAAATAAAAATAACAACAACAACAATAGAACACAGTTTAAAAGAATTAAAAGCAAAATAAAGCAGATATCTAGGGTCAATTAAAGTTATACCTTTAATGTTTCTGTAAGCAAACATATATGAATGCATATTTAGTTTGCAATTAGAGATTGCTTTTAAAAATTACTCTACCCAAGACAAGTGAATTTGTATTGTTTCCCATTTCCCAGAAAGCACTGTGACGTTTCTTTTTCAGCCACTGTGGACCAGCTGATTCATGATCCCCGGGGGTTTGCATGCGTGCTCATTCTCCTTAGCTTTTCCGAATTTAAAGGAACCCATCTAAAGTAAAATGTAGTTTGCAAATAATTCTCTAATGCTTATTGGATAATTTAATTCCTACTTAAGCCTCTAACTCTAAAAGCACACATTGGCCTTGGCTTAAAACAAAGCAAATGGGAAGACTGGAGAGGAAGCTCAGTTGGTAGCGTACTATCCACGAGACCCTGGTTGATGTCCCCAGCCCAGCACTGTGTTGACTGGACGTGACCACAGAGATCTGTCATCCCAGCATTCAGAGGGTAGAGCAGAAGGTGATGAAGTTCAAGTTTAGCCTTGACTGTGTAAGGCGTTTGAGGCCAGCCTGGGCTACAGGAGACCCTTTCACAGAAAGAAACCCAACAAACAAAACACATAAAACCTCTTCCAAACCCGTCTGCTCAAACTTACTTCCAGACCACCGACATTTTGCAACTGTTTCTTCTCTGGTTACTTTGGCTCTTTCTTGTAAATGAAATAGTTCATGTCAATGAAAAGCTTCCTTACTTCTAATTAATAAATAGTCAAATGTGCTCACCTCAGCTGTGCGGGTTACTACTCATGAAAGTCTTTGCATGGCCCCCAGCATCCTCTCCTGGTGTACCTCTCCCAGGTGCGTCTTCTGCGCCCCTCTCTCAGCAAGGCTGGTCCCAGGCCTGAGCACCCTCCTCTCCATTTACCATGAATATATTTCCTTTGGGTCTCTGGGTGCAGCAGAGCGTTTCTCTGACTGATTTACACCCAGCCATTCTCCTCATGGGGACTCCCCTGGGCTCCCCCAAATCACCATGCTACATCTGGCAACCAAGCTTGCTCTGGAGCCTCAGCTTTGTTCATTGTGCCCCTGGCACATCATTTGCAAGTCGACGACAACGCGAGCAGTCTTATTGATGTGTGCATTTAGATATTTGCACATCCTCCTCCTCACACTTGACTACAGTCATTCCCAGGTGTGAATCTGTGTCTTAGAAGCTTGGAGAATCTCTGTGGTACGGACATGGCTGCTCAACTGAGATCCTAAGAGGAAGCCGCCCTTGGACACTTGAATCAAGTTCAAGTGCATTTGGCCGAATATTGAAAAGTCAAATGAACTGACAATTAACAGTGAGGAGTCACACTTTACATTTGAAACGTGGACTGCCTCTCTGCAACCATTGGGTACTTTATTTTTTTTCTGTGAAGCTAGCCAAAAGGTTTCAAAGAAACTCATTAATTTAGAGAACTCATTGGATAAGGAGTCTAACATGGGGAGAAAAAATTGGCTGAACTAACACATGGACTAATAAAAGATAATGGTTGCTTGTATTTTTTTAAATGTCTGCATGAATGCCCAGAAAGTACATTGCCTCAGAAAACAGAATACAATTTCACACAAACATCAAGTGATGGGATTCATTACCTTCCTGCTTCAAAATGGTTTCCTGGGCTCTGATGCCCAGAACTGTGAGGAAGGCTGAGGACTGAGCCTACTCTACTATAGGTTTTATTTTCCTTTTGAGTGATGATTGCTCTGCTCACAGAGCCTGGGGAGAGCTCAGACTCTTAAATGGCAAGTGCCACCACCCCGTTTCTGCCCACTTTGAAGCAATGCAAAAACTCGTATTACCACCCAGTCCTGCGAGAGAGGTAGCCAGGAAGACTTCTTGCATGGTCCCAGAAAATGTCTCCTTCTTCCTGAACTGTCATCCAAGCCTTGAAATCCTGACACCAAGAATGATTCCTTTATGAATGTCTCATCCCATTGCTGCCTCCCTGCTATTTACCGAGCACATTTTATGGGGATGCCTGTCTCGCTACAAGTCCTAGACATGGGGGCTCATTCATTCAGCAGATACTGCCCGAGAACCAGTCACGTTCTGCACTTGATGAATGTCAGTTGTTATTGCTCATGCATGTGGAGGTTTCTGCTCATTTCTTCCTTCCCCAGGTCCATTCCAGACTCCTCATCCCTTTCCAGTAAGTCAATTTCACATAATTTTCCCGAGGAATGAAAAATGAGTAGCAACTGCTAAGTATTCCTTTGGAGAACCTCTTCCTCAAAGGAGAATTTGGCATATCTGCCTGAGATCGCTAGACTTTCAAATTCTTGGTCTCTCCGGCTCTTTTTAAACGTATGCTATTCCTCTCCACTGTTATTATCTCGAAAGCCCCTGCATGTTTTCCTATGTTATGCACTCAACATAAATGTGAGACTCTCGGAAATTTGTTTGCTAAATCATCTGGCAAATGGTCTTGTTGATGTCTGCTGGGCTGCTTAGAGCCCACAGTTGTTAAGTACTTATTACAGGAACCCAACAGGGCAAATTAAGAAAACTCCGTGTTTGCTTGTTATTTTAGGACTATTATTCTGAGCTTCGGAGGGGGCTGCATATTGGACCTTCTGACCTGAGAGGACTATGCTGTTCTTTAGTCAGAGGTTGCTGTGTGGAATCTGAATCTCTAACCTGACAATAATAAAAGTGATTATCTTTGAGGGGGAGAATGCTCGTTGCTTTTCCTAGTTCAGCCTGCTGGAAAAAAAAAAATGCAATGTGCTTATTTAAGCGGCTCCGGGTTCATTTGCTGTGTCATATTTTATAACTAACTGGGGCTTTTTATACTTACAAATTAAGTTATTTACTTCATTGGGGGGGGAATGTAAACGCTTTATGGGAATCGTATTCCCACATTTGCTCTCTCCGCTCACAGTGAGCATTCCTTCCCGACTAGTACAAGAAGATATGTGAAGTGGTCCAGCTGCTGCTAAGTGATTGCTGATGGCCCTTGCTTTTCTTGGAAGTACCCGCCACAAACTGAAGCTGCTGTGTAAGTAACACACACGTCACTGGGGGTACGTCAGTACAACTACAAGGGTCTTTTGTTCTTTCTAATCAAAAGCAGCTTGGAGGCATCTGAAAAATTTCCCGGTATGCTAAAGCTTGGGAAGAGGTAGTCCAAAAGCATGTTATGTATATCAACATTCGGGCCGCAAAATATGCCGGTTTTCTTTTTAAGGAGCCCAAACCAGGAATTGATTATTGACATCCCTTTAAAATTTCATCTTTTGTAATGCACTGTGCCCTGGTCCAAAGCTTTGACTTTGGCACCTCCTTTTGGCATCATGGCTGTGCTTAAAATACCTCTCCAGCAACTTAAGTGGTTGCTCGTCAGCATTCTCAGATTTTTTCATCTGATCAAAGATGCTGACGCTGCTGTGACTTGGAAGAGAATCCTTGAAGGAGCATGTCTCCCCAAAACATTACAGTCAGTTTGATATCCCTTAAAAATGTAAGTGTTGGGCTGGGCATTGGTGGCACATGCCTTTGATACCAGCACTCGGAAGGCAGAGGCAGGCAGATCTCTATGAGTTCAAGGCTAGCCTGGTCTACAGAGCGAGTTCCAGGACAGTCAGAGTTATTACACAGAGGAAAAAAATTACAGGAAAAAACAAACAAACAAAAAGAAAAACTTAAGTGTTGGGGCCATTGAGATTGTTCAGCAGTTGAGCGTGTTTGGTGCCAAGCAAACATGTGTTTGATCCCTGAGGTCCACATTGTTGAAACAGAGAAGCAGAGAGTCAACTTCTGAAAGTTAATCTCTGGCCTCCACACAGAGTCATGGAGTGCATGCACCCACACGCACCTCCCTGCCACACTAAATAAAAAATTACAAACATGTAAACATTAAATTCTAAATCTTTAAGAGTTGCAAAAACAAGTTGGCCTTTCCTTTGGTAGTAAAGAGGGGTGTTGTGTGTATGGTGTGTGTGCGTGTGTGTTATTGAGGAACAAACCTAGGTCTTCCCACATGCCAAGCATCTGCTCTAACCACTGAATGGTGTCCCCAAGCCTGTTTTTATTTTTTATTTTGAGAAAAGATCTCATGAAATTGTTTTAACTAACTTGGACCTTGCCATCATCCTTCTTTGGCTCCCTAAGAAGTGGAGATCACACGCTTGAGCATCTGTACCTGGCAGGGCAGGTGCTGTTGATGCAAATATATGAGCTGTTTAAATGGTAGATGTCCAGTGTGCTTTTGTCCAGAAACAGGCTTTGTTTTTCATAATTTAATTTTGTTATTCATAAATGGTTCCTCTTGTTAAATCTTGGTGACTAAGAAAATAGCTTGCCCCACTATTAGAAAGTTGTGGAGCTTCTCTAAATGTCTCTCAGCATGCTGTTTTCTATGCTTTTGCTCAGGGACCATTTACTGCCCATCTGCTGATGTTCCTCTGGTCTTAGAGAACCGGTCAATTCTCATTTGGGCCATAGGGCAGGTGTCAGCCAACTGTTGGTCAGTATTTTAGGCTTTGTGTGCCAAGCAACCAGCTGAAAGTGCTGAAGTAACCAGAGAAAATCATTTCCACAATATTCTAAAAACTCAAAAGATAAATAATACAGGAATTTTTTTTTTTTTTTTTTTTTTGGTAATACAAGTCTATTAGTGAGAAAAATGGATGTGGGTGATTGGCATTCTTGGCTTAATTGGAGTTCAAAGTTAGTATTCCCTGTTGGGAAAGTCATCGTAATATGAATAATCAAAACCATTTTTCACTAAAAGGCCATGCAGAAATTGGAGTAGGCTGGATTCGGCCCATAGGACTGTAATATGCCCTTCTCGGAAGTGACTCTTCTTAACTTAGGGTCCCGGCAGCGTCTGAGTACATGTCACCAAGGTGGCTTGTTACATCCACAGATGCCACGGCCTCGCTGGAGCTTCTCAAGCTCTGTTGATGGAACTCCTGTTCTTATGTAACCTTGGATTAGCAGAGTGTACCCCATCTGTAGAGAATCCATTCTTACCCGGGCTCTTCACCCTCAGACTTCCCACGGCCCAGCTCTCTCTCCCTTTTAAAAAACACATGTGATTTTACCGTCCTGTATCTCAGCTGCCATCCATCACCTTTCAAGCCTGCGTGCTTCCCAGGCACCCCCGCTGCTCAAAGCCATAGATCATTCTTCCTGCCGTCATCACTGCGTCAAGCTGCACTCAAGCATCTCGCCATCTCTCTTGCCTTGCCGCTCTAGTCTTCGTGATCTGAAACCTCTGCTTGTCTCTTGACATTTGTGGCCACACAACTCCCAAACCGTACCCTCTCCTAATTCCCTTCGTGGTATACATGAGTGAGGTCCTTCACAGATCCATGACCCAGCCCCGTGGGTGGCTTCTTCAGACCTGCTGGTGGTTTGTTGGTTAGTGTTTCCATGAGGGGGATGTATGGACTAGCTTGAAAAGACTGTAGGTGAGGAGGACCTTGTATTGGGCAAGAGCAAGAGTCTAGTGGTCTTGGAGAAATGGGGGAACTGAAGAGGAAAATGCATACAGCAGCCCCTGGGCATGTATGGTGAGGGGTATCTCAAAAGACTGTGAGACTCAAGACCTGATCAGTCCCTTTCTGTCTATTGATAATGGGTGAATGATGTCACCGATGAGCAGGTATGACTGAATTAACTAAGCCGTAATCCATATCTCATTCTACACTTCTCAATATTTCTGGAGATTGTTCCAAACGTGCACACACTCGTGCGAGCACACACACATACACACACACACACACACACACACACACACACACACACACAGAATGAGGTTTTTCCATAGCCATTGTCCTCACAGAGCCCCTGCTTCCTCCTGCCTCCACCTCTCCACTGCTTCATTCTACATCCCCCCATAGACTTTCCTGTGTTGTCACATCCGTTTGGAGTGACGGCTTCGTTGATGCTGTAGCCTCTGCCTCGAATTCTCTGGAAAAGCTCCACAATGGTCTGGATTGCTAAAGCATTTGCATGGATTCTAAGTGCTTATCTTTAATTCATCATATCAAAATAGAAAAGAAAATTCCCCTCACAATATGCTTCTCTTCCTAATTCATTTTAATCAGTTGCTTTCCCATTTTCTCATCTCAAAGCCCCTCAGCTTGGATGCATTACTCTTTATTACTCTTCTCCAGTGTCTGAATTCTTCAAACATTTTAGCCCATTTATTTTAGATCTATCACATCATTAAATATTATAATTATATTTATCTTATATGCTTACTAGAGTTTATCTAATTTCTGAAATTTTGTGAATTGGGGAATAGTTTTAATTTTTTTTAAATATTGCATTTAGAGGGGAGGAGAGCTGGCCCTGCCCCCTGCTCATCCCTGCAAGGGATGAACTGGCCAGGGCAATGCAGGAGAGCTCACCCTGGAGGTGAGGACAAGGCGGGCTGACCAACTCTGCAACTACCCCATCCTAGAACCAGGTTTATGGGTGGGTGGGCCCACCCCAACATCCACCCCCAACATCCACCCCCAACATCTACCTCCTCTATGATCTGCTGGAGCATGTGAAGGGACCAGCCCTTGCAGACCCAAAGCTGCAGGATTTCCACAACACAGGGAAACAGCAGGATAACCAAGAGGAGTTCCAGCGAGGGCCCAGCATAGATAGTGTAGCAGAAACCAGAGGCCTCCAACCAGACCAATGACTCTCCGCAAGGAACACTTGCAAGTAAAGATATATATGGATAAAGGGTATACTGTGTGACTCACTGTGTCACACTATAACTTCCATGATGGGATTCTTCCCCCTTCAGTTTTCTTTATTCTCTTAAGTCTTATCGGGGGCAGGGGGCTGCAAGGGCAGAGGGCAGATAAGCAGGGATGGGAAATGAATGGGATCAAGATGCATGACGTGAAAGACACAAAAAATAAATAGAAAGTTAAAAAATGCATTTATTTATTTGAGGTAGATGATATACATGTCATGGCACATATATGGGAGTCAGAAGACAACTTTTGTGAGTCAGTTCCCTCCTTCCACCATGTGGGTCCCGGGAATCAAACTTGTATCATCAGGCTTTTTGGCGATGCCTTTACCCACTCAGGCATCTTGCTGGCTCTGGGCATGATTGTTGAAATCAATCTTACTGTCTTCGTTTCTTTCTAATTCCATCTTATGTGTCATTGTCCTAACCATCTTCTCAAGGTGCTTTGTGCCTGGAGCTTTGACATCAGCTGTGGCTCTCAATGACCTACTTGGTGACTGGGCTTCTATTGAAACCTCTTTCCCCGATCACGACTCTACTGTTGTTCTTTCACCCAGGTCTTCTCACACCGGCCCCGGTCTATTCTTAGAGCCCAGGCTCTTTCTGTGTGAGGTTTTGTTTGTAGCCTTCCTCAGTCTAGCTACCTCCCTTCCAAAGAGTGTGGGTCCTAGGAGAGGACTCTCCAGGGCGAGAAGGGATGTGTTGGCTTCTTCCCTCATGAATATCTCATCTGGCTTTTTGCAGTTACTTGTTTAACTGTACGTGGCCGCTGGAGCCCAGTCACTCCCCGTTTGTCCTTACGCCACCCTCTCTCCTCTGTGAGGTGACCTCTAATAAGTGGTGACTCAGGATGAAGCCATCACCATGTGTCCTCATGTTGTCACCATCCCTCAGTCTCTGTCCTGGATTGTAACCTCATCCCCAGCGGAGGTGGCCCAGTAGCCTCGTGACTCTTCAAGTTGGTTTCTCTTTCGGGGCATGAGGCCGAGAGCCATGACTCTTTTTAAGAGCAAGGAGGGTATTAATAAAACTCTTGGACCCCCCATGAATGAAAGCTGTGACTCCTGTTAGGAAGAAGAAGAAGAAGAAATACATTTCGTGGATTGTTCTATATCCTTTTGTCTATTTTTTTTTTTTCTGGTAGGAATCAAAGATAATGTTGTGGAGGGGGGCACTAATAAATTAGATTCAGATGAAGCTCTATGATTAATTATGTTGTAATTAAATATTAACCACTGCAGCATGTCTTATATTTATGCAGTGACTCCCTTTCCTATTTGATATTGTTTAATTATATACAGAGCTATATTCAAAATTAGGCTGCAATCTGAAATATATGAAAGTGAAGTTGAAGAGAAATTTGATCTGATTATGAAAATAAACTCCTAGTGTCCATTATTTGCGACCTGGTAGATTATTCAGAAATCAAATTATGATCATCTATTAAAAACTACTGATCAAATAGTTCAGCTTATTAATATGTAGAAAGACACAGAATCCTTACATGCAAAAACATGACTGTTTTTTTTGGGGGGGTTAGTTTTATGCGGCGATGTTTACCCTGTAAGAGACAGTCACCAGGCACAACCAAACCCACTATAAGAGTTTATCAGGAAAAGGAAGGGACAGGAAAGGATGTGCTAGGCCTATTTGGAAGACATGTAGGGAAGAAGAGTGGGGAGGGTACATGGGATCCGCCTTTTATGGTCCCCCCCTGCACCTGCACATATAGGCCTACGTAGCTATGCCATGCATGACCACGCAGTGCGCAAATTACATAGGCTGGATTACATAGGACCAGCGGCCCCAGAAGTGGCTAAACAGAAATGACTGTCTCAACAGCGCATGCGCGGTCATGGGGGCGTGGCTAGAATCCCTATCAGGGGGTGATGCTGAAAATTGAATGTCATCAACAGGACAGAACTGCTTTCTGACTTACCAAAGAAAATTTAGCTTGTATTTAGCCCCTTTAGTTGTTTTGCCTTTCGGTGTGGGAAATTGGTTGTTTACTGACCACGTGACTCTCTGGACGGCTCCCTTCTTTCTTGCAGGCCTCCATTTACTCCTCTGCAAGTGGAAGACAGGCCAGTTGTTGGCGGGTTTCTAGGGTCGTGAGTCACAGCATGTACAGCCCGTAGCATAAAACCTATATATGTAAAATACACTGCAGCAGCATTAGAAGTGTATGTTCCGCCAATTAGTGAAAAGATTCGGTTACCCAAAGCTCACGTACATCTCTTAACGGTTGGGAAGAAATAGAATTCGGTGTTTATTCTCATCTCTGCTTTCAGACCTAGAGGAGCAAAACTAAACGAACGCATGGGGATTCCCTTATCTCTTTCATGGAATTTTATAAAAGGTTTGCACTTTTTTTTTTTTTTTTTTCAAGCAAAGCCGCAGCTAAGCCTGGGCTGTGCCTGGCTCCCGGGAACATGCAGAGACATGCCCCTGGGTGCTTAGTGTCCGGCCTCCCAGGACTTATCTTCTGTACTGTTTCCAGAGACAGAAATCAGATACCCAGAGCGTCAGGCAGAGAGTGGATCAAGCTACTTGAAGAGGAGTGGGGGGCAGCTGCAAAAACTGAGCCCCAGCCCGAGAGCCCTGGAGGCTCTGCGGGTGGCCAGGAACCACCTCTGCCAGGGTCTCTCTTGTTCTCGGGACTCTGGCTAATAATAAAAGGTCAGCGATTGGAGGCTCTCTTTATCTCAACTACTTAAAAAAAAAAAAAAAAAAAAAAAAACTTATGTCAAGTGAGCACTTTACATGTTGTTCGCCCACTTACCCAGTGCCTCCTTTGAAGCTGAAATAGATTGCTTACATAAAATACCCAGGACTGTCTCCACCACCGTCTTTTCATGCTGCTTGCTTCCCTTCAAGCTGTGGGTTCCCTAATCCTTTGATCCAGATACCGTTGAACTCCTTTGAGAGCGGAACAGAAAGGACAGAGTTGAGATTTTAGTGTGACAAGTGGAAGAAAATCAATTTTGACTTCCCGAAGATAGAACTAGTGGGTGCAAGAGATCACCTGTCGCAAATAGATGTTCTTCGCCCAGTTGTCTTGGGTGACCAAAAAAAAAAAAAAAAAAAAAATGCAGCACAATACTACAATACTATACTATACTATACCATACCATACCATACCATACCATACTATACTATACTATACTATACTATACTATACTATACTATACTATACTATACTGTGGAGATAGTACTTTTTTTTTTCTTTATTCAAAACTAATGGGAGAAATTAAGCCTGATGTTTGGGACCACATGAGGAACATCAACACCCGGTCTGTTCTATTAGTCCTGGTGTTTTTGCTTGATGTTACAGGTTCTAAGCTCTCCAGCATTCCACTGGAGGATTTACACATTGATTAGCAGTTAAAAGCATTTGTGTGCAAGTTTCGTTGGATGACTGTTTCTTTAGGAAAACCAGATCTTCCCTGTAATTGGAAGTCCTGCTATGAGTGGATGTTCTGTTAAGCTGCTGAGAACTTATTAAGTAACTGAATAAAGCAGAGTGCATTTAGTCTCTCAGTCACACCATATTTCAGACTATCATATACCCTATGAGTCAGTTCAGATGTTATATGTAAGCGATAAAGCATGGGATAAAATTCGATATTGAAACAACATTATGTGAACTATCATACCACCCACAAATATGTTGCACATCAACTTAGTCACCATTTTTCATGACGATACTATGAAAGATTTAGTGACAACTATTTTTATCCTCAGGATAAAGCTATTATGCCCCCAGAAGGTATAAAGAAATCAAGATAGACTTTCCATAATTCACAGCATGGTTGTTTCGGATGTGCTTAATTATGATCACGATTCACTTCAATACAGCGGTGATTTATTGCTGTTTGAGAGCTGCCTGTGAATGTCTCATTAGGAAGAGGAGCCAGAGGATGCGGTACAATCTCTTGGAAGGCACATATTTAATGTCATCTCGGTAATGGAGACACTGCTTTGTCAGGTCTATTTGCATCCCAAAAACTCCGAGCAACAAATGAACCCCACTAATATAATAGAATTTAAAAATTAGTCTACGGTTTATGGCTATTGTCTAGAGATAACAAATGTAGCTTTTCTTAAATGAGAGGGGAAATGAATGCAGTTTAGGTTACTAGGATTTAAATCTACAGGAAAATCTGGGTATTAAGGCGGTGTATTACATTGCTTTTTGGAAATAAGATATAATTCTGCTTTTTAACCCCCTGAAATGTTTCTTCAACATGTGCTCACCTTGTGGTCTTCAGCAAAGTGTAAAATATTTAACTGTAACATAAAAAAGATAGATTTTTGTTGGCTCGGCTTCTCATGTATAGTTCAGCTATGGTCTTTCAAAACTTGAAAGATTCAGTGGATATGATAGCCTAAGAATTTTCCATGTTTGATCATAAACATATATTCAGTACTGTGTTTGTGGATGTCCATAATTAACCTGTATTTGGAGGGCTTAAATTCCACTTGTATTTATTTTTAAAGGCATTCCTCATGAAGTGTGAACCATTTTCTTTAGGTTTCTGTGTATAAATGTATTAGCTGAAATGATGTCAGTGAAGTGCTTAATATTGGTAGTGATTATATCATTAATGGTATAATGCTATGACAGAGGACCAGTCATCTATAATAAATGAAATGCATCCTGTAATTACACTAGCTGAGGGCTAGACATATTGTTTAAGTATATGCATTTTGGATTTTCCTAAGTTATCTACAGTCTCAAAATCAAAACAAAAACATGAAGTTTCTGTCACAGCTCCCTCTAACTAAATTATGATTCACAAACATAATTCCAATTGGGAGCTAAGGAAGGTGTCTGCAGCCGTTTGTCATGATTACTGGCGTGACACTCTCCAGGAAAAGAACACATCAGAAACTTTGGAAGACATGGTCCTGCACTGGAGTGCAAATGAAGTGCAAAGAGCCAGAACTGTCACCTGGACAGCGGCCTTGAGAGCTCGTAAATGGTGTTTCCAAGAGCTTTAATAGTGGGCAAGGACAAGCAGTTCGTCTAGTTGACTCCTTCGAACAAATGTCATTAAGGGAAGAGTGTTGCGCAAATGACTGACTCCATCGTTATTAATAAAAAGAAAGAAAGAAAATATGAGACCTCCAAAATGGGGCGGTTAGAGCTGAATTGTGGCAAACTCTATTTTCACTGACTAAATTACCACTTCACTTGACTAGCTTCTGTAAAAGATGCAGTAGAGGTCACACAGAGGGCCCGGTGAGGCCTCTGTGTGGTGTTATTTTGCATTGGAAAGGTACCGTTTTTCAACCTGCAGGATCCTTAAGGGCAGATTTGCCTAGTTTCCTCGCGCCAATCAAATTGTGTCATGCCAAATCTTTCCCTTACAGAAGCAGTCCTGTAGTAACATTTGAATCAGTGATCTGTGCACTATGGGGTAGAGAATGGATCACAGAAATCTATAAATCCTATAGGCTTAAGGTATTAGCATGGTAACGAGGTCTTCTTTGAATATACAAGGTCTTTTTATTCATATTTTACACACATCAACAAAATAGTATTTGACTGCAAAGGGACCAGCATTGCGCTTACTTTCTCTTCTAACTTAGGGTGGGCCCCAAATCCCCTGGCTCTACATACTTTTCTAAGGTAGCTGCTCTTTGAGTCTAAGGTTCAAAATAGTAACTCACCTTCTCAAGCAATAAACTCTGAATTGGAAGTGACCCCCTAATTGAATGTGGGAGGGAAAGCTTAAGCTAGGGGGGTGGTAAAATAAAGGGAATTGCCCTTTCCCTCCTTCCCCACTGGGTGGTCTCAGAGTTCATGTCAAATTTCCTATTCTCTGCTGAAATACCCCCCCCCCACACACACACACACACACTTGCGTTTTTTGTTCTGTGTTCTGGTTAATTTCTCCAAAGGCCTGTGAGTTTACCAATGGAAATTCTGTTGTTTGTCTGCCCGTTGTATTAACCAGTCAGAAACAATTGCCCATACACAGCCTTCAGAATGTGCGGTTTCCTGCCAGGTCAGACTATATCCACCAGAGAGACAGAAATATTCCCCAATGAGTACTCCTGGTGGTTTTCTTTGAGGTTCAGATTACTGTGCATAAAATACCAGAGGTTACTAGGCAAAGGCGTAGTTGCCTTCAAGTCAGCTTGATCAGTCCCCACATGGTCCTGGGATCTTACCCACCTGTCCTTGACATTCCACTGCATTAGGTCAACAAGTGCGTGGTCTGGCATTCCATCCCGTGGTACCTTTGGCCATTCCTATAGAGCGTCCATCATCCTGACTTGGACAGTCAACTGTGGTATTATTTACCTGTCAGTTCAGTTATTCAACCTCCATTATCAATTCTGCCTGAAGAGGAAAAATTTAGGTCATGTGCCTTGCCTCATATAAACATCACCTTTTTAAAGATAAGGATTATGTAGATACATTTGTTGTATTTCAGACATTATCTCCTCGAGTTTTCTAAGAGTAAATGATGCTCTCACCACCTCGCCCTGGTCTTGTGGTGGAGCCCAGGATAACCTTGAACTTGAGATCCTTCTCTCTCAGGTTCCCTAGGGTAGGGAATACAGGCATATTTTACTGTGCTGAACTTACTAACTTCTAATTTCCTGTTGAATTCCTAACTCCAAACATTGTGTTTGGTACGTAGGTGGTGCTCGCAAATGTTGAACTGAGTGAATGATTCTCCACTCCAAGGCATTTAGCCAAGATGATCAGACAGTGCTGGTATACTTTAACCCTGCCATTGCTGGTCTATTCTTTAACCCTGTCATTGTAGGTCTTTTCTGGCTCAGTATGAGGTCTATGTTCCATCAAACAAGCCACTGACCATCTGGGTACTAAAGTGTTCACAGTGTGAAGACAGGTGTGATTCAAACTGTTTCCGGTGTGAATACCACAATCAGTGCAGAAGTCGGTTTTGACAACTTCCCCGTCGTTTCTATATGTAACTTCCCTGCAGTTAGAATCTGAGCAACTTTGCTGCAAAAGGGACCATGGCCTGTGTGTGACTGGCCATATGAAATCAAGTGACCGCAGTTATTATAAAATATGATCACGACATATCTGAATACGCTAAAGAAAAATATTATACACACAATTGCCTCATTAATACCCGTAATCATAGTAACTAACATGCATTGAGTGCTTACTCTGTGCCTGCACTTTCCCAAGCACTTGACAATTATTTATACCTTAAATCCTCCTAACACGCTGATATAACTATGATAGACAATATTTACCATTCTAAAGTTATTAGATAATTAGTTCACACACACATGAAACCAGTTACACAGTAGGAAAAACTTGGGGCTGTATATTGTGGGCCTGAGTTTTGTTCTTTTAATCTCTATGCGTTACTACTTGCTGCCATTATAGAGAATTTCCCCTTGGATTATTTTTTAAATTAATACTAATTTTATGGAACCATGAAGAGAAAGATATTCTGTTTATGAAAAGAAAAAGATTTGAAGTATGAGAAGCATGAGACAGCATGGATAAAATAAAATCGTTTCCTTGAAATTCAGCCACAGTTAAAGGACATGACCAAGTCAGCTATTGGGTTGACAGTAGGGAGCACTTGAGTAGCAGTTAATATTTATTTCATGCTCTTTGTTTGGAGGGCAGTGTTCCAAAGCGGCGGTTCTCAACCTGTAGGTCAATACCCTTTGGGGACCAAATGACCATTTCACAGGGGTCTCCTGATAACATCGGAAAACACAGATGTTTACATTCTGATTCATAGCACTACCAAAATTACAGTTATGAGGTAGCAAACAAAACAATTTTATCGTCAGGCTCACCGCAACATGAGGAACGGTATTAAAGGGTCGCAGCGTTAGGAAGGTTGAGGACCACTGCTCTAAGGACTTCAGTGCATTTTCTTGGGTGTAGTAATAAGTCCTGTATTGTAGATGACCAAGTTACTTGACCTAAGTCACACAGGTTTTAAGTGACGAGCAGGGTCCCTAATCCAAATGATATGACCCCAAAGTCTGTGTTCTGCCTCCATACAGTGGGGCAGAAAGACACCTTGAAAATCATCCATTCTTGTGCTATCATCTCGGACATGGGGAGGAAGTGCTTGCTGTGCTCCTGAATACCATCTCCTTTAAAGATACGTAGCTGTGATTACCACGGAATGTGTTATACAGACAGCTATTGCTCCTTCACACTACAGTCATTTCAGGATAGCTTCCTGGGTGTTCGTGGCTGTGCCGCTTTATCCATTATTGCGTTTAAACTGTCTGATGGCCCTGATAAATAGGCATGATCATCCACATTTTGTAAAGGAGGAAATTGAAACAGGATCAATTGCTTAAAGTCATATAGTAGGCGGACTGAAAGCCCCCCCCCCCCCCCCCCCCCCCCCCCCCCCGTCTTTCCTGTATCATATATAATGTTCTTCCAAATCAGAGCGAGCTGGATGAGAGTGGGATTTTAGGAAGTCAAAAATGGTCATGTATTGGCAGTTTTGTATTATACAACCTAACTGATGAGTGATCATTCCTTTAACTGGTTTTCACGGTCAATCGTTACATACTTTGAAAAGGACTACCAGTTTATTGCCAAGCATGAACGTATAAGAAAAATCACAAAAATTTGACAAGACTGGTGCCTTGGCTTGTGTCTATGTTAATAAGCAGCTGATCATAGGTTTAATTCATTTTATTTATGCAAATTTAGTATCTGACATTGTTTGTTTTTTTGGTTTTGGTTTTTTTTTTTTTTTGGTTTTCAAGACAGGGTTTCTCTGTGTAGCTTTGCGCCTTTCCTGGAACTCACTTGGTAGTCTAGGCTGGCCTCGAACTCACAGAGATCCTGACATTGTTTTTAAAGGAACTAATGAAATGAAAAATTAAAAAAAAAACACATTTCTGTTGGTTTGGCTGTAGTCCATAATTATGCTTTTTAAAAACCATATGAGTTTAAAACCTGGAATACTTAATTTTAATAGTAGCTGTTAAGATCTAACCTTGGCAAAACACGTGCTCTAGCTTTTTTAGAAATCAATTTTAAAATATCCAAATGATGCTTTATAATAACTGTTTCCGTTTGCATCGTAAACGCCTACAAATTGACATTTATCAAGTTCTGCAGTCAGTCAGTCCAATGGGAAAGTCTGCTCAATCTCCTAAAGATAAAAACAAACAAACAAACCTCTGTTGTGGAAAAATCTCTCTCATGTTATTTGTGAAGACTCATCTCTGAATTGAATATTTTCATAGCCTATGTATGCAGTGGGCTTTGCAGTTGCTTGGAAAACATTTTGCATAGACCAACTTTTAATGTGGCTATGTTACGTGCAAAAAGAGCTCAAAAATACATTGCCCATGGCCATGAATCGCGGTGGCTTCTAGCAAGTCTGGTTGATGAAGAAGAATCCAGTTGGTCTCAGCGTTCTTGTGCTGAACCATAGAGGGCCTGGCGGCTGGATTGTTTCCTCACCCTTCTCTCCTGCCTATATTCTTTGCTGGGATTGGACAGCAAGCTGAAATTCAGGGCAGTGTTCAGACAAGGGAACAACTTGGTGGAACCTGACTCACAGTTAGAGTGATGAACTTTACCGGAGGAGGCCCTGGCTCCTGGCTAGCCAGAGATCCCTTGACAGGTAGACATATTTACTTACAAATCTGAAGGTTGGTAAAAGTAGGAGTTTTCTGATTATATCACATGATGTGTTATAATTACCTAATAGCCAGCAGATGGGATAGTGTGCTCTGATGAGTGACAGAGACTTATGCCTTACCCCCTTTCATGTTGCCTCAGTAACTGGTAGTGAACAGTGTGACATATAATGACCTCTAACTACATGGCTGTCACTGTATAGTCTTTTTTTTTTTCCTTGAGAGATTATTCTTACGTATTAAATATGTTCCTTAGAGTAAGTTTTGAGCCCAACATAAAAAAAAAAAAAAACAAAGAAAGCCGTCTTCGCAGAACAGGAAAATCGTGTGTGGATTTTATCCATGAGAATGGTAGGTAGTGCCTGAGGAGTACCTCTCCATCTATGTATCCTTTAGCAGGGGTCTCACTTTGCCCCTTCACTCATAAATAATGAAGGCATGTGTATGTCAGATTATTTAGAATTCTAGATGAAAAGACACACTTGCTCTGTGTGTGCTTAAGTACCTTCGCTCAAATTCAGTTACACTGCGGCGGAAAATGTCAACGTTTGGAAGCAGTTCCTGACTTCATTTGCACTGATTTTTATCAAAATAGGAAAGGAAGCAAAGGTGGTTGTGCTTTTGTTAGCTCTCGTCCAAGGGGGCAGTGTCTTTTTTTAGGCGCTCCCTGATGAAAGTTAACCACTTTCAGCCCAGAGAGTCAGGTGAACAACGTTAGATGGCTTAATTGTGTGAAGGGGTTGCCATGACATTTATTTTTGTAAAAAAAACAACGAGCAAGTTTATTGAAGTTGAACCTTAGAAACGTGGCCATGGACTGTATCCGTTGTCCCAAAATAAAAAGATAATCTAGGAATTGCTCTAAAGTGGCAACGCCCCAAACTCTGGTGATGGACCACATGGGAGAGGATTTTAGAATAAAAATACCAGAGCTAAAATCATGACGATCCTGGCAGCCTAACGTTTGACGCTATATTAGTTTCCATCTTTTAATTGTCATGTTGGATAATTGACTAATTACAAATTGAGCTGCCTTTCATACGCACTCTGCCCATTCTCAGAGGTCATGACTTCACATACATATGCAAGTTTGTGTGTCAAGTATTGACTCGTGAATTAATTAGAGAAAGGCGCGAGGAAATATTTTTCAACATAACGTTTTAAGTGCATTTTTTTTAAATCCTGGCATTTGATGTCATATAGACTCAATCTACAAGTAAGGCATTTTGGGTTTTTTCATCAGTCTTCAGCACATATTGTATGCAAATGTCACCCTCTCTTTGAAAATACCTTGCATTTTAAGCAAGATCCTATTTTGGACAGTTCTTTATGCTTTGGGGGAGAGTTCTTGTGGGAGAGCCTAAAAAAAAAAAAACTGAATTTTTGCCTTGGCATATTCATTTTAATCTGATCATTTGTCTTCTATCACGTTTAACCCCTCAATCAAACCACCTGGAAATCCTTGTTAAAGTTCAAGGCGTCCATCATCCCCCATCACTGACTCTAAGCAGGAGGTTTATCCCTGTTCAACCAGCAGAATGTAAGTTGTTCTTCGGGGATGCCCCCAGGGAGTTTTTTGACTGCATTTTTGCCAATTGAATTATGATGTGAGATGGCATGGATATTGATCAAATTTCTAAACTGAATTTCCCAATCTTTATACTGTGGTGTAAACTAACCCACAGGTTGTCATAACCAATCCAGTATGTTTTTTAACAATAGTTACTGAAGCATGGAGGGCTTTGAAACTCATTGAAATGTAGAAGGTTGTCTTCACATGGGCTATCAGCAAATTTCCCTTAACTCCTTCCTCGCCACATTTCAAACGAGCAGCCAAATTCATAGAAGGGGCAATCGGTTCGGGGTCTCTGCATCTGTGTATGCGTGTGCACGAGGTGGGATAGTTTGTTCTTATTTAACCCAGGCTTATGTGAAGATGCGTAGGATGCCGTGTTTACACACATCATGGACATAGAGCACAGGGGAATGTTATAGTATGCTAGATAGTATTTCATTGTTCCAGGGTAGGGCTTTTTTTCTTATAAAAAGGAAATAAAAAATCACTCACTATGATGCATTTTCTTTTCAGTAACAGATGATATATTCTGTATATATCAAGAACGTTATTCTACCTCATATTTTTCCTGTTTAACTTTTACATATTTACAATTTTTATTAAGGCATTCTTAACTTAGGATAGAATTTGAGGGTCCTTCCACAGTTTGATGTCTGCTCTGGAAATAGGTTCCTGAGATAAACAAATGATTTTTTTAAGCTGCTGCAATTCAGTTAAGGGGCCCAACTGATGTTTTAGCCCTCAGGGACATGCACCCAACCCTGAGAGATTGCCTGGACCAAGTGGTTCTTTAAAAGGATCAAGCTCTGTCCATCTTCTGGATGACCCCTGGCTGGTTGGTTGACAAACCAGTGTCTTCCCAGGCTCACCACTCATTCAGCACCTTCAGTAATAAAGAGGGAGGACAGAGAGAGGGAAGAAACGTGGAATGTGGGGGAGACTGAAAAAGGCTATATATATATACATATATATATATGTATGTATTATATATGTGTATGTATGTATGTATATATGTATATATATGTGTGTGTGTGATATAGATATATATAATAAACTGGTATGAAAAATGAGATCGAAAGAGACAAATGCCATCTTTGTCTCCCTTGCTTTGATCTTTCTGTCTCTGTCTGCCTGTCTCTCTCTCTCTGGTGGTGTGTGTGTGGTGTGTGTGTGTGTGTGTGTGTGTGTGGTGTGTGTGTGTATGGTTTTTTTTGAGACAGTCTTCCTATGTATACCTTAAGCTAGCCTTGAACTCACTCACTAAGACACCTAGGTTGGCCCTCGAACTCTTAACCCACCTACCTACCTTAGCCTCCCCAGTGCTGGGACTACAGTGCTTAGCATAGTGTTATGGTCTCCCTTCCTGCCAGTATGTCATTCCACTTTAGTCTCATCTGCTGCAGTGAATCGCATATTTTTGCCTCAAAATTGAGTCAGGCAAAGGAAAAAATAGCACAAGAAAGGAAATATATACATAAAGTCAGTACTAGATTTAGACTACAACAAAAATATGTTCTAGATCTTTAAATTTGCATGGCTCCTTTATTAACATGTCTGTATTTATGGGGTGCCTAATTGGCTCATGGTGGTGAGAGCTGCTTGGTATGCACAGATATAGAATGTAGCCATAAAATCAGTTAGTGTTAATAAATGCCTGGTTTTTTACTTTCATGCTCGCACCACATTTTACAACATCCCTCAGTGCACCTGATAAGACTCCATGTGCTTCCAAAAACAAAACAAAATCCTTTAAGGAAGAAAGCAAGTAATCTCTCCCTAACAATAAATGAGAACACTGAGGCTCAGAGACGCTAAATGCCATGAATAAATTGTCATAGTTGCCCTTTGCAGTAAGTCTTTGTATAATATTGAGTTTTCATGCATGTGAATGTGTGTGTGCGTGTGTGTGTGTGTGTGTGTGTTGTGTGTGTGTGTGTGTGTGTGTGTGTGTGCAGTTATAGAACCCTGGCACAAATGGAGATAGATAGGTAAAAAAGAAGGGATTGAATTGACAGATAAATTATGAGCACTTATATATATACCACTTGGCAGCATGGGATTGCCCTCGGTGTGTTAATGTAAGCAGCGGAATGTCCAACAGACAGTTTCAAATCCAATTAAAGTGATCTGTTGTGACTGTAGTTGACTGGAGGCAATGGAAGAAAGATGATTCAAACATCTTTCCAAGATTATCGTCTTTCAGAATCCAAAACTTGAGAGGGAAAAAAAATGATTATGACGTGACTTATTTTTACACACTCCCCAATATATAATTGAGCCATAAAATCAAGCTGTTTCTGTAAAGATTTTTAAGTATCATTGACTGGATTTCTTTAATATTGTAATGGAAACCTGAGACAGCTACTCACAATTTGTATTTCTGGTAGGCATATGAGTGCCTTTAATCAGTACATCCGTTCTTTTTCTTGTTGAATATTCTGAATAAGAATAAAATCGGCAAAATTAGGTAGCATAGGGAAAAGGGAAGTGCTGGCTTTTGCTGGCTTTCCCAGGGATGGTCTCCAGGCCCTATACTTCTGGCTGGGATTCCCGAACAGGAGACAGTTCTTTTCCTGGCATGAACTGTATGGCAGTTGTCTTGAAGCCTCGCTGACTCTACCAAAGGTAATCTTCCCCATGAAATGAAACTCTGCTTTTACACATGAAAATGATATACCCCGGTGTTTACCTCACTGTTTTGAATTTCACAAATCCCTTCTACTTAAAGGACGTAGTTAAACAGTTTGTGTACAGTAAAAATGGGTGTTTGACCATGCTCCAATGAGTATATAGGCAACACAAATGGGACCTGGGGACGTTTTGGGGGGTGAGGTGGGGTGGGAGGAGGGCACGAAGGTGGTAGGTGGACCTGGAAGGCATGGAAAGTGAGTGTGATCAGGGAGCATTGTACGGAATTCCCAAATAATTAATAAAAATATTTTGTTGGGGGAAAATGGGTGTATAAACAAACTGCTTCCTGGTCCAGGTGAGACCAGGAGAAAATGGTCAGGAGGTGTGTATATAGCTGATGATAGCCCATCATGCCATGCTGGTTCATACCTGCATAAGTCAGTAGAGGACCCAGGTGAAGAATCCTAGCTCTGCAGTTATTACACATCCTTCGTTCCGACCCTGTGGGCAACTTAATCTTACCCTTGTAGCCTGACTTCCTCCCTGATTGTAGTTACCCATCTTACAGGTTTGTTCTGTCGATAAAATGAAATAAGCTCCACCATGTAGCTTCGTGCTTGGTAGAACATGCTTGTGCAGCCAGGACACAGCAGCAGTTTGGACCAGTTTTGGTCTCAGAGTTGATAACTCTTGCAAGGGTCCACGATAAAGGATCTTGTAAGTCATTCCAGAGACAGGGGTGTCGAAAGCACCCCACAGACACTGTACTAGGTTGGTGAGAGGGAGCCTTGTCTCTGCATGTGAGAATGGTAGCCAGAAATGTGAGCTTTTGGAGGTCATGTTTTCCAAATTGAGTAGTTATAGTATTTATAGAGAGCAACGGGCCAGACAGCCAGACTTCCATGAGAGAGGGCTCCCACCATGGTGACTGTCACCTGGTCTTTTCAAAGGTTCATGGGACCCAGGGAACTAGGGCCAGGGCCAATGGAATGGCTTAGAACCCTCTAGATCTAGAACCACTGAGAAACAAAGGAATAGTGGAGTGGATAGCTGGATTGTAATATAAACTTAGATGAGGACCAGGGGAAGAGTTGTGGGGTCAAGAGATAAAGCTTCTTTTGAGGACAAGGGGCTACGGCAATTGTAAGATTTCAGGGGGCCAACAAGGAAATTGGAAGCATCTCCAAAGCATGTGAAGAATTGCTTAAAAGTCCTGGGAAAGAGCTTCAAGGATGAAGGGAAATCTTTCTTACCTAGGACATTTGGCAGTCACATAAAGGATTGGGCTCTGCTTGGAGTGCAGCCTAAAACACAGATTTCAAAATATGATCCAGTTCAGCCTTAGTGACAATTTTGTAATCCATCCACAGGGTCCCAAGGAGCTCAGTTGAGCAGTAAGCACCATTTGAAAGAGACCTGGAAGTGTTATGTCCGACCCAAATCATTAGGACACATGGATCAAGAACAGTTACCCTGAGCAATATTAATAGAGCCAGAACCTATATAACTTCCCTTTGTTTATGGAGCTTGAGAGTCCATCCCTTTCCTTGTTAGTCAGTGGGACCCTCAAATGATATGGTCCTGTATTTTCAGAGACATCAAAGGCTGAAAAGCTATATATGATATCCCACTCCATTGCTTGGCTGGGAGAAAGGAAATTGAAAATTCAGAGAAAGTGGCAATCCATAAAAGGAAAGGGGGAGAGAGAGAGAGAGAGAGAGAGAGAGAGAGAGAGAGAGAGAGAGAGAGAGAGAGAGAGAGATGGGGGAGGAGAGGGAGGGAGAGAGATAAAGAGAAAGGAGAGAGAGAGAGAGAGAGAGAGAGAGAGAGAGAGAGAGAGAGAGAGAGAGAGAGAGAGAGAGAGATGGGGGAGGAGAGGGAGGGAGAGAGATAAAGAGAAAGGAGAGAGAGAGAGAGAGAGAGAGAGAGAGAGAGAGAGAGAGAGAGAGAGAGAGATCGATTATAAAGCCTGGATGTCTAGGAGACTGCTAAGGAAGAAGTGAGCCCATCTAGAGCCAGCCCTTGAAGGAGATGAAGGAGACAGGAGTCCAAGGGCACGGGATCTATTTATTCTTGATTGCCTCAATCTAGACATCAACTCTGCGCAAGAAAAGAAAGATGACTAATGGAATGTAATGAGTTTCTATTTCAACAATGCCCAAATCGGCCTCTTTAACTTAGTTCATCAAGAACAAAGATATTAATTGAGAAAAACTAAAATAACATGAAAATAAACTGGAGTCAAGATGATGATGAGCGTGTGTGTGTGTGTGTGTGTGTGTGTGTGTGTGTGTGTGTGTGTGTGTAGAAGTGCATTTTATTTACTGCAGCTGTGTGTGTTTGGGATCCTCAGGCTCCCCTTGGTGACCATAGAGAGGGGAGATATTTTAGCCTTTTCTACTGAGCAGAACATCCCTCTACCTGCTTCCAAGCTGGATAACTCTACAATGACTAGATGTGGTCTTGGGTAATACTCTTTCTTCCTAATAGCTACAAGAGTACACAGACTCTTCCTGTGCTTCCTTAATGGTAGTTACAGTATGTCTTACCTCATTCCTTCCGCTGTGACTCCTACAGCAGCTAATCTTTCATCTCCTGTCAACAATTCTCTGTTTGAATTGTTAAATTCAGTTATTACTGAAGACAGTTCCAGTGGTAGGTGCCCTTCCATTCCATAAAGTTGAGGTGCAGTGACATTTTCCTGGCGTTAGCTGAACTCATGGATCCTTTAAGGGGTGACCATGCACTTGTCTTAGCCCAATTTCCCCACTTGTTTCTCAGAATGGTTGTTCCACACTTTGAATTGCTGATCTGCACTGTGTTGGTACCCTGGTAGCTCAGTCACTGTCGTGTGGCTATGGATCCAAATCCTACAGCCTTTAAAGCTCAACTCTTCCCTGGCCACAATCCCTTGGTTACTGGTCAGTGTCATGGCTATGTGGTCATAGGGGCCCATGGTGGGTAGACAATTGTGAGAGATCCTGAATCTTTTATGCTGATGATTGCTTCACTTTATGCTCATGGCACATGGTCTCTGTGTGAGAAGCAACAGTTTCTATGACATTAGCTTTGAGGTAGCCTAGATTTGGCCTCTTATCTTTGTGTATATATGTGGTTGGTTTTTTTTTTTAATTATTATTCCTTTGTTATCTTTTCAAAATATTCCTTTTTTTCATGGCTTCAGGGGGAAAGAATAGTCATATGTCCAACCCATTGCTGCCCTAGTAGGAAATCCCTTTTCAGAAAGCTTTGTAAATTCTCTCTTTTCTTCTTCCATTAGCACCGAGGGTCAGTGTCTTTGAAACTGTCTTGAAAGGAAACTGTGTTCCAGTAGAATGGGTCGAGTAAGGAAAACAGTGCCCACTGACTTTGAGAAGTTACTTCCCAGCATTGCATTTAGGTTTTCTTACAAATAAAACGAAATTGTGACTGACAGTACTGTATAGCCTCACCTATGGAATCTTGTTTGGAAACTCGAATATATCAAATTTGGGAATAAAACAGTCATTGGCAGAAGCAATTGGGAGATGTAGGCCAAAGGATTCAAAGTAAAAAATACGTAAGATGAAAACACCAGTGTAGGGATCTGATGTGAACTATGAGGACTGTGGCTCAACATTCCGTCTTCTTCTCGGGGTCTTTTCTGAGTCAGTTTCAGCTGCTTTGGCTATGGCCCGAAATACTGCGCCTGTATGGGATGATTGACATGTTTATTAGCTCCACTATGATCTTTACCATCATCATGATACATGTTGTAAACCGTAAACATACATGCAGTAAAAGGTATCTGCAGATGCACACACACACACACACACACACACACACACACACACACACACACACACATACGTATCTGTATATATGAAAGGATCCATCCCAGCTGTAAAACGTGTAACTCACTGGTTACATGCTGTACGTCAGACAACTGAATCTTTAAGAGCAGATAGTTACTGTCACACCCCACCCTATTGATTTCTCTTCTGGTGCCTCTTCAAGCTACATTCGAGGGCCTCCCGGTTCAAAAGGGAGCAGAGGATAGGAAGTCAGCCTTGTCACTCCTAATTGGTGTCTTACATAGATAAATTATCTCGTTATATCAGGTGTCGCTTCGCTCCGTGACAACATGGCGTCGAGAGCATTCGTTAAGAATGCTTAGAGAATGTATTTTTATACTCACAGTTATTTTTTTGGGGGGGTGAACGATCCAGCTTTTGAAGGACAGGAGCTGATTTCAGAAATCCCTCCTTCTCTCCCGGCATTATGGTAGGGTTCCTATCTTTGTCTCATTCTATAAAATGATGAATTTTTGTAGGATGACTAAAAAGTTCTGTATAAAATGTCTCTGCAGATTTTTTTAGCACAAAGGCTCCAGTGTCTTTCCGTTTGTGATTCAGAAATCTGAAGTTTTGGTGGAGTCCCACTGTGTAATGCCAGAGTCCATACATCTGAGGTCACCAGCAACTCACCCTTGGGTTGAGCTGGTGCATGGATCTTGACCCTGCTCTTTTATACTAGTTTGGAGACTCCTGGTTTCACGGCTCAGATTATGTAAATATGTTTTTAATGATGTTGATGATGGATTAAACACTCAAGTATCTTTGTTTTATATTCTGGTTCCTCCTCAGAAAATGCGCCGTATGGAACATCCAGGTGGAGTAGTGTTTAAACTTCCTGGACTTTACATTAACATCCTTTCAATATCAGCTTCAACCTACTTCTTTCTCCCCCCTTCTCTTTTCAGCAAACAAATATAGTGCCTGTGTTGAGGCGAGGATTTGGGGGGAGCTTCAGGAAAATCATTCCTCACATTTTAAAGGTTGTTTGTAATAACTTTGCTTATGCTATAAAAATGTTAATGGCTTTTGAAGAATAAAAACCCCATAATAATTGCCCATCTAGAAGCAAAGTCTTATGGTTTTAGCTGCAATCTATGGTCCCGAGTGGAGAAAGAGTAACATAATACCTTCTATTTATGCATGGTTTATGAACTGATTTTCACAAGGGGCTTTGTATTTATAAAAATGCATCTCACTTCATATGCATTTTAACCATTTAATATTTGATTTGCCAAGAGGGCACAATTTTGTTTTTAAGATGCACCAATACGATCTTAGACAATGGGTGTCTACACTCTTCAGTGCATCCTAAAAGAGTTCTGAAAGATGACTTTGTAAGATCAGACCCCAATTATAGGTCCTTGGGCGTTTTAGTAATTCATAAAGCTCAATTTCCATTTCTCTTGCTAACATAAGTCATACACGAGTAACAAAGAAATTCCTTAATGAATTGGTTGAATATAGTGTATGTAACATTGAAGAATGTTTCCAATTCTAAAATTTGGAAGGATGGTGTTTAAAAGCACTGTAGTTAGTTATCTCAACAGGTGGTAGCTGGTAATTGATAATTATATTTAAAGTATGTGCATTCATTGTGGTTGGTAGTAATATAGCATTTTTATCCCCAGATCTCAAAGCATGTGTGAATAAATATGCATTATTTCCCTATTTTAAATAGCCAGAGACTCACTGAACGTTAATTAGATATAAGCAGACAGAGAGATTGCATGTCCTCTGCTTGCTTGGAGCTACTAAAAAAGTCTTCCCAGAAACTGGGATAAAGAACACAATGTACCTGCTCTTAAAATAACTGCATTCAGGGGCTTGGTTCCAGCTCCAAGTGAAGCCCTTCGGAGCACACAATGCCCTTGCATACACTTCCCCCGCAAGGTCCTCATGCCTACACCCACATCCCAAAGAGGCCTCACTCAGTAATCATTCCGAATCCTGATCTTCTCCCTCCAGCTAGTGAGCCAAGGATAGCCAGATGACAGCATTTCTTCCACCTTTCAGAGGACTTCCAAACCTTAATGAACCCTTTAATTGGGGAAATATTTACTGGCTACCCACCATATGGCGAGCGCTTTTTTAGATGCTTCAGCAGAGCCTCTAATGGAGCTGGCACTCCTGGATGAAAAGATTCCGTGAGCTTGCTTCCACCCACTCACAGCCTTAGCCTGCCCATCTACACCCATCAACACAAGGAAGGTGTCTCACCTCGTTTGGGAAAGACTTCCCCATCCTGCATATTGCCATCAAACGTAGAAATGTTTCTGGGCTTTGTTTTCTACAGTTTGTACTAATTGGATTTTTATTTATGTTGAAAAACAATAGATATATTAAACCATGGCTTTTCGTGCTATATCAAAACCAACCCCCTTCTACCTCCTGCCCTGCCGTGATCACAGGACATGAAAAGGCAAACTTCCCTAGCAAAGAATTGGATGCAATTCTCCAGATTAAAGATCTGGATCAATGCGTGTGATACCTGGCCCAGGAGCTCTCTGTTACTCAAGGTTGCCTAGTCCAAGCCTGTGCTGAAGGAAGGAGAAAGTCTCTTGCTAGAGACTCTAGGTTACAGGGCTTGAAGAGCCTTGGAGGAGCCTCTGATTTTCATGCTAGACATCTTTCTTTCCAGAAGATTCCAGAAACATCTGAGTTTGATTTTCTTGCCTGTCCTCTGTAGCTGGAGTTTCCTCCAGTACTGCCTGGCCCGTGGTCAGGAAAAATCTCTCACCCACCAGTCCCACAGCTGCTCAGACTCAACCGAGTAAACGCACAGAGACTTATATTGTTTACAAACTGTATGGCTGTGGCAGGCTTCTTGCTATCTAATTCTTCTATCTTAAATTAACCCATTTCTATTAGTCTATAAGTTGCCATGTGGCTTGTGGCCTTCTGGTACCTACATCTTGCTTGTCATGGCGGCAGCTGGCAGCGTCTCTCTGACTCAGCCTTCCTCTTCCCAGAATTCTCCTCTCTCCTTGTCCCACCTATACTTCCTGCCTGGCTACTGGCCAATCAGTGTTTTATTTATTAACCAATCAGAGCAACACATTTAACATATAGAACATCCCACAGCCGTCCTCTCTGCCCTCAGTATCAGCTTCCAGTTACTAAATGTTTGACTCTCTAGACTGCTTCCCAGAATGCCAGACTCACTATGATCAGGTACTTACTGGCCACAAAGGTACTGGTGTGATGATGGAGATGGAACAGATTAGCTTTACCTTCTACAGAGATCATCCTGGGGTGGCAAGGAATAGAGAGTCATTATCTTTATACCTACAACCTCTTCTAGCACTCACAAGTATGCCTATTTTCAAATCTAGACCAGTCCAACTTTTCTGTTGCTCTTAGGTATATACGTCCATTAAATGTGGTTCCAATGTATCCATTTGCTCAGGTTTCTATTTCCTGGGCAGCTGTTTGCATCCTTAACACAGGGACAGAACCTTGGCAAGCAGTAGAGGGAGGTTCTGGCCAAAGGGTGATGTCCAGCAGGAATGTCCCTGCTTTTCACTGCACAAGGTCCTCTCAGCTGTTTCAAGAGGGAAACTCTCCTAGAATAGCAGTGGCGCACAGCTGATGAGTGCCAACAACCCTTGCTTTTTGTACTAGGGCTGCCTCTGCAGCAGCTGGTGTTCTCACACATCACTGGCATCCCAGGCCTCCCATGCACTGGTTCAGGCCCCGGCAAAAGTCCCAAAGAGCTGTTGAGTGATATGCAACCTCTTCCAACCATTGCTAAAGATCTAGGGGTGGGAGGGAGGGAAAATAGTGGCTGGAAAGTACCCTGGATTAAATTGGCCCGGGTCCTGCCTGTTTTGCATAATTTTGTGTGTGCATGTAATATGCATTTCGGATAGTTTGCCTGAACTCTCTGCTAACTGAAAGTGTAAATTAACACTCCCAATTCCGAATTCTCATTCCTTGAACCGCAGGTATCTCCAGCAGTTTTGTTTGGTCTTAATTTGAGGTGTTTAAAGAAATTAATTGTGGGTAACTTGCATAGACAGGTTTTGTCACCCTGCTGGCCTTCAGGCTGAGAGGGCTCAACAGCTCATCGTTATTCAGCACTGTGGCTCTCCCCTCTGTCCTGGCTCCGCTGTGGGTCGTGGAAAGAGTACCTCCTTTGCTGCAGACTAAGCTCAATTAGAGAGAAGAGGGAAGAAATACCCCAGCACCTATCGCCAGCACGGTTAGATCAGACCTATAGGAGCCATAGTACATGGTCAATTGTGCCTATTACAGATACCAAGGAGGATGGTTGGTGGTCCATTAAAGACATTATAGACACCATTATCTCTGAAATATAGTGGGGAGGTGCTTCCAGGGGGATGAGTACCTCCACATGTCACCTTAGCATCCCCTTCAAGTAACCCACCTAAGTCAGCACACCCAGAGATGGCTAACAGTGACCCAGATTCTGAGGGACTGTCTGCATCACCAGCCTAGCAACTGGAAGGATGCCAAGCAACGAGGGCGATTCCTTCATATCTGCCACTAGAGTTTTCGGCGGGAGGAAATGTGAGCACCTGAGTGGAAGGCCCACCTGAGTGGAAGGCCCACTGTGCATTCCCCCGATGGCATTGTTCCATACATGGCAGGCTGCTTCTTGCCAGTCAAATGATCCTTCTGTGCATCATGGGTTAATTTGACTCGGGAAGCTGACCGCCATGTACGTTACAATTTTGGTGGGAGAAAGTGCGTTCCAAATTCCTATGTGACTGCCTTCAAAACAAACTTCTGAAATACAACCTGCTCGTAAGTTGTGGAGCGCCTGCATTTAATACTTTTTTGGCAGTACAGTATACTAATTTCAGATTTTTATGCTTCTTATGGAAAAGGACATTCTGGAGACTGCTTAAAATTTGCCCAATTTTGGATTCTTTCTCTAGTATTTATTTCATTTATTCTCTGGCCATATACTTAACACATAGCTAGGTCACTGATACAGGCTCTTTCCAAGGAGATTCTCCACACTATCTTCCCATTTCAGTGCAGTGTTTTTGGTAAGTCCTTCACCAAAGGACAATATTCTAGGTGACAGGATGCCTCCATGTTTCCCCCCGTTACACAATGTGTTACTTAGGAAGGAACCATTCTCTCTCCTTTAGGAGGGACCACAGGCATGCAAAGTCTGCTAGAAATCCCTCCCATTCTCTAGGATGCAGGCACAGGCTTTTGATTCAGCTATCTGAAATGATTTAATCTTGATTAAGCTGCTCTCCCATGTTTCAGCCTCTCGTACTGTCCGGGCCCTCCGATTATGTTTGTAGTGTGTTTCTTCCAAGGCGAGGAGTTATGATGTGGTGCGTGGCTCCTTTATGAGCCTGTGTAGCCATGGGAGCAGAGTTCATTTAAGGCCTTTGGAGCAGTGGTTCTGAACCTTCCTAATGCTGTGACCCTTTAATACCGTTCTTCGTGTTGTGGTGACTCCCAACCATAAAATTATTTGGTTGCAACTTCGTCACTATAATTTTGTTACTGTTATGAATCCTAATGTAAATATCTGATATGCAGGATATCAGTGGAGAACCACCGCCATAGAGTCTCTGCCAAACACAGACCCTTCAGGGTCACTGTGAAACCTGCATCCTGTAGACCGTCCTTTCCACTCTCTAATCCCTTGGACTTCCCATGTCAGCCTTTCCAACCTCTGACTGCAGAAGAAAGAATCCAAGCTGATAGTCCACAAAGGGCTAGGCTCCCAGAGCAGGCAGCCCCCATTCTAGGAGTAACAACCCTGCCCTGTAGGACACATCTCTCCCTGGCCACCATGCTGCCAGACTGCTGCAGTGGTTTGCACACAGTAAATTGGCAACCAGTCCCATTCATTCTTTTCGTGATCAAACCTATGTATATGCCAATGTGAACTCTTCAGTGATGGAAGCTAGAACTGTAGATAGAATACAGCTTTCTTTCAGAAGAAAGTGGGTGTGTGACATAGATACATTGTTATACAGTGTCGTGGGTATACTGCTAGAGGTGGACACTGTTTGGGAAAATGGGGAAGAGAAACCAACCCACTGAAAGATTGGGGGGGCAATCCTGGCTGGCGGTCACATTAGCCTGGGCAGCCTCTAAAACAGATGCATAGAGAATAGGCCAATGAAAGGTGTTAGTGGCGGTTGAGTGAGAATGGTCCCCTATAGACTCATATGTTTGAATACCCGGTCCCTAGTTGTTGGAACTGTTTGGGAAAGTTTAGGAAGTGTGGCCTTGTTGGGAGTGGGTTTGAGATTTTTAAAGCCCATGCCATTCCCAGTTAGAGCTCTCTGCCTTGTGGTTCTGTCTCAAGATGTAAGTTCTCAGCTACTGCTCCAGTGCCATACCTGCCTAATGCTGTGCCCTGCCGTGATGGTCATGGACTCTCACCCTCTGAAACCGTGAGCCTGAAATTAAACACTTTCTTTTAAAAGTTGCCTTGGCTGTGGTGGTTTATCAGAACCAAAGAAAAGTAACTAAGACAGTAGTATTCTACGCCAAGAGGTCAAGACCAATGTGAGTAACTAGATATCAGTTAGGGCACAGTATGAAAGGCAAATAAACACCTCTCAGTAACTGATTCACAGTATATCTTTGTTAATACCCACATCCCCAACTCTACTGTACAACCTCACTGGCTCTCAAATGGCCTCATTTTAGCATATCCCAGGAGTACCTATCATACCTGTTGGCACAGCCAACACCTGTGCATGTTATAGTTTTGAAAGCCCCTGGGGCACAGTAATGATTCTGAATTGCAAGCATAGAAGCATTTATAAGGATAAATATTAATAGGTTAAAAATGTACCCGATGTCTGTAATCTCAGACTTCAAAATACATGTGGTTAGGCACACTGTTTATGTGATGGAGACCTTATAGAACTTATGTCAAAAATGTGCCTCCCTAGGTAGTGGTTCTTCAGAGAGAGTGTATTGTGCACGTGCAGAAATGATGTGCACAAATTCTCAAGCTGCAGTTTCAGAGGAACAAAAGAACAGGCCTCTGTGTGCATCAGAGTTTGGGGTAATAGTAACAGAAAATTACCAGCAACCTTCAGAGACACGATGGTGATCGTGGGATTACCTCAGGTATACATATATGTGCACACACACACACACACACACACACACGCACACACACACACACACCATCTCTCAGAGGCAAACATGTTGAATCATGTTTGAGATTCCCAAACCGAGTGTCGGGAGGAAGAAGGCAGGTTTGTTTTCCTGAGCTTTCATCCATTCTGACTGTATAATGTGCTCTGATTATGTTCTGCCCTTGTGGGGTTCCATCTTTGTGTGCGTGGCGATCAACCACCCAGTGAAATGTTACAAATGGGGAGAAAGCCAAAAACAGAGAAGGACATGGTCGCACAGACCCTTGAGCTGGTCTTGGACGTCAAAGGAGTCTGTAGTGCTTTCTGTCAGATAGTGCATCATGAGTGAAGAGGAAAACGGATTGTGAGAAATGTGATCTAAGACAAAAGAAGCAGCCGGGATGCTACCTGGAGGCAGAGCAGGAGAAGGTAAGAGCTAACGGGTAGACTTTCATGTAGGATGCTGTGCACCACTTAAGATATAACTGTTGGGCACCTACCACGTGCACATAATACCGCACGTGCCAAGGCTGAAGCAGTAAGCAAAATGGTCTAGAGAATTCCCTAACCTTTCAGGGCTTGCTTTGTTTTTAGCTTTATTTATTTTAGTTTATGTAGCTGAGTGTTTTGCCTCATGTATGTGCGTGCATCTTGTCTCTACCCGGTACTTGTGAAGATCGGCAGAGGACATTGGGTCCCCTGGAACTGGAATTACGGATGCTTGGAGCTGTCATGGGGGTGCTGAGAACCAAACCCAGGTCCCCTGCCAGGGCCACTCTTAACTGCAGCCCCAACTTTACTTTCTAAACTAAAAAAAAAAAATTTAATCTGCTTATGTATGTCTCCGTGTTCGTGGAGATCAGAGGGCAACCTGAGGGGCTTGGTTCCTGCTTCCCAAGATGTGAGGCTTAGGGATCCAGCTCAGATCTTCAGGGTTGGGGGCAAGTGTCTTTCCCTGTGGGGTCATGCCCTGGCCCAGGTGCTTCTTTTGAGAGGAGCCTTCACTCAGGATCAAAGAAAAGTAATGAATGGTTTGAAGCAGGCGAGCAGCACAATCAAATTTGCATTTCCTTGGCTCTTTGTACAAGTAATTCCGAGGGAGGGACGATGAGTAGGTGGAGGCGAACACAATGGCCGAATCCCTTCTAATTCCCCTTTAGCCAATTACTTCTCTTTCAATGCATTATACACTCTTTTCTCCAAGAACAAAAGTTTACTGAGATTTTGCGGCTTTTGTTTAGCTACCAAACAATGGGTGCGTAATTACCCAAAGCTTTACATTTTATAACAAGCCGTCATATTTCTGAAATGCAGGCTCTTGGAATAACATGTTTAAGGAATGGTCCTTAATGGCCACTTCCTGCTAATCGGCTTGCAGTTACTCTTCTTACCCCCGAATCCATGCGGCTGATAAGAAATGACAAACTATGGCATGTTTGGTTAAATAAACCATCTGCCTATTTGTAGTCCGGCATTAATTCTCATAAATGTGCCTTCAGCTATTCTAAATGGCTGATCTCTCTGCACGATACGTACATCCATAGCCTGTTACTTCTCTTGCAGATGATTTTTGTAATGAACCGTACACATGTGGTTTCTGTACATCTTCAATTATTTAATGTGAAATTTATATGTAAAAATGTTTATACATTAAATAATTTACACAGGAAGACAATTCAACAAGGTCATTCTGGTCTATAAAGTATGAACCTTGTTTTTAATGAAATAAAAAATAGAGTTCAAAGGAGTTTGAATTTATAACACATCATCCTAGGCTTTGAAGCAGTAAATTTCAGTGGTCTTAAGTAAAGTGCAGATAACGCTGTTGAGCTTACCCTGTGTTTGGCATGTAACATTACACTCGTGGATCCTGGAGCATTCCGTAACCCAGACTCACCCAGAAGCCAAGGGATTTTTTTTTTCTTTTTTTTTGGTGAAGAGTGATATGGTGGATATATCTAACACAAATAACAAAGTCTGAGCCTGCACCTGGAAAACAAACACATGGACATTTCTTTCATAAAAGTCATGAATATTCAGACTTAGAACAAAAATGTGTAAGTATAGGTTTTGGGGTTTTTTTTTTTTTTCACCCAATAAGTTTTCTTCATTCAGTTTTCATAGCTTTTGCCTTTCTAGGCTTTTTATGACTGATAAGAGATTGTGGACTTATAATAGACTTCCAAAGAGATTTTGGAAAAAATTCAAGTCTGGACTGTGGCATTTAGATCCGGCAATGACAAATGTGTCTGGAAGCCCTGTTCTCCACAAGAGGAGTACATGGGTTTCTTTTGTTTACCACTCAGTAATATAGCTGGTTTAGCTAATGGCTCCATTTTTAAATAAGGCAAAGAAATGAAAAAAAAATGGACACAGGAGTAAAGAAACAGTCACCAAGTAACTCAAGTTACCCATACAGCCCACCTCTTCCTCACGTTTTAGCTGCTTTATCCTCAGGCTCAGGGTCTGGCGTCAGATGGGCCCCTGATCCTTCTGCAACCATGAAAGTCTTCCCCCAGCATTTTCCAAGAAATGAGTACCAGAGAAGGGATTTCAGAAGCCAGAGCAAGTCAGGTGCATCCCTTCCATCAGGACTTTGGGCTTACTCTCCCTGCTGACTAGAACGTTTTCCCCCAAACTGTCCCCGGCTTGGGTTCCTGTCATCTTTCAGATGACATCCTGAGAGACAGTTTCCCAGCCCACAAGCCATCTCTCCTTGTGTGTCCTTACCCCCTCTTGTTTCCCACTCGCTCATGGAAATGCACCCTGTGTTCACCCCCTTGTGTTCACACAAGGTACCCGAACTCCACCCCTGCCATGTCTTCTGTGTTCCCTTAGGGGAGGAGCTTTCTGTTCTCTGCAGAATCTCTTAAGACCCAGGAGAGTGGCAGCACTCAGGAAGTTAGTCTTAAAAGGACCCATGAGTACATGAGTGGGACCATTACTGTTGATGTGTAACAATCAGGACCTGGCCAGTGTCATAAAAGGGTAAACCACATTTTTACTCATAATTTTATTGGAATTTTAGATAATGGTGAAAATAGTTTTAAAGTTTTATAATAGTGGAAACACAAGTAGTCTTTCTCCCCTATTATATTCCTATATCTGTTCTAGCGACTTATACTGACACTAGAGTCTTTCTGTGTCAGAGACAATTGAGGGGATAGGGAAAGAGATAAAGGATGGAGATAATTCTTGAATAGCTATTATGGATAAATGCCACCTTCTGTCTGTATGTACATAGAGGATAATATGTATTCTCTGAGGATATCCTAACACGTGTGGTTCAAAATCTGGCCTAGAGCCCCATATATTACAATTACTGTTCCATTTAGTGTTCAGTTTATTGACTTCTTTTCATTGTTAGTAAATTATATTTTGTTTCTAAAACTTGGCAGAAGGCTCATTACGATAATACCGTTTATGATATTGTATGTTGCAAAAATATTGTTTTTTTTTCATGCCAGTAAATGATTTTCTCTTTTTCCTATCCTGCAAGAAAAAAAAAAACACTTATTATTTCTTTGTCTAGTTGAAAATAAGATTGAAAAGATTCCAAATCAAATAGAGGCAGAAATAGAGAAGAAATAAAATGGAACTGCTGGTACTGGGATCAAAACAAAAAGAAGGAAAATTAGACCGCATGTCTGCTGCGTATAGTAGAACTTTATATCCCAAACTCTAAGAAGGCTTAGGTGGAAAAATTATTATACCTATCTGTTTTTTTTAAATATATAAGTTTGATGAATAGTTGGTTATTTTCAAAGTGTAAAGATAGGGTATTTAATTTTAGATCATTTGGCATAATTTGGATTTCTAAAATTAAGTTTCTCAGAAAAATAAAGAAAGAAACTTTACAAAACAACATTAATTAAAATGACTAGAGGAAACAATATTACAGAAATAGTTTCATCTTCAGCGGTGAAACTGAGGAAATACAGAGCAGTGTCCCAGGCTGTGCTGGGGACCTGGGTGACAGAACATCTGGAAGTAAAAAGAGAAGGTTATTGGCCTTTACCTCCCTCTCCATGTTTATCAAGACCTCAGCCATAGCCACCAAAATTTTCCGAAGATAAATCACCTCCTTGTACAGGCTGCTGCCATTGCCTCCGAGCTTGCAACCAGAAACTGGCCTGCACACTCGGGCCTGCTTGTCATGACTTCCAACTGAAATGCCAACTGTAACCGTAGATGTAGGAGAAAGACGTACTCATGAGAGACACAGATGCATGCTCTCCACATTCTTTAAATATTTTCTCCGGCTATCGTCATAACCTCTGTCTTATGGGGATTAATCCTTTTTCTGGTTCGCTTTGATCCCGGTCCCCAGTTAGGCCTCTCAGATGCTGAATAAATTGTGAAACCGTGGTGTCAGGCTTAGAGATAAAAGGAGAGATGCAGACCACGTGTCATCAGCTCGCTGATCTCGGGTGAAAATGCCTCAGCCTTGCTATCCTACATGAACTTGGAGCAGGTGGGTATTTGCCTTCGGATCCTGGCAATTCTCCCTCACAGGCCTGGCCTGCCTGCCTGGGAGTGCAGAGAAGGGTGGGGTCTGGAGGACGTGTTGGTCCTTTAGAGCAGAGGAGGGAGCCTCATGGGTCACCCTCTCCACTCACAGAGCCTCTTGGAGTACATGATTCCTCAGGAATGCAACTCAAGAGCCTACTGGCTTACTTACCTCTGTTCTCCGACGACTGTACTGCAGTGACTTTGAAACCAGATCCATGTGTGTGTCCTCCCAGATGTGGCCTCACAGCCCTAGGAGCCATGTGGCATTGTTACTGCCTCCCTTAGGCGATTATTCTAATGGCTTCGTTCAGAATTTACTCCTTTGAAGCCGCCTCCTGCCAACCTGAAGACCACCCTCCCGTATCTTTTAAGCCCTGAGGATCTGGTTTGAAGATTTTTCTTTTCACCAGGTTCCCTTAACCTGCCTGGGTTCTTGTCGGCTTGATATGCAATGCTGGAATCTCATCCTCTGGGGATGTTGGTAGGTTTAGAAGGAAGTGGGTAGCTTCGTGGTTTGCTACTGGCTTCCCGGCGCTTTGCGCACACCAGGCAGGCATTTGGTAAAAGTGCACCGATCAATACCTCATCCTTTGATCTCTATTTTGTCTCCATCTCTGATAACACTTTCCTCTAATTCATCAGGAAGTGTGAGGCCATCATATATGTACTCAAGCCATGTCTTCCTTCCTTGTCCAGAAAGAGGAAGAACTCATCCCTTCTGTTCAGGGCTGTCTGTCCATCGGCACTCTGCATAGGATTCCGTTTGCCTCCTGTGGCTCCTCAAATTGTCCTCTCCATCCTTGTGTCTACAGTTGCTTCCCTTTGCCTTTCTTTTCCCAGTAGGTTTGAAAACACGGAAGTCTTTACACGGTCCTTTTGGAAGCACATCTTCACCCTATGGTGACTGTCTCCTCCCACCACCTTCCTGCCTGGACCAGTGTTCTAGAACGAGTAGGTGATGCTTCACTCCCCTGTAAGCACTGACTACTCACTCTGTGGCTCCTCTACCTCCACATGTCCACTGAGAAGACAGACTCTCAGTGGTCCCTAGTGACTTCTTAATACCTAAACTCAGGGGCCACTTTCAAGGACTATGCTGGTGCATTTTTCCACTGCTGACCGTATATATTTTTTTTGCCAGTCTGCACTCCTAAACGTTGATATTTTTTCCTCCATGGAACTGTTTTCTCTGAAGCCTACTTTGATTTTCCTGCTCAAGTTTCCTTTTTCCTCCTTTTTTTTTTCTTTGCTTGCTTGTTTGTTTTTTCAGCCATGGGGCTCAAGTCCAGGCCATCCAACAGCTGAAGCAAGCTCCCTACCACTGATCTTCATCCCCAGGCCCCAATAGTTTAGAGGAGAGATAACAGTAGCCTGTATTTGGGTAGTGGTTATCAAATGCAGACACACAGTTGAGAAGAGAGGATGGGAGGGAGGATGGCGAGAGAAGTGAGCGAGATGATCTCGAGGCTTTTGACTTACATGCGTGAGGTGGTAGTGATGTCATGGCTGGATTAGGGAGGATCTGAATAGACTGTGGGAAGGGTATGCTGAGTTTGCGCTGTCTTGGGGCCATGTGCCAAGTAGGTTTGGAGCTTGGGAAAGGCTAGAGGAAGAATAAATGGCCGATGCCTCTGTAGAGAGCGTGAAAGGAAAGGAACAGATGAGCGCTTCCAGAATGCAGGAGTAGAGGAGAATATCTAGTCTAGAGGAGCAGAAGGGTTGGGGAGGGCTAGGTACATCTCAAAGAAAGCCTGAGAAAGAGAAACCTGGTAGCACTGAGACATGGGGCCACAGAGAACAGAGGTTCAAGAGATTTAAAGCAGACTAAAGTACTGTCAAGTCATTCAGCAAGTTCCGCGCTGCTGATGTGTACCAGCCAAAGGCTGCATAATGACATTTTGCTCAAGGACAAAGCATTTCTATGGTGCTGTCCCATCACATTCTGTTTGGCAGCAACAGGTAACCTTTGTGTCCATGTATGTACACTTGATGATGTTGACATGGTGATGGGGTCATCTGCTGACATTTCTCAGAAAATACGCCGGAGTTGGGTGATGATTGACATCCGGGGAAGAGTTGAAAATACGTACCTGTTGAGTGCAAAACATTGTTTTCCTTTGTGTGACTAACGTTCCAGTACTGAGATAAGGAAATCCAACAAAGTGAGGCCGCTAAAGCTGGGTCTCCGCCCCCTTCGCGCGTTTGAAGGATGGGCTCATTCGCTCTTTCCGGTACAATGCGTAAACAAGATTGTCCAGAAAATCAAAATGTAATTAAAACTGGTTTTCCTTGCCTAACCTAATCAAAATGTATTATCTTGATGTGTGGAATTGTTTGAACCAGCTGTACGTGTTGGAACAATTTACAGATACTCATTAAGAAGATTTTATTGGAACACAGGAAGCCTGCAAATTACTGTCTTTTACATCCAAAGGCTTTGGTTCCCATGGTCTTCCAAGGTGGCCAGTGCTATTTCGTTCCAATTTTGTGATTGTAAAGTATGTAAGTTTAGTCAGTTGGCCTGGCTCCTCGGCCATTGGAGAAATGGGAAATGGGAAGCCAAGGACTTGGTTGTCTAGATTCCTACTGCAGAAGCCCCTCCCCTAGTGGTCCAGGAATATTCCTGTGCCCATCATGGATCTGTGCAATTCTCATGGTTGGCTAACCTATAGAGAGAAAACAAATATTGTGTGTCTAATAGACAGCTATTTAGGAAATCTCTTTATGACTTCCCATTTTTCTAAAAGGTTGCAAATATCACTTTACTCCTCACAGGAATATATATTCATGCAAATCAAATCCTATTGAACTTTATTACCTATGCCTGGTTATTTATGTTCTAATTAAACTAATGAGCACCTTGCATTTCATCACAAAATTAACTTTCTAGAATTTTTTTTTCAATGTCTTCAATCTATAATCAATGAATACTTCCCATCTCCTGAAAGGATGGAATTTTTTTGCCTGCTCGGGAACCAGAGCGGTGACTTCAGAGCCGTTTTTTAAAAGCCATCCACGCCTATGCTTGGCTATTATTCCTTTAATGAGCAGAGGTCAATTGCTGTGGGGATATTGGCAGTCTGGTGCGCTGAAATCAGTCTCTTTCTGCCCAGGACAGGGTCATCGGATGACTTGACTTAGTCTGTGCCCTTTATTCCTTGAGATCCTTTCAAGGCACCAGATGCAATTGTTTCCGAGAGCGGAGTCTTCAGAGAGTAGGCCTCAGCAACTTTGTTCTGTCTGCTGAGACGGAGATCCTCCCGTCTCATTCAGAAAAATGAGAAAAGCGGGAGGCGAGGAATTTATCTGATCTCCATTCCTTTGTTGTTGTTGTTGTTGTTTGTGTCGAATATTGCTTTTCAGGTGGCCCCAAGGGGACATCACATGTTCCTACTGAGGTTATAAATTTTGTTTTGATTTTCCATTCCTTTTCAGCAGGCAGCACTTTCCTTTAAACTCTGTCACAGATCCTAAGTGAAGGCAGTGCAGTGGCCCAATTTATTTCTGTGCAGCAACTGTGGTCTGTTTTGAACTGTGGCAATCCAGATGTTACCTAGCCTCTGTAGATGAGTGCGATGGCTGTAATCTGCTGGAAGCCTCCATCCCAGGATGCTGCAATATGACACAGCCATAGGACTGAAAAATTATTCCGCTCTAGGGGCCAGCCTCACGAGAGCAAGGTTTCAAATGTTACTGTTGTGGTGTGAAGTCAGCAGTTGGCTTTAAGATTCTGAACTGTTTTGCTTTGTGGTGTGTGTGTATGTGTGTGTGGGGGGTAGGTAGGTAGGCATCTGTGGAGGTGGCTGTGTATGGAGGTGGCCATGTGTGTGCAGACGTGTGTGTGTGGATGCCAGGGATCAACCTTGGGAGTCATTCCTTAGGAGCTGTGCAGCATGTGTGAGTGTGTGTGTGTGTGTGTGTGTGTGTGTATGTGTTTTGTTTTAAGACAGGATCTGCCACTGAGATCTGGAGGGCACCACGAGGCTAGGCTGACTGGCCAGTGAGGCCCAAATTTGCCTGCATTCCCTCATGCTTCAAGCACACACCAACACACTCAGCTTTTTGACATGGGTGCCGGGGATCGAACTCAGGACCCCATGCTTGTGTGACAAGTACTTTATGGAGTCAGCTGTCACTCTGGCCTCGGAGCTGTTTTTGTTGTTGTTTGTAATCAATAGTCACTAGACCAGTAACTGTCCTCGGTGATTTTTATAGATTTGTCATAGTTAGCAGAGCTGAGAATTTTCAAATGGCAACTTCTAATTTTATTTGGTACCAATGTAACACTTTGTAGGAAGGAGCACCTCTAAGTCTCTGGTTCAGGATGACTCCTTTCTTCGTATGTACTTCCTGGTTCCAGAAAGCACAGAGAATATCACAGGAGCTGTGCTGTTATTTGCAGAAGGACCTACATCCAGCATAGGATGCGCCTGAGGATATAAGTTTCCCACGTGTCCTGAAACAAGGTCCCTGGAACTTGTCTTCTGACACTCTGCACAATATTCTAGTAGCTGACAGTGATTACTGTCTAGTTAATTGTGACTCATAGTCATCAGTGGAATTTGCCGTCATCACTACCAGTCCCGAGGCTAAGGAAAAGGAAAAGAACTTGAGGGGATAAGGTATCAAAACCAAAAGAGGATGGGGAAAAATAAAACAGCGCTTATAGATCAGACTCATGTAATAATTGTCACAGTCCCAAGGGTTCATATTAGACAGGGAGCTAGAGAGCTGACTCAGTGGGTAACAACGGTTGTTGCTCTTTCAGAGAACCCAGAACCCACACTGGGTTCCCAGAACCCACAGGGTGGCTGGCAACGGTCTGTAACTCCAGGTCTAGAGGATTGGGTGCCCTCTTCTGGCCTCTGCAAGCATTGCATGTACATGGTACACAGATAATCATACTGGCATACACACACACCAAAGAAACAAATATGCATAGATTAATTTAAAAGAGTAATGTTAGACATTAGTATAAAATAGACAGTGCAAGCCTGGCTTGTGGAGGAGTGCTGGAGGTGGGCATAGATTGATTCATTGTCTAATACATAAATGGTTTGGGGAGCAGAGGCATTGACAGGAAGTAGGTAAGATGAAACGTGGCAAGAGAAATCAGAGGGCCGAAACGAAAAGTTCTTGAACTCTAAGATGTGTCAACGGAATCATATCATGTAAGAATTGTCACATATTACTTTACTGATTTTAGACAGATTTGACATGACTCTCAGAAAGACTTGTGCCAATACTGATCATATTAACAAGGAATGTGGTAATATGAATCCTCACAGGGTCCACAAGAGGGCCCTTTACCACACCTTTCCATTTACCATGCATTCTCAGCTTTGGAATAAAGCAAAGGGCTTGATTTTCCAGGGAAGAAATTGCCAGTAAGTAAGTACACTAAAACCATATCTACTCAGACAATGAGAAGTGTCGAACTGAAAAGAAACAGTGACATAAAGTAGTGACTGGAGAAGTTGATTCCGATGGCACCATGGGTGATGGTGGTAGGCAGTGGTGGTGATGGATTCACTGAAACTCAAGGGTGAAGGAGGCATGTAGGAAACCGTCAGAAAGGGACAGAGATGGGGAACCGTAGGCTCACAAGTTGTACAGTCAACACTTCTGAAGTGTAGAAAAGTATTGGTGTAGTTTCAGTCTGAGGAGGTAGGAGAAGCCAGGGAGATGAATTCGGAAAGGGGAGACCAGGATATTTTGCTGTGTGCTGGTTCAGTCAGAGGTATTTCAGCAAGAAATTGAGATGGGGGAGTGAACACAGAACTTCTGAGGTTCTTAACAAATGCCGTATGAAAATGGCAATTGGAATTGGAGCTGGTTGTCTTGAGAAAAGGTGGCTTGGGGGAGAACTCTGGTAGGTGTCTGAGGATTTGGGATGTGTCCCGTGGAAATAACTGCCGGGCTGAAGCTCTGGAGAGAGTAGCCACACCCCGAAGGAAGCCCAGGTGAGGCCAGCTGACTTCGCTGGGGAGGAAGAACTTTGACCTCCATCCAAAGATGGGATAGCCAGCTTCCTAGAGTAGCAGTTTCTAGCTATTAAAGGCTACTAGGTAAGACTGGACCACCATTTGATTCAAAGATTTTTGAAGGTAATGAGTATGCTTAATGTATGCGTTATCACTCTAGTGTAATACCTAGCAGTGGGTACTTGTCAATATTTTCTAAAAATCATGGATGAAGAAAATAATACAATAGGAGTTTGTCTAAAGGTTGGTCACTCAGATGACTTCTGAGTCCTGCTTCTAGGAATTGAGAGTTCTATGGTTATAAGCAGTATTGCTTTCAATCTTAAAAAGTAATTTATTTGGAATTAAATACCATTTAACCCCCATACCCATCTAACCCCAGTACCTCCTTTCTACATTCATATCACATGTTCTATTTCTGTTTTCCTACTGCTTTGACACATCTTTTCCCCTCTTATAGTTCCCTTTCTAATTACATGTCCTATATATGACACACACCCCCATTTAAATAGGTATAAACATTTAAAAGTAGGATCTGCATGTGAGAGAGAACACACAGTATTTGTCTTTCTGAGTCTTGGTTAACTCGCTAATATATTTTCCAGGTCCATCCATTTTCCTTCAAGTTACAGTTCTCTTTATTGCTGAAGAAAATTCTCTTCTGTGCATGCACCATTTACAGAAATGAAAGTTTTAAAAACCGACCTGAAATTTAAAATTTATGATTGCTTTCGCACTTTTAACCAAACAGATGTGAAATGAATTTCATTATTTTTTTTTTAGCCATTTTATTTGGTTAAAATTTACTGCCAAACCATGGGTTTCCTTTTAAAAATATAATCCCAGTAGGCTTAGCTTTAATATTAAAGAGAAAATAATTCTCCGGCTGTTTTCATAACTCAGAGTATTGAAAATGTTGACTGTTGTATATCGATCAAGGCATTTCTCCTGTACATTCTCTAAGCGCAGTCAGCTCTCATTATTTACAGTGCCAATATTCTGATCTCCACCAAGAAGTGATGACATGTAGTAATATTTTCACTTAACATCTAGATGCAGTAAGTTGGAAATGCAACCAGGAAGTTAGGTCCACCCAGTCCCTGGAAGGTGCTTGTGTATATCAAGCTTCCTTTCAGAACTGGCTGGAACTCAGCCAGGAACACTAAAAGGTAAAGTCAGGCCTGTCATCCCAGCCACTCAGGAGGGCAGGCCAGGCCAGTCACAGGTTCAAGGCCAACATATGCTACTGTGTGAGTTCTGGGTTAGCCTGAGCCACTTGCTGAGAACTGGTTCAAAACTCAGGAAAAAAAAGAAAGAATTAATTAACTAATAATTAACTAAATAGCTGAAGCTATACCTCAACAATAAACTACTTACATAGCATGCGTGATTCCAGGTTGAATCTCTAGTCTCAAAAAGAAAAAAAAAAAAAAGGACATAAATTTTAAAATAGCCTCTGCATTGAATGGATCGCGAAGAAGACCACATGCAACAAATATTTTGTGATTATGTCCCAGGTAGAGTTAGAAATACCAGAGGCTTAGCATAGGCTAAGAGAACACAACAAAACAGCAAATCCCTACTCTGGTAACACTCAGAAGCCCTAAAGCGTTTCGAGTGAATAGTCCTTAAAGCTGTGTATATGAGCCAGGCGTGACCGTAGATGCTCATAATCACAGCACTTGGGAGGTAGAGGCATGAAGAGCAATCAATCCAAAGTCCGCCATTCTTGGCTGCATGGGTTGAAAAACAACCAAAGAAACACATTACCAGCCCCCAGATCCCATAGACCTGCGTGACTGGTGACTCACAGAATATACTTTCATAAACGTCATCAGCATGAAGATCCCCCCCAAACACAGGATAAAAATGGGAATAGTCACAGCAATAAAATAATATGATTCACAAGCAATCTTCAAAAGCCCTATGAATGAGTCCTCGTTTTTTCAGAACCACACTGTCGAGTATGCGTTGAAGATTTAATCTCTCAAAGTAAGAACTTTTTCCCCCCCATTCACTGAAAAAGGCATCCTCAGCAATCCTGACATAGTACACAGAATGCTAAATGTAGGACAGTTCATTGATGAGGCTTCCTACCTCAGCTCCCCTAACCTCAAGTTCTAGCTGGAAGTTGATTCAACGGTGCAGTGTTTTCAGAGGGATGTAATAAGCTGTTACGCAAACATGGAGTTTGCTCACATTCGATTTTCTTAAATATTTAAAGGTCTCTCCAACAGCAGAGAAAATTCACCCAGAGTAAGGCGCGCATCCTTCCTTCACAGCAGCAGAGAGACTCTGCATGTTTTCACGGAGGTTTTGTTGCGGGTGGCGGTTGGTCTTCCTGTTCTCCGTGTGACGGGATGAAGTAAATGCGTTTTGAGCTCTGGGCTTCCAGGTTCTCCGTTACTGTGGCGCTCTCATTCACAAAGCTGTACCAAGGAGCTGTCTTGATGGTCAGGATGGAGGAATGTGAGGAGGAAATGACGACTGTGCTTTGGGGAGCAGGTGGGTCTGCTGGGCTAGCCGAGTCCACTATTTTCAACTCTGAACGGGAGATGTGAAATGAGACGGTTGATTGTTAGTGATCACTAGAGTTCTATTTTTTTCCCCCCGAAGGCGTAAATTTTATCTTTATCTTTTTTTTTTTTTTCCTTCTGTGCTGGGTTCCAAGTTTTTAATCTTCTTTAATGGGAGAAATCTGTTTTAGGTTTACGATACATTCTGACAATTTACATCTCGCTAAGGATACTCCCTCCAATTTTGAGTTGGTTTCTGCACATACAACTCTTGGTCATTGTGAATGAGATTCATATCAACTACAATGACGGATTCTATTCATTTCACTACATTGATTTGGACATCTACGTTTGGATTCAGATGTGGCGGCTGATAATGTCACGCACCCAGACTTGTCAATTGTCCTTAATTATTTAAATATAGATACAACTTCCTTTTATGGTGCTCCTGGTAAGTCAAGCAAATATGAAGTCAAAGCTCTTAAGACCTCTGAAATCTCTCCATCAGACATGGACCGCTGTGAAAGAAGAAATTGCTTTCATGGAGATTTAGAAGGGGGAAAAATTTAAATAACGATGTGATTTAGTGTGCAGTTGGCAAATCAGCGTACTTAAAATACATGAATATTAAAATAAAGACTGCCATAAACATAACTACGGGCTTCCTATTTACCGAGCAGCTGACTTTTAAATAGGAAAAAAAACTTTTTTTCATTAAAATTTCCTTTATAGACCTTCAGGGGTCCTTCTATTGTTATCTTTGCAGACTATAGCTATGTGGAGGCTGAGCCCACTCACACAACTCACTTGCATATTTAAATTGACATAATTACTACATAAAGGCTCTGGGACACCTTTGCACCCAGTATTTTAGTGGAGAATTTTTAGACATAAAGCGGCACCTGCCTAATAAAGGAAGGAAGGTAGCATTTATTCAGTGTCTAGCAAATGCCGTGGGCTGTTCTGTGTCCCCTATAATTGCGTCACAGCCATCTATTCAATCTAGAACAGTAACTGCCCTTTGTTTGGCTGACAAGGAAACCCTGGTTCATGCAGGTTAAGTGTCTGCCTGAAGTCATGGAGTTTGTGGAGGAAGGGTCTGGACCCAGTTTTTTCTGCACCAAGAGCCTTGGCTCTCTTTCCTCATCACTACTGCCCCCACGCTTAGGAATTGAAAGAAACTGATTTCTTTTTGTCAATAAAGCCTTTGATCTCTCTATGTCACACTTTATTTTAGAGCTTAATACAGTCCTGTGGCTATTCAGAAACACAGCCCTCCTCTTGATCCATCTTTCTCAGTGAGAATTACACAGAGAAGATGATGGGATTATTTGAAATTTTCTTGGCTTCAGGCTAAATAAAACACTTTAATATGGAAGGCATAATTCTGATATCTTAATATCTTAGGCAAAGAAATGTTTTCTTAGATTAAAAAAAATAATGGAGGTTGACCTTAGACTTGTTTTCTTAGTGGCCTCTCTGCTTTTCCTCCTCAAAGTCTTTGACTTCTGGGACAGAAGACACTGTCTTTGTAAAGTGAAGCCAACTTGTTTTTAAGATTAATTGCCATCATCTAATCTGCATCATTTAAACAAAGTTAATAGTTACAAAAGGCCTTGAAGGCGTGACCTTTGCCTCTATATTGAGATGGTGGATGTCACAAGCCCAGCAAATGGCTTTTAGGGAAATTTGTTTATAGTACAAAGTCAACTTTTTCTGAAAGAAAACACTTTTTGTTAAAGTAATAGTTCACTTGACCAACTTTCAAAATAACGTGGAAGAGTTGAGAGTGTGACTCGGTGGTACAGTGTTCGCCTTGCACGTACAAAGCCATGGGTTCAATTCCAAGCATAGCAAAGAAATGAAAAAGATAAAACTTGTATGATGAACGTGTGGGGTCTGCTTGCGGTCAGCCTACGTTTCTTTCATTGACAGAAACGTCATCACTCTGCTTTGAACACTATGCTCTCTTTGGTCTGCATCCTCCCATATGAGGAAGGAAGTTGTAATTATTGCATTGGAGGCAGGTTATCGTTTTCTTGACCCTAAAACATGTCCTGTTTGGTTGAACCTATATGCCTCTAGGAGAAAAACCTCAAATCAGATACTCTGTGCAGAGTTTGCGGGCATGTGTTCAAGGAGTGTGCTGAACACACAGGAACAGGGAGGCTGGATGCAGAAAATGGAGGCTTTGAGATGATGTCCTGATGCTTGCCTGCGACCTCATGAACCACACAGCCTTCATCCCGTCCACCTACATTCTCTCTCTCTCTCTCTCTCTCTCTCTCTCTCTCTCTCTCTCTCTCTCTCTCTCTCTCTCTCTTTTGTAAGGCCCTCATTTGGGGCAGTGACTGAAGTTTTAAAAACGGAATCGAAAAAAAAAATCTCATTTAAAATTTTCTAAAAGAGGATAAAATAAGAATATTTCACGAGAGTATCAGTTGCTTTAGGAGGATGAACTGGAAAACCATTCTTCCGATATTTAGCACTGTTCAAGTGTGGACACCTTGCGGAAAGGCTCAGATAGTTCTTCTCCTTTCAGGGATTTCTAAGCAGCAGAAAGCTGTGGTTAAGTGAGCAGAGGTTTCCTTATTTAGGTAGATGTTAAAGAGAAAGTGGTAATCCTTTTGAAGTGCAAATGTTTTCATTTGAACATATTATTAGCTGGAGAGATTCGGACATATGCAAAAAAAACTTTTTATTTCTTTTGTCATAACCTATTATTTCCTTTGCCTTATGAATTTTAGTTATCATAGGATGTTTATGTTCTCAGCTTCAGATTTCCAGAGATGTCTAACTGGAACGATCCAATCAGTGAAGATAATATGACAAGCCTATCAGTGCCTATTACCCTGACCAACTCCTAGCTAGGCTACTATGATTGGCAATATCCAGTAGACTCGGTACCCTGGGTTTTGATGATATGTTTACACATAGTATGTATATATTTTAATATGTATAATGACGTCATTTGTCTCTAGGGCAGTTCAATCTGGGCTAATATAGCAAAGGCTAGCCGAACATTGGAAACGGTAGCAGATTTGAATACAGTAGGAGACTGCATTTGTACTACAAACTGCAGGGGTTAGCTTTAATTGAGGTTTTAGACCTTCATTTTTGTGTTACGAGGGAGAAATGACAGTCCTTGGGGACTTCACTGCCTCTTCCATTCCTTCTGTTAGGTGGATTCATAGCCCTTGTATTGGGAGGTATCCTCTAAGTCAGTGTGCTCGAGCACCTGGGGGTCTGTAAACCCGTCACCAGCATGTAGTCCCCAAGCACAAACCTCATAACCGTTTTTAAATGTTTCACTGAGAAGATCACTAGCTTATGTTCGGGAAGGGAGCTGATGGGCAGCGCAAGTGCCTTTGAATATAAGGTAACCGGTAACCAAGCCAGGGCTCACTCAAGGGCCTGATCCACCTCGTTCTTCCAGCTAGCATGGAGTGGAAAAGAAATGAAGACCGAGAATCCCTTCCTGGGACTGTGTTGTGCTTTTCCGTAGAGAGTCTGAGGCTCCAAAATGACCCACTCATGAAGCCAGTGTGGTCAGCCAGTGCAGATGTCAGCAGGTCAGGATCATCAGAGTGAGGGATCAGTGTGGATCCGGTGACTGTGGATGTGATAGGATTGGCAGGGCACAACTCTGGGAGGAGCGGTGGCAGGCAGCCGGTGTGGGGAAGGGACTTTTCACCCCCGAGCCTACCAAACTTCTGTGACTGTAGGACAAGATGTATCTGGACAATTTGACTCATGTAGATGGCCATTTTGAAAATCCCCATTCTGCCTTGATACCCATTTGGCCCCTTGTAGAATAAGGTAGAGATACTGAAAATTTCTGCTCTCAAAGTATTGAATAGACTTCCCCCCAGTACCACGCCAGGCCTTGACTTTCATGCCCTTTGTGCATTTCTGTTTCATCCAGTTATTTTATTCATTCCACTCAAAGACTCGCTTTTCTTTGTTCTTTGAGACCCCGCTTTCTACCCCAAACTGGAACTTTTCACCTCCACGTAGGTAGCCGCGGTCGGGAGCGTAACTGAGAAACCAGAGTTCTTCCTCCTCGGTCTTCTGGAGGTTATTCTGATAATCCTAAATTATTTCAACTCACAAAGTTATAAGAATAAAATGCACGAGATAATTGTCTGTTTTCCCCCTTGGCCACAGCTGTAAAGAAGAATGGATCAAATTAGAATATATTATGGGCTCCATCCATTTCGGCTTGTCTTGAGTATAGGACTATTTCCACATAAAGTGTGAGCAGCAGATGATATATTCGTGGGGAAAATTAATAACTTGAAAACTTTCTTCTGAAATAACAGAAGTGCCCGGTCTTCTGTCAGTGCTACCGATTTCAACACAAAGGACAGTAGAGACTTTTTGAGTCTTACTCAAGTCTTACTGTCTTACGCCCAAAATGGGACTTTAGTTCAAAGTGCAACTCAAGGCCTTAAGACAGGGCAACTCTACCTTTTCAATCTGTGACCCATGAAGAATTCACAAACCAGGCTGTAGGAAGTAACTCATTCCTGATCGATTTCCCTGCCTTCCCTGCCCTGCTCTGGTAACACAACCTTTTGGACTTTTATTCATCTGTCTGAAGAGGGAGGGTGGCATTGCCATCATGAGTTTTATTTCAGGTGTTTATTTAGAAATTTTAATGAATTTTGATATTCTTGTTTCTACACAGGAAAGATTCAGGTGTGTTGGAGCCTTTCCATTTGTATAATAGCCCAATATAATGCTAAATTAAATGGAAAGAGTTGTGGGCCAAATACTGTTGGATTATTATTTTTAGCTTTCTCTTTTCTTTCTTTCAAACACTGCTTTAAAAATAACTATTAAAAAAAAAGGGCCACCCCTGAGTGCCATTTTCTTCTCTTAGTTTCACAGAGAGCTCCCTCAGAGTGGAATTGGTGTCAGAAAAGGTTCTGAATACACTGAAGGGTTCCTTGCCGTTTGTAGCTACTGTAGGGCATAATGGGTTTCCATTTGGCAGCAGGTCTCCTGCTTGAGCTTGCTACAGTCCCTTGAAGGGCTTCTTAAGGGCATCTCTTCGTTCCTCCACCTGGGGGCGGGGGCGCTCAGGAACTTGCATTTCTAGGGTTTTGAAGGTGTAAGCAAGTCAGTGAAGTTCTATCTTACAAGAAGGAGGACCTGAATTTGATTGCTGGAACCTACGAGAAAGCAAGAAGGAAAGAAAGAAAGAAAGAAAGAAAGAAAGAAAGAAAGAAAGAAAGAAAGAAAGAAAGAGGGGAGGGAGGGAGGGAGGGAGGGAGGGAGGGAGGGAGGGAGGGAGGGAGGGAAGGATGGATGGATGGATGGATGTGGTCGCATGGCTTTGTAATCCCAGAACTGTAGAGTTAAAGACAGGCAGATCTCGGAGGATTGCTGGCTCACTACCCTAGGCTGCTTGGTGAGCTCAAGGCCAGTAAGAGATAGTATTTCCAAGAAAATAAGGTGGATGGTGCTTAAGGAAGGACCCTCGAGGTTATTCTCTGATCTCTACATGCATGGGCACGCAAGTACATGCCCACTGTTGACACTTATGCACCAGCACACACACACACACACACACACACACACACACACACACACACACACACACACACAGGAGGGAGGGAGGAAGGGAGGGGAGAGAGAGGGGGAGGAGAGAGAGAGATTACTTTTCTAATAAGTTTGTTTCCCGGCAGTTCTGAGAACCACTGCTTAATTTGTTCAAATGTAACATGTACATATATGTGAGTGTGTGATACTCACACATATGTAGTCATCTCAGTGCTCTCAGAAGAGTTGTTGTTGGTTCTGTGACCTTTGCTCCTTGTAAATACCCAAAACTGAGCATGCTCAAATCCATATATAAGACAATATAGTATCTTCAACCTCCTTATACTTAAATTATTCTTAAATCATATAATCTCTATATCAAATATTATATATGCAATATATAATAGTATATATTATATAAACATAGATATATAGTATGTCATAGATTGATTATAGATTTATAATCTGTGTTATCTATACATATTGTATAGCGCTATATTATAATACCTAGTGTGATGCCAGGGCTATGCAAATGGCTTCTTTGCTGTATTGTATAGCAGGCGGTAAAAGAAAAAAATGCCTGTACATGTTTAGTATACTTGAAAATCATTTCTGGTAGTTTCTGTCCACACTTGGCTGAATCCACAGATGTGCGTGACTCGAGAAGGGCTGCCTAGGTACTTTTCATAGGCTGAATTGCAGTACAATCCAAGCCAGCCTCTGAATCCCAGCTGTCCCCCAAACCTCGAGGACACCATGGTTAACGACTCTCTAGAAAGGGTCGTGCCAGTCATAGCCTTAGGGTGGCAATTCTGTTTGCAAACAGCAAGGTCATGGAAGTGGGTGCAGCGGACACAGCGTTTGAGGTGACAGGGTGTGAGCATCTATAGGGCACAGTGTACTACTGTGCATCCACGTGCTGCACAAGGACACGTTCCCGTGGCATTAATGTAAAACCCTGGCTGAATATCTGTGCAGGAAATGGACAGCAGCCAAACACCAAAAGGAACCCGTCGGTTACCTGTGGGTGTCATCTTGTTTAATTGCAGCCCAGTGACACAGATATGGCTGCCCTCCTTTTCTGATGAGAAATTTAGATCAGGGGAAAAAAAAACCAGAACTGTCCAATGTCATAAAACTATTATATGTGAGAGCTGAGATTCAAAGCTGTTCCAGTGGTCCTCAAACTCATCTCTTCCGTGATGCTAACACTAGTGAGGAAGGAACAAGTGTTTGCTGTTTATATTATGATGCCCCCCAACACCACTAAGTCTTACAGCTAATTCTGTTACTCTTCCTGTATTAACAATCTATTAATGTCTTGTGAATATAAAATAATCCTGCAATTCAGGAGCATATGGTATATAAAACAAGCATATGTCTATTGAAATGACTCAGGAAAAGGTGCTTGCTGTTAAACCTGATGGCCTGGGTTTAAATCCTTAGTTGGTACATGCGATATCTATCTATCTATCTATCTATCTATCTATCTATCTATCTATCTATCTATCTATCTATCTATCTTTCTGTATCTCGCTCTGCCCCACCGCCACACACTAAATATTTTAAAATCAAAGGGCACATTGTGCACATAAGTACTTCGTAAAATATGTAGACTACAAAGTAAATATGTAAGAATATAGGAAGACATAGATATTGTGTGTAGTATGTTTCCAGTCTTTCTATGCATTTATGGGTATGTATACTTTTTAGTGTATATGAAATCCTGTTTTCCTGAGTTCTGAGCTGGTAAATAGATTGATTGCTAAATAAACCTTACTAAACAATTTACATGAGATATTTTACATGATTTCTAATGACCTCATTAGAGAATTAATAACTTATGTCAAGAAATGTTCCCGTGGGAAAAAAGCTGATTTAGTTTTTGCCTCTGTAACTGTGCAGGAGGAGCAAAGTCCCTGTGAAGACTCCGAATGCTTGCTTCATATTTCATTTAGGCACACAAGGGCCAAGCATTTCCAGTTGCTTAGTGTCTGCAGGAGAGCCATTTTACCCTCCAAAATAATCAATCAATCAATCAATCAATCAAACAATCAATCAATAAAAAATACAGTTAAAAAAAAAGAGTGGCTTAGGGCTTATTTACAATTCAAAGAAAAAGGCATTTCTAGATAGAAGTCAGAATATATTGCCATTGTTGTGTTTCAGCTTGTACTTGTGCGTGTGTTACACACTTGGTGTGAAAAGCAGATCTGAGTTTTAACAACCATCTTACGAAACGAGGTTTGTAAAAGACCATACGGTGTCCGCCTATTAAACTAAGGTCGGGATTTTGGAAGAGGAACCCACCTCCTCCTCTTCTTAGCCAGAATTTGTTCCATAAACAGTCTGCTAAGAACAAAGCTTTGGATCTTTGGGAATAGCTCTAGAAACCCAGCGTTTGAAGGACTGACATCTGTATTGAAAAGTCCATTTGGTGCTCACCGTGCTTTTAGCTTCGTTGGTTTTACACTTGGTTCTGGAGCATAGCAAATTTCTTTTTTTTTTTTTTTTTTTTTTTTTGGTTTTTCGAGACAGGGTTTCTCTGTGTAGCTTTGCGCCTCTCCTGGAACTCACTTGGTAGCCCAGGCTGGCCTCGAACTCACAGAGATCCGCCTGGCTCTGCCTCCCGAGTGCTGGGATTAAAGGCGTGCGCCACCACCGCCCGGCGCAAATTTCTTTAAAATGGTAAAGCAAGGATATAAGGTAGATAGATCTCTTTGTCAAAAGCCATTCATATTTCCCCTATTTTGGTAGTACCTTAAAAAAAAGAACCAGTGAAGACATATGTATAGGAATCCATCTAAGTCATGGAGTGGGTCGTTCGGGGTGGATGTGTCTGGAGAGTCTGCTTGAGGATAAAGTGACCCATCCCACTCTGCTCTTTGAAGAAAAAATTCCTTGGACCACTCCCAAACCTCAGGAGCTGTCTTTAGCAATGCTTCATGAGGTGCTTTCCAGGTCTCTTCCTGGGTATTGAGGACTAGGGATGTGAATGTAATGCAGGCAGCCTCCTAGAGCCAATTGGTAACTGACTGTAGGAAACACATTGTCCACAGAAGAATGTCAAACATAGGGAGAATTAGGGGGTTTCGAGTGAATGTACATTCCATCTTCATTTTATGACTTAGTTTTGGACAGTTTGCTCTCAATTCCAAAATGGATCTGCTCAAAACAGTGTTTCTGCATACTTTTCAAATAAATGATTTTTGTGTCTGGGTTACTCCATGAGTTTAGCCTTCGCCAACAAGCAGGTAAATTCTTGGTACATATTATCTAGAACACAGACACACAAAATACTTGAACTGAAATATTGATAACACTAAAAGAAATTGATGAGTTACTAGATCCCTTTATTATCTTGGTGCCAACAAATAGTAGATAGCAAGGGTCTAGGGGCAATTCATTAGTTTTAAGATAGTCCCTTACTCATGAAATATTTATTGAGTGCGTGGTAAAGTTCTAGGCCCGGAAACAGATGTTTCATGTCATAAGCTAGCAAGCTTGTTATTCTAAAAGCCGCGTTGGTTTTTAAGGAAAGTCTTCTGCAACTCCAGGGTAGACGTGAGCATTGTCCCTCAGACAGTGGTCCCCAGGGAGTCCAGGGTTGTTTCCATGTTGTGATGGCCATGGTCTTCTTTGTGGCAGACAGGGGATGGACATGAAGGAGCTGGGTACAATTCATCTCCATACCCAATATTTGAACTTCAGTGTTTCCAGCTCTACACATGATTCACATGTCTTTCCTTTGAAATTCTAGGTGTTTAAACTAGCAAAGTTCCAGTGGAAGATAAGCTTTTTTTACCCAGGACAGTAGGGACACTAAGAGAAAGTGGGCATCAAAGACTACTGGCCAAGGTTTGTTCCAAAGAAGGTCCCCAGGGAAGCATTGTCCAAATCAGGGAAAGGCTTCTTCGAACTGCTTTGCCAGGGTGCCTCTGCTTCGCTTTGAAAGGTGCCAGCATGTTGGTTTCAACATGGGAGTGTCTCAGGTGCAATTACATGTCACACAGTGTATGCCCTCATACCTCATGTTACGACTGGACCTCACACACACACTTCCAGGTCCTGGGGGGTAGTTTTAGCTTGCTTTCCACCCAGCGAGAGCAAAGGCTCTTAGATCCCTCGCCACTGATTTTCAGGATTCCTAGAGCACACTCATTGCTTAGCCCTTTTCCTGAATAAATATTGCCAAGACTGTATCTCAGCACGCTGAAACCACTCTTTTGTAGACTGTGAATCACTGGTAAGAGAGCAGGCAGGAGTATTCTTATTTCGATTGACTGGGATGATACCTAATGGAAATTTTCAATTTTTTTTTTTAACAGCATTTAGGAGGTGTTTGATAAACCCATGGCTACATGGCTTTTGTAATAACTAAGGGACACAGCTAAATGAAACTGTAAAGGTTTAATTCGGAAGTTGTATTTAAATCGCCACAAACTATTTATGTGGGTACACTCAAGCTTCATTTGCTTTAAACCTGTGGTGGGTTTGCAGTAGTAAGGGAGAGGTTTTAGCAGATAATTTAGTCATGCCCCTGTTCGTCCAGGCTTGAGGGATTTCTCATCCCTTTATGTTTCTGTGAATACCTGCTAGTATCAGTATTGATCCACAGCCATGTTTCTGTAAAGATCCAGGATGCTGGGGAGCTAGGCACCATTGTATCAGCATGTCACGGACCCCGTTCTGGACGGGGTTTTGGACGTCGGCGGAGGCGAAAAGGACAGGAAGGGATGTAGAGGGAGACGTTAGAGCAAAGTGATTTATTTTCACAAAACAGTGGCACAAAAGCTCCAGGACAGCTGACCAGGGGAAACTGATGCCTAGCTGCATAGAAGTCACTCTCTGAGGCTGCTGAATGCTTAAAGGGATGAATGAGAAAACGCAGCAGAGAAAGATGAACTGTCACCGAGGGTGACGGGAACATGATCCTCGCCAGAGGATCCCTCTCCTCACTCAGTCCATGTTCAGTCCGATGGACTTAGGGTGCTGGCTCCCCTGCTGCCTTTCCCTCCCCAACCCCTCCCCTACCCCCATCTAACACGGAAAATGGAGGGAACTGAGAACCAGAATTAGAGGGAGCCTGAAAATTCCCTAAATATCTCCCTTTCAAAAAGAAAACAAATGAATAAAAGCACAAGCAATTATCATAGTAAGTGAAAACAAGCAAGTAGCATAGAGGGACAGAAGCGAAAGGGTATCCAAGGGAGCCCAAGCCTTGTACCCAAATCACCACTTTTAAGAAATGTCCAGGTAGAACATGCGTAATTAAATTCACCTCTGTATAACCTGGAGGACCCTTTAAGGGCACACACCCTAAGTCAGATTTTTTTTTTTTTTTTTTTTTTTTTTTTGAGACAGGGTCTCTCTGCTGTTAGGATTCTGCCACTCCAGCTGTATGACCGCACATGCGCAGTTCAGTAGTTAAGTAAGGGGTCTACGTCTTACATCATCAGTGCGCTGCGTGATTGTGCAAAATGCGCACAGCGTGGTCACGCAATCAGTGCGTGTGTGGCGTAGCTCCATAAGCCAACCTGTGCATGTGCAGGGGGAATCCTTAAAAAAACCGCACACAGAGTCCTCCCCTCTCTTCTGCTCTTCCCACCTCCCCCCCACGCTCTCTCTCTGCCCCAGGCCTGGCCATGCTCTCTTCTGTCCCCCGCATCCTCCTAATAAAGCTCTGACACTGGGTTTTGTCGTGCTTCTGACCTTTCCTCACACAGTAAAAGCACCGCATTTAAAACCAACATCTACAACACAGTCCTGGCTGTCCTGGAACTCATTTTGTAGACCAGCCTGGTCTGGAATTCACGGAGATCCACCTGCCTCTGCTCCCAGAGTGCTGGCACTAAAGATGTGCACCACCACACCCGACACTGAGATTCTCTAACCAGGATGTACTTAATTTTTCCCACTTTTGGCACATCAAAATCCCATCACAGCAGAGGACGGCTGTGAAACCCCTCTGAAAATTCCAGGGATGCTGACCTTTAACCTAAGCGTGTGGATCCTAGAGCTGATCGACAGGTCCATAAAAATACATGTCACACAAACATTGACAGTAAGTACTACTGGTTTGCATTCTGTGGCTGGCCACTTTCTTAATTCTTACAGCCCTGTGTTCTCTTAGCTCCGGCTGTTTTAGAACTTCGGTAGGGTCCGTGGAAAATCTTCCTGCTGAGACACCTGTTTCCTGAAGGACCCTTCTCACTGCTTAGAGCTGATCATGTTTCCTTGGGAATGGGGCTCCAACTTTATTAGCCATCAGTGATTGTCTTACAGCCGGCTTTTCTTCCTCTTTCTGGAAAGTTCAGTGTCTAATCACTCCATTCCTCGTGCTCCTGCGAAGACCTTCCCTTGAAATTTAGTCTTCGGGGCATGCATTGATTTAGAAAGACCCTGGTTCAGGGTCAGAAGACCTGCACCGGATGAAAGCAGTGCTTGCAAATGAAGCCTTTCCATTCTTTTGTTATGCCTAGGTGAGGCGGGGTGCTCTGTGAACAGGTGCGTGCAGGAGTGCATTTCAACTTGTCACAGAAGAAAGGGACATGTCCTTGAAAACTGTTTTGCCTACTTTTCACCTGAGTTAAGAAGGAGGACACCATGCGAGAGGAAAACAGTAGGGGATTTGGAGATGTTTTGATTTCCTTGCTACGTGTGATACCTTTGTCTTGGGACCTCAATCCTATAAGCAGCCGCAATATTTTACAGGGCTTCCCATCTTCAATAAATTGTATAACAGTAATTAATTCTCACAGCATCCATTTGACTAAAGCATTATTATCCCTGTATTATAGAGAAGAAAACTGATTTGTCAAACCCCACAAAGAAAGCCAATGTCAGAGTAAGGATTATCGCTCAGGAGGGTCTAAAACTCTAATCTTGGCTCTGCGATGCGTTTTTTTTATTTTTAATTTTTTTCTCCGTAGAAACAAATGCAGTAGGGATTTGTCAGGTAAATTTACTAAGGGTGTGAACATGGAAGGTGGCTCTGCCCCCGCTGAGTCTTTGTGACCATTTTGCTAGCCTAAGCTGATTAGCTGTAGTTCATTTTCACAGGGCTCTCTTATAGATATGACAACATAGGATGAATTATTCAGTCAGTGATAAACATAACCGCAAGTTTGGGTCATCTCTTTCCCCAAAAACCTAGTCAAGGTACAAGGCAGGGAGGGATAAAGTTCAAGGTCTCATGTGGTCCAGGAGAGCCTGAAACTATGTGGATAGTATGGCCTTGAACTTGTAACCCTCCTGCCTCTACTCCCCAGTGTTGGAGTTATAGACGTGTACCAGTTTGTATGATGTAGGGGATCATACTCAGGGTTTAGTACATGCTAGACAGGCATTCTCCTAAATGAGCCACGTTCCCAGCCTTGAGTAGGCCTAACTTTTTGCCCATATTGAGTGAAGATGTTTGATTTGTAATCCTTTCCAAAATAATAACTCACTTAAATGAAGGTCATTAACCTCCACTCTTGAGACTGTAGTGAAAATGGAGAGATAAGCCAAAGAACGCCCCCTGCAGTCTAAAGGTATTGTTCCATGTTCCATAAACCCAAACCGCATTGCCGGTGTGCATTGCTCATGAACGAATGTCCCAGAATTGGTAATAAACAAATAAGTTGAGAGTCAAGAAAATCTACCAGAGGCCACCGCACAAAAGCTCACAGCTGGTTCTTTGAAAGTAGAAGGGCAAAGGAGAACATCTTAGCCAACGTTAACATATCCAAAAATCAATCAGGTGTGAATCCAGTCCCCTGACTCAGGAACCCAGGGCAAGAGGATACCGTGTTTGAGATCAGCAACATGGAATTCCAGACCAGGCCGGGCTCTGCAAAGTGAATTTATCTCAAAACAACAACAACAACAATGGCAATAATAAAACACACAACAGAAGCAAAAATACAAAATATCATGTCAGCCTTAAATCACGACTCTACTATAGATGAAAGTCATTTAAATACCGTAGGGAGTCTTTAATGCCAATATAGTATTATAATTGATTCAAGGGTCACCACTTGTAATAACAGGTGTGAATCCTCTTTATTGGTCGAATATTTATTAAACAGGATGGATGGGATCCGTGTCCTCGTTGAGAATCTAGGACAGAGAAAGGCCAATATGTGTGGCCAGTTAGGCTGTCTTGTGATACGATCTAGGAGAGGGATGAGAAACGACATGACTGAGTGGTATGTGCTCCCTGAGAGGCAGGAGCAAGGTAACAGAGCCCATGACTCCTATATGGCCTCAACAAATTTTGAACTGGTGGGTTAATAGTTCTGACTTCAGTTTGGAAAAGACACTCCATTTTGAGGAACGAAGGCTGAAAAGAAGAGACAGCGGGGATAGGGAAGGAGACAAGGGTTCAGTAACCTCTGATGGAAACAGGACTACCTTCTAGACCTATGACAAGATAACAAACACGATGCTTGCCAGTCCAGATACTGGGTGCTGGACTTCTGCAGCAGCCCCATGCCGGAGGTACCCCCTACTCCTCGCCCGGCAGCTAAGCCAAGCAGAGCATGCACTGGGACTTCAACGCCCAGAAATGGCATAGCCAGGTCATAACCATAAGTGTGCTCGATTGGCATTGTCAGCCTTGGGATAATTTCCTAACAGTGAGCGTTTCTCACTCCATGCCTATCCCTGACAGATACAGGAAGGACAGAGGGGAGTAAACCCTAAGAAGTCTGATGGGGGGCGGGGCGGGGGTGGGGAGGCAAACTCTTTCTCATGCTTGTGAATCAATTGACAACACGATATGGGAACAAGCCTCAGCTTTGTTTCCTTTCTTCCTAAATAGTCTCTTAAACATCTTCCAGGAAGGTGTCTCGGATTGTGCCGCATTTCAATAGTACATGTTGCTTCTAAGGGGAAGGAATGTGTACATTCTGTTAGAAGGCAGGTGCAAAACAATTCAAGAGAAATCAGGACAAAAACAGTTGGAGAGCCTGGCTTTACCCTATTCAGACTGGCGGAGCAGGCCACATTCAACACAAGGCAATTTAAGGTTCTGAATACCCGGCTTTCTCCTGACAAAGGGACTGTGTAAATTGAGAAATGTGAGGGAATGCCAGTTCGGAAATTTGAGCTTTACAAAAATATTTTGGTTTAAGTTTAATTAAAGAGCTTTGTATTGTAAAGATTAAAGCAAGAACATAGTTATCTTTCTAGGAAGGATGTTTCTCCTGTTAATGCTTTAAATGAGAGTGGCATCTTCTCAAGTGTGCGTTCAGGAGTTCTTTCTCCCGACCATGGGCTTGTTAGAGCAAGAGCAGGAATCCACAATAGTGTGTGAAGGCAACACACTGGGAACAGCCTTGCTGGAGGCCAGAGCCTGTGAGAAGGGCAAAGGAAGGTAAGGAAGGATGTTGGAACAGGCTCCAACGAATGCACAAAATACTTAAAATAAGGGTCCTGTAGCATGCGAAGAAACTTCTGGAGAGAGCTGGCTCAGAAAATGTTTGGATTGACGGGTATGTGATTTACCTGAGCCAAGCTTGGTGTGTTGTTGCTGTTCAGACTGTTATTTATTTGTAGTCTCCTGGCTATCTTTATTGAATGTCCTATGAATGCATTTGGGACAGTGCATTGTGTTCCCAGAGGGCTAGGAGACATTCTGAGAAGGCTGGAATCCTTGCTGGTGGTAATCCCTAAGGATGGAGATAGTGTTTGGCTCAGCCACGGACCATTTGCTCCTGATGGGTCTGTCACCCCCAGTGGCAGTTGACAGAGGCAAGTGGAGAGGAGACCTGTTTAGGTGAAGGAAACAAGCTGGGCGGGGTAGTAGGACTTGGCTGGTGTCTTTCTTTCCTATCCTACTTGAGTTATGTAAGAACAAACGTCCTGAACACTCATTCTTGCTTGGTTTATGATATACATTTTCATATACAGGTATTCTACGCATTTAAAGATGTTAACTTAGGTTTGATGTAAGATACTTGGAAAACAATCATTTTTACCATTTACATAGCAAGCAAGATCCCTGGAAGTTAAAGGGCTATGGGGTTGTTTGTTGTTTGTTTGTTTTCAGACTTTAAGCCAAGAGCGCCCATATTCATTTGTTGGTTTTGGTATTTTCCTTTTGTTTGACTGTTGATTATTTGGCTGGTTTCATTATCATTTTGTATCGTGGGAATGCATTTCCCCCAGACCTGGAGTGGGGACTGACCCCTCCCCGCTCCCCAACAGGACAAGCCAGAGAGGAGCAGATAGAGAAAGGTAGGGCATGGGGCTGAGCCCCGGGATTCAAGTGGAATAATCTCTGTTCTCATGAAACTTGTATTTTTACTGTGATAATTAAATAGAGAAGAGACTGAGGTGTAGCCCTGTGGCAGTCATGTCCTAGGCATTGGATGTTCTCCTCAACACCGGAAAAGGGGAGAGAGAGACGGAGGGGCGGGGAAGGGCGGGGAGGGGGGAGAAGAGGAGGCAGCAGCAATAAATAAGAGAACAAGATAATCCCAGAAGGCATTGCGTGCTGTTTTTGTTTATTTTTGTAAAAAGCTTTTATGTATTAGAGTGCTGAAGATACAACCCTAGCAAGGCCTTTCTGAGGCATGGATTTCACTGAGCCCCAAATAACAGGGATGGACGAGGGGCACGGGGGTCTTTCCAGGGCAAACTCAAAATCCTAGATTGAGAAATGGTACTAGCTCCCGGAGCAGTGGACACATCGTTTGCCATTTAGCACAGGACACAGCAGTTTTTGTCCTTCACAGTCAAAACCAGATGTCTCTCATTGACCTCTGATCAGGTGAAGGGAAGAGAACGGATCGAAACTTCAGTAGTTATCAGGGAACCATATGTGACATCGTGTTTGAAAGAGCAGAGCACTCTTGGGGCTGTTGGCCCTCCAGCCCTCTCTGAGATGAACATTTGTGATAGTGAGTTGCAAAGCACAGACAATTTCAGTCAGTGCTCTGCTGAGAAGGCTGTTCCCACCCAAAGGGACCTGCAGTGTGTCGCTTGTTTGAATGCCAAGAATCAGTAAATATTACTTTCAATGAATTTTTAATAAAATCATCAAAGGTATTTTCCCACCCAAAGTGAATTAATCACTGCCTTATTTCTAAACACTGCTGTCCAATTGTTTTAAATAGTGCACAGCATTTAACTTGGTTATTTGCCTGGAGGAAATAATGTTTCAATGAAAATTGTCAGTTAAATTTTCCTAGGTTATCTGATTTTCCATTGTTTATCTTACGCCTATTATCTTTCAAAGTGACATATTTAGTATATTTAGTCTGTGTATATATAGACTTTTCCGCTTGGCGTATTTTGATATTCCTCCGATATGCATAAAGTCTCCGAGAGAAAATGAATGGAGCTTTGTGTTATTTACAATTCTACCTTGTTAGACAGAAAAGAGCCGTGTTAGCTTTATTTTCACTATTATGAAGAATCATATGGAAGGAGTAAGAAGCAGTCGCAAAAAGCCGCTCGATCTTTTATGCCTGTGTCTGACTGCAAAGTCTTGGCTTGTGAATGGAAGGAGAGTATTAACGCGGAGCTTTTCTGTGAGGTCAGGCCCTTTTACTCCGGGATAGTTTTAAAAGCAAGTACAAGTTGAGGCGGTGAGAGATTGAGATATCCTGCACCGTGGTCAGAGGAAGATGGAGTTTTGTGGAATTAGTTCGTGTTGAATATTCACAACAAGATTAGATAGGATTGCTAACCAAATCCACAGATTTTCCTGCGGTGAAAATATCTCATTTCAGAGAAACCTTATGTTAAGCAAGTATGTTCTTAGAGGTAGAGTTGGGGGTTTTTATGTTTTTTTTTTTTTTTTCATTTTTTTATTGTTTTCTTTTCCATCTGTCGCAGGGAAATTGGGTATTTTCAAGCATTCTTTAATATGACAACTGTTAAAAAAGCAAAATTATACACTACATTTTGGGATGTGGGTTGCTCGAAGGTAGACGGAATAATAAGCTTCCTGTTCGTAAAAGGGAATGTTGTTATTATTGTTTATTTTTATAGCTACTCTTCGCTTATAGTAGTATAGACCTTTCTGGCTGAGTTGTTTGCCTAGATGTCTCCCAGGGACAAATGAGTTACTTAAGCAGTGTGACACTGCCTTACGACGAGATGACAAAATAAAAGAGTCCACGCTCTGGAACGTGTCCTCCTGCTGAAAGCAACACTGTCCTCGTTGCCAATAAAATGACTATTTTTTTTTTCTTTATTGTGCCTTGTGGGCCATCTCTGTCAATAAATGCTACTCAGCAGGGAATTTTAAATTTTAGGCACCTGAGGAAGATTTCAGACGCCTTGCATTTAAGCAGTAGTGCAATTTTGCATAGATAATGTTCACGACTTAGGGGAATGTAGGCCTGCCATCGGCCTGAAGGACCCCCTCTCTGCTCCAGCTGGGTCAAGGCGATGTTTGGCCTTGATCTGGTTGTCCATTTATGCCACGTGTTTTCTGTGCAAACTAGAGAACAATTGAAACTCACCAGTTGGGTGACCTGTATGTATGCACACCCTTCCCTCGTTTCCCTTTCCTCCACTGAAAATGAGATCAGTAGTAAGATCTCTTGGAGCTGACATGCACACAGCCCATTACACGCCCTCGTGTTCTTTTTTGTTACCATGGTCCTGACAGTGACTCTAGGGAGGATGTGCTGGAGAGTCTGCTGTCCCTGATCTCACTCTACCAGCGGCTTCTTAGCTGGCCTTTCTCAGTACCAGAAGTCCTTAGTGTGCGAGAAGGAAGGAGCTGGAATGGTCTCCATCTCTTGTGACATTTCCGGATTTGGTTAATTCCATGTGACGAGCTCATGGCAGAGCAGTTGGCCATCAGCGGAGAGGAATAGTAGTTGAGGACTGGGTGCCGTGTGGCATTGGAACAGGGCTGGGGGTCGTGGGAGATTTAAGGCAAACACCTTTGTCAAGTGCTGAGTGTTCCTGGTGTGTATTCTGGTAAGTGCCAGAGAGAGGAAGAGGCCATGGGAAACCTTGTGTAGGCCCCCACAGTTTCCAGATAGAAGTGACACAGCTCGCCATGTCAAGCAGGGGCCAATGCTCAGGTCTGAGAATGGTGAGTGGGGAAAATCTCTCACCTCGTCGCACAAAGCAAAAATCTGAGGATGCTTGGCTAGCCTGAGAAACCTACGTCAGCGACTAAACTGGCAGCCTTTCTTTTTAATGATCTATGCTTTCCTTATTGGCCTCAGCTCTTTCATCAGAACCACATAGTTGCTTCTTTTTTCTCCTTTCCGTGTGGGCTTTTAACATATTTCTTTTGAACATGGCAGATTTAGTACACTTACACGGCTATGGCTCTACATGTGTGTATATAGTTATTGCCTATGCTATTACTTAGAATTATTGTCAGTATCATCTTTGACATAAAATATGGATCAAACTCTCCCGACCCTGGAAGTGCAGTGAAACGCATCATGTGTATGTTATATTTTGACAACACCGCCTGTCTCCCTGTGGGCACCGTTCTGTGACGTAAGATGAGTGGGCATGCCACTCAGCCCATTCAGAACTTAGCAGTGCGGTGACTCCAGCCCTCAGGAGGCTGAGGCAAGAGGTTCCCAAGCTGGAGAGACATACCTGGGCGACACAGGGTGACACTGCCTCGAAAAGCCAAAAGCTAGTGAAGCAGAGAGAGCTGCTCCAAGACGTGTAATTATTAAATGTATAAAATACGGAGGTGTAATACCCATTTGTGCCGCCTGCCTCCTCGGCTTCTCACAAACTTCTCTTTGGGTCTTCTGTTTCTCTGCGGCTCTCAGAGGTGATGTCTATCGGTTGTGGAGAACTCACAGCAGTTATCTCCCCTGTTTGCTTTGTAAGTGTTTCCTGCGAACTCCTCTTCAACCAGAAGCCCGAGAGCTCCAGTTGCCTGTGGTCTCCCCGGGGAATGCTTTCACACGCGGTTCTGCTGGGCCCTGGGGGTTTCCTAGCAGTTTATACTGGATTCTTCCATCAAAGGTTCACCAGGGTTGTGAAAACAGTTCTGACACCGCACACTGCTGAGACTGGGGTTCTTCTCTTTTTTTTTTTCCACCCGTGGCTTGAGCTCCTCTCTGCCTAGACTGTGGGCCCAAAGGCAGCACCCCCACACACACCCCTGTCACCTTCTGAGAGATGGAACAGGTTCACACGAAGGACAAACCCAGCTTCCCCAGTTCAGGGGGCCGGTGTGGCTGTGCAGAGCCCCATCCCCACACCTGGTGACTGGAGTCTCAGACTTCAGGCCATTCAGCAATCCTGACTGCTTCCCCTTTAGGGCCTGCCCTTATTTGTGGCCTTCACCCTGAGGCTTTCAAATCAGGTTTTCTTTTTGCTCCTGGTTCAATAGGGATTGAACCCAGGGTCCTTTTCTTTTTTAATGATTGATTGATTGGTTGAATGTTCATTGTTGTTCTCCTGCACGTATGTCTGTGTGAGGGTGTCGGATCTCCTGGAACTGGAATGACAGACAGTTATGAGCTGCCATGTGGGTGCTGGGAACAGAACCCGGGTTCTCTGGAAGAGCAGAGCAGTCAGTGCTCTGAACAGCTAAGCTACCTCTCCAGCCCCGAAACCCAGGATCTTATATGAATTCTACCATTGAGCGACACCATAGGCCTTGTATATGTTTTTTTAATATTTGTGAAGATATTTTCAATGACTAGCTGCTCAGCATTTCTATGACTGTGGGTTTCAGGAGGGAGCTCTTCCTCCTTGTGTTCACTGGCTCACTCAGCCACCAGAGTTTCCTTGGACGAGAGGAGAAAAGAATGCTGACATTTTTTCTGTTCCTTACACAGAAAGGAATTTTTGTCCACCACATTTAGCATCCTTCCTATATTTAATGAGGGAAAAAATGTCTTCTTAACCAAATGTGAAATGGAGTCTTTGAATGAGAAAATCACTCTTCTTTTTTGTCACCTTCATGTAGTATGTCATGAGCCTTATTTCAGCACATAGCTCAGGCTTCATGTCTTATGGCATAAAAACGTGGAACTCGGGGGATGGGGAGATGGTGCGGTGGGTTGAAACAGCTGCCAGGCTAGTGCGAGGACCTGATCGCAAGTCCACAGAACCCACACAAACCCATCCCTATGGGGAGATAGATGGGAGGAGACTAGGACACAATCTCCAGAAGCTCATGGGTCAGCTGGCCTGAACTATGCAGCAGAAAAGCAATTAAGAGACCGTCTCAAAACAAGATGGAAGATCTCAAAACAAAATGGAAGATCTTAAAACAAGATGGAGGATGAGGACTGAAACCTGAGATTGTCCTTTGACGTCCTGTGAGCAATAGCATGTGGGTATGAACACTGACACACACACACACACACACACACACACACACACACACACACACACATATATCTATATATATCGATATATATATATATATATATAGAGAGAGAGAGAGAGGAACCCTGCACAGATGCCTTGGTACAGGTTCTAACTAGGCTACGAATCAGATGGGGAGTGTATTTGCTGCTAAAATTCTTTGAGAATCACCTATTAAAAGGGAGTTCTCAATCCCTTTTAGCCTTTGGGAAAGGACGGTAGAGTTCTCTTGATGCTTCGAGAGAAGTCTCAGGGGCACCGGTCACAATCCTAGACGGATCAGAGTTTGTAACCTGCTAGACAAGATGCCTCCTCACGTCTAAGACATGATATGAAGTCAGTGTTCAGGCCACTGGCTGAGGAGTGTCCGCGGCTCTTTCGTCTTGGGTAATTTCTGCTCTAAACTCTTGCTAGCCATCTTTAATGAAGTAAAAATCTCATTGAGTAAGAGATTAGTGTCTAGTCTCATTCACAGCTTGAAGTAATAAAGCTATCTTTTCTTTTTCTTTAATAGGAACCATCCCGAGTAAACTGGGACAGGGTGCAGTGATCTATTTTTAATGGTTAAGGGAGATAGTTTTGATAGAGTTTCTTGCAATTTAGAAATATTTAATACTATAAAAGCATGTATTTTATTGACATTTATCTTTTTAATTGTCACTTTCATAACAGATACATTCAAAGATAGTCCCATAGAATGGACATAAACGAAAACTTAAGACCTCCTTCTTGGAAATATATTTTGGTTGTTATATACTATCTTCCTCTGAATTTGACTGAATATAGCCCAACACTGAATCAATCAAGACAATACTTCTACCAGAGTGTACTTTTTTTACCTTGAATATTTTCCGTTTAACTATAGTCTGACATGCCGAGGGCCCAAGATGATCCAATAATCGTTGCTATTTAATAATTAGTTCTAATTCAAAGGGTGTTAATTAGGATCCAATGAAAAACTTTGTTGGTACTATCTTTTTAAAAAACCTCTGAGGAGAATGTTTTCTTTTTTTAAGGCAACATTCAGAAACTGTAGTTTGTTGTTCCGTTGTTTGTGGTGGCAAGGAGTGAGCCAGGGCTGTTGACTTGTTGGGCCAATATCCTGTCTGGAGCTATGCACATACCCTTTGTTTTTTGAAATAGGGTCTCTTAAAAGCCCAGGCTGGCTTTTAATTTGCAATCCCCCTGCCTCTGCCTAAAGACTGAGGATTTTACAGGATGACAAAGGTACGTTTCCACACTGGGTTTATAAAGATGCTCTGATTATTCAATCAGTAGCTTTCCATGAGACCTCAAGAGTTCTTACAGCGTAGTCCCGTTGTCTTCCTGTGGACAGATGGAGCCCTAAATTCTGAAGAGAGGCTTGTCTTCAGGGTCACTGCCAAGCTGTTTCAGGAGCAGTAGTGACAGTTTGTGATTTTATATTGAGGTGATTTTTGTTGCTGATTGTTTTGTTCTACTGGTTTTCATTTCTCCTTCATAGTGGTTTCTCTTTGTCTTCTTATGCTAGTTACAAAGGCAAAGATAAAATTTTCCAGCGTGTTCTCTCCAGAGGTCTGCATTGTTTCCAATAGTTTCAGGTCAGATGATGTGTAAAGATGATAATTGATCAGTATGAATCTGTCATCAGTAAGGGAAGGCAGGAGTAAGCTTCCAGTATTTTTTTCCTTTGTGTAAAACCTAAAATTTGGTCATAAAACTAGACAAGAAAGTTGATAAAATTATAATCTCATATCTCCTTCCCCATGCTCATGTCAGTAGTACAGTTCGTGAACTCTTATTTTAATAAAGAATAAAATAGAACTGTCATTGCCATAGTCTGTTGACAGTTTTTAACAATGAAAGTTCTGCCCGGTGTCGGGATCTACAAAAAGCTGAGACTTCCTTATTTTGAATGATTTGGAAAATTTTGCACTTCAGAAAATTGACCTCAGCTGAAAAAGCAATAGCTTTCCCCCTCCTCAACTCCCCTCCCCCCAAAAGACCTTCAATTTTAGGGCTCAGAATGTAGCCCAGTTAATAGCGAGTGCTCGGAGCCCCCAGCCCAGTCTTGAGTCCCTAGCACCCTATGAAATATGCTTGGTGGTGCAAAACCTGTAATCTCAGCGTGCAGGATGTAGAAGCAGAAAGATCTCAAGGTTAGGGCCATCCTTAGCTACTTCGTGAGTTGAGGCCAGCCTAGGGTACATGAGACCGTGTCTCAGAACAAAGCAACCAACCAACAATAAGTACAATAATAGAAATAAAAGTTTACTTTTAATTTTATAATAACTAAAGCAATAGCTCTCCTATAGATGTAGATAACACACATCTGTTGTATAATGCTTTTCTTCATATTAAATTGAAGGAATTTAAGATAATGGTCATAAAGGTCCATGTTTTCCTAGCCCAGTGAGCACTTTATTTTAGACAACTACTTGTCACTGTGGTTCCTCTAGAGACCCCAGCTCAACATCCTTTCTGGTCTCAAGTGAGATAGCATCAAAACAATGAAGGATGTAAACAGATTTCTGAGATCAGTTGAGATGGGGTAAAATGGTTTTATTAGGTCACTTTTCAATACAGTTTCCAGGATACAGAAACATTTGTAAGCGAGTCCTGTTTGCTTCGGAAGTCCGGTGCTGGAGCGGATCATTAGGATTTCCTCATAACTCTAGGCTTTTTATTAATTAGCTTACTTATTTACGGGGGCAGGGTCCACCATGTCATCTAGGGAAGCATAGAGCTCACAGGCCTGCCTCAGCCTCCGAAGAGCTGGGATTACAAGTGCGCAACCATCTTTCCCAGTATAGGATAGTCTGAAGTCAGAACTCTCATTAGACAATTTGGAGTCTCCAAAATTTGCACGAATCAAGACAAACAAATGAACATTTTGATATGTGGTGACATCTCAGATTTGCTTTGTAGTATTTTTGTGAGGGGAGATGATCGACACATGGGATTATTGTCTTTTATTTTGTGTGCTTTTGAGTACCCAATTTTTTCCACAATATAAAAGAATACTACAAAATAATTCAGTGCAGGAAGCATTAACCCCTACACACACATCTAGCTTCATGCTTTTGGTAGTTTGTGGGGCCATGGACCTGCTGCATCCCCTGTGTATCATGTCAACATTGCATCGTAGTTTTTCTGCCTAAAGAAAGTGTCCATTCTATGGTTTTTGACCTTTTAAAAACAGTAAAAAAAAAAAAAAGATCCTGTCTGTGAAACCAGAGCTTTGAAGCCATGAGAGAGTTTTTAATTAAAGTTAAAAAATATAAATAGAAAGTTAAGGTTAGAGTTTTCTTTCAGATTACAAAAGCCTGCCCTCTCCACTGGCCAGTATCACTTTCACGTGGAAATGAATGGACGAAATCGGAGCCCGGCCTGCTTGCCAGCCTTCTTTCTACTCTGAGATTTATAGGCTGTAGGATTCTGTTTGTAGCTTTCCCAGATGACCCCAGAGAGAGGCATATTAACAGGTGTTAATCTTCCATAAGTAACTCATTAGCACTTTTCATTTTTTAAAAAAAATGTGGCTTAGATATGCAATGCCATTGGTCCCTAAGTTGTCCAATATTTCAAATATATTTTCAGATTGATATCGGTCAGGATTACGCTATCAGGTAATGCTAAGGTGTGTTCAGTTCATTGAGGTTAAAATAAATGCTGATCCTGTGTTTACTACTGTGGAGGAAGTCTGGCCCTCCATTGCACTGTATTATTTTCCAAACCCTGAGCTAAAATAGACTCACGGCTCTTAAGAAGCAGTCAGGGGAAGCGTGTCACACACGAGGTGTATCATGCAATCAGACTGGTGTCGGGTTGGAAAAGTCAGTAGTAGGGAAAGGAAGAAAAAAGTGACCTTGTACTCTCCACATTGTCTTTACACTGAGTAGAACAGATGAAACTGTGAATTATTCAGAGCACCAGAAGCTTATAATTGTTAGCAGTGGTGGCAGCGATAGAGGAGAGAGCCCAGTCTGGTTTAGTCCAAATGTCTGATTCTATTAAACATCAAAGGAATCTTTTCTTAAAACCATCTTTGGGAATTGCGGTGCTGTGGACCCCGTGAAGAATCCTTTCCCCAGTCCTGATACCTTTTCGGGAATCTGGGTCAAAGAGGCACAAGTTAATATTTAGCATAGCTTTTTTTTTTTTTTTTTAATGCAGAGTCAAGGAACAAAGACGTTCTACTAAGGAAAAGATTTGCTGTTTCAGCAGGTAATTGTCTAAAGTCAGTTCTCCATGTGACAAAATATTACCTCTGAACTCCGAGGGGGTGACAGTTTATGTAAATGATCTTATCTCATTAATAGCAGGTTGGATAAGAGTTTAGTCTGGAGAGAAAGCCTTGTCCACATGGCTATTAATTGCATTTAAGAAAAAAAAAAAAGAGCTCTGTGAGATAATAGTCAGGGAGCCTTTTTAGCAGTTTCACATGAAAAGCAGGCTTCTTTGGCCATATCTTTGCGTGTGTTTGTTGGGCATATAGATCCCAAGGTCTCTCTTTGTTGTAGTCTCTTGGTCAGTGTTTTGCCAAACTTTTATGTACTTACCCAGAATTCATGGAAGTAGCTTTGATGTAAAAGTACTTTTTATATAGCTTTTTATTATTTTAGCTTTAGCATGGATATTGCCTTACAACTTTCAGTAATTTTTCTAAAGTTCCTTTTATTTTTTACTTTCTCCCCAAACTGAAAAATATTTGTATTTCTCTTTCTCAAAAAATCATAATATTGATGGCATTTTGAGATTTCCATGACATATCTAAAGAACTATGTGGTGCTTGTGTATAGAATTAAAATTTAACATCAGAATTACTTTTAAATGTCAAGACTTTGAAGAAAGACATTTTAATAATATTTACTGCATACTATAAAATGTCATTTTTTTCTATTTTAAGGCATTTCATAAATATTGACTTATAATGTCAATAATCATTTTACTTATGGAATAAATAGCTAAAGATACTGATGCCTTGCCTCAGTAACTCCCCAAATACTCCCATTTAGTTTGGTCCCAAGTCTCATTTCTCTACCAGTAATAGTCAGATGAGCACATAGCCCCTTTGTTCTGGGCACTCTTCCATATTTAGAATTAGCGTGTTCATCGTGTGAATTTTTTTTCTTAAAACACACCTCCTTCTCTCTGTAGAGTCTTTCATTAGCAGGGTTAAAACAGGCTCCGGATGCTGGTGTTTGGTGGAGCACAGATGAGACATTCCCTTCCAAGCTATCATGATCAACATGTCATACGCTTCAGGATAATTACCTCCTCGTTCTCAGGATCTAACATGTATCCTGTACAATTACACAGTATATCCACTAATTATATTTAGCTTTCCCGATGGTAGAGAAGAGAGTATCACCTGTTCTTCCTAGAGGGCACTTTCTCACCCCAAGCCAGCAGACACACAGGAAAACAACAGAGCCTCTCGTGAGGGTATTGAATTGTGTGGTTCGTTTTTATAATAAGGGGAATGTCCTGTGCTCCTGTGCTGTGATTTCAGGGAATGTCGGGCTGCTGACTTGGTCACTTAACTGATGCTAGTGGCAGTGCTGTCATTCAACTAAACGACTTGTAGACTTGAGCATTGTAGTTTATTTTTAATGAGGGAAACCATTTTCAAGCAGCATGTGATTATGGGTTCGTATACGGAATAGAATGCAAATCCTCTAAAGGTTCATAGTGTAACTGGTCATTTTAGGCCAAAGTTAGGAAAGGGTGTGAAATGGAGGTCACGATGGTTGAGATGAGAAGATCTGAGTAGGTGAAGGGGAATGTTGTACAAAAATGGACAGATGAACACAGGGAGTTGTGACAAAATATGGCTTCATGGAGAAGCCCAACTTCTTTGCTCGGGGGACAATGATATTTTAAGAGATAAAGCAATGCCTGACTCTGTGTGTGTGTGTGTGTGTGTGTGTGTGTGTGTGTGTGTGTGTGTGTGTGTGAAAGAGAGAGAGATAAATAATAATTTTCAGAGATAAAAAATTGATCGTTGAGAGTTAAAATTGGTTGTTGACAGTTGGCAATCATTTTGTGGCAGGATGTCACTCTAGGGGACACTTCATGTGGTTTCCCTGGCTTCTACTCTCAGCCTGGCCTCCAGGCACTGGTACCATTCTGGCTACATTAGGTGCTACAACTTAATTCTTTGGACTGGCAGGTTGCATTAACCTTATGCTTCTGGGGGTTTGGGGGTCTCCTAAATGGAGAAGCAGTTTTGGTTTGTTGTTTGTTTATTTTTTTAAGTAGGCATTGTCAAGGGTGTAGACAAGATAGCTTCAGTCAGCCATCTTCTATCACAATCCAGTGTATAGAACGGCGGTGGCGTCCTAACCACAGAGGGCAGTAGGATTACAGCCCGCTCTGTGTCTCTGAGTGACACCCCGCCCTCTTCTCCAGTTCCCTTTCCCATCTGAGATAGGTTCAGTGGGAAGCAGTAAATCAGCTGGTGTCTGGAGCAGACACTTGAATGTCACTGTTCATCTTCCGCCAACACCGCTGTGTCTGCCTCCCCCAGCTTTGGTTTTCAGTTGAGAGAAAGTCTTCACCCACACTGCTGTGAGGCTGATGGACCCCACACTCCTCTCTCCCTTCCTTGTGCATGGAGAAGGTTGTGCGTTATAATGTGACGGACAGGCCTCCCTCCTGCCAAGTCCTGGAAGCGGTGATTAGCCTCAGTTGTGGACGGTTCTCGGAGCACGAAGCACTCCACGCTTTGTGCTCAGCTTTGCTCGCTGATGGTGAATTCCAGACAAATTCGCTAATTCATTTGGCTGAAGAATGACACTCACCTGCCTTGCTTCAAAGACTCCCCCTCTCCCAGTTTCCAGCCTTGCGCTCTCTACTTTTCCCCACTTTGCATCGAGCGGTCGAGTTGCTGGAACACAAATTGGATCACACCAGTCCCACCTAAACCTCTCCAGATGCTTCTCAGGGATGCTCGAGTGAAATCGGAGATTTAGCGGGTTTGATCTGAGCCCCGCCTGGTCCCTTCCTCTCCGCACTTCTCCACAGGCTACTTTATCTTCATCAGCCGCACCGGCCGTCTGCTGAGGTCCAGGACATGTTAAGCTGGTGTTCAGACAATTCCCTCCTCATATGCTTTTTTCTTGACATTCCCCTCCCCCAGATCTCCGTCTCCGTCTTCCCCTTCATTCCCAACGACTGCATCTGTTTATAAACTCAACTGTCATTTCCTAAAAAATGATTTCCTGACCATTGAAGGAAAGAAAATGTTCCTCCCCTGAAGAGTCCCTTTATTTTTTATTACCCTTCTTTTCCTCAAAGTACTGAACCTTCTAAAATGTGGACTCTATTATTTATGTGCATACATATGTGTTGCCATGCACGCCCGTGGATTTTGCATATTTCATTGTTCCAGACCCAGTGTTTAGAAATGTACCTGTTATGGAGTGAGCTCTCCTTCTCAGTCACCAACTGTCAAATGGGTAGGTACATGGGTTAATTCTGTGGTTAGCTCAGATCCTAGGTGTCAAGCCTTGGGTAGAATGATTAAACATGACAGACACTGCTTTTCCATGGTTTTGGTGGGGAAGTTACCTTTAGAGTGATATTATTCATTTAACCATATAGTAGGGGAATCATAAATTGATGTCAAATGCAGTTCAGTCTCACCATGAAGAACTCACTATATTGTCTACCGTCAGTCTGGAGCATCTCGTGCCATACAGGGGGCTACATCCCCAAGCACAGAGTAATTTGCTCAGGGTTTGCACACACATTCAAAGAGAGAAAGAAAAAAAAATAGAAGGGTTGTTCCAGCAATGCATTAAATAAATCATTAGGCAACTAGGTCTCAAGGATCCATTTTCAAACACATGTAGATGTTTTGAGAAAATAGAGAAATGAAAGATTTGTTGAATTTTCTTAGACTAAATTTCAAAGCCATGGTTTATAAAGACCTGTTTCTGTCCCTGCTCTCTGGTATGCTCTGTCACACCTCCTGTGAGGGAGGTGGCTATCAGCTCCATATAAAGCACAGGTGTTCCAGCTGTCTTGTGCAACATGACCACATAATAAACAGTCACATTTTGATTTAAACAATACAATTTGCTCCTAACTCTTTACGGCTCAGCTTAATTTTTTTTTTCTTTGCCTATAGGAGAACAGAAAGGCAATCCTCTTCAGCAGAAATCCTATTTGTTTCAAATTCTGAGTCTTGCTCTTTTTCTGGCCTAACTATGATGCTAGACAGTGACGTGAAGTCACAGCTTCCAGTTAGTCACGCGAGGGGAGGCAAGCAAGCTCTGAGGTGGCCTGCTTGTTCAGCTGTCCTGTCAGTGGGGTGTACGAAATGTATTTTCAGCTGATGGTCTTTTCAGTGTATGATGGGTTTACAAGGACGTAGGCCAGGGCATGTGTGTATATTTTAACAACATTTTATTGAGGGAAATGTTGACTGAAATGTGAAGTTTTAGGAAAAGTGAAGTCATAGAGAGACTTTCCCTTTTCTGAGTCAATGAGATTTATTTAGAAACAAACCCATTCACAGTTTAGCTTTAAAAAAAAAATTAAGAATCATGTATATAAGGCTCAGAAGTGTACAAAGTTAAGGGAGAATCCTGGTCTGGTAAAAGTTCAATTTAGTGAGATAATTGAGTTTTGTACTGTTTTCAGAATATTGTCCAAATTCCCTATTATGATGAGCATGTTGCATCACTGTCTGTTTGCACACGTCACCCTTCAGCCCATCTCTCTGCACATAACAGGACACTATGTTACGTACCCCCACCTTCCTTCTTCCTCTGCTCTCTCCCCCGCTCCCCCCCCCCATATGTCCTCAACTCTGGAGTGTTCCTGATCAGCTGAATTCCTATCTAGACTTCAAAGGACATCCAGGGCTCATTGCCCCTGAAGAAACTTCTCTGATACTTCATTCCTCTTTGGATTCATCCATCTAACGGCTACTTGGCTTTTCCCCTGAATTAACTGTGCGCTTAACTATAGGGGCAGTGTGTGGTTCTGTGACTCTAAGTGTCGAGTCTGGCCTATGTCAATGTACAATGAGTGCTTGTTGACTTGCGTCTTAGGTACTCTTTCCCATGCCCCTGCTTCCCAAAGGCAATTCCAGAAGCTTGATTTCAGGAGCGAAGGCCTTAATTCTGAGCCCTGACATTGCTATTCACTTGTCACTAGAGTTCACAAAACTGTTTCTAGAACTAACATTGTTGTTTGAGTTTTCCTGCCTGGCCCACAGTCAGGACAAATCTTTCTCACCCGCCAGTCCCAAGCCGCTCAAACCCGATCAAATAAACACAGAGACTTATATTGGTTACAAACTGTATGGCCGTGGCAGGCTTCTTGCTAACTGTTCTTACAGCTTAAATTAATCCATTTCTATTAATCTATACCTTGTCACGTGGCTTGTGGCTTACCGGTACTTTACATCTTCCTTGTCCTGATGGCGGCTGGCAGTGTCTCGCACTCAGCCTTCCACTCCCAGCTCTATTCTCCTCCTTGTCCCGCCAATACTTCCTGCCTGGCCACGGACCAATCAGTGATTTATTTACTGACCAATCAGCAACACATTTGACATACAGACCATCCCACAGCACCTCCCCTTTTTCCAAGGAAGATGTAAAGTACCGGTAAGCCACAAGCCACGTGACAAGGTATAGATTAATAGAAATGGATTAATTTAAGCTGTAAGAACAGTTAGCAAGAAGCCTGCCACGGCCATACAGTTTGTAACCAATATAAGTCTCTGTGTTTACTTGATCGGGTTTGAGCGGCTTGGGACTGGCGGGTGAGAGAGATTTGTCCTGACTGTGGGCCAGGCAGAAAAACTCCAGCTACAAACATAGTATTCCAACCAAAGGAATTTCCCTACTAGTTTTACACCTCTGAAAGCCTCTTAGAGAAAAGTTTAGTTTCACAGAACCTTAGGTTGACGAGAGAGCAGTGTGTACGAAGGTCATTGAATATGTGATCATTCTGACTGCCTGGGATCATTTTAATATGCTGGCTAACTCCCTGAGAGACTCCACGTAGACCACACACTTGTGAGCACGTGTGTCCCTGGTCACATTTGTCTCTGACTCTAGGTTATTTTACAGAGCTACCTCGGAGACTGTCTCCAAAGGAAGTTAGAGGCCAGCAGATAAACCGTGAAAGAATGGTGTTGTGTTGGAATGGCACATCATTTAAAAGAACTAAAGTAGAATAGAGTTAGTTAGATACCAGAAGGGCATAGGACCAGGATTGGAAGCAACCATGTGTGGTGGTTTGCATAAGAATGACTCCCAAAGACTTCTGTATTTGTGGCATTATTTGAGAAGGATTAGGAGGTGTGGCCTTTTGGAATAGGTGTGGCCTTGTTGGAGAAAATGTGTCACTGGGGGTGGGCTTTGACATTTCAAAAGCCCATGCTAGGCCCAGTTCTCTCTCTCTCTCTCTCTCTCTCTCTCTCTCTCTCTCTCTCTCTCTCTCTCTCTCTCTCTCTCTCCCACCCCCCCCCATTGGGATGTAGCTCTCAGCTGCCATGCTCCCAGCCATGATGATAATGGACTAAGCTTCTGAAACTGTAAGCAAGCCTACAATGAAATGCTTCCCAGTATAAGAGTTGCCTCAGTTGTGGTGTCTTCTCGCAGCACTAGAACAGCGATGAAGACACCATAGGATTGAATTCTATTGTATGTCAGACCCGGTCCAGAGCGATTATATGTCACTCCATTATATAATCCCCAGAGACTGCTGGCTGAGAGGTTGTATGCCACACCACAAGTCAGACAGCAAGGAAATGGTTAGAGCTACAACCAAAGCCAGTCTGACTTTAGGACATGCATCCCACCATTTTCCCTGTTTCAAGACTGGGATGGATGAACACAGACACAGAGATGGAGGAGCAGAGCAGAGGACCCAGACGTACCCACCCATCCACCCAGACATGTCCCCTTCACAGAAAGAAAGCCTTCTCTGCCAGCATGCTCTGGGCCCAGACTCAGCTGTTCCTATGGGACTCAGGGGAGGCGGGGAGACTCTTAATTATATTCCACGAGTCTCAGTTATATTATTGTTCTCTAGAATGATTTTCTTAGTAATCTTATTAAAACTTGGACTAGGCAATAAGGGCCCATAAAAAAAGTTTTCCCCCAAATCATTTTTTTTTCTGCTTGTCTTTTTTCCTTTTTCAGCCCATGAAAAAAAAGCTGTTTTGGCCATACGAATGCCTTCTGTTGTTTATGGAACAAAGTACAATGCTAAAGAACAATTTGGCACGGCTATATTTCTTTTAATGAGAAAAATGTGAGGCTATAAAGATTTATTGTTGGAATACAGGAGACTAGAAGGTGGTCATGTATCATGATACCTGCATCTCAGCTAGGAGACAAACCAACCCAGCAATTTCCAAGAGTCACCTTGGGGCAGGGAGGCATCTCAGAGACCTTATACTGTGCACGCATTTGGGAATGTTTTCTATGTAAAATTCACCTTGTAAAAAGTGAACAATGCATATCTTGGTAATAGAATTGTTTATCCCACTGAATTAGATTCTGATCCCTTAGGATCCATCCAAGCAGTGGAAATGTTTCTCTACACTATTGTTTTTTCCATTGGTGCAAAATGTTAGCGTTTCGGGAACTTTTTACCTGTTATGTTAGAAAGGAGCTGTGTCAACATCTGCCTCCAATTCACAAAGACACATTCTTTGCCCACAGAACCTTTAAGATCTCCAGTCTTCATGGCCCTGTGGGTACACGCTCATGCTTTGATCCTTTCTCCTCCCCTCTCTGAAAATAGACACCGAGCACTCACTGCACACTACATTTGGAGAATGGAGTACATGGAGTACATGCTCCAAGGATCTGTTCTTTGTCCTTAAAGAACTTACCGTGGGCCAGCTATGGTGGTGCATGGCCAGAACCCAGATCTGGGAGGACGAGGCAGGAGAATCGTAAATTCGAATGTAGCTTAGGCTACAGAGCAAGACCCTGTCTCAAAACAAGCAAACCGCGCCCACAAAATGAACTTGAATAGGAAGCCGAATAAACAAGGACCACTTGAAGGATGTTAATATAAAATGTTAGGGGTTTGGGGAGGATTCTGCTTACTGTACGATCTGGGGTCTGAGCTTACCATTATGAACACACACACACACACACACACACACACACACACACACACACACACACACACACACGGCACTGGTTACCTTTATGGAATCCTGGCTTGCGCTGAGGACCCCAGTACTTCACAACATTGTCTCATTACAGCTTTCCTATCACACTGTAAGGTAGGCATTTAATCCCCGATTTTTTAGCCTAGCTGGAGGCTATCACTGCAGGTGAATTCCATGGTAAGGTTATGAACTTGATCGGCTACAAGGTCATACTTTCCTGTCCTAATGGCATCTTTGGGGACACTCAGCATGGGCCTTCAAAGCCAGCTCCACCCAAAGCAGACTTGATAAACAGTGGCAGCCGTAAGGAGAGCTGTCAGTTGTCAGAGCCCAGGTGGCTGAGGAGCTGGGTGGAAGAAACGTCGTCTTCCAAGCGGAGAAATCTGGAGTCCTGAGTGTGGGACCCGTTCACAGTAAAGAGGGTGGAATGATACATCTGTCTTCCTCTCTGTCTTAGCCTCCTACGTGTTCTTCCTTTCTTAAAATAGGAGAGTTGGCCCAATGAGTATGAACTGAGGAACAGTGTAACTTGGAGCCTGCAAATGAATCCTTGTGTCTTAACTCACGGTGACGTTGGTGCACTTCAGTGGTATTCTGGCACTGTGCCGGTTGGTTTTTTTTTTTTTTTGACACAAGCTAGAGTCTTCTGGGAAGAGAGCACTTCCGTGGAGAAAATGCCATGTAGACTTGCCTGCGGGCCAGTCTGATGGAGGCATTTTCTCTATTCACGTTTGATGTGGGAGGCCCCAGCCCACTGTGGGTGTGGTGCCACCTCTGGCTAGGTGCTCACTTAAACAAACAAGCAAACAAACAGAAAGCAAGCTGAAATCGAGCCAGGGAGAGCAAGCCTTAAGCAGAGTTCTTCCATGGTCTCTGCTTCAGGTCCTGACAACAGGTTCCTGCCTTGAGTTCCTGCCCTGACTTCCCTTCAGGACGGACTGTGATTGAACCTGTAGGCCAAATAACACCCCCCCACCCCCCCACCCCCCCCCACCCCCGCCCAGAGTTCCTTTTGGTCATGGTGTTGATCGCAATGATGGAAAGCCATCTGGGACAGATGCCTTCAGGCTCAGGACAAAACCATGGAGCAGCCAAAGTTCACCTCGCTCACAGTTGCTTCTTCTGGATCTTTCCAGCACCCTCCCCTCCACTGCTCTCATGCCTCTTCCAGATTCTTCACAAGCTCCCACCGAATCCCTTCCCAGGTTTCCCTCCCTTCGGCCCACCTCAATCAAAACTCTCTTTCCCTGAGCCCTCAATTAATTAGATCTGATTATCTAATTAAACTAATTCGCACTGAGGTATGAATGAGGCTCAACCCTCCCTGGGGATATTTGCATTTTAAGAGAGGGGCTTGTTAACCCAAATGCCTTGGCGCTTGGTGATGAGGGGAATGTGTAGGGAGATGTCAAGGGGGCTTTCCTGGGCTCCATGTTGCCTATCCCTCCACAGGCCTGGGTTAGCCTCAAGATTTCCTCTTCCAGGGTCAAAAACTTTGGAGTCAAAGTTTTGCAGCTGTCTCTGGGCGTGTCCCATTCCATTTGCCTTTAACAATTGGATGGGTTTTTTTTTTTTTTAAAGTTGTGATTCTAGAGGGATTTCTGCTAGGATCATGAAACTTGGGTTGTGATTATGAACGGCTAGCACTAGCCTGGTGACTGGTAAAAAGCCTTAATCACAATTTTTACCATTTTCTGCTCTGTCATTGATTTTACTCTTGCATGTGAGGTCTAGATTTTGAACTGTACACTATTAATGTTGCTGGTTGGGTATTTTGTTTTGTTTTTCTTGCTCCGATGGTTAGTGTAGGTCCAAGGACTCTAGTGGCAGACCTTTAAGAATCACTCATTGGAGAGTTCTCCACGTGGTCACCCTGAAACAGTCAACATTCACTAACTCTTAACCCCTGGACAGATGCCACTCTTTTCGGGGAAGGATGACGGTATTTGTTGTCCAGCCTTGAATTGACATGGGCCAGATGTTGACCACAGCAAGAGCATCTGGGAAGAGGCAGCTTTGAAAGCCCTCAGGCCGCGTGTGCCTGTGGCCCTTTCTGTGAAGAGCTATAAAGGCTGTTTTGTTCCCCAAGGCCCGGGAGGAAGATGTGAAGTAGGATGTTGTAGCTAGATCCAAACTAAAGAAAAGTTTTTGGGATCCTTCCCGGAAGTTGCAGTACTACTGACCACAGCCTCACATTAACTATCAGCCAAATGCTCCCATTTCCCATCAGCTCTTGATTCCCAGGTATAGACGCAGCCTAAAAATGTATGGGCTGTTCTTTTTTCAGACAAGACTTGGACTTCCTGCAAATCAGAATATGGCCAAGCATAGCTTGTATGCCCATTATCGATTATTGATTCCTCAAAGTCCCTGAATGCAACACTTATTTTTATTATGCTTTATATTTGCATCTTTTCTTGTTTTTAAATAACTTTAATGGCTCTCTGTTCTTAAAATGTTTAGAGGTGGAAGGAGGTCATTGGGTACCATTTAATATGATTGACAAAAAAAATGGGTGGTACAGGGTAAGAGAATTATTTTGTGTGAATGCTAGTTTTACATAATTCCTTCCTGGAATATTAACTTAATTAGATTTCCTGGCATGATAAGAAAAAATGATGTATATTATTAGTGATGCAAGCTATAGTGTCTCATTCACTTGAGAATATATCTGGGAACTAGTGGTCTGTGTGTACTTTTAAACTTTACTATTGCAGCAAACTCTTGCAGCAAAAACAGCAATATTAATACTTCAGGGCTTCAAAAAGCAGAACTCATATGCAAGAGCAAAACAAATAATACAACAGGAAACAGTAAAAATTGTGATTAAACCTCTCATCCGATTATTTTTTATTTTCTATGCTACTTGGGTTTTTCCCTTTTGCTTCCTGGGAGAAGTAAGGACGACATCTGGTCTAGGAGGGCGTAACTGTTTACAGTGGATGTTGTAGCTGTCGGGGCTTGAAAATTAAAGTTGGGAGCTGACCAGCTGGGGACAAACGAAATTGAGTTAGGCTTACATACTTTGGATCCATGTAAGCATACAGTAATTTCAAAAACTGCTATGAAATCATTCACTATCTTAATATCTTTTATACCAAAATATTTGTTTCCCTCTTAAATGCATGGAAACTCTGTTGGAGTATTTGATCAAAGTCAGGTTTTCTTGAAAAAGGATGCAGCATAAATCATTAAAGGATGAAGGCAATGGGTGATTTGGATTTATCTGCAAGTTATACATCATAAAAGAAATTTCTAAACCAGAGATGTTTATAGTCAGAGCAGTCCTTGATCTACCAAGAGATTGTCTGGAAGCTAATTGGCTGTAACTAGTGGAGTTTTCCCCATGGGTAGAGGACATGATAGACCTTTAGTTCAAGTATGCAACCTCCGTTTGGGATCACGTCATTCACTCTGCACTCCTGTGTTTATAAAATGAGCTCACTACCTTTGATAATGATGCCTTACTTGTTACCAAAGTATGTTTAAATATTATAGGGTTGAGACAGAGTACATTTTCCCCTTGCAACACTATGGCTCAAACCCAGGACCTGTGCATGTTCTATAAGCACTCCATCACTGAGGGCTAGCAGGCTTTATTACTTACTTATCTAATTTGGGGGTGTAAGGATTGAACCCAAGGCCTCCTATATGCTAAGTGCTTGCTCTATTGTTGGTCTGTACCCCCGATCCTAATATCTCCTTTTAAAAAGAATGTATTGCTGGTGGTATTTTTACTCTCAATTTTCTGAGCTGTTTTTCATTTATGATTTTGAAAGAATAGCTTCCTTGAGAAGAGAATGTATATTTCTTTTTGAATAAGGGAAAGACAATACTAGGAAAATCAGAACTGAGCCTCAAGTAGGCAGGGAAGAAATATGAAATGCTTTTGCACAACATTTTGGAGTTAATCTCTTAAGAGCACTGGTTTCTGACTTCAAGGTGCCAGTCATGTTATTGCATGTAACATGTTACCATATGTTACACATGTGTTTGGAGAGCTGACCTTCACGGGTCAGTCAGTGGGAAGCCATACATTCTAGATTCCTTTCTGTCCTCCCTTCTCTCAGTGAAGAATTTAGATCTAGATTACTTAATTGCAGTCAGGAAGAGAGCCAATCCGTTCTTACCAAAGATCGGCCGCTTTTGATTAGCTGTGCATTTGCTAAGCTGTGTGACATTTCCACTTTTGCTGACAAAAATAGGAAATTGGTAATTTCATTGGGTTTGTTCCCATACCCAAGTAACTACTTTACACAATTATCAGGTAATTTAGGAAGCAGGATAAATTCTTTTTTCCCGAATTCTCCTGCTCTCTGAAGTAAAGGTGCTCTTTAAAATGGAAGGGTTATTTTATTCTGGACTTAACTTTCTACAGCACAGAATGGACATGGTGGCCTCCGACTGCCTCTTCATTACCTCTTAGACTAAAAGCTTCCTCTTGTTTTCAAGGCCCTAGTCCATCAAGGTGCCTAGCATCAAGACACATTTCCCCGGGTTTCTTGGAACTGTGTATCATCAGCCTTAGAACTAAGAATAGCTCCTTGTGTGTTAACCATCCACTCATAATAGCTCCTTGTGGGGTTGACATTCTCTACTTTTCTCATTTAGACTCTCTGAGGTGGCAAGGCCAGAGAGAGTAGATTGCTTCGAGCTAGATACAAAGGGAGAATACAAAACAGCCTCCGGGCCTTGGCCACCGAGAATGTCTCACTAGGCCATTTGTGAGTAACCAGGGTTCAGTACAACTGTAGTTCTTCTGTCCCAGGGCAAGGACTCAGTGACAGCCCGAGTGACTCAGTTCTTCCCTCAGGACCTATTGTTTCTTCTAGTCACACATAGAGCTTCCTCTGGCCTCCTCTCTGCCCCATGGCCCACGCAGTTCCCATGCCTATTCAATGTCCACATTTTTTTGTGTGCAGGCCCTCGGTGTTCTTGGATTGCCGTCTCTCAGCCTTTGACCCAAGGGGTACACCTATCTTACCTTGATTTCAGAGAGAGCCGTCCATCCCTGCACATGCGCTCGCTTCACGGAACCTCCTTTTCAGTCTGACCTCATAGCCATGTGTAACCACTCATGTGTATTTACTGATTTGTTTTTTTGTCTATTTCCACTGAACGAAAAGGTGTATGAGGACAGGGTACTTGCCCACCCTTCAAGGCCTGGTGTAGAACACATAGCCTGGCACCTAGGAGGTCTTTGATAACTATTTCAACAATGAATAAATATGTAAATGTAAAAGAAACTCCCCAGGAGAGCTTGCTGTGACCTGACAGAAATCTCAGGCCTGTTGAGGGAGCAAAAGGAGTCAGCAGATTTTTCTCTTCAGCTACATATATTGGAATTGTGTGGATATGCTGGGAGCTGCTTCTGAGGTGGGCATTGTTTGCAGAACTCTGGGATTTTGTGTTGTGTTTCTCCATGTTGGTTTGTACACTGTTATTTGAAGAACCGGAAGCAGAAAAGAAACATTTAGTAAAAAACACATTTCCACTTACAAGGATTAGGGGCAGTTCACGAAGGTGTAGTGTCAGAGTGAAATACCAATGTAGAAAGAGTTACTATGGATTCTAAGAGTGGAGGAGAAGAAATATCTAAGTGAAGACAGGAAAACACGGAGGCTGTGATGATTATAGCAGTCATCCGGGGACCCAGGAATGGTTGTAGAATAGATGCTTAGCGAAGTGGACCTGAGATGCAGCTGCACCTGGGGACCCCTGAAGACTCACTCCTGAAGGAACCAGAGGGCGTCAAAAGCACAGTTATCTAATATTCTGCACAAGTTTTTCAGTCACACTCCTTTCTCCTCGTCATTAACATCCCCTTTGTTGAAATTTGAGAAAAGGTTGAAGCAGAGCTGTTTGTAGATCTGTAGGTTTGCGATTCAAAGAGTCTTAATTGGCTACTTACTGAAACGCTAACGTAAAACTTGACAAACTCTTCACAACTTGATTGAACCAACATGGACCAAAGGAAAAAAGAGCTGGGGCCCCTGTGGCTCTCATTGAAAACAAAGATTTGGAACTCATTTATTTTACCCAATGAAATAACAAAGCCACAACATCGTTTTCTGGGGAACGCAAAAGATGGTACGTCACTCGGCTATTCTTTGTTCATGTTACCGAGGAACGGGGACACTTTGCTGTGGATCAAGGTCATAAAAATTAGGGAAGAAAATGCTCTGTCTTTGAGAAATCTCTAAATTATAGATCTTCGGGTTAGCAGGCAACTTGGGATAATTTAAACCTACCCGTTACTTTCAGGAAGGCAAGGTGTTATTATCCCCTGTCGTAGAAATGAGGCAAGTAAATTAAATTACCTGCTGTGGTCACATGACTGAAGAATGACTGACGGCTGAGCGTGCAGAGGATAGGAGGGTGGCAGACCAGGTTAGGGAAAGCCAGGCCCACCATGCTATTAGGGTGTGTTTTCCATCACAGTGCAAGCAGAGTGATTATTTCCCATTTTGATGTAAACGCCGCGAAAGCCCACTGTACTCAAGGAGGTCATTTGTCAAGACGGTTTCTTGGCTTCCTGGCCAAAAAAAGAAAAAAAAGAAAAAGGAAAAGACAAAAGACAAAAGAAGAAGGGAGGGAAGACAGAGAAGGAAAGGGAGGAAGAGGACAAACAGAAAGAAGAAAAGGAGCGAGGAAGAGACCTCTATTAAAATGACCGTCCTGAGTCCAGATATTGGAAAAGAGGACAGAAATGACTTTGATTTATTCCCTCTGTATTTTGAGTTGCAAGATCGGAAGTCTTGCATCTTAACCAATTAAGACACAGGATGCATATCGTTAGGCCATGGGCCTGACAATTATGCTGGGCCCTTTGCAGAGTGCTGAAGTGGACGGTGACAGCTTATGTCCATCTCGGCTTCAGAGATGGCAGGTGTGGGTCACCGCTAGGGAGGCTCAAGTCTTTTCCGGTCGTACATTTGCTGTTGTTAACTGTATCTTTTTACTGAGAGAACCGAGCGGCACAGCTGAAGAGCGTGTGTTTTACTTCGGAAGTCATAGGTATTTCTAGCTAGTTGTGCGCCTGCGCATGCGCAGGCACACAGATGCACGTGCCACAGCACGTAGGTGGAAGCTCGCAGGACTCAGTTCCTTCCACCACGTGGATTCTGAGGATTGAATTGGAGTCCCCTGGCTGGGTAATAAGTGCCTTTACCTGAGAAGCCCTCTTGTCCACCCTAACCATGACATTCAGAAGAGAGAGGGTCTGCGACCGTTCGTCGGCCCTACTGAACTTCATCAAAGCCGTGAGATTTTTAAAAATGATAGAATGAATTGACAGTCTTTCAGTTTTGTGAACAATACAATCTAGTGATTTATTCCAAAATAAGTGATTTCATTTTGTCCTGAAGTGACCTTTGATCTTTTCTCTTAAGCTGGCCTTTCCAGTCTATCCATGATGTTTAGGAGGGAGGTATGGGGTGGGGGGAGTATTCTTTGTAATCCACTGTTTTTCTGTTGCTTTTGAATTATGAAGATATCCTTTATCCAGAAAAATAATATCCAGGAGTGGTGGCTCATGTCTGTAATTCCAGAACCTGAAAGATAAAGGTAGGATTACCCCAAGTTGAAAGTCAGCCTGGGCTACACAGAGCAAGACCCTGTCTCAAACAAACACATCAAAAACCGTGTGTGTGTGTGTGTGTGTGTGTGTGTGTGTGTGTGTGTGTGTGTGTAGGCCTGTGTGCATTTCAAAGGAAATTGAGAAGAATTGCCTGTTGTACATTTGTACATATTAAACTTTAGTAGCAAAGATAATTACATGTGTGTTTACCATTTCCCACATTTCTTTAAACTTTTTGAAAAGTCTCCACGTAGATAGGATGTTTCCTATAATAAATAGAGATTTATTGTGGGCCAACCATAGCTTACACCATTCTACCACAGGGGGTTCACCAGAATTTCTTCCTTCCTTTGCCTGAAGTTACAGTCAAACTTGGAGTTTGTCTAGGCTTGCCCATATAAAATTGTTTGTATTTTTAAATAATATCTACAAACATAACATATCCCTCCCTCTATTATTGGCTTTCTGTCACCTCGGCTTCCAGCACGAGGTACAATTTTGACAAGTAGCACAGTGAGATCTGGAGGGAGGGAGGGAAGGAGGGAGGGGCTGGAGTTACTTGAGGTTAGTGAGAAAAATACTACTGTCAATTTCAAATGTTTTTCTTTAATTATTGTCAACTCATGAATTATCAATTGAACAAAGAAGAAATACACACTTAAGATGGTCTTTAAAAGTCCCACTTCTGAAAGCGCTAGAGAAAAGGATCTCCTGTGACACTTCCCACAACAGCACATGCCACTGACTTTGATAGGTGACAGAGTGGGCTTTATTTTATTTTTTATTTTCCTCCTTTTGAAGTGACAGAGTGAATACACTAGTGTGTCGGCTATTTATTTATTTATTTGTTTGTTTGTTTACTTATTTATTTTTGTCAGCTCCACACAAACTTAGACGTACTCGGAATGAGGGACTCTCAGCTAGCTGAGGGATCGCCTCTATCAACTGAGCCTGTGGCCATTTCTGTGAAGTCTTTTTGCTATGGCATGTTGATGTAGGAGGGCTCAGCTCACCGCAGGCTGTGTTGCTCTTGGGCAGGTGGACCTGAGCTCTATAAATACACAAGGGAGCTGAGCAACCTGAGGGAGAGCAAGCCAGTAAGCAGCATTCCTCCATGGTTTCTCCTTCAGCCCTTGCCTCCAAGATTCCTGCCCTGAGTTCCTACCTTGACCTCCCATGATGGCCTGTGAGCTGTATGCCAAAGGATGATCGGGTTGCACTATAGCACCTGGAGTAAGTTCAACATCTAACTACAGAAACAGGGAGAGGGGATGCTCTGAACTTAATAACTGCTAAGTACGGCTTCCTTGGTATCTGGTCATGTGACTTTTGAATTCCGGTGAGAGAAAGACAGAAAGCAAGAGGGAGAAGAAAAAGGGGGGGGGGGGACGAGGCATGGTAGAGAAAAGAAAAAAGTCAGGCCCAAAGCACTCTTGATGAATAACACATTTTATTTTAAACACGAGTTTAGGTTGTTTTAGGAACCCACTAGCCAGTTACCTTCCTTAGAGTATCTGGGGGAAAGATAATTTTGCCTGGTTTTATTGTTATTGTTGTTTGCTTGTTTTTAATTTTTCCCCCAGTATTGAGTATTGAATGTTGGTCCTTATATATGCTAGACAAGTGCTCTATTGTAGAGCTATGTCCCCAACCCTGCTAGTTTTCCCTCCCTCCCTCCGTCCCTCCCTCCCTTCCTTCTTTCCTTCCTTCCTTCCTTCCATCTGTCCTTTCCTTCCTTCCCTCCTTTCTATCTTCATGTTTGTTTGCTTGTTTGCTTGTTGGTTTTGAGACAGGGTCTCACTGTGTAGCTCTGGCCATCCTGGAACTCACTCTGCAGACCAGGCTGGCAGCGTCCTGCCTGCCTCTGCCTCCAGAGCCCTGGTGTTAAAGCTGTGAGCCATTGTGCCCAGCTATGTATTTTGCTCTTGAGAGTGTTCCTCTGTAGCCCAGGCTTGCTGCCCTTAAACTTAGGATATTCTTGCCTTCAGCTCCCCGAGTGCTGGTATTCCAGGTACACATCACTGATCCATGGAGTGCATGCTGCAGTTCAGTTTATAGAATAGTTGCCGTCATAAGGAGCTGAATTCACACCCCCAGCACTCACACACGAAGCTGAGTTAGAGTCACATGTCTATAATCTTATCTCTGGAGAGGGACTGATAACCAGAGCTCACTGGCCAAGTGGAAAGGGACAGATAACTGGAGCTCACTGGCCAAGGAACTTAGCTGAATCCGTGAGCTCAGAAAATAAGTTGAGCCTAACTGAGGAGGACACCCTACATCAGCTTCTGGCCTTCACACACATGGGCATGTGTCTCCACTCCCTCGCCTACACAAATGCTTCTGGGGGTTGAGGGTATAGTTCACAGTAATGTGCCTCACACGCACAAGGTGCTGGGTTCAACTCCTAGAGCTATAAGAGAGGAAGAGATGCTTCCGTGTGTAGACAGAAATTTCTCCGGTCCTGCATTGCCCAGGAGTTCAGACAAATCTCTCCTACCCTCGGTCTCACAGCCACTTATAAAATAATTACTCAGAGGCTTATATTAATTACAAACTGTATGGCCTATGACTTCAGCTTCTGGCTAGCTAGCTCTTTCATCTTAAATTAACCCATTCCTATTCATCTGTATGTTGCCACGTGGCCGTGGTGTTACTGGTCTGCAGGTATCTTGTTGCTCCTTCGGTGGTGGGCTAGTGTCTCTCCTGCCCTTGCCCTTCTTCTCTCTGTATCTCTGCTTGGATTTCCTGCCTGGCTATAAGCTTTCTTGCCATAGGCCAAAATAGCTTTATTTATTATCCAATGGGAGCCACACATATTCCCAGCATACAGAAAGACAGCCCACAGCATCTGTGACCTGGACACAGCAGCTGTGATCTGGACACAGCAGCTGTAGTATCCCTGTGGGTTGTTATTTGTGGGTCATCTTTCACCTGTGTGTTTGCGTTCTGCAAGCTTTTTTTTGAAGGATCTCTGAATGTTGAAGAGGCAGCTCTACTTTGTCCTGTAGTATTAGTACAAGGGTCCCTGTATTAGCAGTTCTAAAACTAAGATGCATCACAGAAGGATATTTGATAATTTGTGATATGTAGTTTTCTTCTTTGTATCTGTAGTATTTTCCCTTTAACAGAGTGGAATGTTGCTTTTCTTTAAAAAGCTAAATAGAAAGGCATCACTAGTTACGATTGGCTAGTGGCCATGGTCAAAAGGAGATACCCACTTGAAGCCAAGACATTGGTGCGGAAGACAATATTAAGGAATTCCATGATAAATCTGTATTTTATTTACTTCTAAAATGGAAAGATAGCCAGGGCTTTCTTAAGGTTTGGGTTGAGAGCTGCTCATCTGACAGGTCATTTTTCCCAGCGAGCGCCGATCTGGAGGCATTCTTTCTCATTTCCATCTGAGGAGACAGACTTCTGTCATTAAGAACTGGGCTTCTGGGTATGAAGACCTGAAATGCCCATGTTTGGGAATCATCATTTTGACTAATGGAGGAGCATGAGCACACATCATTCTAAGCAGCTCTTCACCGTGTGTCATTTTTCCAGCTCAGTTGACTTTTGATATATCTCACTTTATCAGCCATCGGGCTGGAAATTTCATCACTCTTGTATGCTTTTTGAGTTGTTTTCTTAGTGTTTGTTTGTAATAGTTTTTATGGGTGATTAGTTACGTGAATTTCAACGTTCTTGGTTGATGGGAGCCTATCTTAATTTTGCTCATGAAACCGGTTTTCTCTCATAAACCACACAGTAGAACACAGGTAGAATTTGAATTTGGCTTAAGCCTACCTTACCAAAATTAGTATATGTACTTTTCATTTCTGTTTAGTGCGGAACAAAAATCACTGAAATTATTTGCATTGGCTCCAGTGTTTGAGCGTAAGGCTGTCCACCTGTGCGTGTACATCCTGGTTACTATGCTGGGACACACGGCTGTCTGCCAGCTATCAGATATCAAGATCTTACCAAAGCCCCACTGAACAGTATTATGACATTAGGCTAATATTTCTGTTCCCGTTGCTGGTGATCATTTTGCCTTAAAAGCTTTCACAGTCAAGTGCTAGCATTGGTATTGCCTGGCATCTTATTTTACCTAGTTGGCATGCACGCACCATCTCTAGTAGTCAAATGTCCCAGACAGATGTACTGAGTTGATACAGTACAGATCCGGTATGCAGCCTGTGCTGTGCTCTGTAGGAGCCTGTGTGACCTTGAATGAGTTACCTAATTCCAGAGTCCAAGTTTTCTTGTATGTAAACAAAGGTTAATAAAATAGCCAACATGTGTTTTCTCTAGAAACTAAATGAAGTGATGCGTGTAAAAGAAACATTATTGAGTTCTTAATATGATTTATTTTAGTTCTGGACATTAGTGTTTTTAGTGTTTGGTTATTTACTTGTCTTGTGCTGGAAATTGGACTTTGGGTCTTATGACAGTACAAAAAAAATCTCTACCACTGAGCTACATCTTCAACCCTTTTCATAACGTTTTTTTGGGGGGCACAGGGTCTCTCTAAGATGCCCATAATAGTTTTTAATTCACCTTATAGTCCAGGCAATCTCTAAACTTTCCATCTTTCTCTCTCTACCATATAACAGCTGGGGTAACAGGCTTCTGCCACTAGACCCAGCTTATACTTTTTCTAGTCTGTTCAGAAACACTTTATACTACTCTGCAAGGATGTAAGAATCGTCCTGTTCACTGGACATGGTGATTTTTTTTAATAGCTAATTTTTACCTCAAATCTTTCTCCTCTTGTTATTATATTACATGTTTATCATGGGAATATTTTTTTTCTGCCATTACTTTTTTGACACACAAATTTTACCACAATAAAAGTCAGAGAGACAAGTAAGTACAGCATGATTTTTCACATGATAGGCTCCTTGCTGTTACCATCGCATTCCCACATTCAGAGGGACATAATGAAACAATAACAATGCAGCTGAAAACTGTGTTGAGTGGAGACACACTCGAGACTTGGAAGATTAGGTAGGTACATTCTGGTTCTGGACAGTTTCAGCCACTGAGTCTGGGCTTCTTCATAAGCTGTGCATAAGTGAGAGCAGCTAGAGAAGTGAGACCCACCCATCAGCAGACATGCCCACATCTTCACCCATTCCATTTATTGTTCATGGAAGACCCATGTTGGTGGTGGGGTCTAGCCTGCAGAAAGTTCACCTGCGCTGGTGGAGAACATGGTACATGTAACATGGTACGTATGGCCACCGCTGAGCACCACACAACTAAGCGAGTTTCAGGGTTTTTTTACATGTGCACGGACACGTAGTCATTCTCCCTGGAAAGTCGAGAAGAGGAGATAATGAAGGCAGTGAACCACTCTACTTAAAAAAGCAATAGATTGTTAGCAAGTAACAAGCCTTGAAGACCAGTGAGTGCAGGAATGAGGCTGCTTTTATTCTTTACTGAAACTGTAAGACATTGATTTACTATAGAAATAATTGCGTTATAATTGCGTGTGACTTTTCAATGCTGTTTGGAATCTTTTATCCCTTTTATTCCCACCAAAATGTTTAGTGCTTCAAAGTGTGCCATAAATACTCTAGCGGAGCATTTGTTGAACTAGAAAATTAGGTGTGATTAGACTAATAAACCATTCTCGCAGGGAGCGAGCTATTCACAGGGATGTGAGTTTCTTCAGAATCCGTTCTGATGGCATTCAGTTTCTTGACATTTTAGCCATAATTTGTCTTTGTAACTAGATGCTTTCAGGTAGGTCCCGTTTCTGCTGTCCTGTTCTCCCTCTTTGTCTTCTGCTTCTCTGTCTTGACCTTCCCCGGAGGATAACTCCCATGGGAGTCCCACCATCCAACTGCATCCTGTAGAGGTATCTGAGTCATGGCACCCAAGGAGAGTGTGATGGGTGGTGCTTACCTCACCAAAGCCAGTTTCACGCTCTTGGTGGTAGTGGCCACAGGAAAGCAAGATTTGTATATGGTTTAAAGATGGTGGGAAGGGCCAGAGTTCTGGTAACATCATCGTTAGCTTCCTGAATTCTGCAGATCTTACAAAAAAAAAAGGGGGGGGGAGGGATGATCCCAGCTATTTAGGAGAAGGCTAAGGTAAGAAGAAGGGCTGTGGTGTTGGGCTCTATCTGGTTAGACAATAGAGTATCCAAGCAAGTGATCTTTTCCTATTACATTAGTATTGCTCTGATCTGTACTTTATTTACTTAAAAAAGAAGTACCCCCCATCTGTTCTCTCATAGGGCAGAAAGGTACATTTATATTTGAAATACGTTTTCTGGTCTGGGTTAATGAAATAACTCATGAGAGCGTATGTGAACATGTTTATGAATTAGATTTTGTAAACATGTTATAAATTAATCTGGATATTCCCTACTTGACTCTTGGAATTATTTGGATCCATTGCTTACGGAACATTTACCACAAAATATTCTAACAAAAATTCAGTTATAGTAATTGAACAAATTTATTTATTTTTCAGTATTATTATCATGACAAGTGTTTTGATACTTATAGCATTATGAACCCCATCAAAGGGAAGCCCCACAAGCTCTAAGGAGTTATGCTCATAGCGTAACGATAAGTCGTGTCAAGTGTATACTTCATCTGCCTGTGTTTTGAGGTTTTCAAGTTGTATCTACTAGGAAGAGTCTGTAGATAAAGGATGAGAGGAAAAGGCATTAGGTACATTAGTTGAAATTGGCATCATGTTGCCAAACTGTAATAAGCCTTAGGGGAGCTCACTGTTGAATCTACTCAGTCGAATGCTGCAATTTCCCATAACAATTTAAAAGGCCTGCAGGCATGCTAAAGTCATAGCTGGATCTTTCAGTTAACACTCTGTAACATGACCCCAAAGCCTCATTTACATCACAGCAATTAAAATATATTCCACATTACATGCTTACTACCATGTACTAGAAAAAATAATCCAATGAAATGCGGCGTCTTCCAGAAATAATAATGAAAAATCAGAAAATTCACAATTTCTTCTTTGCAAAGTGGTATTAACATAACATACATAGTTACTGGGGGTCTTGGTGGTTGCAAAGAGCAGGGGGGGGCAGAGCAGGGGAAGAGGATGCAATTTAGACTCTTAATAACTAGTAGTCAGGACTATTGGTGACCCACATGAAATTAGGTTAGTGGTCTCAGTCTGCTCCATAGGTGACAGGTGTCCATTATGCAAAATAATTACTGTAATCAGTGCTAATTGGCCCCCTACTAGTAACCAGAAAGTAGAGGGACCAAAAATTAAATGAGTATTAAAATAATACACCTCCGACCTGCAGAAGTGCAGTCCCCAGCCAGGAGTAGACACCGCCACCATGCCCAGTTGAGAAGCTTACGGAAAAGTCCAGTAACATTCACATTGAAAGTAAGTATTTGCACCAATTGGACTCCTTTGCCAGTGCTACAACCAAATTAAATGAAAAATCCTCCTGGCACATGGATTATTACTATTTAACTGATAGCACACCTATTTTGAATGAGATGAGCGGCAAATTAAATTACTTCCCAGCAAAGCCACGGTGGCCAGAATGAGATCAGCTTCTCAACGATGACTGCTGCACTTCGGTAATGCCTTTCTACCTGAAGAAACACAGACCAAATGGACTTACTTCAAATTGTTGTCGTGGTTTAATATTTATTGAGTAGCCACAGTTTACCAGCTTACCTTGAAAGTGTGGTTTATTTTTTAACCATCGCCTAAACACATCACCATGGCACAAGACAGTGGCAGAAGTCCAGTTTCGACACTTGGCAGTCCGTCAGCGCGGGAACCGAGGATACAGACTTTCTCTGTGTGGCTTCTAGAACATTCTTGCCTGCACTGCCCTTTTGTGGTCAGGGAGAGCGTCGAAAGAATCCTGCTTCAGCAGACATCTGAGAAGGCAACCTTTTTATCTGCTGCCTACCTCCGTTTCAATTCTCCACCTTGCTTTATAACTACCATTAGTGAAAGCCTAAGAAGGCGTTGAATGGCTCTTCTTGCTCCCGAGCCTTTGAGCTCACGATTGAAAGGGGCTTCCTTTGGGCCCACAGAGTCCCCTTCCAGACACATGAGCAACAACATGGCCCCCTCCACAGGTGCCCCCGACCCGAGATGAGCCATGTCTGCTGGACTTTCAAAGGTTTATAATTATGCACTTACCTATCTTTATGATGTAAGACATCCAAGAAATCCAGGGCTAAACTGGATGCATGTTTCCTATTTTTACTTAACTAATTGGCAGCGTTTATAGGCAACCATAGTATTTGAGTGTGCCGTGCATATGCACTTTACAGTGTGCGACTAAACGTAAGATGTCAAAACATTGAATTAGGTGAGTCTACACGTCGGGAAGCATATTTATGTTCCTTGATACTGTTGCATTTCAGTCTGTTGAAAAATAAATAGTAAACACTGGTGACGAAAAATATTAAAGGGAATCGAATCTTCAAGAGTGACTGCAACATCCAGCTTTGTGGGCTGCTTTTTAACAGCATTGGCCCCAATTCCCGTGATATTAGATATTACTTCTAGACCCAAGTAGCCTGCGCCATCTCCACAACACACAAAGAGGGCTTGTTTCTTTTCCAGTGTGTGTGTGTGTGTGTGTGTCTATGTTTATGTGTGTGCAGGAACATATTTGTGTGTGGTGTATATGTATATCTATGTGCATGCACATAGAGCCCAGAACTCAACCTCAGATGTCATCTTCAAGAATGCCATCTACTTCTTTCGAGATAGGATCTCTCACTAAACCTTGAGACCACCATAGTCCAGGCCCCTGCTGGTTAGCAAGCCTCGTAGGTCCAACTGGCTTCACTTCCCCGCGCTGTGTGGACAGGCTTGGGCCTCCAACACCCAGCGATTTTTATGTGAGCTCTGGGAATCGAACTCAAGTCTCCATGCTTAAAGCAAGCACTTCACCAGACTATCTTCTGAGCTCCCAGGAGCATTTCTTCAGCTTTTTGAACAACTCGGGCTCTCAGATGGAACCCAAGGTCATTTTGAAACCTTGAAGCAACTCTGTCACTTTAGAGCATCCTCACCTCAAGGAGGAAGTGGGATTTGGGAATCTGTTCATACCTTTCTCTTTGCTCCACTGGACAACGTTATGTTGAGGGATGACACTCCCCTCCAACACCGGACCCCTGTCTCTCTCTCTCCTCTCTCTCTCTCTCTCTCTCTCTCTCTCTCTCTCTCTCTCTCTCTCTCTCTCTCTCTCTCTCTCTCTCTCTCTCTCTCCAGGAATCTGTGAAGGTGCCATTTGGCTGGGCTAGCACTTTTCAGAGTGAGAGGAAAACTGTCTGGTGGGGCAGTAGACAGAGTGCATGTTTATTATAGCAATTGTGCCTGTGGGTTGCAGGGGCATGAATAACTGCAGTTAGCCTTTATTCTCCAAGTACTTGTGGGTAGTTATCAGGTGTCCACCCGGTTGTTACTAAAATAAACCTAACACGGCTCTTTCCACCTAGAACCTCTTAACCAGTTTTATTGCTGCCTTTGAAAGCCCTTCCAGTGTTTGCCTACTGCTTTCTACAACCAAGACGTAAATATTTGGATAATGTTATACATGAAATCCTTTCTGAAATTATTGGTGTGGGAACTGTACTTTCCACCTCATTCAGTGACAGAGTTTCTGAATAAGCTCATAAAAATTCAGAACTGAAATTCCATTCAGACATTTTAGGAAAATACCAGTTTCCTTTTGCATGTCTGATTCCTTCTGCTCTCGCTCGCATAACTAATCCATTTTTAACCCCCTGAGCATTCCCAGATGATTCAGGTGAGAGCCTAATGGTTGTGGACATTATTCTTGGACATGGGACAAAGTTCTTGACTTCGTGATAGTAGCTGGCTTTTACCAAGTGTGCATGTGCCAACCACCATGCTGAACACCTCAAATGTATTTTAATCGCATCTGATCTCCATGAGATAACGTTCGATAAGAAATAAAGTTATTATCATATGCTTGTTAGAAAATTCAATGCAGGAAACAAAGCCTTAAAGACTTTACGTAGCCACGCGTGGCCACACGTCTCATCAATGGAAAATAGTGAGAACTAGACTCTACACGTGGGTTTGGATGATTGAAACTCCTGCGCTCTCTCTCGTTCGCCACACTTGTATCAGTACAGATATTTTTAGTTGAAAAATCCAGGGTAGGAACATATTGTTTCTGAATCTGTTTCTAAATCGTATTTCTGTCTCTGAGGTCTGTTTCTTCTTTATAGACGGCAATGGCAGGCAGTCTTTCTCCAGAAATGTAAACACGCTGCAAGTTTACAACCTCCCAGATTAGTAACAACAGTGAAATGAGGAGATGTCCCCGGACTGAACTTACAGGCACGAATTAGGTCACAGGTCCACTCCTGCCCCAGTTATTGACATTCAGTGGAGGGAGTTCCAGGACTACAGGGTTTGGAGTCTGTCTCACAGGAGCCTGCTCCCTCATGGTCACTAAGGGAAGCACAGGTTTACAAGGAAGATTGCCATTATGACCTATAGTTGGAGCTCTCCTGTCCCAGGAGCTGGTTCCAAATAACCGACACAGAGGCTTAATATTATTTATAAGTGCTCGGCCGATAGCTCAGGCTTGTTACTATCTAACTCGTACACTTAAGTTAACCCGTATGTCTTATCTGTGCTTTGCCACGTGGCTTATGGCTTGTTACCTCATTTTCTATGTGTCCTGTTTGCTCGGCCACTGGCTGGCATCTCTCCTGAATCTGCCCTTCCTCCTCCCAGAGTCCTCTGTGTCTGGCTGTCCTGCCTATACTTCCTGTCTGGCTACCAGCCTATCAGCTTTTTATTAACCAATGAGAGTAATACATATTCATAGTGTACAGAAGGGTTATTCCACAGCAGTGACCCCCATGAGAGAAGCCTGTCTCTATGGGTAACTAGACCACATGGGGTGGAAGATAATAAAGGGAGTTGGGTCCGTGTCCCCATCTGAAACACGTAATATCATCAGTATCATTTCTTCTTATTCTCGGAGAAGCATCCTGGGAATGTTTTAGTATATTCAAGTGTCTTGTTGGCCCTGGATTATCTTTCTTACTCCTCAGTTGAGTTTCATTTGGTTTTCATTTTTGTTTTCCCAATACTGGGATCTCAGCAAATTTAAATATCGTGGTATTTTTAATATGACAACCTCATGATTGTTAACAATGGGTCTTGATAGCCCAGTACAGTTTGTTAAAATTCTTGCTAATCTCTCTCCTCCCCTTTTCTGTTTCCTTGTTTTTGTTGTTTGTTTTGTTTTGCTGTTGTTGAATTTTATTGATTGATTGTTTGTTTATTTGTATGTTTTTTAGTTAGACAGAGCCTCATTATGTAGCTAAGCCTTTCCTGGAAATTTCTGTATAGACCAAACTCACCTTGAACTCAACATTTTCCTACCTCAGCCCCCTGAGTAATTGTATTATTAGTGAAAAATTTTTAATGGTTAATTCTCCTCTTCTTCTAAGATTTTGATGTGAAGTCTAGTGATTAAGGGTACAGATTTGGAGACTTGGAATAAAACTCAGTCAGTAAAGTGGTCCCAAGAAGACCAGAGTTTGATCCCCAGAAACTATGCAAAAAAAGCCAAGTGTGGTGATATGTGCTTGTCATCCTGTCCCTGGGGATGGGACAGGATAGATGGGGAATACCTGAATGTCCCTGCCAGCTAGACTAACACACATAAGTCCCATGCAAGTGAGAGCCCTGTCTCAAAATAAAACAGTGAACAGTACCACGGGAACAATGTCTGAAGTGGTCCGCTCTACACACAAACACACATGCACCAGCACATACACACTCACACATACACACACACACACATACACACACACACACACACACACCAGCACATACACACTCACACACACACTCACACACACACATGCACCAGCACATACACACTCACACCCACACATGGGCACACAAACACACATGCACCAGCACATATGCACTCACACACACAGGCACACACACACATACACACACACACACACCCCCGAGGCACACACACACATACACACATGCACCAGCACATACATGTTCTCATACACACACACACAGGCACACACACACATACACACACACACACCCCTGAGGCACACACACACATACACACACACACACCCCCGAGGCACACACACACATACACACACACACACCCCCGAGGCACACACACACACAAACACACATGCACCAGCACATACATGTTCTCATACACACACACACACACACACACACACACACACATGCATATACACAGAAACACACACACAAAAGCGACTTGGAATAAACAGGAATGGGTTCAAACTCTGATCAACTGCTTTCTATGTGACCTTGGGCCAGTCAATTAATCCCTGTGGGCCTTAGTTCTCTAATGTGAAATGGGGTGTATAATTCTTACTTAGCAACATTATTACAAGGGTTAAGTGGGGGCATACATGTAAAGCACCTGGCATATTTTAAGCACTCGATAAATAATCAAGATAGAAATTAATAATTCACCAGGAGCTTTTCTGGCCTCTCTCACGGAGAGGAGTCTATACAGCACTTAGGGGAATGACATCAACTCTTTGTCCCAGAAGCTCTTCCCAACTGTCACCAGGTCCGTCAGACAGGACTTAAAGGCCATGCGCAAGGGAGCAAGCTCTGGCCGTTTTTAAACCCTCTGGACGGCCAGCTTGTCTTCTTCTTTAGGACCTAAGGTTTAGATTCTGAGTTGGTGCTGCCCAGTTCCTATGGTTTATCCACAGCCAAGAAATAAAAGGGAGAGCAGGGTACTTGAGTGTGAGCCCCAGGGATGTCCCTACGGTGGCTGGATTTGAGACTTTGGGTTAGTTCTATTCATTCTACTTCCTTTTCTGTAAAACTGGTAAGTAATTCAGAATCGCCACCAGCAAAATACTTAGTGTGGTAAAGTGTTTCGTGAAACGGATGTTGTTACTATCAACTTGTGTCTGACTGACGGCAGCCGACATGTCTAGCCAGAACACTTATCCCTTTGAAGATGGAAGGGCCTCCCTCCTTCAACCAGAACAAAGCAAGTGGAACAAGATCCAACTTGGTCTCTCTGGTGAACATTTGAGGCCATTTTGATGCCGCGGTGCTACATCTGTGACATATAAATGGGTCCTTCGCTCATCCCTTCTGTCCAGATGCGACTACTACTAGAATTTTAAGGACCAGGCTCATGCTGAAGCACTGGTGAGGAAAGTGTGGCATCTCTGTATGGAGAGATATGGTTTAAGCCATGGTAGGAATGCGTAGAGATGATGGGTACTGGTTGATCCGAGCAGGCAGAAACTTGCGGAAATAGTATTTACATTTTCCTCTAAACGTCTCCAAGCTGGGGAGGCTTCATTGGACTCAGTCTGTTGGATTGTCATTTGTTCTAAGTGTAGCGATTATAGCCCCCCTGCAGCCACAGTTTTGCAGCCGTGCGTAACTATCAACATGTGGATGAAGTCTATTAAATATTCCTTTTATAATTTTTATCAGAAAAAAAATCACATACTCAATCATGCCCCCCCAAAAAACCCTTTAAATTGTTTTTGAAATCATAGAAGAAGACATTCCCATTTTACATTACTTAGTAAATAAGCCTTATTATCTGTTTTCTCTCTCTTCTGGCTGTTTTCATTTTCCACTTCCATTTGCTTATAAATATTTTTGAGAGTTTTTTTTAACAATTTGATGAGAATTAAGCCATTTTTCTTCCTGCCTAAGGCACTGTTCTATATATTTTCCAATTAAAAATTTCCCCGTATTCACTTCTCTTCCAAAGCTATTTTAGCACCCTGTGCCTATTTATTTCATTATCCAAATTTATGTATTTGCTGTCTTGGTGAAAAACATGAAGGATAGTCTTGAGTTTTAAAACAATAAGCTTCCTATTTATTATTTTTAAAATAAAGGCATGAATCCATCTTTGCTCACATATTGACAATTTGTTATGGGAATGTGTTGCAAGACTGTGCATGTTAAATATGTGCACACCTATGCACATAGTCACACATAACACAGATTCATAGAAAAGCCAAACAGCAAAATGTTGGGGGCGGGGGGGGGATTCTTTTCTTGGTTTATTTATGTTTTAGTTTCTACAAGGGACAAATTTTATGTGCTCTGTGCATGATTCCAATGAAAGAAAAGGAAACTCAGGGTGCTGGGCAGTGTTTGGGGATGGCCTCCTCTTTACTTCGTACCCGGAGGAGACCCTTTGTCCAGTTGTCATGCGGTCGATCTCAGCATCCATCCCAACTCTCTCCTTTTCTTCTCTCTGGTGTCAAGGCAGCATCACTGCTGACCATGTCTCCAACCTGGTCCCTTGTCTGCATCCACGCGGCTGTTTCAGGCCCATTTCAGGCTGACTCCTTCCCTTGCCTGGACTTCAACATGAGGCTCGGCCACCAAGCTTTCCTGTTTCCTCTCCCCGGTCCCCGATACTCCACCTACTGAGGATTTTCTAAAATCACAGCCTGCCAGTGACATCATTTGCTTATCACAACTCTGCAATGGCCACAGGATACAGGTGGAGCTTGATGAAGCTGCTTAGTCTGCCCTTTGCAGCCTGCCTTTCACCTTGGGGCCCCTCCACACTCACCTCAGGTCTCTCCCTTCGCTTGGTCCCCTTGGCCCTCGTCCTCCAGACCTTTCCAGGAGCAGTGTTTCCCGAGTGTTATTCTCTTCTTCTGCCCTAGTCCACCTCGATCCTTTCACTGGGACTTGCATTCTTGAGCTCAGGCTAAATCTGATTTCTCCTGCGGGTCTTGCCTAAATGACAATTACTTACACATTCATTCGTTCATTCATTCATTCCATTTGTTTATTTCAGAGAAGTCTGGTTTGGGCCCTTGGTCTCAATTAGATCTCCACCTCTAGTCTCTCTCTCTCTCTCTCTCTCTCTCTCTCTCTCTCTCTCTCTCTCTCTCTCTCAGTAACAGAACTTTTTAAAGATTTCGTACGATTGTTCAGTTTTTATTTCTGTCATTGTTCTTTGACTTGCTTTTCCTGTATGAGAGTGAAAGTGCAGAAGTCCCGTATCTATGTCTCCATCCCAAGCGCTTCTTGCCATGCCTTGCAGGTGATAGGCATTCTCTATATGCGTGGTACATACGTAAAGAAAGCAGTGGTCAGTACGCCCGGTGTCCGTCTGGGCCAGGCGCAGATCCTCTTTTACATCTTCTCCGTTGCTCCGGTCCACGGCCCTGTGTAGTCCTGCTTTGTTTTTCCCTCTGACCTGACCCTGTTCTAGTGAGTGTCGTGATAAGATCGTTTATATCAGATGTGGTGCTTGATTTCTGTAGGTTAGGCTTTTCCTTTTACATCCATTTATTCTTAACGTTTTTGTGTGTTTTTAACAGTGCTGGGCATCTAACCGGTCTACTGATTTGCTTTTAGCCTCTTAGTGTCTTAGAATGTGTTTGTAGCTAGAGTTTTCCTGCCTGGCCCACAGTGAGGACAAATCTCTCTCACCTGCCGGTCCCACAGCCCCTCAGACCCGACCAAGTAAACACAGAGACTTATATTGCTTACAAACTGTATGGCCGTGGCAGGCTTCTTGCTAACTGTTCTTACAGCTTAAATTAATCCATTTCCATTAATCTATACCTTGCCACGTGGCTCGTGGCTTACCGGCATCTTCACATGCTGTTTCTCATCGTGGCGGCTGGCAGTGTCTCTGTGACTCAGCCTTCCACTTCCCAGCTTTATTCTCCTCCTTGTCCCGCCTACACTTCCTGCCTAGCCAATGGCCAATCAGTGTTTTATTTATTGACTAATCAGCAACACATTTGCCATACAGAACATCCCACAGCATGTGTTAACTGGGGACAGCATCAGATTGCATCCTGCTTTTGAACTCCAATGTGAAAACCTCCACGTTTTGTGGAGATTTTATATATATATTGTTTAATATGGTTACTGACTTCGCTACATTTCTGTCTGTCACGTTGACTCTTGTTTAAAAGCCCCGCCATTTCTTCATTCCTCTCTCCCTATTCTTCTGTCTTCTTTCTTACTTCATTTTGATTTCTTTTATCAATTCAATGATCTTTTCCCCCGGCTAATGAGCTATAACTTTTTGCCTTGTTATTTTGGAGGTGTAGAGTATACAGTGTATGACTCCAACAGTTCAGTTTTCGTTAATATTATGTCATTTTGTGTGCAGCAGAAAAAGCTTACACTTCTCTGCTTCTCACTTGCTTCTCTTATGCTGTTGTTGCAGTATATTTCCATCACACACATTAGGAGCCCTGAAATACATTGTTATGGTTTTTCATTGAGCTTCCAAAGATTTAAACATTATCTGATATATATTCCCCCACATACTCAACATTGCCGAGTGCTGTTCTTTGCTTAGCATAGATCCATGTTGCTATGCCTCCTTTTCATTTGGGTGGCTTCTTCTCCCTTTTTATGTCAGAGGGTCCGCTGATGATCAGCTGTGGTGTATATGAAAATGCATTTATTTGAGCTTAATTTTTGAAATCTTTTCATTGGGCATAGAATTGCAAATGACGTTCTTTTCTTCCCATGCTCTAAAATATATGCCCTCCTGTCTGTACACTTACAGTATTTCCATTTAGATGCTCTCAGTATAGCACACTATTTTCTTTTCTTTGTCCTGAAAAGTATTTCTGTACTCCTGGGTTGGACAATAATTAAATGCGTTGGTGTAGATTTCTTCACATTTCTTCTGCCTAGGACTTGAGGTTCTAGGATCTATACATTTGCAGTGTTCATCAAATTTGAAATATTTACACTGTTTTTTTTTTCTTCAGATATTTTCTGTCCTCTCTTCTGTCTTATCCTTCATGGTTCTGTCATTACACTGACTTCTTAAAGTGAGTCTGTGTCTCAGTGATGACGAGTTCATTGACAGACTTATCAACCCATTAGTTTTAGTGTTTCTGTTTGTCTTTATTGTTTCTGTTTGTCTTCCTGAGTTTGCTACCTCGCCCTTCTGCGATATCTAATTGACCATTCTTCCATCTTAGATATTGTAGATCCCCCCTATATTTGACTATAAGTTTCTTCTTTTAATCCTCTGACTATTTAAACATATAGGGTACAGCTATACGACTTGCTGCCTTAGTTACTTTTCTATTACTGTGATAAAACACCATCACCTAGGGAACTTACAGACGGAAACGTTTATTTGGGGCTTGCAGTTCCAGAGGGATAAGAGTCCATCACTGTCATGGCGACGAAGTGTGGTCACAGGCAGGCAAGGTGACTGGAGTTGGCAGCTGAGAGCTGAGGGCTCACATCTCCAACCACAAACAGGAAACAGAGAGGGAGCGCTGGAAAGTGTCCTTTTGAAACCTCAAAGCCCAGTCCCAGTGACCTTCTTCCTCCAGCAAGGCCACACTCTCTAAACCCACTCAGACAGTGTCACTGGCTGGGGATCAAGTATTCAATTGCCCAGTAATAAAGGAACATCTCATTCAAACTACCCTATCACACCTCCCTTCATGTCCATGTCTCATAACTCTGGTGTCTGGGTCACTCTCAATTGGTGGCCTTTTCTCTTCATTCTTTTCCTGCTCTTTTGCACACCTGGATAAGAAGCATTGTAGATTTAGTCTTGTTCAGTGACGAATACTTTTTTCCCCCTACAATATTCTTTAGCTTTGTGAAAGTTCAATTAAGCTGTTTGGAAACAGCTGTTCATGTGTGGTCTTGTGTTTGAGATTTATGAGGTCGGACCAGAATTGTCTTCCTTTCAGGGCTACATTCCACACAAAACTGAAACACTGTTTCCCTAAGTACATGGCCCAGTGTAGTCTGGGGCTCTTGCAGAGTGGCTGGCTGATAGAAGCCACTGGATACTTTTCCCCAGTGTAGCCTATGGAGTGTGGGTAGTTTTGCCCTTGGCAACGTTTGTTATCATCTGGAAACATGTTTGTCATGAACTGCTACTGCAGGCACTTAGTATGTAGAGGCTAGGGATAGCCTAATAAACATGACACCACAGTGTTGTGCCTCAGAAAAACATTTTTTTTCCTTCTGAGATGTCAGTGGTACTGAGGTTGGGAACACTGCCATCGTCATCAGCTAGAAACTGAACGCAGGTCCTCTGCATGAACAACAAGTGCTCTTAACCACGGTATCTCTAACTCCGACCTTTGTTCTATCAGACAGAACGATAAATTGAGTTCCTGTGACTTGTCTTGCAAGTAAGAAAAAGTTGACTTTAGATTTATAACTGTTATGCAATATTATCTTTGTTAACTGTCATGTTTAAAGAAAACACCGTGCATAGTGCTGACCTTCTCAACCACTGAGCCTCACTACCTTGGTTTTTCTCCACATTGGGATTCTCTCGGCAAGCGTCACTTCTGTGACTTACAGTGACGCCCTTGTCTTGGATTCTCTTTCATATTTACTTGTGTTTTCAATGAACCATTCTCTTTCTCTTGTGAGAAACTGGAAATCCAAATTAGTGGTACACGCAAACTTGACATTACCAAGAAAGTTACCATAATATGATTTTATTTTTATACTTAATTATTTCAATTCTTGGGTTTACAAGTTTGCCTCAGAAAATATAATTTTCTCTAAAAGGAACAATAGCGATTGATTTCCTCTGGTGTTCAATTGCTGTTCATCTATTCAATAAAAAGAAATACTTCGAAATGTACACAATACAGGAAGTTATGTTTACTGTTTGATTAACATAACTGGTAATAATTCATAAATAGTAACTTATTAAGGAAATGTGACTTGTAACAAAAAGGTGAACATTTCTTGCTGTTGTGTATGAATGACTTAATTGAAGTCTTTAGTCTAAAATGTTAGGGTGATAAGTTAGTGTTTCTCCCAAATCTACTTACTCTTTCAGGGTAAGTTTTTCAACTAGACCGTGAGTGGGCAGGGAGTCTGTACTCAAAGTCTTTACGGTAACACTTGAGACTATTTGGTTCTTACCGAACATGGGAGTGACTTTGACCAGCAGGTTCTTCTCTTTGGGGTTTACATGTTCATTTTTTATCTCAGCTCTTAGAATTTTAGAAGTACATTTGATTTTAGAATGCCGATGATAGGTCAAAAATTAGAATCATTGGCATCAAGAGTTTGAAATCTACATAAACTCCAATTAAAAATCAGGTTAGTTTCTAGGTGTAGAATTTTTTAAAGTTGGTACTTGGGGATTTATTATTACTATCATTATTATGAACATGTTTTTATTAAGTTCAGTTTTCTGTCAGGTTCAAAGTGTGTTTAAATCCTATATCTGAGTGCTGGGGAAACAGCTTAGTGGTTAGGAGCATTTGCTGCTCTTGTAGAAGACTGGAGTTTAGTTCCCAACACCCACATGGAGGCAGCTCCCGGCATCATGTAACTCCAGCTCCAGAAGATCTGATGCTGTCTTCTGGTGTCTCTGGTCTCCTGCATGCATGTGCACATATACACATAGACACACCCACCATAAATAATAAAATAAATCTCTAAATACTGAAGCTACAGTTGATGTCAGAGTGGACCTGTCAGTGTCCATAAAGCTGCAACTGCTTGCCCATTCATTTATTCATTTATTGAGTTACATCTTTCAAGGACCAGATACTCATTCGCTGCTGGTGCATTGCATCCCAACAGACCAGTGTGAACCCAAAATATCATACGCTATAATACCCCAAGTACATTAAACCCACCGAACTTCATAGCACAGTGCACAGTAGTGCCGCTTCCTTACATCTGTGACTATAAGGAGCTGTGGCTCACCGTCACTTCCCAGAATCACAAGAAGCATTATTCCACAAGTCACTAGCCCATCAAAAGATCAAAATTCAAAGTGTAGCATCTACCCAATGTATATTGCCTTCACATCATCACATGTGTACCGTTAGAAAATCAAGCGTATCCATTCTGTCAGGACATCTGTATTGAGAAATAACAAATAACCTAGTTATGCAGATGTTTTAAGTCCAGTTGTGATTTCCAAAGTACTATAATTTTTTTTTAAACTGGCCTGCTTTTCTCAAGGAGGTAATGGAAATTGACTGTGTCCAAATGTCAGTATGCTGTTGGTCTCGTATCAATTTAAAAAGCATGTTTTTGGTTAACTTGCTTTGCAATGCTTTATTTCCCAAAGGCAGCACCTCCTGCCCCATTTATGAAGTTCTTTATGTGGCGCCTGTGCACAATGACCTTCTCCTGTGTGAGACACCAAAAGTCACTGTCAAAAGATGTCAACCGTCTAGCACTTCTCAAGCAGTTACAGTTCTTAATCTTCTCATTCTCAGCCTTGAGTAGAGGAGATAACCCACAAAACTGCCTTTTGAAATCATATTGAACTCATTGACTTCCATCAGAAACGTGTCTGTAGTTGTAAGCATTACAGTGTAGATTAAATCCTCAAAGAGTTTGAGCTATATACAAAAGTGGCATGATAGATACAGAGAACTTTGCGTTGTTATGAGTGCCTAATATCAGATTGCCTCTGTCTTTGATATTATATTTGATTTATCTTGATTCATCTCGGCAACTTAGAATTGCTTTGCAAACAAAACTTAGTTATCTGGTGTTATAAGTGACCTATCATGTTAGAGTACTGGTCGGACATTGGTGGTGTACTATTGTAGGGTCAGCATACACAAAGCTGAGACACAGGATCACAGGTTCAAGGACAGCTGAGCCTGTATAGTACAGCAAAACCCTTCATCCCTAAAATGGAAGAAAAGTTCAAGACCACTCTACCTACTAAAAGAGAAACAGACAAATAAGACGACATTAAGCAGTGAGGCCGAGAAGCAAGTAGCTCAGGGTTGTGGTACTTCCCTACGATAGCCAAGGCCTAGGTTGGTTCCCAGTGCCACAGAACAAAACTAACGCTACCTCTAATGCCAATATCTTTTTTTTTTTTTTTTTTTTTTTTTTTTTGGTTTTTCGAGACAGGGTTTCTCTGTGTAGCTTTGCGCCCCTGGAACTCGCTTTGGAGACCAGGCTGGCCTCGAACTCACAGAGATCCGCCTGGCTCTGCCTCCCGAGTGCTGGGATTAAAGGCGTGCGCCACCACCGCCCGGCTTCTAATGCCAATATCTTAACATTTAATCAATGTTACAGTGTCACTTCTGTGACAATACACTCATGTTACCATATCAGAGAACTACATGAGTAACTCATTTATAAGAACACAAAATTGGATCATGAAAATTGAAAGTGAATTGTGCAGCATGTCAAAGGACCACACTTTGGGGTATGGTTTTGCTGATCCCCTTCGTTAAGAATGCTAATTTCAAAACAGATATCAACTTAGGATGCAATGTGGAAGTTCTGCAATGCCTTGGAATTCTGAGTGTCTATTACTGGAAATGCTTGAACTATATTTTCTGGTCAGTTAAAAATGGATGACCATTTAATTTTGAGAGTCTGTATAGCCTTTCCTCCAAAGAGCCAAATGCTAGTTTAGAAAGGAAATTTGTGTTGAACTTCAGACATATTTACTCAATGTGTCAAAGGATGAAATTATAACAGTGTAACTGAAAGATCATTAAGGTCATTTGATGTCTTTTTCTTAAGATTCCGGAATTAGGCCACTGATCACACTGTAACACAGAGTTGGTATTTTAATAGGCTCAGCAGACAGGTTGGTTTTTATAAACAGAGAAGAGCTGTTTTGTTTTAAAAAAAAAAAAAAAAAAAAAAAAACAAGCAAAGAGCAATGACCAATCATTTGGAAATTGTGCTTCCGGTAAGGTGAGAACAGAAAGAGAATCTGGTCAGCCAGCAGTTTCTTTCAGGTTAGTTTTTGTAAGAAAAGCAATGAGTCCATGGTTACCATATTGATTGAAACTGGCTCCTTTGGCGAACTTGCATGCATCTCTTTCTCAGACAGTTAAAAGGATAATCCCACATTTTTTGCTCTAAACCCTAGCATGTGTGACCCTTTGGGGGCCTGGTGTAGGAGCCTAGTCCACATATAACCTCCTATAATTTCTATTGAACAATCGCACTGGAAAGCATGTTACTATTTCATTAACCAAATGGAGGCTCCATTTGAGCAGTAACATTTTTTATTCACTCCTGGGTCCTCAGCACTCATGGAAGGCATTCAGTAAATATTTACTTAAAATAATTTCTGTCTTGTTAGAATAATAAAAATAAGGAAACTCATACATTTTCTTATAGTCTCTGTCACATTAGCTTAAGTTATTTTTTCATAGTGAGCTAAAAGGAAAGCTACGATAAGGAAATTCAGGTTTTATTAAGAACTATTAGAAGAATTGGTAAGGGAATAACGGAGTAGTGAATCAGAAAGTCAGTGAAAAATAGTACATTAAAAAATAAAGTCACGATAAAGGAAAAAATGATGGGAAAATGGAGACTCTTTTTGAACAATATGAAATATTAATAACTCCTTTGAATGGCCTAGTTCAATTCGAAAGTAGAGAAATATGGAACCCCATTTGAGGAAAGCCCTCACTGGTCATCCATGCAGTGGGGCATGGAATCTGGGTGAAGACATGGCTTGGAGAGTATTCCAAATATTTGTAAACAAATACAGTGGATGGTGTGACCAGCCCAGCCCAGAGTTTGGCCCCACTTTGAGTATCTGGATGGAAGGCAGAGGCTGAGGGTGAGAGGCTTGGGAGCTAGCTGTCTTGGTAAGCTGGAAGAAGGAAGGCTTGCGGGCAACTTCGATGTAAGCGGCGCTGATGTGGGAGAATCAGAGGCTAGCAGACGCCACACCAGAAGCACATGAAGGAGCTGTGGGACGCATCTAATGAGAGTCCACAGTAAAGAAGGGGCAAGAGCCTCTTCTGCATGGGAAATCTACATGGAAGAAAACACCTGAATGGAAGTCACAGCCCTATGGAGTCAGAAGCAAAGAGAGGACCAGGAGTCTGTTTCAAGTTGATTATGGAATCAGTGGGATAAAGAGTAGATTTAGGAAAGTGGGATTGGGGCGGGGCAAACCACTGAGGATTGAAGACGGAGCTCCCGGGAACCTTCAGGTTAAAATGAGGGACAAAATGAGACACACTAAGGACAAAAGAGGACCACAGAAGGCGGATTAGCCCTGGACATCGTTCCCTCTTCCAGATAGCGGCGGACCCTGAGCCCTCTCCGATGTCAGTTCAGCAAATTCAGAAAAAAAGACAGTTGCTAAGCAAAGAAACACAATTTGCTCTGTTCCTTCTAACATATTCTCGCTATCAGCAGTTTAAACAAAAAAAGAAAGAAAGAAAAGAAAGAAAGGAAAAAAGAAAAAAGTGCCCCCATCAAATTAGCCACTCAAATTGCCTTAAATACCAGGGTAGAACTGATTAAGTTCACATGCGAGGGAAGAAAATAAGCACTTTTTAAGGAGGGGGGCGTGAGGGGGGACCAGCTCTTTCCGTAGTTCAAGGCATTTAGGTCCTTAACACATGAAAATTGCCCTCTGAAGCAAAAGTCTTTGTTAAAAAAAATGAATAAACTATTCACTGCATTTCATGAAGTTCCAGCTGCAAGAATCTCCCAATTTGTTCCTATGATTTAAGAAGGTGAAAAAAAAATAATAATAACATGCTTTTTTGGATAAGGAAATTTATTTGCACAAAAAGTAAATACTATGGGAGAAACTTTTCCACTACGGGATATTGAACAAACTACTGCCCCTAAATTTTAGCTGGCTTCTATAGTGATATTCAAGCTTGAGTTTAATTTTTGTTTTGTATTTATGTGGTGGTGGTGGTGGGGGCAGGGGAAATCATGTCACATGCTTGGTACGAATGTCCAGAGCAGAAAGTGTGTCACACCTGTTGGCGCTACAGACTATGTTTGTTAGAATCTTACAGAACTCAATTCGGTATTGAAAATGGGATTGTAGCTGTCAAAGCTGCTCTTCAACCCATCAGTTGAGAAGGCTAGAAAGGGGTCAGTCTGCCGATGACTGTTACGCTGACGTCATGCCGACCTTTTATCTTTGCAGAAAGGCCAGTGAGAACTGAACTCTGAGCGTGAAGTTCTGACGAGCAGGACCCATGTGCACAGAGAAGGAATGAAGTATGGATGTGAAAGAACGTAGGCCTTACTGCTCCTTGACCAAGAGCAGACGAGAAAAAGAACGGCGATACACAAACTCATCTGCGGACAATGAGGAGTGTAGGGTCCCCACACAGAAGTCTTACAGCTCCAGCGAAACCCTGAAAGCTTTTGATCATGATTCGTCACGGCTGCTTTACGGAAACAGAGTAAAGGATCTGGTCCACAGAGAAGCAGACGAGTATACTAGACAAGGTAGGTACATACTCTAGTAAACACAAGGCATGTACGCATGCGTGTTCCTTACTTAGAGGTGCCCCTGGGTTTGAAGCCCTAGAGGATGGAATGATTATTTTCTTTGTCCTGAAAGCTGGTTCTGATTTTGAGATACCCAGTGGGTGACAGAGTATACCAGAGGAGAGGTAGAAAGCCACCTGCATGACACGTGGGTTCACAGACCTGGGTACGGACATGCGTGGAGAACAATTCTCAGTCCCACATCTACGCATGTGTGAAGGTGAGAGTTTTAGACATGATCGAAGTATATGTACAGAAGCCCGAAATTCAAGGTTTTTCTTAGTTGAATGAAGACACTCACAAACACTGCTCTTAGAGTTAGAGATGGTGAAGAAAAACCGGCGTTGAGAGAGAAAACACCTCACGAGAACCCATGAGAATAGAGTTAGGGTTCTAGATAAGCTCACGTTCCAACCAGCCCAGCCATCCACTAGTGTCTGTATTGTACAAGAGTGAGTCACAGAAGGATTCCCTTTTCTTTCTCCCATGCAACCGCATACCTTAACACAGCTGACATTTCCCAGATGACCCTATGGCTTGGTCATTTGCATATATCTCCTGACCATTTTCACACTCTTCTTCTCTGCTCCCTGTCTTGCCAGTAAAACAGTGACTCCATCCTAGAATGACTGATTCTCATACTTTAAAACAAGTAGCTTGTTTTAAAATAAGGCACATAGTTACCTTTGGCTTGTAGAGTATTGAGATGTGGGCAAGATTTCCCCAGTAAAAATGAAACCCTCTTGCGTGTGCATTTCAGATTCCATAGAGCAGGGCCCCTTGGCTAATACCATCAGGAAAGGAGAAGAAATGGAACTTTAGTAACCAAGGATAGATGCATATGTTTTCAGTCACCTCACTGACAGAAGCCACTAAGAACCTGACAGGAGGCTGGAGCAAATGGAGGGAACTTTAGGAAGTGATGATGCGGGACATCTGCCATTCATGATTCCAACACTTGCCCATGCTGCTTTTCTCCTCTGCATCACTGGAGAAGCCATTTTAAATGAAGTGCACGGGGATGTATTTGTCCCAATCAGTTTATATTCTAAACTAAATTCATTGGATTTTCTAGAGAGAAATTCCCCCTCAAAAAGCATGCCGCACTAAATACTGAAATCTCGTGAAAAGGGACACGATAGCTTCAGATGTTTAACTCAGTTCAAAGGGGATACAGAACGCATTTGCTGTGTACCCTTGGTAAGTCAGGGAACACTCATGTGATCCTCATACCATGTACTAGAATGCTGAACCTATTTTTTCCTCTCATATTGTCTACACAGCTGACAGACATTATCAACATACATTTTTTTCACCATTTATTTTTTAAAAAGTCGGTGATGGCATGCCATCCAAACCCTACATGAAGTCTTGCTTTTCTATGACAAAAATAAATGGTTAGCGCCATGTTGCGGGAAGAGCAGTAGAACGGCCCTACGTTGACGAGCACTATTAGGGGAAACCTCAGTCGCACATGTGGCAGAAAGCATCGGGGAGGCTCATCCCCACCCCAAGCAAGCATTTAGTTTTGGCAGAGCGGAGGATGCTTAAACAGGTTAAAAATAGCTCACTTAGATTTTCACCTCCTAGGCAGCGCTAATCCAGCGCAGGCTGTTGTTAACGACATTGGCGACACCATCTGTGGAAACAATGGAACCCGAGTTCTTAGGGGACCAGAGAGTACTGTTGCTCAGCTCCTTGCAAGCCAGGGACTAGTGAGGGAGAGCGTGAGCCAGGCAGCAGATGGAGGCCTCTCATCTGGATCCTCGTGGAGGAGCAGAAAAGGAAAGGAAATGCCAAAGTGTAGTGCTTAGAGGTACTAGGACTCAGTCCTCAGGCCCCTGAAGTAGGATTCGTTAAACTCATCCATGGCAAGTACGGCTAACTCTGGCTAAGGTGTACCTGTGTGGATCGTGCTCTGATACACTAAGTGGGCTCTGTGTGGTCACTTGATGGAGGCCCTGCAGCAAACCCGTTCACAGATTGAGACAGGGAGACTTGGAGATGCCATGGCTAGCTCTCCCAGAGTTGCGACTTGCATGGAGGCCCATTGAACCTCCAGCCTCCAGTGTCTAGCCCCAGTACCCAAAAAGAAAAAAGTATAAGAATTGCCACTTGCTTTATTAAAGTAAATTTTTCTTTGATTTCTCCATTCACACATGATGGTTTGGATAGTGAGAAGTGAGCACATCCAAGTCACGTACAGGAAATAAAACTGATCTCAATTTCTGGCGGGTAGATGAGGATGAACATTCTCTGTCTCTGTCTCTCTCTCTCTCTCTGTCTCTCTCTCTCTCTCTGTCTCTCTGTGTGTATGTGTGTGTGTGTGTGTGTGTGTGTGTGTGTGTATGTGTGTGTGCGCACGCGCTGTAAAAGCCAGAGGTTGACATCCAGCCAAGTACTTCTTCCATGGGTGCTGGAATCAGAACTCATGTCCTAATGCTTGCACAGCAAGGGAGCCATGTCCCAAGGCCAGACCTCTCCTTTGTCCTTCTCAGAGCAGGATTGGTAGGTGTAGCAGAGAAGCGAATAAGCAAGCTTGCTATCAAATTATGTTTTTCTTGAGCAAGCATAATCAAAAAAATCTCCCAGGCTTTCTTTCGCTTTGAACCTGACAAATGTCAATTCTTCCTGACTGACAATTATGCTGTGGGATTAATTATTTAATTGACAAAATGTGCTTCCTGCCACAGCTCCTGACATCATACACACAATAAAAATGAAAGATTAACAATATTAGCAGTAGCCAGAGATCTTTGAAACAGTTCCAGAGAATCATGCTAATTTAGCTCATCTACAGAGTTTTAGAGCAGATTGTTCCCTGGATCCTGCATCCCTCTCTTCCTTAAGTGACACAGGAAAATGCCGTTTCACCTGCAGGAAGGGATGAATAGAGACCCCGCTGAAGCAGTTACATGGGGGCCTCAAATGGAGAAATACAAGGTTTTTATTTTTATCAACAGATTTTGCTGGCCTGTCATCACCTTCGATTTTAATCAGATTTTTATGGCTTTGCTGACTGGCAGGTGACTCCTGCTAATTACATGTTATATTTAGATCTTGTAAAGCTGGGATGATTTCAGTTTCACAGCTATGGGCAAGTGGACTGGATCTCACACAGATCTCTCTCTCCATCTCTTCGTGTCTCTGTCTGTCTCTCCCTCTCCTTCCCTCTTCTTCTCCCTCTCCCTCTCTCCCTCTCCCTCTCTCCCTCTCCCTCTTTCTCTCTCCCTCTCCCTCTTTCTCTCTCCCTCTCCCTCTCCCTCTCTCTCTCCCTCTCCCTCTCGCTCCCCCCATCTTTAAATCTCCTGGTGCCTTTTTGGCCGACAGAGAGAATTGCTCACTCTGCAGTTCTGCGGCTGTCTGTATGAGTGAGGGGTTTGGGTGACAATGACATGTTCTGCATTCTTAGATACTATTTTCTTTGATTCCTCTTTGAAGAGAATTTACCTCATCAGGTCAGAGACACATTTCTCACAAAACAGCTGCCTACCATCAGCCCCCAGTTTAGGAGAAGGGATAAAATACAAGATTTTTTTTTCCCCCATGCGAGAGCGGTCCACGTGCCTCTGGTAATTCCTGACCAGACAAGAATAGATATCAACCCCAACATGGAATATTGGTTCTAGGGTTGAAATCTGAAAGGCATTTCCTCTAAGAATAAGAAAACTTTAGTTCCTCTGAACCACAACCCTACAAAAATCTGCTGCTCCCTCGAAATAATCCCACACCTAGTGTCTAATATAGTCTTCTGTGTGAGTGTTATGAACTTTAGATTTGAAAACACACACATAAACTTCCTGTGTGTTTTTAATTTCTAGACTGGCCACAGAGAGGAAGGTTATCACTGTCAACATCGTATCTATGCTGACGCATCACTGAAATCAAAATAGGAACTACATTTGTACAGAAGGGGGAAGGCAGGTTGAAGATGGTTCTGGGTGGTGGCTAAGCATGACTCACCTCTGGTCTACGTTAGCTGTGTGGCTCTGCCCTCAGAAGAGCATCCCTTTGGGACTTGCTTCCTCTTTAGCCCTGTGATAATACCGTTCCCAGAACCCCTGCTCCCACAACTGGGCACCATCACCTCATCCCCGGTTAGTCTAGGTTCAGTTCATGTGTGTTTGGGGGAGTTCTGCTGGTGAGCCCTGAGAGAGAGGAGAGGGGGAGAGGAAGGTACCTCATGTGGGCTACCTGCTGAACTAAGTCTCCCTGACCATGGAGCTGGGGCAGACTTGCATGGTAGATAAGCACTGTGCCACCTGGCCACATCCCCAGTCCGGCTCCATCTTTCATGTGTAATTCTGCCCCTTGCTGAAGAAGAAACAAAAGGGCCCTGGAAGAATAGTCTGGGCTCTCTGTAAATGTATGCCCAGGATGAATGATTCTCCCTTTCGCCCTCCTCCTAGCTGACCAAGCCCAGTGATGATCCCTGGTCAGTGGCGCAGATGAGATGAGGAGCTGTTAGGGTCCTGAAGGGCTGAGTGAAGGCAGGCACTCCTTCATTTGTGCCTCGTGGGAATTCAGAACGGGCAAAGACCAGGAAGAAGGCTGCTGTAGGTTCAGAGTTCTAGACAGAGGCTGGCCTGCCTCTGAAATGAAACTTACGTGAGTGAATGTCCCTCTCATAGGGACAGCAGCTCTCTTGTCCCCTCAGGCTGGAGGGAAGCCTAAGCAGATACCTTTTTCCACTCTTGGTATTATTATGTGAAGGCCGATTCGGAGATCTGCTTCAGGGAAGAGAAAGTCCCGTTCTTAGGATGTCGTAGGACTTCCTGTGGTTTCTCACAGAACCCCAAGGAAACAGCATGCGTAATGGTACCCAGCAAGCAGTGAGCGGCATAGGAGGTGGAGAAACAGGACAGAGGCTCCCAAGGAAAAAGGATAGTAGAGATAAGAGAAGTAAAGTAAAAAATACGGGGGGCGGAGAGACAGGTCAGCAGTGAAGAGCATGTACTTCACTTGCGGTGGCTCTGAGGGGTGGCTCACAACCACTTGTAATTCCACCTCTCAGGGGATCCCACAACTCTGGTCTCCTTGGGCACCTGAACTCACATGGACAGACCCCACACACAGGCACACAGACATATGCATAATTAACTATATATAATAACACCTACAGAAACCCCTAACAACAGAACTTACCACCAACAAAAGCAATGATAATCAAGTCCTAGAAGGGGGAAAAAACATAATTTACAAACCGAAAAATAAAAGAGGCTGGAGATATCGCTCAGTAATAGAACCCATGGTTAGCCCTGAATTTACTTCTCAACACCAAAAGTAAAATAAAAAACAGGTAAGGTAAAATAGATAACTTGTTGAAGAAAAGAGTGTAGTCTTAGTTGAAATCCAAATGAATGATTTTTGAATGACAAATAAATACCCAAAACAGAAAGCAAAATTCAGATGCACACACACACACACACACACACACACACACACACACACACACTTACACATGTATGCGAGCGATACAAAACATACACATGTAGCACACATTCATGATACACTGTATACACATATGTAGTATACATACAAGCACAGCCAAGAAAAAAAAATGCTTTAACTTTAGGAATAAAGATATCTTATAATTTTCTAGCAAGACAAACAAGTTGATTTTTCTTCTCATTTACAAAAATAAGATTATATGAATTTCTACTGTGCCAAGTAGAAATTACAAAGGAGTGAAATGATGTTTGTCGGGATAGGAAATGACAACCCTAGGATCCTGTACCAAGAGGAGATACTGTGTAAAGGGAAGGGTGCCTTTTCTCACCCATCACTAAGTCTGTAACCATGGCCATTCTAACCAAGGACTGGCCAGGCAGAGAAGAGCACACACATGTGTTATGGGAGCTTACATAAAGAAATGAGAATTCTGGGCACAGATAAATGTGTATGGTGATGCTGAGATTGGGTGAAGAGGTAGATAATATTGAAGAAGTATGGGCAGATGGAATATTATCTGATACTGATATAGAAATAAAACAGCCTCGATTTCAATATTTTTTTTGGTGTGTTGACACTTTGGATCTGTAAAACAAGTAGACAGCAGACAGACTAGCAAGAGAAAAGGCACATTAGTGTGTACTGACAAACCAGTATGAGCGTCACACAGAGGATGAACCCTGGAGAGCCAGGGAGGTAGTTTACACCGCACTCTAAGCTTCAGAATGGAGTGCAGGGCAGCCTTGGGTCTTCTGGGCTGTGACTCGGTGACTTGCTTCACGGAAGGGGGCTAAGGGGAGAATGACCTTTGTACCAGAGATTAAGGGCAACAGATGGTCTCTGGGCTCCCAAAGGTCCAGGCTTGATTATCCTTCTCATTATAACAGCTAAAGAAATAAGTGATGATGAAAACCAGAATGAAAAAAAAAAGACATTTAATCCATGTACACATTAGGAAGAAGAACGGGAAAAGGGGGTTCTAGTGAACCCCAAAATCCGTCTTTGGGGAACTGATAGGAGCTTTAGTTTTAAAAAGAGGAAGAATCATGACGGGAATCAGGAAGGACGCGTGAGTAGGTACTGCTGCTCTAACTGTGGTCTGGATGATCACCATCTTGGTTCTAGTTCAGTAATGTGTCCTTTGCTGGAGTGGACGTCCTGTTTCTCAGGAGTTACTTTTACTCCAGGGCACAGCCTTGTCGTCACGTATAATTGCCCTCACCTTGTGAAGGGTTTTCTCCCATGAGGCTGTGCTGTGCCTGTTCCACGCTGACTGCTGATTCAGGGCAGTGATTGTTACTGGGCTCTTTCTCTGCAAGCCTTTCCCTTTGCTGGTCCTTGTGATGTCCACCGAAAGAATCCAGATGAGACAGAGGGTAGCATAGAAGATAGCGTATGTTACAGAAAAATACAAGGCACTCTTCAGGGTGAGAGTGGCCAGTAGCCAAGATTATTGAGAAGGAAGTATTCTCAGGGGGTGAGCATGGCCACCCCCCCCCTAAAAAACCACTCTCATGGGGTAAGAGTGGGCAACAGCCAAGGGGACCACTGTGTTTATTACTTCCATTCTTAGGTAGACTTCATGCTGTGTCTTAAAGTGTCTTAGACAGCTTTCTTGGAGGGCATTTTCCTGTCCAGGTGATTAACAGGTCCATTTGGTTAAACCTTAATGGAGAGGGCCATGGAATATATTTGTTCTTTGTCAGAGAGTCTGTTGCTAGATAGTAATCTTCTAATCTACAGTTTAGAAAGCCCTAGTTCAACCCAGGGGCAGAGATACAGTTCACACCTTATTTTTTGACCAGCAGTCAAAGTCCTTCAGTTTTAGTTCCTGCTTTTACAAGGAACTGTGGGTTTTAGTGGAAGACTCCATCCTCAGTGACCTTCCAAGCCTCTAATACCTGACTCGTTTAGGAGTTCAGAACTAGACTTACACGTTGTGTCAAGACGGCAGTGTAAGAGGCCTGGCGGCACCCTTCCTTACCTTTGTGCCTTCAGCCACGAGGGAATGAGATAGTCTAGGGGTTGCTAACTCCTAGAGAGACAGTCCTTGAGCGATGAACATGACTGTGTTGCAGAGATAAGCAGTTGTCCAAAGTGAAGGATACACATATAAAATGAAGAAGAGATGCCCGGCTTTCATCCTGCTTTGAGTTACCTTATTGACCGGAGTAAACAGTAAATGCTTTCTTGAAAACATAGTTCTTAGCTGCCAATCGTAACCTGTTTCGCTCCCTCCATTTTCTCAAATGCAAAGGGCCATATCCGAGGTAGCACATCTTGAGACCCATCATACGTATTAGCCAGATGTGGAGGCTCATGTCTGTAGTCCCAGCACTTGGTAGGCTGAAGCGAGAAGGACACTGTGTTTTCAAAGTGGACTTGGGCTGCATGTCGTTTGTCTGTCAGCAAAAATGATACACATTTAGGGCAGGTAAAGATTCAGAGAGTCTTGTGACATTGGGCCATAGTATTCAAGAAGAGATGGCCACTGAGTAAGATGGAAGGGCCAGGAGGGGGCAAGATGATAGCGAAAACTCACACAGTGCGGGCAGAGCGGCAGGGAATGCAGAAGGATCACCAAGATGGACAGCTTCATCGGAGGATGGGGCTGGAAGCAAAGGTGCTCAGGAATCTCTGCAAACTCCGATGGTGGGGGAAGTGGTGCCAAAAGTCAGCGAATTCCTTCCAAAATCACGTCTCCTCTGAAGGGAAGGAGGGGAAACCCTTAAGAAACAGAGCTTTCTCTGAGCGAAATAATTGCTATCTTGCATTCATGTAATAATGAAAAACATGCATTTGAATGTGAATGTCAGGAAAGGAAGGTGATCATTAGGGGGATGAAAAAGCACAATAGACCTACCTAATTAGCAGGGGGAAAGGGGAATGAATAGCAATCTGGCCAAATTAGCAAAAACAGCTCCCAGGAAAAGGAGGAAACAAGGAAAATCATGAATAACCATAAAGCGAGATGGAAGGAATCACGTCTATAACACGCATTGTATGAAATATAAATGTTCAGAACTTTGACATAAGCTATTCACGTGGTTCATAAAAGTTATTGGTATTCATAAGGAGCATGCTGAAAACGCCTTCTTAAAAGGTTAAAAATAAAGAGACACCAGGTAAAGGCATGCAATAAACAAAATAAGGGTACCTTTGTTAATATCTATAAAGATAGAAGTTATTATTAAAAAAATTTAATAGGAATGGGGGAATAGCTCTGAGATGGAGTACTTATGTATAGCCTATGTGAGGCCCAGAGTTTCAAATGCACCCATGCAACAAAGGCAGACTCTTCAATTACATCCATTAAAAGGTGTAATGGTTAAAGTTTATAAAGCAAAAAGTATTAGAAAAAAAAAGAAACCTCATTAAAAGACACTTATAATGTGTTATTTTAAATTGTCCTCTTCAAGATCAGCCAGATCTAAAAGAAAAAATAAGAGAGCAAGCTGGTAAGCATGGTGGTTTGTATAGATGACCCTCAAACTCAGAAAGCTGAATCAGGTGGATCATGAGTTTGAGGCCAGTCTGGGCTCCAAAGTGCATAGTGAGACTCTCTCTTTGGCTACAATATGTGTGTGTACAGAAATTATAATGCTGAATAGAAATGATGCAGTTACAGTATTATGGAATAATTTTCAGAAACGAATTAGGTATGTCTATAATCATAAAAAAATGAAACAAAATATTCATGAGATTTTATAATCAAAATGTGGTCACAAAATAGAGTAAAATTAAATGACAGAAAGATAAACCAAAATGCTTTTTCTCCCCATGGATTATTATGTTCATTGATTGTGAGCAGAAGCAATAGAAAATTTTTTAAAAAAAGTTCTACTTCTAAAATTTATAGAAGATGCTAAAAGCCATAATAATGAAAAAATATTTAAAGAATAAAAACCAACAATGACAGAATTTGCCATACATCTTAAGAAATGAGGAAACAGCAGAAAATACACCAAAGGAAGTAAGAGTTAGGCCACCAATATAAAACTAGAATTTAAAACAAAGAAAAACGTTGATTCTTTAAAAGGGCTGGGGCTGGGCATGATGGTCCAAGCTCTCCTCCAACTTAGAGACTGAGGCAGGAAGAGCATATGTTCAAGAGCCTGTCTCTAAATTAAAAGGGAAGAGAGAGAGGTAAGGACATAGCTTCACAGTAGAGTACTTGCCTAGAATGTGTAAGGCTCTGGCTTTGGCCTCTAGGAGCACAAAAAAAATTAAATAAAGTCTCCTAAATATGAATGTGCATGTTAAGAACTCAGAATATGATGGAGGGGTTGTATCAACTAAATGGGGCCTAAGATAGGAGTATGAAAACCTCAGAGGAATTATTGCTTCTCAAAAATGATGATTAATCCAGAAAATTTCAGAACAGGAAGAAAGACTTGTTAAGAAAAATTAGCCTAGAGTACATTCAATGCAGTGTTTCAGAAGCTGTCTGGCACAGTCCTCCTCAAGTGATCCAGGTCGGAGCTGTGTAGACTACACTGTTTCTCTGTACTGTGTCCACTTTTAAATCCCTTTCTTCATGTCAAAACCCACCAACATATAAACGAAAGAGTCCAGTAGATCAAATTATTAACCAAGTATTTATTAATCTTACAGACAATGGAAGGCTTTTTTGGTGTTAGAAAATCTGTTAACATGATAAGGTTGATAAATCAAAATATAAAACATGATGTTATCAGTAGATGGTGGGAAAGTTTTAGATAAAATTTAGAAGACATTCTTTTTAAAAGAAAACATGAACCCATGAAATGTATATATATATATATGATATATAAACATCATATTTAAGATGATATACATAAGTACATCAAATTTTAGATGATACAAATACATAAATATGTCATATTTAAGATGTTCTTTGAAACATCTAAACAGAACTCTAAATAGTGAGATACTAGGGTCTTTCATTTAAAATCAGTAGCATATAAATGATTCACCTAATGTCAGAATTAGTAATCAAACTTATTTTGATATTTTGGTATCTGTGATCTGAGAAGAAAAAACGGTGGATATATATATTTTGGAAAAAGTTAAATCAGCAATTTTTTCACTATGTGATTATATGCCCACAAAACCATGTGCTGTAGAGTATAAAGATAGAATCTGAAGTGCATTTTGATATGTAAATTAATGCAAGCTTAACATATAGACAACATAAGTATTATAATATACAAGTTAAAAGTATAGATTGAGATCCTGACAACATGTGTTTGATTCTCAGCTTGGCCATTCATTAGCTGTGTGGCCGTTTTATCTTAACCAGAGAGTTTGCTTGGAATATACTCAGTTTTCTTCCTTTGTGCTTTGTTTGTTGTGCTCTTTGTTTCAAGTTTTATTTGTTCATTTTTGTTTTTGAAAACAACTTTCGCTGTATAGTGAAACACTGGTCTAGAACTCAGCGTATGGGCAAGGTTGCCCTTGAACTCACGACCCTATCTCAGCCTCCGCAGTACTTGGATTAACAGGCATTTTCTTACTTGTAGATTTTAAGTGTGAGTGCAAATATGTGAACCACCTAAAAGGATGTCTGGTGCATATTATCTACTGTTATTATTAAGAGGTCATAATAATTGTTAATTATTGAAAATTGGCTAAATTTGGAAGTAAAAATTGTGCTGCCATAATGGCAACTATCACCGTAGAATTCTTTTTTTTTAAGAGAATGACATGGAGACTTCATAAAACATTGCTATACAACAAATAAGATCTGAAGGACTAGGAAGAGAGTGATTTGGGGGTGAGAAGATGGCAATCTGAAAAAAAAAACAGTTCTCACAAAATAAATACACAAAAGTGGAAGCTGTTGAATGATATCCCAGGGAGTTTGGATTATTTTAAATTCAAGCGAATGATTTAAAATTCATTTGGAAGAATGAAAGTCTAAAATTAGACGCAAAACACATGTAAAAGGTGAACAGTGGGGCTGAAATGGCCTTGTGTACACTGTCTCTAGTCTGAAGTACTGTGTCCCATCCATGTGTTGTTGGTACAAACACTAAGAAGTAGTTCAGTGTCACAGAGTAACATTTTAGAAATAGATCGTAGTATATAGAGAAACTTAACACAAAACAAAAAAAATCTAATTCAGTAGGATTTGATAAATGGAGCTGGCACAACTGGTTATCCATCTGGAAGAATATGAAATTGGACCCATATCTCTCAACATATTCAAAAATAAATGAAGATGGATTAAAGACAAATGTTGGGGGAAAAAAGCAATAAGGATTCTAGAAGTTAATTTGAGAGTCGGGGTAACACACAGACGGCTTGGGCCATGAGTGAAAGCTCCAAACACAGTGACTGAAACACCTGAAGGAATTATGTTCTCCCAAATAATCTGAACGGCCAATGATCAAAGCAGACACCCAGGAACCAGGATCCTCCATCTTTTCTGCTCTGCCACCCTAGTGTGTGGCTCTTTCCTGCGGATCCCTAAGTGGCTGATGCACTTCCATAGTCCTGCTGGAACGGGAGTGAATGCAAGGGCGTGCGGCCCCTTCTACTTACTGAACGATTTCTCTTGACTCCCCTGAGACTTCCAGCAACTCCCTTTTTCAGAACTCTGCTACATGGTCCTTCTTTACTATAGGATGAAAAGAAACATTCTATTTTTGTTCTGGAGCTCTTATAACAGAGGTGGCCAGGAGAAAATGGTTGTGAATCCATATAGTCTGTGTTAGGGACTACATAGCCACCCCAAAATTAGAGGGGATTTCAGTGGGAGCAGAAACCGTAGGAGGAATAATATGCGTAGATGATGATTTTTATTTAAAACCATTTGCATATAAACTATAATACCCCCAAACAAAACCACTATAGCAAGGAAAATAAATTTCTAACTTGTGTACATAGAGAAGATCTATATATTAGGGTTGGAGAAATGGCTCAGCATTAAGAGCACTTGTTCTTACAGAGGACCTGGATTCAAGTCCTGCCACTCACGTGGTAGCTCACAACCATCAGCTCTAGTTCCTGGGGATTCAGTGTTCTTTTTTGACCTCAGGGGACACCAGGCAAGTAGGCAGTACACAGACACACAGACGTACATGCAGGCAAAACACTCATGTTCAGTAAAAATAAATATGAATCTTTTAAAAATATGTATTAGTAAGCAACGTTTACAAATTGAAGTCAGATATTGTGGTGGTTTGAAAGAAAATGGCCCCCAAAGGAAGTGGTACCATTAGGAGGTATGGCCTTGTTGGAGGAAGTGTGTCACTTTAGGGGTGGGCTCTGAGGTCTCTTTTGCTCAGGCTTCCCTCAGTGTGACCGTTAGATCACTTCCTGTTGCCTGCCTGTGAAGATGTAACGACTCTCAGCTCTAGCACCATGTCTGCCTGCATGCCTCCATGCTTCCCACCATGATGATAATTAATGGACTGAACCTCTGAACGGTACACGAGCCACCACAATTAAATGTTTCCTTTACAAGAGTTGCCATGGGCCGCCGGGCGGCAGTGACGCATGCCTTTAATCCCTGAACTCTGGAGGCAGAGCCAGGCAGATCTCTGTGAGTTCGAGGCCAGCCCGGTCTGCAGAGCGAGATCCAGGACAGGCACCAAAACTACACAGAGAAACCCTGTCTCGGAAAACCAAACAAAGAAAGAAAAAAAAGAAGAGTTGCCATGGTCATGGTGTCTTTTCACAGCAGTGGAAACCAAAACTAAGATATCAATTTGGTGGATAATTAGCAGGAATACAGCCTTCAGAATGAGGAGTCCACATGAAAAGATAAGTAAGCTGGTTCTCCTCTGATTCTGGGAGAGGTAGGAGCCGATTCCACAACTCTTCTCTCAGACCCCCAACCTTGACTGAACTTCGCTGTCCTTCTGTGGATCACTTTGCATCCAAGGGCTCCACTGTGACTTACCTGGGGAACCTCCTCCCAGCACGGCCAGCGGACAACTCACGGAAGAGTGTCCCGGAAGAGGAAGAAGTGTCTCCCTGGCTGGAATGAAGAGCTCAAGCTTCCAAAGAGGCAGTCTCAGGTCTAGGGTGCAGCTGATGGAGTTCTTCCGATCCACACGGCTTGTTGAGCTTCGCGCTCCATCCTGGCATCCTACGTGTCATTTTCACAGGGGATCCCAGCCAATCCTCATCAACTTCTGCACACGGCACATTCTTACCACGGCCAACCCTCATCAACTTCTGCACATGGCACATTCTTACCCCAGCCAACCCTCATCAACTTCTGCACACGGCACATTCTTATCCCAGCCAACCCTCATCAACTTCTGCACACGGCACATTCTTACCACGGCCAACCCTCATCAACTTCTGCACATGGCACATTCTTACCACAGCCAATCCTCATCAACTTCTGCACACAATACATTCTTACCACAGCCAATCCGCATCAACTTCTGCACATGGCACATTCTTATCCCAGCCAATCCTCATCAACTTCTGCACACGGTACATTCCTACCACAGCCAATCCTCATCAACTTCTGCACACGGCACATTCTTACCACAGCCAATCCTCATCAACTTCTGCACACGGTACATTCTTACCACAGCCAATCCTCATCAACTTCTGCACATGGCACATTCTTACCACAGCCAATCCGCATCAACTTCTGCACACGGCACATTCTTACCACAGCCAATCCTCATCAACTTCTGCACACGGTACATTCTTACCACAGCCAATCCTCATCAACTTCTGCACATGGCACATTCTTACCACAGCCAATCCTCATCAACTTCTGCACACGGCACATTCTGAAAGTGAGGACTTTCCGTGAGCTTACCATTTGGGGGCTGAAGAAGGAGCAGAAAGAAACAATATCAACAAAGAAGCAATTCACAAATGGGGCTCTCCAAGGCTTTATTCAAAGGCACGTGTAAAAGAGCATGACATATAGAGACAGTAAAATTTTACTTACAGAATCCCCGATGGCAAAATTGCGATTTTGAGAATCCCTGGGAGAATGAAGAGACAGCACAATATTGACACCGACTGAATTACTAGTGTGGGTCTTTGAGGGAAAACACCTCCAGTTTTAAATCCCCAGAAAAGAATCTCTGCTTCGGGAGCGCAGCATGTATGTCATTCAGTGTGAGGGCAGGGAACAAAAGCCACCTCCCAAGTCAACCAGACAGAGCTAAACCTGGCCTACGTGTCAGGAGCCCAGCCCGAAGGTGATACAGTTACACACACACACACACACACACACACACACACACACACACACATACACATATACACACTCACAAACACATATATACACTCACACACATACACAGACAATACACACACATACACACACATATACACACTCACACATACACATACACACACATACACAGACAACACACACATACAAACATACACACTCACACACATACACAGACATACACACACACATATACATAGACACACACTCTCAAACACATGCATACACACATACACTCACACACCACACACATACATACTCATACACATATACACATACATACACACATGCACGCACATACACACACACACACACACACACACACACACACTTCTTTCTCCATTTCTCTCCTTCCTATCTCTATGTGTTTTTGAGACAAGGCCTCACACTGTAGCCCAGGCTGTCTTGTAATTTACTGTGTAGCCCAAGCTGGCCTCCAACACCACAGTCCTAGAACTTCAACCTCTCTAATGCTGGGATTACAGAGTCACCACCAAGGTTCTTGTGTAAGCTCTTTAGATTTAGCTCAAAGATGAACTATCAGCCAGTGTCTGGTGCTGAAGGAAATTTTAACACTTTAGATACATAATTCTATCGAAGCCTTTTTGCCCGTTTCCTTCTCTTGAATCATAGTCTCAGGTTCCATCGCCTGCCATTCTGTCACTACATACTTCCACAGTTTAGTCTTTCAAATAGGTGAGGAAATAGGAGAGCCAGACTTGTCACATTCCACACAGACAATAGCTGGTCAGTTCTAGGAATAAGGAGGGTCATTCCAAACCATTTTTCTTGTTGGCTCTTTCTTTTTAATTTCTACTATAAAACAGCATAAAAAGCCAGATGTGTTCTGGGATATCTTGGAGTAGGTAAAATCTCTTAAGTTACAAAAGACTAAATATTAAAGAAATCTTGATGAATTAGACACCATCAAACAAATAGTTCTGCTTACGTACAGTATCTTTAAGCAAATGAAAATGCAAGCTATGGACTATGAAAAAATATTTCTGTGTACATGTGTGTATGTATGTGTCCAAAGGGCTTGTATATAGAATATTATATATAATATACAGTATATATAGAATAATATATAGTGTTTCTATAAAAGATATGATCTATAGTATATCATAAAGAGTGCCTACAGATCGTTTATAAGAAAACTTGTATAAGAAATGTTACCTAAAAAGTACACAGATTTTAATATATATCAGATGAAGTACACAGAATCATTAGCCACCAAAGAGATGAAGATTACAGGTGAAATGGGAACCGTTAGCTCACCCACTAGAATTGCTGGAATTAAAAAGAACAACTTTGGGGGGTAGGGATTCAGTTATTCCATGAATCTCATACTTGGGAGGCAGAGGCAAGGTGATCAAAAGTTAGCCTGGGATACATAGTGAGAACCTGGATCCACAAGACGAACAAACAAAAACAAAAACAAAAACAAAAAAATAAGCCTGGCAAAAAGTCTGGATAGGTTAAAGGAGCTTGCTGCCAAGCCTGATAAATGGGAGTGCAATCCCAAGACCCATAGCGTGGAGGAGAGCACCCACCCCAGCAAGTTGTCCTCTGCCATGTGTGCCGTGGCATGCTCATGCCTACACACGTGCACACACAAATAAATAAATAAACTCAACTGCCCTGTGACTGTTTAGAAAGGGAACCGATTGGCAGTGTCATGCAAGGGTGAATTTGGAATAATGCATTTCTCATACATTGGTGATGGAAAGTGAAATGTGAATTGGCACAACCACTTTGGAAACTGGCAATTTGTTATAGGCAGTTAACTGTAACACCCCGCCATGTCCCCTGATCCAGGAATTCATTTCCCAAGTATTTACTTGAAACAATTAAGAACATGTGTTCATAGCCCCCATGTTCGTAATGGGCCCAGAAAAAGTTCACCAGGTAAATGAATTTTTGCAAAGCATGGGATAATTCATTCAAGTGAATGTGACCTGACAGTACCAAAGAATGACACTGACATGTGACAACATGGAAGGATATCAGAAACATTCCACTAATCAAAAGGATCCAGAGTCCATGCCGCATGGCTCCATTAACATGCTCAAAGAGCAGACAGGGCTGATCTGTAAGAAGCAGGGGAATGCTTGTCCATTAGGGGTTGACGGGGCATGGAGGAACTTGGTGGGTTGGTACAGAGGTGCCATATCTGATGGAGGCTTGTGTTGGCTGCATTTCTTACAGAGCATAAAGTGTCTGCTTTGGGTTGGTGAGTTTTCCTGTATATGAAATTTTTTTAACCAGCAATCCCCAAACCAAACCAAAAGTAGACATAGTCAAATATGGGTAATTGAATGTGGCACATTTGGGGTTTGTAGTTTTCTTCTCATTCAAGTTCAGCCAGGGTGAGATTCCATTTGGTGGCATGTGCAATCACGTAGTCTCTGCTGAGCTATAACCACAGTCCTCACTTAAAAACAACCTCAGACGCCATGGTACCGAAAGGTTCGACTGAGTGAAAGCACATTACAATAATATCACACATGACGTATCCCAGATCATGCTCCAAGGATTAAAAGGTGGTGTCATGTCAATGGGAACTTGCCTTTCAAATATTTCCTCAGTTTCCTAATAGAAAAAGTCTATTAAGCACTTAGATATTGATTACGAGTGGGTGAAGGCAGTGGACTATTAACAATATTACTAAAATGATAGTATTTAAATGCTTCTGTATAGTGTATGTCCGCATAGATGAAAAGAATTGAATTCGTATTCTTAAAATGTAGGACATGAAGGTTATACATATAATTTTAGAATGTCACAAATAGCACTGGGCAGATATAAAAATAGTATTTATAACTCCTCTGATTAAAATATTAATTATGTGGGACTGCCAAGATGACTTCGTGGGTAACAGCACTTGCTGCCAAGTCTGAAGATCCAAGTTTGGTCACTGGGACACACATGGTAGAAGGAGAGAATGAACACCCACAAGCTGTCTTCTGACCTCTGCATGCTCACCCCACGCTCGCACTTTGGCATGCATACACTTGCATGCACACTCATGTGTAGACGAATTTCTAAACAGCACAGATAAAATATCACCACACTCGTGTGTGCAGTCACACATACAAATAAATAAACAAAAGTAATAACCATAGTATCTCTGTGTCTCTGCACCATTTTTACCCTGGCTTTGGGAATGAAATAGAAAAAAAATTACTTTTCTTATTCTTCTTATTTATATTTTATTTGTATGTTTCTAGAGTATGAAAATATATTAAACCTTCAGACATGTTGGCAATTGTCAGAGGAATATTCAAGAGCCAAGAGGAAAATGCTTTTAATTTTAAAGACTGAAATTTAGTTTAGTCTTGGATGCCATTATAGTGAATAATGGGAACCGATCCTAGACTTCAAAAGAAATATGAGCATATGGTCTTACCATTTAGCACTTAATGCTGCAATGAATTTCCAGTTAGACCCCCAAACTTCTCATTTCTCCAGTGTTCTCCTTCACCTCTGTCATCATACAAAAATGAAAGGAATCTCAGACCCTGTCTTGTGTTTTCTGTTGTACTGGGGCTGAGGGAAATTCAGCTTTTTGTGCGTCTCGAAAATTGGGTTTTATAAAAAGAGACAAAAACCCGAGGCATTAATCAGATCTACTGGGCTAATTACTGCAACTCCAAAGTTTATTACTTTTAAATATTAACTGCTTAAAATGATTCATTTGGAGATCAAATGATTAATCCCCCTCCGTCGCTATAAATGTCAGCGGCGGGATTAAAGGATTTAGATGGTCATGTTTACTCAACCTTAAATTTCTCTACTAAAGACACAAGTTAAGTAGCCCCAGTTTATCACCGTTTCATGTTAGTGGCTTCCCTCTTCCATCCTTCTTTTAGCTCCCCTACCTAACTGATTGTTAACTCGTTTTGGCTAAGTAGGCGAGCTCTTCTTTCAGGCTTGGCGGTCAAGCAGCTTTGTAGATTACCTACCAGAAGGTGTGAGGAGATAGATGTAGCTTAGAGGCCTCCTCGGGACGCAGTGGGAGTAATCCTTTCCCCTGCCTTGGCCTTTGCGGGTCTGATGTCTTGAGCCCAGGGCTTACTGCTAAACTTGTATCTGGTTCCTTGCCACGTTGCCGATTTTGGATACACATTGTGAAGCACCGTGGTGCTGTTTCAGTCACAATTATTAAACACCTGCTGCTTCATGCCAAACCATATGCATATTGAGACCAACACCTCCCACAGTCTGCCTATCAGATACCAGCAGAGATGTGGTAGGGGTATTATCATCTCCGGGCCTTGGGCTGTTCTAAAGGCATAATGAGTAAGTCAAAAAGAAAATTCATTTTCAGAGTACCTCTTTGATAAAAAGAAATATTTTAGCATTACTCTAATTGCAGATGGTTGTGAAAATCAGTTTTTTTGTGTGGTTTGAGTGTATAAATCCTTTGTGAGGATTAAACTTGTTCTTTCTTTACAAGTCAGTGGATTCACAACCTAGGCTTTCTCGTTTTCTCCACCAAACCTTCATTCAGTGTCCATACAAGTCCCCTCCCCTGGAAACCTGACACATCTAATCCTGAAAAGCAGGGAGGGGTATTCCATAATATTCACTCTACCCCCACTTTTTCTGCTTGAAGACATAACTGGGGCTGTTCCTCGGGTCTTAAGGGCTCATCCCTTGGCCCCGCCTCATAGGCATGACAGTTACCAGAAGCCTCAATGGGGGTAGTCCTTCCAGGTCACAGCTGGAACAGCTACCCACTACAGTAGTGACATAGAAAAGACTCCTCCATCAACATGGCACAGGTGAATGGTACATGTTCAGTGCCAACTTGCCTGCCTTGGAAATCACATGGGATGTTGGTGAAGTACACCTGTGGCCTATCTTTGAGGACATTTCCAGAGGAGATTACCTGAGGAAGACATGCCTTGGATGGGCAACACCGTTCCCTAGGCTGATGGCCCAGTGGAATAAAGCTGGAAAAAAGAAGTGAGTTGATTATTGGCATTCTCCTTTGGTCTGCTTCCTGGTCCTACCTGGCATTAACTGCTCTCTTCACTCATGAGACGCTGATTGCTCTGAAACCATGAGCTAAAATAAATAAATTAAGTCACCTTTCTTCCTTAAGTTGCTTCTGTCAGGTACAGTCGTTGTGACGATAAATATTGACAAATAGGAGGTGGTTCTATGGTTTTAGGAGCATGCATTGTTCTTGTGAGGGACTTGAATTCAGTTCCCTGTACCCTTATTGGAAGGCTCCCAACAACTTCTCATCTCAGCTTCTAGGGATCCCAACACCTGCTTCTCTCTGTGGACACCGTAGTCACCTGCACACACACACACACACACACACACACACACACCACACACACACTGAAAATAAAAATAAAAGCCTAAATAAATGAATAAAATCTTGAGACAGCAGGGCTATAACTCAGTGATAGAGCACTTGTCAAATACGTTTGAAGCTCAGGGGCTCAGCTCCCTGAACCAAAATAAAATTCTTCTGCATGTTTATCAACAAGTGATAAACTTGACATGAGAAAGTCAAAGTAGGGAAGAATGATGTGTGTGTGTGTGTGTGTGTGTGTGTGTGTGTGTGTGTGTGTGTGTGTGTGTGAATGACTGTATTATCATCCTGTATTTGTGAACACACTAAAAAATGGAGCCGTAGTTAGCACGCACACATATTGGTTCTACCAGTGCCTTACAGAACATTGTAGTTTTGGACCCCTGAAAGAACGTCATCCCATGCCCGAGAACAAATCATGTTGTTCAAGCTCACAAAAACCGAGGAGGAGGATACCAGAGAGTGGTTGATTATTTTATTTTTTGTCATATTTATACTGATCGATCTACCCATTTCCATGTTTGAATTACAGTTGTTGCTTGGGAAAAAAAATGAATCTTTATTCTCTTTTAAGATGATCCATGGGCTGGAGAGATGGCTCGGAGGTTAAGAGCACTGGCTGCTCTTCCAAAGGTCCTGAGTTCAATTCCCAGCAACCACATGGCCCTCTTCTAGCATGCAGGGACACATGCAGACAGAACACTGTATACATAATAAATAAATAAATCTTTTTTTTTTTTAAAAAAAAAAGATGATCCATGTGTGAAGAAGGAAAACACACACAACTTCATTTCTTCAAAGTAGGAATGATTGGAAACACAGCTTTTTCTAGAGAAGGTGGTTTTTTAATCTGAACTATTAAAATGCACATCAACAAAATTCATGTTAAATATGTTTTAGTTTTTTCTTTATTTTTAGTTATTGAGACAGTAATCATGAAAAAAAAAACAACCTTCAAACCTATTCTGTCTCATCATTTTCTTTGCATCCAATCCATTCTAAATGGACCGTCATAAGTTATTTATACTTCCTTCTCTTTATTCAGGCTTAGAACGCAGGCACGTTTATATCTGTTTCTTCTCTCTTCCTTAGTTTCCCAAAGGGTGATCATACCACACACGCTATTGCGTAACTGGCACTTTTCAACTTAAAAAAAATATGTATGTGTGGTTTTCCTCAGGAACTGAAGATGTACGTCCAAATTCCTGCTTTAAGTTAGCCATGCAATGTTCCGTAGCAAATATATGAGTCTCACCCAGGCAGTCATTCTGTGGTAAACATTTGTGTCATTTAAATTTTTTGCATGGATGCTGTAGCAAATGTTTCTTGTCCCTGTACATTTAGGATGAAGTTACTTTGTATAGCATGTAGTTATTAGGATAAATTATCTGACTGAAGAGTGGTTGTTATTGCAATGGGAAGGCATTTTCTAAGAAGTAAAATGGCATATTAGGAGACAAAGGAATGCAGAATGAGGTATGAATAGAGTCTCCCAGTAAGCCCATAGAACGAACAGCTTTCGACAAAGAACAGTGATTCTCGTTTTCCCCTTGAAGTCGATACCAATGACCTATATTCCAAAGACTCACTGCAAATTTTAACACTCCTTACAGTGTGATATCCTAGAGAAGGAACTGATAGTAATGAGTGGCGGCGAGAACATGAACTTGGGACCCTCATACACTGATGATGGGGATAACCCAGTGCATCTGCTATGGCGAGCATCTGACAGGGCTTGAGAATGCCAAGCATCTCCCTGTGCTGTGGCTCAGTGACTCCTCTCCTAATGTAACTCCAGGAGAGATGAAGACATACATGCACCAAACCTTGTGTGCGTGTATTCCTAAGGGTGTTTTCATAGTAGCCCCAAATAGAAACAACTCAAATGTCCACTGTCTAATGAATGTGAAAGATGACATATCCACACACTGCAACGCTCAGATATGAAAAGGAATGCATTTCTGATACGGACTAAAATATCTTTCTCTTTGTATTAATTTTTTTTTCAAATTTTGCATTTATTTATTTGTGTGTGCTGTGTGTGGGGGTGGGCACACATGTACTAAGGTGTGAATGTGGAGGTCAAAAGACAGCTTTCAGGGATTGGTTCTCTCCTCTACCACTTGGGGTGAACAGATGGAACTCAGGTCAAGCTTGGGACAAATACCTCTATAACTCCTGAGCCATCTCATGCCCATGTTTGCAATGGAAAAATACAGTGCTCAGTGAAGCGAGCCAGTCCCAGGAGAGCACACACTGTAGGGTCTTCTCCGATGTCTCACATAGGCATCAGTACGGATGGAAGTTGATGAGTGGTTGCCAAGGAAGAGGAGAGGGAAGGGTGCTAGCAGAAGAGATGAGATGGCTGATAATGAGGGGGTCTTTCATGGGGATAGTAAAAGCATTCACAAATTGATTTGTTCGTAGTTACAGAAATCTGCGAATCTCCTAAAATATATTGAATTGTGCACAGTGCATCCATTGGGAATTGCACCTCCCCAGAGCTGCTCACTACGTGTCACTCAATTGGCTCACTGCTTATCTGGGATGCACGAAGCCCTGAGTTTAGTCCTCATCACCACGTCAAACTCAGTGGTGTTGCACACCTGTAATGCCAGCATTTGGGAAGAGTGGGGGCAGGGGGATCGGAGATCAAGGTCACCCTCATTATGAAACTGTAGTGAGTCCCGGGCTAACCTAGGCTATTGAGACCCTGTTTTAAAACACACACACACACACACACACACACACACACACAGAGAGCAAAATAAACAAGTAAAAACATCTAACAGCCACACACACACACACACACACTCACAGAGAGAGAGAGAGAGAGAGAGAGAGAGAGAGAGAGAGAGAGAGAGAGAGAAAAGAGAGAGAGAGAGAGAGAATCACCTGCGCCCCTTGTTCTCTTCCATATTATTTTCAAGTGTCATTCTTAGGAAAGTCCCTCCCTGCTTTGACTAAGTTCTAGGTACTTCAAGAGGTAGGAAGACAGGCTGTGTGGCTAACCCTGTTTCCTGATCCCCCTCATTTATTTAAGGCATAAATGCTGTGCTACCATGTTTGTTCTTAGACCATCCTGTCTACTTTGTCCCAATTCCTTTTTTTTTTAAGTATAAAATTATTTTAAAGTGATGCAACCTGCCTTGGCTATATTTATTCAATTTTTTCCTGTAGAGATTTTTCAGTTTATGAGTATCATAAAACAGAATTGGCTAATCTAATCCAAGCGAACTTTGCATGTAAATCACAGCGCATTCCGCCCTCAGGTGTACTTTGTTCTTGCTACAATTGTTTTGGCCCTGTTTCAAATTATAATGGGAAGATCTGCTGTTGGCCCTGCTGACCAAGGTTACCAAAATTCAAAGCACAGCAGATAAAAATAAATACTTTTTTTGCCAATTTTAGACAAACAGTTAATATAGGGACTGTGAAAGGCAAAAGGATCAGTTAAATTAATGCTGTTAGAACTACTGCAAAGACCAAAAGGCTAATAAGTCTTTGTCTCACAAAGCTGAGGCTTATTCTCCACGTCTCACCAGAGTTTCTCCTTCACGGAATTGTCTTTGGTGGCTTCTTATGCACCAGCTCCTCTTATTGCCCGCAGTTCTTCCCTTAGACAAAGCCAGCTCAACCCGACTGTGCCAGCTCTTTCGTCTCTGGCAGCTGCCCCTTCTCCCGGGCAGGAACATTTCTCCTCTCCCCTGTTTGCCAAAACTGGCTGTGCGTTTTTTTGGTTTTTTGGTTTTTTTTTTTTTTTTGTTTTTTGTTTTTTTTTTGTTTTTTTTTTTTTTAAGAATAGCCTGTCTTACAAACATCACTAGGTCATGGGAAATAATTTGATAGACTGATTACTCCGGCTTAATGATTAGGTGTCCCCCCCCCCCAAGGGTGATCACATTCAAGCAGAAGATCCTAAAAAGTCAGGACTGCCTAGCCCAAGAGAAGACTGAACAGCGGAAGTGTGGGAGCAGTTCTTCGGGGAGACATCTTGCAGTGACGGCAGACTACTGACCTAAACGCCAGCTTTGTTGGTGATGGGACTGTTTGCAGACGGTTTGAAAGGGAATCCTTAAGCTATAGGTCCCTCTATGATTACTACATTTGCCAGTATATTTTAAGGGATTTTTCTCACATTTACATAAACCATCCTCCCCCCCCCCCCCCCACACACACACACACGCGTGCGTTTCTATCTTTCACCTCACATATGTTGAGCAAGACCTGCACCACTGAGCATGTCGCCAGCCCCGAAGCATCATCCCCTAGGTCAGGTCCTGAACACTCTGACAGATGTAAAACATGGTAGGAAAAAAGACCTTAGCAGAACTCGTGGGTGGCTTTAACCTAGATGTATCTGAAGTCAAGTTCAGCGTCCTTCTGTAAACAAAAATAAACTTTTCGAGTCAGTGGAAGAAACCCCAGCCGAGGTTCCTCCTATCCTGTTTGCTTTATAGTTTAGATTTTAGAACTAGCCCTAAAGAGATTTGAGTTCTTGTGAGTTACTGACTGCAAAGGGTCAGAGAATTCTGGAGTTTGGGTTGTGTGTATTTTTTTTTTCACGAGGATACGAAGTGTGGGATGTTTAGCTGCATGGTGAGCTATGTTTATACCTGGAGAGCAATTAAGGATTGTAGCTTTCTGCTTTCTCTCCGTGTAGATTTTATATCTGGACGCCAGTAGGTTGAAAAGTTGGAAACATGTTCCAAGTTATAGCTCAGGAAGCGGAGAATTCTTGTTTTGTTTGTTGTTGTTGTTAGTTTTTTTTCTGGAATACAGACATTTCCCAGGATAAGAGAGAGTTTCAGAGGATATACTAGGTATTTCTTCCCTGACTCTAAGACTTCTCTTGTATTCCAATCTGAAAAATCTGTATATTTGATGGCAACACTTTAGTGTCTTTGAGCCCTTGCTCCACTTTAAAAGTGACCAGTAAATAGCAATGAGAAAATTCTTCCATAGCACATCCATTTCCTCTCCGCGTGGTATCAGCCTTGCTTTTACCGACTTCCATAGGTAAAACCTGTGGGAATTTGTTACAAACACAGGCGACACCGAATTACCCCAGGAGTTTGCCTTCCTTCACTTTGGCTGGGAGGAGCGACTTCCCTTACTTTCTCCTTTTTTCTTGGCAGGTTTTTTTTTTATGTGCTGACTTGATTCCAGTGCTTATTCACATCTCTCTGATAAGCCCAGTTTGATTCCTGGCTAATTGTAGCAGCGATTTTCATTATTTAGGACTGTCATTGTCAGAATCCGTTTGGAAGTCTGACTGAGATAAAACTGATTCCAACTTCGATGTGACCACAGCAATAAAAACAATTAACCACACCAGTTTAAATGTGCTGGGCCTAGAGGGGGCTGATGGCTTTACAACCAAATATTTACTATATTGGGTTTTATGTTTGATTTATTTCCTAGAAGATTCAACATGCCATTTTATCACAAATAATTTATAATACCCTCTCTTAAAAATATAATGTAGGTTTCTCATAACAGCAAATTAACTTTAAAATATTCATGTAAATCCATAAGATGGAAGTGGGAAAATTAAGACCATGAGTCATATAAATACTTAATATTCATAAAAGATTTGGTAAAGAAGCTGTGTTTAAATCAGTCTTTTCCTACTACTCATCTTTATATATATTTGATTCTGGAAGTACCTATATTTAGGACCCTCTCATACAGGCAAGGCGTAAAGCTGGGAGAGCCTTATGTAGACATTCTACAATCAAACAGGTTTTGAATTCTCCTTATCCACAGTGTCATAAAATACTGAAATTTCAAAAACAAATACAAGCTGGGAAGAGTCATTAATACTCACGGTCGTTCTGAAGTGTCACCTCATTTAAACACTTTTGCTTTAAGTGATTGCAGTGCCAGAGGTTTTATTATGCTCAATTTATTAGTAAAGGCTTGCAGAGTTCACAGCCATTTATTTCGGGGAACCTGATTGTATCATTAATTTTTAAAAACATATCACTCCCACTTTCTTTTTAGAGTGTGCTGTACTTGAAAACCTTGGTTCACTTTGGTCAGTACAGATGTTTCCAGTACAGATGTTTCCAGGTGGTTCTTAAAGCAAAACATTTAGGAAAATAGCTAATTGCAACGCATGGTGCTAATTTTCAAGGTGTTACACCATTGAGTGTCCAGGTACACACACACACACATACATACATAATACCCCCATACCTACACATCCATGTACACACATAAAAATGTACATACACATCTACACATGCACATGCACACATACATATGTATGCACACACTGTACACACATGTGTGCACACACACACCTGCATGCCCACACAGACACACACACACACACACACACACACACACACACACACACACGTTTATATTGCTTTCTGAGTTAGAGTGGGAAGATACAATTTAAATGACCAAGCTCCTGCTGCTATTGAAGCAGTAACTTACCCTGAGGTAAACTTTTTTTCACCCAAAGAAGTAGCATGTAAGTGGGAAAAAAAAATCCCATAGTTAGGACCCAAACCAGGATAGATGATGGTTTCTATTGCTTCACAATCTGCTAAAGCCAAATTCCACCATCAGAAACCAGTCTTTCCCTCTGTGTTAAGTGTTCATGGTCGAGCCATGAATCCATCTCTGGAGGTGCTTGTGGGTTGAAGTTGACAGAAGGGATCTGAACAGAAGCCGGCCACCAGCCCACTGAACCTCCATCCTCCCTTCCAGTAATTGCATCCACTTGACCATGTGCCAGGCAAAGCCAGTGCAAACTCCTGGGGCTGGTAGCGGGGAAAGCCTGGACCACTGAGTGTCTCTCTTTCCGGGAGGTTTTCTTTTTTGAAAGAAAAAAATAAATAAATAAAAAAGAAAGAAAGAAAAAGAAACTAAAACACAGGCCTCGTATACTCACTAGTTGTTATCTCTCTTTCCCCCTAATTAGGACAGAATTTTACCCTAAGGCAGTTAGGAGTGTGTGAGTCCGCAGCTCGAAGAGGAGTGGCGTTCTGTGCGGAAATGGGGCTCCCTCACAGGGGTTACTCCATCAGTGCAGGGTCAGACGCTGATACGGAGAACGAAGCAGTGATGTCCCCAGAGCATGCCATGAGACTTTGGGGCAGGGGGGTCAAATCGGGCCGCAGTTCCTGCCTGTCCAGCCGGTCCAACTCAGCCCTCACCCTGACTGACACAGAGCATGAGAACAAGTCGGACAGTGAGAGCGGTAAGTGGTACTGTTTACTTTCCTACGCTGGCCTTTAGTGCTTCTGTGTTCTGGTTCACCGCCACTCATGTTTTCCTGCTCCCATGCTCTCTCTCTTTTCTTTTCTTTTTCTTGTTGTGTTAATGTGGTAGAGCCCAAGAAATACTTGTGAATAATGGGGGGGACTTCTCCCCTGGTGGGTGGTGGGATCAATATTTGATGCTAAATTATTAAATTCTGCAAACACTGTATGGTGTGTAATAGTATTTTAAAACAGCTTTGTGTACAGGGGTGGCCGGGGGTGGAGGGTGGGGGAGAAAAGATTATGTCTGACTTATATTGGATCATGTCACCTGTTAACTTCTGTGGAATAGGAAAACAGTGTTGGTAAAGTTTACCCCGGAGCAGCTTGCCTTCAAAGATGTCTTTGTAGATTCCTCTTGAAGATATCTCAAAGACATTGCAGAATCTTAGAATGGGTGAGTGAGCACACAGAATAGTTTATTAACAGGGCTCAAGTGATTGAAGAACAAATTTGATCATGCTTTAAACTTACTAGCTTAGGAGAGCAATTGCAATCTTGGTAGAGTGGGAATGTGGCCTTTGATGTCTTTGGGAACTGGATTACTGTGCAATTAAGTCCACATACAAAAATTGGATTTAAGGATGTCTAAATAGCAGCTTTGCATGGTCTAAAAAAAAATGTCATTATAAATTACTGATCCTTATGTCCTACTGCCAGTGTGGGGTAATAGTATAAAAAAATGCAATAATAAATTGAAAAGAAAACTTAATTTTTTTAAGTCAGCACTGCTCCTAAGAAGAATTGGAACATCGGCACTAACACAGAGACAATAAAAAAGAAATCTCTTCCTCGGTTTTTAATATGAGGAACATGCTTTTCCTTCAGTCTGTTATTAATGTGCTATCTATCCTATGCATCAAATGGCAAAGAGAAAATTAAACCAGAAGAATTGCAGGATGTTTGAAAAGAAAGATGATTGTTTATTAAGAATATTTCACCTTTATTATTTATTGAGCAACTTTGCCAGTTGGTTATGTAACAGGAGAGCAGATCTATGCTTCGTTTTCAGTTTCAGCTAAGATATAATGTGACTTGGTGCTTCCTACTGCTGGTTAGGCATTTTCTTGCTGTTCATGGGGTGGAGAAGTTGAATTTAAATCATTGGAAATGATTTATTTCGTGTAGAATCCTCCAATGCATTAAACCAAAGTCAAGACAAATTAGCAACAGGCACTCAGTATCTTCATGTTGGAAGTATGAGTTCTCAGTGGAGTCCGACTTTATTCCAACACCCCCCCCCCCCATAGGAAACAAGGAAGATTCTTTTTCATGAGATGCGTTTTACAATCATGCCGCCAACATTTCCCTCGGCCAGTCCGTTCACCTCAGTCCAGTCTGTGTTTACATCAATTTTCCTAGTGGGCTCAGAAGTCACTAACCTTAAATACTTACAATTTGGAATAAATATTGCTTCGTGCACCTCACATGCCACTCCTTGAGCAATTACAGATGTATACTCAGATATCACATTTGACCTCTTTATTTTCATAACTACACAACAAAATATGACATAGAATGGAGCTGGAAGTTTTTCTGTGTCCCTGCCTGCCAGCGGTCGGACAAATCTCTCCTTGCATTAAAACTCTGGACATTTGGCAGCATTTGGTGAGAGGAAACAGGTCACCTAAGGGTAGAGAAGAAAATGTCAAAGGCAATATTTTTTCAGTTAAATAGTGGTGACTTAAACGTGTGTTTACTCTTTCTTCAAGATTTGGTTGTGATTATAAACAGCATTTTGGTGGTCTGAGAATCCTCACTTGAGGTCCCTTTGAGGAAGGAAATAAGAGGAAATGACTTGATGTTATCTTTGGGAAACCTGGCCAGTTCATGTGTTTCATATGTGTATCCATAAGAATATATCAGATTCATTTATTTGTTCTAAAATTTCAATGATTACTCAGAAGGAGCGAAAATTCATTAATTAATTACATTTACGTCTAAGGAAGAACAGTTATCTGAGATATGTAGTAGACCTTAGAATTATGGGTTGTGAAATCAAATAAGGCTGATGAAGACTTTTTTTTCCCCTGATGCAAAAAAAAAAAAAAAAATGTTTTTTTTTCTCCTTGGCTACTTTAAGGTAAGTTAAAATTTGTAATTATATACAGGTCATTTAAATATTTTTATTATTTTATTTCATGTGTATGGATGCTTTGCATGCATGCATGTCTGGGAGCCACATGTGTGCCTGGCCCCTGTAGAGGACAGAAGAGGGCATCATTGAATTCCCTGGAACTGGAGGTGCAGATAGTTGTGAGTCCCCATGTGGGTGCTGGGAATCGAACCTCGGTCCTCTGGAAGAGCAGCCAGTGTTTGTAGCCACAGAGCTATCTGTCCTGTCCTAGACAAGTCCTCTTAACACCTTTATAAATAATATCCTTAAAACTATATTTTTTAACTTTCATTACTACCTTTAGTCAAATATTTCTAACATAAAATTCCAAAAACAACTCGATTCTGCTCTCCTTGGCTGTTTTAATTTACTCTGACTTGGACAGACTATTGATCTCCCACTTACATTTCATTGATTTCTCAGTTATTCATTATCTAATTTTGTTCGGTTTTTATACTGGCTTTAGATATCAGCCATTAGTCATTAGTGTGTGTGTGTGTGTGTGTGTGTGTGTGTGTGTGTGTGTGTGTGTGTGTATGTGTGTGTGTAAAATATTCTACAATATAAAGATGAGAACTTGGAACACTTCTGTAAAATAAATCATCAGAATGATACCACCTGAGGACCAAGACAGGGCTGTGTTTTCATTGAGTTTAACGTGGGAGGTTCCACTGCCCGTCTTCATCACTGGAAATACTGTGAATGAGGCTGTTTTCCTTAGGACAAGATGTTGGTACAGCTATGCAAGCTGAGTGCCTGATGTTCTAGTATAACTTCAAAGAAAAGTTTAGTCACTAAAGGGGAGCAGATTTCATTTATTTGTTGACACAGAGGCCACCAGTTCACATTAAGAGTGGGGCTGAAGAGATGGCTCAGTGACTAAGAGCAGTGGCTGCTCTTCCAGAGGATCCGGGTTCAATTCCCAGCACACACATGACAGCTCACAACTGTCTGTGACTCTAGTTCCAGAGGATCTGGTACCCCGACACAGACATGCATGCGGGAAAACATCATCACTGCACATAAACTAAATAAATAATTTAAAAATAAAAAGAGGTGCTAGAGCTACCACAACGCTGATGTGACTTTGATGGCTGGGTCATCCTGTGAGAATCAAGGACCATAGGACCCTGCCACACACCTCACTGTTGGAAGAGATCTCAGAGATTCAAAACAAGTGAGAGTGTTTCTATTTTCTATTTTCTTTTCCTAAACTAACTTTTCATCAGCCATGGGAATTCACAGTTCCAGAGAGTTTGGAGGGGAGGGGAAAAAAGTTTCAGTGTATGGAGCTTCAGTGGAATTCCAAATTTGGGATGTGGGAGAAGTCCTTTCTTGACATACTGGTCTCTGGGGTTGCAGTCCTTGTTAGAGGTCAACTGCCTTGCAGACCGGTACACACTGGACGGTGGTGATTCGTGACCCCCCTATTACCAGCCACTCCAGCAAAGGAAGCCCTTGAAGGTTAGAAAATAAATGTGATGGGCACCCAAATCAAAGGTAAAATTACCCGTGGTTTTGGATCGTTTTAGACTTCTTTAGTCCCTCTGATGTGTGGTTGAAGGACCCCGACCTAATTCCCACTAATCTGATCTTGATTCTGAATATCTATCTAAAGGTCAGGAACAGAGGACTTTATGCCTTAAAACTGTTCCCATGGACCTCATTTCCCAGCATTAAGCAGTAGACCCGGCAGTTTGTCTTAGTTGGCCAGCAGTGCGGTATGGCAGAAACTGCCCGAGTGAAGACCTCAGCTGTCAGGGTTCAGATCTTCTTCACATCTGCACCCCGCCCCCATCCTTGACCACTGTGTCATCTGTGTCATTCATAGGCCAGTGCTTTGTACCCCGCCTGCTCCTGGATCAACTCAGCTGCCAGTGGTTTCTTAGGGGTCCCTAATCTCACTTTTTCTTGTCCTGCTGATCTCTTGGAGTTCCTGGGAGGAGGGGGTGATCTTTGAAGGATGATCTTCGGTGTCAGGCAACCCAGGGGGAGTTGACCCTACTTTCCACCTCATCATGATTCAGAGCCTAGAGAACCTTCATGGAAGGTTTCTTATTGGCCCCTGGGCCTCCAGTTCTGAGACCTGGGGCAATCATTTAACCTTTTTTGTTATGGCATCTACCTGAGTAAAATTGAACTAACAGCGAGCAATGCACAGTTCACTGGGATAAGACAATATTGGGCTTCACTGAGTTTATATTGTGGTTAGAACAGGACTTGGCTATAAGTGAGTGTGTGCTGTTATTTTTGTTTATAAAGATGGAAAATAATATCCTCGAATGAAGATGAGACTTAAATGGAATGAGCGATATCAAGTGTCTGCCTGGCTTTGGTCCACAGTAAATGCTCCGCCCTTTGCTCCTGACTTCCAATCCACCTCTTCCTTACTCTCCTCCCGTATACAGTGTGGAAGGGTTTGGTAAGAAGAAGAACAAGAGGACTCGCAGTCTCCTCTGATGATCTGCATAGTCTGTAATTCCTTGTCACCATTTACTGACTCTCTTATTTTCCTTCGAAACCCCACATCTTTTTCAATTTACTGTAATTAAATGAATGTGCATTGAATGGCGCTGATAATTAGTCTGATGGCCATAGACTTCAAAGACTTCAGCCTGCTCCTTCCCCTCCTGGCCAAAGGAAATTTCAAAAGTAGTGTTTCCCTCCAAGGCATGTTACTTAGACAGCCAGTCAATTAAAAGACCATTTAACTGATGCTCATCAGTTCACACAATAAAATAAATCATTCCCATAAGACTTTCTTTCTCACCTGGCGTCTTAGCAATACACCCATTGCAGGACCCGGCTAAAGCCACACTAATTGTGTGTGATACTGAAGTATTAAGGGCTAATTGGACTCACAATGAGGGTATAACTGTAAGGCAGGATCTTTTTTTTTTTTTTTATGTAGAAGACACTTGCTTTGCACAGCTAAAAAAATACATTTTGAGGAACCAATTTTACTTGTCCTTTGAAATGGGTATTTTGAAAGTTAACTTTCTGTATAGAAAGAAAGTCTAAAAGTTGAGTTACTATACTTTAAAATGAAAAATAGGTATGTCCCTTCAACCAATTTAATAAGTCATTATTATGATACTGTTTATGTCCTCTCTCAATAGAGAGTTTGAGCTACTTTGCATTTTAAATGACCATTTTGGACCAAATAGGTTCTCTAGAAGCATGGGTAGAGCAATTTCTTCTCTTCCTGAACAGCTGTATCTAGGTAAGAGAGAGGAAAGAGACGGGTCTATAAGCCGTTACATTAGCAATTAAATTTTACAAGCATTTGGGAGAAACTGCTGGTGGCATTGCAGCAGCCTGTGATGTCGCCAACCTGTGATGTCACCAGCCTATGATGTCATCAGCCTGTGATGTCACCAGCCTGTGATGTCATAAGCCTGGGATGTCACCAGCCTGGGATGTCACCAGCCTGGGATGTCACCAGCCTGGGATGCTGTGAGTGACCAGACACTCTGCACACAGGGAAGAGTGTTTGGATTCTCTGAAGGTAACGCAAAGGCAGATGCAGGTCGTGTGCACTAGACTGATTCCATTCCTCCATCTTTACCCACAAGCATCTGTTGGAAAGAAAATTGGTTGTGAGAATTGAGGCGCTCTCTTCTGCAATGGAGTGGTCAATTCTGGTGTGCCCCCCCCATTGCAAATTCTATTTTGCATTTTATGTCAGTGCTCAAGTATGTCACACGCAGCTAACAGAGTGTGCTGGGGTGCTCACTAAATCAAGCTCAGAGTCAGGGTGCTGCTATGTCAAATAGAGTCCAATTGTTTCCAGTACGCGAAATAACTGAATTTCCTGGGTGGGTATACATTTATAATTTCAATTGCAACTTGCCAGGCTTTGGCTAAAAGCTATCATTTGCATTTAAGAATGAATGTTTTCATTTCATGGGTGGGTTTAAGTCACTCTTGAAAACAGAAGTGATGATTTAGGTATAATCTAGAAATATGCCAGGCATGGAGGCACACACCTTTAATCCAAGTACTTAGGAGGCAGAGGCAGGCAGATCTCTAACACACACACACACACACACACACACACACACACACACACACACACACAAAAAAAAAAAAACTGGAATTGTAAAGATATTCTACTTGCTATTACTTAAATATTTGCATACACTTATATATTCCCATCCTATAGAGATTTTCAGGAAACTGTTTGGTGACTCATTATATGGAGCTTGCCATTTTTATTAAACTCGTTTTATATTCTACATGGTTTTGTTAAAAGAAAATTATACAGGAGATAAGCTCCTTGTCTTTAAATTTGGAACCTTCTTACAGCGGCAGAGCTGAAAATCAAAGCAGAGCATACTAAGCACGTACTAAAACTGATGATGTATGCTATTTTGATTTTTGAATGTGTTTTTGATATCCTTGAGAAATCCCAGTGGTAGCAGTGAAATTGTTTTAATTAATGAATTCAGTGGCAGTGAATGCTGAATCAGGTTTATGGGTATAATTATCACTGAAATAGAAAAAATAAATGTTAGCGTCATAGAACCTCAGTTTATTTGCCATTTTGAGTGTAGTCAAGTGTTTGAAGAGCAACTAACTACTTTTTTGTGTGCTATTTAAAGAATAATCTTCTCAAGGCAAGGCATAGCAATTTCATTTATTAATATCACAGATATGCAATATCCTATGTGAAAATCTTGTATGTTATTTGGTGAGGAGTCTGGATGAGCTAGTTTTACTATACTGTGATTTTCTTAAATGCATTGGTTGACTTGTGATGGTTTTTCTGTAATGAGTAGTCTGTACATAAAATAAATGTAATAAGCATTTGAATGCATATTGAAATAGATGCAAATGCATATACACTCGAGGAAGGAGCAATTAAGAATGTCTGATGACTATTACCTTGACTTTAAATATTATTATTTTGAGTCACACAGAAACTGCAAATTGAATTAAGTCTAGATGTGACTTATTGATTCTATTTCTTATTTAGCAACTACATCTTCATTCAATGAATAATAAATGCTGACTGTTGTACCAAGTGTTGGAAAAGCAAAAGTGAGTAAGATGTAGTTCTTGACCCCTAGAAGCTCCCAGCCTAGTTAGACAAATAGGCATGTAGACATGTAATTGGATTTTAATATGGTAAGTGTTGGGACAACAAAATATGCGACGCAAATGTCAGCACAAGGATAGATGGTTACCAGGAAGGATAGGAGCAGGAGAGGAGAGACCGTTTCGTAAAGAAAGGGGCAAGTGGCATCAGAACATAGGCTTAGAAACCCAAGACACACAAAACAGTGAAGGAAAATGTGTGCTGGCTAGTGTTACATACATTTGACACCAGCGAGAAGAGGGAACCCCAATTGAAAAAAAAAAAAAAACGCCCTCAACAGATTGGCCTGTAGGCTAGCCTGTGGTACATTTGTTTGTCTGGTGATGGATGTGGGAAGGCCCAGATCACTGTGGTTTGTGTCACCCCTGCATGGTGATCCTGGGTGCTATAAGAAAGCAGGCTGAGCAAGCCATGAGGAGCAGACCAGTCAGCAGCACTCCTCCATGGCTTCTGCATCAGCTCCCACTTTCAGGCCCCTGGCCTGCGTGAGTCCCTGCCCTGACTTCCTTCCACGATAGACTGTGATGTAGAACTGTAGGCTTACATAGCTCAGTTCTTCAAGGCTTGAGACATTTGTCTTTATACAGGACTTGGTGTGGATAATTTTATCGATGTTGGCTATAAAGAAAGATACACTTCTGTTTATTTGGGGTAGCAATTCTGTGAAAGGGAACTCCATGCAGTAAAGAAACCGATGGTATCTGCTGGACCTGAGACAGTGGGTCATCCAAAGATTTAGGGAGGAAGTCCGTTCTTATTGAAAACCGATATTTTCTTTTAAGTAGTTCTATGCAACTGTATAACTAGTTACATGTTCAGAGTCTAGGGAAAATGGGTAGCCTTGGCTTTGGGTCTTAGACTTCGGGATCAGTAGATGTTACCCCAGGTCTGTAGAGGATTTCTTGTTCTTTTCTTGATCCTTCTGTTTATGTGTGTGGGTGTGTGCATGCCTATGTGAATGGTGAAAAAAATATATAAAGATATGCGTGTGTATCTATGCAAACATATATGTGTATGTTTCTGTGCCTTAGTGATTTTTGCCCTAAGAGTAAGTTTATACATAGAAAATTAGTATTTCTACCTTTGTAACTGCCGCTGATTTTATATTTTTTTTTTCTATTTGGGGTTTTTTTTTTTTGTTTTTTTTTTTTTTTTTGGAAACAAGATCTCACTTGTTAGCTCAAGGGGAACTAGAACTCAGAATGTAGCCAAGGCTGACCTCTACCTTGCAGCTCTTCTCTTACCTCAGGCTCTCAGATTCTGGGATTGCAGGTGTGAGCCACTACTCCTGGCTGGTTTTGTGCGTGCTTTTTGAAAGTTGTGTCTTAAAAACAAAATGAATACTTAACAGAGCATAAAATTATATAATTATATTTTAAGTTTAATCAAATGTCCCTGAGACCAAGCTGTGTTTACACACACACACACACACACACACACACACACACACACACACACACACACCATGAGATGAGGACCAAAAAGCCTACTTACTTCCAAGAAAAAAAGAAAACTAAAAATAAACTATTTAAAGAAACAGAATGGTGATTACTATTTGAACATTGAAAGTTTGGCTTTGAGAAACAATAATTGAAACATAACTGATCACAATCAAAATGATCGAGATGGAGGAATTTAGTGTTTTGAATTGCTTATCCGCAATGCTGAAGTTCAAAATGAGATCTTAAAAATTTGACATATAGCAGATGGAGGTTCCTAAGGGATTTGAACGTGCTTGAAGAAAACGTCAGTTGCGTCAGAAAACAAGGAGGAAACATTTCCTTATAATGGATTGTGTCTTGGGTTACTCTGTCTGGAGTACCACCATGGATTAGGCGGGGCACAAACGGTGCTTATCGGTGAGCCCAGCAGTTCAAAGGAGCCGATTTGGAGTGTAAGGTTTCTGATAATCCCTAGAAATTCTTAAAGCGTTAGCCACTATTTATAATGTCTTAATGACCCCAGTTAATGATTGTGTGTGACAGGCATGATGAAAGTGGAGCCATGAGTGAGTGCGAGAGTAAAACATTATGACTTCTGAAATTCTCCCCATTCATCTTTTTGCTTGCTTAACCTGACCTGGTCATTAGACAGAACGCAGACGTTGAGATAGTTGAATGAGTCTCCGTTCTGTATTTACACGTTTTTTCCCTTTGTATGTGTCTGTATTTCTCTTTCCTGAGATTATAATATAATTACATTTCTCCCTTTCTTTTCCTCCCTCCAAACCCTCCCATAGGCTCTCCTCCCCACTTGCCTTCAAATTCATAGGCTCTATTTTATGTATTGTTATTGCATGCACATATATACATACATGTGTGTATATATATACATATATGTTCTAAATATAACCTGTTTGATCCATATGATGTTATTTGTATTCTTAGGGCTGACCACTTGACACTGAACAACCAGTCTGTATGCTCTTCCATGGGCAAAACTACCTCACCCTCTTCTGGCTTTCCTTAGTTACCTATAGTTCTTTGTATAAGGTTGAAGACGCATGTTCTTTTCCCCGTCCACTCTGGCATGTCCATTGGTGTCATCCTTGTCTTGTTCAGCTCATGTTCGGGAAGTCATGTTGGTGAGACTTTATGGGCACAACTTCTGATGTTACTAGGAGACAGTCCCTCAGCAAATTCCCTGATCCTCTGGTGCTTGTAGTCTTTCCAACCCCCCTCTGCAGTTTTCCCAGAGCCATAGGTGCAGGAGTGTTTTGTAGATTTATCCACTGGAGCTGGGCTCCACAGCTTGGCATATTGATTATTTGTGGTTTTCTAGAATGGCTTCTGTCTGTTTCAAAGAGAAGTTTCCTTGATAGAGGATGAGAACGACACTTACCTGTGGGTATAAGGACAGATGTTTATTATTGTCATCAGGGATTATACTGGTATAGTAAATTAGAGGTTGACAATTCTACACACACACACACACACACACACACACATATTTAAGTAAAAATTGTGGGCTGTAGAGATAGCTCAATAGTTTAAAGTGTGTTGCTCTTCCAGGGGACCTGAGTTCAATTCCCAGCACCTACACCAGGGTGCTCACAACCACCTATAACTCCAGCTCAAAGGAATGACATCTTCTTCTGGCCTCCATTGGCACCTGTATACAGACACACACACACACACAGAGAGAGAGAGAGAGAGAGAGAGAGAGAGAGAGAGAGAGAGAGAGAGAGAGAGAGAGAGAGAGAGAGAGAGTTAAAGGAATCAAATACATTAAATGCATCTCTGAAAAACAAACAAGAAAGAAAATTTCCGTTTTCCTTTTGAGCTAAGATCCTCCGTGGCATTAGAGGCACTTCTAACGCAAACCGTTTCCACGATGTGATTTGTAGTAATTTACTGATGAGCCCCACCCCATCAGCCATCCAGGTTGTTTGAATTTTCACCACTGTAAGTTACGTGTGGGAAGGCAGTGAGGAGATGTCCAAATGATAAGAAAAAAAAATTCACTCAGGAAGAACGTGTTCTAAAGATCTATTATACAATATGGGCACTGCAATTAGTATCAATGTATTCTCTTTTTGAAAACTGACATTTGAGATATTCCATATGTGATTAGCTTGATTTACTCATTCTACACTGCACGTATTTTAAAATATCATGTATTTTATACACTTACGTAACATATATTATATGTTATATTTATTGTCAGTTTAGGTACATAAAGAAACTAACAAATTAATGAGAGAAAATATGCTCGATTCATTCCAAAGTCTTTGCTCTTCATCCTGCTATTACTACAGAATAAATTCTTGGAGCCAAAGACATTGAAGTCTAAGGTTTCTGATTCACTCTGTCAGGATGGCCTGGAAAACAGACTTCTCAACCCCTGTCAACAGTACGGGAAACTGGATTTTCCCACAAGGCATTTGACAAGTGTCCCTGCTTTAGATTCCCGGCCATTTGGCAGATGAAACTGTGTCTTACAGTTTGTTTCCGTTTGTGTTCGTTTTCTAACATGTGCTGACGATCTTTTCATGTATGTGTATAACTTTGTGTTCTTTTGTGAATTCTCAGTCATGCCTTTATTATTCGATTCGGTTATCTGAAGCAATGGGTCTTCAAGACCTACCAAAACCTAAAGGTAAAAGGGCATCAGGGCAGAGACTCTGCATTACCCCCCTGTATATGTGTGGTCGTCATGACTCAGGTCCAGGTGCAGCAGGCCTTTCATATACATATACATATACATATACACATACACATACACATACACACATATATACATACATACACACACATACACACACACATACACACACACACACACACACACACACACACACACACACACACACACACGCACATACCTCTTGTTCACTGTGGGCTTTCTCCTCACAGACATGTGCATAAGTCTCACAACGATAAAGAATAGTGAATCCAGCTCAAAATAGAAAGGAACTTAGCACTGAGCAGATCTAGGGGACCCAAGTCTGCATGATTCTGCCTTGTATCAACAACTGCATACTAATTACTAGAGGCTCACGTTACCAAGAAAGTCTGTGTTTAATCCAACTCAGAACAGGCGACTCATTTCTGTAGCTTTCTTAAATAAAGGAAAAGCTTAAAGCAGGCAAGAGTAACACTGTGAGCAAGATCTCTGCCATTAATGCATAACTGTCAGGAAAAACCCCACAAAGTATGTGTGTGTGTGTGTGTGTGTGTGTGTGTGTGTGTGTGTGTGTGTGTGTGTGTGTGTGTGTATGCATGATCATCTACTCACAAATGGATATAGACAGGGGTGGATGTACTTCTTTTTTCTTATTAAATTGGAAGTGGTTTGTGTTTATAAGATGGCCTTACTAGCCTTTGTCTCTGTGAATGTTTAAGAAGCTAATGCCTTGCAAATGTTTTCCTCAGTTTCTTATTGCTTCAGATATTTTTTGATATGAAGAATTCATAAGAAATTTTTAAATCTACCCATTTTAATGATACTTACTTGTGGCTTCCTTTAGTTTAGAAACAGTCACGTTTTCAAATTTGCTGCATCTTTTTAAACATTTAATATGTTTCAATTTTTAATGTACCGTGTGGTGCAGTAATTTATTTTCTATCTATTCAGCCCACTTTTGTGAATGTCATTCAGTTTAATTAGGGAATACTTTATGATGTCTAAGTGAAACGCTAATTCAGACTTTTGTTGTTAACCTTGCAAAAAGATGAAATAAGATTGTTAAGATCTGTAAATTGTTTTAAGACACTAAATTCAGGTTTGGTAGTTTCTTAGCAGTCTTACAGTGCCAATTGTAATATATATATATATATATATATATATATATATATATATATATATATATTGATAATACACAATTGTCCACTAACTGTAATTTATAACCTTTAAAATATATAGATTTATGGACATTAGATACCATGTCAAAAATGGTTGTTGAAATCTATTTTATGTTAATAAGAAAAGCATTAAACATTTTAAAACAATATATTCAATATATTTTTGAATATCCTTATATGAGATATGTTGAGAGATTTTTGAGGCACAAAATATAGTTTTTAATTTCATCTTTCTGGGCTTAGAGATGCTGGGCTGTCCAAAGAGGAGATGATTAGAAGACAGGGCAGTCAGATAAAATCTATTGCTGAACTAATGCGGGGTAAGGAAGTAATGAAGATGTAGGAAGGAAAGGCTTTCCAAATGTGTTAAGTCTGGGCAGGACGTTCAAAGGTAGCAGTAGAGTAGTATATGCTCATTTGAAAACAGAACAAACACATGCTTGGAAAGGCTAGGGGAAGTTACTTTACCTTTGTAAGGAAACTTCCAGATCTGGAATAGTCTTTGGGGGAAGCATTGGGAAATTAAAGTTGGTAGTTAAGTTGGGTGTGGTGACATATGCCTCTAATCCCAGTACTAGGGAAACTGGGGCAAGCAGATCTTCGTGAACTGGAGGCCAGTCTGACCTACACGTTGATTTCTAGGCCAGCCAGGGCTACACAGTGAGTCCCTGTCTCAAAAAACAAACAAACAAATTTAACAAACACAAAACGTTTGATAGTTTAAAAGTTGATACAAAGGAAATCTACTTCCAAAGGACTATAGGTGCCATGCTGAAAGGCCTCATATCCTGGTGTGCAGCCCTGTGCAATCATGTCCTTCATATTGTCCTGGTGTGCAGCCCTGTGAAGTCCATGTCCTTCATATTGTCCTGGTGTGCAGCTTGTGCAATCCATGTCCTTCATAGTGTCCTGGTGTGCAGCCCTGTGAAGTCCTTGTCCTTCATATCATCCTGGTGTGCAGCCCTGTGAAGTCATGTCCTTCATAGTGTCCTGGTGTGTAGCCCTGTGAAGTCATGTCCTTCATATTGTCCTGATGTGTATCCCTGTGAAGTCATGGCCTTCATATTGTCCTGATGTGTATCCCTGTGAAGTCCATGTACTTTATATTGTCCTGGTGTACAGCCCTGTGAAGTCCTTGTCCTTCATATCATCCTGATGTGCAGCTCTGTGCAATCATGTCCTTCATATTGTCCTGGTGTGCATCCCTGTGCAATCCATGTCCTTCATACTGTCCTGGTGTGCAGCCCTGTGAAGTCCATGTCCTTCATATCGTCCTGGTGTGTATCCCTGTGCAGTCCCTGCCCTTCATAATGTCCTGGTGCGCAGCCCTGTGCAGTCCATGTCCTTCATAATGTCCTGGTATGGAGCCTTGTGCAATCCATGCCCTTGTATAGAGATGGCCCATGACAAATGCTGACTGGAACTTGGAATTCAGAAGCCAAGGTCTGCTGTGACCTAGGAAGGTGATATAAGCAATGAAGAGGAAGGTGTGTGGGTAGGGCTTGTAATACGTGAGGAGAGTAAGAAGGTAAAGAGGACGCCTAGCTTTGACAGAAAATCATAGGAAAATATTGCAACTGTAGGGAAAAAAATAAAGACCAGTAGAGTAATACTTAAAACATTGTCACCTGAATAATAATGGCATAAGGCCAAAGTAGATAAGAAATTCACACCAGAGTAACAGTATACAGATTTGACGGTTTTACAAGACAACAAAAATAAGTGTGAACACAAAGAAAATATTACCATTTAATTATGGAACAGTATGAACAATAGCAGATCCAGTTTAGACTCAGGAGAAATCTATTTCTCCATGTTTCTCCAATCATCTTTCAGAACAGGGTACTCTGTGATCACTCAACATCCAATAAGAAGACTCACCACAGTCCCTCACTTAACTTCTGCAGAAGCCAATATCCTAATGTGTGTGAGCATCCGTTTCCCATTGGAAAGAGAACCTAGGGATCACAGAGCAGAACCTGAGACGGTTTTGCTCCTGTGTATTTTATTTGCTTTCCATCAAGTCTCAAAACAATTGTAACCCAGATTTTCCTGTGCAAACTACTGAGTAAATCATATCCCCTTTCTACTTGAGAGTCACAACTCTGATGAAGATTGAAGTCAGACGGTTGAATTATGTAGGTGACCTATGCAAGGTGCCTAAGGTGTCCCCACCCTAGCCAGTGCCTTTTGGTCTCATAAAGACAAAGGACTGTGACTTTAGTAGCTCAAGTTAGCAGTTGCATTGAAAGGTCTGCAATTGACTTGGGGCCGTCATCATATGTAGATCTGGATTCAGCTGCGGTTTTGTTTGATGGACAAAGAGTCAGAGCAGAGTGCTTTCAGTGGGGTGTCATACTTTCTAACGTGCTGTCCAAACTAAGCTCTCACTAAGGAATGAGAACTGAAAGGAGATCTGTCTGCAAGTGAGTGAGATAATGACAACTTCTTCCGTGTCTTAAGTAATTTATGTGGATCTGTAGTTCATTGATAAATTGACAGCTGTCAGGCAAGACTTATTTTCCTGAAAAAAAATACAAAAAGCTTCAGTTGATGCTTTTTATGAGATATATTTCTGTTTTCAGTTGAGTTCTTTTAGAAATTCATACATAAATACTGTATTTATACTATTTCCACCCCTCCCTTCCCCCTCCCTCCTCCCGTGTCCCATCCCCAAGCCCTGCTCAGACTCACAACTTTCTTCTTCTGTAATTAGTATTATTTCATATATGTATATATGTATGTATACATAGACACATACACAGAGTCCATTTAATGTTCCCCATATGTACTCATGTTTACGGGTAATAACTAGGGATTGGATAACCTACCATGAGACTCATTCCTGGAGAAAGCTTGTCCTCCCTCTTCCAGAAGCCACTGATTGCCTGTAGCTGTTGGGTTAGGAGTGGAGCCTTTTGAAATTCCCCCATCTCTGTTGGCATATAGACTGGTATTGCCGTGTCATTATGTAGGTCTTGTGTAGGCAACCATATTGTTGAGATCTCATGGGTGCAGCGTTTCTGTTATGTATAGAAGACACTCACTCTCCAGCGGCAGACATCCTAGACCCTGGCTCTTATATTCTTTCCATCCCTTCTTCCTTGATGCTTTCCAAGCCTTAGGTCAAGAATTGTGTTGTGTGTGTCCCAACTCATGCTAGGCATTCAACTGTTACTTACTCCTGTATTTTGACCAATTGTAATAGCCTTCATGTACTGGGGGGAGGAGCTTCTTTGTTGAGAGGTGAGAGGTATACATACCTGAAAATTTCATGGTTTCATTTTTCTCTGCTGCTAAATAGAATTCCACTGGGTACATGGGCCACTGTTTAATTATCCATTCATCAGTTGAGTAACATCTAGGCTGTTTCCATTTCCTAGAGGGACGGTAAACATGGCCAAGCAAGTATCTCTGTAGTTGGATACTGGGTCCTTTCGGCATGGGGCAAGGAGTGGTAGGATTGGGTTTTTTTGATACATGTGCTTTTATATTGCTTCTGCCAGTTTATTTTGTCACAGTCACAGAAAGGTAACTAATACACTTATCCACACCAGATCCTCTAAAATGGAACTCCCGGCAATTCGTGCAGTAAGAGAATGTAGTTCTCCTCAGGGAAGTGACATTTCAGTGAGACAGAAAGAGGTTTGTATATGTCTGTGTGACTGAATCTACTTTACACTCCTTAGTTGAAATCATTGTCCTGCTGTATTAAAAAAAGGGTTTTATAAGCACAATAGTTTAAGTCAACTTGACTAGAAGTTTCTTATTTTAGCTTTATAATTAATGCACCGTCTCACCCACAGTCTTTGAATCTGATGTCCCTCAAACTGTACCTTCTCGTAAAACCATTTTTAAAATGTGTTGATTTTGGATAAGATAACAAATCTAACTCTGCCAAGTTTTCTTTTGGGGGTATACCTCAAGAGGAAGTCAACATGGGTTGAGTTAAGTCAAGGTGTGGTGATTACAAAAGAAAAATCTCATATGTTAACTACCATGGTGAAATATAATTTCAGTTTCTTTTGTTTCTGTGTCTCTAAATGCATGGAACGTTGTGAAGCATGGCACTCAGACCTTTGCATCAACACAGTGGAGCCAGTCATCTACCAGTTTTTAGCTTTTGTTTGTTCTAACTTTCCAAATACATTTCCAAGTCATTTAAGAGTTCTCAAATGCATATGTTCCAATGCCAGCAGTTTTAGCCAGGTAAATATTTAAAATTTTATGCTATTTCATATGTTTAGAAGCCATGCTTAGTGGTCTATGCAAAGAGAAGTTCATAGCTGAATACTTTCAAGCAGACACTCCAGCTAATAGATGAATGCAAAGTCTCTGACAGTGTCTAAATAACTCAGTCATTTTTTTTCTTTTTCTTTTTTTTGTGAAAGGATCTCATATAGTTCAGGCTGTCCTTGATCTTTCTGTATGGCTGATGGTGACCTTAAATTTTTGATCCTCCTATTTCCATCTCCTGAGTACTCAATTACAGGCATGTGCTGCCACACCCAGTACATGCTGCCCTGGGGATTGAACCCAGGGCTCCTTGCACACACGTGAGGTAAGCGTAATACTAGTAAGCCTTATCCTCAGTTTAATCAACCTTTAAAAAACAAAAACAAAAACATAATCTGGCCTATTTCAGAAAAAAAAAAGGAGTCAATAACATTCTTTTTTTCTTCCTCTTCCACAAACTTTTCAAAGAACGATTAACTGTGGAACATACGGTTTTCTTTAACTGTGGACATACTTAATTTCCCTACGTGACTCATTTCTACTCCAAATTTCCTCACAGATTATTACCAGTAACTTTCTTGAGGTACTACAGGCTCTCAAGACACAATCTGGCTCAGTTTGTTATTTTGCTGGGAGAATATTCATGCAATTATCAGTTTGTTTCTAGGGGGATGATGTCTGCAAATCAGCTGTTTGATGTTCCTATGGAACCTGCCAGATGATTGACACTCATAATCCAAAGCCTGGTGTTAGTCATCTTGCCAGACTGTGAGATGTTCATCATCTTCCTCATGTGGAGGCCTGGCAACATACCACAGAAATCAACAGCTTGGCTTTTCAGAATTTGCCTGTATCTGGGTTTACTCAGAAAATTTCCCTGGCTTTTCACCCTCATGTAATGGTTTGAAGCAGAGACATCTGATCCTTGAGTTTATGTCATTATCCTTCTGGAGAAGTGAGCCTATGAGCCTTGTTTTCTCAAAACTCGATCATCCTGATGCTCATTCCTTTATAAACAGGTCCTGTGGCAAGCCTTGGCCCTTTTCATTCTGCGTTCTCTCAGTTCATGTCTCCTTAATTTCAGGGGACACCAAAAACCCTCCCCTCCTTGAGCCGTCAAGATGCCCCAGAGAGTGATGGCACTTGCTGGTGAGCCTGTTGACCCGAGGTTATTGTTGCTTTGTGACCTCCACACATGTGTGCACATGCACACACACACACACACACACACACACACATACACACACACACACACACACACACACACACACACACACACACACATCCCTACACACATACAGTAAAAAACTAAACAAACAAACAAATAAATAGGTAGCTAATATTCTCCTTAAGGTCTTTCACATACACTCACACACAAGCATGCACACTCAATATTTGTACCAACCTTCTATCTCACTTTTTTGAAAACAGGACATTTAATGAAATTTCTCCTGACATTAAAAAAGGGGGTGTTATTAGCCTATATTAGTCATCCATAGTAGTATGTTTCGTTATATAATGTTCATATATGTATACAATGCATTTTTATCATATGTGTCCCCATTGCCCTTTCCTGTCCCACTCCAGACAGTCTCCTTCTTATCAAATAGTCCCCTTCTACTCTGATGTCTTTTTTGGGAGGCAATAATCTGATAAGTTTGAGCGAATTTATTTCCAGGAGCATGGATAAAGAGTTATTTATACAGGCTACTTACCAGTAGCTACACTAACAACCATTAGCTCCTTATAAATCCTCAGGGAGGGCCAGGACTTTGTGAGCTCCGTGACAGAATCCTGATGGGCCCAATTTGGTGGGGTCTTGGACAATTAATCATAACAAAAGTACTTTGATATCTATGATGTATCTGAACACCGTGTTACAGACAAACAAACAAACATGATCCACACCCTCAAAACTTGTTTTCAATGATCAAGTTCACTTTGACGGCCCTTTTATTCAACTTTGATGTAAGTTTTAAAGTGGTCTTTCGGGAACCATTAAAAATATCTGGTATTACTGTTTTCTCCCTCCTTTTGGTTTTTGCCCATGTATTTCTTTGTAATTTCAACTTCTTTTTTTTTTTTTTACAATTTTCCACCAATTTATTATAGATGACTAGGTAAGAGTATTCTCAACTTTCTTCGTATGTCTTCCCATCTTCCCGATTTAATGGATTGCATTTTAATGTTGAATATCCTATCCCTTTTACAATTACCTGGCCCTCTTCCTCTGATACCATCAACCTAAGTTTCTTTGAAATACTTATTTCTTTTAACTTAGAATTCTTAAGTAATAAATACTTATCTGAAGGGCTGATTCAGTAGCTTTCAAATCATGCTTCTCACACCTTGAAAACTGGTTCAGGTTTAGAGAGATACAGGCCCAATGCAAGAATTGTTGTAAAGCCATTCCATGAACACCATACTTCTGTTTGCCTCTATTTTAAAAATCCTACTTGAGAATATCTTACTTTAGTTTGTAACTTGAGGTGTTATATAGGTAAATTCTGCAAATTCTCATTAACAAAAATAGCTTGTTATCCTTTGCCAATGCACCTTCACAGAAGTCCCTGTTCCTGGGGAGTAGGAGGGTAGCTATCTTATGGTAGCCTACATTTTTTCCCCTAATGGGTATAAATCATTAGGAATAAATGTGTCTGTCATTGTAACCAGTAATTGGTGACATTTTCTTGTCACTGTGGGATTATAAATAACAGCGATATATATCCTGTCAACAGATTCATTATGTTTTGAAAAACATAAACCTGTAGTCTGTTTCTTTTAACTGTATTTTGCATATTTTCCATATTAAGTATGACACTGACATCTTCAGATTTTTGAAATAATTTTGACAGGAGTTTGGGTTATTAATAACTCCTAATTATTTTATTATGCATTAAATGCATTTTGTTTATATTTCTTCCATGGCTTACCTTCTTCCCAATGCATTTTGTTTGCAAGCAGATGTTTGATAATTATCAATTAACGGATAGCCATGTTTTAAAGTAAAACCTGCAAACGTAGGTCTTTTGTTAGACCACAACACACCTCAAGATACAAAGTAATTATAAAACAAAGTCCTTGATTTTTTTTATTTACATAGGAAATAGTGGTTACCCATCTCTTGCGGAAGAAGTCATTACCATGGACCACATCTCATAGCCACTGGCATCACTGATCATTAAATGGTGTATCTGTTTCCAGTTCAAGTGTCCTGGCACCCTTTACATCTCACTGGAAGCGTGGGCAACATCTCTCATTTTCAGTGACTTCCTTGGTTTCTTAAAAGTGTCATTTTTTTCCCTTCATCTTCAAAATCATGACAGAAAAGTCTTCTTCTGGCTCATAAATGAGCCTGGGAAGTAAGTCCACTCTCTCTTCCTAGAAGTTTTCATCAGTCTTGTACTAGAAGTCTCTGAACCATGACTTAGGGGCTCAGCATCTTCCTCTTTCCAGGACCATCTGGGAAGCTTTTGGAATCCTGTTCTTAATGAAAAGGCATTTTCTGAATGCTTCTTTAACTCTCCTTCGGACTATGCTACATTTTTGAAATGCATTTCAAAATATTTTCAGTACATTCAATACAAATAAATCTGAAATTTATTTCAGATTCTCATTTCATGAAGACATTATTATCCAAGCTTCCATTTTTATTTATTCATAACAGACAGGGCAATTGTCTGTGACTTTTCCAAGACCGCAGGGTTGAAAAACGGAGCCTGTGGGGTTAGAACTAACTCTTTTAAGAACTACATCCAGGTGTGCGCCTTGGTCCTCTTTAGTCACGTGGCTTTATTACCAGAGATTTCTGCCTATGTTTTCCTTTGTCCAGCCATCATTCAGATACCGCTTTCCCCTCTAAAAAGTTAGTCCTGCAAGCATTTGGTTACTTGTGGAGTCATGATAGTTTCTTGTTGTACCTTGTGTTAACTGCCTGAGTCTGTGTTAAATTTGCTTTTGAATTCTGCTGCATTCCTTGTTGGCCACCTGACACTGGGTCAATAGCTTTTCTACTGTTTCTCACCCGAAATCATATTATCATCTAACGCTGAAATAGGAGCCGTGAGCCCAGCACAGTCTCTCTCCTTCACAATGGAAAATTTTGAAAGGTTTTCAAACGTCCACTGCTATAAAATTTTAAAACACAGTAAACCTGCATGATGACTTAGATCTGTTGTGTCACCGCGATCACAGTGATTTACCCAAGTGAGCTCAATTTCCTATTTTTCCTTCCCACTTCCTTGCAAATCACTTCCAAACTCCCTCTCAAGCTTATTCCTTTGTTTTCCTCCCCTGCTTGGCTCATTCCGTGGCTGAATGCTGGCATCAAGTTCAGACCATTCATGTATTTGTTTAAAACTCTCCTGAGTCCTGGGGAAGTAGGTATATAAAGACACTCAACTTTCTGCTCTGCTTCTAGTCCTTCCTTCTTCTAGAAAGTTTTATTTCTTCTTCATTTCTCTTGACCTCTCCAGAATTGTTCCATTTCCCAGGAGAACCTAGACAGGAGTCCAGTCAGACGACACAGAAAGACTTGAGTTCTCAGAGCTCTCTTTGCTGATATTTAAATACTAAACTGTATGACTCTGTTTTTTTTTTTTTCTTGAGTTTCTTGATGAAGACATTAAAATGGACCCTGTAGTATTGCCCATCCCACAAGTAAACCATGTGATCCCTTCCTTATTGCTTTGATCATTGATAACAACCTGCAAGAGTCCCCTGGCAGCCTTTAGTAACCAAACTACTTTCAATCTTTCAAAGGTCAACCTAAGGATCTCTCTCTTTTAGTTGTTCTTGTAATCCAAAGGGTAACTAAACTGGCTCACTTCTAAATTCCCATATTGCCATCCATAGTTTCTAAGGCATTAAGCATTTAATGTATTATTTTGAGAATATCTGTGTATCTTCGGGGGAAGGGGAGAAAATCAAGTTCCTAAGCCTGTTCCGTGCAGAGCAAAGCACATGTCTAAAGCAGATGCCCAATTAAATATTTTTAACAACGAGGGGCTAGGGTCATAGGTCATAAGTCAGCAGCTGAGTGTATGCTAAGCATGCACAAAACCCTGGGTTCAATAAGCAGCAGCAAAATATAAATGAACAAAATTAAAATTCAATCACTGAATGGGTGGGTGAGGTGCTCAGGGAATGAGGTATGGCCTCAGAGCATGTTAGGAGGGATCAATACAAACAAATCTTAGCCCTATACGGTCAAATCATCTCATTTTCTTAGCGAAGAAATAGATATGTGTATATTCAACACTCCTTAGGAAGACCTTCATGTTGAGGATATGTTTTTAAATCCATTCTGTGACGGGAAAATGAATGTGCTGACTTCCATGACATACTGTTTTAATTAGAATTCAGGCCATTTGTGCTTCCCCATTATGCCTCCCTCTTATTTGCATCCAGCAGATTGTCTTTCCGAGATGATTTATCCACAAGCATAACGTGAGATTTTAAACATTAAATTTATTGGCCGTCGTCATTATATATTAAAATTGTTTTCATAATCTTGAGTACTTGAACATGTCACATGTTCTTATACACATAATTTACATCAAGAATTTCTTCAGCAAGGTCTACACTGTCGTCTGTCGTCGGGAGCACTTTAGAAATCAATGCAATAGAATACTATACAGAGAAAAATATTTCTGTGAGTACCCCCTGGTGCTCCCATTAATTTGTTTATTATCAAGGTCTTTATTAGGAATATAGTCGCTAATGTAAGCCTGTAATAAACACAGTATAATTGAATTTTCAATATTTTGTCACCTGGGAGTAATTTTCTTACAAGACCTCTGCTCTGTCTTCTCACTAATTGTCAGCGGTTCTTCAGAATCGCCACATTAATGTCACCAGACATCACAGAGGTACCTACCTGGTTGCATTATGTTTAGAGATATCATTTAAAGCTATTGGTGTTTAACCTCAATTTAAACTAGCATTGGAAATGCAGTACCTGTACTAGGTCAGTGTGATTTGAAAATAAAATAGAAAACTCAGCTAAGATCTGTTCGGGAAGAGTGGGGAACCAACTTCTGAGGTCACTGTAGGGACCCTTCCTTATTGAGTGCTGTTTCAGAATCACATTCCTTTTTTTTTTTTTTTTAGTGGCCTCTGATCAGTCAGGAATTATAATTACGTTATATTGTGCTATATAACTTTGAAAATTTGCTGCCAGATATAAACAGTGACAGTAGCAATTGTCCATGCTAGACACAGATGGACTGACCAAAAAGTGAAATACCTTTTGTCAGAGCTATATAGTCAGAATTGTATAATCCACACATCTAGTCTCAAGGCATCAGCCTAGAATAATCTGGATTCATTCTGTTGCCCCTGTGTCTCCAGCACAGCCTCCTTCCACTATTAAAAATGTCTTGGTTTATCCCTGTTGGTATATGGTCATCCATCCTAAAGCATATTTTTAGTTTAGTACCTCTCCTGTCTCCTAGACAACTGGCTAATGAGCTGTATGGACAAATTAAAACAATTGTGTTTTGATTCAGAAAGCCAACAGTTCACCTTCTTAGCAAGAATTCTCCAAATCAATTATCTCAGCACATAAAACCACAGTTAGTTTTAATCAAATCTTTTAATTGTCTGCTTGTTTATGATACACTGTGTATAAAACAAGCCATGTAAGAAATTTTCCCAAAGAGCATTTGCCACAGTCACAAGCAAACGGTCCTGTGTGTGGCCACCAAGGTGATCACAGCAACAAGGTTGTAGTGTTGGGGTCACGGGACAGCAAATCTCTGTATGTGAGTCAGATGGAGTGAAAATTGGCGGCAATGAAAATTGTGGCCTCATGTCTCCACTCCTGAAGCTGTATACTCCGAAGACTTTGTGAGCAGTCTTGGAAAGACAATGAGCTCCTAGAACTGTGGTTCCCACTGTACTAATGAAGAAGCTAAGGCAAAGAGAGAGTTATCGATGTCTCCTTGACACCCGCATGTGCCATCCTGCAGACATCTGGATTTCATGATGAACCAGACTTGTTCTCTGTCCTTCTGTGAGCTACTACAGTTTGAGTGAGTCTCTGGAAAGTTCCCATGGTGGTATCTTAGTTTCCATATTCATCGATGGGTAATTAGAATTTTATGAGGGCATGAGAGTGGGTCCCCCATGGTGGCATTAGTGGCTTTATAGGATGATGGTTTTCCTGTCTTATCCTGTGATATCTTCTGCCATGTCAAGACGTAACCAGCAAGGCCTCACCCGATGAAGAACCAGTGCTGGTACCATGTTCTTGTACTCAGTCTTCAGAACCGTCAGCCAGATGAACTTTAATTCCTCATAAGTTATCCAGCCACTGGCGTGTTGTTATAGCAACAGAAGACGCTCAGGAGCGTACAGGTCTAGTGGAAAAACAGATGGTACACAGGAAACCCACAAGAATGCATGATCACAGCAACACATGGAAAGGGCCTGTAGAGAGCAAGTAGCTGGAAGGCTCTACAGGGAAACAGAGGGATCCTGGAGAAGCTGGACATCTCCTGCAAAATGGGGGTGAAATTTACAAAGTGAGGTATAAGGGAAGAAAGATGGGCTTTTTTATTATAAAATTTAGATTTTAAAAGAGTTTGAATTTGAAAAAAATAAAGTACTTTTGGATTCTAGAAGCTGTTTCCTTCCAAAATCGCAATGGGAAGCCATGAAAGGTTTATTTCCCTCCGTCATATTTGATTTGAGTTCTATTCTGGGATAGAACCCAGTGCCTTCCATACCCTAAGTACATGCTCTACCCCCGAGCCACACTTACCAGGCCCAGGAAAGTTTTTTGAACATAGAAGTATGTGATCCAGCTCACCCAGGATGACAGAGCCAACAATTTGAGGGGCTGGAATTGATCTCAGGCCAATCAGACCTCGGAGCTTAACTCCGTAGTCTAAAATAGTTTCTTTCTCCTGAGACTCTACAAATAGCCAAGTATATGTCAGAAGAGTATCCACCATTCCTATGTATGAACAAGGCATTTGATGATTCTAATTGGGAAAATGGGATATTGGGCTTTGAAATTCCAAAGCAGCAGAAGGGAGGAGGTATCTTGTAAATGGGTATTTCCTATGCTGACCACCTGGTCCCAAATAACTGACTCAGAGGCTGAATATGAATTATAAATGCTTGGCCAATATCTCAGGCTTGTTACTAGTTAACTCTTACACTTAAATTAACCCATATTTCTATTTATGCTTTGCCACATGGCTCATAGCTTGTTACTTCATTTTTTATATATCCTACTTGCTCTGCAGCTAGCTGGCGTCTCTTGACTCCACCCTCCTTCTTCCCATCATTCTCAGTTTGGCCTAACTTCCTGCACAACTACTGGCCTGTCCCCTTTTTATTAACCAATGAGAGTAGGACATATTCATCATGTAGAAAAGGATTGTTCCACAGCAGTGCCTATGTCTAAGACATAAAGGAAGTTCAGGAAAAAAAAACTCAATGGAGGCAAATCTGTTATAAAGGAAAGGTGTGCGCTGCCCATAGGGAGTTGCCAGTGATTTACAAAGGTAAGTTAGAGAAAGAAGGGACTGAGCTTGGAAGCCAGGCTAAGTGCTATGTCTACAGTTCATTAATTAACACAGCATCACTGATGTGTCTGGGGAGGAAAGGGATGTCAAAATATTACATGTCTCAAAAACTTGTGATGTATATGATAGCTATGTATGTTGGCATATAGCTTTTATCCCAACATTCAAGGGACAGGGATAGGCTAATCTCTCTGAATTCAAGGTCAATTTGATGTATGAAGTGAATTCCAGGACAGCACAGAGCTATATAGTGAGAACCTGTCTCCAAAATTAATGGCAAAGTAAAATTAAAAAAAAAAAAACAACATAGTAATGAAAGCCTGTTGTGTAATGAGAAGAAGAAGACCCTGTGTGATGGAGGTTTCTGAGAGACAGATGTCTGTACAGCTGGAGAGCTGGGTGGTGGGGCCCAGTTCTGGACCAGACTGCCGTGTTTGATACTCCAGTTCTACCTCTGGCCAGCACTCTGCCTGAAGCAGTTTCCACTTCCTCGTTTGTTAAAAGGTTATTAAAACTCCTTATTTTACAAGATAGTTGAGAAAACTCAATGATGAGTGAGTTTTCCAGTGCTTGGTAGACATTCAGTACTCAAGGCAAATGAACTATTAAAAAATAAGTAAGCAAATCAATGGATAGCTCCTGTACTCATTCCCAATCAGCTCAGCTAGACAGAGGCTCAAGTAGGCATAGTGGTCACCTCTAGTACCAGTTACCTGGGAAAAAGATTACAGGGAAAGTCCTTCAGCTCCGTTAGTTCAAGGTGAGCCTGAGGAACATAGCTGGAATGTACGTTTCATAAACACCATCATTACCACCACCATCAACAACAACACCATCATCATCATCACCACCACCACCACCACCACCATCAACAACACCATTACCAACAACATCACCACCACCATCAACAACAACATCATTACCGGCAACAATAGCACCATCACTACCAACAACAACACCACTACAACCACCACCACCACCACCACCATCATCATCATCACCACCACCATCAACAACAACACCATTACCACCAACACCAGCACCACCACCACCACCACCACCATTAACCACAACATCATTACCGGCAACAACAACAGCACCATCACCACCAACACCAGCACCACTACAGCCACCACCATCAACAACACCATTACCAACAACAACATCATCACCACCACCACCATCAACAACAACACCATTACCACCACCACCACCATCAACAACAACACCATCACCACCACCATCACCACCACCACCACCACCTTGGAAGCAAAAGAAAAAATTCAGGAGCTGCTGCTTTGTGAATCCCATGCAGTCAGGAGCTTCATGAAGATGGGCACTGTATCCAGTATGCCTCCTCTTGAGACTCCACTGCCTACTACAATGTCTGGCATTCAGTAAGCATTTCAGGAATATTCTTCTGTTTAGACTGAAACAATACATTGTTAATGAGTTTTTGAGCCTTGCTATGTGCAAATAGTTTAACCATAGCATAAAAGACACTAACAAGACATTGATCAGCTTTGATAAGACCATGTTAGACTGAGTATTTAAAAAAAAAAAGCAACAGAGAAAATCAAAATACTGTTTCAAAAGCCTCTCAACTGTGGGAAAGTATGTGGCCTGAACACTCACCAGTTTCCAGAAGTTTAACGAAGACTACATCTTGCTTTCCCATTTCATCAGATTCGTTTACCAGTGATGCGACCAAGGTTGACCCAGTCTTTGGCAGGCATCCCAGCAGAATTCATTAAAATCTTCAAAGTCTCTCGCACATGGCCTCTTTTTCTCTCTGACCTCGTCCCAAACCTTCCTGTGCTTGGCCAGGAGCTCGGAGGAGGCTGGTAGCTTGGTTATGGGATCGGCCACCCAGAAGACACACCTCCTCGTGGCCCTGATAAGAGACAGTGTCCGAGAGCTGTGAGGCTTGGCCAGTGAACCTCTACAGAGTGAGGAGTAACATGACGGCTAGGAAAAGGATTGGTCTAGAAACGCCCCTGACGGAGGGAAATACAGAAATTAGAGACAAAAAAAAAGCCTATTTGTCAATTCCCTCACCAAAGATAAAGTGATCCCTAGTGTGTCTTCCTACTTCTCCATCCATCCCAGTTATGTCTCTGTCACTAAAGAGAAGGGTCCGTGAAACATAGGAAAAGACCCAGAACTACTAAAAGGTTTAGGTGCAGAGATAAGGAAATGGCCAATATCTGCTAAAGTCAATGGAAGGATTTAAAAAAAAAAAAAAAAACACTATTTTTTTTTTCCTTTTGAACTAAAGATTTCAATAGAGATAGAAATTTCCACAAAAGACACCAGAGCCATTCTGGGGTTTTATGTTTGATTTTCATGGGACTGGGTGCTGAACGCAGGGGTCCCTATGTGGGAGTTGAGCATTCAGCCACTGAGCCATGGTCTCGGGCCTATGTTCTTTTCCTAATGAAAAGTTGGACATTACTTCGGTAGGAAGAAACAAGCTTGCTCCTGTTTTTCTCATCCCTCTTCTTGGCTAGGAACAAAAGGTTTTGAGTGAACTATTTTTAACAATGCGAGAATTGGAACATTTGTGTTGCCCTTGGAGTAATGAGAGTGGGGAACCTCGTAGGACAGTGCTCTGATTGAATATATCGAAGAGGGAATTGTATGGTAGTTTGTTGACTATGTGGGTTTGATTGAGTATCTATAACCATTAAGAGAGACAGATCTTTGTTGCTAAAATCAAATATTGGGACACTAGTAGATAGAGAATACGGTCTGAATTGGTTTCTGTTTGCCTAGATTATCTCTTCATTTATAAGAATTAAAAATTAGCTAATTCTTAAAGAAGCTAGGCATTAGTAATTTCTCTTTACTTTAATCACTTAAAACTAAATGGATGATTCATTAAACTGACTTTGTCTGATTTTTTTTAACTACTTCATTTTGTGTTCATGTTGGGGGGGGCGGGTATTTTCTAATTATACTGAGACATTTTGGTGTATTTTTTTTACCTATAAAATACCTCAGTTGGGTAATAGCAGTCTTGGTTTTTGTTTGTTTGTTTTCTCATTTGCACTGAAGGTGTAGGGCTTCTCCATGAAACTTGTATAGAACAGTGGCTTAAATAGCCTTAGTATGAGGTCTTTCTCCCTTTTTTACTGAATGCATATTCACGATTATACTCTAAATCTTGATGCAGGCTGCGTAAGGTCCAGTTCCTTAGTGCTGAGTCTACTTGACGCCCCAAAATACTGTGTCCCCCGTACTGCCCTCATCTTCCAGCCAGATCAGAGTTGGCAGATGTAGAAGCCAGAAAGCTTCCAATTCATGCTGTCTTTGAAAACCTCTCCCCACAAATGTGTTCACCCGATTATGCTTTATGGGCTGGCTTTTTTGATGTTACCAGACATCAGAACCTGGTGACATCTTGCCCGTTGGATTTGTGGACTGAGCCCCTTGGCACCTCTCCCCCTTTCTAAGGTCTCTCCCATTCATTCCAGCTCCTTCTCAGGAATTCAGTTACAGGACTACGTATTTCTTGTTGTGTGTGACAAAAGAAAAAAAATATTTTGACTCATTAAAATGGTAAGGCAGACCTTATTCAGAGATATTTGCAGTCGGCACCAAATCTCTTGCAACATATCCAGGAGAAAGTGGGGATTTATATCCCAAAAATCCTGTTTATCTGGGTGAGGAGAGTAAAGGACCAGTTGTGTAAGAAAAATATCAAAAGTTAGGGTTGGGGGGCTTGGTGAACTGGCAGGCTTCTTACTAAAGACAGGATGCATAGTTGAGCTGTGAAGAATTTGATCACATACCATGATGAATTTTTGTCTCTAAATCGACTTAGCCAGGCTTTTGCTGAAACTGGTTTCTCAAAGCCCACCATACTGGAAGGAGAATGTAGACCAAAGTCAAGGTCTCATTAAAATGAAGACACAGAAGAGGCCCACTAAGCTGTGCTGGAGGAAAGAGCCATCCTTCAGTGTGATGAGAAACACCATTGCTTTAAGCATGCCCAGTTAATGAAGGCTCTGGAAGAGGCAGGACTAATTCTGAGCACAACGTACCTACCCGGTTCGTGTCATCTTGCCATGCCCAAGAAGCCTGAATTTCATGTTTCAGGTAAGATGGATAATGTATAGCAGAAGATATTTGAGAAAAGTGTTGGGAAAACGGCCCGGTAAGGATGCCCGTGTCTCTCACACTCACCCTGCAAAGTAGATTTTATCAAATGAAGAAGTGAACATTCCTCTCACGTGACATTTATTCAGAGCCAAAATTAGAAAGAAAAGGAACTGATGTATTTATTCTCAGAAAAACTGGCCAAGTTTTCTTTGAAAATGTCTTGTGAGGTTCAAAAAAAAAAATGTTTTTTTCTTGAAAGTCTAAACTGTTCTTCAATTAGTACAGTGATTTTTGAGAGAAACCTGCAGAGTATACTTCAGGGGTTGTATTTTGTGTGTTTACCAACACGAGCGTCAACAAAGACATGCATTTGTTATATTTAGCCCCCTAAAACAAAACAAAACAGCGTGTGCTAAGCCAGCCCTTCAACGGGCCCGAAAAGAAGGAGGATTTGTGGGCTGTTTTAGTTTCTTGCCATTGGCTTTTAAAAACACCGCCAATCCTGAAACGTTTTTGTTTCCTTTGCTAGGGCGCCAGGAACGTAATAGATGAAAAGTGAGTGGTTATGTGCACAGCCCAGCCTCCTCCGGCAACTGGAGCTGAGCAAGGCAGCCTTCCTGGTCTCCCTGGCTTCCTGCTCTGCTCCCTCCTCTAATCACTCTTCCTTGTCTGAGATTCCTTCCACGGTTCTTCCCCTTTCTCCTTCCCCTTTCTTCCCTCTTGCCCACATTCCACGTTTCTTTTCACCCCCCTCTTTATTTGCCTACAAGTGCTGCAAGCTAGTATTAAATGTCGACGACGCTGAATCAGCCCCATCCACAAAATGCTTTTACAGACCTTCCTTTTGACAATGGCGATGTTCTGGCCTCCCGTGCTGGGGAATTTAAAAGACAGATCACCAACCCCAAAGTGAAGACTTTTAATGCTAAGTGCAGCAAGCTGTTCTCTGGATTTCCAGGCGTTTTTTGCATATCTTCAGCAAATGTCCTCATTGTTGTGATCACAAGTACATCATCAGGCATCCGGAAGGCAAGATGCTTCTGCGGTTCAAGTTCAATTCAGAATTCGCCCTCGCATTAAATGTTGACGTGATACTGTAATTGTATAAGCGAAGAATCTCAGAAAGTGAATCTGGGGAAAAGGAAACTCCACTCTGTATATGAAGATGTGGTCCTCTTGTCAAGGAAACTCCATTCCACTCCATGGCAGGGACTTTCATCAAGAGTTGTTTTAAAAATAAATGAGGAGAAGATGGATTGGAATTTAATGGGGAAAATTAATTTTGTGAGTTTACTTATTTTTTTTTCTGCCACTAGGAGAAATTATTTCAACAAGAGACTGATTCAAAGAGAGAATTTTGTAGACTGTTGGGAAATGACACATTTGTTTTTGAGTTGTGCAATAAAATGCTTTCTTCCTTTCAAACGATAAGTTATTATTATTCATTTTTTTTTAAAAGGCATTAGTTGTTGTTGCTGTTAAACTCCGTCTTCGGTAGTCCAAGCTGTCTCCCAGCTAGTTAGCTGTGTGGTGGATGATGACCTTGAGCTACTGACTTTCCTGCCCCTGCCAGCATTCTGAGATTACAGGTGTGAGCCGCCTTGTCCGTTTAGGCAGTGCTGGGAGAGAACCCAGGCTTCCCTGCATGCTAAACGAGCCCTGAGGTAACTCCCACAGCCCTCGCTCGGCATTCCTACGACGGGCACCTTAAAAATTGCTTCGCCTTTCATGTTATATCCCGAATAAGTGATACTGAGCCTAAAAAATGAAAGCCCTACCAAGAATATTGTAAAATTACCTTCCTGTATGATGAGCAGTAAATCTCCCCGTTAATTAACTGAGTGTGAATGAGGAAGAGGTAAATACTGTAACAGCAGCAAGTTAGTATTGGGAGACAGTCAGTCATACCACCAGTTTGAAGGTGAGGAAGTATCTTTGTGCTTTTTGTTGATAAATTTTCATAGAGGTAGCCCAGTGTGATTAGCAGTCCAAATAATTGTGAACAATTAATGAATTGTCATCAAAGTGCACCCACACAGGTGGGATTCTCACAAGAAAATATAATGCAGACAAGGTGGAATGTTAGACTTATAAATATTGGCGGAGTGCTTGTTTTGAAGAGAAAGCATAATATGTGAAACTAAGACCTCAAGTCCTAAGAAATAATAATTTTAAAACAACACAGCCTTATTTAAAAAAAAATCCAGTCTTGTTTGGGAGTTTGCTCTTTTGTGTGGCTGAGCTCAGATGGATAGACCCTTGTTTGTCCAAATGGAAATTGGGGCTTCACAAATAGTGAACAGCCTTTGGGTTTTGGGGGATCTTGGTGTTTTCGGCCATGTGAGTATGCTGGATGACATTTTCTGTTCTGTATAACCTTGTCTTTCCCAGTATTCCAGCTCTTCCTCCTCTGGTCAAGCGGTAGCATCCCTTTCCTATTGTGCGAGTCAGAAGAAACAGCTGCAGTGAGGAAATGTCTAAAGAGACTACACAGGGAGGGGATAGGATTTATTTTGGCTCACAGTTTTGATGAATAGTAAGCTGTCTCCCTTCTTTCTCAGTCTGGGATGAGGAAGAGCATCATGGGGAAAAGAACACAGAGGGGTAGAGCTGCTTACATCAGGGCAATTGAGAAACAGAAGTCAGATAAGAAGTGGCCAGGGCAAGATAAGTCACCAACACTCAAAGGACTCCCCTGGTCCCCTGCTTCCTTCAGCCAGGTCGTGCATCCTAATAGCCCTTTGAGGACATCGGTGGCCCCGCCAGGCAATCACTTCTCACTAGCTCCATGAGCAGACAAGAGTCTTTTGCTTCAGAGCCAAATCCCACAAACACCTGGAATCCAGGATCCACTTCCTGTCTGGCCTCCCACATTAAAGAACTCTCACATCCCTAACAGGGTAAATCAGACTTCCTCCTGCCTGCTTCTACTACACCCTTTCTTGATGGATAACCTTGTCATGATGAGAATGAGAATAATGATAATAATTAACTATATATATATATATATATATATATATATATATATATATATATATATATATATACTGTGTAAATACTTACTGAGCAGTTTCTATTCAGTGGGATATGTTAAATCTTTAGGGGTGTTGTCTTTTCAGCCCCCAAACAAACATAAGAAGCAGAATTGGGAACTAACTGCAAACAGGTAAAGATTTGAGGCTGAAAGGGTCCAATACTTTGCAGATTTCATGGCAACTCTTAGCCGTCCTTGTTCCGACACCCTATGGTTTTTCTCCTGGACTTCCAAACATCTAGAAAATCTGCCCCATCTCACTTCCATATCCACACACTTCCTATTGTAAATGTACTTTTTCTGGGGAATTTGGCAGATTAACTTCAGAAAGCATCTGAAATTTTTCTTCGACTTTGGTGCATTATCCTACTTTCCAATCTCAAGTTTAGATCATAAGCGAAATGGAATGTGAAACACTTCAGCCACTCCGATTTCTCAGAAACATTCGTCTGTATCGCAAACTCGAGAATCATTTTGAAGGGATTAGCCGTCTACAACCTGAAGGTTTTGGCCCTGAGACAAGAGGCAGCTGGTAAGCAGTGTAGGGTGCGTGTAGACCTTGCTGAAGGTAGAGGTGCCTTTAAGACCGTCTTTGTACGGTCCCAGTCATTGATATTGAACCTGGCCCCTTTCATAACTGCAGTTTCAAACATAAATTACACTGTAACATCCCTATAGAAATGTCTGGAGTCATAAATGAAGAGGGATGGAAGATGCCGTTCTCAATACAGCCCACATCATTAACATGTCAAATCTCTTTTCCCATTTCAATGAAACTGGGATGTTTTCCAACTTTTCCTCAGATTCTGAGTATTGTGCCTGTGTTGAGGAGGGCGGCAGGGGGGAGGGATGTAGATGAAAGTACTAGTTTAGTGTTTCACTGATCTGATCCTCTCCACCAGCTGCCCTTCCCACCTGCCCTACAAACCCTGACAGAAACCACACATCCCTACAACGTATCAAAGCCAGATCCTTCTTATAACCATCTCAGCAAAATGAGTCAATTTAGGTTTGGTAGATGAAAAAAAAAAGGTTAAAGAGCTATGCCCAGGCCATAGAAATTAGACTTCAAAACGGAGCTAAAGTAATTTTAAAACCGTTTTACCTGTCAGGAAAAAAAATTACATATAATAACTTTAAGAATTAGTCATTTCAGCTCAGCAATTGTGGCACAAAGAAATCTGAAATGTAGCTATCTACCAGGGACTATGACAAAGTAGAAATTAGTTCAACCATACATTAAATGATAAACAAAGTCAACCACATCAATTAACATGTTTCTGGGCAAACACGGAGCTGTATTTTCAAAGCCTCATCTCAGTAGATGCGTCTTCAAAGGTGGTTTTATGAAGTGGAGCATAGATCCTCCGAGGGTGCCCATCGCCCATCTCCCTCAGTATGGTTTTATGTTTCATTGACTGTATTAGCATTAAACTCTTTAGGAGTGACAGGCTGCAGGAAGGAGGTCCCAGGTGGGCCATGGGATCTGCGGGGCCAGCTGTTCCTTGGCTTAGATAATTCTTCTTTCTGAGATTTACAGATCCGTTTTGCATCTGACAGACCACAGCAAGTCTTTGTACTGCCCAGTGCTGATGTTTTAAAGGATAGCATCTTAATAATTTATTAACTGCAACATTTCCTCTGGGCTTTATCTGTGCAATGCCGTCGAGTCACAGGACATCATAAATATGAAGAACGAGAACGGAACAAGAGAACATTCTAGAAGCGAGCAATGCCCCCCCCCTTTTCTATTTTTGCTGTTGTCGTTGATGCCAAAGACTCCTCTGAGAGCCCTTGTTGGTTTACCTGGCTGCAACGCAGCAGAAAGTGTCCCATTTGTGAAGTGGGATTGCAGCATCAGTTCTGAGTTGGCTAACAACACACCCATGATAGGACAACATGGTCCCCAGCATGTTCCGCGAGGCACACCTGAATGTCTGTGCGCTCCGGGGGCACACCTCCGCTTCCCCACTCCCACCTCTGAGCTTCTGCTCACGCAGCGGGCTGCTGATCCCGTCTCTCCACCCTCAGAGCTTGTCTGTGTTTGTAGATGATGTCAAGGCAACGTTTATTTTTTTTTTTCCACAAGGCTTCATTGATCCATTTTAAATGGACATGCTTCTGCCTTTTCTGACACATTTATGTTATTGACACATCCTGCTTTGTGGGATGATTGTTGTCAACTTTGCCCACTGCTGATTTGGTAATGCCAGGGTGACCCCTACCTACTGTAGTACCTTAGTAAACCCTGTACAGCCCCACACAGAATCCTGCGCATGACGGATGCTCACTCATTTAATAGAATGGCCATTAATCTAGGCCTGGGCCTGGATCCCCTTTTCTAGGGTTCTCAACCCCTGCTTTCTCACTTGCGCTAGTTCGTTCTCTCTCTCTCTCTCTCTCTCTCTCTCTCTCTCTCTCTCTCTCTCTCTCTCTCTCTCTCTCTCTCCTTCTCGTTCCTCCCTCTCTCCCTCTATTTCTTCTTTCTTTTCCCATTTTTCTGCTAGGGCTCAAACCCAGGAACCCAAGGACAAGTACTCCACTACTGACCTACATTCCCAAACCCTTCTATGTCTTTTTCAAATATCCCAATTGCACAATTATTAAATGACATTTCCAATTTCTTGTGAAACTTATGTTAGCACAGAAAGCAAATTACTCTTAGAAACTTTTAGGTTAGAACTCACACTAAAAACAATATTTGCTTTTGTAATCTGTTTTTCAGTGTACTGAATATTTTCGTGTGTGTGTGTGTGTGTGTGTGTGTGTGTGTGTGTGTGTGTACGCGCTCACGTGTGTGCTAATACACATATTTCCCCTCTTTGAGATGGGGTCTTTGCTATGTCTTGAAGCTATTCCAAAACTCATTGACTGAAGTGATCTTCCTGCCTCAGCTTCTTAAGTAGCTAAGACTACAGACATGCATCATCGTTATGTGGCTTTATTTTCATATATAATATTTAGTCATCATGCAAGGCTTATACCCATGACCATGATGAAGGAATCAGTTGATTCTCTTTGGACAGATTAGGAAGACAGGGCCCAGAGAAGTTATTTAGATTTTTATAGAGTTGCATATCTAGTGCATTTCAGAGGTTAAAACCTGAAGCAGGTATGTTAAGTGTTCCAACAGGACTGAGTTAGTACTAAGTGCTCATTGTTAGGTGTCTGAACGGGTAATAAAGTAAGATACTGTCTGAGCTCTGGTTCGAAGAGGCCTACGTCATTATGACCTAGGTACAGAACTACTCAAGATGATGGGATAGCCATGTTGGCTCACTACCCAGACTAATAAATAGTTAACAGAAAACATCCATTGTCAGTAACTGAGCGGATTCAATACATTTAATGGCGTATAATGATTATTCAGTTTGTAGCGACTTTTATTCAAAGGTTTGTCTCAGTGTACTGTGTAAACTGTTAACTGTTTTTATAAATGACCAGGATAGTAGATTAAGGAAGTAATTGGTTTTGCCTTCAATACAGTCAGTACTTAACACATATTTATTGATTAGCTCCACAGAAATTTCCTCATTGTTTTGGAAAGCATGCATTTTTCAAAGAATTATTTATCTTCATTTTATGTGTATGAGATTTTTGTCTCATTTATCTATGTATGTATGTATATCTATGCACCCCATTCCTGTCTGGTGCCTATGGGGGTACGTAGAGGCTGCCATTCCCTGAAATTGGAGTTACAGGTGGTTGGGAGGCAACAGGGGAGTGCTAAGAACAGACTTGATCCTCCAGCAGAGCAGTCAGTGCTCTGAACCACTGAGCCATTGCTGCAGCCAACATATCCACGTTTTTAAATTGACCCCCAAAAAGGGATTGATGAGGCCCATTTGAGGGAACGTGGCATGGTATTTATTTATTATTATTTTTCTTTTTTAGAAAATTCTAGGCATAAGCTGATCAAGTTGCTCGGCTGTTTTGTTCCTTAATTTTAAAAGGAATTCTTCCAGATAATGTTCCAGCTAGAGCTTCCCGGGATTCAGTTGACTCGACTTATAAGTCAACTCCAAGTATCTTCAAGCCAGTGATGTATCAGACTGAATGGCTGTCGGAAAAACCATCACATTGTCAGGGTGAGGGCTGCCGGATTTAAATAGTTAAGGGTAATTCTTCCCAAGGCTTCTTTACACCATTGTAGCCACCTGCTCTACTGTGTAGAACTGAGGTAATTAATAAGAGGCGTTAACACGTCTTGTACCACAGGGAGAGGCAAGACTGAAGTGTGCCGAGTAGCTGTAGCTGGGGAACAGTCACTGTCGAGTCGCTGCCCACCTCTCGCTTTCCCACCCAGCGTGTGTGATCATTTCTGCAAGACGAAATACAGAGTGAGCTCACGCTCGCCGGTGACTTCAGTGGTTTTTAATTGCGTGGAACTTGAAATATGCATTTGGCTACGTGGCACGTCCAATCCACAGAACCTTAAACAGAGCTGAGGAAGAGTGATGGGAATTCAGAAGGCGGAGTTCTGAAGGCAGAGAAAGCTGCCTGAGCCAGGAGGTATTATTGCCCCAGGGTGACCCCCTAAGGGCAGAAGGAGAACACAAGGTCAACCACCTGACCTAGAGGGAGGCCTTTCACTTGCAGGGGGCATGGATGTGGGAAAAGTGACAGTTTGGGGGCAGTGATAATGTAGGGACAAGCTGAGGAGAGTGCTTCGTTATGCAAAGCATGGGAGAAAATGATGTGTGGAGGAAGTGGGTTTTCGGGTCCCAGGCCTAAGAGCAGGAGCAGTGAGGTACTTAGGGACCCTTAGGGAAGGAGAACGGTGAGTGGGAATTAGCATGCAGTTAAAGGGATAGCAACTAAAGAAGGATGGAAATTTCCTTTATTAGTGAGACTTGTGTCTCTGTAAATTGGAATGAAATGTCCACTGGACAGAGAAAGAATAAAGAGCAGAACGGATCATCTGTCTTAGTGGGATAGAAGATATCATCAGAGTGTTCCCTTCTAATGGGTTCCGTCTCCATCGCCGGATCTACGTCTTACATCATTAAAAATAAGTAACAGAAAAATGTCTTCTTAAATGACACATTATTTCACTGAAATCTTTACATCTGAATCTCATACTTATTTTCCTGCACTTGTTGACAAGTCGTTTAAAAAAAAAAAAGGTATGGCGCTCAATATTCTCAATGTTGCCTGTCATCTAAGAGACTTGTATATCTTCAGCAAAAAGTTGATGAATTAACATTACCTTGAAAGAAGAGGGGCAGGGGGAAGCAGAATGCTATGAGCAGCCCTGCGTCTAGTCACAAGCTCTTTAGCCATTCTGAGAAACGAAATAGGAAGGAGAAAAATCACATGAAGAACACCAGAGAGGTAAAGAAAACAGATAATGGAGAACGTCGGCAGGCGGTGCAGAACCGGAACGCAGAAATGAGCATTCCACAAGTCTAATTCATCCACCATGTGTATGCTGCCAAAAGATAGTATTTTCATCTTTGAATTCCGTGGTAAACACAATAATTTAATTACGCTGAGTAGACATTGGCAAGCGCAGCTAATGGACTTTGCAGTTACCACTTTTTAAGATACAGAATCTCTTTTCCGTGATCGCTTGCTTTGATATTATTTCTAAATACCATCTAATATCCTGTTATGGATTTTTTTTTTTTTTTTAGTAGACTGGTTAACAAAATGTCACCAATCCACGAGAGCTGGCAGGAAGTCAATGACACCATCACAGGAGCGCTGGTGTGTTCATAATCATAACGATGGCTCTCATATGCATTAGCAGTTTTCTTCTGTACCTCAAAAGAAACTAGCAGACGTCCCATCAAAGGTACCAGCCGAAGTGTGGCCAGCTGGATATCAGGACATTGCGCTCTTTTAGAGTTCTCAGGATGCAGAGACCATGCACCAGACAGAGAATAATTATACTTTTACAGCTGTAATCCCAGACGAACCATCATAAGGCACATATAGTAATTCCAAACAAAATTTAGTAGTAAAATAAACATTCCCCTTGCACTATTTAAAAACCTGGGGTGGAGTTATTAGGAAAGTAAACAATGCAGCCACACTATCTGTAAGAACTATTTGGCCTGTAACTTCTTGGGGAATAATACTGTTTTGTTTTGTTTTTCCTCCTGCCTAGTCTCGGGTTATATTTATTTCCCTAGGGAAGAAACTTTTTTATTTTTTTTATTTTTTTTTTTATTTTTATTTTTTTTTTGAGACAGGGTTTCTCTGTGTAGCTTTGCGCCTTTTCCTGGAGCTCACTTGGTAGCCCAGGCTGGCCTTGAACTCACAGAGATCCGCCTGGCTCTGCCTCCCGAGTGCTGGGATTAAAGCCGTGCGCCACCACCACCCGGCGAAACTTTAAAAAAAGAAAAAAATATTTAACGTAGGAATTTTACTAGCAGGAGAAGGCACCTGATTTATCCACCATTTGCCTCTTAACTATAGATGCAAAACTAACCTTCCATAGTTAAAACAGGCAGAAAGAAAGACAGACAGACAGACAGAGATAGAGAGACAGAGACAGAACCAGACAGAGATAGAGAGCAACATGTGTAAGAATTAGTACATCATTTTTAAGCCACTTATTTGTGAAGAAAATAAAGTCACCCACTGAAGTGATTTGGTAATAAGCAATTAGCCAATGAATCCACAGTAGAATTTACCTTCTAAAACTGAAATGTGGTTTTATTGAGTTGGAGAACACTACATTTTCAAAGAATTCTATGTAAGCCTCGAGGCACAACGTTCTACATTTTTGTTTTAGCCATTTACATATTTTGTTTTGCATGGAAATTGAATTATTTTATGTCACCCTCCAAGATGGCTTGAAAATGTCACCTGCTAAATCAATTGATTTTAGATTTCAAGTAAACATCAGCAAATGAGAATATTCGTAAAGCATTGCCAAAGGATTGCCTAAATTCCCAGCTCTCATTTCAGGAATTTGCTAATATGGTATTGATCAATCTACAATTCCCAGATTAAGAAGAAGTGATAGGAATATTGGATGAAAAAAAAATGCCACCCAGGCCAGAAAGATAAATCGTTTGGGTTGTCTCTTTGCAAGTTTGAGGTCACGATTCATTCATCTTGTTACTTTGCTATATCCCTTTAGTGGCTTCAATTGCAGGATTAAATATTGAATGGTGGCAGATCATTCAATATATAGGCTCTCATAGTTCGGTATTAGAAGGCCTCTCCTGCTGCAAATGGAGCTGTGTGCACACAGAATGCCAAAGATAATCGTGCTGATGATCTAGTCTGTGAGATTAATCCCCCAGCAATATTATCAGACAATTCTTAACACATTGATTTTGCCCCTGATATGATGCTTCTGAAACAAACGGCTGTACTAAGCATTTCAAGAGGGACGCGGAGCTTCCTGTATAAGCCTGGCTCCTTCAGAAAATTAACCCATTAGGAGATTAGCCTGGAAAAGTTGGAGCTCAGTTTCCTAACACACCGAATCATCCCCCAAATAAAAATAAAATGTAAAAGATCCAAAAGACTTTGGGGGAGCATTAATTACTGGAGGATTATAAAATTTAAAAGAATGACTCTGGGTGAAATTCTGTCCTCGCGGCTAACTGTGAAGAATGAAAACACCCAATTAATATGCTGCTTGGTAAGCATAATTATACCAGAGATGCCCATGCCTCCCTGCTAGCCTGAGCGATTATGTTGGAAGTTCTTGAATTTTTCTTCTGTTCATGCATTTGCGGGCTACTTCCATACTAAATGGGTTAAAATGAATACATTAAAGTTTTTTTTTAATGCCTTATTTAGTCAAGAGGCCCAAGAGACTTAAAAGGATTAATGGATATACTTTTTAAAAATAAAAATGTTTTATTTATAAAACATAAAAATTAAAGTTTGACAAGGACCAAGAGGTCACTCTGTCCCCCCTTCTTTCTGCCTGTGTAGAATTATTTTATTTTCCATTCATCAGGATGTTCTGAAAGGCCCCGGGCGATCATTTTTCACTTCTTTCTGAGTTGCTAGAACCCGGCATTTCTTCAAGGTAAAATTGTTTGGGGGTGGGGGGGTGATAAAGGGGAGGGGAAGATTTTACCTAAAGTTTCCTATTCTTAGAAGCAAACCCATTAATTCTCCACAGATGGTTATTTGAAATCATTATAATAATTCCCTCTTCTACTGCAAACATTTGTCATAGTTCATTTTTTCCCCCCCACAATGTAAGCACATTTGGATTTCTCTCATTTTTCCCATCAGTCACTCAATCCGTTCCTTTCATCACCTGGATTTGTCTCTGGCTCCCTTCCAGCAAGCGCACAGCTTTGTGGAGTGTGGGGTCCACGGTGAGTCTTCCATGTTGTGATGATGAAGTCTCACATGTCTAGACACAGCATGGGAATGGCTTTTGGAGACAGACAGCCCTGAGTTTTAATCCTACACCTTCTATTTATAATGATGAGCCTTTCATCTATGCATTAACCACCCCTCCCCCATCTCTCAGTTGCTTTATTTATAAAAGGGAAGGGAGCCAACAATATCTACTATGGAGGATAATTGTGGGTCTTAAATAAACAGTAATAATTGGTAGAAGATAAACAAGCAAAAATAGCTATTACTATCATAAGGTACGTTTCTTTTTTATTACATTTTGCATATAATTAATGTGTGTGTGTGTGTGTGTGTGTGTGTGTGTGTGTGTGTGTGTGTGTGAGACGCGCGCACGTGCACGCGCGCCCAGATGTGAAATTCAGAGGACAACTTGCAGGGGTTGCTCTACTCTACATCCATCATGTATGTCCCTTGGATTGAACCCAGGCCATCAGGCTTAATGGCAGATGTCTTGCCCTGCTAAACCACCTCACCAGCCTTTCTAGTCCATTTCTTCATAGACATGTTATTCATTATTTGAAAACTATTGGTTGTCACGTTTTGATAAACAAATAAGGCTCTGAATGTATCTACAACTTCTTTATAACATTGTTTTCTTATTTTATGCGTGATGTTCTGAGTGCTTGCCGTGTGCCAGAGGCCGTGAGAAGTAGTCACATTAACTCTGGTGTGCATTTTGTGTCCGCTCTCTTGAGGAGCTCTGTGAGCCCAGAGAAAGTTGGAAAAGTCCTTGTCTAGGACCCCACAGAAACAAAGACTTGGAAACCCGTTTTCAAATATGGCTAGTCCTCTCAAAGTTGGCTCTCTAAACCTGTAATTCTCCTATGGCAGTGAGGCCCGTGAAGGCAGACTGCTGGCCCCGTCGCAGGTGTCTGCTTCAGTGGGTCTTGGATGGGGCCTTGGAGTCACTGGTTCACGTACTGCCAGTGTGGGCACCGCCACGGAGAATCGTGGCTTCGAATTGCTCGGTTCTGTGCCCTGTGTTTGTAAGCTAATCATTATCCAGAGCAGCTAAGCCCAGCCTGACTCTGATGTCATGGAGTCTCTCTCTACGAGGCATGATCAGCACGACGGGATTTACTTTCCTGTTTTAAGAACGTCTGGAATGCAGCACCAGAAAGGCACTTGGAGCCTAGAGAAATCGGTGTGCCGGACAGCCTTATGAAAATAGAAATCTGAGTAAAGAGGGTCTGGTGACAATGACTCTGTGTCTAAGAGCGAAACAAAGACCCATTGACAATTAAATAGGACCCCAGGGTGGACCTACCTGTTGTGGAGGGTGCTGGGTGCTGAATCCCTGAGATATTAAACGGGAGCACACGATGCTTGCTTTGCTAACATACATCCAGACCTTGCACTGTGGATGGCTGTGCACATGGGCTGTGCCTGTATCTCAGAGGGGACCCAAACTGGGAAACTGGGGAGCCCTGGTGATCACAAACTTTCCCTCCTGAGGTGACGGGTTAGTAAACAGTCCCAGCTCCTGTCTGTTTGCCTGTGTGCTCTTCTTTCTCTCCCTCAATGGTGCTATTACAGAAAAGTGTTGATTGACCAGCTACCTAATTTGTATTGACTAACTTAAGCACAGTTCAGTAGAAATATGTGACTATGTCCTAAGTAGCTCTTTCTAACTCTCTATGCTGGACTTCTAAGGACAAGCCACATGCAAACAGGAGTTAGGGGAAAGCTGCCTTCATGTTTAGTTGCTGAAGACTGGACATGTGATTACCAAACGAAGAGAAAGCTGGAGGGAAGGGAACGGATCACATTTTCAGATTGACTTAGCTGATAGCCAGTTGGCCAACCAGATCCTGCAGTGGGAACCTCAGTGAAGAGAAGCTTCATTCATGTGTGGATAAAAAGAAGTCACTACACTCGTGTCACAAAGCATTTGATAAGGATCTTCTTGAATCAGACAACACCTGGAACCCTTTGCAGAAGTCAGCGAACTTGACCTATCACTTGGGAGTTAGAGTAGGCGATTGCCCACTCTTCAGTTCAGTTTGGTTCTGGTCATTCAGCTCACTCCCCACAGTCCAGGGAACATTGATTACCTATTTCTGTTTCACCCTATGCACAGTCTCGAACTTGCGCATGTGATGTTGAAGTACAGTCCTCTGCAGGCTACCGAGCTAACCTGTGCACTGTAGGAAGAACATTTCAGTGTTAAGATTCACTGACTACATGCTTCGAAATCATTACATACAGTCTGCAATAGTTAAGTGGTATCTAAATGAATTAGATCTCAACTGCCCAATTGGCACCCTAGTTAAAATACTGTTAGGATAAAGATTCTTAGGAAAATATTTTGGATTGGAAGGAATGGAGACACTGTTTTAGAATTGTTAAGTGGTAGCCTTTTCATCTTTCAAACAGCCAATAACTTGTTTCGTTATAGACAGACTTCCCATCAGAATTTTGGGACTGTTAACCACTTCCTTACGGTGAGGGCGACTGGGCAGAGTCTGTCAATATTGATTCCCACTGAATCAACACACGCTACAAAGTTCTCTAGTACATGTTGTAACTGGTATAATTGGTTGACAAGTAAAGTTTTTGCACATGAAAATCAGCTATCGGTATTCTTTGCAGTTCTGATGAGTGATATTTCACCTACTTGAGGAGAAAGAATTCTTCCGATCCTGCTTTCTTCGAGAGACGAAGAGAAAGCAGGATTTCCCTGGTAATCTTTGCATTATGGCATGGCCCATTTGAGCTGTACAGTGTGCTCCTTGCTCAGCTTCTCCTCTAACCCTCCTAGAAGATGGAAAATGGATCTCAAACTGCTGTGCAGTAAGACCGTTTCTTGCCTGCCAGAGTTCAGTGTTCTATACAACATGCTATTGTTGTAGGAATGGCGTTTATGGAGAGTAGATTCCTGGCAGAGTGCCCCCTCACCTGCCGACAGTAAAAGGGTCTCCAGATAGGCTGGATTTGCTACTACTGTAAATAGTTCTGCATTTGTAGCATGATGGTAGTGACATTTATGAATTAACCAGCATTCCTCCTTTGCTGTATTAGAAACTGGGGTTTAGCTTCCAAGACCATGCTACCTATTTTGCTTTGGTGTCTTGAGAGAAGGGGAGACAGCTGTTAAGATATTGAAAATATTTCCTTTTATTTTCTGTCTCCATTTTTTTGTTATACATTAGAGACCTTATGTAATGTTTAATGTTTCAATTTGCTATATGCATTTTCAGTTTTAGTATTTGTCATCCTGTTCCAATTTAATGAAAGCTTATTTGGCTATGGTTTTCATTGGAAAGCAGAACACACATATGACTTTTCAGCAATAATATATATTTTTCCTTGTCTTTGGATTTGAACAGCCTTCTAAAATTTTCTGTACTGAAATTCTGGCAGGGTTCTTCCTTCAACATTTGGCGGAGGGTTTGGAATGTTTTAAACATTTGAAGGGACTGGGATCAATTACTGTAACCTAAAATGGATAACCTTTAAGACACGGAGCTCATGTTTTTCCTAATCATCTCATTACATGACATTTTTCTGTTTGTATATCGATAAAACACTGTGTGTTGGCTAAATAAGGCTCATTTCATTTATTTCCAAGTGGTGTTGACATTGTAAAACTAGCATATTACATAGAACATTAGAGTTATTTTTAAACCATAACATCTTTGTGAATTAAAAAAATATATAAAATTCAGAAGATGGATAAACTCGTAACAATCTACCAGTCTAGCAAAGTATAATAAAGAGCAGAAGCACGTATTTCAAATGTATCTTTAAAAGATTCACAATGCAAACAGTTTTAAAGCTATTTTTCTAATTAAGGAAGCTCTGAGAGTTCTTACTGATTCTTACTGGTGTTATTTCATTACTGAAAGACCCCCACCCCAATATAAAATCCCATGTTCCTCAGAGACATGTTTACTTAGTAGGGGTCATGTAGTAATATCCTGAGGTTTTTTTTTATTTATCAAGTTAATAAAGGACTCATATTACACTGTCGGGGTAGAAAAAAAGCCAGACATTACCAACTTCAAGATCTTACTTGATAAATATAAATGTGGATCAACCCTCTGCTGACAGTACTCAGTGGATATGACCCATGATGGGCAGATGGCTGTCGTGATGGTGAGAAATATTAGAGACACAACATTCCTATGCCTGCTCCATGGTCACAAAATACAATAGCAGAGTCATCTCTCAGCTCAGATTTTTTTTTGATGATGGATTTGAGATGAACTTATAAGCACATTATTCTAGAGTTTCTCAGAGATCTTAGTTTTTCCTGAATGCGAAAGTTATTTGTAAATTTGCCACATTCTTTCATTATTTTCCCCATGGACTCTGATTGCTTTATGTAATTTCATGTCATCATATTTTCTTGGAAAAAATAGGTAGTAGCTGTTTGGTTTTCATGTCCTAATTATTTGGTATCCTTTCATTTGTAGAGTGAACTATGTTTGGTGAATAACGAACTTAGAGGGAAACTGAAATCGTTCTGTATAATGTAAGTGAAGACATACATGAGGCCAGAAGTCTCCTTGCTCACTTTGTCCTAAATGACTTTTGATAGAAGGCCAAACTTCATACCCGATGTGTGGTATTTTATAATAATTACATGGTGCACGTTTCAATCATTCTCCGCTGAGACCACTCAGCACATGTTTTATCAAAATGGTTTTCAGGGTTTTTGTCAGGGCCACAGGTGAGCATGGATGTTAAGGGAGAGAATGAGTCAGGTTTTATTATCTCATAATGTGAATTTCTCTTGTATTTATCTGTTATTCATTATCATAAACTTAAAGGTTTCTTTAATGACTTGAGCATAATAGCATTCAATGTTCTTACATTTTGAAGAATACTTTCAAGTGCTCACTTAACTGTTATACTTCCTGCTGTCTCTGCTCTCTTAACCACTTAGCTCCATATGCAGAAGCCACTTTCAATGCAAGGGACAGAGGAAAGGGCTGACAGGATCCAAATCCACCCTTCCACCTTGAAATCACTTTGTCTATTTACCAACCCACTCTACTCGCAAACTTTCTCTCTGTGCTAGACAGGAATTACAGGTATCTATTAACAAAGGCAAAAGGTCAGAGGCCATAAGTGGAGGAGTTGCCAGAACCACGTGACAATGCAGAACTGTTCCCTGTCCACCTGTTGGCATTCGCAATGTGCAGGAGAGACAATGTGAAAGCTGTTCCTAGTTCAGGGAATGGGCTCATGTCTAACTCTGAACTCAAAACTGCCCCCATCATTCCCTTTTTTGGCGTGTGAAAACACACAGATCCCTTACTATGCTCTTCTTGATCATTTCATTCAAAACTAAAGGAGAAATGACCTTCACTACTTCTGATTTACTGGACAAGATGCCAGGCTCGTGGATATGTGTACCTCCTCGATGATGTTTTTCCAGTGCTCTATGTCGAACCCAAGACATGGTGCCGATCCACCAGTTTCCGAGCTACATCTCAGGCCTTTCTTGTATAACTGTTCCACATGCCGCAGCCCTGTGGGCTGACGGGTGCTGTTACAGTAAAAACAAGGTCAGTGCAGCTTTTCAAAGCAGCGAGTGTTTTCACTGACGTCCGTGCAGTAGTCAGTTTTCTGAGCCAACGTAGACATAACCAGCCATCAAAATAAACATGTGCCCATCCGAGGTCCAACATAAATCAAAGTGCACAAAATGAAAATTTTCCACTGAGCTTAAAAGAAAATTTAATATCCTCCACCTCCTCTTTTGGAGAAGGCGAGAGCTGGTTCGGTTTTCATTGGAATTTTTATGTGGGTAAAGCTTCCTGCTTGCGATGGTAGGCTGGGATTTTTCTTTCCCCCACAATTATGCCCTAAACAAAGAGGTGAGAGAAAATATGCTAATAATTTTGGTATATCTAAGGGTGTTTCATGAGGCAACTCAGATTTTTGTGAGCTGCGTGATTCTTGAATATAATTTCAAAGGCAGCAAAACCCTAACATAGTTTTTTAAAACCTCACACTTTCTTGGTGGAAATTGTTGTTTCTCTGACAACTTGGATTTGAAGCGAAGAGAAAACACATACCTTTGATGGAAATACATTTTTCGTCCCAAAGTCGATCTGCTGCTGATCTTTTTCTTTCACCCCAATTCTATTATTTTTTGGAGTTTCAGATTATTGCCCTGGTCTCACTTATATGTAGTCGCAAAGACTTGACACCAGCGTAGTCCGGAGCATTTCTGAAGCCGTGCTATTCAATATTCCTATCATTCAGACCGGTGTCTGAATGACGACAGTTAGGTCAAGCGAAGTGTGCTTGAAGTCCTAGAGTTGATTGGTCGGTCAAGAATGAGACCTCTCCAGTAAGACATCTTACAGAGGCCCAATGACTCTCCTTTCATGGTTCAAACAAACAGAGCATAAGGAATTACTGTGAAACACAATGACAGTACAGCTGTAACAATATAAAGGTCTGTAATAAATAAAAGATCGTGCGTCTGTTTTTTGGAAGACCTCTCACGGCTATCCCTTGTCCCTTGCTGCAGGCTTGAATCACTGCGTCGTAGCTGTGGGTGCAAATGCAAGAGTAGCTAGCGTCCACTCTCATTATGTCTTGTCGGGAAGACTCTAGGTGGTGAGGGACACACACACACTGTGTGATGAGCAGGAGAGTGAACGGGAGTTGGAACATTGGCTGAAATTATGTTTGTTATCGATTCTTCTGCAGAGGAAATCAGCTTCTCTCTGTTTCTTTGAACATAGTGGGGTCTCTGTGCTAAGATGGGCGTCTTCTTACTCCCTCGAAAGTTTGGTTTAAGAGGTGTGTTATGAGGAGCCCTCCCTCTCACTCCATCCCTCCCTCACACCCCACCCCACCCCCGCCATCTTCCCCTACCCCATCTCTCTTTCTCCTTTCCTCCTTCCCTCTCTCCCTCCCTTCAGCTCCCTCCTTTCTCTTCTCCCTCCCTCTGTCTCTTGTCCCTGGAGTTGAACCTTAGACCTTCTCGCACATGCTAAGCACATGTTCCACCTCTAACCCCAAGGATTATTTTCTTAATCAGCAGTGAGAATCTGGGCTTTTTACCATTGTGCCTCGGAGTTTGCTATTTTGTTTTTTCCAGTCACCATCAATTCAGTCTGATTTTTAAAAAGACTCCTGACATCTTGCTTCCCCCTTTCTTCCAGTCGAAGACTAATCACAAGCTCTCCTTTATCCAGCACAGTTAGGTGTCATGAGTACTATTAAACATGAAATTCTTAACAGTTTTTCACCGTGAAGCCTAAATGTGAACTGTCTACGAATGGGTAAAAGAGAGTACTCAATCTAACTCTTCCCCAAGGTCAGGAATATTATTTTGGAATATGAAAAACTACCCCTACAAAGGAAAGTAATTCATCACTTCAAAAAACAAATTTGGAGTTTTTAATAGCAGCCACGCTAACTCAGCCCTCTCAGCCATCCACAGAGCTTGCCAGAATCTGAAGCGAAAATCACGATGTAACTCTTTTTATGGATCAAGTACAAATGAAGTTGACAGTGTGTGCCTAACCAGAGCTCCGAGAGCTGGAAGCTGAAGAGGCAGTATTTCCACTTTCTCATGTTGACACGTCGCATGTTGCAGGCAGTGCGGCTAGACTGATTAGAAATGTCAAGCCTTTGCTCTCGTGAATCACAGAGTTCCTCCATCTGAGGTCTGCGGCGTGAGGGAGGCTCCAAACGGCAGCGGGAAGACGAAGCGTGTTCATTAATTAGCACATTCTGTTGTACTGTATTCCAACAGGACAACGCTTAGGAAACCCCGTCAGTGTAAGCTTAGGCTAGGCTCCGTCGCTGCCCGTTAAGGCAGCCAGAGAAAGGGAACCGCAGAGATGCTGTGAGCCAAGGCCAAGGCAGAGGACGGTCACCAGTGTCTCACTGGATGCTCTTTGTCATCAACAGCCACCATGCCGATGCTTTCCCGTGGACAGCCACTTTTTAACTCAGTGGAATGGAGCCTCTCAGAGCTCGGGAACCTTTTGTCCTGTGGTGCTGCTCTCACTAATACCAAACCGCATTTTTCATGACTGTATGGACAAATCATACCTAGGACCTAGGACCTAGAACAGGTACTAAACGTAATTTCTTAGTGCTTCCAACTGGAAGGCTTCCTGAAGACCTTTCCCTGTCAGCTTCCAGCTGCCTTCCCGTAAGGTCAAAATCACTCCAGTCTTCATTTGAAAACCATGGGCTCATCTCCCTCCTCTAATTGTCTTCACTGTCCTGAATGCCTCCTATATTATGTTATACTATATCATATTAATTATATTATATTTATTGCATGCATGGTAAAGTGTAATGCTGGGGAGAGAGGGAGCCCAACCCACATCCTGACTTGATCTTTAACTTTTCTTTTGATGTTTTCCTTTGTGTGGTGATGAAAAATCTATCTGAGGTTGTGGATTTAACAAGACTATGTGCAGGTCTTAGTTCCATGGGAAAGCACTCAGTAGCATGTACAGGGTACTAAATATGATCCCTAGCACTGCACACATATGTGCACACACACATGCATGCACACACACACACACACACACACACACACACACACACACACACACACACACAGTCCTTATGTAGAAAGGAATAAATCACATTTATGGAAGTATGCTATATATTAATGAGTTGACCAAAGACTGACAAATAGTCCCTGTCTTCAAAACCTCTATATACCAAAGAAATGGAGGGAAAAATGGAAGTTGGATTCATCTACCCATTTCAGTCATGCAGATGTTCGTTGGGAACGTGTCATGGGTCGAGACAGGTGGAAGTGCTGAGGGTGTCACAGTGAATAAAACGTGTGGTCCTTGATCTGCGCCTGTAGTTGTGGACTCCAGACAGAGCAGTGCAAGCGTTTGGTGCTACAGGGGCATGAAAGGGTTACACCAAACCTTGAAGAGGGCAAAATACTTGTTCAATATGTCAGAGCTCGAGAGCAGCGATGGGCATGTTCACTGGGGAGCGGCATAAAGTCAAGAGCAGAGGACCAGGAAGAAAGCCGGAGACCCGGGCAACACAAAGGCCCATCAGAGAGCGTGCCCGGGCCAGGAAGCTTCCAGTGTGCAAGCACACATTGTCACCAGGTGCAGTGGAAGGTAGCGGCACAAGAGCAGTTGTGAGGGGGATTGATCTGGCGTCGTGCAGGAGGAATTTGGACTGCACGAGACTGAGAAGCTTTGCCATGATCGAGGCATGGGTGAATGGAAGCTGTGGCTGTGACAGTCAGGGTGGGATATTAGAGTCAGAAGGTAACGTATTTCGTGGGGAAGCTAAAAGGCCTTGGTAACTGTTGAGAAACATAAAAAGAAAAAGAAGCAAAAGAGGTTTCTAATAAAGCCATAAGGACAGTGATGGGAGAGCTGACTGTGGTAGGGGACCCAGGTGACGCTACCTGAAGAAGATGCGTTTGGCTTTGGGCTTGCCGGGTGGGTGCCCGGTTATTTAGGTCTTTGCTTGGGTTGTCGCTCTGGAAAAGGCATCGTCCCCTCTCCTAACGTTTAGAAAAAATACGATTCTCAAGCTTTGTTCTGCGTAGTTGCCTCTTTCACATCTAGCGATCTAGAAAGTGTAGAACCAGACCTTCGTGTGTGGCAGAGCATCCCAGAGGAGCCAAATCAAGTTTGAGTGCTGGATTCAGAGAGAACTTCTTGGGCGAGTCTAGCAACATCCAGAAACCAACTGGACTCCTCACGGTCTTTCACACGGGAGCTTACTAATGGACACGTGCCACCTAGTTATTTTAATCTCTGAATTAACTAGGTGTTGGTTCTGGGATGCCTATATATTCATTGGCAAAATACATTTGCTTTTTAAAATGGAAGAGTGGGCCAGCATCCCACACCATTCTCACAGTGACCATAGCTGAAGTTGTCCATCATCATTATCTTTTCTTAGATTCTACACCTATGAAACTTTCCAGGTTGGCAATAAAGGTATTTTACTCTTCGACCTATGGGATGTTTGAAAGGTTTCTTGCTATTATTTTCTGACCATCAGGCTCCTTGTTAACTTCCTCAAGAATCGATGGCAATAGGAATGTCAAAGATGGCATTCTGGTGTGAAAAAGGACATGTGTGGTCTACGGGGATGGCTCAGTGAATAAAAGGCTTGTTGTATGAGACTGTGGCATGCGTTTGGATCTCTAGCATCCACACGAAGCTGCACGCGGCATGTGCACCTGTAACTTCAAGGCTGACAGAAACCAAAGGATTCTGGGGGCCTTGCTAGCTAGCCAGTCTGGCTGAAGTGGCAAGCTCACTGTGCAGTTAGAGGTCTTGTCTTTAAAAAGATGAATGGAGAGCAATAAAAGACGATACCAGCATCAACCTCTGGCTCCCACATGTGTCCACACTAGCAAGTGTGCCACACAAACGTTTGTACACCACACACACACACACACACACACACACACACACACACACACACACACAGTTTTTGTGGAAGTAGAGTTGTAAAACAAGTTTAATTTTTTTTCCTCTCTACCCACTGGCAAAATGGACTGGAGCAGTATGTAATTGATTACTGACATTGAGTTCTTATCCTATTTATGACAAATATTTGCCATCTTTAAATTTAGGCTAACACAGGACGATGACATGACCTTAATACAAAATGGGAAACTAAAATTGATAACTTTTTCATCCAGAATACTATTTTCGGTCATTCCGTTTCTACTGAGTAAAATTACTGGCAGTTATTTGGGGGAGGACTTTCTATCAATAGACTGTAAATAAGAAGGTTGACTGTGTGGAGTTCTCTATTTGCATTACTGCATGGTTATCTGAGGCCACAGATCTCAACCCCCAACTCTAATGCACAGGCTTGTAGCATAAAAACAAAACAAAACAAAACAACACGCAAAAAGAAGAATAAAACAAAATCCCAATTTCTTCCCATAAAATAGATTCAGAAAGATGAGAAAGAGTAAACTTTTTTCTATCTTCATAAGAATGTATTTTATTTTATCCTTTACCTTTTGGTTGGATCCCATTTGGGGTTGAATTTTAATACAGCCAAGATATGCCCATTGAAAGATGAATAGCGATTCTCAGGGTTAGCTGCTTCATTTCACAGCGACTAAATTTATCAAAATATGTCAAAATAACATATTACAGGCAAGCGTGACCCTTGAAGCCTCTATAAAGAAAAAGCTGGTAGTAAGTAGTTCAAATCTTTTAAATAATGTCATTCTAACAAGAAAGGAAATGTCATGTTGTTTGTTACTTTTCATAACATTGTAACCAAATGACATTGGTGTTGGGACCCAGGACCTCAAGCATTTGTTGAGTGAATGAATGGATGGATTTTGTTGCCAACTGACCTTCAGGAAGAAGGAGGACCTGGGAAGGGAACATATTAAAGCTATAAAGAATGACTCTGAATTTTAAAAGTTGTAATAATGAAATTGACATTTGTTCAAAATATATTGCATCATTTAAGAAAGACATCCCGATAAATCATTAGCAAGCGACCTCGTTTTCTGGTACCCTGGCTGCTTCGTGCTGTCTTAAGATATCCATTCCTCATTCTCCAATCTTCCTTCTATTATTGTCAAAAGGTATATTAAAGACTAGGATGGAGATGCCAACGCATTGAAAATCTTTTTCGCAGTTAATAAGCATGTAAATGTGTGACATTCACCTTGATAGTCTTCTCTTGTGCATTATAGCAAAACTCTGCCTGTTTCTATAAACTCTCTCCTGAGTTCAAATACCTTCAACTTCCTTTTCAGACATTGCCTCATCTTTTACCCCACTTTTCTGTCTTACTGTGAGAAACTTGCCATGGGAAACTGTGAACAGGGCCAGACCCCGACCCCCAGCATGCAGAAAGCAGGTAATGATAGCAATAGTGACAGTTTTCCTCTTCTGGACCTGTGGCTAGTAAATCATTGCAAAAGTAGAGATAAAAATTAACAGTTGTATGTAAACTTTCGATTCTTCTAAGTTCCGTGAAAGTGGCACCAATTTATTGCCTCTTCCTCCCAGAGGCCCTTTCCTCCAAACTCCTTAATAGATACTTCCTTCTGTGACAGTGAGATATAAATGAAATGCAGACAGAAGTATAGGCTGTATTTGGGGAGCTTGGGGTGCTTTTAAGCTCATTGACTGAAAAGTTAGGTTTCCCGAGAGAAAAGCCTTAGGTCCAACTACAAACATTTATATCAAAGGGTGAACTCAAGAGAGTCGCATTCTTGAAAGGGAGAAGGAATTCTCCACAGGTCGACACCGGTAAAGTGGGGTGGTTAGGAATTAGAGCTTGATACGGATGCCGGCTGTGGTTGGTTAATATCAAATAACACTTCGCCTCTTAAAACAGTTTGAGCCCATGAGTCAGCAAGGAGGGTAAAGACACTTGCTACCAAAGCTGGCAATGAGTTCAATACTCGGGCCCCACATAATGGAAAAAAGAACCAACTCCATGCCCCCTGCCACAATGAATAAGTGTAATTGCCTTTTTAATGTTTATGTGTATGGGTGTTTTTTTCCTGCATGTATGTCTGAGCATCATGTGTTAGAAACTTGAAGGAGAGTCACGGTTGTGGACTGCTGTGTGGATGCTGAGGATCAAACCCTGGACCTCTGGAAGAGCAACCAGTGCTCTGAGCTGCTTAACTATCACTCTAGACCCAGAACGTTTGAAATTAAATGTAACTTGATCGAAGAGTTTTAAAAACAATAGAGTCATCCTTTCTAATACACTACTTACCAAACTAAGAACCCTTGAGTTTCTTCTTGTAATCCTCTTGGGAAGCAAAGAGTAACAGGGGACAGATTTTTTTACCTCTCTTATTACCTTTTTTATTAGCACATGTTAATGACACATGACAAGTTTCATTATGACATTTTCATGCATGTATATATTTAGAGCTTATCTACCCCTGTGGTTGATATATTATGTACCCCAGTAAACTTATCTGGGGGTCAGAGAACAGAACAGCCACTATATTAAACATAGAGGTTAGGCAGTGGTAGCACACGCCTTTAATCCTAGCATTTTGGAGGCAGAGATTCATCCAGATCTCTGTGAGTTCAAGGCCACACTGGAAACAGAGCCAGGCATGGTGACAAACACTTTTAATCCCAGCACTTGATATTTCATGTCTTGCTTGGGAAGGACACACGCCTTTAATCCCAGGAAGTGATGGCAGGAAGCAGAAAGGTATATAAGGCGTGAGGACCAGGAACTAGAAGAGGCTTTTAAGCTTTTAGGCTTTTAGCAGCAGTTCAGTTGAGATCCATTCAGGTGAGGTTAGCTGTGGCTTGTTCTGCCTCTCTGATCTTTCAGAATTTACCCCAGTAGCTGGCACTGAGGGTTTTTATTATTATTATTATTATTATTATTATTATTATTATTATTATTATTATTAATAAGATGGTTTAAGACTCGTGTTACATACCTCCAATCCTCCTCCCATTCCCCTCAACTCCTGCCGTTCTCTCTTTCTCTTCCCATCTAGTTCCTCTTCTGCTTTCAACCACCTGCCACACACACACACACACACACACACACACACACACACATACACGTATATATTTACTCTGATGACACAGTGAGTTTCCTTAGGACTGCTTGCTGGAAAGAGTGTGTAAGGTTATCTCTTTCTTCCCACGCTAGCAGGTTGGGCACTGTACCAAGAAGTGAAACCTCAAGCATGGTTGTTCTGAGGTCACAGCAGTGGGGGGTGGAGGGGTGGGGGGGGGAGCAGGTTCCAGATAACCAGGGTCAGTTGAGGGTTCAGATAAACAAAGGCAAGCAGAGGTTTCCGATAACTGAAAATTGCTTCATCCTTGCTCTGGCTCTCTGACGAATGACGTAAACACACCAAACACAAGAAGGAGAAAGTGAAGAGTAGGGCAAATGGTTGTGGGTCTTAGCAACTGCCTTTTCCAGTGTGCGAAGAGGATTTTCTAGAGACCGCTTCTGTCCAGGTTAGGGCCCTGCCAAATGGGTCCATCAAGACATCTTCAGTCTTACCTCTTGACCGTAGAGGTGACTTTTCATCTAATGGGTTACCTGGCCTCCCTCTGCTGTCATCTCTCAGAAGACACTTGGGTCCTCGAGAAGAGGAAGAAAAATGCAATTCTTCTACTATAACGCAATTTCTGTGATCAAATGCAGTTCCTGTTCTAGTCTAAGTTACAGGGAGCATATTTCCTTTCATCCCAGCAGCCAAAGCAGAGGCCTCCTGGTCTCATTTCGACTGTAATAGCCCCAGGAGCTTTGCCTTGGTTCTTTTCCCTGCTGGGAGCAGATCCAGGATTGGGGCTGGATGTTGCACAGTACAAATAACTGCATCTCTTCCCGTGTGTGCAGGGGCGTTGGCTCCCGTTACCCCCTTCAGCTCACCTGAACTGGAGGATAAGGACCCTGTCCCAGGCTTGTACTTACACGGGCCATTTGTCGCATAGGCATTAAAAAAGGGAAAGATTGTTCGGTTGCTATGTTTAAACCTGCCCAGAAGACACCACCTTCATGAGAATATTCAGATCAACAATAAACAGAGCATTTTCTTCAGTTATTGACCTATCCTGGAAAACATTCTATTACTGTAGGAACACAAAGGTCACATTCTATTTTAACTCCCTACAGTGTCTGAAAGCCATGGATGGTGGAGAAATGTCAATAATGAAGCTAAAAATGATGACATACTCGAGTGTATAATGACTAATTAAACAAGACTAATTTTCTCGTTGAAATGATAAAGTGAAGGGAAAAGACCTTTCCCCTAGCAGCTGTGTGTGGTCCTGGCAGGCAGTTTGCGTACCTGAACACCAGGTATGGAGGAGGGCGGTCAGGATGAACAGGACAAGCTGGAGTTGGCACTCTCGATGACCTTCGGGGCATGCAGAATTTCTCTTTGCAGGTCTTTACTAATGAGTGCCTCTGAGCTGGCAGGTCACCACTTCGGTTTTTCTTAAAAAGGTGTTTTCCTCATGTCAAGTAATTTTGTGACTTTCCAGTGACCACATCCTCCACTGTACTGAGTGGCATTCACTCTCAGCATTGAAGCTCTGTTAACAAGGGCCACCATATGAGAATTAAGGATTCGGGCTCACAGCAGAGAGCGAGTGCGAGTAAGAACTTGCCTAAAAAGAAGTCCCAGAGGGCTCACTGGGTTAAAAAAAAAAAATGCCACCGAAGCATGAGGACCTGAGTTCAAGTTTCCCAGACCCATGTATGAACCAGACATGTAACCGCAAGCATCTATGATCCCAGCCCTCCTGCAGGGAGATGGGAGGTGGGGGCGAGGCGGCATGGGACACGGACAGACTCCTTGTAAGCTCACAGGCTAGCTTGTCCGGTGTACGGACTCCTTTGTCCCCTAAAACTCATTTTACCAGTTCATGAGTGTGTGTGTGAAAAGGCAAAGTGCCGTCGTTTTCCGTTCGCACTCTCTTCCTTGTTCATTGCTTTCGTGTGCTCACGGGCTTCCTGACGGCCAGAGTTTTCAACACAGCCTTAGCCCTGCTGCGTGTCCGCATCAGCTGTAGTGGCTTGATCCACAGACTTAGCCCTAAGCCCTGCTCCAGCGGTCAAGAGCCTTTATCTAAATCCTGTCCCTCATAGCTTTCTTCACTCTCCAGCCTGGGCATGGCTTGTCGGTCACCAGGTAGGCACCGTTCCACGGATTACCCGAACATACGTTGCTGATAATAGCTAACAAGATGACTATTTTTTTACCACCCCCTTTCCGTGTAAGATGACTCACGGAAGGCTTTTGACTGAAAGTGTTAACTTTCTTGTCTAAAGACGAAGACCCAGACAGTTGTTTTCGGGGAGGTGTCTTGCTACTTCCAGGACTAAGAGGAAACACCTCAGACATCGTTAGAAACAGGGTTTTACAGTTCCAGGTTCGTGGCTAGGCACTGGTTCTCAAAACTTTACATTGTAAAAGCAACAGGTAAAATGCAGTTGAAAATGCAAAATCCCCTGGGACCCTACTCTGGGGGGGAGTTCACGTATGGACGAGGCAGGAAAGGGGAACAAGAATGGACATATGGATGACTATTTCAGGCCCTTCTCATCTACGTGCTCTGAAGACCTTGGTTAGGCTAACAGAGGGGAGGGCCTGGAATTCTCTCCTACATCGGCAGTGTTGAACATTCTCCTGGTAGGTAGGCGGATCTGTTCCGTTGTAGGTAGGAAAGCCTATCCTTTGTGAGTTCATCCTTTCAACACAGTCCCACCCACTCCTCTCCTTGTCTTTTTCGTTCTAACCACCACACAGTGACAGGCGAAACATAAGAAAAGGGGGGGGGGGGGAATCAGTCTGTAATTCAAAACAAGATAAATATGTCAACGACTGAAAACTACCAAAATTACGGCAGTAAGGGACACTGAAGTGAGGAACTGTTGGACTCAGAGGAGGACATCTAGGGATATGGGAGACCCCTGGATTTCTCATTCTCTTGCAGGATGATAAGAGCTCGACGCCCCACCCACCCTCACCCCCCAACACACCTGAGTATTCAGAGTCAGGTGAAGTCACACACATCTGCAATCTTAGCACTTCCCAGGAGGCTGAGGCCGAAGGACCAATAGTTCAGTGGCATCATTAGCTATAAAGTGATGCCATAGGCTACATGAGTCTCTCTCTCAAACACGCACACACACACACACACACACAGAGAGAGAGAGAGAGAGAGAGAGAGAGATCACTGCACCAGCTTTCTTAACATTAGTTGTGTGTATATATGCTGCAATTGAGATTTGCATTCTCATTTTCTATTGATTGATTGATTGATTGATATTTTGAGATGGGATCTCTCTGTATAACCTGGGCTGTCTTGGAACTCTCTATGTAAATCATGCTGACCTCAGACTCGCAGAGACCAACTTGCCTCTATCTTCTGAGAGCTGGGATAAAAGGCGTGAGCCCTTATTTTTTTGAATTTTTTCATTGTTTGTGTGTTTCTGTGTGGGTGTATGCATGTGGGTGCAGGCGCCTGAAGAGGCCAGAAGAGGGCGTCAGATACGTTGGAGGTTGAGTTGCAGGCAGTTATGAGCTGCCCCATGTAGGTACTGTGAACCGAACCAACTCGGGTCCTCTTCGAGAGCAATATGTGCTCTTAATAGCTGAGCCATCTCCCCAGCCCCACATTCTCAGTTTCCTGGTTTGTTGGGAAGATGAATCGGGTGCATATGAACTGGAAAGAACTAGTTACAACTACGTATGTTTAATATCTGTAATGAGAGATTATGAGGGGCGGCAGAGATAGAGAGAGAAGGTTTGCAGAGGAGCGACATCAGTTTCTCAGCAACCACATCAGGCATCTCACCACTGCCTGTAACTCCAGCTATGGGGACCAACATTCCTACTTTGGCCTTTTTGGGCACCGACATTTATGTGCTCATACACATACATGTGTGCACATAAATAAAAATAAAAGAACTCTTAAGAAAGAAGGAAATTATGAAAACAAAATAGAAAAGAAGCCAAGAAGAGTGGATGAAAAGAACCACTAATTTTTGACAAACACATTCCTTATAATTAAAAAAAAAATCATTGATAGAAAAGAAAAGCTCTGGGTTCAGCATAGTTGGAGAAGTTTGCTACCTGAAAAGAAGGATTAAGAACTTGAAGCGGAAGAGTGTAGCAGGAATCTTAGAAGGTCTTATTAATAAAATCAAACCTGAGCCAGGTATGGGGTGAACTGGAAGATCAGAGAACCAGAGCAAGCCACAGCTACCTCACCTCGCCGGATCCTCAGCTGGTCTTGTTTCCTCAGAGTGGAGGCCTCTGAGTCCTCATCCAGAATGGATCTCAGCTGAACTGCTGCTCAAAAGCCTAAGAGCTTAACCAGGCTCTAGTTCCTGGTCCTCACGCCTTATATACCTTTCTGCTCCCTGCCATCACTCCCTGGGATTAAAGGCGTGTGTCACCATGCCTGGCCGTTTCCAATGTGGCCTTGAACTCACAGAGGTCCAGAGGGATTTCTACCTCTGGAGTGCTAGGATTAAAGCTGTGAGTGCCACCATTTTCTAGCCTTTGTATCTAGTGGCTGTTCTGTCTCTGACCCCAGATAAGTCTATTAGGGTGCACAATATTTTGGGGAACACAATACCACCACAGAAGAGAGCATAGAAAAGCAAAGAGATTAAATACAACTGACAATAACTGGAAGACATGGAAGATAAAATGATAATCTATAAAATGCAACACAGATATAAAAAAACATACAAAATCTTGCCTCAGGAATTGTGCACAGAAGAGCAAAGGCAGCATTGTTGAAGGATACATAGTCATATCCCTATTTTTGCTACCTAGTACTGAGAGTAGATCTCAGGGCTCTGCGCTTGCTAGGCAAGTGCTTTTCTGTGAGCAACACCCCCCAAATTGTCTAACCTGAGAGGAAATATATTTTAACTAACCAGAGAGGAAATATTCTTATTGCACAGCTCAGAGATTTATTGTGGGGATGCTTAAAAGCTTTATTGTTTGCGTAATATATGAAAAAAAATCTTCAGAAACCACACACAAGGCACATCCATGGGGACCAAATTCATAGATGGAGAAGTTAAGTCACAGAGCAGATTATTAGCCTTTCTTTTAACTGTAAATCTTCTAGCACTGTGACTAAAGGAATAAAGCAAGATTCAACTGATTTCATTTGTGCCCCCTCTCTAGATTTCAGCCTTTGTTATTGTCTAAACCACGGCGTGCGTTTCCTGCTTTGAATGCTAATTGATGGCATTCTGTTATTCTGCCCAGCGTTTGGAGATATCTTAATGTTGCATAAGCCTGAGGATTTCAGATGGACCTGAAATGGGAGAGAGGAAAGGTCAGCTTTGCCCTGCATCTTCAACGACGCTTTCTGACCGTGGTGATTTTCAAGCCTCCTGGCACTTCTGAATGCCTGGGCGTGTCATCATTCTGGCACTGTGGTCTTTGATTCCAAAAGCGAACGTAACATTTCAAATGTCGGAAATGTGCTATAGATTTTTTGGCAGTGGGAAAGAAGTCAGTTTGACTTTCATGTCTTTAAGAAATATATGATGTTATGACCAAAATTAGTACTCTGAAATGATTTTACTCTGAATTCGGAAAGAACTAATATACATCCATGATGGTGTATATACATATATGAACCTTTTGACTGGCAGCCAGGTCTGAATATTTCTTTTTACTAGAAATCAGCTTTCATATATTCATTTATTCACTTGGCATGATAAGAGAAACAGACAAGGAGGGAAAATGCATATGAAAATTTAAACTAATGTAATGTAAGGTTTTTCAGCACAGAGGAATCATTTACCTGTTTTCTATATATGGGTGGTAGATAATCATATGTGAACAATGTAAGGATACCAAATTGTGAGTGTATAGAGAAACAGAAAACCTAAAAAAAAAAAAACAAGCCAAGCCAAGTGGAGTGGAATATCCCTTTAGTTTCAGCACTCCAGAGGCAGAGGCAAGCCATCTCAGTCTCTGCGAGTTCAAGGCCAGCCTGATCTATATGAAAAGTTCAGGGCCAGCACAGTGAGACCCTGTCTCAAAAAATAAAAAAATAAAAAAATAAAAAAAAAGAATCCGCTAGAATAAATTATTCTTTCTTAAAATTAAAAATAATCTTCTCAGAGTAAAAACTGACATTTAATATAGATCGGAATTGGTTTTTCTCCCTATTTAGACCTGCTTTGCTTCTGTTGTATGTTTTTGTTTTGTTTTGTTTTCCCCTAATATGGGTTAGTTCTACTAAGCCATTTGTAGTCATTTAAAAGGAGGGTCTGGCACGCATGTCATCCTGAGACAAGTTATAATAAATCCAATCCCCTCACCTCCCCAACATACCATATGCTAAATTAATTAAAAATAAAACTTTTAAGTGCACTTCTAGAAGTACCAAGAAATTATCTCAGCTAAAAAGCACCTGGAGCCCTTGCTGGAGAATCCCCATGGTTAGCCGCTATAATATTTGTGAACATTTGAATAATATAGGAAACGGGAAGTCTTAATTCACATCCCAAGAGCAGTGGCTCCTCTCTCCCAGGTGTCTCCATTCAAATACCCATAATGCATTTTATTTTCAACAGCTGCCTAATATGTTATTCACGTTAAAGTATGGCTGAGCCCTGTCATAGAAAACCTGCGGAGACATCAAGGAATGTGATATTTCTGCCCAGCTGCAAAAATGGTGACCCTGTAGAAAAAAAGAGAGTGAGCATAATAAAACAAGGAGACAGTGAAGGTATTAATCTTTTTCTTTCCTGTGTTTTCCCTCTCATATTACTTTCTTAAAAAAAAAAAAAAAAAACGCTAATAGAACTCTAACCTTTAAAAGTTCTTTGAGTCAAGTGATTTTTCATAATCAGGCTGTCTCGTGATTGTTTTTATTTCAGTTTAACATTTCTTTTGATTCACGCCATTTTTTTTCAAGGTTCTTATGAGGTTGGAGTTTTGTTTTGTTTTTTTTCCTGAGTTCAGTTGAGGTTAAATAACTGTGATTTAAATAAGGTCACTGACTATATGCATGCGACCTAGTCAAGACTACTCTTAAGGTCATGACTGACTTCTCAGAATGAATACAGCAACGTTAATCCTCCACAGAAATTTTTTGTAGAGTCATAGATGTGTTTCTGCAGCCAGGCACAGCCCTGTTAACAACATGAAAAGATCCCATTGATCAAAATACACCAAGCCTGTGAAAGTTCTTTTCAGAATTAACCATCTTACAGTAATAGGTAGGCTACAGTGCTGTTGATATCAGTAACGTGATTTGATCAACATTTTGTCATTTAGCATATCTCTGATGTCAGTGACAAAGTCCTAAAGAGAGACTCAGTTTCCAGAATGGGGTGCTACAACAGAAAAAGTGGTAGTCAGTAAATCCTCAATGGTTTCGTTAATAATCCACAGTACATAACATTTGCTGGTTTATTTGTTTCTTGATAGTCAAATACAAATTTTAAAATAAGGTGTTTAATTATTGTAGTGTGGTGAGCATTGTGTCCCTAAGTTGTATGATATTTATCTTTGTATTGTTTTGCAGTTGACATGAACTTGTAAGACAATAATAGACAAAACATTCATCAAATACAGCCTCTTAGGAAGTAGTGGTGATGTATATCTTTAATCCTAGAACTCTAGAAGCAAAGGCAGGTAGATCTTTATATGTTCAAGGGCACCCTGGTCTATATAACTAGATCCAGGTCAGCCAGTGCTACACAGCTACATAGTGAGTCTCTCTCTCTTCTCTCTCTCTTTCATATATATATATGGCATATATAGAGATATATACATATGTGTGTATATATACATGCTAAATAGCATTTTTTAGTAAAAACTAAAAATCACTTGGAGAGAAGAAATTGTTACACTGTTGTCCACAATGGTCAAGAAACAAAGAAAAAAAGAGATGTTAGAACAAAAAAAAACAAGGTAAGCTTTATTTTCCTACATGGCAGATACATTTTCATATTGTATTTGAGGGAACAGTTAAAAATCACTGTCTAGGAGAAAGCCAAAGGAAAAGCCAGGAAGTCAATCATTTTGATGTTGATGTTGTCTTTATGTGTTTTAACACAGTTCTTTGGAAATGTAGATGATTGGGGATAATTTTTGTTTTATATGAGTATCTGATATCTGTATATCTCCCTAAAACTAAGATTTATATTTCAAACATTGCATATATTCCTGAAGATTTGCATGTACATGGTTTTTTAATATTCCTAATTTGGGGGGGAAAGGACTATAATTTTGCCCTAAATTGTAATAAAGAATGAATCATGATATTATTATTTGCAAACATTTATCTGTGCAGGTGCTCACATAAAAGTGAAAGCGTATTTTAAGATTTGCCTTGGGAATGTGCTTTTGAAAATATTGGTGAGGAAAAAGCAGGCCAAAAAGGCAGGGAAACATTTCAGCCCTAATATATTACGTGTCGGGATTGCTGCAGACTGGGAAGTTGGAATGAAAAGTGAGCAACCAAACCAAACCTGCATTTGGTAAAATTACACTTTCCAGTGAGGTTCTCAGGTCATAGGGGATGGGAGCTAGTCTCCAGGAAGTATCATTGACTTCACTACATAACCTGTAGCGTTCTTCGCTTATTTGGAAAATGAGTTTCTGGGAGTGACAGACTGTCATTCCCAAACCCCAGTGATTGTTGGGGCTAAGGATTGTATTCTTCAGTTTTCCAGTGTTGGGGATCATGGAGAGTCTGGAACTAAGAACATTAGGATTGTGAGGATGGAAACTGGACGTAGATCCTCAGAGTATGATATGACCTGCCATTCTGACAGCCTTTACATCTGCTTCACATTCTGTCCTTAGAGGTATTCCTGAAAAACAGTTGCAAACAGAGAGTCACTGAAATTATAGCTTGGAAAATTTGAAAAAGTCTTCCAATCAATGCCGACAGTTCTCAATCCCCAAATCCTTTATTTTAAAGGTTTATTTGTGGTTTTGTGTGTATAGGTATTTTGCTGCTGTGTATGTCTGTGCGCCGTATTTTTCTGGTTCAGAGCCTGGAAGAGTGTGGATTCCCTAGAACTGGAGTTACAGATGGTTGTGAGCTGCCCTGTGGGTGCTAGGAATCCACGTGGGTTCGCTGGAAGAGCAGCCAGTGCTCTTAACTTCTAAGCCATCTCATTTCTCAGCCCCAAACATATTTGGGTCTTGTGTTTGTTTGGTTTTTTTTGTTGTTGTTGTTTTTCCCTCTCTGAGACAGGGTCACTCTATGTAACTTTGGCTGGCGCAGAACTCACTATGTAGACCAGGATGGGCCGGAATTCCCAGAGAGCCATGTGTCCCTATCTTCCAAGTGCTGGGATTAAAAGTGTGCAGCACCATTTCTGGCTCCAAAGACCTTCTATATATGAAATGATTCTGTATTTTTATTATGAACAATAGTCATTAGAGATAGTCAATACTTGCTGGACATATCCTGTGGTCTCTATAATATAGTTTGTTATGCATGACCTTAACATTTACACAAGCCTGTGAAGAAGCTGTGGTTTCTGTTAGTGAGAAATCCGAGGGAAAGATGCTGAGCGATAGAAACGGAGTCTGCACAAGTCTGCCTGATGGTGACAGTCTTGCCGTCCCTTGTGGTCTGCCGCTGCCCACGTTGATTAGATTCCTAATTCTCATGAATGTAATTTGGTGTTTTAGAGACGATACTAATTCCACTATTGTATGAATTATATGATAAATGAAAACTTAATTTGACCTATGTCTCAGTTAGGGTTTTTATTGCTGTGAAAAGACACCGTGACCACAGCAACTCTTTCAAAGAAACATTTAATTGTGGTGCTGGCTTGCTCATAGTTTCAGAGATTCAATCCTTTGTCATCATGATGGGAAGCATGGTGGCATGCATGCAGACATGGTACTGAAGTAGTAGCTGAGAGTCCTGGATCTTTCCGGCAACAGGAAGTCGCCTGAGACACTGGGTAGTGTCCTGAGCATAGGAAACCTCAAAGCCCGCCTCCACAGTGACACACTTCCTCCAACAAGGCCATACCCACTCCAACAAAACCACACTTCCTGGTAGTGCCACTCCCTATGAGATTATGGGAGCCAATTACATTTAAATTACCACAACCATTGGTCAAAAAAATTAGTAGCGAGCTTCAGTTGAAATGGCTCAGACCCTATCCCTTGGATTGTTTCATGATTGGCCCTAGTGGTCCATAGAAAGTCATTCATTATATACAGTTTATGTATTTCATTGATGATTTCTTATCATCATAATATGGCCACTAATTTGAGAGGCATGGTGTCTGGGGAATTTCTGTGAAGTGAGTTTTGTCTAGATGCTTGTAGATCCTTTAATTTCAGATAAGTCCATTGAAAGAGATTAAGTTCAAAGCAGTTAAAGAGAAATTTTGTTTCAGCTATAGCTGCTGTGAGGGCAGGAACCTACAGGCAAGATTATAAACCATGAGCATTAACGTAAGAATTGAGAAGTGGATTCATATCAAATTCTATGTATGTCCAAGTAATGACTGGCATAAAGACAAGCAGAGTTGGAGGTATTGTGGCAAATCAGTCAATTAGTAGTGTAGAATTCTGTTTGGGATTTTTGTTTGTTTGTTTCTATAATATGCTTTGAAAACCCTGCTCAGTGTGGAGGACTGAGCAGTTTTCTTACGCCCTGCACTAAATCCTCCTGTTTGAAACCGTTTCCTTCTGATATACATTCTCTTGGTGGGTACAAAATGATACTGATTCAAAGTGTGAGCGGAGAGTTGCATGCCAAGGAATTAGATCCAGTTGTTCCAAAAATAAAGGGAACACCACTGGCCCTTTTTTTTTTCCCGAGACAAGATTTCTCTGTGTAGCTTTGCGCCTTTCCCGGAACTCACTCCGTAGCCCAGGCTGGCCTCGGACTCACAGAGATCCTCCTGGCTCTGCCTCCTGAGTGCTGGGACTAAAGGCGTTGTGCCACCACTGCCCGGCTCACCACTGGCCCTTTAGAGAAGGAGGCTCTGATATACACCAACATGAGCAGTAAAACTGCGTTTATTTAAACTAAGATTTCACCGTTAGACTACTTAACATCAGAAATTCTCTGTGCTCTCTTCACCCATCCCATTCCATCTTTGTAGTCATCACCGCCCCCCTCCCCATGTCCTCCCCTCCCTGACAACCACAGTGATAAAGAAGAAAAGAGCTTATTGTCCCCAAAGTAGTGGCTTTCCCATGTGAATGGCTGCCTGGTGTCACCTAAACTGGAGCACAGTGGGTATACTCAAGGCATAGCACATTAGAGTCTTCCCCTCGATCAGAGGTTTCCCCTGTATTTCCTGCTGTACGCGGGAGTTTGAAAAACAGACTAATTGTATAATCTTATTTCCCGTCTGTTGTTGTATATACTCAGAATTTCCAAAGGAATATGGAAGGGAAAGGCGCCTGTTAGTAAACGCTTAGCCTCTGGCCATGACTCTCTTCCCACTTTGCATATCGAGGGCAAGGGAAATAAAGCACTACACAAGGAGAATCAAAGAAGACACAGATTTCTTCTCTCCTTTTCATATGGATCAGATCTGTTTTGTGCTTATTGGGAATCCTTTTAAAACTAAAGAAAAAAAAAATGAGCCATGGAGAAAGAAGGACAAAAGAAAAGAGAACCGATCAAAGGTCTTTCTAATCAGCCAGGAGCAATCAATTCTTGATTTACAACTCATCTCTACCATCTAGCTAGCTTCCTCCTGACCATGGCTTCTGGGCCACAGTGGTCCAGCAGAATCCCCACCTCCACCCCACCCCGTCCCACCCTTGTTCTGGCTGACGCTCATCTCACTGGATTACCATTGGTTGACGGTCAAGTGGGACTTGGGCCGCAGCTCTGCTCCTCCATTGGACGATTGTCCCGGGAAATGAACCCCACTGTGGCTAGAGGGAAACTGGTTTAACATAACGTCTTAAATGCTTCGGGTAAAGTACCTCTCCTTTCCAAGCTCGGTCTCCCTTTCTGTCTGTGAAAACGATTTGTAATGCAAATGTGCTCCTTTGTGACTGAAGACTTCTGAAGCCATGCAAATTTTTATAATGTAATAGAGGGACTGTTTATCAATGGGTACTATACATTCTTTTTTTTTTTTCTTTTCTTTTTTTTTTTTTTACGTTCCTTTTAAAAGGAGGGTAAACTGTAGTATTAGCAAGTACTGAGGCCAGATAGGCAGTGGACTGCAGTCCTTCAAAAAAAAAAGTCCTTTGAAAATGGTATCAGGCAACACATTTGCGTCTTTTGGAACTAGGCGCTCCAGTTCAGTGGTGACAGGGTAGGAATTGTGTGGCTGTGACCCCATGTCCCTCTGACACCACCGCTTCTGTTGTTGGCTCCCAGTAACCTCATCACCAAGTCCCCATTGCCTTAAAAATTAATTATGATAAGAATTTCTTTTCACTTCAGACTGCTCAAGAATGCCTCACGTGCAGGCTGCAAATTATGAAGTGTAAATTAGGGCATCACTGAGCAGGAAGGGTCCCAAGAAACCAATTTAAGAATTCTCTCCGGATTTAGTGGGGACCTGGAAATAGTCCGTTCGGGAGGAAGCACTTGAAATTAGAATCGACTTGTCATTCCATTTCATGGCATAGTAGGATCAGCTTTTGGGAGAGCATGTGCTAAATATACGTGGACCAAAAAAAAAAAAATTTTTTTTTTATTTTAAAATTTTACTCCTGTTGTACAATTCTCAGAGTCTTATTTAAAAAAAAAAAAATCCCTTGCAGTTGACAGATATCTATTAACTGGAGACTTAGAGCAGTTAAAGAAGGGGTATTACTGTTGTAGCTCCCTTTACAGGGATGAAGAATGTGATGCCCAAGAAGTTCCAGAGGTGGAGGATGGGGTCATAGTGCAGGTAGTGGAGTCATTCTTTTTTGGGAACCTTGTCCTCAGCTTCAAAATGATAACTGCCTCAGCGATTCGAGGTGATTTGAACTCTTTAGTATAAGAACAACAAAAAGGTAGATGGCTAGATGGCTTTAAAAGTGCCATCAGTAAAACGTCCTTTAAAAACCTGTCTTCCTCAGAGAAGACAGGGAGTCCCAGGTGTCTTTGTTTCTAGGCCTTTCTAAGATCCTGGTGCAGGCATGAACTTGCTCCTGGTTTGGGTTTGCCTTCCATTGACCCCTTGGCCTTTGCTTTCTCCACTCTCCTTAGCCATTTGACAATTAGGTTTTTTTTTTTTCTTTTTATCTCAACTGTTCTTACAATCATTGCCTGCCCATTCTCGGTGTGTGCGCATGTGAGTATGAGTGTGCGCATGTATGTACAGGAGTGTGCGCATGTACGTGCAGGAGTGTGCATCTATATTTTTTTTCAAAAACATTCCTTAACTATCATCTAATTTTCAGAGTTCTGATCACATTATACAGAGTATTTCCTCACTAGGGATTTAGAAAGGGAGATGGGGCTAGGGGGAGAAAAGAAAATATTGGTCACCCTGACACATCTTTAAAGCATTTTCTTCCAGATCACCTTATATTTGTACAAGTTAAGGTTGAATCCCAAATATCTCTGGATATATGAAATCCATATTATGAAAGTTTTCACAGCTGTAGACGATCTGGGCACTTTATTCTTTGGGGCTGTTCTGTAATGTCCTGTGTTATGGATACAGTGTTTTGAGAACTCATGTTTACTTCCATTTCTTAAAAAGGTGTCAAGAAACCCAGGAACACAGGAATACAAGCCAGAGGCCAGAAAGTTATAAGACAAAAATACCGATATGAAATACTGTTGTTTTCTAAAGTACACACAAAGCTACATATATTAATATCCTCAAACTCCAAGATGGCCAATTTATTTTTAAAACAAGCACCTGCTTATTATCAACTGTAACAATAACACATTTAATTTTGAGAGAATCTTTTTGGCAGCTGATACTATTTCAAAGTTTAAAATAGTTTTAATGTCTTCTAATAAGCGTCGTATAAGGCACAGGGAGATATATTAGAATGTTTCTTAGCTTTCTGTTAAGCTCAGCAACATTGAACTCATGCTTTTTAGTACCCTTCACTGTTATTCTAGCATATCATAATTAATGAGAAAAAGAAAGATAAAAGTGCAGTTGTTTTATCTTACTACGTTCTCAACTCAAGGGGAAAAAATTAGGGCAAGATTACCAGAGATTTATGAACACAATATATTTTTGGAAAATCAGGTTTCACTTGAAATAGCACATGAGAGTAAAATAAAATGGATGAGAATATGTGTACAGGTAAAGAGCTAAGAATAGTTGTTCAATTGACTGGACTTTGTGTGTGTGTGTGTGTGTGTGTGTGTGTGTGTGTGTGTGTGTGTGTGTGTGTGAATATACATGTATCTACATATACATAGGTACATACACATATATGGCTGTTGTCAGGTGACGAATGCGTATAATTCAATTTTTTAATTGTAAAAAAAGTTTTAAAGAAGCGTTAAAAGTGATCACTCAACCCGAAGCTCTTCTCGGAAAAGGGAAGATACTGGAAAATATAGACACGAGAAATGTTTACATCAGTTTGAAAACGCCTTGATTAACTTTTCCTGATAATCTGTGTTTCCATCTTCTCATACTTGATGCTTTCAGCCAAGTCCCTCTCCCCAGCCCTTGCCCGGTGGGCAGTGAATTCTGCAGGAAAAATCTTACCGGGGTTTTCCTAGCCAGGCTCTTGCTTTTCTCTCTTTTGTTCAGTTGATGGCATGTCTCATTTGGGCTTTGTTTTTTTCAATATATACGTGAGCGAGAGCATGTGATAGATGAATATTTAAAGCTCGTATTTGATAAGAGGACTTTGCACCAGCCCTGCCATGTTCTCGCCTTTAAAAGAAAACATGGACTAAAAAAAAAAAAAAAAAGAACCCAACTGACCCCTTCTTAAAAAGTTATTAGAAAAATGGATGTGTTTTTTTAGGGACAAGGTGGGATGTCACTGTGCTCTTTTCCTTTATGGCCACAGACTTTTTGTTTCTTTTTATGAATTGCTATTAAAAAGAATTAGAGAGGGAAAACAGTTTTAACGTAGAGGGGAGATGCTGTTTTGTGAGCTATTTTTTCTGTCGTACCAAAATTCTATCTAACCTCCCTAAGTATTAGTGACAGCTTAGACACTGGATATTCTCTTTGGTGTCAGGTCCCCGGCATACATCAGAGAGAGTCCTGAAATGTCCCCTCAAAATGCAGTATTGCACATTGATCCTTATTTTTCAGTTTACACAAAATGTCTGTTTCTTGGGCTCTGTGACTCATTAGCTTTATTTTTACCCCATACTTGAAGCTGTGCTCTTTAAATCGTGGCTTCAGGAGATAAATAACATTTTATGTTATTTGAGGGATTAGGCTGGACTCAATTATAGTATTAGTCTCTGGAGTAATATGTTTGTGTTTTTATTTCTCAAAAAATAAAGTCCAGCACCCAAATTCTTCTGGTTGCCCCAGACAACCACCAAAGCATTCATATTCTTACATATCCCAAATGCCGATCTTGTCCAACTCATGTTAACCTTCTCTGTAAGGATCACAAATCTTTAGATAATCTCTTATATCTTAGTAATTTATTTTCTGTCAAACATATAAAACAAATCTTGGTAAAACATTCCATTAAAAAGGGAGAAAGGCTGGAGGACAGTTTCCCTCTGTGGTATGCATTGCATTTTCTGGAGTCCCTGATGAAACACAGATGTTTCAAAGTGCCCACAAGGATGGTTCCTCAAGATCAGACTGATCCCTGGTTAATCTCCGAGACCTTGGGCTTCTATGCTTTCTATCAAAATAGATTGCTTTCTTTTTTGCTGAATGAACTCAATTGAATTTGTAACTGATAAAGTTGAATTAAAAACACCCAAAGTGGAAATCGAACATATTAGAATTTCCATAATGGTTTACTATGCATTTCTTTCCAAAATGTTCCAAACATAATTCAGTTTGGGAGTAAATGTCTCTCTTGACTTTAAACTGTGCCAATATTTACATGAGAACCATAAGTTCAGTTCTGGTGGACATTTTTCTGTATTCTACAGTAACAAGTAAGTGGATTGAGAAAGATGCTGGCTTAGGGTTAGGTCCTTCCACACACTCACCCTGGACAACCACAGAGAATGGTGTATTGCACAAATTTAGTATTTGATTTTGGAAACAAGTAAGAAGAGATGTGCTCCCCTTTTGAAAAAAAAATCCAAAACTGGGCTGGGTAGATGGCTCATTGGATAAAGAGCTTGCCTTGCAAGTGTGAGAACTTGAGTTTGAATTTCCAGAACCTACATAAAGCCAGGCAGAGTGGCCCCCACACGTCTGTATTCCAGGTCCTCTAATGGTAATATGGGACGTGGAGACAAGATATTCCTTGTAAACTGAGACCAGTTAGTATGGTGTGTATGGTGTACACAGCAATGAACAGCCAGGCATCCCTGCCTCAAACAAGGGGAAGGCAAGGACTGTCACCCGAGGTTGTCATCTGACATTTACACACATGCCATGATATGCATGTCATACTCACAGGCATGAATAAGCAGGTGTGCATCTGCACACATGCATGCACACACACGCTAATTATAAATTATAATAAACAACTTTAAGATTGTTGAGACAATTTCCAAGATAATGACTAAGGGTCATTGGCACATTTTCCATAATTACACAATCCCTTTGCATAAATATGAAGAAAAAAATGAGCAAATGAATTTTCAGACACATCAACCCTGGACATTTAGCACTATACTTTCAATACAAGTTAAAAAACCAAATCGATATATTGTAAAATAAAATATATATAAAAAAAGGATAAAAAAAATCAAGATTAATTTCTTTATGAATACATGCCGTGGCCATCTACTTGCATTTCAAAATATGTAGCCCATAATTCAGTGTCCTATTTCCTTTAGGACTTGGCTCTTTATCTGTAACTAATGCTGTGTTAAAAACAGCTTTGTCTCGCCGGGCGGTGGTGGCGCACGCCTTTAATCCCAGCACTCGGGAGGCAGAGGCAGGCGGATCTCTGTGAGTTTGAGGCCAGCCTGGGCTACCAAGTGAGTTCCAGGAAAGGCGCAAAGCTACACAGAGAAACCCTGTCTCGAAAAACCAAAAAAAAAAAAAAAAAAAAAAAAAAAAAACCAAAAAAAAACAAAACAGCTTTGTCTCATTATTTGTTTTGACAAATATTTTTACTCTTTGCATGAATCAGAACCTAGAGTTCATACTTTTATAAGTACAATTTAAAATAGATAATTATTGAATATATACAAAAGTTATCAGTCTTTCAAAAGGAAAATATAATACCCTCATGTTCATTATCTGCTGAAAAATACAGAATTTCCAAACATGTTTCCAAAATATTTGCTTTTCAGTTTTACATATTTATATTTCTAATTTTCTTCCATGCTGAGGCATCTGCTCATGACTTCCGGCTTATTTTTAAAAAATCTCTTTGTGTTAATGCTTGGGTTTGATACTCAAATTCTGTATGTGCCGGATGGCTTCTGGAGACCTACCTCATAAGACGTTTTGGACTTACAAATTTAGCTCAAAACATTAGTGCTGAGTAGGTTTTTATCATCTTGGAAAATATCAATCTTATGCATGTCCATTAAACACAGTCCCTGTTGTTTCTGGTGTTTATTTTGTTTTTGCACTTGGACTTTCAAAGATATTAAAGGTTGAGACCACATCTGCAGTCTATGTAAAAAATCTATTTTACAAAGTGCAGCTTTCTAGCCAAAAGGAAGCTTTTCTTTGTTCTTAGAGGGATAAGTGTATTTTGAGAGGAATTTATCCTTTGGGAGGGAGAGGAAACTGCATTCCCCAAGATGGAAATTCTTGGCTTGTTTTTTCCAACAGAATTATTACTCATTAAGGTTGAAGTCAAGCTGTGATTTGGGCTGTATGTATTTTCTGTTAATTCACTTTAAAAAATGCCTTCCTTCACTATATATTCCCTGTAAACTCTAAGTGCACAGGATAATATATGTGTCCGTCTTTATCTATGGCTATAGAAAATGACATAGATAAATATCACTTTGTGCTAAAAAATAAGCCTGTAGTAATACAGGGGTCAGTCCTGAGTCACACGGCACATAAAACAGACTGGATTTTGAGTCGTGACATCTATACAGAATGTGATACTGCTGAATTTTCATATTAAGAGGTTTTGGCTGAAGGAACTCAGACACATACACAGTATGGCCCCAAATAATCTTGCCAAGAAAAGTTGAGTTTAAAATGTTGGGGAACTGATCCAAGAATAGGCCTTGAACATGTTGCATTCATTACTCACAGCTGTGTACATGAGAAGTGACTTTTCATCCCACCTCCAAGCCCCTACCCAGGGCTGTCACTTTTTTTTTTTTTTCCCAACTTGCTGACCTTTCTGTTCTCACAAAAGAAAACTATGATTGACAGATGGTCCTGCAAAACATTTTGGGGCAATTTAAAAATGTATGCTAATATATTTTCTGTAAACATACTTTTTAAAAGATGTTTCTTTTTTAAGATTGACTGTATTATTTATGTATGTGTGTGTTTGTGTGTTTATGTGTATGCACATGTGTGGGGGTGCCTGTGGAGGCCTGAAAAGGGTGTTGGATCCCTTGCAGCTGGAGTTACACGTGAATGTGAGCCACCCAGTGTGAGCGCTAAACACCGAACTTTGGCCCTCTGCGAGAAGAGCAAATACTCTTAACCACTGAGCCATCTCTGTAGTCCCTAAAAAGGCGTTTCTCATTAGCTTAGTTTTGTTAAATATTAATTAAATAAAAAATAATGAGAAAACCAATTTGATTCCAAGAGGTGCTCTTTGGAAAACAGGAATTTAGAGACCCTTGGCTTACCTACGGGGTAACAGTTTATTTTTACAGCAATTTGAGAAAGGGAAAACCCAGAAATCCATTTCTGTAGACATGAAAGAAATGAATGCCCATCAGTACATACCAGAAGTTGTTCAGTCAGATCTCAGGAAGTAGAGGAGCACCAAGACCTTCCATAGGTGGAGTCAGCACCTCTGTAACTTTATTTTTCCCCTTGTTTGAGACAGGGTTCCCTGGCCCTGGCCTTCCTGGAACTTCCTCTGTAGAACAGGCTGACCTCGAATTCAGAGATCTTCTACCTGTCTCTACCTCCCGAGTGCTGCTGGGATTAAAGGCGTGCGCCATCACCTCATGGCTGAGTTGGCACCTTTTGACTAACTTGTATGTTCTTTGATTCCGTTTCTCTGACCTCTGGGACTGGTGTCCCTTCATTTTCTCTCATGACCAAAAGCTTCCCGTGGGTGTGCTCATTCAGTTTAACCAGGCTTCATCCAGTTAGAGAGCGTCTGTGTGAAGGAGAGCAGACATGCCCTTTCATGGATACTGCCTCTGCCAGTAGTGGCTTTCTTTGGGTCAGCCCCTGGTTCCATCAGACAACTGGGGTGATTCTAGAAAGGCAAGTAGAAGCCGGGCGGTGGTGGTGGCGGCGGCGGCGGCGGCGGCGGCGGCGGCGGCGGCGCACGCCTTTAATCCCAGCATTCGGGAGGCAGAGGCAGGCGGGTATCTGTGAGTTCAAGGCCAGCCTGGGCTACCAAGTGAGTTCCAGGAAAGGTGCAAAGCTACACAGAGAAACCCTGTCTCAAAAAACGGAAAAAAAAAAAAAAAAAAAGAAAAGAAAAGAAAAAAGAAAGGCAAGTAGAGACTCCAGAAGGGGAGTAGACCTTTGGAAAGCCTTGTTTGGCTTGCGTGGTCTCTATATCGTACCATAAATGTGTATATTAGGATAATAAAAATCTATTTTTAAAATATATGGTGCATTTGAAAAGTACTTTATTTTTGCTCACTTTCCTAGCACAGTGTTTGTTGTGATTTCTTCAGGAAGAAATGAATAACAAAATTGAAAGAGGAATGATTTGCATTGTGGGTATTTTTTCCCATCCTTACTAATTCTTGCTAATGGACTCATGTTAGTGTAAGTGCTTCTCTGCTCCAATAAGCATAAAAATCAATGCTGCATTGTGTCGGTATAAATATGTGTGACACACAGGAACAAGGTCCAGTGTTTCCAGCTACCAGAAAATGTACGCTTTGTAGTCTACTAACCCAGCAGATCCAGAGGCAATTTTTATCCAAAACTATCACCGACCCCATCGTTTTCATTAGTAAAATTTATTTGTGATTTTTGGCTGTTGAGGATCCAAAGTGAGGCCAATCTGTGCCTTCCCGAAAGAAGAAATGTCATTTGCCAGTGACACACAGTTAACTGTGCAAAAGGAGAGGGTGGTGCCTCTTCCCCCAACTCCTGCAATTCCAGGAGACCATGATGGTTACTAAGCGGTTTTCCCTGTTCTGGTGTGTTAAAAAATGGCACACGCCTTTAAATCCCAGCACTCGGGAGACAGAAGCAGGAGGATCTCAGTGAGTTCAAGGCCAGCCTGGGCTACACAGTGAGGTCCAGAACAGCCAGCACTACACAGAGAAACCTTGTCTTGAAAAACCGAAAAAGAAAAAGGAAAACTGCCTTCAAATTTTATTTGTACCCATCCAATCTGTCTGAATTTCAAAACAATACTTAACTGTACCCCCATTTCACTATGAAATCTATTTGCATGCACATATATAAATAAAATAAGAAATTGCTCCTCCATGTCATATAGAAGAATAGGATAAATACAGAAATATTTTGTATATTTGTTATTCTGTATATCATGCCTATGTTTTAAATGATCTGAGTCTAGTATTCATTTGCTGATGGTCGTGGCGGTGGGTTTTGTTATGTTTGGGTTAGCTTTTATTTTATATTTTTTGTGATTCTGATGCAGCCCAAGGTCTTGTGCCTTCTAAGCAGGTACTTGACCCGGGAGGTACTTGACACCCCCATGTGCAGTAATATAGATTATTTTGAATTATTTTCCAGATAATATGTACAGTGTAACAAGTATGGTGATTTTGGTACTTTCTTAATACAGTGAATAGTTGCAATAACCAAATGACATTCAGCAACCAGGAGTCAGAAGTCATCAGGACTAGAGGGGAGGACATTTTAACTGAGACGTGAAGGTCCAGTGACAGTCAGCCAAGGGAAGAGGCTATAGTAACAGAGAAGGAAGAAGCTATGGGTACCACAACATATGTCTGACGCTAACACTGGAGAAGCTATATCACAAAGCATCTTATAAATTTGCTAAAGAGTCTAAATGTTTTTCCTCTTAGTAGCTGTGGGGATGTCCATTTAAACTGTTTTCAATCAAAGAATGGGATGCTCATATTAAATTTATTTGTAAAGGTTTTTTTTTTTCTGAATGCAATATGAAGAGTGTCATCAAGCAAAGCAAAAATGAAAGTGGGCATCGTAGTGCAGTCCACTGAAAAACAATGATTGAGTTAACAAAGGTGGCGACCGTGGTGATGGACCAAAGTGAATGTGATGCAGAACGTGTGGACTGATGTGTTGTGGGAAATGGGGAAGATAGGATTAAGAGAGAGGATGTTAAAGAATTGCTGGTACCCAAGTTTGTGTTTGGAGCATTTGGGTGGATGGGTGGGTTCCTTCTACAATACAGGGAATGCAGAAAGAGACAGAGAGGATTGTGGGAGGTTATTATTTTTATTATTATTAGCCTGAACATGTTGCATTTAGAGTTTATATGGGGAGAGCCTGTTGAAGACACTAAGTGATTGGCTATGAGTCTAGCTGGCCATTCAAGCCATAGAATAACAGAATTTGTGATTTAGATGTTGGAAGATGGTAATGACCTAGAAAGTCAGAGAGGGGCAGAGAAAGGGAGTAAGAACATTTAGGCAGAGGGAGTACTGTGACACATGGAGTGCTGGGAAAAGCATAGAGCCATATCAGAGAAAAATCAGATGGTCAAGTGTGAGATACAACCCCGAATGGACCCCTTAAATGAGGGACTGAGGAATTGGTTTTATTCTTTAGTCGATATGAACTATTTGATGATTTGAGCTGGGAAGACCGTTTGCAAATAAGTCACTAGGAAGATTTAGGTGGGATATGGATTGGAGTGGGAATGCAGAGACCATGAAGGGGGCTTCTAAGATCGATGTAATGAGATTCAGAGATGGGGGGGGCTTCCAAAGTAAAAAGTGTAAATGGGAGAGGCAGCTGTGAAAATGGAAGTGTTACAGAATATTCCGTTACACTGTGGGAAGATGTGTCACTGTGACTGGATTATTAAAAAGCTGAACAACCAATAACTAGGCAGCAGGTATAAGCGGGACTTCTGGACAGAGGGATTCTGGGAAGAAGGGAGGAGGGGTCGCCAGCCAGACCTGGAGAGGGGCAGGAGGTGCAAGATGGAAGAGGAGATCACATGGTAGGCCATAGATTTTAAAATATGGGTTAATTTAAGTTATAAGAGCTGGTTGAGACAAACCTAAGCTAAAGGTCAAGCTTTCATAATTAATTAGAAGTCTCCATGTCATTTTTGGAGGAGCTGGTGGTCCAAAAAAAACATGGAAGTGCCACCGTTGCTTCTGAGTGGAGACGGCATGATGGAACTGAGAAAGAAGATAATGTTGAAAATGATAATAAATTTGGGGCAAAAGAGAAAATCACAAGAGCCTGGTTTGGAGAAATATGTAACCAACCCCCATGTACATAAATTTATGGTTTATTTCATAGAATTACACTTGAAAGTTAGTATATCAGTATATTTTTTTAAAGTTTTTTTATTAACATTTTTGTGTGTCTGATGTTTATGCATGTGAGTGAATGATTTGCATTTGTGTGTGAACGTGGATACATGTGCGCCGCAACATTTGTACAGAGGTCAGAGGATAGCCTCAGCTGTTGATCTCCGCCTTCTACCTTGTTTGAGACAGCAGCCTGCCTCTAGGTGAGTTTGGGGATCTGAACTCTGGTCCTTGAACTTGTCTGGCAAGCACCGTTACCAACTTAGCCATCTCTCCAGCCCCTTCATTTTGTTTTGAGTTTTTCAAATGGCATCTCAGCTACAGACCAGATGACATTTTTCTCTTTGCAGTACAGTGTAAGAACAACAACAACAAAAGACTTAGAAATTCATTCTAAAATAAAGTTGAATGAGAGGCCTCAGTATCCTTGCCAAGTGATGGCCAGCCATCTTTGTTGGGCCAGCCACTGTGAGGACACCCAAGCATGCAATGCGGCCATCATTGTTGAACCTGGAATCTGAGTACTTGGCTTTTGCAACAATCAGCAGAACACGGGATGCAGAAAAGATGTGGAACATTTCCACGGGGATTGCCAAGGCACAAGAGCTTCTCTGCTGGTATCTTTGAAGTCTGTGAAAACAAATCCTGGACGTAGCCCAAGAAGAGTCTGATGCAAATTCAAACCAATCAAGAAGGCTAGATGCCGTTTCCACTTAAGTAGCTGTCTGTTCTGGGGGATCATGGGAAGTATTGTCACGGTCTTTTCTGGTGGTCTTCGCCAGTCCCGTGGTTTTATGGAAGTTATGGTTTTGTTCAAGAGAGTCAGTTCTCCCCGCCAGACTGCTAGAGAAAGCTATTCCCCCCAGTTGTCTTGCTTCAGACCGTCTACAAATGCAGTCTTCCTATATCATGACTTCTGTCTTCGGTGTGTATACTCCAGGTGAAGCGTTTCGCTTAGCGTCTGTGCAAGTGAGTTGGTTGATATTATTTGCCTCTTTTTGTAAGGGACTCAATTCCCCTCCAAAAAAACTGTGTGAACTCCTCCTGAAAAGAAAGACAGGAGTCCCCAGCCTGTGGACCTAGTGTGAAGATGTTAAAAAAAAAAAAAAAAAAAAAAAAAAAAAACCAACCCTGGCAATTGAAAGCTGCTTATAATACGGAGATTAGACATTCTGTCTCCAGCTTGGGAACAGGGCTGGCATCCGCTAAACAGGCAACTATGGGCCTCCCTGCCTGCCTTCTTAGGGCCAGAGAAAGGCCCCAAAGGAAGCAGCTGCCAGCAGGGCGGAGTGGGAGAGAATAGGAAATTGATTTGAAATAGGAGAGGAGAAAAAGCGCAAGCATGAATTTCAGAATTTTTCAAATATTCCCTTTTTAGGCATACGCACAGTCGCTGCCTCTGCAGATGAAGGTAATCTTGAGTTCTTCTCTCTCTCACGAGGGAAGAGAGGCGGTGAACCCACCGCTCGTTCACACAGCAGAAGGACCCGAAACTGCTTGATTTCTTCATAATTGGAAGAAAATTGATACGGATTAGCGCTCTGCTTTATTTTACTATTCGTCTTGACCTCTTGGAAAGAAAGAGTTTGAATATTATAAACATTCTAATTTTAGAACAAGAAAAGCAGTTTTTTCCCCCCTACTAGGTCTAATGATATTAATTTAAATCTCACATTAATCAGAGGAGGCTGGGCAGCTTCGTGTTTGACTGTGAAGGTGGCAAGGATTCTAATTTTCTGACGACAGCAGATCTGGCCTCTGCGGATGCCCCTAGGCACTTCTTACTGGCCCTCTCTGTGGTTTTGCTTCAGGAGGCAGCGTGTTCACGATATTTAGAATCACTAATAAGTGAAGGATATGTCTGCCTTCCACAAAGGAGCAGACTGCCAGGTGTGCAGCCCTGCGAATAGGAAACATGAGGCTCTGTCTCTGTGTAGACTCACCGCGATCCTCTGTCCTGTGAAAAGGAGGATCTAAAGCAAAGAGGGGCCGGTTACCGTTAGGGTCTGACCTGGGGTGATGCCGTGTGATCTCTTCAGGCAGGAAGTGGGTGACGCATTCAACCTTCAGTTGTGGGAGACTCCGATTAGCAGAAGCCACTGAGAGGATGCGGAGTCATTAGAGGATCCTTCCCCCCCCACCCCCTTTTTTTAAAAAAAAATCTTGGCGTGATCAGACACCAGGTGGCCTGGGAATTGAACCCGGGTCCTCTGGAACATCAGTCAGTGCTCTTAACCACTGAGCCATCTCACTCCCCCTGGAGTCGTTAGAGGAAGCCTTTACAGCACAGGAGTCGTGTGCAGCATCCTGACAGTTCAGTTAGCAACACCCCTCATCGCGGACAGTGGGCCCGTGGGATTGGAAGGAGCTGCAATCTTCCGATCACTCGTGACAAAGTAGCCCCCATCGCATCTGAACCCAACCCATTGCTCACGTGTTTGTGGCGATGGGTGTGTAAGCAAGCCTTCTGCACCGCCCCTTGTATACAACAATTACATCAAGTATATAAAACTTGACAATGATTACAAAGGATGTCACTGGTTAGTGTATTTATTATACTTCATCTCTAACCGTTATTTTTAGAGTCTACTAACTTCTGTTTGTTTTAAATATATATACATATATGTGTACACACACACACACACACACACACACACACACACACACACACCAACAAAATAAATCTTAAATAACAAAGAACTCCGCTACTGAGTCCTACCCCCAGCTCTCTCGCCTCTTTATAGGCATGGCAATATGGCTGCTGTTTTTCACCGTGGAAAGTTCACACAAGAAGCAGAATTAAGACAGAGCTGGGTGTTTTGAATGGCCTGTCTCTATTAAGATGTATACATTCAGAAATGACTACTATGAGGGCCCTTTACTCTTCAAAAACACAATAAAACCTTAATCTGAAATTTATAATGGGGTAGGCTATTCAAATAAACAAATCCAACGGTCACATGCAAGAGGCACAGTGGGATAGAAGAGGAAGGGCCTTCAGGAACGAGTAATACTGTAGCCAACCAGAGGGTGCTGGGGACGTTGGTCAGTGGCTGAACATTTGCCTAGTGTGTGAGGCCTTGTGTTCTGTCCCCATGCAGCAAAAACCAACAAAAACAGCAATAACGACAAATGAAATTAAGCCAGGAATGCTGGTGAATGCTTGTAATGCCAGCAACTGGGGGTTGTTACTGGAGGGTATGGAGTTCAAGGCCAGCCTCGGCTACATACGTCCAAGCCCAATATGGGGTACCAGAGACTTGGGGGCCAGGGAGGGAAGGAGAGAGGGATGGGAAGAATGGAAATGAATGGACATTTAAAGGATGAATGCAAAAGTCCTGGGAGACTCCTTTTCCAGAGGGAGAAGTGTAGATAAAGACACCTAGCATCATACATCTAGGTAGAAGGTTTCCTGATTTCTGGAGATTGGTAACATTTCTTCATTTAGACATCTCAAGGTGATATATACCATATTGATACATAAACTTACTTTTTTGGTTTTTCTTTTTTTAATTTTTTAAAGGTGTATTTCTATTATTTTTAGTTACATGTAAGGGAGAGAATGTGCACATACATGTAAGTGCCCACAGAGGTCCAAGGTGTCAAACCCCCCTGGAGCTGGGCTTCCAAGCAGTTGTAAACCGCCTGATGTGGATGCTGGGAAACAAACTTAGATCCTCAGGAAGAGCAGCATGTGCTCTTAACCACGGAGCCATTTTGGTTTTTCGAGACAGGGTTTCTCTGTGTAGCCCTGGATGTCCTGAAGCTCTGTAGACCAGGCTGGCCTTGAACTCAGACTTACCTGGCTCTGCCTCCAGCTTCTGGGATTAAGGGCATGTACTACCACATCCCATCTAAAAACTTATTTTTTTTTTTAAAGATAAATTCTCACTATATATATATGCCAGATCAGCCTTAAACTCAAAATACCAGGACTCAATGTGCTAGGATTTCAGGTGTGGGCCACCATGTCCAGCTTGAGTGTGGAAGATATTGATGTGATCTTGCTTTATGTTCCTTTATTTCTAAGTGGGTCCACTTTATCATCAGCCACAGGATGTTTATTCAGGTACTCTACATTATGAATTAAAAGACACGTGTTTATCTGAATTTCAGTCAGCGATTTTCCTAACTCAGAAGATAAGAATTCATGGTTTCTTAACATTGCTGGGGATGATCACCGGCAATAGAATCAGCTTTTTATTGTATAAATGTCCCACTATAATTTAGGACTTTTCTCACTATCATAAATTACTATTAAGCACCCCCTAATCCAACTGTACTTTTCTGGTTAGGGGATTTCTAATTCTAACCATCCTTCTGAAACCCCGCCAGAAAGTCTTTGAAGCAGACTTACCCAACATCCCCCGTGGAATACAGTGGAATACAGACCCCCTGAAGGTGTGATTATTTAACATGGACTTGTGCCTACCACTGAGAGCCTTTCAGCTTATCCAGTCTGCTTACGTCATCCGAACCAAACCTGTCTAACTGTAGTTAAAGTGACATACGGATATATTGACCTAATGGGTAATATTATGAAATTAATTCTAAATGGCTCTACCTTGCTCTGCCTTAATCTTTGAAGTTCATTCAAATGATCATACTGCGCAAACTTTTTGTTGAAAATCTTGCAAAGGTCCCTGGCCAGAAATAACATAATTTTGTGTGTTTTCCCAGCGGTTTCCATTTTGAAGTCAAATTACCACCATGAATGATGGGGCTTTGAAGTGTCTGGATTGTCTGGTGTCAAAAGCTTCATGTGGACTTGTGCCTCAGTGGTCATGATCCTGTGTTTGTCGAAGCCTCCAGAGCCGTGGTCAGTTAGTTTAGCATTGATTCGATGCCTTTATTTTGTCTTCCAATGTTTCTGGCAGATCTAATTCCCTCTGCACCAGTTCTCCTAAGAGAAAGAGGTAATGCTAGATGTTTACGGTCTCTCAGAAGCCAGAAGCTCCCAGGATGAGGCAAACAACTGGAATTCTCCTTACCCAGAAGTCTCTGCGTCTCCTGTTATTGACACATTTTTTTTTTTTCCTGTATACTTTCTTGTTGTCCTGCATGCGTCAAAAGGGGGAAAACTCTCCTGAATTTTATGTGAGTTTCCTGCTGGAATTGCTTCTAACAAGACACTAAGCATACTTGATTTTTACAAATTGGTACAGGCCCTATTTAGGAATTTGTCTTTTAAAAAAGGGCACTGCCCCCACCTCAGAGCATTTAAATAATGAAGACACAGTATTTTTTTCCCCCAAGTTTTAAACTAGCCTTGTTCTGTGTGGATTAAGGAAGTCCTTTCAGCTAAAAATACCTTAGGTGTTTTGAACACGTAGTAGTCATTCAATAAATGTGAGTGGAATTAAAATATAGAAACTTGGAAGAAGAAGAAAAAGGATCTAGCTTGTACACTACCTCTCTCCATTTCCTCACTTCCCTTTTCTTTTGAACAACCATTAAGGCTGACATTCACCCCGTTATTGTTCGAGAAATTATTACCCTTTCGCTCACAAATTGCTTCTTCTTGCCAGTTTTAAGAGCTCCCATTGTCCTGAGTATTAATGTGCAACAGGAAGTCTCATTAACCATCACAGACCCGTTCCCAGTCCCAGACCACGACGAAGGCTGCCCTGCAGGACTTGTCCTGTTACACTACTCATTTTCTCCAATTTCCTAGAGGTCACCTTCTGCCTCCCTAGCACTGACCTCTTCTCCACGGTGCTCATATGTCAGGAATCCCCAAGATTCAAGCCGGGTGCTTGGCTTTCTCTGTTTACACATTGCCTCTAGATCTCAGCTGTGATCCTAAATAGCACCCTACGGAGCCGGGCCTGAGACTCCCCGGTGCAGAACTCGGTCACCTCTTTATCTCTGTCTTCTGGCTGGCATGTTTCACAGACCGTCTGGTAAGATGCTCACTTCCCATTTTCTCTCACTGTTTTCCTTGTCTTTCCACTAGACTTTATTCTTTTCCTGGACCTCCATCTCTAGTCGAGGCTTGGGGAGTTTGTGGCTCTCGGCTACCTCCACCCTCTGTAACCAAAAGTTTAGAGAAGAGCCATCAAGACGATGTAAGAGATTTTTAGAAGCCATGTGTGAGGAGATGGTAAAATAACAATACCTTGAGTTTAGCATGACCATGGATTTTAAGGGAAGATTGAGAAGATTCATCTTCAAGTATGTGAAGGCCCTTATTGAGAAATGGTGGCCAACTGTTCCTCGCTGATATGTGGTTCTGGTGAAGGCATTGGCTATAAATGGTGCCTTTAGAGGGGATGCTCTCAAAACAATGAGTAAACACTGTCATATGTTACTTGAAAGGATATGGCATAGTACAACTTTCCAGAAAATAAATTATTCTGGACAAAGTGTTAATTTTCATGAACTATATTTGAAAGAGATCTGTCGTACATCTTCAGCCTAGATCATGAATTATGCTTATATCCAGTGTTATAGTTTTTTGATTTTTATGACCAAAATATATGTATTATAGAGTTTATAACAATGACTTGAACTATTATAGATGGTGATGAGTAGCATTAGGTCACAACTTTGGTCCTCCAAATGTATGTTACTTTAGTAGTGTACATGGGTGGGATTGTAGATGCAGGGGTGAAGGAAGAGAGGCACAGTAATTACATCATCAGATTCCAGTAAAAGCAAATGTCTGAACGATTTTAATTAGCAAGGTGCTTCTTGAGTCTGGATTATTTGTTTCTAGTGATCCTTCCCTCCACAAGGCAACATTTACTTAGTACCTAGCTCGTACAAGTTAAGGAGTCAGCAGAGGAATTGTTCTTTTGCCAGACAGTTTCCTTACCCAGCAGTCTCCATCTCTGTGATGTGTTTATGGTCAGGAAGGAATTGGGGACAAGAAGACAGGCAGCAGAACGAGTATGAAGACTGATAGAAAAGGGTATCTACAGAGTTCAGTGGGAGCACACAGCAGGACCCTTCATCTGGTCTCGGCCAATCAGGAAAGGCTGAGAAGAGGAACTTCCTTCTACGTCACATTGTGAACAAGCTGTGATTGATCGAGTCAAAAGCAGCCCTGCCAAGCATGCAGCAAAGTGACGTGTAAAAAGAAGTTCACACGTGCTTTGTGTTCACAAAACAAAAGAACACACTCATAAAACAGAAGAATGTGTTAAAAACATATTTTATGTGGCTGTTCTGTCGAAACACCACAAACCAACCCAACATGTGTTTGTTGACAAAGATCTGGAAATCATTCGTACTATTGATCATCTGGAAACTTTTGATACTGTAAAATTTTAAAGGTAAATGTCAAAGTTTATATGACTTCTGTGCTGCGTTCAGTACATGGAGGAGTTGAGTGGTACCTAAGGTCTCACCATGACAGGCAGCTTCTTCTCTGGCGACACTCATCTCTTCTTCTCATGAATCGGTAGTTCTTCATTCTCTGAGGCAAAGAAAAATATTTGCAGTAGTATATGGGATCTCTCAGACACGCTGCCTAGTTTTTGGACATTAACTACAATGGTTCTGAGGCCGATGTATTGTGGTATGGGAAAGGGAGTGGTTGAAAATTAGTCCAGATTGATGGCACGGCTGTTTAATTAAAATCATTCATTCATGTTTATTTATCGCATCTATATTTATTAAACTTGGACTGTCAGAGAATAGACGCAAAATATCCCTCCAAGATGTATTCCTGTTTCCAAGGCCTAAGATTAGGTGAACCTCAGTAGGTTGCCATGCATAGATAGACACTGCCATCCCTGGGTGGGCCTGGGAATTAGTATTGCTGCCTACACTCATGTGCTAGAGATGAACAGTTTCTTCCATGTTGGCCCCTCCTGAACTTCTGGAGTCTGTTGGTTCACAGATGGAATGACGTTCTGTACTTCTCCGTACTGGAGACTGCCTTCTAATGGTCCTTTTGGGTGGCGTTTGGCTTGGTCCTGCAGCTCTTCCAAGCGTTTAGTTCCTGGTATCCCTAGCCCTAGCTAACTCAGGCTGACCATCGGATTCCTCTGAAAACTCTACCCTCCTGCCCTGTCCAGTTTCTCCACCAGGTAGGAATGATCTTGCTTTCTCACCCTGTTATCCCCGACCTGGAAGCTTGCCAGTAAGGAGGCAGGCGCTCCCCAGGCTGCTTGGATAGAGTGCCTTGCTTGATTGCCCCCTGCAAGGAATCCAGACCTCATCACACACACACACACACACACACACACACACACACACACACACACACACACACCCAGACCCTGCTTCCTCCTCTTCCCTGTCTGTACAGACCAGCTAGGCCCCAGCAGGCAGCTGCCCAAGGTCATCTGAATTCAGAAATAAGGACCGGTACACAGAGGCACACAGCGGCATGATTGCACAGCCCAAGGAAGAGTTTCAGGTCTTTATCATGTACTTGGAGTTAAGAAGCATTTGCTTTCTTTTGGTGAAATAATTTCATGGCTTTGAAAACAAAGAAAGAAGCTTACATTTCGGAAAGGATTTCCCACGTGGCCATTTCATATAGCTGTAAAATAAATATATAGATTGTAGGTGGAACTTTCCTGTTGGTTAATTGAAAGCATCACCTAGATATGAGGCTAGCTCTTTAGATTTGTTGCAGGTACCCATGAAAAATTATGACCTGGCCTTTCTTTCAAGATTCTGTTTCCAAGCCTTTATCTCTGTTGATGTGCATGTGGCCCTTGAACTTTATTAGAAAATAGAACCAGAAATATGATTTTAAATAGAGTTTTAATCAACTTGTAATGGAGACCATGTGATTGTTAAAAAGTTATGTGTGCTACTCAAAACGAAAAATGTTCCCGAAACCTGAGATAAAAATCTAAAATTTCATGCACAACACTTGACCAGAGTAGTTGTATAATTATTATGTACCAATTGACGTCAGCACACTTTGATGTCAGTATATTGTAATTTTTGGTAACAGTTTCTTTGACATATTTATTCTAAAAAAGAAAAAAAATTCTAAATAAAGATACAATTCTTAGCGGAATCCTTCTAGTGACAGACACATAGTGGTACATGATAATCTCTAAATCAACATTTAGGAATGTTTTAAGATCATTTTGTTCCTCTACAAAATTTCCAGCTTGCAAACAATACTAATATTGGCACACCTTTTATTTATCCTCTTGAAGTATTTTTAAAACACGAGAAATTAAGGTATTAGGCCTTTTTCTTCCCTCATCTAAAAGCCACAGATTATCATTTGGAAACTGGAGCATCATGTTTTAGTGTAGGTGATGCAACCTGTCTTGATGACTTTGGCTTGGAAAGTGAGCTACACATTTAACACCAGTTTAACTATTGAGTCAATTCTGTAAAACAGTTGTTTGGCTGAGAATCCCTCACACTGGAGACCCAGCCTAAGCCTTGGCATCCTGTAAATAGGTGGGTACACTCTGCACCTCCTTAGATTCCAGTATCCTCATCTTTAAAATGGACTACTACTACTACTACTACTTTCTCAAAGGGCCTTAAAGAATTTAAGTAGTATGTGTCGACGCAGGGTATTGCACTCACCTACCATGCTAGTGACCCTAGGTTTGATACCCAGGACAAAACCAAAGAAGATATGCACCAAATGCTCAGGATAATGCTGTTAAGACGTGAGATGCTCTAAGTGTTGGAGTTTTACTTTGTGTTAGTGTCTCCGACAGTCTGGTTGCAGTGCTTAATAATTATCAGGGAATATGATCATCTGAGTTTCAGCTGCATTCTGATTCTTCAAGGCTGTAGGCCTAAGTAGGGAAAGGCCAGAAGCACTCTGAATATGAAGCTAAGTTAGTACCAGTTTGAAGTAACAGCTCATTCATGGACTCTTTTAAAAAAAAATACAATTTGCTTTGATTTGGTTTGGTTCATGCATTTTTAAAAATCTTCCTTGTGGTGTGCAGTCATTAGGGTTTTATGCCTAAAGAACTGAATTCAGTTATAAGTAAAATTCATTTAATATTGCAAGTATGATTCCATGTGGTTATTTATTCACAACATAAAATAGCCACATAATTCAACATATTTAATAGCGTCTGCTCATGCAACTGTAGGGAATTCGGCAGATCTTCGACAAGAACTACTTGAGTTGTGAAAGGCAGGATCCGTAATGCTAATTAACCCCAGCATCATCAATATGGCAAATGATGGTAGAAGGAAACAGGATCTGAATGTGTGCCTCATGCCTGTACATTTCCCCGTGAGACCCTTTGGTGGGCTCTTGTGTTTTAAATGGTTGTGCCTGGATGCATGGTATGATCCCCAAACCGTGGTTTTCCATGGAAGATGTATGGAGAACCCATCCTTTATGTTTCAGCAAAGGAAATAATTTAAAAGCAGCTCTTCCTCTGTCTCCTCCTCATCGGCTGCTGTCTCTACTCAGCCTCTCTGAAAGTCAAGCCATGATAATTCTCAAGGGATGTCGTCTTCGTCTAATTTGTAATAATCATCTTTGTATTCAGAAAAACTAGACGTAGACACACATGTAACATGCTTCCAATTTTATGCTATGTAAAAATTTGCCTAACCTGGATCTGATATTTATAATTGGGCATTGCTCAATTAGCATTTTAAATTGGAATTTTAATAAATGCTATCAATCAGTGACCAATTTGCATAGCATTTATCTGGGGGAAATGAGCGTGCCAAATATCGGTCTTCTTAAGATTCATCTTGCCCCAAACTGTGATTTTATTTAAGCTCTTAGAACCATTCATTCTTCCATGAGAGCGTCCATCTTCCTGTGTTCTCATGTTCTGGTCCAGATCTGCAAATCTGTGGCCATCAAATTCAAGAGACACATTTCCCAAGGACAGACAAGCCCCTGGGTCTTAGCAAATTTGAACTGTGCAGTGTTCTGCCTAGTTAATTTCTCTAAGACTCCAAGAACAGCTTCTTCAATCTGTTTTCAGGTTATATAGTGTGCATTTGCAATGACTTCGGGCTGTCCACCCCGAGAAGAGTCAATCATTGCAAGCTCTGTGAAATGATTCTTTTCAAAACAGTTGATTTAGGAAAGTATTTGTTTAAGAGCTTAGAATTTTTTTTTTGGTGCCCTACAAAATATCTATTGTTCTCTTTTTTGACCCAATTTTACTGAAGAGAATTTCAAAACCTTGAAATAACTTCAGATTTTAGACTGTCAAAGGAATGTCTAAATTTTAAATAGTTGCTATTTGAAAGTAACTCCTATGATACCTTAATAATGCCAATTAAAGGTCCTCTATACCCATCACTCACAACACAGCCCGGAATAAGGTGTGCTGGTGAATCATGGTTTTAGAAGGGCCTTCGTTATGAAAGGGAAGAACAGTAAGATGTAGAGGCGTGCTTAAATATGGAGTAGCAACAGCTAATTCTGGGTATGATGATGAATGTCTGAGAAGGAAAGTCTCTGTAGGGAAAGGTTTTGCATTCACAATCTTGGGCCCTTAAATATAAAACGTAGCAAGGCTGAGGTCCAGGTAATAGTCCTCCTCCCCCATGCAAAAAAAAAAAAAAAAAAAAAAAAGAAAGGAAGAAAGAAAAAGACACACATGGTTATTGTTGAATCCTGGGAATGTGGAAAGTGATTATCTTTTACCAGAAGAAAGGGGGAGTGGAAGTACGTGGATTCTTGAAAAAATATAGGGAAAAAAATGATAGTTTCTTTTCTAGAGTATTATCATTTGGGGTGTGTGTGTGTGTGTGTGTGTGTGTGAGTGTAGATAAGAGAGTTAAACTGCACAGTGAAAACTGGTAGCAATATATTGATTAAAATGAGTGTTATAAAGTGTTCTAGTTTTCTTTTTTATATATAAAAAGAATTGAGTTTGGGGCTGTTAAGAAAACACTGGTAAATCCAAAAATCCTTGAACAGCCAGCCATTCTCGGTGTGATGGAGGTAGTGTTTGAAGAGGTAGGTAGAATGTTCTCGAAGAAGGAGAAATTAAAAGGTAGGCAGGACATGGGACCGGAAGCAATGAAAAAAGATAAAAGTAGAACCTCAAGAAGGGAAGGGACAGTTTGGGAAACAAAAATTTAAGCGCAGTAATATTGAAGTATGTTTTATTTCAAAGTAGAGCTGGTTAGAACCCATTAGCTGTGGCAGATCAGGTTGGCCAGCTCTGCACTCCATTCAGAGCTCAGACCCCTCGGTTTTAAGCTTCCTGTCCCAGGGCCCCTGGTGACTGTCCCCATCATCAGGAGGGGAGGAGGGGGCGAAGGGGGCGAGCACCAGGGCGCACTGCCGCCCCTGCGTCGTCGTCCCAGGGCCGAGAGTGGCTGTGCGCCGCCGTGACCGAGGCCCAGGGCGAGCGCGGGCTGCGCGGGTCCCCGCGGCGCTCCCAGGCGACACCCACCCACGCGCTGCGCACGCCGGGCCGGGCGAGCGAGACTCCGGGCCGCGCGTGGACTCCTCCCGCCTGCAGGTACGGAGCCGGTGCGCCTCTGCCGGGACTTAGTTGGGCCGACCGGCGGCGAGGTGGCGGTCACCGGGGTGGGGGAAATGCAGCGGGTGCGGTGCGGGAACGGTGGCTCGAGCCAGGGGGTCGGGCTTCAGGCTGCGCGGGGAAGGAGATTCTTTGTATAAGCCCGGGAAAGTAGCGCGGGTGGAGGATACGGACCCTTGCAGGGTGCACAGCAGCCTGCCGAGCAGTACGGGGAGCCCACTGCCGTCTCGGGGTGTGCGCGTGTGAGTGTTGAGTGTGTGTGCGCGCGTGTGTGCTGTGGATGGGGCGGCCGCTCCCTCCAGGGTCTCCGGAGCATGCCGGCCGACCAGTTTGCGAGCAGTTTCCAGGCTGCTCCGGCTCGAGGGTGCCCGAGTGTGCGCGCGTGTGTGCCTGCGTGCGCGCCTGGGTGTGTGTGTGTGTGTGCGTGTGCGCGCGTGTGTGTGTGTGCGTGTGTGTGTGTGTGTGTGTGTGTGCATGCAGAACCGTGGCGAGTGCCAGGCGGCGGTTCGGCCGCGGCGGGGCCCGGCCCGAAAGGGTTAAGCGTCGCCGCCGCCCCCTCGGCGGCCGGGTGTAAACAGAGCAGCTTCAGCCTATCATGTCTGGCTGCCGCTCGCAGCCGGAGCCCCGAGCCCGGCGCTGTAACGCGATCCGCTCCCAGACCCAGGCAACTTGGCAGCGCCGGGCTCCGCTCCTCCGCACGGCCACGGCGAGGGCGCGCGGCGGCGGCGGCGGCGGCGGCGGCGGCAAGGTGGGTGAGCGCGGCCTGGGCGGGTCCTCCGGAGCCCCGCGCGGGTCCGAGGGCGCCTGGCTCCCCGCGCCCGGGCGCGCGGCGGCGGAGGCGGCGGCGGCGGCGGCGGCGGCTCCGCGGTCCCCCTCGGTGTGGGTCCCGCGGTCGGTCGCCCCCGGTGGTGGCGGCGGCGGCGGCGGCGGCGGCGGGATGGGAGGAGGCTCCTCCGCGCGGGGTTGGAAATCGGTGCAGAGGCAACATTAGCATCTGAAATGAGGTGGCTTATTTTTTTTTTTTTTTTTTAACCCCTGACGGGCCAGATTTTTTAAGGATGTAGGAGAAGGTTCGAGGCAGAACTTTCCCGAATACTCTTCACTCTTCGTCACCCGGAGTGGTGCAGGTAGCCACGGGGAGATGGAGTCTTTTGTTCCCGGTATTTTTTAATTAAATGGGTTTCTAAAATGAGTACCATACAGTCCTAATCCACGAGGTAAAACTGCCCTTTTTCTTCTTTCTTTCTTTCTTTTTTCTTTTTTTTTTTTTTTTTTAACCTCCGTGTGTTCCTTGACTTTTGCCATATATCTTTTGGAATTTGTTTGGAGCAAGTCTTAGCGGTCGTGGTTTTGAATTATTCATGTCAGAAATGTTTAAAAATCTGCTTCGCACGTAAATGAATCAACCTTTTGGTTCTATTAACCGAAATCCATCATACTAATTGCTTAATGGGGGGGAAAGGTACAAAATAATCCTGCTAATTAAAAGAGCAGGTTTTCGCCTGCGAAAGACCCTGTCCCTTTTTGTCGTGAGAGAATTTTAAGGAGCACAGCCACTGAAGAAATTCAACTTCGCAGATGTGCCTCGGTGTGGATTACTTCTGTGGAAAAAAGAGTTTGGGGATACTTGGGGAAAACTTACGTAGTTCTAGTGAAAAAAAAATCGTTTGCCTATTTGTGTGTGTATTTTCATAAAACAAAGATCTGCGGCAGCTCCCAGAACGAGGAGAAATCACGTCTCCGCCCTCTCATGTGCTAGCGTGTATCTCTGCAACATCTTATAAATGATACATACCGATGCATGTGCCTGTGTCACAGAGTCATTTTGTCTCTGAAAGCCTAATATAATCAAATTCAGTGTTTTAAGATGGTGTAGTTGCAGATTTGATCCCCTCCCACTAAAGTGGAAATACTTTCGGTAATTGAAAGCAGATTCAAGTCTGGCGTGGTGCAAGCCAAGGTTTTCATTTTTTAAATAAACCTTTTGTTCTCTGCTTTTAAATGTTTCGGGGAGCCATCCAGAGACCTCTGTGTGCTAATTATTAAAGTAGTTCTTCAGAAGGGATTGAAAATATCCAGAGAAGGCATTTTAGAAATACAGCTAACTTAGAAAGCTTCTCTCTCTGTGTGTAGGGTGTTTGAGTGCAGCGTTCACACACACTGTCTGCGCCCCAGATTTCCCCAGCAGATTCTCAGGCATTCAAGTGCAACTGTAATGTTTCAAACACACAACCTCCAAGCAGAGTCCATGTGTTTACAGTTTAAAAACTTGGGGAATTTTTGTGTTCTCCCGTTTTTAATCCTGTGATTTGCACAACCTGATGATGAATTTAAATCTAGCAGAAAAGTCTGTTTAATTTAAAGAGATGTTGATTACATGCTAGCTGATAGACTGAAATTTGAAAAAAAAAAATGATTGCAGGTTGTTAATCTGGTTCCTGTCTCATCTCTGTGGACGACGTGTTAAAAGCTTTAAAAAAAATTGACTGGTAAGGACTGAAATTAGAATAAATTGTAAGCAAAGAGTCACTTGATCTAGCTAAGAAGATGGAAGGGGGGTACCTCACCTACAGGGCATGGGCTCTAAACTGAATTATGAAATCAGGAGGGAGAAAGGTCAAAGAGTTACACTTCTGACAATGATAATGGAGATCAGAAAAACACAGGCATATCCTGAATATTTAATCATTAGCTTATTAACCCGTTACACGGATTATTAATGTAAGAAAATATGAACGGCATAACTCGTGGTTTGCTTTCTTAAAAACTACTTGGTAGCTGTGTGTTGGACCCTTTTTTTTTTTCTCACCTCCCAGACAGGAGTCTTTTGAACCCATTTCTTTCATCAATTTGAAGTGAATTTAACTCATCTTAATTTGAAAGGTCCTCGGTTACTATTTCTCGTGCCTAAGTTCCCTTATAAAAATCATGTTTAAAAATTATTAGGAAAATATTTACACACACACACACACGCACACAAATCTTACCAAGTTCCGGCAGTGTTGCGTCACGTTTCTTAGATACCAGTGGCCTAGTGTATGGCATAATAAAATTTAGGTTTGTTTTTTTTTTTAAAGATTTAGGAAGAGAAAAGACAGTTAACATGGGCGCCATTGTAGATTTCTGAACCCTGATTTTGGTGTAAAATCCTTATCTAAATGTTTAACCTAACCCCCTTCCCCCACTTTTTTCATGGCTTTCCTTTCCAACTGGCTTTTATGCCCTTCCATGTTTTTACTTGGCGAGGGGGTGCGTGGGATCTCCTGCCATCCAAAATAATACGTTCAACTTATCATGGGACATCTGTCTTTCATAACGTAGGCAAGTGGCAGAGGAGACATTGTCTACAGACAGTGATCTTGATAATTAATGCCATAAGGTAGATTAAATACTGCTGTATTCCAGGTATTCATTTCCTTAAAAGGGGCCACCAGAACAGCGTTGCTAAGCACCCATCGCCACAGCAAGCAACAGAAAATGACCCAAATTAAAGAACCTGTTCTAAGCTGTATTCTTGTGTTTTGTAAAGTGTGTTTCAAAGGGTTTAACAAGACTCATTCAATTAGCACAGAGAAAGGGACTATTTTCAGCTCTGATCAGCAATTAAGGGATGGAGCGCGGGAGCATCCACTCTGTCTGTCTGTCACTTATTTTTCCTTCCTGGGCTTTACTTGTTAGTCAGGACTTTAACAAACTGCCCTTCTATCCAGAAGTAAGTCTAAAAAGTGGTCTGGTCATTGGTTTTAAGTTTCTACTTACATTTATTTTACGTTAACTTTTCCTTGCTTTAAAAAAGTTGGTTTTACACTAATATGCTAGATTACAACTTCCCGGGGAATCTCTTAGTCTGTGCAAATACGTATCTGTGCCTACATACCCATTAGTTTAAATTAAAATGTAGCTGCAGATGATCTGGCTTACTTTAGACACGAGGACCTTTGCAGCTGTCAGTTGAGAAATGGGATATTCTTCCTTGAATATTTGGATGTTGTGAAAATGGTACCATGAAGGAGGTCACATGATGTGTTGACTTAAGAAAATAAACGGGTTTTTGTTTTTTAACCTTGCAGTGACCTATATATACCCTTTTGAGTCTGATAAGAACTTCTGGACAGTTGGGGTTTAAGACCCAAACCACAACTGTTAGAATGCGTTAATGACTTAGATTGTCTGGTGAACTGGTTCTGGGCTAACACAACATAGTCACAAAAACACATTGTGAACTTCCCAGTGTAGGGAAGTGAACAGACAACTCTGAGATATGGGAAGCTAGGAGAGAGGAACATGCGGATTCCCAGTGGTTTAGATTCATGGGGATTTTGTAGACTTTGGCTGTATCGTATCGAGCTGGACAGGTCTGAAGCATACACACAGCTTTTCAGTATTCAATCATAAGTGCTGTTTTGGCTGTGTTTGTCTGAAGCATTTACACACCCTGAAACATGGATATTTCAGTGCCAAAAATAACAATTTGATTCTTTCATCCAAAAGAGATGGCTTATATTAGGAACTCATTCTACTTAGATGTATCAGGTTACTTGGCATTGCAGATTTCTCTTGCTATAGATAATATAAGATAAATAAAATTGGTATGACTTACTGGAGTTTTGTTTAGAATACAAAGCTATTATGATACTAGTTCATACCTGAGGCCTTTCTTGAAGTCTCCAGCAATTTGGAATACATAGTTTGATTTTTGACATGTCAATTTTTTTTCTCTTTAATAGAGATAGGATGTATAGAAATTATAGATGCATCTAGCAGGTTTGAAATTATACATTTTAATATTTAAGAAACCAGCTGTTTAAAAATTGATATTGATACATTGACTTTAGTTACAAACCTAGATGTTAGTTCCAGATCCTGTATTTGAGATCTGAAATAGCTACTTTTAATTTTCACTACGTCAGCTTAAAAACAGCCCCCTTCTCTGGTATCCCAGAAGTAGATTGTGTCGGAGACCTAAGTGATGGCAAATTAACTTCACAAGGGAGAGACTGGTGAAAGTGAACAGGCAAACATTTGTGGACAGGTCATATTTAAATGGTAGTTAGGTTTGGGAAGCCACATGCTACAGAAATTTACAGAAAACATCTCTTAAACATTATCATTCCCTCCCTTAATATTAAGGAAGGAGAGGACCAGCTGCCTAGAGGCCCATAAAAAGTAGTCTGGACACTATTTCTTTAATGCCTTTTCTTTTAAATACAATAAAACCACCTTATACAACAAATTTAACATGGTTAACCTTCTATAATTATGTAACCATTATTTGAGTTTACCTCCTGCTTCAAAGTTGTACATTAGTAGAGTGGACACCTGGCTGAGCCCTTCAAAGTTTGTCTTTCAATCCCTGTGATCGTAGGGGGCAGTACATCTCCTCAATTATCTTTGTTCAGGGAAATGGTGAAAGGCCAGGGTAGTTAAACAAGGTCATTTGGATTTGTGAGGTCGAAGTGAGATGTAAGGAAGGTGGTTAAATGCATTATCATCTTATTGAACGCATCATCAGGAAAGTGACCTTGATGGCAGGAGAAAAGGCCATGTGGCCGTTTTTATGACTGCCACCCCGCTTATTTTATCACTGGCAGATTTTCCTATATTGGTTCATCATATTCCCTTCTTTCATATTTCACGTGTTTATGTTCTATTGTAGAACATCAGGTCGAATGGCGAAAACTGGAATTAGCTTCTTTTTGAATGATAGCAGATTTTTCCCTTGGCAACTTGATTTCAAATACATCACTACATGTAGAGGGAGATATCCCTTGTTAAACATGAAGGTGATCCGGCTGGGCTGGCCATTCTGTATTTTCTTTTAAAGGGATCTTTTTAGTGATGATGATTAGTCTATGCAAAGAAGCTGCTGTTCTCAGATTGTTTTGTAAGCTATTAAGGGGACTTGCCAACTTCAATTTCTGCAGTGGAAGAAAGTGTTTGTTTTAGCAAGTGCCTGAGTGTGTTGACTTGAAGGTTATTCGGGTTTTAGTGTTCCTGTTGCTGCTATGCTGGAGTCTCCCCTTCCCGGGAGAAATTAAAGCAAAATCGTGAGCTTTATAGTTCAGATTGCTCAGCTTTGTTGTCCGTCTTCTCGTCCTTGTGATGTATTTTATATCACGTCTAATAAAACAGAATTCTTGCTTAAATACTTGAGCACATGTTGTTCAATGGCGGAAGAGTTTTATTGAACACAACACAAGACGTGCGTAGCCTTTTTGGGAACTTCCGTTAAAGCAGTCAAGTGTAGCAATGTTAAGAGTTTTGTTTTCCCAGGCTGAGCTGTCAAGCCTTACTTATCAGAGGTGGGCTTATGCTTTACATTTTCCTACGTTCTCTTTTGTTATAGTTAATCAAAGCTAAACACAAATCTTATCACAAGAAAGAAAAAGGAGGAGGGGGGTGCTATTATCAAGTACCTGAGATGTTATTTCAAGCTTTATTGGAGATACCTCCTTATCATGCTGGGAATTACATAATACTCAAATCTCAGGAACTCAAAGTCACTAAAAATAGTTCCTTCAGAAGAGTTACATGGCGTTTTCAAGATCTTGGGTTTATTGCATTCAGAACCTTTTATTGAAACAAGAAACATTGTGTCATCATAGTGTACTTAAACTAAGAAGCTATTGTGGCTTCTACTGTGCCATGTCAGGGCCCAGATTCAGCCTGTTTTCATCTTAGGCTGTTTCTCTAGTGTGCCCCGTGGCTGCCTTGCCTTCTGTCTGTCTCTCTTCCGGTACTGTCACCGTCATTACAAATATGTTCTGATTCTTTGCCAGACCTTCATGACCCCGCCTCAGCCTCCATTGCTCTGCCAGTTCTACCCATGTTCCAGCGTTTCCACAGCCTTTGCACTGTGTGGGCCTCTTCCTACCTCATCCATCTGCCGAGAACCTGCTTGGGTGGCATTTCTTCAGCTTTTCCTGATGGCCTGGGGCAGAGACCTCTGTGCATCCACAGCACCACGTACATACATACATACATGCATGCACACATACACACACACATATACAAACTATAGCACTTCACACGTCTTAACCGTAGAAGTCATCTGTTTAGGATTCTCTCTCCCCCCAACCAGGGGACAAGTTCTTTCAGGTCTCAACTGTGTCTTACTCATCTCTACATACCAGCATCAACCACAATGCTGAGACAGCAATTGTCAATACAGGCTTCTTGAATGAATCTGCTAAATACGGTTTGATTTATTGGTGACTGCAAGTCGTTACTGTGAGCATCGCTTATTTTATTGGTCTGTGTTAGAGTATTACCGTTTCCTTAGTGGCTGTTGAAGGCTAGGTGTACCCTGTCTAAATGGTTCTCTCCTACATTTGTTAGCACATCCCATTTTTTTTTTTTTTGAGCCTTTCCGATGCTAAATGTTTGATACATACCATCTCGTTTTCTCGCAACTTCCCCAAACAAGGGATCTGCCCGTATTCCTGATGGGAAAATTGGTTCCAGGGGTAGCAAAAGGTCAGACATAGTTTGAAAGTTGTCATCTCGATCTCTCAACCTGGGATCCTGATTATCATTTAGTTTTTATTAAGCATTCCCCGCCCATCGAGTTGGGGATCAAAACCCGTGGCTTCCGGCATTCTAACTGAGCACTCTCCCAAGTTCTTTTAACAACTCTTTAAAATGACTTCTGTAGTTCAAATACAGGAATGCATTTTAAAATAGGTTTTTCACCCTTTCCCTTCACCATGCTCGCCTCGGTTTTCATTTCTTATTACTGCACCATTAAGCAACCGAGATTATTTTTTCTGGTGTTATTGTAATTTATGCATAAAATAGGAATAGAAAAGTTCTGAGTTATGACTCAGACCCTAATCTTATTAACTTGATTAGTTTGAACTTCTTGGAAGTCTTTTTGAACGGATGCCCTGTTTCTTTGCATTTTGACTCATGAGATTTTTGAATAATTGAATTTTGGGTAGCTGTTGGGTAAGGACTTCTAAAAGAGGTTCAGAGAGTTGTAATAGGACATTTAAATAAGAAAAAAAATCTCACTCTTGACACTGATAAGGACACTTAGTGGGGCTGGATAAATCCAGAACCTTGTACTTACTGAGTAGGGCTCACACAAGCTACACCTTTAGTACTGAGTGGATTTTCTGATTTCTAATATAAGGTATGTTCTTCAAGTGAGCCTTGAAATGGACTCCAGGAGTTCTCTGGCCTCAGCCTCCTGAGTAGCTAGCTATAGATCATCCATTTAGGCTCTAATACATGAGGTACCATTATCTAATGAGAATCTTAGGCCTACGTAAGGGGGTGAAGGTGGCCTGGTTAGTTTTTGTCAATTTGACATACACTTTAATGACTTGGGCATTTTCTCAATTAATGATTGATGTAGGAGGGCTCCGGTCTCTGTGAGCAGTGCCACCCTGGGGCAGGTGGTCCTGGGTTGTATAAGAAAGCAAGCTGAACAAACCATGGGCGTCAAGCCAGTGAGCGTGCGCCATTCCTCTGGTGGTCTGTGGGCCCTGCTTCAGTTCCTGCCTCCAAGTTCTTCCCTTGAGTTCTTTTCCCTTGGCTTCCCCTGATGATAGGCTATCAACCCTAAGCTGAAAGAATCCATTTCCTCCCCTGGGTGGTTTTGGCTGATGGTAACAGCAGCAGAAATCAGATTGGAGCAGAAGACATGTTCTCACTTGTTTACGTGTGCACGTTAATGTGTGTCTGCATGTATGTGCACATACATGGAGATGCCAGAGATCAACATCAGTTGTCTTTCTTCAGAAGCCACCCAGCTCTACATGGGAGCTGGGCTTGTCTACTTGCCTGATCTGTGACTCCAGGGAGCTTCTTGTGTCTGTCCCCCCAGGACTAGGAGTCACCGCGTCCTCTGCTTTTTAATGTGAACGTTGAGGTTTGAACCCAGGGCTTCCTGCTCAAATGGCGAGCACTTTACCAATGCACTGTCTCCTCTGCTGGGGAAGATATATTCTTTAGAATGACAGTTTGGAGTAAGGTCAATGTGTCAAAAGGGCTGTGGCAGGAAAATAAATAGTTCTTTTCTTTCTTTTCTTTTTTTTTTCTGCTGCAAGAGGCAAGAAGTGCTATTTGAACAGAAAAAGAGACTGAATTTCTGTTCTCTTGCCCTTACGAACAAAAAAGCCCACGCAATTAAAAAAAAAACCAATATAACTAACTTCTCTTATGAAAAATGAATTGAAGACCTTAAGAACCAAAAAGAATCTTGAAAATCACTTAATCCAGGCTGCACATTTGTTAGCAGTAAGGCGAAAGTCTAACAGCAGTTGTAGAAGTTTGCTTTGATAAAGCCTTGTGTATTTACTTTCTTCTTTCCCTTCCTTTTCTTGCCCCTTTTTTCTTCGCTGGAGTTTGAACACAGGGCCATGTACAGGCCAGGCAAGAAGCCCATCCCTGAGCTATATCCGGTCCATTTTATTGCTATTCGGAAACAAGGTCTTACTAAGTGGCTGTGTAGCCCTGGATGACCTCATGCTTAGAATCTTCCAGCCTCCGTTTCCCGAGTGCTGGGACTACAGGTGTGGACCACTGTCCAGGCGTCATGATAAACTCTTCGTACAGATGTTTGGTTTCCAGAGCAACTCATGTAATTAAATATTCTTCCTATTCCCATCTTGTTGGAGGCTAAACCCAGTGAGAACCTAAATAGGTCATGTTCTTTCTCTCACGGGAACGGCTGGAGATATTAAGTGTTTGGGACTCAGAGTCCTTAATATGTATGTAGCAGGCTATTTATGAAGTAAACAGTTTCCTTACCCCTTATATTATAGGTGAGGCTTAAAGAAATTAAATAATTGGGCTGGAGAGATGGCTCAGAGGTTAAGAGCACTGCTTGCTCTTCCAAGGGTCCTGAGTTCAATTCCCAGCAACCACATGGTGGCTCACAACCATCTGTAATGAAATCTGGTGCCCTCTTCTGGCCTGCAGGGATACGTGCAGACAGAACACTGTATACATAATAAATAAATCTTTAAAAAAAAAAAAAAAAAAAAAAAAAGAAATTAAATAATTTGCACAAGGTTACTGAACCACTAAATTACAAAATGAGATCGGACCTCAGGTTTGTAGTCTGTTCAAATCTGTATCCTTCCTCACTGCTTCCCAGAAGTGTGGTTCCCCAGCTAGGATTTGCTTGGGGTTTCAGCCCTAACTTTGCATTTCATGCAGATTCCCTTGACTTTGGGTCACAATCGGGAATATGATGGCTCCGTAAAATGTTCCATCGATAGTGCCACCATCAACTACGGCAGAGATTTTGTTATTTGCTCAAGGCAAATCATTTCATCTATCAGCAAGTACTTCTTATTAAGGGAGCAAGTTTTCTATTGTGTCCTCCTTCTGTTTTTAATTTCAGTTTTGTTTGTCTTTGTGAGGTGTGATCATAAATGATCATCTGTGGTATGGTGGATGTCCATGTCCAGTCCCTGATTAATATCCAGCAATGATTAGCACCATTGATTAGAAAATTAGTAAATTATGCCCTCATTGATATTTCTAGTTCCCATTTAATAGCATGTTTACTTAATTGATAGCTAATGTGTTTACTTTTAAAAGCTATTAACACATCAAAATAGTATTTATTGAACCTGGCAAAATGATAAATTATGTTTGTGTTTACTTCTTTATTCCCAAGACCCATCTACTGGTGGTTTCTTTTGTGTGTGTGTGTTTGTTTGTTTATTTCTTTGTATTGCAATTGTTTTATTCTGCTGAGGTCCTTTACCTAGATCATCAAGTAAATTAGTATAATTACTAGGAAGCATGACTTTGGAAAAGTGGCTTGACTCTCCTGGATCATACCTAGCCAATGAATGCTTTTAAACACAGCCATGTCCAGTAGAAGTTCTGTAGGGTTTCTTCACTTGATTTAAAATTCTTGAAAGTAAAAAGTAACTTAGGAACAAGGAACGTGTACATTTTTGCATTTATTTTTATACCGCCATCCGTCTATTTCTGTGCGTGTTTTACACTTTTTCTGAGGGTATGGTCCAAGAAGTGAGTCCCTGATGGCGGCTTTTGTTGGTTCAGCTGAGAGAGTGGAGAAGGGCATCTCTGGCAGGGAAGCCTAAGAAACCCATATTCTCCTAACCAGCTTTCGGGGAAATGGCTGCGAGGTGGTCGCTGCCTCTGCTTCTCAGTGTGGTTCCTCCGTTGGTTCCTAAAAGGAAGTGGCTGTCTTTTTTACGAAGAGAAGATGACAGCCCCCGTGTTTATTACAGTATGGTTTCCCGGAAGAGATCTGAAGCCATCCTTTGGAAATGGAGTTTGTTTGTGAGACACAGGGATAGTCTTGTTCCATAGGTATGCCTAGGTGCTTATCATCCTCCCAAGCTAAAAGTCACCGACATTTGGCTATTCCGGAAAAAAAAAAAAAAAAAAAGACAAGAGGGAGTATTTACCACAGTTAATTATATTCAGGGGGGAAAAAAAAAAACCACCAATGCTAAAACCCTTCCAGGCCTTTTCAAAGAGAAATTTCGGTACCTTACTGAGAAATGACTGCATCATTGGAGAAAGGCCCTCTGTCCTACTCTGCTGCTTTGAAGGCAGTAATAGTCATCTGGATGAGTTATCGTAGATTTTAAAAGGTTTAATTTTTTTTTAATAGTCCCGTATGTAGGGGGACTAGGGGTCGGGTGATGGGTGGGCATGTGTTCATGAGTACAGACAGGTGCCTATAGAGGCCAGAGATGCCAGACGCCCTGGCTGTTGTAGAGGCCCAGCATGGGTGCTGGGGATGCTGTAGGTCTGCTGTATGAACAGTACACACTATTAACCACTGAGCTGCCTCTCTAACCCCAAATTCTAGTATATTTTAGGAGCTGAACTACAGTATTTTATAAATCTTTTTACATGGCCTGAAGGACTGAGCCAGGATGGTGTCTGTAATAGACAGAACAATTGAATTGAGGATTCAGAAACTAAAACTCTGTATAGTTGTTTTAATGTAAGTCGTTTAGTGCACAAGCTCCAGAGCCTTTTGAGATGATTAAGGTCTGTGAATGGGCAGTAATATATTTGAGTTCTTTAAAGTGTATTTAAATTTCATGCATATTACATTTCATGCAAAATGCGAAGCACAGGGTTCACTTGAAGCTCCTGGTTAGAGACAAGGAATTTGAGATATAAGCTCATCCATAAACTGAAAATAATTATTTGCTTTCATCTCTGGTTACCAACATAGACTTCTGATCTATTTTTTTTTTCATTTTTAAAAATGACATTTTGTTTCTTTTTGTGTGTGTGGTCATGTAACCGGTTTCATGGTAGAGAAAGTGTACATATCATGTTTTGTGGGTGGGAGTCAGTTCTGTCCTTCCATCCTGAGAGGACCAGGGATTGAACTCAGTTTGTTAGGCTTGGAGGCAAGCCCCTGTCCCCACTGAGCCATTTTACTGGCCCTATATCTGATTTCTTACCATTCATATTGAGCATTGATACTGATTAATATTTCAGTTTCTCAGAAGTTGGGCATTTGTATTTTGTGTATATTTTTCACCTCTGTTGAGACAGAACATGAGTAGAATTAAATATTAAAAAATTTAAGTGTGTATTTATAGAGATAGAGAGTTGATAGTGTTTTTTTAATTTAGAAATTATCTCCGGGGTTGGAGAGGTGGCTCTGTTAAGAACACAGGCTGCTTTACCAGGGGACCTGGACTCAATTCCCAGCACGGGTATGGTAGCTCACACCTGTTACAACTCCAGCTCCAAGGGGATCCAGTGACCTCTTCTGACCTCTGCAGGAACCAGATGTTCAAGTGGTGTATAGATGTACATACAGACAGAACATCTGTACACATCAAAAAATAATGAAAACTCTTAATAAGAAATACCCTTGTGTATATTTTGTAAAGTCCTTCCCTAGTGCTCGTTTTAGGAATACTCAGTAGTATGTATGTCTTGGAAGGGCCTACTGGCCACGTCTATTACATTAATTCCCTTAGTGTGAAAGGGAAGCTACCAATTCCAAATCCTAACAAAAGGATAAGTCCTCAGGTCCCCAGAAGAGAGCACCTTGAACATGGAATCCAGGTAAGTTTGAAATAACATGTTGAATTATTTCTCTATTTCTTAATCCACCAATAATAAAATTGTTTTGTGTGAAGCTTTTCTGTTCAGGAGAAAATTCTGCAGTTACAATTAATGACAACTGTTGGAATTTAGTCACCCATGGTCTGTTGATATGTCTCTGTCCCCACTCCTGGCCAGCATCGCCAAGGAGATGTCAACCATGAAACGGACACTCGGCTCATGGTCAAAAGGAGTGTACCAGCTGCAAGTTAGGGTGCAGAGAAAAGGGGTGGGGAGAGTGGAAAGAGAGAGGTGTGTGTGGGGGGGGGGGGGTCACCGTGGTGCTTGTCTGTCTGTAACATTTTATTTCTGTCTCCGAACACACTGCATCACTCATCTTCTAAGTGTGAGAACAGGTCTGTATGTTTCTATAAAGTGAGTGTTGGGTCTGATTGCTTTTTCAATGGTGTTTTAATACTAATAGTAACTTTAAGTTATTATACATAGTTCTACTGTTAGGATGACGGTGACAGTTTTCTTTATATAAAATTGGAAACTGATATACTGTTTTATTTTATATACTTAGTGTATGTTATGATTTTCCCCCCCTTTTGAAGTTTTGAAGACAGCTCTTTCTGTGGTCCAGACTGGCCCTCCAGTTCTCAGTCCTCCTACCTGATTCTCCCAACACAAGGACTGAGGCCTGGGCCATGTCGCCTGCCTTGCGTTTACTGCTTTCTCAAGGGAAGGCAGTTCATAAGTTTAAAAGGTGAATTTACACAGCATTTATTGAAATTCCAAACAATTTTCGGTCTAGTTAAGCTAATATTGTCCGAGTGTATGCACTCAGCCAGTCATTGAGAATCCTACAAAGCGGACTTTGGGGGAGAAGTACAGTATCTTCCTCATAGTAATTACTGCCTTACATTTTGTCTTTGGTTGGAAAATGACCAATTTTCCGATAACATTTTGATCTTATTCCCTCCATCATTATGTCGTATCAAGAAAACATGTAAGCCTGATTGAAGTAAGGCGAGAGGATATGGGCCAGTGACAGAGAGAAGCCAAACAGGGCAGAAGATGGCGCATGAGCAAGCTTTAAAAGTGGGAATGTGTGAGGTAGATTTGATCAGCTACTCAATGACCTGCCTAGAGCACGAAGTTCATGAAAGGAAGTTTTAGACAAAGAGGTCAGAGAGAGGCATTGAAACCAGGGTATGGAGCTCTTTGAATCTTAAATATGTTTTGAGATGTTTATTAAGGAACCCACTGGGACTGTGGCGTGAAATAGGGATTCTGTTAGTGCGACTGAGAAAAGCGGAGCGGAAACGTATTTGCAGTAATGATGGACTTTCCTCACTGTGATCCTGCGCTCTCGTGACTTCTGTTAAATAGCTTCAGTTTTAGAGTTTGCCAGTGTAGGCTGCCCAACGGCAAGGCCTTCTGTACACTGGTACCCTCAGAGCCTCGAACGGCACCTGGCATGTGACTGCTGCTCCGTGAATACTTGTCGAATTGGAAGAAGGAGTACACCAAGACCTTAGAAGGTGAAATAGCACGTTAGAGCTGTGCATGGATAAAATATGACGCATCGAGGGTTAAAAGTAGCACCCGGCTCCTAGTTTGGTGTTCAGTCACTTGCCAAACTTCCATGCAGGTGTTTCCACCAGCCTGGCTGTTGGTCTCATTCTTTTCCATCCTCAGCCCCATTTCTTTTTATGTCATTTCATCTATGAAATCACTGCACACTCTCCCTTGTGTTAGGACATATTCCTCACTCTCTTACCAGGTTGTATCCACTTACAGGCAGGGTGGGTTAAATCACTCCATCACTTTTGGAGAAGCTCCAGTCCCAGGATCAGAAATAGTACCTTCCCTTCTAATTTTACTTTGAAGGAAAAGAGTATCGGAGGAATATACTCATGTTCCTGGACAGAAGTTGAAAACATAGAGTGAAATTATTTTCCTTAGATTGGAAAGGATCTCTTAACACTGGCATACCTCCTTTTTTGTTTTCTTTGCCATTGAAACAATAGAAACAGTTAAGATTTCTCTAGCTCTGTGTAATGACCTTGCGAATTCCTGATTAGCTCATCATCTTGCAATTTAAAAGCAAAAGGAGGAAAAATCGAAATGCTATCCTGATTCTGAGTGACAGCCTTGAAAGTACACGTGCCACACAAAAAAAGCATTGTGTGGAGGCATGGCAAGGACCAGATACCAACTCACCACTATTATCATATGCATGTTAGTGTGAATATTAATTATTGTGTCGACTGACATTGTGTTGCTGAGTCTTAGAACACTACAGTTAACGGGGTACTTTGATCCAAGTAATACAGCTTGTGGATGTATTTTATAATATTTTCTCTGAAAAAAAGATGTTTCTCATTACCGAGATCAATAAAAATATCAAGGAGTAATGGTTCTTTTGTGGCTGAGGAAATCAAACCCTATTATCAGCATGCATAATTGTCACTGAATTGTGTTAACCTTCTTTAAATTTAGAGATGTTTCCATCATATTGAAAGGAAGGGAAAAAGGGTAGAAATGTGCGATGTTTTAAATGCCATGTTTCTCTAAATTATGAAATACTCACCTGTGAGCCAGAGTTCTGATGTTACCATAGCTCCTCGGGCTCAAAAATTTACAAATAACTGGCAACTCACTTAATCTCAAAACTAATGAAGACTACTTAAGTGTGAAGCAGGTTCCTGCTACATCAATACAATAATGCCACTAAGTTTTTCACTTAGAGTCTTCAAAGTTGTGACATTAGATAATAAGTATATATATATATATATATATATATATATATATATATAGCCTCATATATATATAAATATATGAGATACAGCTATCAAGAGAGCTATAGCAGAGAAATATATTTGTTTAAATTTTTCTTTAGTTTTGAGAATTTTACACATTTATACAATGAATATCATTTGTACCCCATTCCTGCCTCCATCTCCTTCCATACCCCCAACATGCTTCCTCCCGACTTCTTGTTTTTTGTTCCTTTGGGTTTTTTGGTTTGTTTGTTTTTCAGGCCCTACTAAGCACAGTTAGAGCCGTCCATATGTTCATGGGTATGGGGCCACCCTCTGGAGTCTGGGAAACTTACTGGGGATCATGTCCTCACGAAAGAATGATTCTCCCTCCCCTGCCAACTGTCCACTGCCAGTAGCTCCTCAGTGAGTGGTGGGACCTGGAGACCATTTACTCCCTCTGTGCCAGGATTTGGGCTGACTTGATCTTGCCTAGTAGATCTGGTGCAGGTGACCACAGCTACTGCCAGATTGTGAATGCTGAGGCCCTGTCCTGTCCGTAGGACAGCATTTCACAGGACGCTTTTCTGCCCTCCAGCGCTGCTGTTATTTCTGCCCTCTCTTCATGATCTTCTCTGAGCCTTGGTGGTGGTGGACTACTACAAATGTCCTGTTTAGGGCTGAGCACTGGGTCTCTTATTCTCAGCACTTGGACCGGTTTTGTGTCTCTCCATTAGCTACTGACCACAGCTACGGAAAGCGCCTCTGACCAAAGGCAACCTCTCTTTTATTGTCTGGTGCTCTACTTTGACTCGTTTCGTCCCTTGCACATGTGAAATCATGCGTGTTGTTCTTTCTGTGTCTGGCTTATTTCACTTAAAGTGTCCTCTGTGAGAAACACAGTGGTCCTCACTTCAGAATAAGAGAATTCTTGTTTCATAATAAGAGCTCCGGAGACCCAGAGTTGTGGAATCAAGGCAGTTTGTTTTATGATCTTGTAAAGTCAGAATGGCAGAGGCACTGATGGAGTCAGACAATGATCTTTCTAAGCCCTAGCACATGACCCTTCCTCCATATTTTGAACAATCAGGAGGGTACTGTAGCTAGAGTTTTTCTGGTCCTGCCTAGCCCACAGTCAGGACAAATCTTTCTAACCCGCCAGTCCCACAGCAGCTCAGACCCAACCAAGTAAACACACAGAGACTTATATTGTTTACAGACTGTATGGCCATGGCAGGCTTCTTGCTAACTGTTCTTATAACTTAAATTAATCCATTTCCATAAATCTATACCTTGCCACATGGCTCGTGGCTTACCGGCGTCTTCACATGCTGCTTGTCATGGCGGCGGCTGGCAGTGTCTCCCTCAGCCTTCCGCTTCCCTGAATTCTCTGGCCAATCAGTGTTTTATTTATACAGAGTGATATCCACAGCAGGGTACAATATTATTTGTCTTCTAAGTCTACGCTTTGCCCCATCATTTACATTTGCCTCTTCATAATAAGAATTGTGTGAGCGAGAGATATTGATACCATGATTGGAAAAAGCCCAGGGACAAATAGCCAAGCTAGTGGAAATGCATGAACTGTGAACCAATAGCTGAGGAGCCCCCATGGAACTGGATCAGGCCCTCTGGATAAGTGAGACAGTTGACGAGCTTGAACTGTATAGGGGGCCCCCAGGCAGTGGAACTGGGACCTGTCCTTGGTGCATGAGCTGGCTTTTTGGAGCCTGGGGCCTATGCTGGGACACTTTGCTCAGCCTTGGTGTAGGGAGGAGGGGACTGGACCTGCCTCAGCTGAATGTACCAGACTGGGCTTGACTCCCCAGGGGAGACCTTGCCTTGGGAATGGGGGGGTGAATTGGGGGGGAGACTAGGGGGTGGGGGGGAGGGAGGACGGGGGAAATCCGTGGCTGATACGTGAAATTAAGTTAATTATAAAATAAAAATACTTAAAAGAATTGTGTATGGATTTTCATATCTACCTTTTATGTCAGATACATTTGAAAGTTCACGGTTGCCTGTGAGTGATCATTGTAGGGCGAATAGCTAGGTTAGCAAGCATTAGCAGGGACCTGGTGTTCTCTGCTCTTTTGTACGTGGACCTCACCTGGCTTGAGACAGCCTAGAAAAGGACCATAAGGCCTGATTTCTAACAGTGCCTTCTTCCTTTTCTTTTTTACTCTTTGCTCTAATTTTCATATTTATTTTAACCTTTTACATTGGTTTAAAATTGGGGGGTGGCGGGGTTCTCTTTATCCTAAGGTATGTAGTCTCACTCAGCATTTAGAATCAACTCATTCTGTTGATAGGAATAATGAATCCAATCTACGTTTTTATTTATCTTTGACCATCAGGCCAAAACTAATTTAGTTCCTGTAGCTGGTTGGTTCCTAGCCTTCAGCTTATTCGGAACTCTCCCAGGGACTCCTTTACAGTCAGTGTGGACAATGGGAACCAAAGGTACCTGATGGAGGTAGGTCTCTGAGTTTGGGTTTTGGCTTGGACAGGCCATGTCAGAGAAGCAGAATTCTGCACTGTGGTAGCCTTTTGCCTGCAACCTTGTTAACTTCAAGAAATACTTCATGTATTTTGTATGTAGGAAGATTCAGATCACTTGGTTTGTTGTTGTTGTTGTTGTTGTTGTTGTTGAACGAGAAGGTTTGCACAGTGACCCTCCTTGCTCCTTAAATGATCGGTAGTCCACGCCCAAATATGTTTATTCTTTTGATGCCTATTGAATAAATTAACTCGGTTTGCATCTTTGAAGGCCTTTTGGCATATAACGCAGACACAGTGTCTGTGATAATATCATTGAGGTTTTGGGCAGGTGGAGGGCGTATTGATCACTGGCTCTCAGGTGACGTGAGTAAAATACCCACTCAACCTATTAATTTTCTAGTAAAGTTTTCTTGAGGAAAGAATGAGCACAATAAAATCAACATTTGCACTGATTTTATATCAATTGCTAAGATAAGACAGTGTTTTGCGAGAGCTAGGGAATGAGTATTTGTGTTCTTCCTAGAATTTCTTGTGTGTGTGTGTGTGTGTGTGTGTGTGTGTGTGTGTGTGTGCAATGTTCATGTGTGGGTGGGTGTTCATACACATGTGAAGGACATAGTCACCTCAGGTGCCATCCACCTTGTTTTCTGAGACATGGTTCTTCACCGTCAAGGATTCACTGGGTACGGGAGACTCACTGGCCAGTGAACCCCAAGGATCTACCTGTCATGGCCCTCTAAGCTGCTGGGATGTGAAGTGCATGCCTCCTTTACCAGCTCTTCTTCTGCTGGTTCTGGGGACTGAAGTTAGCTCCCCAGGCTCCTCAGGCAAGCACTTTACCCACTGAGTTATGTCCCCAGCCCCCCACCCCCTGCCAGTATTGTTTGTTGAAACCTGATCCCTCCTATGAGTCCCTTGAAAACAGAACCCCTTCAGTGGTGGTGAGATCATGGGGGATGGAGCCCTTCTAAATAGGATTAGTGCCCTCACAATTAGAGCATTCTCCCCTGACCTGCCCTTGTGAAGACAAGGCAGAAAAAATGGCAGTCTCAACCAGAAAAATGGGTCTTCAACCTGGAAGCTGTTGATACTTGGATTTTGGACTCAGACTCAGAAGTTGGAAAAAAGAAATTTCTGCTGTTCATAATCCGTTTAATTTATAGTGTTTGGTTCACGCAGCTGAAACTAATACATGAGACAAATCAATGAATATTTTTGCCTAAGTCTTAGGGCGTCATAACAACCCAACCACTAGTTGTAAACTTAATATGCTACTGGAATATTTGGTTCAGTTTGACCAGATTTGGTGACTACCTACTGTGTGCCTGATATCAGTACTTTATTAAGATATTTAAGATACAAGAAATTTACTTACATGTCTGCGGTGGAAAAAAAATAGATAAAGCAGTAGTTCTCATGTCTTCTAAGTAATAAACGTTAACCAATATATTTAATAAGTATTTCAAGTTTTTAAAGATTTAGTTGACATGGTTTTTGTTCTGTTTCTTCAAAAGACTGAAGGTAGGTTTGTGTCTCGCTTCTGTTTTAAAGTTTTGTGAACATGGAGAAAGGCCTAGAGATGCAGTTCAGTGGCAGCCTGCTTGTTCAGCATGTGCAAAGCTCTGGGTTCAGTGCTCAGTACCACAACATGAAGGGAAAAGTGAGCGAATGAATGAACAAAATAGACAGAGCTAAGTCAGTACATGATTTCAAACAATAGTGTTGGTCTGATGGCTTGCTTGTTATTTTAGCATTCATCACCGATGATATATGGGGACACAATAAAAGCACCATTTGAGGCCAAGAAAGATTCTGTATTAATTTCTGTTGTGTTTTTTTTTTCCTTTCAAAAGATGTTCGAAGATGTCTTAACTTCCCAGTCCTGCTGTAAGAAATACACACTGAATTGCTTATAACAACTGGGATATTTATTCTCGTGCGTTCACAGGCTAGACGTCTGAAATCAAATGTGACATCAGCAGAGCCATGCGTCTGGCTCCTGAAGGTTCCAAGAATGTCCCTTTGCCTCTCTCAGCTTCTGGAAGCTCCAGACTTTCTTGTTTGGGGACTGGATTTCAGTCGTCACTCGTCTTCATGTGGCTTTCCCTCTGCAAGCCCGTGCGTCTCTCCTCCATCTTCCAAATGCCCCATCCATTGAGTGGGAGGCCTACGCTCAGTTCAGTGTGACTCTGTCTTAACTAGTTATCATCTGGCAAGATCTTTAGATGCGGTCCCATTCTGAGGTTCTGGGTGGGCATGGACTTGGGGAGGATGCTTTCAAGCTATTGCAGCAGGAAAGTGGGGTAACAGAGAATTGGGTAAAAACTGTTTTCCTTTGCTCTGAAGTTTTCCTTTTTTTTGGTTTTTCGAGACAGGGTTTCTCTGTGTAGGTTTGCGCCATTCCTGGGACTCACTTGGTAGCCCAGGCTGGCCTTGAACTCACAGAGATCCGCCTGGCTCTGCCTCCCGAGTGCTGGGATTAAAGGCGTGCGCCACCACCGCCCGGCTGAAGTTTTCCTTTTCAGTTAACTATTCCCTACAGATACATTATACGTTTTCCTGCCTTCCTACTCCTGTTCTTTTGTAAGACATTAATCTGCCCAAGCTGACCTGTGTATCCTCTCTAGGAACCACCTCACATGACGGAAAACCCAGTAAGAAAGGCATAGAGTTCAAATGCTTGCTGTTCAACCAGAGAGGAGATTACGTTTTTCGTTCTCTGCTTCTTTTTCGATCTCAGAATTTGAAAACCGAGAGAGAAACAAAACTTACTTTGAGACTCGTATACTTGGGTTGTATCGTTCAGAGAACGGAGTTGTAACCCTCCCGACTGCATGCCGCAGTCATTCATTGTGATAAGCTGTGCGAGCGTGTTGTGCTGCCTGCCCCCGGTCTCCCTCCACGCTGAACTCATAAGCTTTTTTTAATGAAAAAAGGACAGGAAAAGAGAACCTTATCAGGAAAGCTTATTTGTCATTTAGTTTGAAATTATCCTTGGCTTTTGATTCATTGATTGATTGATTTTTTTTTTAGTCATACAAACTATTTATTTATACCAGAAAATCCTTTTTAAAAATCAACATTTGGATAAACATGAAATCGTTCTCTGTGAAAATGAGTAGTTATCTAGGTCAGGAATTTCAGTTTTATCATCATCCTTCAAGAGAATAAATGGCACACTGGAAGTCTAAAGTGTTATATTCCCAAGGAGTGATGGATGAGATCTTTTTCTGGGAGCCGCTATTGGTTAATTAGATACGAGAAAGGCCTTAGCAGGAGAGGAGGCTATAGAGACACCCGAGAAAAGCCTCAGGCACACAGTGTCCCTGCCTTATGATTCGACTTTGGGGTCAGTGCCGCCGGTAGAACCTGCCTGTGTCTGTCATGTCTATGTCACACCCTTGCCAATGATCACAGCCTGTAAAGAGCCCATCATGACAGAGTCTTAGAGTGAAGAGAATGGGGTAGAGGATGAGAAGGCCTTCTCAAGCAGATGCGTCTTGCCAGTGTTTCATCTAAGATGTCTCAAAACACGTGGAAGAGCTCCCATCCATTTGAATGCTTTCAATTATGAAGTCTCTTCCATGGACATTTTGGAAATAGGTAGCAGAATTAGAGAGTTGGGAAAAGCCTCAAGTGGCCATCAGTGCTAAGCTATCCCTTAAAGTCATTGGAGAGTATGATTTTCTTTTTTCTTTTTGGAGACAGGGTTTCTCTGTTTTACCCTTGCTGTCCTGGAACTTGCCGTATAGACCAGGCTGGTTTTGAAGTCACGGAGATCCGCCTGCCTCTGCCTCCCAAGTACTGGGATTAAAGGTGTGCGCCACGACTGCCTGGCTAGTCTGAATGATTTTTATGTACTGTAGGAGCCTGGTCATGCTGGGTCCTTCCAGTTGTTTGTCTTGCTGTACAGTCCTATGTGAGTCATCCTTCTTAAGAGAGAATAATGTATGTTTGATCAGAAACAATGTAAAGCAAACAGATAAAATCAACCTCCAATTTATTAAATCCATATTTTAGAGAAAGTATTTATGCCATAATAATGCTCAATCCTTTATGTGCTGATTAAAAAGTGAATTTAAAATAAAAAAAATATTTTCTTATTCTAACCGGGGCATCCCAGGACAGTCCACAAAATCCAGTTTAACCCACAGTGTGACATTTTCTCATAGATGATACCTTCCCTCAATTCTGCTTCCAAATGCCGAGAACTCAGTTCCTTCAGGTAAACATTAGCTTCCATTTGACCATGTGGTGCACCAGACCGTAAATGAGGATATGGGCAGATAACCAGTTCACAGTGCAGAAACAGAGCAATTACTCTGATTGGCTGCTAAAAGGAAAAAGAAAGGTCCTGGGAAATTTCAAGGGTCCTTGATTAATCTTTGACAAAAGTAAAATATCTGTTAAGGACTAACATACCTTTTGAACTTCTACAGTTCCAGGCGAGAGGTTGCAAGTAGAGATCTGTCCTGTGTCCCCATTATATAGGAAGCTGGCAAGAAAAACCTCCATGGCAGGGGTCTGTTTGGAGACTTTTTAAAGAAACCTCCAATTATAGTTCTCCATGATCCTCAGGGAAGGTACAAGACCTTTGCTTGCATACCTCTGAAACTTCTTTTTTTGGAGTATATCAGTCACAGGATTTAAGTAAACTAGATTGGTGTTAGTATTTTCAGCGACTGGACTGAAGATCAGTATTGCTTTTCTAGTGTAGAAATCTCAGGAACAGAACCCACCATCACTGGTCATATGAGTCATTTTATTCACATGTGTTTCTCTGCCTGGTTTCTTGTGGAAATCTTACTGTGCCGTTAAATGACCGAAAGCTAGACAACCAAGGGGGAGAAAAATAAAGATACTTTCAAAATGCTTAGTTATCCTAGGTATTATAAGATTCCAGTCTCATAGAGGTAAAACGCTAGAACATTCAGAATATCTTAAACAGTGTAAAATGCCCTTCTGCGTTGTTAGGAGGATAAACACGCTGCAATATATGTAGAGCATTGTATATATGTATATATATTATATTGTACACATATATGCAATGATCTTCCCATATATATAATATTCACTTATCAGTATGCATATAGCAGTATGCATACATATATGTATGTATGCCTATATCAACTTTAATGTAAGTACATTACTTACAAATATTTCTTAAGAAATAATATAGTTTAAGGATAATTACAGGTGAATAGGTCATTTAAGCAGTATTTCTTAGGATAGAGCGTATCATACATCTTACTCATCCGTTCTCTTAAAAACTATATTCCACAGTTGACTTTTATTTTAAAGCCTCATTAAGTCATCATTATAACCAGAGATAATTAAGATGATTTATTTTAGTAGAATGTATTTCTCTGGACTCATCCTCTCTATCTCTGTATCCAATTAAACTTTCTCCAAAAGTTAGAAGAGTCGTTCATTTTAATTACTAAAGATACCCATGGGGGAATTCCTTGAGTGGACTCTCGAATTTCAAGGGATTTCTGTCTTGGGAGTAAATTATCTAGGAGAGGCTGTAGCCTAGTTCTCCAAGCCTTTCTCACATCTTGAACTTTATGTTGCGTTCCCCACGCCTGTAACTTACCACCTTTTCGCCTCATAAGCTTGCTCATTATACTGTCCACACGTTTTTATTAATAAGCGTGGCAAGAAGTCTCTTGCACGCTTCAGACCCTCCATTGGCATCCTTTCTTCTTTTTCCAGCCCATGAGCTTGTGCTTGGTCAACCGTCAGTCTCCTGGCTTGTTTTTCTTGGACCCAAGTAACAGCTATTAATATAATCTGAGCGCAGCTTTGTCCCCGTTCTGTGGGTTCTTTTAAAAATGATTACTCAATGTATAGTTCCTGACTTCATCTTTATTTCCTTTCTGAACGTGCTGATTTGTACTGTTTAAAACTTTAATAAGTGCAGTTCATTGAAATCAGGAAACGTAGCTTGGCAATGCTAACTTTAGGGGGTATATCGAGGTTTTCTTTGTATCTTAGACGGCAATCATCAAACCTTTTTGCTTATGGACTTGAAGAATTTAGATAAATTGCGTACCCTGTCACATACTTTTAAGCTGAAATCTGTTTCTCGTCACAAGTGAGAACAAATGCAAAAGGTCATCTCCAGTGTGTGGCAGATACTGGTATTTTGACTAAAAATGCAACCTCCCAGTTCTGAATGTCCATTAATAGTAAGTACTAAGAGCCTTAGCAATTGGAGGCAGCCCATTGTTACTTACCCATAAGTTCAGAAACTTGCATGGAAATGTTTTTCCTTTAAAAAAAAATCCTGTTTTCGTTCCTTTTATTTTGATGTAGCTTACTTTTATTTTGAAATACATATTTGGTTTATCTTTATCTCCCTTTTTGTATGTACCTATACATTTTAAACGTCCCAACAATGTACGTAAATTTAAGTTTTAGAAGCCTGCTGTAGCACACGGTTCTGAGAGATCGACACGAATAGCCAACACTGTGTTTAAATCCAATTATAGTCAGCACACACTAGATCCAACACCAAAACACATTTCAATAAAAATTATTATGTAGAATAAAATTCCCTTGGAAAATGGAGCTCGTAATGAGATTAGATGGTGCTTATAATGTTTTGTTTAATTGGGAAACTGCTCAATTGTCCACTCCTTGGCTGTCCTAGAGTAGGGCATTGCCTTGTAGTATGTTTCTAGCTGGGTGCCTTTCTTTTCTTTGGAGTGAAGGAAAAAAAAAAAACCCTGCTATGCAGAAAACACTTTGAGGCAAATCAGATCAAGGCCTGAAACTGGTGCATGCTGCTGCTGCTCAGGTTTGCATAACCTTATGATTTTGCTCTGTGCATGCAGGACCCTGGCAGAGCACAGGAAGGAGGTCACTGGTCTCGCGGTGCATTTTTACAAATGAGCAGGCATATATTATGAGCGTTAGTAAACATTGAAGTACATCGCAATTCGACACCCACATTTGCTCTGTATCCATTAATTGAAACTCTTATTTGTTAATTACTCAGGTGAGCGAGTGTAATTCACCTGGAGCACTAGTTAGTGTTGTGGGTGGGTCATTCCTAAATGAGGTACTTTTCATGTATTTTAGGATATCCAGGATCCGCGGCCTCCTCTCTGAATGCCAGAACTGTTTTCAGACATTGGTGGAGAGGTGGCTCCACCGTTAATCACGCTGGCTATTCGTGCATAGGACCAAGTTCAGTTCCCAGCATCCACATGGTAGCTCACAAACAGTGGTCACTGCGATTCCAGGAGATTCAGTACTGTCTTCTGGCTTCTACAACATCAAGTACCCACACGGTGCACATACATAGGTGTGGGTAAAACATTCACCCACATAAAACAAGATGAATCTAAAAAACAAACTTAAAACACTGTGGCCACCAGATTTTGCAACAACCCCCTCCACAGACACACACACACACACACACACACACACACACACACACACACACACACACAAACAAACACACGACACTCTATTTTTAGTTTCTCAAGCAAATAATATTGCCACTGACTTAAACTCCCAATATCCTTTTAAACCTGATTTTAAAAGCAAGTTTTTAAACACCTGTTAAATTATTAACATCTCACACTACTGTTTGGTTTTGGTTCATTTTTGTGTTTCTTAAAGTTTTCTGTGTTTTATCTGTGAGTTCAAGCCTTCCAGGTTTCCACCAGAGACATCTAGCTCAATATATAATTTTCATTCAAGTTAATGTTTTTTTTTTTTGGTTTGTTTGTTTGTTTGTTTTTCGAGACAGGGTTTCTCTGTGTAGCTTTGCGCCTTTCCTGGAACTCACTTGGTAGCCCAGACTGGCCTTGAACTCACAGAGATCCGCCTGGCTCTGCCTCCCGAGTGCTGGGATTAAAGGCGTGCGCCACCACCGCCCGGCAAGTTAATGTTTTTTATATGATGACTTTTACTTCATGTAATATTACTACTGTGGCTCCTACTGTCTTTTTAATGAATTTACTTCGTTTGTTTATGCCTTAAGGTTTCCATATCCCCTTCTCAGTGTCTCTGCTGTGTAACACTTCTGGTCTTCATGGGCATACTGTGTTCCAAGTCATGTGGTGTCATCTTCCTTAGACCCTTCCCCATCTATACCTCAGCTATATTGGCCTATTAGTCATACTTCTTCAGGATTGCCCTATGTAAATCCTGTAATGCTTCAGAGATCTCTTGGGTCGGGTACCACGAGTTCCTTTGCAGCTTGTCATATCTCCAGTCAGTACAGCGCACCTTCTTCTTCTTCAGGTTTCAGAATGTGATGGGTTCCTTCCTCTGTGGATAAGTTACCTCTTGGCTCAATGTATATCAATCAGCTCAGTTCCCAATAGGAGGAGAAAAAATCATTAGATGCCTATGTACAAATTGTTATTTCTATTAAGCTTGATCATTTGTAAACCTTCATCTTTTTAAAGAACATTATCAGTGGTTTGCAAGTTATATAAATATAGGATTCCTAACCATGGTGCCTTGGTTTAATGATGCTATGACAGAATACTGTAGATTGTAAATGAAACATTGTAGGCAGAGTTTTCCTGTCCCGGGAGCCATTTCCAAATTACCACACAGAGGCTTATGTTAATTTGAAATGCTCTGCCAATAGCTCAGGCTTGTTACTAGCTAACTATCTTGTTTAAATTAACCCATATTTTTTTATCTATGTGTTACCACGTGCTTGCTCATGGCTTGTTACCTCATTTTCTACACATCCTGCTTCCTCGGTGGCTGACTGGCTGGTGTCTCCTCTGAATCTCCTGCCTAACTTTATCCTGTCTTGCTATAGGCCAGTCAGCTTCTTTATTAACCAGTGAGAGTAATACATATTCACAGTGTACAGAAGGATTATTCCACAGCATTTCTTCCTTTTTGTCTAATTAAAAAGGAAGGTTTTAACCTTAACATAGTAAAACTATACATAACAGAAACAGTTATCAAGTAAGAATTACAGTTACAATGTCTAGTTTATTTCTATTTGGCAAAAGTTACAGAAAATACTCTATTGTCTATCTTATCTAGTGCATCTGAAGTTTTATACCTAATTTGCTTTTTTATCATAACTAAGGAAAACTGTAAGTTTAACTGTTTAGTCTTTAACTCCCTCAAAGACCCCAGAAGGATGAAATGTTAACTAAGGACAGGGACATCAGGCTGCCTGGACAGTCACCCAAAATTCCTCTGTAATGTTGGGCCATCCAAGTCTGACCTTCAGGCCTAGCATATCTGACAGACTTTCCTGTGAAGCAGGAATTTTGAAGGCCTGTCCTACCTTATCTTCACAAATTTTGGCAGTCACCTTCTTTTGTGTCTTTCTAGTCCAGTTTGGACAGTATATTGTCAGTAATGGAGGCAAAGGTAGTTTCTTTGCCCACCATAGCTAGGTTTTGCCATAAAAAAAAACCAAACTCCATAAGGAGTTTCTTCAATGCCCATTTTCTTCTCTGAAGTAGATTGATGCTGCCAGGAGCAGACATGTCTCACTGTCGTGAAAAGCCTTGGGTTATTAAACATATTAAATGCTATATCTGTAAGTCTTTGAAGTGTTTAAAGACCATTTATCTAAATATATTGGTGTATGACCTTGAAATCATACCTAACATGACTGTGTTTGACTATTACAGATTACTAACTATTATCTATATTTCTTAATTATATATTACACTTTTAAATGAGCTGCATAAACCTAATACCCTAAACAAGAGTAGAAACATACATACAGTATAACAAAATTAACTTTAAATTTGTATCAATAAACCAAATCCATACTAATGTAGAATATTTTGAAATTAATAGTTGTTTTTTTGTATTAAAGTAGATTCAATAATCTACCCTTTTTCCTATCATTCCTATATCATATCCCCCTTTTTTTCCTTTACAGTGAAATTTTTAAATATAATTTTTTTGATTATTTTTTTGACTATGACCAATAATAACTTGTTACCTACTCCCTTAAATAATAATAAACATCCACAACCCATTCTTTTGGTAATGTGGGTATAGTTCTCCAGACCATTTTCTGTTGTTTGGGGTACTGATATCTTTTGGGGAACCTTGAGAAAAAATGGATAATTGTTAAGTCTTGACTGGAGTATTCTGTGAGGCTGGATCATCTCAGTCAGCAGCCTTGAAGCTGTTCTGGATGCTGGATCACCTGGGCCATTTTTATTGGTGTCTGGTCTCCTTGTTTATGAAAATACATAAACTTTTAGAGTAACATACATATCTGCATTAATATAAGTATAGACTGTGTATTGCACATAAGTCAGCCAAAGATGATTTTTTGTTTTATGTTTGAGCTGGTAAAATACACATCATGTGTCTTGTAGTTTTTCTAGGTTTATTTTTTTATGCCTGTAGTCAGGGTTTCAGGGGGTCTTTCTTGATCAAACTTGATTTTCTTTAACCCAGAATGAATCCACAGTCTCTCATTTCCTGTGGAAATAAAAGCATAACCTCTCCCTCAAAGCAACATACCTTTTGATTTAAATTTTGAAGTCAGGATATTTTAAAATATATATAGGTTTGTTGAATCTAGCAGTTTTTATAATCCAGTGTCTCTTAGCAGCCAAAAAATTCAAAGACAACACAATAGCATATAGGATCCAGACTGTCTGTGTATTTCTCATCTTTATGTGGCTTATTTCTTTTATATTATTTTACTCCCTTTTTAAGGACTTTATTTTATTATTTTAGAACTATGTTTTTAAATCTAAGACTGCATATACTCATTCTCTTCTCTCTGAAGCCTACACATATCTTTAAACACATTGTGACCTGTTTAGAGGCTCTTTTTGTCTGAATCTGCCATTACTATGTATCTGTAACCTTTTCAGTCTGCACAACCAAACAAAAAAACAAAAAACAAAATAAAACAAAAAACCAAAACAAAAAAACTGTTGTGTAACTTAAATCATGGTGTGTTGGTGGCTGGCTCCACACCATTCCTTGGTTTCCTGGGAGTCTCATGGCGGAGATATGTTTACCACCAGCTCTGAGAGCCATGCTTACTGCCCCAACTCTGGGCAGTTTTGGGGTCCACGCCACCACCAAGTAATATGCTGCTGGCTGCTCATGAACACCATGTAAGTGTTTGCTGGTAGGGCCTCTTAAAAGAGCTGCCCATTTGTTTTTTGTTTTATGTTTTTGTCTTTGTTGCTAGGACTGAGCCAGGAAGCTGTCTCTTAAAGAAGCCGCGCCTCTGCTTACTGTCAGCAAACAGAGCCCGCCCAAGAAAATGCTGCTACCAGAAGCCATGCTTGACTCTGTTCTTTTGTGTGTTTAGAATCGTTTTTAAAGCTTTCTCAGGTTTTCTGTGGAAATTCCTGTTGAACGTTTGGGCACCCTATATAAGTAGAGTTTTCCCATTCTGGAAACCATTTCCAAATTACTGCACAGAGGCTTATATTAATTATAAATGCTCGGCCCATAGCTCAGGCTTGTTACTAGCTAACTCTTTCATTTAAATCAACCCATATTTCTTATCTGTGCTTTGCCGTGTGGCTGATGGCTTGTTACCTCATTTTCTACACATTCTGTTTGCTCCGCAGCTGACTGGTGTCTCCTCTGACTCTGCCCTTTTTCACCCCCATATGCTCAGTTTGATTGTCCCACCTAACTTTATCCTGCCTTGCTATAGGTCAGTCAGCTTCTTTGATAACCAATGAGAGTAATACATATTCACGGTGTACAGAAGGATTATCCCACAGCAATATATCACAGAAGTTTATTTGATTCATGGTACTTAAGACTGGGAATTCTGATACTGAGTTGCTGCGTCTGGCGGGAACATCTTGCTGCTTTAAAACATGGTGGATGGTATCACAAGGCAAGAACAAGAAGGAAAAGGGAGAGGAAAGAAAGAATTGGGAAAGAAAGAGAGAAGAAAAGGGGGCGGAACTCCTCTCCCATTTTATAATTTACCTCTTCGTATGTAATGGCCCCAGTTCATTAAAACAATGCCCTGCTTGGGAGAGAGGGCTGGGGGGTGGGAGGAGGGAGTGCCTAGTATCTCTGTATATCATGCACTTAACAGTAGTCATTTCTTTGTCCTCTTTAGTTTTGAGCAAGTTTAAATACTCAGCAGAACTGCTGGACAGGGGTTGCAGTAAAGAAATCCCATCGTACATGAGAGTGGCTATGTCCTCGTATGATGGACGCTGAAAGGAAATGTCATAGCACTGGAGGAAATTTTGTAAGCGTTTTGCAGCTCTTAAAGGATTGAAGCTTTAGTGGCCTGTGTCATTAGAAACCCTACAGTCTCCCTAATATGTACACATATTTCTCTGTTCAGTTCATAAATATAACTTGTGGCAATGACAGTCCCGCGCTTGGGGATTTAATCTTCACTGACTAATTTATCGGATGTTTTACCTTTCTGCAGTCACAGATGGTTTTCCTATCTGCTTCTATTGAACACTTTTTCACAGGTGTCTATCTCTGTCTTTATTGGATAAATAATAATCCAGTGTCTCTCAAGTGGCTGCAATAATTGGATTCCAAATAAGAATCTAAGCTTTGTAAGTATTGTCCTATTCAGGATCCGATCTCTGTGCTCCAGTCTCTCTAGTACACTCAGGTAACGTTCCGACTTGAGTGAGATACGCTGAGATGGTACTGTTTGGGGTGAATTACTTAGAGCGGATCTTGAAGGCAAGCCCCCACTGTAACTTCTGTGCTTCCTAAATACGGCACTCACCATTCCCACACAGGCCCCTCGGGGTATTACCCAACTCACTCCAAAGTGACCTCCCCCAGCCTAAGTGGCGTCGCATCCAATACATTCCCCAGTTTTTCTGCTTGTGGAAATGACTGTCCTTGTCCAAAGCCATTCAGACTCTACCAAGTCTTTCCTTTTCCTTCGTTTCCAGATTTCAAAAACAGATGTAGCCTCTTCCCCCCCCAATCTCCTGTCAGTCAAAACAGATGATGTGGCCGTGTCTAACGCAGATGATTTCAAAGTTAACTGTTTGAGGTTGTGAGGAGAAAAAGATTGGGGAAGAAATAAAAATTTAAGGACCAGCTTGATGGCTTCTTTGACGCCAGAGAAATATATTTTTATGGCTTGCTTTCTTCTGTTTTCCAGGATGAGACATTAAGGCATGGGTGTCATCCATCCTTGGCAAGCACTCTGCCCCTGAGCCCTGTTTCCCATCCATTTTTGCACTTGTTACTTTTCGAGACAGGGTCTAAGTTAACTACCGTGGTCTTGAGCTGGTTCTGTAGCCCAGGTGGACCTTAGATTTACAGTCTTCCCGACTCAGTACTGTTGAAGAGCTGGGGATTACAGGTCTGCACCACCATGCCTCAGTAGCGCTAGTTTCTTTCAAGAATTAAAAAAGCGTTGACTTTTAAAATGATGGGTGCTATTGAGAACATGATGTTTTTAGTAACGGTTGCAATTTTTTTAAGATTTATAAACTGCATAGTCACACATATAATTCCTCTAGGTTGTACATTTTGCAATTTAATCTGTTTCATACAGACACAGTGTGTCTGCAGATATTGCATTCATGAGTATTTAGTTAGTGTAAGATTTAGGGGGAAGCTTAGAGCAAAATGTAGTAGTTTTTAATTTAGCTTCTGATTACGTGATGTACTTATAAGAGAAAGCATTTAGTTGGGGGCTTGCTCACAGTTTGAGAGGGTTTGTCCATGGCCATCAAGGCAGGGAGCATCATGGCAGGCAGGCAGACATGGCCCTGGAGCCGTAGCTGAGATCTTACATATGATCCACACGTTACAGGGATGGAGCAAGACTGGGGCTAGTGTGGGCTTTTAAAACCTGAAAGGCCACTTGCAGCCACACCCCTCCTCCCTCAAGGCCACACCTCCTAATCCTTTTTTTTTTTTTTTTGGTTTTTCGAGACAGGGTTTCTCTGTGTAGCTTTGCGCCTTTCCTGGAACTCACTCGGTAGCCCAGGCTGGCCTCGAACTCACAGAGATCCGCCTGGCTCTGCCTCCCGAGTGCTGGGATTAAAGGCGTGCACCACCACCACCCGGCTCCTAATCCTTCTTAAACCGCCCACAGAGTGGAGACCATACATGAGCTAGGGGAGCCACCGTTCCCATTCAAACCACCACAGGACATAATCACCTTAGACATTGAACTTATGCTTAACATGACTTCTTCTTACCCGTCTCTGCTCCAGCAGCAATTCGGTCTTGTTTTCCTTCTCGTGAGTCTGTCTTTGCTATCTGAATTTGACATCTGCTTCAGACTGTTTCTTAAAGAGGAACTGTAAATCAGCGGCTCTGGAATTTTAAGTGTCTTCATAATTTTTAATTCTGACAACTATCATGTGGAGTTTACGACCAGAAAACAGTGTCTAAAAACGGGTTTTCCTTGTCTTTTAGCACGCATCCAGGCTTGTTTCTCATGAGTCTGTGCTCAGTTACCACAGGGGTCTCCATCCGGATACTACAGGGTCTCCCTCCAATTACTACAGGGTCTCCATCTGGAGCACACCCTCTATCCTAGGGAAAAATCAAAACGAAAAGGGAGTATTTATGAAATAATTCTACATCAGATTCTAATTCGAGGATGATAGCATAGTGACTGTTCTAAAATTCATTTTAGTAGCTCTTTGTTTACTGCTCTGTTCTATTGGTACCGATCTCCTTCTATTAGTTATTTCGTTTTGAGACAGAGCTTGTACTTCAGGCTACCCTCAAATTCATGATCCCTTCCATCTGTTGAAGACTGCTTCTCAATTCCTGTCATCTTCAAATCATTTGATTTCATGAAAACCTTTAAGCACTTTGCACACAGGAACCTTAGAAATAAATGTCCGGGCACCTGTAGAGGTTCCACGCCACCTGTGTGTAGAAAGAGCGCTGGTGTGTGTCCTAGCTGAGGGTTATGTGTCCTAGAGATGTGTGTAAGACACACACACACGTGCACACACACACACACACACACACACACACACACACACACACACTCACTCACACACCCCTTCTAGCTTTGGTGTACTAAATCTTCAACACCGATGCATGCTTCTGGGAAGAAGAGCCTGATTGCATGGGCACACCAAGCAAAAATAAACAAGTAAACAAAGATAGTAAGTGCCGTTTCTTTCTTGCCGTCAATACAGAGTGGAATCTGAGAAAAGAGAACCTTCCCAGTTTGCCTTTGAAAACACACTCCGTGTTTGCCAGCCTCATATCTTATATGGATCATTTCTCTATCGCATTCCAGAATTTTCCTCTAAGACAAGCAATGTAAAGAAATTCCATAGGCCTCCAAGATTATACTCTCCGAGTTGTTCACTAAGTTTTGTACAAGATGCAACGTCATGTCTAAGATACTCAGATTTAACAACAGTTTACTTCCTTATTTTCAGTTCCTTTTTTTTTTTTAGTGATCATGAACAAAGATAGTTTTATATCCCCAAATCATTATTTATGATTATGGAACCTGAATGTTGAAAATAAACTAAAATGTAATGAACAAAATCAGTGAGGATGCTCTAGAAAATACCGAGAATGCAAAGTAACTACTTTGGCACAAAGCAAAACAAAATTCAATTTAGTTAGAAGCTGTACATACTTGGGTATCATGCGAACTATAAATTTTCTACATGGTAGTAACTTTTCACATTGTATCTCTGGAACCTATCTGATATTTTTTTTTTTTACAGTGGCTAATGACAATCTCATCACCAACTGTTTGTTTCTGTGGAGTTTAAATACCATTGCATTTTATTTGCTAAGAAATTTAAATTCTAGAGCGCACGGAGTTACTTTTATAATTGTAGCAATAATCCTCTTTTGAAGTACTGTAAGTGTTCTAGTTTTCTTGTTTTTTATAACTACACAAGTCCAGTGAAATTTAGTCTACTGCTATGATGTGTGGGCAAAATTTGTTTATTCTTTCAGTTGTTCAATTGGCTATTTCTGTGTCCTTTAAACACTGTATCCAAGTTTGGTGTTAATCATGCTGCTCATGTCTTTCTTAATATTTTAGCAAGGAAAATTTGAGCTTCATATTTGGAATTTTATTTTGGTTAATGATTAATATCCTGTAAAGAAGAAGTGTGACATATGGCGTAAAATTTTGCTGTTCTATTTTTCAAGATCTTTTTATAGCCCCCATCACGTGTTTTCATAATCATAGACTTTTCGTCTTCTTACAGTGACTCACTTCTTTGCCACCAGAGGGCAGTCTAAAAATTGATTTAGTTAATAAGCATCATGTCACTTTTTTTCTTTTAAGCACCATTGTTCTAGGTGTCACATTGACGAGATCTAGATGTCCTCTTTTCAGCCACCAAGGAAACACATAACTCTGAGTTAAAATTGTCATCGTGGCATTATAGATTGTTTTAAATTTTTTATTTTTTTGTTTTTAGTGTCAAAATTGTCATGCTAGACAAAGTATTACCCAGTCATGTAGGCCGAGAAATTCATGATTTTTTAAAACACTTTGTCTTATTAAGTTGTGGATTATTTTGGGAAAGGGGGACCTTTGGAGTTGATGGTTCTTGGCTAAATTTTATTGGATATATTTTTATTTGGCACATTATAAGTAATAACGTATTTTACCCAAAGGGATTCTCGTATTTTAATCCGTTTCTCAATTTTATTGAAAATCAGAGTTGGAAGACTGTAAGACTCAGTAAGTAAAATAATTTGGAGGCTAGTACTTGTACATATTTTTGGTTTACTTAATATAGTAAATTTTCAGTTAGTTTCCTGTGAAATATAAAAATGTAGTCTTTTAGGTTGCCAACTTGAAAGTCTCTAATTTTCAAAAGAGGATACAATTATTGATGGCTAAAAATGTTAAAATTCTCTAATGACACCATACATATTTATACTTAATTAGGCTTCTAGTGAACTAGCACAAAACACTTTTAGGACCTAGTTAGATTCTGATTTTATACTATTTTAACCTACCTTTTATTTATTTTTATGCATTTAAATTCATTGGTTTGAAAGTTATAAATATATTTATCACAGTCAGCCTACCATCCCCAAACACTATCCCCTCAACTCGGGCTTATGAATACTTAATTACTAGATTTGAAAGTGTTTCGTGTCTTGTTAAAAATGCAAGGCTTATGATATTGGATGCGCAATTTTGAAGAAATGAGGAATGCCATTTGTTTTTATTAAGCTGGGATTTGAATGTTTGAGGAAAGCGTTGAGGGAGGCATTTCTTCAGAAATGGAAGTAATAATCCTCTTTTGTAGTGTTGAAAATAATATTTTTACAGTGCACCCATTCTTTATAAGTAAACACAGGAGTCCATGTTTGCAAGGGATCTGTTTGCTTTCTGTGTCTCCTGATAAATTCTTGTGGGTTTTTTGTTATTGTTGTTGTTGTTTTGTTTTGGTGTTTTCTATCTGCTTTTTCATTCTATGGGGAATTGTACATAACAAAAGAAACACAAAAACATTACAAGTCAACCTCGTTGATCTGTAGGTGGAATTAAGATCTTGTAGTGGAGATACTGGTTACCGGGTTTAAGATTTCCAATACATAAATAATTTTAGTGATGCAGTTCATTCTTTACAAATAAGAAGATGAACGAGCTTCTGAGAAACCTTCTCTCTTGATTTCCGAATGGGCCTTCAGGAAGTACAAAGGACAAATGTAAGCAGTGGTATTCTAAAGTGGAATCTGTGTTGCAGTCCCTGCTTGTGGCTGTTAATAGCAGGACATGTTTGGATATAGTTTCAGAAATTGTATCGGCAATTATTTTGTTTTAAGAATTGACTTGTGATAGAACTGTAAGGCAGTTTGAAGGTGGCACATTTTTGTCCTCTCTGAGCAGGGTGGAAAAAAAAGTCAGTTATTTTGGACATAAACTGCTTTCTTTAATGTAATTGGCACTTGAAGTAAAACAGCACTCAATAATGACATTGTTCAGATGAAATTTTGTGATTTTTTTTTTTTCCCCTGTGGAGTCAAATCGATACTGTTTTCCTCTCACAGGCTCTCAAAATGAAGGTTTCAGGCCAGGAGTCGGGTTACAGGAACCATTGTCAGGGTTCATAGCATGCAGAGGTTTCTTAGAGACACAGTAGGCCAGGGTCCTAATGATACTCTGCAAAATTATAATTGCTTTGGGCCAAAGTGAGGAAGCAGCATTTTTGAAATACAATTTTTGGGATTTAAGTTTTGTAGGCCTTTTTAGTAACTGATGTAATAATAAACTTGTTTTCGAAAGGTATATCCACCTACATGCATTTGAATGGTTAGTAAAGAAAATTAGTATTACTGAAAAAGGCAAACTTAAATTTGCCTTCTAATTGTATTTGGGAAATTTTATATGAAGACAGCAGGGGTTATTTAATGAGAAATTATGTTGTAATGTCTCCTTGCATTTTAGGAAAAAATCACGTAGGTATTTTGTGAAATTTCCATCTCCTGGTTTTACCTCTGGATTTTTGTGATGGGTTCCCAGGCGATCATGACTGAAGCAAGGTTTAGTAGTCAAATCTCAGGTGAGGTACTTGAAGCCATTGTTTCAGGGAAGAGAGAATCTGGCATCCAGGGAGGGATTTTGAGGTTCCTGCTGATTCCTTTCATTGGTTTTTTTGAAAGGCTTAGAGAATTTCCATTTCTTCCCAGTAAATCTTAAGTTGTTTGAAGAATTGTTTCTGTTTTCAAAAATATAATCATCTAATCCTTTTCTAGGGATTTGAAGTAAGAAATTTTATTTTACCAAAATGAATAATTGACAACTTATACTAAACCCCCTAATAATGATTCAAAGACAATTTAAAACCAGAATTTAAATATATCTTTAAATAAACGAAGAGAAAAACATACCTTCTGAATTAAGCTCTAAGTGTAGCTGTAAATGAGACAGAAATCCAAAATGCAAACCTAACATTAAAATATTTTATTTATTATATACTTTTTAACAATAAGCAACACCTTATTTTTTGTTTTAATTCACCCTGACTCTTCTGAAATTTTTAGATTATGTTCATTATCTGCAGTTTTAAAATACAACTTCATGTGAAGGTGTCATGACTTCATGTTTATTCTAATTTAAAATGTGAGTACAAAAAATAAAATGAAATACATAATTATAATAACTAACTGAAAATCAGTGATTCTTAAAGTGCACATTGAAATGTCAGAGGTGATATTTGTTGTCCTTTATTTTCTCTCTTTCTCTAGTCTATTAATGTGAGAGAGAATAGGATACAGTATAGAATCAGATTTCTCCAGTACAGTGCAAAACATTGTAGTGATTATAGTTGCTGTATTTTAACTGATTATATGTAGTTTATTTTACTTTGTTTTTGTTTCTTCGTTTAATTTTTGTTTTTTTGAGACAGGCTTTCTCTGTGTAGCCTTGGCTGTCCTGGAACTCATAGAGACCTGCCTACCTCTGCCTCCCAAGTTCTGGTATTAAAGGCATACACCACCACCCAGCAGTTGATTGTATTTAAATACCATTCATCAAGCATCAATTAAACTTTTGCTTTAGTATTTTCCTTTCAATCTAAAAACTATACCATAAATTATACAATGAATTTTATTAAGCAATGTACATAAAATAGCAGAAAACACAAATATAATTGTTAAAATAATCTGTTAGCTTTTATTTGGATATACTGAACTAGAAGCATTTATTATAAATATATTTTAAAGGATAATTATTACTTTACTATATATTTTTAATTATAATAATAATTCATAATATATTCTTTGACATTAATTCTAATGAAAATTTTTTTGTCCATATGAGATACTTAGTATCTATTCTATACACATTAGTACATACCTATATACATAGACTCTAGATTTCTTCCAATTACATAACACCAACATAATATAATGTAGATACTGACAGAAAGCTCCCTGAAAAAAAAAAAATCCAGTAAATGTTACTGTTGAGTGGGTCTGGGTGATTAAATTTTAGCATTGCATAATAGAATCTTCACTGTACTTTTTAAGTCAGAATGAGAGAGAATAAAGGCTATGTCTTCCGTAGCCTTTGAAAATTTTAATATGACTTTCGTTGCTCACCTTAGAAAATGTCTTCGTCTTGTCACAGTAGGATAGTGTTGCCTCTCAGACATTTGCATTATTTGAGAAATACACTTCCGTCTCATCTCTTCCTAGCGACTATAAGCAGATGTTGCCTAGGAATACATCTATGGCTATGGTCTTCTCCCATCAGATACCTTTTCTGTAACGTAGTATATTGTGGTTAAAAGAAGTCATATTGGAAGAGCAGCAATCCTAAGAAACAGTTACTACTGTAGGTCTCCAATGCATGGGTTAACTTAGGACTTCAGATTCGTCTTCAAAGTCAGCCTCTTGGGACTCACTTTAGCTTCTGACGTGTCTTACGGTTAAAGCTTTTCATAGAACCTATGAACATTACCCAAATCCTTGTAAGAAAAAGTACATGCTTATTCTTTATGGATTTTTTTTTCTTTGTGAATGAAGACATCACCACAATCTAATGTAGGACACCCCAGTGCATCTTATATGTGTGTTGCCCAAAATTGTTTACCTGGCATACCCACAGTAATAATAGCATTGTGGTTGTCTCCATGGCTACACTGTAAATATGTCTTTGCAGGACTGGATAGAGCGGTGTGTGTCTTTAATCCCAGTACTGGGGAGGCCACGACAGAAAAATGGAGCGTTTGAGGCCAACCTGGACTACATAGTGAGTCTGAGGGTAGTATGGGCTGTGAGACTGTCTCAAAACAGGAAATGATTTTCCACTGGCAATTGAAGGTAGAAATAAACAGTGTGTGTGTGTGTGTGTGTGTGTGTGTGTGTGTGTGTGTGTACACACACATGCATGCGCAGGCACACACACATTTGGTTTTCCAGGACTCTTATTTGCTATCACTGTTGTATGCCATGTTGCAGGACATCCACAAACTAACACTTGAATGCTCTGTTGTAGTTGCACAGATAATAAAAAGAGCCTAAATGATCACGCAATTGAATTTCTCAGATAGTAGGGCCATTTCAACACCAATTCCGGAAGAGGATTGACCTTTGTTTCTAAGCAGTTAAAGCTGAAACTATCAGTAGCAGATGGAACAGTGCCCTACCTCGTAGAACGCAGCAAGGGATTCTATCCAAAAAGGCACAGAAATATAGAAACGTCATCACTCTACCCACTAGAATGCCACTGGCTTCCTGATGTAAGAATGGTGCTTTTTTTACTCTCTGTTCCCAGCCTAGATCTCAGTGTATATCACACAGTGGAAACATGGCCAGGCACTGTTCTAAGCAGTCTACAGAGACTTTATATACCCTGTACACACACACACACACACACACATGCCCTATATATACCTTTATATACACAGACTAATATAACCCTATCCATTAGTTACTGTGTTGAGCATCTACTTAAAAAGAAACTTAGGTTTACAGAAGAGGTTAGCCTTCTGGAGGTCCCATAGCCTCTTGCCAAGATGGAATTTGAACCCAGTCATGGCAGTTTAAAAGATTTAGTCCTCCACCCTACCGTTATTGCCTTCTGCTGCTCCCCCTAGCTAGGCAGCAAGGCTCACACAGGTCCGTTGACTTTGCTCCCTCAGTTCTTCTCCATAACCTACTAAACAGTGGCGGTCTTTTACCTCCCATGCCTTGTGGTTATCGAAATGCGGAGGGAGAATGGAGGAAAGTTTTTAAAGTTAGTTGATATAAATTGCCCACTGAACAGTATTAGTTAATTCATTAGTTAAGATTCAGGAAATATCAGGAAGGATGCCGTTTGAAGAAAACCCATCATTTCTGGATTTGGTAGCCAATTGAAATGTATTCAAATTATGCAAATGAGCCCATAGTAGACTTTGGTAATTGAGTGATTTTACTGTTCGTGATCTCAAAGCCTTCTTGAGCTGGAAATTATTTAAGGCATTACAAGGTAAAATTAACTTCAAAATAATTATAGTTGACAATAAAAATGATCATTTAATATAGTATAGTAAATTAACTGTCATGAATCCTCACTTAATCTGTAATTAGACACTTTATGTATCACTTTATCTGACAATAACACATAACACTTTATTTAAATAGTATTTTTTTCCGTTTTTCTATATTAACAATATGTTCAAGAATATATCTTATTTTACATGTGTTGCAGACAGCAATATAGTGTGTTCCTTGCAGACAGCAAATAAGTTTAGGATTTGTATATGAATCTGTCTTCCGGAAGTGAATGAACAAATTGCTTTTGCAGTGCTATTTGGATTTTTAGGTATTTTTTTTTTTTTTAGATAAAATAAAATATATTTTTCTTTCTTTATCTACAAATATGTCAGTAAACTTACTGATAATGGACAGATATCATTTCATATTGTTTTTTAGTATTCTAAACATAAATATAAGCTTGCTAATTTAAAATATAAGAGTAGTAGAGATCCCTTCGCTTAATGACAGCTAGCTTTTTGTTGAGTGGTTCTGGTGTCAGCCATATTGTGCGAGCCTCTTGGATACACTGTGCAGTTCTGATGTCAGCTACATTGTGCGAGCCTCTTGGATACACTGTTGCGGTCAAGGTGTCTTTAGTCCATTTGTGGACCGAGGCAGATAGAGAGGAAACTGTAGAGTGATACGGAAGGCAGGGGACTGATAAGTACAGGATTCCCTGGACACACAGAAGGTGGCCTGCCTTGATGACCTCCGTAGAGTCTTCATGAACAAAGTTATATTTAATCTGGGACCTCAGTAACAAGGAGAAGCAGAGGGGATGTGGTGAGGGAAGTCAGCAAGTGCAGGAATGGAGCCGGAAGAGGGTGCGGGAGCCCTGTGGAGACTGAAGTCATCACAGGGCATGAAGGGAGAAGCATAAAGGCTCTTAGAGGCCGAATCCAGACACTGGGCTTTATTCTGGAGCTGAGAACAAGCCACTGAAAGATTTTTGTCAAGCCTGTTAGTCTTTTAAAGACCGTCTTTAAATCAGAGCCGGGTGGCTCATGCCTGTAATCCTAATTACCTGCTGCAGGAAGGTTACCCTGAATTTAAGAATAGCTACATAGTGAATTCCAGGTCAGCATGAGCTACAGTGTGACACCCCGTTTCAAAAAGCAAACAAATCAACCAAAATAAAACAAAAAACCCAAGAAAAAAAAATAAAGGCATTTTAAGTAACTTCCGCTTTTAAGAAAGAAAAAAATATTCTCTGTTGCATTCTGTTCTTCCTAATTCTTTTATTTATTTATTTATTTTGTTTGGCATCCCTGTGGGGAGCATTATGTGCCAGAATGAGGAGGTAGCATGGAAGAAGTTCTTCTCAGTGCATGGTTAGGTCCCAGTATACTGACTGTGAGTAGAAAATAATGTCAGTGGAAGACACACATAGTCCTCTGAACCTCCAAGACGTCACAGCCTGGGAATACAGGCTTGTGCTAACCTCCGAGACGTCACAGCCTGGGAATACAGGCTGACATAGAGTGCCAGTGCTTTACTTTTGTGATCACGTGTTTGTTGGGGAACTGCAGTTCCCTGCTGATTTCCAGCGTTGTGAGACAGGAACACTATATGCCATAAGCCTGGGAGAAGATCAAAATTGAAAGTACATTGTACATTGGCAAAATTGCAAATCAAACTGTCGTAGCTCAGGGACTGCATGCTCCCTGGCTGGATGACTTCCCATAGCAGCCTCCCTTTTAGGTGAGGAGGCTTTGTCTTGCAACAATCAACCTTGGTACAGTTAGTGGATCTTGGTATATCCTCTTGCAGTAGAATTATGTTTCATTATTTTCGCATACCATTATTATTTAAAAATGGAGTGATTGAATGAAATCAGCAAAAAGCCTAGTACTAAAAGTTACATAGAGTGTCCATGTCCTAAGAGCCACTGTCCTGCAACACCAGAACTTCCATATGCTGCACTTTTATTTCAGGAGAGGCCAGGGTGTCAGCCTGGGCATATCTGACCTCATCAGCCAAGTGCCTGAGAGGGGTCCAGCTGAGGACCAGGCCCCTCCTAAGGACTGCTCTAGAATTGTTGGCTTTTGGAGCGCACTGCTTTATTACCAAAGGAACTGAAATTTCTAAAAATCATTTCCCGAGGATTGTCCCTTGTCTTCTGGATGACACTATTTACCAAACCTAAGAAGGGATCCAGCTCGAGGACTGACGATTGCATTCTGCCATCAAACTGGGGCTCTCTCTCCTCAGGGGCATGCCTCCGGACCACGCCTCCCCCTGGGGGCTCACTTTGTTCGGAGTGTCAGCGGTGTGGCATCCAGAGTGGACATTTCCGTTCACTCCTTCGCTCCAGAACACGAGCTCTAGGAGTTGGAGAGTCCCCAGGGTGTGGGATAGAGTGGAGAAAAGAATCCGCCACAGAAAACCCTGCTTACGACCACTGCGAGTCTTTGCTGTTGTATAGTCTCATGTTTCTCTCATCTCATGCCAGAGGAGCTGACTGAAAGCCTCAGAGAAAACGCAAAGTGCCTTTTAATTCTAAGTAGTGGTTAGTAGTGCAATTATTTCATGTCTTACCTTCCCAGGCTTCTTAGCTTTCGTTTGAATTAACGGAGATAATGGATTAACTGCACTCAGTTATCAGGTACCAGGGTTTGCATCATTTAAATACTATAGTTTTTGAAGGAAAAAAAAAATTAGTAATTTCATTTTCATAATGTGTAAGACTGTACCTTTGGTGTGCATAGAAAAATTAAGAGATATTCTTCTCTTTCTATTCATACTCTGGTATATTCATTGTATATGCCACTGGAAATGTTTGATTGGCCAATGCAGTTTGATTGGCACAATGCAGTTGAGCTGAGTTTATGCCAACAATGTGGATTGGATATTCATGTTTTATAAAATATAAAATGAAATGTTTTCTCTATTTTCAAAAGGTTGTACCTAAGTAATATACACATAATAAAGGGTATGTGTGTGTGTGTGTGTGTGTGTGTGTGTGTGTAAGCCAGGGAAGGTTGCTGTGCCCTGCTCCATAATTCTACATCTTATTCTTTAAGGTAGAGTTTCTCACCAAGCCTAAAGCCAGGCTGTAGCTGAAGTTTTCCTGTGTCCCACCTGGTCTGCAGCCGCTCAGACCCAAGTAAACACACAGAGGCTTATATTAATTAAAACTGCGTGGCTATTAGATCAGGCTCACTACTGACTAGCTCTTACATTTAAACTCAGCCCATTTCTGTTAATCTGTATGTTGTCATGTTTTCCATGGCTTTACCTGTGTGCCATTACATGCTGCTCCCTGGACAGCGGGCTGGTGTCTCCTGATTCAGCCTTCCTCTTCCCAGAATTCTCCTCAGTCTGTTCCACTTCCCAGCTTTATTCTCCTCCTTGTCCCGCCTATACTTCCTGCCTGGCTACTGGCCAATCAGCATTTTATTCGTCAGCCAATCAGAGCAACACAAATTCACAGTATACCAAATGTCCCACAGCACCAGGCCGGTGCTCAGCAAGTCCCAATAGTCTGCCTGTCTCCACCTCCCACTAGTGCTGGGGTCACAGACACATCCATGGCCCTGCTTATTACATGAGTGATGAGGATTCGAACTCAGCTCTTCATGTTTGTGCAACAAGAGCTCTTACGTGCTGAGCCGTCTCCCCAACACCGAGGCTGGAGGTTTTTATTTATTTTTTACACACACACACACCCCCCCACCGCCCTCAGGTCTCATGGGAGCATGTAATAGAGGGCTTGCTGTGGGATGTTCTGTATGGCAAATGTGTTGCTCTGATTGGTCAATAAATAAATCACTGATTGGCCATTGGCTAGGCAGGAAGTATAGGCGGGACAAGGAGGAGAATAAAGCTGGGAAGTGGAAGGCTGAGTCGGAGAGACACTGCCAGCCGCCATGATGAGAAACAGCATATGAAGATGCTGGTAAGCCACGAGCCATGTGGCAAGGTATAGATTTATAAAAATGGATTAATTTAAGCTGTAAGAACAGTTAGCAAGATGCCTGCCACGGCCATACAGTTTGTAACCAATATAAGTCTCTGTGTTTACTTGGTTGGGTCTGAGAGGCTGTGGGACTGGCGGGTGACAGAGATTTGTCCTGACTGTGGGCCAGGCAGGAAAACTCTAGCTACAAGGGCTTGTGAACACCCAGCTCAGGCAGTGAGGCCATTTCCTTATGGACAAACAGCCTTTTAGAGGCTGGGCAATGTACTGCAGGAATTGAAGAATGTATTGAGTTCAAATAAAAGGTCTACGGAACTAATAAGTTTTCCAACTAGGCTTTGCAGGGAGCCGGGTGGGCGGTAGAAATTTGTCCAATGAGTGGACTTTGGATAGCCTGGCAAATCCACCGACAGAGAGGGTGATATTGAAAGATTGCTTCTAGTTGATGGCAAATTGATCCGAAATAGATGGATAATTATGTCAGAGAGTGTGTTGACAGGCACAAAGAGATGGGATTTATGACAACTTTAAGGTGTCATTGTTGGAACATTTTGTTGTTGTTGTTGTTTTTTAAGATAGGGTTTCTCTGTGTAGTTTTGATGCCTGTCCTGGATCTCGCTCCATAGATCAGGCTGGCCTCGGACTCACAGAGATCCACCTGGCTCTGCCTCCCGAGTGTTGAGATTAAAGGCAGCAGAACAATTTGATTTTAGAGACCAGAGTTAGGTACAAAGAAGCTGGCTTTAGGCTTGAAGCCACTGGACTAGTGGCATCAACATACCGAGAGGGATCTAGCAAATATACGAGATGTCAGGACTGGGGGTGTAAGTCAGTCGACAGAGTGCTTGTCCGTCATGCATGAGGCATTAGGCTCCATCCCCAGCATTTGTTCACTGGGATTCACTGTAACCTGGGTGGTTTGTGCACACCCATCATCCCAGCACCAGGGAGGCGGAGCCACGAGGATGGAATGTTTAAGGGCATCCTTGGCTGTTCGTTGATGATGCTTTCAGAGTGTTCTGGAGGCTGGAGAGATGGCTCAGCAGTTAAGAGCATCGGCTGCTCTTTAGCAGACCCTTGTGGGTTTGCCAGCACCCACATGGTCCTTCACAACTGCTCTAATGCCAGTCCCGGGAGACTCGGCACCCTCTTCTGGCCACCACGGGCAGTAGGCATGCACATGGTGCACAAACTCACATGCAAGTGAATGTATACACAGAAAATAGAAAAGTTCGGGTAGTCTCTGGAAAAAAAAAAAAAAGAAGAAAGAAGAAAAAGAAAAGGGAAGGAAATCCCAATTTCACCTGAGAAGTTGGCAAACCCCCCAGATGTCAGGGAAGAAGTAAGTGGCAGACGGTCTTTACAGGAGAGCAGTGTCACAGAACACGTGACCAGATGCTATGGCAAGAGGAGGGGTTTCATTTTGATTGACACGTCATGTGTAATGTGACATGTCAAGCCAGAAAGGGTTCATAATTTCTGTGTTCCAGAAGAACGCTGGGTCGGAAGCTTGTGTCCGGGTGTGGGGAGGGAAGGGAGGGAGCCAGAGAGGGAGATGGGAAGGGGTGGATCTACAAAGAAGCTGTATCTCTGGGAGATCGATCTCTCTCTGTCTCTCTCTCTCCCTCAACCTGACCCTCCCTCTCTCCTCTCTCCTCTCTGTCCATTCCTCCCTCCCTCCTTGTCTCTGTGTGTGTGTGTGTGTGTGTGTGTGTGTGTGTGTGTGTGTGTGTGTGTGTCTGTGTGTGTGTGTGTCTGTGTGTGTGTGTGTCTGTGTGTGTGTGTGTGTGTCTGTGTGTGTGTGTGTGTGTCTGTGTGTGTGTGTCTGTGTGTGTGTGTGTGTTTTACTGAATATTAGGACCCACAGACATGCTAGATGCACATTTTGCCACAGAACTCATTCTCAGGCCTCTTTTTTTTCATTTTAAATTACTCTAATTGTATACATGTTATCAAGCAGTTTTTAAAAGGTCACTTGGGTTTTTTTTTTCATTTTTTTCTATTTACATATATTGAGTGTGTATGAATGCTTTGCCTACACGTATGTGTGTATGCCAGGTGTTTACCTGGTGCCCGTGGAGGCAAGAACAGGGCTTTAGATCCTCTGGAACAGGAGTTAGGAATGGTTGTGAGTTGTTGTGTGGGTGCTGAGAAGCAAACCAAGGACTCCTGGAGGAGCAGCCAGTGCTCCATACCTCCGAGCATCTCTCCAGACCCTCGAGGTGTTACTTTTTAAAACGTGATTTTTAGATCAACTCTGGGAGTCGTGAATGAAGTGTTTGGAATGGGTGAAGACTATGAAAGAAGACAGACTTTATAGTGGGCTATAATCAGCAGAGGAACTACAAAATTCCGTACCAAATTTCATTCTAGTTTTAATGCATATTTGATTTTGCAAAGATACATTTTCATAGAGGCTTTTTTTTACCAGAAAAATATTACCACGACTTTAAATGGCTTGGTGTAGAAAAATGCAAACCAGAATTGTATCTCTTAAAGAACTGTGAAAAAAAAATCTGGTTATTTCAGTAATGAGTCTAGAAGTGAGGATGTGTCTGGGTTTACACAGTGGAGGTAAATGCGCCATCACACAGTAGGTGTGTATAAAGTATTTAGACTTTAGCATAGCAGAAAGAAAAACTAACCTTGGTTGAGTTCATGTGAGTGAGAACACCATCCTGTTGGGATGGCTGATCATATTCTCGTAATGTGTAACCAACCAACCATTGTACAAAACCGTTTCTTTACTGCCTACAAATTATCCCAAATGGTTTTGCAGCGAAGATAACAGTACGTGCTCCCTAAGTCAAGCCAGCTTTGACACCCCCTCTTTTTAACCTCCCCCTCTCCCTTCTTTCTCGTTTTGGGGGCTTTTGCTCTTAATTATATATAGAGAGTTTTGTAATCCTAATCGTAAGAATGCAGTTTGACAAACAGTTTTAGTCAACGCCTATTTGAAAGGAAAGTGCCCTTGTGGTAGGGAACAAGTCCAGAAGACTGATTTCTGTCTTTATCATCCCTCCCTCCCTCCCTCCCTCCTTTCACGGAGGTATGTGAGATAACCAAGACAGAGACAGTGAGAGAAGTTTATTACTTAGGCAGCAGCGTCTGCTGCTCAACTACATTGGCTAATTAGCAATTTATCGGTGAAAAGGGCAGGTGACTTCTTGTCCTAAGGTTGCTTATACTCTAGTGCAGGGTATGGATAATAAAGCGGTGCTTACATAAGAAGTAATCAGCCATGATGATGGGAGGGCATCAGAGCCGTGGAGTGGAGTTGGTGATGTAATAGAGAGTCATGTGGAGATGGGGTGTCATCATTGGACAGGGATGTCACATTTCATCTGCAAAACGAGACCGGGCCATCCAAGCAAAGATCCAGGAACTGAGTGTCGGAGTGGGAGGAGTCACATGTGTTCCAGCCTATAATGAAGAATCTTAACTTGGTCCTGCTGCAGGCTAGGAAGTGGCCAGTGAGTGAGGCAGAGAGGGTGGATGGAGCAGGGCCGGGGAAGTAGGAAGGGGTAGAACTTGGAGGATGCTGAAGACTTTGGCAAGCACCTTTGGTTTTTAAATGGAGTAGTATGGCCTGATGGATTTTTTGTGAAAGATCTCGGGTGCCTGTTGCGTAGACCGTGAATGACTGTCTCCTTGACAGAAGTTAGGAGCGGTCAGGGTATTCTAGCCAACATCGCACAAGGTGGAACATGATGAAGGTGTGTGAAGAGGAGCAAATAGTATTCGGGAGAGCCGTAGCTCAGCTTGGAAGGGCAGGAGAGAGGAGCAGAGCCATTTACAAAGTGGTGGATGATTTAGAATCTCAAAGAAGTGGCAGGATCGAGGGAGCCCTTCACAGAAATAGCCAAACGTTTAATTCAAACTTAGCAGAAAGTAAGTTGGACACCAGATCATGGATGGCCCCAAATTCAAAATTTAGTGTATGAACTTGCCTCTAAGTGATGGAGTGCCACTGAAGTGGTGGCGCTGTACCACGAATGTTAGTGAATCCGGACTCTGTGGAATGAATGCGCTTGGTGTGGCTGTTGCCTTTGCCACGAATGAGCTGTGTAAATCTGGGATGAGGTTGGTTTTGTCTCCGTCTGTGGAACCAAGTTAGACTAGGTGCTCTCTTACTCACAGGCTCTGCTTACCCTTGAGATAACCTTTCCTTCCAACAAAACAATTACCACTGATATTTTAAGTGTACATGGGATTGTGTTCGTTCGTCACTGTTACACATTGGTCTGTATAGAACTGTTTGCAGCCTGAGTAGAGAAGCCCTTTGAGGGTGTCTTCACTGCCGCCTTTTCCAACTGTGTTTGTCTGCATTGGCTGATCTCCTTTTGAAAGAGCAGATCTACTGTGCTAGCTGTGTCTACATCACACACACACACACACACACACACACACACACACACACACACACATTCTCACTGTACAATCTAGTGAGCACAGTAATAATGGCCTCCATGTAGATAAAACCTTGTTTCTTTTATACTAACATGTCTTTCTCTCTTTGCTGCTTCTATTACCTAAGAGAGGGGTCTCTTAGATTGGAATTAACCCAGATACTCATGTCAGAGCGTCATATTGGGGGGCTCCAGTGACCCCTTGCATCTCACAGTCTCACGTGACCATGGCTCACCGTGGTCCTCAGTGCTGTGTAGAAGCCAGTGCATCCCACTCCTGCTCACATTCCTAACCGCAGGGAGCTGATGGCGAGTGTTACAAAGCCACCACCTGGCCCAAGTATAGTCGGTCCTCACCCTCACTCTATCCCAACAGAAGTTCCCTGGCTGCTAGGCCGACAGTGCGGTTTTAAACTGTTGGTCGGCTCTGCTGTTTTGCAGTCCCATTTTGGTCTTTTGAATAAATGTAAATCTTCAAACGCTTCGTTAATAAACAAGCCTCCTTCAGAGGCGGGGCTTTGTTGTGTTGGGTTTCGGCCACCATGATGACCACCCGCCATTGAAAGGTGTTGCTAGGATGCGCGGTCATCAGGTTTTGCATCTTCGGTCACAGGAGGTAGTTTCTTCTGTCTTATCTTTCATTATCTTTCTTCTTGGCCTTCAAGAGTCTGGAGGACATCCTCCGGTACTCCTCTCTGCAGAGCCTCCTGAATCGAGATCACCAAAGCACTTGTCATATTGTCATGGGTGGGTAAAGATACCAGGCTACAGGGGAAGCATCGATGTATTCTGGGTGATCGCAACTTTAAATTCCATGGAATACTACACGGGACAGACACTCATCGAATCATTATTTAAGAGGAAGAGCTTCCCTCATTTATTTTTACTACGCTAAAGGATGGCTTGTAAAAGCTATCTTTGAACAATTTTGTGAATGGGAGTTGGAGACATCATTCCTGGATGCATTAATACAACATAAAGGGGCTGCTTGGCAAGTCTGGTGTACGTGGGCATCATGCGGAGCTTAGCTTGCTAGCTGTCAGCCTTGGAGCACAGAGACTCAAAACAGCAGGCATTAATTTCTGAGCATTTCTTAGCCACTGTGGTTTCTACTTTACGCCTCCTTTGCGCGCTCATCTCTGCTCTTGACTTTTCAGGATAGTGCACAGAAAATGGCTGCGCATGATTTTGAGAAAAAGCAAGAACCCTTCAGTCAATCAACAAGAAACATAGTATTTACTGACTTCAGATTCGAGGCTCTCTCCATACTGATAAAGATTTATAATGAGAATTTTCTCTGGATGCAGTGTGGTCAGTATGGTTTTTAACTAACCATGTTAACTTTTAACCCACCCTACATATGCCTTTCGATAACCATTGCAGCACAAATAATCCACGTGAATCTGGGGTGATATTTATCATGGTTTAGTTTGAGACACCTGGGATCGTTAGTAGGTTGGAGAAGGAATTTCACAACATGTATGTTATCGAGAAGTATTGTTAAGCAATATGGGATCTGCTTAATCTCATTACCTTAAGAATTTGTAGCAAAATCTGTATACAATGTACATCAATTTCTATAAAAATTTGTATAACTTCTAACCAAATTCATTAACCGAAAGAGTCAGCATATACATGCAAATACACACACTGTTTTCATAGTGCTGAGAATTAACCCGTGGCCTGCTGTGTACAAAGCAAATACTCTTAAACTGACTACCCCAGCCCTAACTTCTATCACCATGGTACTCTGTTAGGTTTGGATCTGTTGAATTAGTTACATCTATATTTGTTATCAATGCATCTATGTTAGTATTAAAATTGTATCAGTAGGAAATGTCTTCAGATTCACTCAAGGGTTTTCATTAAGTTTTCTGAAATATGTTACTGAAAACTGCGGTTCTTTTCTTCCCCTCTTTTCTTTTAGACGTGGGTTATATGGTTGATTAGAAGGTGTCTCCAAGGTGTGCTTTTCAGTCGCCTTAAACCCGACCGTCGATTTTAATGTGAGGCAGGATCGCCTCTGATGGGGCGATGTTACCCTAGTGCTGCATTCCGCTGACAGCAGGTGCTCGCACGGACACTCTGGAAAGTAAGAGGAAGAAGGGCTTGGCATGCAGAACAGTAATTGGAAAGAGGGAAATAAATCCTCCCCCTTCAGCTGCTTCACTGGCTCCCAATGTTCCAGGTGAAGCGCGCCTGCTGAGTAGCTGAGGGGAACAGGTACAGGCTGGCATCCCATTCATTTCAGAGGGACGGCGGGCCGTGGGTGGGTTGCATCTACCCAGTGGGTGTCCCGAGCTGAAGGAAAAGGTGGACTGCAGGCAGGGGACAGAGCTGAGAAGAGTAGCCCAGATCGGGTGTTCTCAAAAACGAGGGCCAGTGAGTTGAGCATTTCGCCAGAGAAGCTTGCTTGAGTATGTCTCTTGGAATTCCTAGTGGCATTCCATGTTTCTGTAGTATTTGACGTTCCGCTAGAATTATGCCAGCATATGCTAAATTTATGCGATCTGCTTCAGGATCATCAGCTAAGATTTCCTGAAGTGATTTTGTAATATAGAGACTGCGGAGCACCCAGATGAGGGACTCGGTTTTGATGACAATAATGAGGTATATGGTATGATGTCAAAAACTGTCTTCCAGTTGACACAACAATCCATAATTTATAGATTGCCTGAAAAATTAAAAGACAAAGTCAATTATAACTAATTATGATGCTGCCTGTGCTTGAGAAGTTACTGTATCCTTTGGGATAATGGAAGTAATATTCATGTCAGTCAGGAATCTTTAGCTACAGTTTCCTGCTTCTATCTTAAGGATTTTTTAGTTTCGTTTCCTGAGAACCCTAAGCCACTCACTGCAAGCCTGAAGCCACGCTATTTTTAGAAATAACCACAGTAGCTCCTCTCCATCACTGCACACTTGTTCCTGCTCTGAACTTCGTATCTGTGCCAAATCTTCAGAGAGATTACTGGAACTTTGGCTCCTTGACTGCTGAATCAGTCAGAAATGAATTCTAAAGTAGCCTGGAGAAAATAATAACAATCGCCCGAGTCACAGCACGTGACACCATTCTTATCCCTCTTGCTGCTGCTGACTGACTCTATTCAATAAGAGTTAAAAGTCCCAAGTATTACATGTTTACCTTTTTTTATTATTATTTTTCATTTGTGATCAGGATTTTCTTTAGAGGATCAAAAGCCAAATGATCTGTGCATGATACGACAAAGCTAGATGTTTTGTCTTCTCAAGAAAAGAAAAGGCAGAGAGCCTCACATTTCCTAACATGTATGACATGTACCATGGAGGCAACACGGCGCGTCTTTCCTCCTAAAGAAGGGCAGTTAGTTATTAGAGGCAAGAAAATTTCTTCCTTATGTAAACATCCTAGACAGCATCATGACTTCACAAATTAGTAGCTACAGATCCACTAACTGCCGAGCCTTCTCTGTGCCTGCTTAGATGATCTAGCAGTCTCTTAAGTGTCCCTGGAACTGGCCACAGTGTGTGTGTATGTGTGTGTGTAGCGTGGACTTCTTGAGTAAAATAAAAAGATCATTCGGAGTAACGTTAGAGAATAAGAGAAGATGTATTTACAGCCAGGAGGCAGCAAATGAATTGTTTGAGTCATGTCATAAAGTGTATCGTTTTGTGTGTTTCGGATCTCATCTTGTTTGGGAGCTTTCCCAGGGGTGACCTAGAACACGGGCCAGGGAGAGCAGCTCCTCGTAAGAATGCAGAACCCGCCTCATGCTGAGTAAACCTAGATTGTAAAAATCCTCTCAAAACGACATCTTAAAAAGAACTAGCGTTAAAACACAATTTCCTTTGATAAGGCTTTAAGGCACTCCTATGGAAATTGATACCACTTTGAGTGAGACTGTGTCAGCATTATGGGATGTTGTGTTGCTCATAACTGACACTAATCCATTAAGGGTGCGAGGGTCATTTATTTTCCTCATGAAGTCATTAAATACCATTATCGATTTCTGTTCAGTCAGTTAGATTGTACCTTCACTTTATGATCATTATATACATTAACACTGCCTTGATTTTGTGCACTTCAAACAATAAGTATGATCATATTTAGAATTTAAAATAAAGAAATCTTGTGGCAGTTAGACCTAAAATATCAAAGCCCATTATGAAAAATTCTATAGTTGGTTCATTAATACAAAATTGTGTTGATCTAGAATTATAAAACTGCTAATGTTTGAAAACATATCAGTGTTCATATTCAGCATACATTGAGAAAGTAAAACTAATTAAATTGGAATGTGTGTCCATCTAATACTCCTCACTGTGACTTTTTTTATATATGACTACTTATACTTCTCTCGGTGGCTTGGTACATGGGTATATTACTCTTCCGTTTTAAAATTCTCCAAATTGAGGAAGAAAGAAAGACATCCTTACATGATGCTCTCTTGCAGAAGCATAAATATTATTAGTGAATAAAGTGTCTTCGTTATATAACCCACTTTTATGTTAAATGGCTTCTTGAAATGATAGAGAATTGATGTGTGTATGTCATCCCTTCTTTAAATAGCCCATGTCAAGAGATACAATAATAAAGTCTCTGTTTCATTTGAAGGTATGCTTTAACACTACAAGGAATTCATTAGCCTTTTTATGTTGGCTGTGATTTGAATCATTTCTCTTAGTCTAACCTTTCAGAATTTGGGCAGAAATGAGCAGTATGGACAAGAGTGAGATGGTGTTGATTAGGTAGGGAGGCTTTTGGGGAACTCCTGGAAGCCATCAGTAGGACCAAGAGGTAGCCAGTTCATTTCATCAGCATCCCTGAAGCCGTGTGCTCAGCACTTTCCCATCCTCGTCTTGTGGTCCTCATCGAAGGAAACCTGAGCAAAGCTGTGATCTTAATGCATGATGACAAGCCCTTTGCCTGTCAGACAGAGGTTCCCGCCTTCGTCCTTTAAGACAAAAACTTAATGGAAGATGCTCAGATGGGCGAGCTCTCTGATGATACCCCTTAAGTGCTCATCCTTTTCTGATGCGAATATTCAGGGAGCCGGGGAGCTGGAGTGGCAGCGTTTCATATCGTCTTTCTCATAATGCCTGAATAATTTTCCAGAGGCTGATCACTGCGGCTGCAGTGAACACGGTTATTTGTTTATTCTTCACCTTGGTCCTGGTGGAATGCTGACCCAGCTCATCTTCGGGGCTCCCGGGGAAAAATGGTTTCATATTCATAGCTCTGGGTGGGTTCTTGCAAATAAACACAAAACTGAAGCCAGCGATAGCCACTTTTCGTAATAGAGAAAACGAGGGAGCTGGCTCTATAGTTACCTTTAGAGAGCGCACCCCCAAAATGATTTTATTAACGAAGAATTGATGTGGTGAAAAATGAAGACGCTCTTCCATATTTTTTAATGGATGTGTGTGAGAGGAAAGGCGAAAGCATAGGGTGTCGTGGTGAGTTATAGAATGTTTTTTGGGTTTTTTTTTTTTTTTTTGAGATTTCCCTCTGGTGGCGATGCTCATTATGCTAAACAGCCTGGCTTCTAAGCTACTGTAGTTTTCGTCTTATGTGCGTTGGCCTTCATTTGCTGAAATGCTTCAAGTTCACGGTACTAAAGTCATTTTGAAAACGGGATGTAATTACAAAGGTATCTTATGCTTACCAACAGCTTTTTTGGATCAATTTAATTATCATTACTTGTGGATACTGTAAATTGAATATCCCTTCCCTAATTACATTAAATTCAGGGGTTAGCGGCTTAAACATCTAAATGAGAAAAGTTCATCCTTTGCTATAAATAGGAGAATTGTTCTCTTATTTAGACTGACCTTAGAAGTTAAGCATTTTGCATGATATTGTCAGGTGAGCATTATAAAGACAGTCCGTAATGAGATCTGTAATGAGGAGCTAAGGTATAATGGCCCTTGGAAAAAGTTAATTTATTCAGCCTTTCCTTACTGCGTGGCAGAGTGAAAGCCTGTGTGGGTCCAGACCCTTCTTATAAAAGGGGGCCACTCACAGAGTGCTCGGTTTACTCCTGTCTGCCAGGAGTTTGAAGTGGTTTAATATTACTCTTCCAGCTTAATGGAAACCACCGTTAAAGCAGTGGATTAGTCCTGCCCTTTTAAATAGAGCTAATTTATTTAGGGCCTTGGAATGCTGTTTTCCTGTTTCCGTCTCCCCCACCCCTACATAAAATGATACACAGGAATTTATTCAAGCCACTTACAGAGCACATCTTTCTAAAGGGGGAATGATAACTGTAGAGTCCTAAAACCTGGAAACTGTGTGTGTGTGTGTCTGTCTGTCTGTCTGTGTGTTGTGGAAAATCAGCCTTTAATTAGTTGGTGTTTGTGTCTTGGGTCAGTGTGCCTTGTCTGCTCAGCCCAAGTGATTTTGTGCATTGTAATCAAATGGGGGTAGTTCCAGTGAGAGATTTGATTGATTTCTGCTTCTCATAGTCATTGTCAATCTCACAGCCCTTCATAGCTACTTGTTTTTATTTACTTTGTTTCCTTTCTCCACTATCGTTCATTAGAAACCTGTCTGTGTACTCAGAATGGAAACTCTTAAAATGTAAGCATGATGACTTATTTTCATAGAACTGCTCTTTCTGCGTGTGCTTTGTCATTTATCATTTTAAAAAAATACACAGGATAGAACAAACTGAAGCTACATATTGTTAGGATGTGACATAATTCTTGAGATCATTACAAGAGATTTTGTCCTGTAAAATAACTAGCTAAAATCATTAGTAAGTACTGGTCAATCTTGAGACTTGAATCAAAACACATCCTTTATCTTTTCTGGATTTTTCTGATAAGGTGTATTGTAGAATATACCAGAATAATAAAAAAGACAAACTGTGAACTACAACATTAAGTAATTGAGAAATGTTTATGGGCTCTTCATTTTCCTAAGAAGTTTCACGCTACAGTCAAATCGTAGTGGGGGCTATTTACATGTGTGGCTATTTCAAAGTCATAAATGACCCTTAATCCTAAGAATTTACCTTTGGTGTGCTACATAGCAAAATAAAAATTGTAGAAAATTTGAAATTGAATTTATACAAGCTTTTGAAAACTTGGCACCTCCACACAACATTCTGGTAGTTAGACGTAGGAAATGGAGTAGTCATGCCAGTGGCGGGTTTCCGAATCAACTAACCTTGAGCTCTGGGATTGTGTTTCTGCTGTTAGAGGACTCCCCATAGGCAACTGAACCTAAGAACCAGGCAGCAGTCTTAAGCTTTTGTTAAAGTTAGACTCCATTCCCTGCTCATTAGTGGTCTAGCCTTAGTCCTCTTGATCGAAATGGGCAATCCCAGGTAGACATTTTAACACAGACGTGTGTAGATTAAATAGTAACTCTAAAGAGCCCTATACTTAACTCCTCCAAAAGGGAATCTTTAAGGATACTACTTCTCAGTCACAGAGTAATGAAAATGAAACCATAAGTTCTGGAAGGGAAAGGAAAGTGTGTCAGCCATGTATGCTTCAAGGCAAGTAATGTCTTTTAAAGTTATGTAGGGGGTTTATGTGTTGGAGGTGGTATGGATGTTAGTGCATGTGTCTGATAAATGCTGTGGATATTGCTCTGTATAAATAAAATGCTGATTGGCCAGTAGCCAGGCAGGAAGTATAAGTGGGACAAGCCAAGAAGAGAATTGTGGGAACAGGAAGGCTGGGAGAGAGACGCCAGCCTGCCGTCCAGGGAGCAACATGTAAAGGCAACGGGTAAAACCACGGAACACATGGTGACATATAGATTCACAGAAATGGGCTGAGTGTAAGTGTAAGAGCTAGTCAGTGGTAGGCCTGAGCTAATGGCCGAGCAGTTTAATTAATATAAGCTTCTGAGTGATTATTTTATAAGCGGTTGCAGGGTCTGTGGGGCTGGGCAGGACCGGAGAAAACTTCAGCAGCACATGTGGATATGACACCTCCTGGTCCGGGAGTGGAGGTTCTCAGCTCAGAATTCAGTTGCTGACTCATGCAACGTGTTTCCATAACCTCAAGTAGGGCACCCAGACGTTAAGTGTTTTGTTGGTGATCATTGACACGCATTAAATTTAGCTCTGAAATTAAAGCCCATTAGGAAAACTGCTCATTACTTCTCCCTCCTTGAGAATTTTGTGTGCACTGTGGAATAATAGTTCTGCCTCCCCCCATGCCCAGTGCCATGATCTCTTCTCACCATGCTAATCGTCTCTCCCTGAGATGGTACCGAGTGGGCAACATCTTGCTAAATAAAACACTTCTTTCATTAGCTTTTTCAGGGCTTTCTTGTGCACTCTTACATTTCCTTAAAATTATCTTATTAAACGATGTTCTTATTGTACTGGATCTTGGCGCAGTTCACAGGGTGATCTGTAAAGTTGCATCTCTACAAGTGTGGCCAATTAGACAAGTTTTCTCAAAGCTCTTAAGGAGTTTTGTATTCACTAGCATGAAGCATTTACCTGAACTTGTAGGTGTGCAGTAGCATAAATCTGGGTGAAGCCTGACAGAAGTGGCATGGATGTAGTTTTAACTTCATATGGTCTCTGGTCCTCAAGGTGCTTAAACAATGATAAGACTGAAACAACCTGACTTGTTAATAAAAATGATTCCTGTGGCAATAAAGAACAAAAGGAGGACTGGGTTATTCAAACTGTGGTCATCTGAACAATGTCCTTAAAGTTGAAGGTTAAAGAACTTGCTCATTTTTGTTCAAGGAAATAATATCTTATATTAAAGCCACCATGGCAAAATATCCATGGGCATTTCACTTCCTCACGTGTCGGAAGTCTTGGCCCCACAACCAGATCTCAAGGGAGTTGCAAAACGTGACCCTGGGACTGAGATTTGTTACTGCCAAGTCTTTTAGTGAAAAACTGCCCAGGCTCCCACTAGTGTGGCCCATGGCTTGACTGACATTGGAAAGACAACTCTGCGTTAGGAAAAGATGCCTTCCCTCTTCTCTCTTCTCACATTCTCTTTGGCAAGTCACAGCAAGTAGATAGTGAAAATGAAACGTGTGCATGCCGTCAGCTTCATCCACGTGATGGTACCTTAAGACTCTCCTATTAATAAATTGTTCTGGCCGGGCGGTGGTGGCGCATGCCTTTAATCCCAGCACTCGGGAGGCAGAGCCAGGCGGATCTCTGTGAGTTCGAGGCCAGCCTGGGCTACCAAGTGAGTCCCAGGAAAGGCGCAAAGCTACACAGAGAAACCCTGTCTCGAAAAACCAAAAAAATAAATAAATAAATAAATAAATTGTTCTGTTTGATGCACTAAGACCACTGGTGGTAGGGTCTACTGCCAACCATGGAGTCAGAGTTTACTGACTCCAAACTATGGAAGTGGAACTGCTGTCCAGATTTCCAGTTATCAAAATTCTCTCCTCCAAATATGTGTGTGTGTGTGTGTGTGTGTGTGTGTGTGTGTGTGTGTGTGTGTGTGTATTTCTTTAAATCTTTTTGCAGGCCATAGTCGTGTTGGATACATAAACATGGGGCTGCAGATGCCATCATAAAGCATATGTGTGTTTGCAAGGAAAACTTAGTGGAGCTGTCCCCATCATGTCTTTCTCAGACAGTGACAAGGCTGGAACTCCCAGGAAGGGAAAGCCATGCTTGAAAGAGGCCCTTCTGTGACTTGGATGTGCATAGTCACTGAGATAGTGTTCTGAAGTGTCTGAAGATGTCCCGGTCTTTCCTAAAGCTGCTTCAAGAAGAGCAGGATTCAGGAATTAAGCCAAGTAGCCAAGACACAATAAAATAAAATTGAGTAAATTTAGGGGTTGGCCAGTGAATTACTAATTAAGTAGATACTGAAAGATACCATGAAAATTAGATCATGTTCTAAAGAGCATCTTCAAAAGGTATGTATATTGCCAGCTGTATTAAAAGACTCAAGAGCCACACAGTTACCTTTAACCCACTTATGCTGTAAATCTGTCTGCCCTTGTATCGGTATTTGATATCGCCTATTCCCCATTCCCAGCCACCTCATTGTATTTTTTTTAACTAGTAGCCAAAGTGTAGAATGATACAGCCTTAAATAATTCTATTTATGCCTGTCTGCTACTTTTTTTTCCCTTTTTTCTCTTTCTGGTGTGTGAAGTCTGACTTAGCTGGAAACCCTGGACCGTGGGTTTCTAGAGTAGAAAGAAAAGGAGTAAAAAGGCAAAAGAGCAATTGGGATTGACTGATCTTTCTCCTTCCGTCGTTAGGCACATCAGCTGACCTCAGTCAACACCCCAGCTGTACTCAATAGGGAGCGTCACTTGATAATCTTACAAAACAAAACCAAAGATTCAATCCCAAGTAGCCAGGGCAATAGGCGACCAATAAATAAAGAAGGTGGTTTAACATATTCCTTAAAATTGCTGCTGTAGACCTAAATGGTGTCTACCAATTATTTAAAGGAATTGAGGGCCTATTAACGAGAAAGGGTAGGAGCACACCTATGGCACATTCCTATGTAATGTGTGTGCAGTGTGTATTTGAGTGTGAAAGTAATAAAGGAGCGCAAACCTAAGTGATAACATGTATTTCTGAGTGAGTGGCCCTGGGGATATTTTGTTCATTTACTTCATCTTGATTTCATGGACTTTAACTCTGCTGCAGAGATGAATATACAGTGTTTCCATACATAAAAACGTGAAGAGAACGCTTCGTGGTATGAATATGAGGGGAGTTGATGCCTACCCCTCCAATAAATTCCGTCAGATAAGTTGTTGTGCTTGGGTACTGAGAACTAAGTCACACAGGAGTCTTTAGTTCGAGAGGCGCAGCGAACCACTGACTTGGCCGCTCTGTGGATAATCAGCATAAAACGGGCCAATCCAGAGAGAATGGGAGATGTAAAATGGAGAGAAAAACCCAGAGTTTGCAAAGGATGTTGAAATTTAGAAGTAACTAAAGAGATGTCTCGAGGGGTTTTGGGCAGCACTGGGTTACACATAATCATCCTTTGGCATTGGTCTGATTAGCTCCCATCTTGGGTTCATTAGCTGGCCTTTCCCCCAGATTTTATGACTATCAAACAGGAAATATAATTAGTAGGGCTTAAGTCAGAGTGAGTTGGGTCGTATTTTGTCGTGTTTGTTCTTTCATAAACTGATTTTAATTAAATTGATTTAGTTACACAGTAAACCGGATCGTACCGGAAGGCCCGTGATAAATAGCTATGGTTCTTCATTTCTCTGTGTTTCCTTGTCCAGACCCTTACACTTTTATCTATTTGTTTGTAATTTGGCCATCGCGTCCACATCCATAGCTAACACCCCACCATTTCCTAGTTTTAGCCATCTTGGGGCTTGGTGAGATGGCGCTAGTTACCTCGAGCACTTGGCCAGCTTGCTTTCTTCCAGTATGGTTGTATGACTTTAATTCAGCCGCTAAGTGGGTATTGCCAATTGTGCTGTCCTGTGCAGACCTTTGTTCTTTACTCCTTTTGCACGAACAAATCCTTGAGGGTCAAAGATCCATTTCAAGGGAAGCGCTTTCTCAATCTTTGCACATTAAAAATGCCCCTCTTCCCCCCCACCCTTCCTCTGAATGTTTATGGGTGATTATCTTTTATCTGAAGTTGCTTGATTTCTCCCTAAGAGGATCTTACGCTTTTATCCCAAGGCTAAACAGCTCACCTGCTAATTTCTGTGTACAAACTAAAGGAGTTGACTGTTTACCCAAACGTTCTTTCTTTGGAGTTACATCTTTCTTTCTGTGAGACAAGACACTCTTAGGTAGCCCACGGATGCCTGGAACTGGCTCTGTAGCAGACTGGCCTCCAGCTCATCCTTGCCTGCCTGGCCTCCCAAAGGCTGGGGTTGACAAGTGTGTGCCATTGCAACTAGTTCAATGGTGTTTGAACTCTTCACGTCACTTCCGTCATGCCTAGTGCCCCACAGTCCCAATGTTTTCACCCTGTTTCTCCCGACAATGTATATCACACGTTGCGTGCTTTAGGAGGAGTCGGAGGCAGAATGCTGTAGACTCTGGGACATTTTAGTTGGACAGGAACGGCTCTGTCTTTGCACTGTCTGCCTATACCCGTCTTCTCTGCCATTTGTCTTGCCTGTGGCCTCCAGCCCTCAGCCTCTCCAGGTTGCTATGAGCCGAGTCATCTTTTTCCTCGCTACTTCAGTGGCCTCAGCTGCTGACTCTCTTGTACTTTCCTGTTCCGCTTTGCTGACTGTTTTCTTAGACAGATCAGGCAAACTCCTGCCCCAGAGCCTTTGTGATTCTTAGTCTCCCTTCCACCGGCTCCCTTCATGGACCGCTCCAACAAACGGTCCAACATCTCAAGACTGTATATTATTTGAAGGTCCCAGGTTGGCAGGTGGTGTTTCTGGAACTCTCTGGGCTCAGTTTCATTTCAACATCAGGTGGTCTGTCTTGGGGGGTATGTGGTTTTCATGGTCAAAGGTCAACACCCCGGGGGAGGATGTATCCAAACTTAGAAAGGGCATTTAAAGCTTTTGGTTAGGAATGACACTGCCCCCATAATCGCATGTTCTCTTGACCCCGAACTACGTCCCTGGCCAAAGTCACCGTCAGTTGTGGTGAGGTCGGGAGAAAAGAGCTAATCCTTCCATGCTTGATGTCCTCCTGATCCTCACTTCTACCTCCAGTGTTGGTGCAAATATCAACACCTCTGGGCTCCCTCAGCTCCATCCCAAGTTGGATTACACCCTCACTCCCTCTTCTCCACCTCTGCTGTTTGTTGTTGTTGTTTTGTTTTGTTTTGCTTTGTTTTGTTTCTACCCCAGGGTTTACTCTCTGATGTATTACCTCAATCCATTCAGGTTGAAACACAATTAACAGTCATACCCCTTACTTTTTCAACTTTCTGTCTTCTTCAGCAAGAGCGTCAGTGAGCTTCAGGAAAGCAGAACATTTGTTTTTTTTATTTTGCCATTTACTTGGTTTGTAGAATAGTGCGTGAGGCATTGGAAGTACTGAAAACCTCTGAAGGTCCTTTCTGTGCCTCCAAGTCCCCTCTGTCCTTTAAATCTTTACCACATTCACAGACCGGTTCCATCATTGGATAATTTGTTGAAAGCACCCACCCTATGGGATGACTGCTTCCTTCCCCTTGACCTTATGGCTTACACTCTGGTTGTCCTGTCAGATGGTCTGGAGAGAGAGAGAGAGGAGACAGATACTTTCCACCACGTGACTATTTCAAAATACAAACCTGACTTCTTTAATGTTTGTGAATAAAGAATCTTGTTTTAATATATTGGCTTTTGTAACAATGATCAGTTACAAATTTAATGGAGATTTGTTTTAAAAGGTGAATGTCGCACAACACTATGTCCAATCGCCTAGCCTCGGAACCATCAGGAGACAGGATTAGGTTGGTCTGCCGCCCTCAGAGTAGGTTTCTTGTTCGTCCTTTGTTTTGCCAAGCCTAGCAGTTCACCTACTCAAAAGTGTACCCGTTCTTGTGCAGATGGGAATGAAAGGGCCTCTGTGGTGGCGTCAAAAGCATTTTCTGGACTGCATATAGATGGCATTTGTAATTCGTATTCAAAGGCACTATCTGCTATTTTTAGCATGACTTCTAACCTTATGAATGCAAAATGCAACCCTGCTCCTTGTAGCTGTAGGCCGGGCTGTTCTGTCAGAGCAATCCTGTCCGTCAGTTGTTGATCATTGCCTGGGACTGTGCTTTCTTGTAAATCATCTGCATTGTCTTCTGCCCACGTTACCATTTGGGATCATCCCAGCCCAGGTCTGTGCATACTCCCATGCATGGACACACACACACACACACACACACACACACACACACACACACACACACACAGAGTCTCTCTCTCTCTCTTTCCCAACTTGGCTTGGTGGTGTTGCTAGGATGATCTTATTCCTGTTACTAATATGACAGACAGGAAACTTGTTCATTGTTTGTAATACCATAATGGTTCTTTGTTGACAAACACGTCAGGATGCTCAGGGAGCCATAAACCTAAATCAATATCATCAATATGGACTAAAGCCGTCTGAAAATTCCTCTCACGGCATTACCTTTAGAGCCCAGCTTACAAGCTGCGTGGAAAGCCTTACTGTGGAGCCAGTTCTCATTTCTAATTAGACAGTGTTAGTACAGTAATGTCTAAATACACTACCATTCTTTTCATTACGAATAATGTGTGGATATTTAAACATCCATCCTGCAAATATGGAAATCAGTATCACACCCTAAACTATGTGTTAAAGATCTCACAACTGCCAGATAGCATTCCAAAGGAATGGAAGCATCATTTGAAAGGAAAATGCTTATTTAGATAGATAAATTCATCTACTTATAGAAGCGCATTCTACCTTTTTGCCTCTTATGGCTGTCTTGCTCTTATGTCCATACCCAACCTTACTTTCCTTGTGATATTATCCCTGACTCTATAAATCATTCCTTCATTGACGCTGTCATCAAGTGCTCTCAGAAACCAGCCTTATATAACAAGCTGGAAGGAGACAGGCTTTGGGCTTCTCATGAAACCAAAACATTGATTTTTCTCTAAGGAAAAGTAGATGTTGTATATGCAGTACACTTTAAAGATCGTGAAGTTCCACATTAGTTATAGATAATGGGGACCTATGGTGACTGCTAATGCAGATAGATACAGCAGCTCTGACCCAGAATGGGAAAGAAATTAGGAAAGCCCCAAGAAGACAGTCAAGGACAAAGTCCACCCCAGCGTAATGGGTTCAAGGCTTGACAGTTTGAAGCATCGTGCCTGCCCTGGCACCCCGTCCTGTGCACACACCACTGATACAGAGACAGCCCATTAGACCCTTCTCTTTCTGGCTTTTGTTTTGAAGACGCAATGTTTTTAATGTTTGGGGATAACCCAATATGATCAAAAGTACATGGTAAGAGTCAGAAGACCTGAAGTTTAATCTTGTCTTCAAATCACGCTCAACATCCCCATCTGAAAGTGGATGTTCTAACAACTATATGACAGAGTTCAATTCTAATAAATAGAAATTATGCTTGTGAAGATTCAAAACAGTCAAGGGTTGGCCCGGCACATGATGAGTGTTTGCAAATGATACCCTGCCTTCTTTAAGGAAAATTTATCTGGTGTGGGGGCGGGGGGCGACGGGGGTTGCATGCTGTGTTACAAGGAACACAAATCCAAAGCTGAATGTCTAGTCTCTTGGTCTTCAATATTTAAATTCTAATTGGACTTATAGAGGCAGTATATGAAAGATTAAAGTAGAAGAGTAATTGGGTCTGAAGGAGTGTGGAAGAGGTGAGCTCAGAGATGGATACCACAGGCTTCTATGAAAGAGTTCTAAGACACCCCTATGACCTCCCCTGACTGCGTCTAACAGTACGTAATTGCTCAGTTGCATGGTTCTTCATATCTTAGCAGTTCATTGCGTGCATTATCTGGTGAGTGAGTGAGTGCAGGTTTGTTAAGGTAGTCTGTGTTTCATCTTCCTGGAGGACACTGGAGCGTCTCTGTCTGTCATGCTCATGAGCCACAATGCCTCTTTTGAAGTCAGGTTGCATATCGCAGAAAGTAGAGCTGTAAAGTAGGTCACAGTCCTAAGAGAGACACCGGAATCAACATCTGAAATTGAAAAGCTATTCTCCATACGTATTAAGTTTTTAGGTTATCACTAAGAAAAAAGCACACTAAAATTAGGCGAAATAAAGGAAGCCCGGGTTATTGAACATGTAAAGACCATGGAATGAAATGTTAAACATTTCTCTTTGTCATTTTCTTCCATAAATAGGGCTAAACACTGAAGGCTCCCTGAATAACGTTGGGTGTCCTGACATGTGAGTTGTACGGCTTCAGTGTTTTCTCATTCTTCTAACACCCGTGCTTTTCTCTGTTGCCAAAACCTCACTTCCAGGTATCTCTAGAAGTGAATTAGCGAGGACTTAAATAGTTGAGGACGGTATCAACCCCTTGGATTGCTATCCCCCTCCCCGCAGAGGTCACACTTTCAAAGGCAATTGTGTCCGCTCTGTCTGGAAAGTCAGTGTGTAAGCGTTAGGCTCCCTCAGTTCCATCTTGCCCAGGAATCTCTTCCAGCATGGCATTCAAAGAGAAATTTCCGTAGAAGGGAGGGCACGGCAAGTAACTAGCAAGTGTCCTTTTTAATGGGAGAACTTTCGGAAGCAGTGGTTTTTACATTTTCAATTTTGCGAAGGAGACTCTGCAAAAGATTTAATCAAGTGTCTGGCAGACAGCCACTGCCCGGCTACAGTGCGTCCAGATCCATCTCTTCAAATGGCTAATGTGTAATTATTGTCATTCCTTTGGCAAATTATGGCAGATAGAGAAAAAGCTATCTTGAAGGATAGTGCTTTAATATTCTCTCCGTGTTATATTCTTCTATATAATTGGTCACTTCCCAGACTTAAATCGTGAGTGCATCTGTAGTTTCAGGCCCATCTGGTCATAGAGAACTGTACTTTTTCTCATGTCCTGGAGTAGATCCGCTGGTTCCTTACCCTCTGGTTAGTGCTCAGGTTCAGGTATTGGGTTTCCTGGCTTGGAAACCTGGTTCTATGATTGTCTAGTGGGATCATCTGGCATTGTTAATTCAACCTTGATAAGTCTCTTTTTTTTTCTTATAAAATGGGGGTGGAATACAGTTCACCTAAATAAGCTGTTGTGGTGATGAGATACCCAAAGAGTACCTCGCTCACAGTAGATCCTGGCCACCGTTATCATCAGGAGTCATGATTTTGATCGCCTTGGTTGCAAATATTTTGTGGAATCACCTCTGCATCTCCATTTCAAATGCTTAGTTGGAATTTTGTTCTCATTTGGAAATTTACAAAACAGTTTATACCTTTCCCTATAGTGACTCCTAGGAATTGGCTCTGTTATAATTATTGTGATGCATATTCCACAGGGTGGGTAGTTAAATGAAGATATCTAGATAGTTATGGATTCGGTTTACCTACCCAAATTAACTTGCCTTCAAAGACTACCGGAAAAAATGACCTTATCATAATTATCATCACTACCATGATTTTAGCTTCATGACTGTGGCAGTGTGAAGTAAGAGTCAGTAATTATTGTTAATCCCCTCATGTTGCCGTCAGATGCGCAAGTAATACTTTTTTTCATCCTTCACTGGTAATCAGTTTCATATACTTTCATATATCACATACTTGAATAGTAAATGATAGGATCTTTCATTCAGCATATTGCAATTTAATATCGTCTGATCTATACTGATATACTTTCTCCTAATCAGTATGTAATTAGCTGTCAGATTTTGTGGTGTTGAATAAGAAACCAGGCAGCGAGGTCTTCTTGTCTTTGAATCAAAGTGACAGCCTGACTTAGCCTCTCAATTAAGCTTTCCAGATTCCTACCTGTGTTCTTCTATTGGCTTCTTAGGTGGGAACATTTCCTATGCATGGATAGAAACCGTTGATAAACCCAACTCCAACAGAGAAATAAATTGCATGCCAGCTATAATAAGACATCAATGTCCAGTAAATTTTCCTCTGCTTGTAAAAATGTGGCAGTGTGATGTAAGAGTCAATAATTATTTACTGGTAATTCTCTGATGTTGGCTTCTGACGCACATGTAAATTGTGATGTGACTAAGTTGAACAGAAGTATCCGTTGTTTAACACACTCACTCTGACTCACGTGGCTGTGGTAATCTCGCGGGGCTCCTTTGTGTGCTGGGGAGCATGTAGGTGCCCATCCCGCAGTCTAGTGTACGTGCATCCCTCACTGACTTTAATGAAAATTGCCTCTGCTCACAGAAAGCTGGGGACTCAGATGGCCACTGTATCCCCTCACATGTGTGTAACCCCATTTCAGCAATGACAGATTTTTTTTTTTTGTTAATAATTTTTGGTATGAATTCTTAAGGGAGTCCCGTGATCTGTTTTAAACTGTTTTCGCCCTACTTAATAGAAATAATCTGCTAAGCATTATGGAGTACTTGCTTTGCTTCGTTGGTATTTACTCATTATTGATTATATTTCACGCACATTTATTTGATCTTATGATAATATGAAAATCAATTATTTCTCTGTTTCCTAAGGTATTTTGAGCAAAGTGTTACATAGAATCTTATTATCAGATACATAATTCATTTCAATAATTGTCAGGAGAACTAAATACCTCAGGTTCACAAACACCATACCCCAAACAGCAACAACCAAAAAAGATGGAATTAAACCAGTGAGTGGATGAAAAGTACTTAAGGAAACAGAGGTATGTTGTTTGCGTTTTAGATCAACATAAATCTGCACCCCAAACCAGAAGGCATAAACATTCGAAACAAAAACATAGATGTGCCAACTAAGACCTTAGCGGTACTCTTCCCAAATCCTGTAAAATTTCGTTGAAAAATGCCTCTCTCGACCTCCTTTGAATTTCTGCACTACTGTCATCACTGGAGTCTAGTTTCTTAGCCGGAAAGGGTCAGTGCTACATTGCTCGGTATTGCTTTTAACTATCACTATTTTCAGAAAATTGCATGTGCCCTCCTCTCCTCTTCGTTGATGCTCAGACTTTCTTCCCAGGAAGCGGAGGTTGTTCATTACACATCCTTGCCAACCTTTCTGAAATGTAAGGCCCCCTGGTGCCCTTTACCCCCACCCCCAACCCCCACCCCCACTGCTAGGAAAACCTTGAGAGCTGAGGTGTTAGCCAAGAACAAGATTGTTACCGCTGCCATAAAGCGGTGGTTTCTCTAACTCTGTGGTCCTGAGCTATTTCAAGCCCATTGTGTGAACAGCACCCATCTGAGACCTCGGGCCTCAGGGCCAAGGGACCCAGCACGTAAGCTAATGCTGGCTGTGCCATTAGGTTTGTGTCTGAGCCAGCAGGGTGTTACAGCAGCCCTCCAGACAGCGGTGGCCTAACTTTATAGGACAAGGGTAGGATCGGGTAATGTAGTGGTGTTTGCACCACCTCCTTCGGGCCCTATAGCCCCCAGGTCATGGGCAAATACCGCTACAGGATGGGGAGATGGTTTAGTAGATAGAAGTGCTGACTGTACTTAAGTGTGGGGACCTACCTCACTTTGAAGTCTCAGGTCTCATACAGAAGCCAGGTGCGTAGTGTGACTGTGTGTGCTCTCAGCACTGCCACAGGGGGATGGGAAGCAGGGAGAAGAAAATCCCCAACTAGCCTGGCATACATAGAAATCAAACAAAACTAACCAAAAACCCAAGAAGACTCTGTCAGCAACAAGGCTGCAAGTGTTGAGATGACATCTGAGGTTGGCCTCTGACCTCGAAAAGCACACCATGTTACATGTGTACCTACATGTACACATATACACACACATTCACACACACATTGTACAAACAAACAGAATGAAAAAAATAAAAATCAAATCTTACAGCTAACAATCTTTATGGAAAGATAGACAGTATTACATAAAGTCATATCGTGACTATTTATTTTGTGACCTTTATTTTTATCCTTTTTAATTTTTAAAAGATTTAGGTTTAATTACGTGTGTGTGGGTGGGGGGAATTGTGCGTGGGAGTACAGGCTCTTGAGGAGGCCCGAGGTGTCAGAGTCCCTGGAGCTGGACATAAAGGAAGCTGTAAGCTATCCAATGTGGGTGCCGGAAACTGAACTTGGATCCTCTAGAAGAACAATAAGCATTCCTTTTTTTTTTTTTTTTTGAGACAGGGTTTCTCTGTGTATAGCTTTGGAGCCTGTCCTGGAACTCACTCTGTAGACCAGTCTGGCCTCGAACTCACAGAAATTCACCTGCGTCTGCCTCCCGAGTGCTGGGATTAAAGGCGTGCACCACCACCGCCCAGCTTGCAATAAGCATTCTTAACCGCTCCAGCACCCTCTCTTGAGGCTTTAAATCCTCCCCATGTATGGACCACTGTCTTGGGCATGCTGGATTTGTAACTAGGCATACCTATGTGCTTAGTTAGCTGCACAGGACTCTTTTCCCACACACTCCTGGCAGAAGTACAATAGCAATAGTTGGTAATTTTTTTGGACTTCCGTTCAGAATATTTTAAGATATTAAAGTGGTTTGGACTTTTCTGCTTCAACCAAGAAAATGAATAGGAAATCCTGCCTGGTCGGCTTTTGGTGAGAGTCTCAGTACAGAACTCAGTCTTAGTTGTTGACCTCCTCCATCAGGCTGAGCCCTGTCACCTTGCATTCTATGTGTCACTTTAAAAAAAAGAATAAAAGAAAGAAAAGAGAAAAAATACTTCTTTATTTATTTTGAGACAAGGTCTCACGTAGCCTGCTCTGGTCTTGAACTTGCTATGTAGCAGAAACTGGTTGTGAACTACTGATGGTCTTATCTCTACCTCGCAGGTGTTGTGATTATGTGTGCCACCATGCCAAGTTTATACAGTGCTGGGGATTGGACGCAGGTCCTAGTGCATGCTGGACAAGCATTCTTCAATTTGAGCTACCTCCTAGACACCTTAATTTTTTTTATGATAAGATCTCATTTTGTAGCTCAGGCTGTCCCAAAACTCATTCAGTCTATAGTCTGCCTGTCACCAAACTCATGGCAAGGTTTCTGCTTTGGCCCCTCGGATACGGATTACGGGTATGAGCCAATCACACCTGCAGTTTTGAAGCTTTTATTTTTCTTCAGTCTCATTGCAGTTTTGAGATTGTAGCACTACTAAGTCAGGATAAAAAGCAGCTTGTATTCTTTTAAACTCCATCCTTTAGAGGTAGAAAAGAGACGGGGTGGTGCATGCCTTTAATCCCAGCATTCAGGAGGCCGAGGCAGATCTCTCTGAGTTTAATGGCAACCTGCTTTTCTACGTAGTAAGACCCTGCCTCAAATAAATAAGTAAAAAAATAAAGAAATGGAAGCTGTGAGCGTGTAAATCATTGACATGGCCTTTTAAGGGTCTGATTGGAAAAGTTAATATCCAGTGATAACCTAAGGGCTGGATTCTTTGAAAATGCTTTGCATGTCATTAAACAACCCCTTATCTTAAGAGGAAAATATTATTAGAAGAACAAACTGAACTATTAGGAAATAAAACAAGTACAGTTACCAATTAACCCGTGCTGTCACATTGCTATGACCAAAACACATGACAGTAGCATCATAAGGGAAGAAAGTCTTGTTTTGGCTCATGGTTTCAAAAGGTTCTGTATAGAGCCCAGCATGGTAATATTCTCCTTTAATCCCAGCACTCAAGAGGCACAGGCAGTCTGAATTCAAGGGCAGTCTGGTCTACACAGCCAGTTTCAGGCCAGCTGGATTACACAGTGAGACCTTGCCTCAAACCAATAAGTAAAAAACAGCAAACAAGTTGGTTATTTTTTTAGTCGATGATAATGGGGGCAGCATGGCAGAGCTCATGGGGCTGTGATAGAGGCTTCTGCCATAGTAGAAGACCCAGAAACAAAAGGAACAAGCCCACCATCCTTCAGGAGACCTCTAGGGACCTACTTCCACCTCCTGGAGGCTCTTCCAAAATAGTGACAAAAACTGAGGATTGAGTGTTTAAGTCATGAGCCTTGGGGGACATTGAAGATTCAAGTCAGAATATAGCCCAGTCTAGTTTAAATGGCAGAATATTTCATCCCAGGTAGATCAGCCATTACACCCGGGGCATATGACCATTAACGCTTGTTTCTGTGATAGTTATCATAAAGAGAAGTATGTGGCCATGTCTTCTCCAGGATCTGTCCTCCTCTCTCCCCAGACAAGATGATACTCTCTAGCCTTCCAACCACCCCTTTGCATCTGAACATGGGCACTGTTAATGAACTGCCAACAAAAGTCATGTGCCGGTACAAAGACTCTCACCACACTGAAAGTGTGCCTTCCTCTTCGTCTCTTTTTCCGCTTGCTGACCACAAACACGTGGCCTCAGCTGTCAGAGAAGGTGACAGAGTCACAGAATAGGCAGAGCCCACGTTTAATTCATCACCTGGAAACCCACCTCTCTGGAGTCCAAACTCTGGACCCATGTCAGGTTGAAAGAGTAAAACTCGGTTGTTTTGCCCCACTGACCTTTCATGGCTTATCTGTCCCAGCGGCTCTGGTCACCACCGTACTAGTATAGATGTAGTCACGACCAAACGTGACTATAAACGGAACTGGGAAATTTGACATATTTGATGGAATCACAATGCCATCAGTCACTCGCAAGGTTTCTAAAACATGTGATCAGTATCTTCAGTATGTGAAAGAGTCATTGCCTTTCTCTGAAAATACAAGCATATTGAAAGTGGGTATCAATACAACTGTAACCTGGTCCTTGCGCGGCCTCCAGTTAATCTGGACCAGGTGATTCAGTCCCTGTCACCTTCGGCTTCCTCCTATCTCACACGAAGCCATCTAGCTTCTTTTAGGGTGGAAGTCAAGTCGCTAAACTTACATTGTTCAGAAACGCAAGGGCAGAAATGCCGCCTGGTTTATCCGCGCTTCTGTACTGCTTCTGTTTTAGCTTGTGAGAAGCGTCAGTAAATAGGGACTGCGTTTCTGGTGTCTGGTGGGAGAACATGATACCCTTTTAGAACACATTCTGGCATTTTGGGTCAATACCCGAACGTGCATGTATTCAAACTTGGCCCAGTATTAACATTTAGGATTTTTTATGAATAATTCAAGTGTAAAAAGCCATGAGATAAGATAGGATCGCAGAAGCCTCATTTTAACCCCAGGAAACGATTCCCATGATGCATTGTAACAGAGGGCCCTGGCAGCATTTGGCAGATTCACTCACTCTACAGTTTCCTTGCAATTAAAAGTCAAGTAGCAAAGTCTGTATTTGTATCCTGAAAGTTTGTTCTAGAAAACGTACTGAAATACAAGACACAGTTATAGCTGTATGCTCTTCTATATTTTTAACACACTTGCATACTTTTTTACCCTTAGCAAAAAGTTAGATAGTTTACATGGAAAATTAAAATACCTTGATACATTAGTAATGGAATAATAGAATCAATCCTTTTTTTCTTTTTTCAGTTTGATTTGTAGGGTAGAATAGGAGACGAGGCTGGAAAAAAAAACACAGGCCAAGTATATAAGTGTCATGTATGGATAAACAGAACCTTTATTTTGTAAGCACTAAGGAACTCCAGGTTTTGTAGACATGTGAATAAATCTGGCTTTTAGAAAATAATGTGGAATAACAGAAAGAAGTGCTAATTTAGAGCATTATTTATAGTGCTATGGTAGTTGATAGAGATATGTAACAGCACTCTTTATTTCTATATGCTGTCCCTGTGACGTCAGGGTCCTTTTCTCTCCCCTCACAGGACAACCACGGCCAGCATTGGCAGACTCAGTAGTTCCAAGAGATAATAATCTTCCCAGTTAGTGCCATTTTTAAAATACCAGTCAATCAGACCCAGAACTCACATTTAACCATCCTCTTTATGTGCAGTCTGGTCAGTGTTCTTGATCTGCCTGGCCACCTTATGGCTAGACACCCTGTTCTGTGTCTCAGAGCCCATGGAGGTTACACACACTGGCAGGTGCTGACCTGGTTGACCCTGCCTTGCTTAAGCCTTCCCAGGGAACCACAGTAAAGCCTGTTGCTCACAGTCCCCCCACTTTCCTCTGCTTCCTGACCCACCCTGGCGCTTCTCTGTGTCGCTTGGAGAGAGAGAGTTCCTGGGCCCTATGGGTGACAAACCACTTTTCCAATGGCGGTGATGTTCTCATCGCTCTCCTTACTGTTTTGGATCAGTGCACTGTATTTTAAGACCAGATGTTAGTGGCAGATGTGAGAGGGAGAAGAGAAGGGAAAGACTGAGTTGTTTGGATGTTGTCGTGGTAAGAGGTTGTAAAGATTAAGGAAATGGGGGGAGATGGTAGCTGATTTCTGCTTTCAGCATGGATGGTAGGCTTCCACTTTCGAATCATTTACTGAGATGTAATGGTCTAGGTAGACAAAAAAATCCAAGGGGAAAAGGTAATAAATTTGCCTTGACTCTACAGAGTTAGGAGCCGAAAAGACATCTGTATAGAGGTCTGCTAGGCTGTAAAGATGTGTCCTGAGAAATGGGATTAAAACTTAAGACCACGACACAGACATCCAAACACTCTTTACACTCAGTGCTTTTACAATCTTGATGTGATTTGTCCTCCAAGTTCATGTATTAGAGGCTCATCCCTACTGTGGTAGGATGTGTAGAATCACTTTCTATTTTATTGTTTTCATTAGTTCTTTGAGATTTTTCCTATTTGTTTTGATTCACTTCTCCTGGACTCCTACCAGCTCCACCCACCCTACCCCCAAGTTTGTGTCCATATTCTTTCTTTAAACCTTCTAAGCCCAATTCGTACTACATATTTCTAGGTGTGTGACCTTCTATTGGAGTGCAGTCAGCTTACCAGGGGCTACCCTCTTACAGAAAACAGCCTGGCCCTCTCCAGAAGCTCCAGTAGCCCCAATGGCCAAGGATGGGATTTCATGCCCAGCTCCTATCTCCATGCTGAGATTTGGTCTGGCTTAGGATTTTATAGGTCAAGTGCATTCTGTCACAACTTCTGTGAGTTCCTATGTGTCCAGCTTGTCCAGAAGAGACCCTTTCCTTGCAATCACACATCACCTCTGGGTCTTACACTCGTTGGAGCCCGTCTTCAGCGATGACCCCCTGAGCACTGGGAGAAGGGGGTGGGGTACTAATTGATCCATTTGGGGATGGCGTTTTTAAATGGGACCTAGAACGTACTTCCTTAGGCCATTGGGGTATTACATGTGGAAGGAATTAAGGAAGTTCTCCGGGGCTTCCGAGTTAGCTATCACAGGATCAAAGCATGGTTAATAGAGTTTGAGACATCAAGAAAGAACATGTCAGAGAGAGAATAATGAACAGTGGCAAATGGCAGAGGTCCAGGGTCCGAGGGGTGACAAGATGCTAGGTGGATTTGTCTTGTCCACCCACATTGGTGGTGGGAAGACGATTTCAGTTGTGTTCTGAGGGAAGTCGTTTACAGTGGTGCAAAACAGTGAATGTGAGCCAGGCGCAGTGGGCACACACCTCTTATCCCGACTCTTGGAGCCTGAAGCAGGAGGATCAAAGGCCTGAAGATAACCTGGGCCACATAGTGAGACCTTGTCTCAACAAATCAAAATCAAACATATACACAGAAAAAAAAGGCAAAGAAGGCAGACTTCTAGTTCAGAGTTTGACCCCAAGGAAAAATACAAGAAGCCGGTAATACAAATGAAGGAGGCAGAGAAAAGGTCCTAGTGAAATCTTTGGAAGAGGCTGTTTGGGTTTTTTTTTTTTGGGGGGGGGGATGTATGTTAAGGGACTAAATAAATGTTGCTGGGCATTTTTGAGGTGAGACAAAAGTCTAAAGAAAATTGAGAAAAAGGAGATGAGAATTCCCAATCAGCAGAAAAATTAATAACAATTAAAACAAGATTGCAACCATTTTAATTACTCAGCCTCAAAATCGACAACCTAGAAACTAAAATCAAGAATCATAATAGCTATCACACTAGATTCATAGAGACAGAAAAGTAGCCTGGCTAAGTTAATGTATGCGAATATGCCGTTAGACACATGTATGCTTGTATTTGTGTTTTATTAATAATGGATGTATTAATACAGTACATAGGAATGAAATTAATAGAGTAGATTTTCTGAAAAACATCTTTTTTAAATACGTATCTTGAATGACGTAGAGAGTCAGTCACCTGGAAAGAAAAATTGAACAACTTACCCCTGCAAGTTTGCCTCAAACTCTGGGTTTTTATACATTCTTCCATGTGCTGCAGGAAGAGGCGACTCCATCACTGCCTTAAAAGAGTCAAACAGGCCTTGTAACATTCCTTCATCATATTTGAGATGTACACACAGAAACTTGCACCTCCACCCATTGCTTTAGGAAGCGGATTGGCAGTGGGTGTCCTCATAGACTGTACCCCTTTCCAACTGACAGGCTCACCGGGGCTATGCTAGAGCAAAAGCTGGATTGTTGGCTGAAGGAGGAAAAGGATACGTGGGTGCAGAAGCCTAGCACAATAGTTTTCCCTCTGTTATAAATTTAAGTGTACCGGTAGTCAGCAGCGGTCCCATGCTACCATCGACTAAAATTTCCAACCAGATGCGTTATGTGGAAATGAAATAGTAAAGCAGTGTGATGTGCTGGGTTATGCATTGGGAACGATTGGTTCTGTTAAAACTTTATGCAATTCAGTCTATCTTTAAATAGTACTCAAACTGACTACTTCCTACCGTAAGGGCTTATGGTTATTATCCAATGAGCTAACGCGTGTGGAAATACTTTAATAAACAACAAAATGGGTAAGTCAGTGTTACTGTTCTTTTTCACACTAGCTCTATTTAAAGCACTTACTGTCTGTGAGGTTTGCTTTTGGCCCCTCCCCTGCTTTAATTCCCATATCACCATGGCAACCCTTTCTGTTAGTTTCCCTACCTCACAGCCAAGTTAGACTTCATACTCGGGCACCTTTTAAAAGTTAGGAACCTTTTGAAAAGTGACTGTCCTTTCTCTTTTATGTATTAGTGATAGGAATATTTCTAGGGGCTCTTCAGATTATTTAATAAAGTTCCTGATGTGGATGGGGAGATGATTCAGACAGTAATTTGCTCACCACCTTTTGAAGGGCCTGTTGTTATACACGGGGCATTTTGCGGGAAGTTTCCTCACTGCACATTCCTTGAGATGGAAAAGACGGCAAGGTTTGGAAGCTCACTCCATTCTGTTTCCCATTGCACTGCCCATGTGGTAGCTCATTGGTAGCCACATGGCAGGGAAATAGTTGAACTGTCACTAGGCTGGATCGAGATGGCTAAATGAAATAAAGGTTGTACCAACAAAACCTGGATTTTGAAGGTTTTAGTTGCACATGTGCAAACTATTTCTGTGTATTGAATTTTTGCTGAAATGATATTTGGGTATGTTTTAGTTAATTTCATTTAGTTTGTAAATATATTTAAAATTAAAAATGCATGTATGTCTCTAGCAGGACAAAGAGAGACAAATGTGAAAATGCAAGAAAACAAAACTCCTCTTGATTATCTATAAATGACTATTATTAATATTACTCCATTCCTGTTGTTTTTTAAGTTAGAAGTTTTATTTCCTCCTACACTTTATTTGAACATGTGAAGTAGGAGCAAGAGAAAGAAAGTGTAGTATTAACCAGATCAAAAGTATTAGCCGGAAAAAAAAAATTGAGCAGATCCTGAAGTTTTACACATTTATCAATAGTTTTCCCTAGGAAGTAAAAATATAGTTTAGAATTTCTAAGACTGTAATTTTTCTAAGGTATATTAGAGAAGTGTAGATGAACAGAAGATATGGGCAGCAGAAACTGTTAATGTCCATAGTTGTAATGTCGTTTGTATAGGATTGAGAAAATATCTGCTTTAGAGATAATTTTTAACTGAAATTTGCTCGGAAGAGAAGCAGAACATATATATGCACAAAGAACTGTCACTGAAACTGTTTTTTCCCATTCTCCATGATGCTGTACAAAAGTCCTGTGGACACTTTAAAGAGATTCTCTGGAATTTGCAAGAGTTGAGCAAGGTCAAGTTGCAATATACATAAATAAAATACCCGTATATAAAAATAAATCTACTTCTAGATCCTGAGGACAATCAATGTGTAGTCTAGTCTGTGGCTCTCAAGTCCGTTTCCATTGGCGGTTAATGCAAGTGTCATTTATAAACCGGGTTATAGTGGTGGGTTTAGTGTGGTGTTGCCTCAAATTAAAATATTTTCTATCGCTTGGGTTTCAGAGTATGTATGGATAAGTTTGAGGATGCATTCCTGGGTTTAGCTGAGAGTAGCTTCTTTCTTGTCCTTGCGCCTTTCAAAAAAAGCGAAGACAGAAAGGGTTTGCATTAAATTACTCCTGCAACATGTAGAAGCAGGCATGACAGGCTGCTGCTGCTTTTTATTACGCAGCAGATGTCGGCATTTCCAAACACACACAAACTTTCCCCCTACCAGTGTGTTCTCTACTCTATATGTCAGTTTTGGACAGGCTAGTGGAGGCTTGTGCCTTTAGAGAGTATGTGACTTATTATTTTTATAACAAGATGGTTCAAAAGAAAAATAATTATAGTACCAGGAAATTCATACATCAGCTCTTCCCTTCTCTCATGGGCCATAGTTCTAATTATTTTTTTCTAATGGTAATTGATAACCAGGTGAATTCCCTTGTTCCTGCAGCCTTATACCTTTTTTTTTTCTTCTTAGCTTCCTTGGGAATAGTAGAAAATCTCCGAGTTCAAATCTGTGTCAGAGTGACTTGTTCCTTTTGTCCATAAATAATAACTTGGTTCTGAGCCGATTAAAGGTGGTTTTACTTTGCATTTGCATCAGAAGGTTATGACAGTTCATCAGCACGAGTATCTGAAGCTTGGAAAATAGACTTCACAGTTCGGGGTTCAGTGGGTCACGACCAGTTATGGAAAGGGGTGTCAGGCACGCCACAGAAAAGGTTCACGTGTTTCAAAGCATTCCCTCGCAGGAACTAAACAGCTCACCCTTCTTCAAGGCGGTGAGCTGACGATGGGAACATCTCTCTTCTCTTTCCTTTAATGTATGTAAAAAGACTCGGTGATGCAGATTTTCCTGGGGGGAGGTTTCACCCCGACGTCAGTAGTTAACCTTGATAGTAAAGCGTTCGATGAGAGGGATTATACAGTTATTAATTATCATGCTTTGTTGGAGCTTTGGCAGCAGTGTTGTTTCCGGACTGCTGTATGGACGTGTGGAGCTGTGATGAAGACAGAACTGTCACCACGGGCTGGCTGCAGAAGGCTGCAGTCTCCAACTGGGAGAGAAGCGCTAGCACCAACTCCTACAGGTTGGGTAGCAAAATGGGGGTTCTGGAATAGAAGATGCGCTTGAAATTAAAAAAATTAATTGCCGCTTTTTTTTCTGATCCAATATAAAGTTTCCATCTGATGTACTGTTTTAATCAACTATTAGTTATCTCAGTATACTCCCTTGGCTTTTAAATTTCCTATTCCGTTTAAAACCTTAAAAAATGTCCTGACCAAAATGCGTACACCCATGCATACATACATTCTGATATTCTTCATCTGCAGGAATCTTCTCAACATCAGCACTCAGGTTTTATTATTCAGGTGGAGAATGATAATAACTTTTAACTGGCCAAGTTGCAGTCCACAGGGGTTGAAGTTTTCTCTGGTTTATTAGGGTCAGAATTGCCCTTCCATGTTCACAAAATAATTTTACTTAGGAAGCAACTTAGGTCAGAGAAGGGAAACGGCCAGTTGGCTCACCAGAGTAATCACAGAGAGAAGAAAATCCGATGCGTTGTAACTCAGATTAGCTATATAAATAGTGAGTATGAGTGTTCTCATAGGAGGAGAAAATGGAGTTGAAATAATTATTATTCACCTGTGAGACATATATATATATATATACACACACACATATGTATGTATATGTACATATATATACATACATATATATACATACATATGTATGTGTGTATATTGTCCCATTTTAGGTGTGATTTTTTTGCTTGTTTGTTTGTTTTTGTTTTTCAAGACAGGGTTTCTCTGTGTAGTTTTGCACCTTTCCTGGAACTCACTTGGTAGCCCAGGCTGGCCTTGAACTCACAGAGATTCGCCTGCCTCTGCCTCCCGAGTGCTGGGATTAAAGGCGTGCGCCACCACCGCCCGGCTTAGGTGTGATTTTTAAGTGAGGCTTGATTGACCCTTTCTATCCCAGTTCAGACTCCATCCACAGAACGAAAGGCGAGTGCTCTGGCCCCAGGATCGCGTTCAGATCACTGATGCTACCCTCTGCTTTCGCCCCTTCATTGGACATGTCATTTCTGCTTTGTCTTCGGTTGTCTTAGTCCATTATAACCTTGGGGGATAGGCAAGGCCTCTTCATGCACCATGTCATGGGGAGGGGCAGCCTCCAGTTAAATAATGACCATGCCTTAGTGGAACACCGCAACCCCATAATCTACCGTATATCCCGTCAAGTATTGAAAACGGGCAGTTTGAAACTGGGTATCAGTGTAGAGTCTGGTATCCTTAAGGCTGTCCCTCAGCTATGGTTGGGATCTGTCCTTATCATTTACAGTATTCTTGAGTTGGAAGGGGAGAACTTCAGTCAAGTCTCTTTACATTTTTTTTTAAACTGGAAAATAGTCCATATAATAAGAGCTGGGAACGGTAGAGAAACAAGGTGTGTTACTCTATGACTTTTCATATCATGTAAGTATTCTAAGCATTTTGTAGGTTTTTACCTTTCCACATATTTGTCATAATTAGAAGAATTTGCTGTAGAAAAAGCAGCTGGAGACCCTAACTAGAAAGCCAACTGTTCACAAAGTCTGCTCAGAGACTTTTCTCTCATCAGCTCCATTATCCATCATTTACCTAGAATATGAGTATAATATGAATCATCATTGTCCCCCCTTGAAGGCTTTTAAGAGGTAATTATTATGTACTCTTACTTGGGCCAAAGCAAAAGGAACTACCCAGGACAAAGGGGAAATAAGCAAAATTCAAATTATGGAATTTATTACTTTGAAAAATTCTTGCATATGTTATTATATCAAATGATGGTTTGTCGAAAACTGGCATTGAGAACCAAAATAGCATCTTTCCATTGATTCAGGATGATATCTTAATATACTTCCATACTGATTAATCTTTCTGAAAGCAAATCCTGGGCCTGTTCAGTCTTGACTTAAAGAGTTAGAGCTTTTAAGGATCAAACATGATATATGTATATGACATGTCCAAAACCACAAAGACTTGAGGGTACATTGCCATTTATGTTCCCCAAAGCTAGGTGCTATTGGACATGCGTTCAAATCTATCCATGACCTTTCTTTTCTCTCCTCTTCTTCCAACTACTTTGAGTAAATGGCAAATTGGCAGTCATAACATTTACAAAGGAAATACGGTTTGGGGGACGTTTTGCAGAGCTGAGTCTTGTAGTGTATTAGAGACTTCAGTTTTATGTAGGCTGTTGTAGCGGCTGCCTCCTGATGTCACTTTAATCCTCCAGCCGTGTTGTGGGATCCGCTTTATTATCTACAGTTTTGCAGATTAGGATGTGCTAGTTTAGGAAGGGAGCTGCTTGATCCAGGGCAATACGATAATGCCTGCCAAGAAGAACTCATGGTTTATCTGATGCCAAAGTCCCGTGCTTTCCAACACAGTACATTTTTCTCTTCTCTATCCTTACAAAAACCAGCCACTTTTCAATATAATCACTGCTGTGTGTAATGTTAGTTAAGTAATCACTCCTTTCTTGTTCCTGCCTGAAGCTTGCCCTTTTCTCTCCTTTTGAATTCCTAAACTTTTTCTGAATTTCTAATAATACGTGAACTCTTGCTCATGTAGGGAATGATATTTGGATAATTACATTGGTTTTCTTTAGACTTCCAATGTTATCTGCAGTATTGGATTTGAATGCAGCTATTTCAATTAAAGAAACTAATAGTAGTTAAGAGTCATAGGAGATAACACAGTAGAATGTAAAGTGTGGAAATGGGCCCTCCTCATGTTTTGGAGATTCATTATCTACCTCGTTTCTTCTTACTTTTTTAAATGTACTTTTCTATTGATTTGTTTTAGCTTAATGAAATTGGGATACATATTTTTAAACAGATGTCATAAGAAGCTTGTTTGCTGCCAAGTCAGAAGAATAAACTATGATGTTATTTTCACCATGATAATGCGCCCAGTCACAGATAATTAGTGGTGGTTCAAAAGACTCACCGGACTCAAAATGAAAGATAGTCCATGCTTGTTACTAAGGCAAAAAAAGTGGTATTTGCTTATATGAACTAAGGGAGCTATTACTTGGTTTATTTAAAAAAAAAACTATATACTTAATGTAGCATATTACCCCATTTAACAATTATTTAAATAGATAATTGATCCATGATGTCCCACATAGAATAAGGTAATGGTTTGTGATTTTTATAGACCCTATATCCTGTGTGAACATTGATTTTTTTTCCAAATGTGTATAAAATAGATAAGAAATTGTGAGGACCTCTTTCATCTGTATTATTCTTCTGTACTCATGTTAAAAATTAATCTTTAAAATTTATCAAGATTTAAAAACATTGACTTACCATCTAAAAATCGGTTCTTGATAACCCGAAGTTTCCTCTGGTGTCTGTGCCTAGAATTGTTCCCATGAAGAAATTACAGAAATATTCAAAGATATTTTGCTAAATGAAAAGAATTCTGAAGTGGAAAGCTAGGCTTATTCTCTTCATGTTTTAGGACAATAATTTCCTATTTATTAGCAACAGTCTCAATGCAGAAGCTAAGAGCAAAGAAGCATCCTACTTATTCATATCAAACCTTTTTTTATGTCAAAGAAGTATTGTGGTAAATTACATGTTACCTTGAAGATGAGCCCGTTTGTAGATCCCTTCAAGGACTGCACCTCCATGATAGAGGGCCAGTGTTCGTCTTTATCCTGTACTTGCTACATAGATGCTATGGTGGGCTGCAGCTGTCTGAGTCTTTAACTCCAGTAGCTTTGTGATTACTCTGCTTGCAACTAAAACTCACCCTGGCTCGTGTGTGCCAGTGTCTGTTCTTGTAATTTTTTAAAGAGGTTTCAAGGTCTTGTGTCTAGTACTTCCATTGAGCAAGAGTCAAAGAAGGAAAAGATCCAGCACATGACATCTTGGGTTCAGTACAGGAGTGGAACTTGAGAGGGGTTGGAAGGGATGGAGGTGCACATAGAAGCCTAAGGCTCTGAAGATGAACCCTAAAATGAGTTGACTGTGAATTGCTATTGTATCTTGAAAGGAGTATCTTGAGTTTATTCTGTGTTTTAGGAATAAATGGTGATGGATTTCCAGATATATAAAAATGACCCGACCTTGATTTTTTTTTAAATTTTTAACTTTCATATCACTTAGGCATGGTGAGATTGTAATAGAGGCAATGGTTTAAAAACAAATGAGTCTCCTGTCTTTGCTCTATCAACTTTCAGAACTTATCTAGGGTTAATTATTAACTATTAGGAGGCATTTCCTTCTCCCACTTATTAAAGTTGTAAAAATATTTTCCCCCATTCCATCCCATTTGCTCCAACATTGGGATATACTGAAGAACAGCTAGGAAGGTTCCCACTATTACTAACGTGAGGTCTCTTTTCCTATCAGTTTATTCATTCATTCATTCGTTCATTCATTCATTCATTCATTATTATTCATTTTTCCTTTTCATTCTCATTTAGGAATTATTTGGTCAGCATCTATGTCTGGGCCAGTGCATCCTGAATATAAATTGCAATTGGTCACTGACCCCACGCTCATGGTGTGTATAGTACAGTTACTAAGAAAAGTAAGCTTATGATAAGTATGGTAAGATCAGTAAGTAGACACATGTACGGGTGCCCAGTGACCTAAGATTATATTAAGCAGGGTGGGGGAACATTGTTTTAGGCCTTTGATCTAACCTGTACACTAGGAGAGTTTCAGGGCTGGGTTGGTTTGAGTATATATGTAAACAAAATATCCTGATTTTAGTTAGTAAAGGAAAAATTACTTTTGAGATAACTGGAAATGTTTGGAAGTTGGACTGGCTAGTGAAAAAAAAAAACCTTCCCTATTAAAATTATTTTACCGATGTGACCATCATTTCAACCTGTTCAAAACCGCTCATTAAAGATAACGTATTTCCCCTGCCTTTTCCTTTCCCTATCATGTGTGCCTCCCCATCTCTGACCTTCTGAATAAGCATTATTTGGTGAGACTAAGGTAGCAGCCTGGTGTTTTTCTTTTGTCAGTGAAACTACGTCTAAATTTCAGGCACATAACAGTTTTTCAATAGAAGGCCTCACTGATATTTTACTTTTACATGCTCTACAAATTTTAGTAGAACTCTTCTTTTCCTGGGTTTTGGTATTTCTGATTAGTACTCTGTTTGATGAAAGGATTGAAGTATCCCATAAAATATGTAAAAGAGGGAAATCATCAAATGTAAGGATACAATGTGGTAGTCTACATTGTTTGGTTTTGATCTGGGTTCCTCAGTCTTAGGAATATCCACATTTGTGACTCAAAAAATGTGTTTATTTTGAGTGCTGCCCGGTGTCTTATAGAGGGTTGGGAGAGAGGGCAAAATTGGACCCAGTTGAGAAGTCTCCATCCACAGTGGGGGTGGAGAAGATGTGTTTCAGATGTAGAATAGGTAATACTTGCTTCTAGATTCCCTTTGCAGGCTGTGTGTGGGAGTCCAGCTCCAATCTGTTCAAGGGTTCTTGCAGGGAGGAGAGAGGAATGAGGAAATAGTAGATAGAAATATAGGCCTAGAGAAAAGACAGAGACACAGGATAGCTTCGGGAGGGCCCTGGTCAATACCCTGTCACCTTGAGGTTTATTCCAAAGGGCTTTTTATACAATGCCAAGGGGTGAAGCAAAAGACCTCCCCGTTTCAAGATCAAAGCACAACATACAAACAACTGTAGACCCTTCAAAACACCTGGTAACCACACCCATGGCCAAATCATCTCATTATGCAGCCTTGCTGGGTAAAGCAAGCTCAGATTCTCTGACCTTGAGTAAGGTCTCACTAGGGAACTTCTGTGGGTCCCCACAGCTGTGGAAGGGGAAAGAGCCAGCAATGGCTCTCCTGTATTTGGCTTACATGGCAGAGGTTGATGCCATTCACTGAGATGGGGAAGGCCGGAGGACCATCAAGTGAAGTGGAGATCAAGAAGGGTGAAGTAAAACAGTTGGACATAACTGTGTGTAAATGCAAAATAGAGGTGGATGGAGGAGTTGACCTGCTGCTCAAGGGAGACTTGATATTTCAGAGTAGTCAGAGTAGACGAGGACGTCCGTGGAGAGAATGTCAGAAGAGAAATGGGTGGCACTTAAAGCAAGTTTGTGGAGAGCAGAATGGTGTGGGCACAGAGTCCGAGGGTACAAAGAGGTGTTGTGGGATTGGGGGAGCCAAGAATGGTGAGGAGTGCGCTTTTTAGAGACTAACTAAGAAAAGTTGGCTATTATTTCATTATAAATAAATATCTTTAAAAAAAAAAAAAAGAGGGAGAGAGAGAGAGACCTGATGTGGCTTATGCCCTGAAACCTAGATGCTTGGATTTATAAATCCCAGAGACTGTGCCCTTGTCTGGCGCTCCATTTTCTCAAAGTCTTTTTAAAATGGCATCATGAGTCATTTACAATGTTCAGAATGGCCGTAAAGTGAAAACAGGCTGTGCCAGGGGTCAGTAAGCCGGTCTCCAGGAGGTTTCACAGGACTCAGTCTGTGGACATGCTTACAGCTAGAATTTGCTACAGGGACAGGATCCAAAGCCGAGTGAGCGAAGGGAAGAGGCAGTTGGGACAGAATACAGAACAAAACGGACACATGCTTCCAAGAGGCCTCCCCTAGTCGGGGGACACAAAACATGCTTAATCCCTCTCACAGTGAGTTATGACAACACGTGTGAAGAGCTGTCTGCCAGGGAAGCTCACTAGAGACTGTACCCAGGGCTTTATGAGGGTCTGCTCATATGGACATACTCCGCCTCATGCATACCAAAATTCCAGACTCACAGGAGGCAAGCAGGTTCAGCACAAACCACACTGTAAAAAAAAAAAAAAAAAAAAAAAAAAAAAACTTTTAAACGTGGTAAGCTGCCATGCTTTTCAGCCTGCAAGTGGGAACCTTCCTGAAATCTGTGTTAACTGCCAGCCAAGAGCTGCCTTCCACACATGGCTTTTTAAGCCCTCTCAACCCTGCTGTGTTAGCCCTACAACTGCCCCCCTACACACACACACACACACACACACACACACACACACACACACACACACACACACAAACTTTTAAAGTCCGAAGCCTAGCAAAATACAAGCGTTGTTGGCACTAAGTCTAAACTGAAGTTTCTCTGGAATGGTCATTTGATTAATAAACTGAACTCCACATCATTTGGAGAGCAAGTAAGCTACTTTTCCCATCTGCATTGAGAGGTAGCATGGTATGCAGTCAACCGTCATGGTCCATGGTATGTAACAGCTTGGCATCTAGTCACAGCATTAAGTACATCATCACCTTTCTATAGTTCCAATTTTGATCATGAATGTATCATTTTGAACATTTAACACGCATATCTTCTAGAATAATGGCTGCCATATAGTAAGCATTCAAAAACGCTGGTGGCCTCGGCCTTGATGCTGGTAACCGCAGAACAGTTGTGGTCGCCTGTATTTCTTAAGTTAGACATGCTGTTGCTTTTCTTGGATTAATCGGTTGTAATATCCACCCTACCGTATTTCCAGCTAAATGGCTTTCAGTTTTTCAATTAAAATTCCACTTGAACAGTATCAGAGGCATTTTAATAAAAAAAAAAAATTTACTGAGCTCGATTAGTTGATGAGCAGTAAATTGCTCATTTTTGATTACCACATTAACTCTTTCTGGCCATTAGGGTACCATTTAGTAAATTACCTCTTTTAGTACAGTACTCAGAATGTTCCCCAAGTGACCAGAAATAGTTAATAATACACCAACAGGCTGAGCCATTTACTACCGTCTTACCGTCAGATCAGCCTCATTATACTAAATGTTTTCCCCTTTTTTAATTGTCGTTTTCTTTAAAAATGAAATATTGAACACAGTTATTTATTTCTGTAGCCTGGATGAGCTCGATGAGATGTATGCTGAGTCCCGCTCACTGTCAACAGCGTCATAGAGGGATTTCAGGTAGTGGTACTTACTCACAGCGTAGAAGCTGCATCCCGTGGTATGAATGACTGCATCCTGTACAGGACAGAAGAGCATCACAAGTGATTCTAGGTTATAGTCTGAGAACTATCAGGTCTTGTTACTCTGCCTCTCTAAGTGCCTCTGTGCTAGACAGAAGTATATCTCCTGCTAATGACCCCAGGTCAGTTTTTGTTGGAGCAAGAATCCTGTCTTTTTATAACATACCCAGTATCCGTCTTCCAGTAGATACACTCTTATTGAAAACTTGGAGCCAGGCCGTGGTGGTGTAGTCCTTTAATCCCAGCACTCGGGAAGCAGAGGCAGGTGGATCTCTTGAGTTTGAGGCCAGCCTGGTTTACAGAGAGAGTTCCAGGACATCCAAGGCTACACAGAGAAACCCTATAAATCTCCCCCCCCCCAAAGAAAGAAGAAAAGAAAAGAAAGCTCAAATTCAACCTTTTCCTCTTTGTGAGTGGCCCTTACCTTCTCAGGAAGAAAAGCTTTCCATCTATTGTTAAAATTACATCTCTAACACAATTTTTCCCCCAAGCAACCTAAGAATGTCACTGCCACATTCTTGGGATGGACGCTTGGCTGACACCCGAAATAGTCACCTTGGTGCGCTTTGACCAGATATCGGGGAGAACACTGAAAGGAAGGGCTGGCTTGGCTCACAGTTTCCGAGAGTTTGACCCATAGCTGCTGGAGCCCGGGCGCCTGAGCAGAACATCATCGCGGGGCTGAGACTGTGTGGAAGGGCAGGCTGTCCATCACGGGGATGCGGGGAGGGCAAAGCGAGGGATGGGACATGATACAGCCCCTAATGGCACATCCCGGTGACCCACTTCTTCCAGACAGAGTCCACTTCTCAAGGTTCTAGGATCCCCCAAAAGTAGCTTCTTCCTCTGAAGACCAAACATTTGTTGACATGAGCTTGTTGGAGACATGCCTTATTCAAGCTGTGACATTCCTCCAATACTAATTTTGGGACATGACATCTTGTCTTTTCGTGGTGTAGTCTCATAAAGTAAAGACCTAACTGAACATTAACAGAGTTGCCCCTGCATGATGTGAAATGTTATATTAAGTGTTTCGAGTGATATCAAACTAAGGATCGACTGCCTCCCTCGGTCACGTACTCAAAAGATGCTTGCCAAAGAAGAGTTGTGAGCTGTGTAGACTAAAAATAAAACAATGAATAAAAACCTATCAAAAACCCTGAAGTCTGGTTAGGGCGATGATTAATGAGGACACCATGGTATAAAACCGTCGCATCCATAAAAGCACAGTGAGAGGAAGGAAGGCCTCTGCCCAGCTCACTTGGAGAGCTCGGAGATGGAGACGCTAACCCAGTTCGGAAGGCATCTGAGAAATTTACCTCCAGGAGATGAAACTGAGCTGAATCTTACAGAGCAAATCCAAGTCACCCCCGGGAAACGGGGCATTTCTAGAAGAGAGCCTGATGCGAAGGCCTGAGGCTGAGAAAAAGGTTGTTGTTGACAGTCGCATGCAAAGCAGAAGGCTAAGTTGGGAAAGTGAGTAGGGGATGCCACGGTTTGAATTTTGCTAATGTTTTTAAACCTAATTAAAAGAAAAGCAAATCATGGGCACAGTGAAGACCCGAGGCACACTTGGCTACTTTTTTTTTTTTTTTTTTTTACATTCTGTGCTCTTTCCCCAAACCATGGGGGAGGTCCTATTATTTTGCCCACTTTATAGACGATGATGGCTTTTTCCTACCCAGCTTGGCTTTCTGCTTCATGCATAACATGAGCAACTACAAACATAACATCACTAGCTCTCGACACCTCATCCTTTCTCTCAACTGAGAGATTGAGCGATTTGTGTAGGAGTTCTCAGTAAACGGGTAAATCCAATTCCAATCTCATTTTCTTGCATACGAGCAGGACTGGAAATGAGTTTCGTCTAAGTGGAAGGCTGGGAGAGGACTATAAATGCTCAGAGAAACGTGGAACTCTGGAGAAGGCCCCTGGAATGTAGACATCTTGAAGACAAAGGAAGCTTGTATGCTGACTACTTCTGGCTAGTACCTGAATGATTAAAAACACCATCTTTCGCAAAAGTTTACCAGTTTGACATTAAATTGCATGGTTATCATAGGCAAAGAAAGGTTATAGAAAAGTCACGTTTTGTACTAATTAGCACACAGGGTACCATTGGAGGAAACACCTAGATACATTAAGGTAATGGGTCCAGCCTTAGAGATGGGCCAGATCACAAAGGAATCCTTTTTCCTCATGCACTTTGTAGCCACGGGTACCTATAATATTTATTTACTTGTCCAAGCAGACCATAATTTGGTGGACTTTTATTTATAGCAAACTTATTTGATTTATTAATAGATTTGGGGTTTCTCTGGTATGGTAACTAACTCCTTTCTCCTCAATTGGCTCAGTGCAGAAATTCTTCTCGTGTGTATGTGTGTGTGATGAGGAAAGGGAGATATGATTGGAAAGCAGCAACTAATAACCAAGCTGTAAATTTACCTTAGATTTTCTGTTGTTGTTCTTCTACCTTGGAAATCCATAGGGTTTCAAATAAAAATGTATTAACTTTTCCAGTGGAAAATAGATCATCCTTGTTTATTTACAGGCTGCCTCTCATAGACATATTTTGGAGAATTTTGAAATTTGTCTTATATTTTTTTTTCTGTCTGCAAAGGAACTTTGTTATCTTCTCTCCTCCATAACATAGGCAGTGTACTTCTTAACCCCAGGATTGGACAGGAGAGTCTTTTTTAACTGTCCACCCAACTACTGTTATTTCTTGTTGCTATTTTATTTTAAAAAACAATTTTTTTAAACATGTAGAACACATGTATTTGTTTATAAATCTTCACAGTCTTACAGTATTTTTATAGTAATGACATTTAATTCATAACTTGTACTATATACATTGTTATATGCTAGTAATAGAAGTTATACTTGCCTCTCAGGACCAATGTGAAAATTAAATTAATTAAGATCTATAAATGTATGTGAAACACTTAAAATAGTGGCTGATACTAAATATCCCTATGCATGTATTTGTTATCGTCAGTTACTCTAAAATAATATGTTGCCCTCACAATGAAGACTTCTGTACAATGCATAGAAATCTAACAGGAGCTAATGCCGTGAGCAGATATGTTTTCTTTGTCTTCTTTTCTTGAGGGTGCAGGATGCTAAGACAAGGTCCCATTCTGTCATCCAAGCTGGCCTCCAACTCACCATCCTCCTGCCTCAGCCTCCGGTCCTGGGATCATAAGATGTGAGCCCCCACCTTGCCTGGTGTGTTTTCAGGTGCATTAGAACTGCGCAGTCCAACTAGATCGCTTTTTCTGTCGTTGTTAACTGTTATTACTGGTGGTATTTTTGTTTTCTGCTCATAGCAACCCTGTCCTCGGGGCAGACAAGTCTGTACGTTGTAATTATGCTGTGGCACCCTGAGTCAACTGCCACTGTCCCTGGAAAAGCATTGGAGCTTGTAAGGCATTCTTATAACATTAACATCCAAATAGCTTCTCAAGCCTCTCTTCCATCGGTGCGGCCGTGTTCTAACAGTAAGGCTTCAAGGCCATTGAATGGGAATGTCACAACCAATGCCTCTACTGGGCATCTGAGCAAAGGAGCTGCCAATATGCGTGCCATGCTTTTTAAGCTTCAATGACATTCCAGTTAGAAATCTTGTAAGGTTCCTTAGTGACTGATGGCAGCTCACAAGAGGGTCAAAGGATCAAGCCCTGATTGCCAAGCAGAGTACACTTTTCCCCCCTTCCTCCCTATACCCACCCAGAAGAAGCGGCGACTTGGGGGAAGAAAAGAAAGCAGAAATGACTCCTGCTCGCCTTGGGCCAGGCTCCTGTGCATTCCTGCTTTGATGGCTCTGAAGAACTCTGCCTCTGCATAAACAATCGCTGTTAGTTTAGGCTTCTTTCCTTAGCGGGGAGCGCATCTCTATCAGCGCGTGGTGAAAATGTCCATGGAGTTGCAGCTTCTTAGCCCTTGCTTCTCCTGTTACCAGGAAGCCTAGATTCAGCTCGCAAGCTTCAGATGTTGTAATTGTCAAGGGCAAACTCTTTTTTTTTTTTTTTTTTTTTTTTTTTTTTTTGGTTTTTTCGAGACAGGGTTTCTCTGTGTAGCTTTGCGCCTTTCCTGGAACTCACTTGGTAGTCCAGGCTGGCCTCGAACTCACAGAGATCCGCCTGGCTCTGCCTCCCAAGTGCTGGGATTAAAGGCGTGCGCCACCACCGCCCGGCAAGGGCAAACTCTTAAATGTCTTCCCACTGTATATCAAGACATCCATTTCCCCATGCTTGCTTGGTTTTTAGGAAGGCTGTAATCATTCACTAAAAGTCTGACAGACAGATGTGCTAGGTGCATAGAGGAGTATCCAGGTGGAGGGAAGATAGAATTAAGTACAGCCAGATGTGTTACACATGCCTATATTCTCAGTAGTTGGGGAGTTGGAGGGAGAAGGATCAGGAGTGTGAGGTCTGCCTGAGCTACATAGAGAGTTTGAGGCCAGCCTGAGCTACATAAGACCTAGCTTTTAAAAAGGTGGGATGGGGGGGATGAGTAAGATGACATTTTGCAGTTAACTGTGTTTCAGTGAGGAAGAAGTAAGGTTTATGAAGTCACAGGGTAGATAAACTTAGGAACCTCTGATACATATCTCCTATTTCTTCTTCATAAGAATATCTTGTCTGGTTTCTAGGGATTTTCCTGGCTTATCTCAGCATCCTGGGAACATTAATCAAAGTGTATAAATTAGTAGTGGTTTCTTAAGTTAGCTTTCAGAATACTAGCCCTTATAGCCAGGGTGTCATAAACTCTAACTTACGATCGCCATGTGTGAGGCCTTACCTTTTAGATATCCTTGGTCCTCTTCTGTGTAAAGACTTTCTTATCGAGTTCTACCTTCTTGTGATTTTCAAGTTCTTATATGCCCGTTGTTCGCACCAGTTACTTTATCCTTCTGATCACGGTCCATTCCTCCTAACCCCGATCCTCAATGCCACTTTAGCGTTTATTTGCCCTTCCTGGCTCTGGCGGTGTGCTCTCTCTGATGTCTTGGAAGTGTACGCAGAACCTCTTCCACCCCTGTGGAGCATGCACACTCCTTTCATCGTGAACATGAGAGTTTGTTTGAATGCACTCTTCAAATTTTATTGGATTTCTGCCTTTGTTCAAAACTTCTCTATGAGAGTGCCCCTTCATAATCTTGTCATGTCCAGACCATGGACATTTTCCACCCGTGATTAAGTGTCACTGTGGTTAGTTAATGTTGGTTTTGTATTGGATGTCTCTCGGTACGTCTGTGTGGCGTCTCTATTATTTTGTATTGGGACAAGATGCAGCTAGATTCCTGGACTCACTACCCACCTGGACTCACATATCACCCACTAAGAATAGACATCTACTCCCTATACTTTCTTACCAACGGAGACTGGAACATGCCCTTCTAGTGCTTCCTCCCCACTTCCTTACACTCTCATAATGAAAGGGACAAAAAAAATCTACCAAGAGCAGGGTAATAACTGTGATATTGCCAAAGATGAAATGGCCACTGATTTGTAGCTGGCATACAAAAGAAACTCTTCACATATGAGGAAGGCATTCCTTTTCAAAGTGCTGTTCTCTTAGACCATCCCATAGATAAGGCGCAAGTTCGAGGGGGTTTTATTCCTGTTGGGGGGCAGCCAGAATCTTGTGTTCAGTGCCATGTCTTTCCACTCTTACCCTTCCTTTTCAATGGAACTTTGGCCTGGAAGATCCATGCTCTCCCTCCTTCAGATCTACTTCCCTTCCCGCTAACCTGGAAGCTGTCGTGTCCACAGTTGCAGCTCCGCAGATGGGTGTCCTCTGGTCGCCCGCAAGTGCAGAGCGAAATGTGTGTATTCGTTCGAGGGAGCCATGAGCTCATCCTCTTCCTGTCTCCTGACCACGCTGGGTGACTGCATGGCATGGCTTGTCATCTCTCCGGGATTTGTATTTTATGAAGCAAGGCTTCTTAAGCACTCTCTGTTTGCTTTTGTCTGTTCTTTCTGAGCATGAGTAAAAAATGCGAGCGGTCCTGACATTTAGATGTTTAAATATAGAAATTAATTGGCCTAGAATAAACTCTTGTGTAGTGTTTGTTCTGCTTCACATTTCATAAGCTTGTGTCTGTCCCTCATTTAGCAAATGAGAGCAGTAGACTTCAGTCTAGTGGGAAGAAGTATAGCCAGTTTGCTAAAGGTAGACCCAAGACAAGCTTGATGAAACCATTTTATTAACAGTTACTTATGGAATGCCTGAGGCACGGGGCATTTTACTAAGTGTGAGGAACACAATCCATCTGAGGGCCCCTACCTTAGAGAGGTCATACGCCAACAAGGTGCACTGATGAGATGCTCACACAGATGAATGTGAATTCACTACTGAGATAGGGTTTGCACAAGGAACTGTTAACGGAGGCCGAGATTTGAGAAATGAGACAGAGGAAACTAACAGAGGAAGGAGAGAAAGAAAGAGATTATAGGTGAGAGAAAGCCAAGCGTATATGTGCGCACAAGTAACAAGACAAGGCGAGAGATTGGAGGAATTTGGAAATCAGTTTCTAGAACCCACATAACAACAAAGCATTATGAAAAGGTGAGCTGTGTTGAAGAACTCGAATCATCATCCAAAGACAATGAAGAATATGAGGCATTAGAGCATGTGACTAGATTGGTATTTAAATTGTTGCTTTGATCACACTACACAGCCCATTGGAGACTTGAAGGAAGCAGGCATGGAGTCAAGAAGTAGTTGAGATGTTGGAAGACATTTGTACACAGATACCAATGGACTCTGAATGTGAGAGGGTCCGGAAAGGAAGTTCCCAGGCCGAGGCCACAGTTGTAAGTTATGTGAATGGGTAGACAGTGGCCACATTCTGAAATGGGCGTCCTGAAAGAGCAAAAGGCTTTGGCACCGCAGGTAGATCATGCATTGTATTTTATATTTATTTTTCGATGTTCTTGTGACCAAGTCTCTCCATTATACAGACATGGCCATCCTGGAATGTGCGATATAGACCAGGTTGGCCTTGACCACACAGAGATCAAGCGGCCTCTGCTTCCCAAGTTAAAGGATCAAAAGCGCACACCACCACACCTGGCTCTCGCATTGTATTTTAAACATAGGAATTTGAGTCACTTTTGTAATGTGTGAGTGGGCATCATCAACTAAGGGGAATGTCAGGTCTGTAGCTAGAAATTTTAAAGTGATGGTTATGGAGATTTTAACTGAAGCTGAATAGATGAGATTGCTTAAGAAAACTACATGACATCGGAGAGCCCTGAAAAATTCGCTATCTTAATAGCTAAGTAAAGGGACAAGAGCCTAACAAATAGACAGAGGAAGTCCAACCAGGGAGTCGAGGAGGAACTGCTGAGAGATTGAAACACTGTGCCAATGCTTAAAGGAGAAACAGAAATATCCCAAGGACTGGGTCCGCTAGAAAACCACCAGGATGTTAACTGTGGGGAAAATTGAAAGTGCGTGAGGCATTCACGTGGAGACTGGTTATGATGTTGACTGGTTACTTGTCTGGAGGGATGGGAAGGGAAGCTAAGCGTATAACAGATTAAGGAGTGAGTGGTAAGCTGAATGAAGATGCTGATAAAGGTAACATATTCCAGATGATTCCCTGTGAATGGGAAAGAGGGATCACGTGGTAGTCGCAAGGAGAGTCCAAGGACTGGTCTGCTTCTTTCTTAAAGAACTAAGAGTTAAGTCTGCTGAAGTGTAGCCAGAAATAGGGAGATGCTGGATGTTCATCGTTAGTTAAGATCAGTCAAACGATTTTACATTTTCACATATTAAACTTTTTCCTATAAATTCAGTCCTTGACTAAATTCATTTATCAAGCAAATGTTTACCATGTGTCTTCTATGTGATAGGCAGTAATCTAAGTTCTGATAATAAATCATGATTATTTTTGAAATACTTAAAAAAAAGGCTATGGATGATAGTGGGTCTGCGGTAAAATCAAAAATCAAAACATTTGTTTTGACCTTGCACATTTTGAGATGTGTCTGGGCTATGTGTGTGGACCTGTTAGGTGGCCTACTGAGGAAGCTTTCTGTAGAATTAACATCCCTAAGGACAGAAGACTCGCTGTCTGAATTCATGCAAACCTGGGCACTATGTGTTTGGCCTACTTTTAAATACTCATGTGAATTCACTAATTTCATTGTATAGGTGAATTCTGTCACTAATCCCATCTTACAGGCGCCAACTCGAGGAAATTTTGAACAACTCGTTTACATTCAAATAGTTAATACATGACACCTAGGTCTCTGTTGGGGGAAGACTAACTTTACAAATAAAACCCTGTTTGGTCTGTAACAGACAGGGTATTCTTGCAGCTCAGCAATGTCTAATGTGATCCAAATTGAACATACTTTGACATGTGTTGTTATGAACCAAGAGAATATGTCACAAAAGGGATGACCCACTGTATAGAAAGTTAATGCTGGAGGATGCCATTGGGCCGTATCAGGTGCTACTGTATGGTGGGCTAGCAGTTTTGTTCTTTAACTAAAAATGCTATGGAAAGTAACTCAGTTTTAAATTGTGTGCCTATGTGTTGTTTACAATCTCAACATGAAGAGCCTTCCATCATTTGTGTGCATCAGTATCTTTAAGAAAACAAAACCACGCAACTATATACCGAAGTAAATGTTTTACAGATTGTACAGACACTTTTCAGTCAGGAAGCTCGTCAAGGAAAGAGAAGTTAGATGAGCCATGATTTTTGTAGAGCTCATCTCAGTTTCCAGGAATGTTCCAGTGGCCTAGCCCATGCCATTTTCCACACGGTGAACTAAAGCTGCGTTCTCACCCCAGAGAGCACGTCACCAGAAATTCAGTGTATGGTGTGATGGAGAGGCTCAGAAAACAGAATGCAGCTGTTAAAGTCCACAGGATTGCAGAGAAATCTCGGGTTTGGTGACATTTGATAAGCCATCCTTAATAAAAATAGTGTGGACACCCACCGAGGCACCCATCATTTGTTGGATACTCAATAGGAGAGTTTGATGCTGCAGCCACAACTAAGGAATTTATAGCAAAGCTGCCGCTTCTTAAAACAAACGCAGCATTTCTCAGGTGCCTCCATGCCTGTGAGGATCTTTTCATTAATGCTTTACTCTACCGTCACAGTCATTGGAACGTGGCCCGTGGAATTTCTTAGAAGCCTAGAGTTCATCAACAGTGGTTTTTCCTGTTTCCGCCAGATGCCTAGAGCACATCTTATGTGGAACACTCAATTCCTCAGCCAGGTTCTCAGACAGAGGTAATACAAAGTTTTGTATTTGAGGCAAACCTGTCTGAGGCCAGCATTTGGCTTGTAAATTCTCAAAGGACCTGTTTTTCTGTCCCCTACAAGGGCAGGGTCAAGAAGACAATCGTCTTAATATCATTGTATTTGAGGCTTACCTTTTTGTTTGTTTGTTTGTTTGCTTGGTTTTTCTTCTTTTTTCCCCTACATCTAGAATGCAGCCTTTCACTTTTTCTGGGAGGGTTTCTGATTAACTCTCCTTACTAAGGGCTGGCCCTCGACTCCATCTTTACTCCAGGAAGTCTGTGTATTCTTCAGTGATGAGACATAGTTACCATGTTCTTGTTTCTCTTGGTTCTTGGCCTAATCTTACTATTCTGTGCTTCCTTACAAACTCAGTGATGCAAATAGGTTTTAAAATTTGTATTCCCCGCTTTTAATTTTAGTAAGTTTTATGCACATTACTGTCAACGAAAGTACCAACTGTGGACTGATGGTTAAGTTATTTAGTCCTCTTAGTAGCTCTGTAGAGTAGGTGTAATGTATACAGGGCCTTGATGTTTGTGTGACTCATCCAACCTCAAGCTAGCCAGGAGGAATTTCTTTCAAAGAGTTTGATCCCAGGCGGCTCAGCCTTAGAACTATCCCAAAAGTCTGCCATGTCATAAAGACGTCAAATGCTTGTAGCTTGTGGTTCGGTTGCTGTATTCTTTTTGTTGTGGTTGTTTTTGGTTTTTTTGAGACAGGGTTTCTCTGTGTAGCTTTGGTGCCTGTCCTGGAACTTGCTCTGTAGACCAGGCTGGCCTCGAACTCACAGAGATCCTCTTGCCTCTTCCTCCTGAGTGCTGAGATTAAACGCGTGTGCCACCATGCCCGGCTGCCTGTTGTATTCTTAACAGAAGGAATAAGCACAGTGGTACTGATCAAATCAAATAGAGGAGGATGGGTGGGTGGGTGGATGGATGGACGGATAGTTGTAAAATAAATACATAGCCCAGGAGAAAGACCGATTAGCAATACTGAGTAGTAACTAATAGAGCATTATTTATTTAAGCAAATCTAAAAAGAGGAGTAAAGACAGGAAATATTTTCTGTCCAGGGATTGTAGAATTATTCTGCAGTATCTGGTAGGGTCCATGCTTTGGTTTGGGGCTTATATGTGTCTTCAAACATTTACTTTGCTTTCTTATAGTTGGTGTGTATTAGTGTTTGGAGTAAAGTAGTATGACAATAGCAATTTGGGAAGCTCAAGGAAATCTGCGTTGTTATTCTTCTGACTCCTGACTGTAGGCAGGTTACTGAGGCCATGTGGAGGCCTCTGTTTCCTCCTATTTAGACCAAAAGACATCAATGATTTCATCATTATTCCCCACCCCCACACGAAAAACCCTTTAAAAGTCAGTATCTGTAAAACTTACATAAGGTTATTTGTACATGCCTTCCTAATGGCTCTTCATAGGAAGACTGATACTACAATTAAATATGGGTACCTTTATCAACTACTCTATTTTGAGTGCTTTATACACTATGGACAGTGGGATAAGAATATTTATAAAAGTGTTTCTCTTTTCTCCTATTTTATTCTCAGAAACATTATCTCAGGTAATTTAATGCTCAATCTAGTCCTTCTGGATTAGATCGGAAAAATAGATGAGCTTTTATCTTTATGTTTAAGGTCTAAAATATTATATATTGCTCTTTGCTCCAAACAGGAAGAATGCTATAAAATAAACTAAAGAAAAAAGTAATGTACTATCCCTTCTATTCTGGATATTCCCTGATATTTTACCAAGATCCATTAAGGAATATCAGAATTGGATTTACAGCTTAATGAATATGTTTATATAACTAAACGCATATGTTGCATTGGGAAGGCTGTATGCATGTAAGTTATAAATTGATCAAGCAAGGAGAGTGATACCCTCGTGTCTGTTCAGAGCTTTGACCCACACTGCTGTTTGGGTTCACCTTGCCATTGCTACTGCCTTTCAGATTTCCTGACCACACAGTTTTGCATCCTCCTGCAGCACAGCATTGTGGGTGTTTGAAGAGGCAATCTCTCCATCTTCTCAACCCCCTGGCCTCCTGCTCCTATCCAATTTCCCTTTTCCTTTCACTTCATTAGCAAGGAAAAGCAGCATCGACCATCGTCGCCCCTCCTCATCATTATAAGAAACGCAGAGGCTGATGTAAAGGGGATCACATCCTTTATGGAGAGCTCTACGGAGTGTGAGTTTGTGAAAGTCGGGGACTTGGTGTCGCAGACACACCCCAACCTTACCTCCTAAGGACACTGTCTTTCACTTTATTAGTTCCTATTTGGGTGCATTTGGGCATATCTCTAAACAGGGCTTGGTATCTGTTTTCTAAGCAAGGGTTAGGGCAGATCTCAGGCAGCACATGAGCATCCTTAACAGATTGGGAAAACTTCCAGGTCAGATCACTCTTAACTGAGTTCCCCTCAAAGATTTGCCTTTGCGAAGAACCTCTGAGGAAATAAGCAATAATGGGGAGTTGGTGTTCCCTAAAAGAGTCACGATTTTTAGTCAGGATGCATGTCAACATGCCACCCAGTTCCACGGTTACAGGGATAGAATTCTCTCGAATGATTAAAATAAAATTGAGTCCAAGTTAGTGCAGCAGCATCAGCAACGTCAACAACAAAGTATTTATTTGGTGTTCCCGGGGGATTTGTGGGGAGGCTTCTTTCGGTTTGGAAGAATTCCCTGGGAGAGGTCAAGGCTATAGCTCACTAACAGTGCTCTTGCAGAGCATGCGCAGGGGTTTGCTCACCCAGCACCACACCGATATCATTAACAGGCACGCAGTTTGGGACTGATGATGTATGAGCATCCACACCTTCGTGGTACATCTCGTCTCTATGAACCTGGCGCCAGCCCCCCTGCTGCATCCAAGTTCCAAGCCACTCACTGTGGTCTCGTTCCTGGAACACGGCAGCTCCCTCCTGGCTTTGGATCCTTGCCCTGTAGGACAGCGGTTCTCAACCTGTGGGCTGCGACCCCTTAGGGCTGCGTATCAGATATTTATGTTACGATTCACAACAGTGGCAAGATTGCAGTTATGAAGTAGCCACGGAATAATGTTATGGTTGGGGGTCACCACAACAGGAAGTGTATTAAAGGGCCATAGCATTAAGAAGGTTGAGAACCATTAATCTAGGGTGTTGTTTGAAATCAAAGCTCATAGGTCTTCTCTGCTTGGGGTCTCCCAAGACCCTACCTAGCCTGGCCTCTGTCTCCCTTTCCAGGCCTGTATTCCCTTGTTCTGCTTTCACCCTTACCCACTGGCCTTCTCTTGATCTAAACATCACCACATTCTCTCTCCCACAAGGCTCTGTCCATCTTGCTCGTATAGCAGGCTCTTCCTCCGTCTTCATCTCTCAGCTTGCCATTAATCTTAAATACTAGTGTTAAATATTAATATAGATATCAGCTCCACGAAGGACTCTTCTCTCTCCTCTAAAATCTCTAAAATGGGATGTGCCACCCTGTAGCTGGAGTTTTCTCCAGTCCTGCCTGGCCCACGGTCAGGACAAATCTCTTTCATCTGCCAGTCTCCCACAGCTGCTCAGACCCAACCGAGTAAACACACAGAAACTTATATTGCTTATAAACTGTATGGCTGCAGCAGGCTTCTTGCTATCTAGTTCTTCTATCTTAAATTAACCCATTTCTAGAAATCTATACCTTGCCACATGGCTCATGGCTTACCAGTATCTTACATGTTGGTACTCATGGCAGCGGCTGGCAGCATCTCCTGACTCAGCCTTCCTGTTCCCAGAATTCTCTTCTCGGCTTGTCCCGCCTATACTTCCTGCTTGGCTACTGGCCAATCAGCATTTTATTTATACAGAGCAATATCCACAGCACCACCCACCCTCCTAGATAAGGGGTAGGTCTCTTATTGGGAGGTGGTGGAGCACGCCTTTAATCCCAGCACTCGGGAGACAGAGGCAGGCAGATCTTTGAGTTCAAGGCCAGCCTGGTCTACAGAGTTCCAGGACAGCCAAGGCTACATTTGGTATTGTACACCTAACACCCAGTACGGTACCCGGCATGCGATGGGTGCTCTGTAGATGCCTATTGGGTCTGTTAATGGACTCAGCACTCACCTTCTTGTGTTCTGACCTTCACTATTTAACAAAATGGTTTATTCTCTGAAAACCCACACTATTCAGGTAACAACAGTAGTCTACAAAATGCAAAGGAAGAGCAAAGACTACTAGAGAGTTAATCTATCCACAGGTTGTCCTGAGGGTGATAAACAGGATCTCCATGGATGTCTGCCATTGAAACCCCTCCCTTAGTTAGCATAGATAGCATCGAGAGATGACCCTGCCAGAATCTGTGTGTCTCTCTGAATGTATAGGGTTGGAAGTCTTTTATTCATTTAATTAATTGTAGGAGTGGAGCATGTTTATTAATAGAAGCCAGTCATGGCAACTGCTGAATTGATACTGTTGTGTTTGTTTCCTGAATTGTGAGTGTGACAGTTTTACGGAGTAAATTTCTCCCTGTTTCCTCATGGACCTTAGAACCAGACAGGGATGTGGGTAAGTTGTGGTTCCTTCACCTGTCCATGTGTTTTCTGGGTGGCAGGGATTGTGACCAAGCAGAACAGCACACGTCAGAGTATCTGCAAAGCAAATGCTTTCTCCTTTTCAGTCTAGAACATTCTGCGACTGTCTCATTGTGAATTTTCCTGAGCTTGTTGTTAGTGGACAGCAGAACGCAATTCTTACAGATTTTTTTTTTTGAACTGTTTTGCAGTTACTTTTTCTTGATGTGCTTTTTTTTTTTTTAATTTGGCAAATTGTTTTTATATTGTCCTGAATATCACTTCCTAACTATTAAACGTTAGTCACTCACGTTCCTTCCAGATAAAAGAATGAGCTGGTATATCCTCCCTTCTATGATATCTTAACCTGTGTCTTAATGTTTTATGTTCTGTCCGTTCCTTGCATGCCATCTTCATCCGATCCATTGGTTATCGAACACATACGTTTCCTCCACGCCATCCGATCTCCATGGCAACCAGAGGTGGTTGCTAAGTGCTGGTTTCAGTCAGGCTGTTTCGATGCCAAATGCTAAGTACCCTGCCACGATACGCCTATGTCGTGTGCACTGATGCACGTTTCTCTTCCGTCCGGTCCAGGGAGGGAAAAGAACAACCTTCGGCGTTCTCAGTTTGGCTGAATCCTGGTTCTTGCATTGTGTAAGAGGCCAATTCACATTTTAAAATTGACATTTCCTTCTTTAAAATAAATTTGGCAAATAAAGTTGGTATTTCCTTATTTAAATTTTCCCACTAATATTTTACGATCACAGATATTTATTAAGGCTAAGAAGAAGTGAGTACTTTGAGCGGTAACCAGTTTTCCTGTTTCTAATCCAGTCACCTGCCATCTCCTTAAAGATGAATAAGGATGTTCTTCCCTTCTCTGCTTGGAACAGAAAAGAAGGGCAACCATGACTGGTTATTCAAAATTCTTCCAGTCCAAACCTGGCTTTCCTTTTGCAAAAGAAAATACGAAATGTCTGCAGATATACCATATTCATGGTAGACATACAAGTTTTAAGCCCTTGAGGTGACTGTTTAGAATACAGGCTCTTAATTCCAACACAGATTGTCGAAACCTTGGTATGAAAAAGCGAGAAACACGCTGACCTCACCTCCACAGCTCTGTTAGGGAACAGCCGGGCACATCAGGCATCCCATTGACTCTGATATCCGGTTACACATCCAACTTGGATGTTCTGCCCCAGAAACGGCAAACTTGTAGCATATTTCCCGTCAGTCCTCCTGTAACAGACAAGGACCTCAGCACAGCTTTGCCTTCTGAGCCCAAGGCAGCTTTGAACTCTCCAACACAGTGCTCCCTACTGAGTGCTGGTTTTGTTTTACAGAGAAAGGAAAAGCTGCACTCACCAATTTTTTCCCAGTTGTTATTTCTCCATTCTATGTTATCCATTCCCCTTTCCTACTGCCCACCCATCCCCTACCATGCCACCCAGACCTAATTCATGGTTGCTCTATGATGTTTCAGAACAGATTTGCTTTTACAAAGTAGATGGCAGATATATATCCCCCCTTTTACTATGGAAACCCTACAATAATGCAAGCAGTAGAAAAGGGAGTAAAGATAGAATATTTAAATTGCTTTGTGGAATTATAATATAATTACATCATTTCTCCCTTCCATTTTCTCCCTCTGAACCTTACCATACATCCCTCCTCATTCTCTTTCAAATCCATGGCCTCTGTTTTCATTAATTATCATTATGTACATGTGGGGGGTATTCTTCAATATGTGACTACCACCTGCTCAGTCTGTATAATGTCACTTATGTGTCTGTGCTTTCGGGGTTGACTGTATGGTATTGGATAATCAATTGGCATGCTCTTCCCTGAATATGTTCAAAATGTAGCCTAAGTATAATTGTAATACGTCCAGTGACATTGCAGGAAATACTAATTGCTCCAGAATTGTGTGTTGTTTTGGTGTGTGTGTGTGTTTGTGTGTGTGTGTGTGTGTGTGTGGTGGGAACACACATGAAAGCTGGTGGGTGTTAGAACTACATAAGCATAAACACCATATTTCTTGACCAAGAACTTTACTTCTCTTCAAAGAATTAACCCTGTTCATAAGCAAATACATGGTTTGGGAATGCATTTTAAAATGAAGCATTTTCTTTGCATTCCCTTCCAGTCAAAGGTGTGTGAAGTTACCATTCTAAGATGAAGTCTATAATAGCATAAAAATCCCCCTGGATAGGAAGGAGTGTGTTTGAGTTTTGCAGCTCATCTTGTGGGATTTCAGGACTTGTTCAGCGCTTAGCTGCTAGTGTTTTTGGATTAGAAGTGTGGATTGGGCGGGTTCTTGGGAGGCTGGGAGGGCAAATGTTAGGTCTGTCAGCATCTGAGACCCACAGAAGCTCTGTGCCATTGTCCTGGTCACGCTTCAGGGCCTCAGCACTTTCCGCCAAGCAGTCTCCTTTTGAAGGATTTTCTTCACTTTTGAGACCCTTTCACGAGTATTTTCTTTTAAAATATCACGCATTCTTCTCGAGAAGAATTACTCTTTCAGATAATACAAAGAAACATGGGATACTTGTAATCTGTCAAGTATGGCTACAAACGTTAGGGTATTACAGAGAGCTAGAATAAGGCTTCTGAAGAAGCTTGGCTGTCTAATTATAAATCTGCCTTTTAATTTGGTTTGACTGCAAAGAAACACATCTAGGCAGAGGAAATGAGAGACCGTGGTTTCATTCAGGATTTGCAATTTGTATTTTCATGTGTAAGGGGGAAATCAAAAATGGAAATCCTTCTTTGGCACGATAGTTAAGTATTGGAATCATACTTACATATAAAAATAGTCTACAGTTTCAGAAAAATTCTGTGTGACTTTAACACTTACCGTTTTACACGCAGTAGCTTTACAAGAGAGCCAAGATGACCAGTAAAGTCATAGACAAAAGCCCAGGTGACCATTCAGGTGATCTGGGAATTTTAAAATGTCAGCACACATGGATAATAGGGGATTCAGAATGGGAAAGCAACACTTTCTAAAATAGCTGGTGTGGCCATACGTATGGATGAGTGTATGCAAATGATTTATAAATTTAAATGCAGAACTTACACACCCGAGCATACTTTGATTTCACAAAATAGCAGCGGCTCCACCTTTGGATCTCAGCGCTGGGATCTAATCCACAAAGTGATGGGATGTGTTGGTGTGTACCACCTCTTCTGTTTACTCAAGCGGAGCCCGGGCCTCGTCCTCAGAGCTTCTCCTTTCCCCTCATTCTGCCTCCTGCTCTCACGCAGCTGTGACTTTAATCTCAGGTGATAGCAAGGCTGTGTCTCTCTCTGGTGGCAGCCTCCACAGATGGTAATTTCAGCATCTGGCAGGCTCATTCTTGATTTTGTTCTGCGAAACCTTATTCCAACTTGGTTAGCCTCTGAAGCTTGCCGAAAGTGTTTTGGGTTTCTTGAATTTTCATCACTCAAGACAAGTTATTAATATTCCTAACACCGGGGAGACGTGCGAGGAGATCGTCTATCGGGGTGAATCTCTCCTTCCTTACTGTGAACGGTTGGAGGTTGAGATCAAAGCTAGCTGTTCTTGTAACCTCGCGGTTCCTGTGGCGCCTGATAGGGAACAGTTCTGAAGGAGTGTTTGTTGAGTGAAACTGTGTCCTGAGGTGCAGGAGACTAGGAGAGGAAGATGTTCCTGTCACTGTCTGTTGGAGGGGCTCAGCAGAGCTTCAGGGAGTGAGTCAATAGGAAGACGATTTAAGTTGTCTCTGTTAGAAGAGAAGATGAGAAGCCCACCCCTGTTACACAGTGCTCTCCGCCAACCTGATATGATGTTTTAGTTTTATACCTAATGTTCAATTCCTGCACACACCCCTCTTCATTTTATATATATATATATATATATATATATATATATATATATATATATATATATATATATATACACACACATATATATATATACACATATATACACACACACACAAATAAATACATGCTCAGTTAAGTGAATTTCTTTAAGGAATATCTTTTAAACTGTCATGGTTAGAAAGAGTCCTAGTTGAAGTATAATATATCTACTATAAAATATTGGATCATTGAAAGCATACTAATAATAATAATGCGCAGGTAAAATTTAAAAACATAAATTCAGTTTAGTGAGACTGAGCCACAATATTATTACTGGCGCGCATCACTTTGTGTGAGCGAGCTCCTGTTCGTTATGCGGAGCCCTAAGCGTGCAGGTGTATTTTTAGAGGCCATGTCTTTTGCTGTTATTTAAAGTTAAATGATATGTGACATTTGGAATTGACAAGACTGTTTATCAGCTTGGGCGTTGGCAGCAATTTTTCTGGTGTTAGCTTCCACCACCACCCCCAACACACTCACCCATCACTGGAAAATTAACAACAGACAAAATGAGACCCTATCTCAAAGAAAGGCTTTGATCGAGGAAGGGAACAGGAGGCTGGAATAGAGGAGGAGGCGGCCAAGTGTGTATGCACCACTTTGTAAACTGAATTTTTAAAGATAATAATACATTAGCCATAGCTCTCCATTTGCTTCCTGGTGGTGGGTGACATGTAGGTTTCCAGGGATGACTCAAAGGGCACACGAGACACGGTCCCCGTTTCCAAGCATCTCTGCCTGGTTATGTGGTGTTTAAACACTGTATTCTGCCTCGGTTGGAGCTTCATCAAATGCAGCTCCGCTGTAGTCCTTGGAAACTTGAAGACTGTTCTGAGAGTCACCAAGCTAATTAAAGGATTAGTAAATGAGACTGGTGTGAAAAAAAAAAAAAAACTCAAGAAGAACTGAATTATTTAGTGGAGAGGAAAGAAAGCCAAAGGGACCAATAATAATCGTTTTGAAGATGGAATGGAAGATGGCCATCTGGTCTTAGTTGGTCAAGGTTGGGCAAGAAAATGGTGGACGGAAGTCTAGTATGAGTTATTTAGGTTATAATCGGAGCTGAAAGACCATGTGAAATAATTTAATACAGGACCCATTAACAAATGTGCTCCTGACATTTTCACGGGCATGTTATATGTAAATGATGTAAAGTATCTTTGTTCACCTGTTCAATTTTAACTGAATTTAGGGATCAAATAAAAAAAGAACGTTATGTATTATCTGTATTTTTTTCTTAAGATTTTTGAGCTCACCAGGACAAGAGCTGACATTTCAGGACACGTGTGAAACGGAACCTGTCCACGCAAGCAGCTCTAGCAAGGGCGGTCTTGTGACACGCATGTTATAAACTTGGCTGTTTTTATAAATTGCCTTTATGAACGTTACTGTTTTTCTGTTCTGGGAATTGAACTCAGAGCCTCGTGCGTGCAAGGCATCTGCTCTACCACTGAGTCCTAGAGCCAACCCTGCTTTTATAACCTTAATAAATCATTAGAAAATGGAAACTCATTTACCCTCCAAATAATTGAAGTTGATTTTTAATACCCCCCCCCATTCCTTTGCTCAGTTGCACACGGATGAAAGGATGTATGCTAAGAGTTAATTCCTTCACTGATTTAGGTTTGAAACTATTCTTGCTGGTAGACCCGACAAGACTTGCTCACACCACGACAGTTTGATAGCCTGAGTCAGGATCTCTCAAGCTCCAAAGAAAATGGAGGTTTCGAGTCCATCGGCTTTGTGATTTAACTGATTTCAAAGCCTCTCGTTCTAAAGCCCACTTACTTCTGCCAACTTTCCTCAAAGCAGAAGAACCCTGGACTCAGTACGGCCTCTTTGCCAAATGAATGATTTTATGTCTAGTCCCTTACCAGATAACCCCTGCAAGCTAATATGCCTTCATCCACTTAGGAAGGTATCTCTCTCTCTCTCTCTTTTTTTTCCCTCATAAAAACCTTCTGTATCCTTTTCCCTGTGCCCAGTCTCAGACATTAATGTATGCACAAATGTTACCTGACTAACAAGAAATTAGCCTGCGAAAATGGAGGGCTTTACGTGAGAAGCTGCAGATTTTCATTCTCTCTGTTTGAGAAAGTAAGGACATAGGGGTTTTGGATTTTTTTTTTTTCATATCATCATCTCTAATTTGATTAAATTTTTTACTACCTGCTTTAAACCCTTAGTTGCTGTGTGAAAAATGTGCTTGGGCTGTTCTTCCAGTACACAAAAACATTCGCTTGCTCATTTTAAGTCTTTCAACTTTTGACAAGAGGTAATTAACGCTTCTGTTCCCGTCTGAACGTTGAGTTGCTCACGTCAGGTTTTATAGTGTGCTGGAACCATTAGCGTGAGGGCCTCATTCTTCTAGCTTATGTTTCTCAGAGTTACCAGGTCTTACCTTCTCTTCATGGTGCGGGACTCATACTGCATCCTCGGCCTTACTGTTCCATTAACGATGTAAGCAAGAACAATGACATCTCATTTGAATATGGGATTGTTCCGCTTTCAGAGTCCTTTATACCAGCCATTAATTGCATAGGTCTCTAGGAAAGATTTCATACGAGTCACAAATTCAGAGATGTGAAAAGACCAAAGATTCCTTCTAGAAGGACACTGTCTCCCAGATGGCTGGCCCACATCAGAGGGTAGCATATCTTAAACGCGATGGTATCAGTGGTGAGCATCATGAACACACAGCGAGAGGAGGTGAAATCCAAGAGACACTGAAGGGGCGCATTGACTCTCTAGGACAGGGGTTCTCGACCTAACGCTGCGACCCTTTCATACAGTTCCTCATGTTGTGGTGACCCCCAACCGTACAATTATTTCCGCTGCTTCTTCCTAACTGTAATTTTGCTACTGTTATGAGCCGTAAATATCTGTATTTTCTGGTGGTCTTAGCTGACCCCCAAACCCCCGTGAAAGGGTCATTTGGCCCTCAGGGGTTGCGACCCACAGATTGAGAGCCACTGCTGTAGCGGGAGAGAAATGAAAGTTTAGAAAGGAGCACCTGAACTAAGGCCAAGTGGCCTCAGAACTCTAAACCGGCTTTGGATCTGGAAGTTTGCTCCCGATAGCTCTGAAGAGCCAACGGTCAAAGGGAGATGTGTCTGCATTCTTCACGGTACCTGTACTTTTTTTTTTTTTTATTTGAACTACTTTGAAATGCACAGTAAAAACCAAATCACACATGGCCCCCCCAAAAAAAGACAGGAATTTCAGAAATCTCACTAATCTGTGTGATTAAACACAGAAAATAATCAGCTTCACTAACTCTTAATTTAACATCTGAAAACTAGATATGATGATCAAATTTAATGTTTCTGCACTCTTTCAGAGTAGTTATTTATTGATTGATTTTTGGTTTTTCAAGACAGGGTTTCTCTGTGTAGCTTTGCGCCTTTCCTGGATCTCGCTCTGTAGACCAGGCTGGCCTCGAACTTAAAGATCCACCTGCCTCTGCCTCCCAAGTGCTGGGATTAAAGGCATGTACCACTGCCACCCGGCCAAAGTAGTTATTTTTAAAACTGGATTTAAGAACTCCAAGTCTTGCTATTTTGCATGATGTATACATACATGTACATGTTCGTGTGTGTGTGTGTGTGTGTGTGTGTGTGTATTCAGCTTGGGTGACTATCACTGCATGTTAAAGTGGGAGCTTCAAGGGTTGGGGGTGGGGGATGAAACTAACATTTGTTTTCATGCCTAGTATGAGCAAGCCAGTATGCCATGCCCTCAAGCAGCTCTCTTTCCCTTCTATCTCGTGTGTATGTGTGTGTGTGTGTGTGTGTGTGTGTGTGTGTGTGTCTGTGTGTATCTGTGTCTGTGTGTGTCTGTCTGTGTGTGTCTGTCTGTCTGTGTCTGTCTGTCTGTGTGTCTGTCTATCTGTCTGTGTGTGTCTGTGTGTGTGTTGACATGTACACGGTATGTAATCTATTGTTCCTAGCCCTGAGGATATGGTATCATTAGCTCTGTTTTACAGAAGATGAATATGTGGCACAGAAAGGTTAAGTAACTTGCCCAGGGTCATGGGATTATTAAGTGACAATTCAAAAGCAGTTCAGTTGAAAAACCATGGAGAAAAAAAAAACAATCAAAAGAATTATGAAACAAAGCCCACGCCAGCATGTCATGCGTGCTTGGAGGGGCAGTGTTTAATTTGTCTTCTTTGCAGTTTTAATTTTGAGTTTCTACTAATCTCCTTTCCCTTTTAAGTTTCTTTTCTCTTTTGTGTGATTTATATTCCTCTCCTCCTCTTCCACCTCTTCCCCCTCCTCCCCCTCTTCCTTCTCTTTCCCCCCTCCCCTTCTTCCCCCTCCCTCTCCTCCTCCTCCCATTCTCCTTTTCCACTGTTCTAAACTTACAGCAGTGAGCAACTTGGAAGATTGAGGAAAGAGGAATAGGGGTGGTGGAACAATCCTAGTCTCTCTAGTTTTTATTCCTTAAGCATACAATGCAGTAATAACCCTGGTCCTCCAAAATAAAAAAATCAGTGAACATGGAGACTTCCTTAGCTCATGCTAATGGCCCTGTGAGTACATGTTGAAAATGCATGATAAATAGAAAGTCAGGCATTATTAACATAATAATCCATTTAATGGAATTAGCTTATGACTTGACCAGGCAAGTTTGATTCTCTATTATTCAGTGCAGTTCTCGTAAGCATAAGTCTATGTTGGAACAACCAGCAACTCACCATAATGGCTAAAAAACCAGAACCTTGGGGCTGAAGAGAGGACTCGGTGGTTAAGAGCACCTACTGCTGTTGCGGATGACCAGTGTTTGAGTCCAAGAACTCAATGAACCAATGTTGCTGCTCACAGCCATCTGTAAATGCAGTTCCAGGGGATCTGATGCCGTACTCTGGCCTCCATGGGTACCAGGCAAACATGTGATGCTCAGACAACACCAAACACATGAGTAAAATAATAATTTTTTAAAAACCCTGAAGAAATGCCATTTCACTCTTGCCCCCTCTGTTGACTGCTAAGCTGTTTGAGACTACCTACGTATAGTGTACTTCTGTGGTGAACATTGTGCTGGTAGAATTCTGGGAAACATAGCAGTCATGGATGCTTTAAAAAAATAGCTTGGTGTATTTAAAGAAGATACTTATCTGAGCCTAAACATGGATTTGGATCTTTAAATAGACTTAACACTGCAAAATTCTGAATCTGGTGCTGGGCCTGTTTGTAGCAGGTGTTGAACAAGTGAGCACTGGATTAACGTACTAGTAAGTGCTGAGTGACCCTGTGAGTGATAGTGTTCTTAACAAACGCACCTTCCCTAGCTATGGAAAAACAGAAGTCAAAGACAACGAACTGCACGAAATGAGCAAACACCATGCCAGGGTAAACCAGTACCTCAAGAAAACAATGCGGATGTCAACCTAGATGGACTTTGCAGGTCTTAAATGGAGACCCTTCGAAGTGCAACAGTCCACTTATTACCCTGACTCATAATTTGCAAGTTATACGTTTGCAATTTCATAATCACTGAGTTATTGAATTTCCCAGTTACCAATCCAGAATTTATATTATAGATTGATAGCATATGTATGATATAATTTATTGTGTGTGTGTGTGTATGTGTGTATGTGTGATTTACAAACACTAGAGAGTTATTACTTTCCAGGTCCTGGTGCTTATGCAGAATGTAATAGAAGCGTGCGCGCGCGCGCGCGCGCACACACACACACACACACACACACACACACACACACACACACACACACAGCTTAGCGTCTTTCTCTGTCCAGATGCAGGAGCTTGAGTCTCTTGTCCGTGGCCCATTAAGAGCCACTGAGGTTTTCGCCTGCTTCACTGCCCTTTTCATAGGAATGTTAGAATCTGGCTGGGAGGCACAACAGCCTCCCTCCTTCCTAGCCGACCAAGGCTTCCCATTGTCGGACGCAGTGGGCATGAAAGCTGCATTTTACAGCACAAAGGCTCCAATAACATTTACTTCGGTTGGCTGAGAATGAAATGCACACAGGCACTGCTCAGTCTGGGTTGCTTAAGCACCAGCTTCCCTTGGCTTTTGGCCATTTTGTGCATTTCAAAGAGACAAGTCCTTTAAGGAGAAAGTGTTTTCCCTGTAACTTGCAGTGGGGTAAACAGACCATTCAGGCATAGTTTACTGCATTCCCGACTCAACTCTACTAACTAGTCCAAAATTGAATACAACAAAGTAATTAGTGAAATCATTTGGTCCTTAGAATTCATAAACATGAACGGGGCTACTTAGAAAGTAAAACTGCTCCTTTCTAAAGAGTCACTAAAACCTTTTAATATCTACAGAAGGGTAACTTAAGTTGTAAATATTTTACTCACTAGAGGTAAATGCCCCCCCACACACACACACAACTTTCTTCAAATGTGCTTATGGTAGACTTGGTTGGATTAATATGGGAAATGAGAACATTATACTTTAACCTTGAAGTGAGTGACCAACCCCTGGTTTTGTGGGAAATGAGTGAATTTCTGTTGCTCCTTCTACCTCCAGAGTGCTGCTTCACAGGTGTGCACCCTCTTGCCTGGCTTATGAGGTCCTGGGGATTTTCCGCAGGGCTTCTAGCATACTTGGCGAGCACTTTGCCTACTAAGGCAGATCCTCAGCCACCCCATGTTATGAGGAAAGAAACAGAAGGGAGAAGCATAGCAAGTGGCCATGACTTTTAGCAGCCTGACCCCACTGGGCTAGGTAAAATGCATATGCACGTTGCATTATTTTATATATACTTACATACCCATCTGAGTATACTGATATACTCATCTGAGTGGCAATCACTGAAACAGTATTCCAGATTCATTTATTCTGACTGGCATGCTTTATCATACACATAACATGTCCTCAGAATGAGTTACCCAACATGGCTACAAGACATCTCTTTTCTACAGTGCATTGTCCTAGACTCTTGGGTGGCTTTATTCTTTCTGAGAACCTGAATTTCTCACATCATGTGAAATATTGGATGAAATGACTCCTCATATCAGTCAGATTAGACTGAAAAATCGCAGGGGCATATTATCAAACCCATACAAAGATCTAAGTCATTTATTACTAGGATTTTATTTATTGCTTATGTGCCAACTTAAATCACTTAATTTTTGTAAACTGAACACTAAACTTCACTTTCATCCATAAATAAATTATAATGCATTTGATTTCCTGCAATTGCCTCTTTTTCACGATTTGTTGGAAGAGCTAGGTCTTGACTCTTAATATTTTCAAACACTTTTTTAAAGGAGGGACTAGTGTCTTATTTAAGGTAATAAATGAGCCATCATTCACAAAGAAACCTAAACAGGACCTTGTTAATCTCTGTTAATAGCCTTCCTTATTGATGAATTGGGACCCTGCTCAGTCTAATCCTCACATTGTCTCTATCCAGTGATGCTCAAAGAGAAGCCACAGGACACTCAGTGACAGGAGCTGGAGTTCACAGTCTCTCTGCACCCCACAGATTATCATCAATACCCTGGGGCATACAGGTGCAGACTCAATTCTCCTCCCTCCCCGTGACTGCACCCACGTCTGCTCTCCCCCTACCCACCTCCAACCACTGCCCTGTCATCCATGGGTTGGAAATCAGTATCCTCGCTGAACTGGTAGTCCCTGGGTTAGGCGTAGATGTGGAGAGGCGTTCCCTGCGTCACAAATGTTTTTGCCTCTATGCCTACACCTTCTAAACATGTTGACACTTACTTCTGTCTGTATAAATGTGCGTTGCTGGTAAGAGTCATGCTCTGGCCATAGCTGAGCTAGCTGCAATCCTCACTCACTTCGGGCTTGATCTGATTGTCTCAGTTTCTTCAGAGCATGAGAAAGGGAATCGCAGAGAGGCTCGGAGTGCTTTGCCTGGTGCCTTGTCAGCCTTTCATCTGCGGCTGCAATCTGATTTCCCTTTCATGTATTACAGAAGGGCTTAAATGGCATCCGAGGTAATCTTGAGTTTCTGGGTTACTTTTCCGTAGCGTGCCCTCGATGGAGTGTTGAGGAGGGAAGAATGGGGATGACCCCGGCCTGTCAGTACACGCCCCCCGGTAGCAGGGAAAAAAAAAAAAAAAAAAAACGCTTCCAAAAGCAAGTGAAGCGCTCCTAATGAATTGTGCTTCTGGTCCTTTGAATCTGCACAGCGTCTCCATCAGGGTTTTACAGCTGGACCCGGGCTGTAATGGCTACTGGGATGAGATGCACCACATGCGGTGGGTGGGGAAGCTGAGTACGTACAGTGTTTTAGTGGCCAAGAATATACGGCATGGCAGGAGCATCAGGCTTCATGAAATTCGCACTTGTACATCTTCCTATTCCTCCCCCGTTTCTGACGTGCTGCTGACTTGCCAGCAGGCACTCTAGATGAAGGTGATAAAAATGGCAAAAGCTGAAAGATGCTGTTCCTTAAAAGATACTGTACATCAGTTGAGTAAGAGGCAGTGTGTTGGGGGTGTAAACACGTAAACAAGTCCCTCTAGCCATGCCTCCGTAAAGACAGTTAGTTTTAATCCCATCCTTACAAGGAAAGCAACAAGAGACCACTGTTTTAATCTTATTAGACTACGGCACAGAGTGGCCCACATTAAAGTATTTCTCCTGATGTAAACAGTAATCCTGCGTGTTTCTTTTTTTTTGGTGGCCTCGGCTCTCAGACCCCCTTGCTCTGGTTTGTCACTAGATATAAATCAGCTTTATGCCTCTTCCGGAGACGCCTGAAAGCCTAGTGTTGCCTTATTTGAGATATTATAATTCTAAGGAGGGAAAAATTGATGGTTTCGCTGGAGGAAAACTATCATCTCCAAAATTCTAGTGTGAAAGAATAACTTAAAGACGCACGCTGGCCCACCCTGATGGTTATTTAAGGCATAATCAATGAGGCTCGGAATTTAATGGAATCTCCTTGGCATCGCTGTTGTCGAGGTGTTGGCTGGGACTGCTGCAGCTCCAGCCTCAGTTAGATCTTTCTGGGCAAACCCTTCTTTCATTTTCCTTTCCAATTTTTTTTTTGTTTTCTTTTGTTTGAGGAAATCGAGCTCCTTGCGTCTATCCCGCAAGATGGCTTTGTACTCAGTTTACATTAATGTATATCTTAAAAATAGTTTCTATGTTAATACATATTTATACACACTATTTATGAATTCTGAAAACAATAGAGTACACTGGAGAGAAGTATTTAAATTAGTGAGAAATGATATAATGCAAAAGATTTTCCCAGAACTCCCTGAAGAAATAATTGTACCTGTTTCCATAGAAATGAGTTCCTTGGTTTTTTGGTCCTTAGATGAAGTTTGGTTTTTTTTGTTTTGTTTTGTTTTGTTTTTTTCTTAATTACAATGAAATTGTAACCACTCATCAAAAATCCCTTTGTTCTGTTTAAAATTCAAATTGTCTTCTCCTGAACTTATTTGCTTACCTTCCTTAGATTGTAATAGCCAGGCCAGAAAACAGCTCCTGGGTAGCCAGAATTTGAAAGAAAAAAAAAATGTACAACTTGTACAAGTTACCTTATATAAACTTTAAGATTTTAAAGTATTGTTTTGTTTTTTAACGCTCAAGGCTTGTGGCTTCTTTCCCTAATTTTCTCACCCTAGCGTGGTTCACTTTACGTTTGATTTCATTCAGAATTACTTTGTAACATACGCCTTTATTGGAACTTTTAATTTGAAAAATGGAGCATTAAGAATCTCTACATTCTGTTGAGTTATACACACACACACACACACACACACACACACACACACACACACACACACACGGTGTAGCAGCTCTCGTGCTGACAGTGTGAAGATAAAGGAGTAAGTTACTTAAACTACAATGTCTAAATTAGTTTAGTGTAAGACATATGCATATATTCACAGACACACATCATTCATTATAAAACAAACCAGAAGCTAACAACTGAAAAAATGTAATAGAAATTATACACTACTCATTCTTTCTCAAATTTCTTCATTAACATTACACTGAGACTGTTTTCTGCTCTGCAATGCTTGAACCATTTCCTATTCTAGAACTTCTGTTTCTCTCTGGAGCTGACTCCCACCTTTCTGGCTGGTGCAGATGGACAGACGCCCCAATTTTACCATCAAGACACAGCTGTGAAGCTTATGTAGCTTAGTGGGGAAGGAAGGGAGGTTTTCCAGGGAGCCAAGACCGGTGTCCTTGGTTCCTTCCTACTGGCTGATGTCATCTGTGGATGGTCATGCCTGCTCAGTCCTACAGAAAAGGACATTCATCTCAGGGACAGCGGAGACAAAACCAGTGACTATCAGATCTGCGTCAGATCTGCGTCATGCTGCTCCTTCTGTACCCATGGGGCTAGCATGGGGAGTCCAGCAGCAGTCCTTATGCAGCGGGACACCGTGAATGAACAAGTCCTATTTGACTAAGAAAGAGGATGGGGGCAAAGAAAATTCTAGCCAACACTTGCACGGCAAAGACATGTCTCACAGGATGACAGTGTCTTTGAGTTGAAAATCTGAGAGCTGATGTTAGAAGGTGTTTCAAAAGTATTGTAGGTGAGGCCACATCCACCTTTCTCATCTGTCGGCAAAGAACTGGTCCTGTACAAGAAAAGCGTGGTCTGGTGTGTGGGACGCTTTCCAGATGTTTGCAAGTCCTAGGTTCTGTTGTCACTATCTCCAAATAGAGCCAAACTGGAGGGCTAATTTAAGGAGACGGGAGGATTTAGCAGTTGAAAGAGCAGAAGGTAATTTGGATGGACATGTTTTCACAGGGACTTCTCATACAACTTTGTCAGTTACCTATTTTAAAAATTGCTTTTTAGCCGGGCGGTGGTGGCGCACGCCTTTAATCCCAGCACTTGGGAGGCAGAGCCAGGTGGATCTCTGTGAGTTCGAGGCCAGCCTGGGCTACCAAGTGAGTTCCAGGAAAAGGCGCAAAGCTACACAGAGAAACCCTGTCTCGAAAAACAAAAACAAAAACAAAAACAAAAAAAAAAATTGCTTTTTAATTTAATTTTTATTTCCAGCTCTAAATTTATCAACCTGGCCAGTAAATTTATTGATCGAAATTACAAAAAATTACAGAATTTCATAATATAAATAATAGCTATAAAGAAGTGAATCACTCATATCTTTATAGCTCTGTACAGTTTGAAAAATACTTTCAAATATGCAGCCATACAGCAATATGACTATAGCATGATGATTCATGGAAAAATAACAGAGCTAAACTATTTTGATTGTGACTGTACTTTTCCAGAAAAAATTTTAAAAAGAAAACAAGTCATATACCAAACCATAGGACTATGGGAGGTTTTTGTTTTCCTTTATTTATAATTTTATTTTTCTATAGTTTTGTATTTCTGAGTTTCTGTGTAATATTGTGATGATGAAATCATAAGCATTTTAGTGAAAAAATGTTGATATCTACCACATTTATTTTTGTGGGTAGACCATGGCTGAATATTTAATTCTTTCAATATATATTATGGCAATCATTGCATACGTGATTAAAAATGTAAGTACCACATGAACATGAGAAGGGGGTTTGTATTGTATAATAATATTCTCTAGTTATTCTAAAAGAATGATTGTTTTTATTGTGCTGGGGATCAAACTCAGTGCCTTGAATATACTAGGCAAAGCCACACCTACTACTCAAGAATGAATTTTGAAAGTACATATAAGACTTAATTATATATGTACGTAGTAGCAATGCTTATACTTCAAATATTTATACATACACACTGATTTTAAATAATCTATGCTATATTACAGAGTGAATGAAAAAGGATTTTGCCAACCTCAGTATAAAGATGGATTTCATTCCTCCCCAAAAGAGATTTGCATGAAGATAACCTCATGCTATCCAGGAGGCATTAAGCCTACTTATTTTTTTAAGTGAACTGAGTCTTAGTTCTGAGTCCCCATTCCACCACGTGGTTAAAAAAAAACCCACAGGTGGGCATAGTCAATTCATGTTGACTATCAAATTTTCCAATCTCACACTAGGCATAGGATTATAAAATTATCACAATATGGTAAGTGCTGAAGACCAAATTGTGCCCTCCAGAAATTCAAATATGGAAAGCATTAGCCCCAATATAATATTTGAAGGAGCCTTTGGGAGATGGTGACCTTTAAGTGAAGTCTTGAGGGTGGGGCCCTTGGGATGGGTGTAAGTGGCCTCGTAAGAGGGTAGCGGACTCTCTGCCATGTGAGGACCTAGTGGGAAGGTTGCTCTTTGCCATCTAGGCAGAGATCCTTCTCAGGAACTGCAGCAGCTGACTGACTTCTAGACCTTGGGCTTCTAGCTTTGAGAACTGCCAGACAAATGTCACCTATTGAAGTCACCCAGTCTCTGGCAGTTTGGGGGCTTTGCATTTTTTTCCCAGAAGTCCTCAGTGAACACTACAGTGAGAAACATGGAGTATTTACCAATGATGCCTACGAGAAAAATATTCATAAATCTGTTCCAACTACTGTGGCCTCGTGGGTCCGTGTTAATCCAGGAACTTTCTGAATTGTGTTTGCTCCTCACAGTCTTTTTTTTTTTCTGCCTCACGAAAGATGTATGGCTGTTCCTCATGACAGCAGGCACAGGGGAGGCGGAGAATGGGAGTGGGTTGTCCCTTTCAGGCTATCTGCCTGGACACCCTAACGCCATCTTTATTTACCCTCTTACTGGTCTACCAGACAGGGGAGGGTAACTCTCTGCCATTTTAGGATCTTCTTTTCCTTGTTCTATCCTGCTTGCTGGGAGCAGCTTGGAGCAGGAATCCTTCTCAACACACAGCACCTTGATTAATTGATACTCTCTCCCCATCCTGCACGGCTAGTCAAAGCCTGGGGGCTGGAGGCAGAGAAATCAGCTCAGAGTCCTTGGCGGTTTTTCACGGCCTCTCCCATTCTTGCATTGGTCTAAGGCTTTAAAACATCAAGATGAACAGTCCTTGTGGTTGTGACCACTTGTGACCTTCTGTATAGACTACCTCGTCTGTAGCGCTATCTCAGAGTCTAGGATTAAGGAGGAGAAGGTGAAATTTTTACTTTTGACTTGATGTAATTCCATAATATTTTTAAATAATCTTTCTTTTAAAGGAAAGAAATCACTTGCATCTATTTTGTGTCAGTCGATCCTTGTAACAATACTACTGTAGTGATGTGCAGTTACTGTTATCTGGATTTTAACAAAGGCAGAAATGAAGTCACTCCCAAATTATAATTATCTTTTGATCTGAGACGAGGAATTAAAAAATGGGAGGCAAACATGTAATGAGTACCTTTAGTGTGAAAGGCATATGCTAAGCAGGAAAAAAAAAAAACTGTTTAAAATGACTTAATAAGGAGTACTGTCTCTTTAAGCCCTGGTTGGGTGAGAAGCATTTCCAGTGTCCTAGGTTTTTAAAATTGATTTCTCATTTGAGATGATTTGTACCCATCCCCCCCCCCCCCATTCCCAGAGGTGTCTCCATTCAGAGCTGGATGATTTCATGTTTTCACCACAACCGAGTCCTTCCCTGCCCTGTTCCTGCTCTGGTCCATCCTGCACACCGATCGAGGGCACTCAGACACTGCTTGGATCATACAGTTTCCGATTCAGATGGGACAGAGCTCAACCTCAGCCTCTTGGGAGGCTCTGGACGTTTTCCTAAAACAGTCCTGGCTTTTGAATCTCAGTGTGCCACTGAACCACAGCTAGGGACCAGCCAGCCCGCTTAACTGTCCCCTCTGAGACAGTCCAGCCTCTCTCTAACATGATAGTCTTTCAACAAACACCCCCCAGTTCCATTCTGGCTGCGTTGGTTCCGGCATCTCTAAGGCAGCTCCATTTGTGGCATGCAGTAAATATTTAGTACGTATTTGCTCCATGAGCTAAAGAATTGCCAAAGTGCCCTAACATTACAGCATGTCTTTGGTTCCTGATCTGTGTTTTATTAAAGAAGGCATGGGTACATGCCCTCCATCTGGTCGGCGATCTGAGGAACTTCTACAACGGTAGAACATCTGTTTTTTCTCTTCTTTAAGCTTCACAGAAATGTCAAATATTTCTATGCCAGGGTAGTTTTTAAATATGCAAGTTTATTCCCTCTCCCTGGCTTTATGTTTCTTTTTGAAGCTCGCATTTCAGCATTATATTGTAAGTACCATAATTGAGTACGTGTAGTCTTACTTATCTCCTGAATTGAAAACATCTCCCCTTTGGTTTGAGTTTTTATTCAGCGGCGTGTGAAAAGTTCTGGCTTTCATTAGTATTCATAGAGAACTAGGCCATCACTGAAATGAGGGAGCACAGCTTGATTAACGTGCTCCATTATGTCATCTTATTCCATATAGTATGGTGTAGAAGGTCTCTGCTCTCATGGAACAAGAGGGAATCGCAAAAGATGTTCCTGGTGAAAAGTGATTGTTTGTGTTTACCGCCTGGTTTTGATGATTTGCCTTCACTGTCCAGATTTTTTTAACGCCCCCCTCAACAAAAAAAAAAAGCTGAGAAAATAAGAAATCAGTTAATTGAAGTAGCTGGGATGTCTGTGAAGATTTTTGAAGCTCCAAATGAAGGTGTGTGTAAATTTTAGCCCTGTCTATTCTATAACTGTAGTTGTTGAAGTTGCTATTTCAAGTCCTCTTAGTTATGATAGAGTATGGGAGCTCGGTTAGTTATTCAACATTTGAGTGTTATAAAGACAAATATATAGAGTTGATTGTGTCAATAAATGAGCTGGGTTTGCTGTGCACCTCTGACATCTGTACCCTCCGTACCGGGTATCGGCCACCAGTGTGTTTTCCAACTGACTCAAATCACAGACCCTGTGTTTTGAGTGTCTTTTCACACATCCACATTACTCTCCATTAGATAAAACACCGAGAAAAATACATTTCTGGCCCACATACATAAACGGATTAGACATCTAGAGTACCCTGTTTTGAGAAAATTCCCCTTGAGATGCTTTAGGACGGGGCGGAAGGGGCGTGGGATTTCCACATCTGTTAAGTAAGCATTAGCATGTAGGATGGAATACCTTCTCCCTTTTCCTCTTCAGCCCAGCTGTTGAAGTAAACTTGAAGGAGCCCTTAATTACTGCAGATTTCAATAGTGTGCTGCGGATTCGGTTACCTACTTCCAACACTCCGATCAAAGGGAACTCATTTACTTTTATACACCATTGTTAGTAAAAAGCATTCCTCCTTTGGATGTTTTGCTCCCGTAATGTCCTATAAAAGGCCAGACAGATTTCATCGTGCTTCTGAAAATAACCTCTGCTACTAAGCCTGTGTTTCTCGGGAGGGCCCTAAGATGTCCCCCCAGGTCTTCTTTCCTGTGGTCTTAGTTCGGGTTTGCTTTCATCATTTATGTTGTTGAACTGGGGAAGTTTGTGCACATATGAAAAACAAAGAAAAATAAACAAGACACACCACACACACACACACACACACACACACACACACACACACACACACACCATTTAAAACTTGGTTTGGTAATGTAGCCCGAAGAGCATTTGCCATGAGCTGTACACCCCTATCAAAGCTTAATTAACTTCGAGGTCTACCTTATTGTTGCTGCATTCATGACTGTTTCCCATGCCATGGAATGAAGCCCTAACCTGGCAGGCACTCAGCCCCGGGAACCAGCACAGCTAAACCAGCATGCAGACTCTGGCCTGCCTTCCTCAGGGAGACCCAAAGAATGGCTGAGAACAAACTATCACACATTAGCTATTTCGCGATCGATCATCATCCCACACTATCATATCCTATCAGCGTTCTGTTCATGGTCCCTTCTTCCAGACCATCATGTAGCATGTTAAGTGGGCAAATGGCCACAGCTCTCTCATCAGCTCTCTACCTTGGCTAAACAGGGGTGCTCTGCCTCTGTGCACAGCCTGCCAACCATCACTTAGTATTTGAAACGATTGCATCTGTGTGGTACCTGCCACTGTGTCTACAGAACTGACAAGCTCTGAGTATAAAGCTGTTTTCCCAGATAGCATGGGGGCTGCAGGGTTGGAGGGAGGCAGGAAAGACCACAGTCACACAGCATAGCCCAAAACCCACCAGGCTAAGCACTGAACTCACACATGCCATCCTGCCTCAGCCTCCAACAAGGGTTATAGGCATGTGCCACTACACCCAGCCTCAGAGAGTAGATATAATTTATTTGAAATATCTTCACTGGAGATGCAGGGTGCACTGTTTACCTGGGCTATAGGCCAGAGCATTTTAGTTTTTTTTTCAGAATTAAATTTATCTGAAAAAAGTGACATGCTCTTATTTATTTTTATGTGTAATTGAAGGCCATATTCTTCTTTGGTGTCATGGACTTTTTTCCCCCATAAATGTAGCAAAGAAGTGAAGGTTATGTTACTCCATACCGTAAGGATATGTTGGGGGAAGAATTAAACACCAAAACATAACAAAAACAAAATGTTTCTTTGTATACACAAAGCTTAACAGCTATCTATACAGTTAAACACTCACCCTGTGATCCAGTATTTATAGTTTCCTTTATTAGAAAGACATAAAAACACATTGAGAAATGTTTATAGAAACCCTTTGGGGGGGGGTTAAGACAGGGTTTCTCTATATGGCCCTGGCTATGCTGGAACTTGCTTTGTAGACCAGGCTGGCTTCCAACTCACAGAGATCCGCCTGCCTCTGCCTCCTGAGTGCCGGGATTAAAAAGAGCGGGTGCCCCCTCTCCCCACCAGGCAGAAACCTTATCTTTAGTCTTGAATTGGAAACAAATGAAATATCTGTTAACAGAAGAGTTACGGGGAATTCATGCAAAGGAGTATGTAGACGTGTGTAGACATACAAGAGAACAAGCCTCTCCTGTGCATATCTCAAAAACATGTCATGCAAAGGAGCCCAGGCATAAAATGATACATGTTGTATGTTTCCTATGGCATGAATATAAAAATCCACAAAATACATAAAATACTGAAAAACTTGAGCGAGGGTCTGCCCTGGTGTGGGAAGAGGAGTATTATTGTCTGAAAACATACACTTTTCTAGTAAGGCAACCGTTTCGTGTCTTGTTTTGGCTAGTAGTCAGGCATTCACAGTTCTGAAACTTGCCTAATGAATCACGTCAGGTCTAGGCGCTGTGTTCCAGTTATTTTTGCATCAATAAAGATATGTAAGAGAAATCTGTGAGCATATACTGTGGAATTCAGAGATCAACAGGAAGAAAAATCTTAACGTAAAGGCAGTGGTTCAGATTTGAGAAAAATGGGATGTTCAAGTCACTCCCTAATCTTGAGGGGGAAGAACTGACAGGGGTAGAAGGATGTTTCGTTGAGATTGCATTTGTTGTATGTGTATGAAATTCTCAAGAATAAAGAAAAATTGAAAAGAAAGTTTAAAGCAAAGGGATTAATGAGGAGACAGGAAGAGGGCGGGATGGCTGTGGAGACAGGCAACCTGATTTTGTGATTCTGAGTCAATAACTGTGACAACTGCTGGTTAGGCATTGGAGTCTAGAGGTCTATGTCCTCTTCGGCAGCCTTCTCAGAAGACATGAGATCGGAAGAACAGGTCAGTTTTGACTGAAGTACAAGTAGAACTCTTAGTTACTTTCTTGTCGCTGTGACAAAATATCTTGCCAAAAGCAACTTTAGGGAGAAAGTTTCCAGTTCCGGGTTACAGTCCATCACAGCGGGGAAGTCACATCAGCCGGAGGGAGCTGGTCGCATGGCACCCGCAATCAGGAGACGGTAGAGCGCGTGCATACTGGTGCTTAGTTCCCTTTCTGCGTTTGTATAGTACAGAATCCTCTGCCCAGGGAATGATCCTTCCCACAATTAAGATAGGTCTTCCTGCAGCAACGAATGTAATCAAAATAATCCCCCACAGGCTTGCCCGGAGGCCTAACTGCCTGTAATTCTAGATTCTGTCGGGTTGACGATTAGCAGTAACCACTGGGGTGATACACAGTTAAGTCAATTGCATTATTAAACTTCGCTTTTTTCCTGTTTGTTTTAATTTGGCTACGAGAAGTTCTAAGGTTACATCTATGGCTCCCCGGCATGTCTTTTGGACAGTGGGATGAGTTGTTGCCCACTCTAGGACAGTGACAGTAGAAATCAAGAGGGGTTGTCAAAACGAAAGCTATTTCTTAGGGCAGAATTGACCAGTCAAGGCTAGTGATTACATTTGGCCTGTCAAGGGTTATAGAGCAGGACAAATCAAAGACTGCTCTAGTTTCCTACCTTACATGGTATTGGTTGGTACGAGATGTTATGTACTACATTAGACAAGACTTGAGGGGGTAAAGCACCAGAATTCAAGGGGTCCAGAAAAGACAGCGAAGAATGCTACACATTGAATCCCAAGTATTCATCTTTCCTGTCATTTTCGTTTCTGTGAATGTGAGCCATCAAGACTTGGGTTACTTCGTTTCGTGAAAAGATCAATCGGCTAGGAAGTGGCCGAGGTGGGGTTCAGACCCACGACAGGGGTGGCGCTGAACGATTCAGAAACTCGGAAAGGGCTGGAGAGGAAATGATGCTTTGGTCTGTGTAGGTCATAATGTGTGTGCCCATTGCTCGTCACACTGTGGGCTTGCTAGGCGCCATCATTACGCGTCAGTGGGAGAACTGACTGATGGCACACGTGATAATCACAAACGGCAAGATTCATTTGGGGAGGATGAGTCTTCAGTGTGAGGATACAAGATCAGTCCTTCTTCGTGCAGACAGCTCCAAACATGATCACGTGATCTCCAAACAAGATCATGTACCTCTGGGAGACAGCACCACAGCCATTACTTGCTATACTGTCTTTGAAACAGAAAGAAACAAAAAGGGTCAATATCACAAGAATATTTGTATTTAAAATTTTGAATCTCTAGCTTGTTTTCTCTGTATCTTCTTTTCCTTTAAGCTTCCTTTTAAATACCAGCTAATGAAAATTTTATTTCCTTGGGTTACATTTTCCTACTAATACATTTTAAGGATGCTTCAGACAATGCAAATTCCTACTGAAAAGTAATTATATATTTTAAAAAAACCATTTCAATTACTATTTAAGGGATATATATATATATATATATATTGTCTAGTGAGTATGACTAACACGTAAGACTGGGAGTTTTGAAACAATGCCACATAATTACAAATGGCTGTGAGACAGAGATGCCATTCTGGAACCCAGCAATTAGGGATGCTAAGACTCCTTTAAAAAAAAGGCTTTGCATGGAGTGAGTGACAGATTTGCATGCAACAGGTTATTTCATAAACAGCCCCAAACCAAAGATGGGGCTTAAAATGAGAAGACTGTTGTAAGCAAGTTGCTTGTCTGTCATACTGGTCTTTTCAGCCACTGGAGGGGCATATTTAAATGCCAAGGACAGCATTACAGCCTTTTAGTGCGCGGCGTCTCTTGTTAAGAGTAGCTTCACCTCTACACAGGTCTAAATTAATTAGTAGTGCCTTCAAAAATGACATACCCATGAATGATTCCATGATAGAGCTGTCCTCAATGTCATAGTCAATGTGAAGAAACCTACGCATTTGCAGATGCTTGTACCTGTTCTTAGTGGCTTATGACTCTTCCTAAGTTGTAGGAAACTGACAATCAGTTCTACCCAGAAAAAAAAAAACATCAGAGGTATTCAGGTTAAGAAAGTTCTTTTAGTAGATCTGAAGAGCAGCGGAGCTGCTTCCCTTGATTTCAGAATGAGCCTTGTGTCCAGGTACCTATTCAGGACTGGTAGTTACCAGATTCAGGATTTTGTCTGATTTTTAGGAATTTGATGGTGGAGGAAGAAGGGAGAACAAAAAGTAGCCAATAAATTAACAATACCAGGGGCTGGAGAGGTGGCTTAGTGATTAAGAGGACTTGCTGCTCTTACAAAGTTGTGGATTCAGTTCCCAGCACCCACACTGAGCCCCTCCCAATTAACTCCAGTTCCAGGGTGCCTGATGCCCTCTTCTGGCTTCTCAGGGCACTACACTCATGTGTTGAACAAACAGACAAGCACACATAGGCACACACCTGAATGAAAATAAACGAACAGATAATGTAAGGAACAGTGGCATCTGATGAGGTGATGGACTTGCAGTTTGGGGAGATGAGTGAAGCGGCAGGAGCTTTCTGTCGCCCATCTCTGTTTCCGGATGTGACTTTGGTGATTCTGTTTGTGCCAAAGAGCAGGCCGACTGTCTTCTTTCCTGGCCGTTTGTTAGCAGTTAAAATGTTCATACTCCTTAAAATGCTCAAACTCCCAAATTAGTTGTTAATACACATTTTCTACTATAGGAAAATGACACTTGGATTCAAAGCCAAGTCCATCTGACTCTAAATGCATTGCTTATTTTAGGTATTTCAGCATTGTTAGAGTATATGAGTGGGACTTGTTTAAATAATCATAGCCTGTGGGAATGTAGCCAATCACTTGTATATAGATACTTTGTAGTCGGAATATTTCCTGTGTCCCACCTGGCCTGTGGTCAGGACAAATCTCTCACCCACAGTCCTGAAGCCTTTTATAAGATAATCACTCAGAGGCTCAATGTTAATTGTAACTGCTTGGCGATTAGCTCAGGCTTATTACTGATTAGCTCTTACATTTAAATTAACCCATAATTCTTATCTATGTTTAGCCACATGGCTTGGTACCTTTTCTCAGTTCTGCCTTGTCATCTTGCTTCCTCTGTGTCTGGCTGGTGATTCCTGACTCAGCCTTCCTCTTCCCAGCATTCTCCTCATCTGCTTGTCCCGCTTATACTTCCTGCCTGACTACTGGCCAGTCAGCGTTTTATTTACCAACCAATCGGAGCAACACATTCACAGCATAGGGAACAACATCTCACAGCAATACTTTCATGTAAAATACTTTGAGGAGGCTGGAGAAATGACTCAGCAGTTAAGAGCACTGGCTGCTCTTACAGAGGACCCAGGTTCAGTTCCCAGCACCCATATAGTATCTCAAAACCATCTGTTATTCCAGTTCTAAGGGATCCAGTGGCCTCTTCCGATTTCCATAGGCACCAGGCACACATGTGGTACACATACATGCTGGCAAAACACTCATACACACAAAGAAAAACTTAAAAGGCATTTTGACATTTATAATCCATATTTATTAACGGCATTTTCCCTAAATTTCATTTTTAATCTTTGCGCATATGTACATATGATGAATGTGCATTTGCATAAGTGTGTGAATGCAGATGTGTGTGTGTGCCTGAGCTTGGATACGTGTGTGTGTGTAGACATCAGAGGGCAATTTTGAGCATCCATCCATACGTGCCTTTTGCCATGTCTAAGAGATGCCGCGTCATCTCTGGTACAGCGGGGCAGCTGGACCATGAGCTTCTGAGGAGTCTCCTATCCACCTGCCACCTCGCCATGAGAATGCTGAGGTCCCAGATGTGTGCACTGCTGCATCCAGCTTTTGCATGGCTTCTTGGATCTGAACTGGTGTCCTCACAGATGTGTGGCCACTGCCTGACCTACCAAGCCGTCTCCCCAGCCATATTTAAAATAAACTACTAAAAACTGGTTTTCACAACTTCTCGTTCATTCTTCGACATAAGCTTTAAACAGGCTTTTAATAGAAAATTCAAATTCCTCAATCATGTTCTTGGGGGATCATCAAACTAGTATAGTGATAAAATTCTATGTGGTCCCATCACAGCTGTTTATAAGAAGCAGGGGTATAATAGAGAGAAAAGAAATGTTGAAAATCTAATATACTTATGTTTTAGGCTGGTTTTCTACATTGAACAAATACCAGAAATATTTATGATTTCAGAGTAGTACACCACAAGACTTTAATATTTTTTTTCTCAAGGATTTGAAGATGGGTACTATACTAGGGAAACACTGGGAAGGAGGGGGAGTCCTGAAGCTTTATATCAAATGAATTTTGTATAATTTAATATTAAAAAGAAAACTTATTTATAGTTCACTTCAAGTTATCCCCACATGCACTGATGCTTTATTTATTAGCGAAAACACTTGAGGTTCGTATCTCACACATTATTGAAATGATTACACTTCCACAGAAATTCTTTTCACATTTGTTCTTGTTTATTACTATTTATTTTTTTTAGACAGAAAGTCAATTTTATTCAAGAATGAAAATAAACTGATTAACTATAATGAAATGTGGAAAACTAAAATAAATCTTTCTTAAAGGGGATTTAACTCAAAATGTTTCCCTTTTTATTTCAAATGCAGAGAAGTATTTTGGTTTAAAAAAAAAAGACTTAAGCTGCTAAATATGATACCTTCTTCATTTGTGGCTCGAAATGCAGTGTATCATCCAAAGCTCCATAGTTTTTTACTAAAATGAACATCCAAATTCAATTTAGTTATAGGAAGGTGGGAATTTGTGTTCTTTATAGGTCTTTCTTTCTATCTTTTAAAGTGACTATTATATGATTCATCATTTTAACATGGGGGCTTCCACTTCTATCAGACTTGCAATTTACCACAGCTTTATTATTTATTATTTATTTATTCATTAATTTATTCTTCACTACGTTCCAGAAGGGATACTCATTGGAAGGGCTTACTTACAGATTGATATCATTTGCTATGCATTACCTCATGCATTTATTTATTGCCATTCCACTAAATCGTATCTATGAAATGTCTCCTCTTTTTAGTTCCTTGCTTAGGCAATGAAGAAAGTATCTTTAAGCAAATGATTTCTCCTGAGCCATGACAGAAAGAATTATTTAAAATGTTAAGAAGTTTCATTGAGCCATGTATAGATACAATGTGTTATATGTTTAACTGAAAACACACAAAACACACAAAGGTGTATTATTGTGCCCTCCCGGTGTAAGTTCAAATGATGAAAGCAGCTCACCTCTCAGCAAACCTAAAAGTGATTGCATTGTTGTTGCTTGTTCCTCTCTTCCCGCCTCAACTTTCTTCTGTATCTGCCCTTTACCAGATTGGCCAGTTAGAAGGTAAGATCCTCCACAAAGTGTATTTCAAAAAGAACCTTTACATGGGACTGAAGTGGTTTTATTTGATTCAGGGAATTTTTTCTCCTTGCTGCCATCAAGCCTTGTGTGTGTGTGTGTGTGTGTGTGTGTGTGTGTGTGTGTGTGTGTGTGTGTGTGTGTGTACATTTCTTTATCTACATAATGTATATATATATATGTGTGTGTATGCATATGAGTATATATATGTATAGTATTTTTTACAAAGCATCCATAGATCTGAATGTCTTTACCCGTCTCTATCCCTAACTTTTGCTAAACTTGAGGCTAACATGAGCTTTTTTGGGGGACGAGGGGTCGGTTTTGAGACAGGGTTTCTCTGTGTAGCTTTCATAGAATTCACTCTGTAGCCCAGGCTGGCCTCGAACTCAGAGAGATCTACCTGCCTCTGCCTCCCAAGTCCTGGGATTAAAGATATGCGCCACCACTGCCCAGCCTAACATGAGCTTTTAAACACTTTACCAATTTTGGCTTCATAAAAGATTTTAAAAAAAAAAACCAAAAAAAACTTGTTATAGCATGAGCTACTAAGCTATTTTTGTTGAAAATTTAAATGGCCAGCATAATACACATACTCTTTCTCATGCATGCATGTATCCTGGAAATTTGATTAAGACTAGGTATGTTGGTGCCATCCTGATATTTTGTTAGATGTTAACTATTGAGGAACACCAGCTAAAGATTACAGAACTCCATTGTTTCCTAGAACTACTTGTGAACCTATAATTCAATAAAGTTTTCAGTTGGAAAAGCAACCGTTGGCAAACTTTTTCTTAAAGGGCCAGATAGTAACTATGGCAGGCTGTTTAGAGCCTCGCGGTGGCAAGAACTCAGACCCTTTGTTGTAACACGAAGGTGGTCAATTCTTGAAGGATGGCCATGTCTCTGTTGCTGTGAAAGAGCAACTACACAAACAGGTAGCAGCCACGCTGGTGTGCAGCCCCGTGGGTCTCAAAAAGGAACTTAAACCTTCTGTCTGCTAGTCGCTCTAAGAAAAAGAACAAAAGCTCACTGTATGTTTACAGTGCTTTGACTTACAGCCTCTAATTTTCTTGTTTGAGTATAAAGAGAAACACACTCATTTATTTTAAGTGTTCTAGAAAACACTGCTTTGATACCGTACTTCAATATTTTGGGAGATCAAAATAAATTGACTTTGAGTTCCTTGGAAGAAATCCTTTTTAGACAAGGCATTGTATTAAAAAGGAGAAATAAATGGGATTTCTGTGAGTCTCAGTGCTGAACATGAATAGTAGTGAGTTAAAAGAGGAAGTAACTGAGTTGGGCTAGCCTTTCTCTTCATTCTCTCATAGGTTGAACCTATACTGAAAGAGTTGAGGCTTCAGTCCATTCTCATTCCCTAACAGTGGTAGAGCAAAATTAAGCAAAATCCATCTTTAAATTGAGTAGATTCAGGGTGGCACTTAGACCATGTTAAGAAACTCCACTGTGTGAGATCGGGTGTCTATTCAGTAGATTTTTTTGGAGGTTAACTTGTTTTTCCTCCATCCTGCCACACCACGAGCATCATTTGAAGTTCCTTTCCCTATCAGTCAGGAAGCTCTTCCTCCTGGTACAGTTCCTGCCCCTTCTGCTTCCTCATCTGTTTTTAATGTGAATGGCATATATGGAAGACATCTTGAACATGGAATAAATCGAAAAGAATTTGCCATGGAGAGGCACATGCACTGAATCTTCGTTCAGTGCCATGAAATGTTACAATTAAATATGTGCTTTGCACATGCTTAAGAAAAGAGACAATACAGACCCTTCAGTGTGGAGATGAGGGAGGAAAAAAAATCAGTGGTTAAAATTTAGCAGAAATCTCATGGTCCTGTGTAGATTTCCAGAGTGATTGGGTTGTAACAAACAGGGATCAGATGATGAGATTTTGTGCTTTAAAATAATTTTGAAAGCTAGGAGATCATTCTGAACACATTGTGACCATCCCTTTCTTGATTCCTCTAGTGTCTGCCTAACCTGTCCTTCCCTGTGTGTGCCGACCACCAGTTAGTTTAATTTGGAAACTGCACTGGAGTCGTCACAATCCAAGGGCTCTACTATATTTAAAATCCTGGAAATTCATTTGGCCAAGAAGAAAATATGTAAATTTAGGGAATATGTTAACACTAATAGCTATGACTATCTCACACCTAAATAACAGTACTCATTTTATCCAGTTCCAATAATGTTTGTGACTATTCTTCACTCAGAATTCTATGCAGTTGCTCACATAGCTGTCAGAGCAGATAATCATTCCTAAACCATTATCCACATGTCCAAAAATGTATTTATTTTCTTTCCACCTCATATTCCCAAGTCTTTGTGGAAATACCATCTTCCCAGTGCATCCTGTTTCCAAGCCCAACTTACAATAGTGGTCCTTCCCAGCATTTCTAAACTCCCCCCCAATACACAGTCTCTGCTTTGTACCTTATCAGTATCACATTCTCCATCACCGGCTTATTCGTTATGTTATTATGTCATTATTTATTATGTCTACGGTGTGTTCCCCCCCTCCTCCCCGACATGCTACAGTGTAAGGCGGACACGGGCACATTTTTCATGTATGTGTTTGTTTTTAACTAATGCATCCCTTGTGCTGTGAAAGGTTCTGGTAAATATTTGTAGAATGGATGAATGAACCATTGCGCGATGAGTCTTCTTGGCTCCCATGCTCAAGAAGGCGGTTGGCATTACGCAACTGAACCGCTGCTGTCCCATGGCTTGCACACCGTGGAAGAGCACGCAGGTTGATCACCCTCTGACTTCTTTGCTGGAAGTAAATCTCTCTGAGGAACCTCAACTCAAGAGAAAACTTTTCCACTTGAAGTTTATGACATGCACTCGTTTCTCTCTACCCAGAATCCCCCTGACTTAAAGCTGCTTTCTGAACCGGTGTCAGTAATGACCTCACCACCTTTTTCATGAATGCCTTTTAAGAGTACCCCTTGCTTCTCTCTTAAAGCCTAGATAAATGTTAGCCTGTACTTCTAGCCCTACAAACTAGTTCAGTCTGAGGATTCATGGAAACAGGATCGGCTGAGGAGTTGGTGAGGTGAGGTTGGCTATGGCTTGTTCTGCTTCTCTCACCTTTCAGCTTTCACCCCAATATCTGGCTCTGTTTTTTTTTTTTTATTAATAAGACCGTTTAGCGATTTGTGTTGCAAGAAACAGGATAATTTAAATTAGAAAAGCAGGCTAGAAACAAGCCAAGCTAAGGCAGGCCCCCAAAGAGGAAAAAAACAAAAACCCAACTACAATGAGGGAAAGATAAGGTCTAGATGGGGTATGAAGTGGAAATACAGAAGAAGAACTGTGACTGTGGAACACTTGGAACAAACTCAGCGTCAAACATGATTAAATATGAAGGATCATGGAGAGTAAGTCAGAACAGCCACGAAGCTTTGCGTCAAAATATGGTGATTTCAGGGGAAATACGATATAACTGAGAAAGAAAGGATGTGTTGGACAGAATGTATGGGGAGACGATGAATTTAGTTGGGGACAGATTGATCATTTACATTTAGAAGACAAGAAATATGTTTTCCTTTAAGACTTTTAACAGTAAGAATGATAACACTGTGTTGGCTACATTGGATTTTTTTAGGTTGTGTCTCTGGATTGAGAGTATCTCTTTGCCCCTCTAGTATGGGTGAATCTTTAGAAATCATGCTTTCAACATAACTTTTAAAATCACACTAGCTTGTCTTAAAGCGAGGTTATTACGGCGCCTCTGGTATGAGAAAAGTGAAATTAACTGAAACGTTCGAACCGTTATAATTTTGTTTTAGTTCTCATTTGAAGTTTAATGGATCGGCGCCCACTACAGGGGTGGGGGTGGGGATTCATGGGGAACTATTTACCTGTGAGAAGGAACTCAGCTGCATCCTGGTTGTTTTGAGGACACTGCATGATGCCTTTATGTGTTGTGGTGGCTGCTGCCTCGGCTGTAAACAGGGCATCGCTGAGCTTCAGGACATGCACTGGACAGAAATGAAATCTTAATCGGCTTTGGCTTTTATTGTATCTAAAAAAGAGGTTCGAATCTACCTCTTAGCCCAGGGAGTTTAATTAAAGTAAGTGGAGACAAAGGTTCTCTTCTGAGAGCTGTCATTTCTTACGTTGACACTATTAATGATGAGCCGTGATGCTATTTTGGAAGCCTGGCTCTCATCTTTTGTTCTATTCTTCAATACTCTTAAAGGGAAGGGGGCTGAAGAGCTGGGAGGAGAGTGTGTAGTAACCCCACCAGCTCCTGTATGTACCCTGTATTGTCTTTGACCTCAGCTGACGTTCTCTGAAGAGATACCCCTTCCAAAGCTCTGCCCCCACTCCCCCTCGTGAATCTCCTTTACCAACAACATTTTCAGAGTTTCTTACAAAGATTTTGTTTCTCCTCAGTGAGGACGGAAACTCGACGACGACGATGACGATGTGACCATTTCACTGGGAGGGTAACTTTCCTTTTTGACAGCTCCATTAGCTCTGCCGAGTTATAAATCTTCATATTTCAGACTTGAAATCAGGAAAGTGTTTTCCTGATGCTAATCTTTGTGAGCAACAAGCATGAATGAAGGCATGACAGACATCCTAACCCTTTGAGGGACTTATCTGATGTAGCTCAGTGCTGGGGGGAATATTTACCGCGAAATCTGATGAATCAGCTTTGATTGCCAGTCACGTGCGGTACGCCTTGAATGTACAGGATGCCTCTGAAGCCTCTCTCCATTTGTTTTTCTATGTGTAGTGTAACGTGGTGTATGGAACGGGCTTCACAAAATTCATTGTTTGAAAGTTAATTAGTATTCTCTTTTTGAAGACCTTCTCTCTTGCCGGAATAATCATTTAATTGCATTTGTCTGTCGCTTCAGGTGGGTGACTATTTTAAAAGTCAAATTGTATATTTAAGGTGTACAGCCTCTAATTGCTTTGACATTCAGAAGCACACGACTAAACATGTCCATATAAATTATGCTTTTAATCAGTACTAATTCTCTATTTTTACAATGTCCATGAGGTTAACACATTTAAATTACCTGTGTTATCTTAACAGAATTAGGCAAGCTATCGTGAAGGAAACAGGTACCATTTTGAATATAATATATTGAAGTCACTTGGCTGTTTTGATCACATTCCCAAAATACAGACAAGGCAGCTTTTGGTCAGTTGGGGGTCTAAAGAGTTCATAGTTGTTTGTAAACCCAAAAAAAAAGGTCATTAATGTTTAATAATACTGTCTTGGATATTTTCTAGTAAATAGTAGTGATGAGCAAGGATGAGCCTGTGGGTTAGTGCAGCGTAGTACTGTTTGATTTCATGAGCACACCCCCCACACACACACAAAGAGTGTTGGGGAAAATGCTGTGTGCTTACGTACATTCCAATTATTCTGATTTTCTAAAATATCTTACCAGTTCTACTGTGGCTGTGAGGACAAGACCCAGGATCCGCCTCTTTTTCATCAGTTTTTTTAAAGTTTGTTTTGAATTTGGATTTTTTTTTTGTAATAATTTTGTTTCTTAAGAAAAAGATGTACTATACTTTCAGACAAATTTTAAAAGATAAAACATTACCCACATATTTAAAGTATTCGTCTCTATAAAATTAGGAAAGAATTCCCGAATCACTGTTTTGTCAGCATCCCCCTGTTAAAGTGCATTGTGCAGCATCCCTGTACTGGAAGGGTGTTTGTGTCCTCACGGGTGGCCTGTCAAGGCCATATTGTCCCTTACTCCCTGGAAGCCTGCTGACTCCAAGCTCAAAGCTCACAACTAAAGCTGGCCTTCAACTTGAAATTCAGTTTCTCCAATCCTACCGGAAACTAACATATCCCCTTCTTTTCCTCAGTCGTGTGGGCCAAAACAAAAATGGTCACAACTTTGACTCCTAAAAAGCGTCCTGACTGTGCTCTGTCACGGTTAGATGTCTTCATGTCCCTAAACGTTTCCTCACATGCAAAACAGAAATGAGTTAGGGCAGTTTAAGGTGATGGTGAGATTAACTGTGAAAATGTACATTGAGCTGATAACATACTCGACTTGAATGTTTATCCTTTCCTTTCTGGAATCTCCTCCTTCTGACTTGTGTACCAGTACTTTGAGCCTGGAATTATAGTTACTCCCTGTGTATTGTTACCGGGTAAATGATTTGCTTATAGTGAAGAAATACCAAACACAAAAACAAAATGAGGGAAAGCATCTAAGTTCCTCTGTTTCTTCGTTGGGATGATGGTCTTTTAAACTCACAATCTTCTTGAGTATCAGGGGTTAAAGGAATTGTTCTGTACTGGATATGGACGTGTTGGGACGCTTTAGGAAATCGATTCTAGCTAATGGAGAGAACGTTTTTAACGTGGACTATTGCTGTTCCTTCAGTGAGCCACATACAGCCAGAAGAGTTCAAGTAAACACTGAGGTAGAGACAGAGATGGCTCTTCCCTACCGAAGGAAGGAGAATGGCCCTGAGTTCCGTGGGGAATTGGAAACTGAAGAGCCTTTTCCATGTGCATTATTCCCTAATGTCTAGAACCAGATAAGTAACCTCTAATGTTAAATGTGCAATTATCCAAACAAGATGAATGTGCAGGGTAAGGCTGGATGAGAACGTCAATCTTAATGTTAATATTTTTATTCCCCTTTATAATAGACACATAGTTGGCAAAAGCTATGTTTCGATGCGATGACCATGGTCCCCGAGGACCATGGCAGACACGGGAGAGATGTAGCCAGATTTATCTTGCATCAGCTATGGAGACAAGGCCCAGGGGAGACACATGCCAGGAAAAGACCCTTGCCATTGTCCTTGACAATAATTTTGGTCAATTGTTTTACCTTGACTAGATTTATATTTGATAAACTGCCAACTGATAAAGCGTGACACATTTCGGAATAGAGTTAACCACCAAAGCTTTAAAGTGCGGATTTTATTAACGTGCTGTAGAATTGCGGGATTTTTTAAAAAATACCTTAGCCGTTATATTCTGTCCCCTGGTACACTATTACAGTTAAAAGGAAGCAAACCTAGACGAGTAAGACATGGTAGGGAAAGAGCCCCGACCTAGATAAACTGATTCAAAATAAAGGGACAAAAGCCAAACAGAATCGTCTCCTTTTTTCACATAACTACTAATTAGGGAATTATCATGATTGTAACACAGAGATTCTGGGTCCTTAATACATGGAAATGAGGTGTTTGAGTTTCATAATTACTGGAATTATTGATAATACCAGCTTCGTCCTAATAGTAAATTATATTTTAAAAGTAAAACATGCACTTGGGCAGCACAGACCCAGTCATTGTTCAGAATTAATCCATATTAGATTCAGCTATAACATACTTTCCACGTCAGGGAAGTAGTGGATACATCTAATGATAAAGGCTGTATAGGCATGGGGTAGTATGACTTTTTCCATATCTCTGGATTAAAGCAGGTATTTGTGACGATGTACAGATGGGAGCGTGACAGATTCATGTCGAAATTTTTTATTGATACAATATCGGTTTCAGTTCATTTTGAAACTCATGGTTTTTCAACGAAGGGGTGTAGTTATTGTTAAACCCTAAGCCATCTTTCTGAAGGGGAAAAAAAAAACTTGAAAAAGATTTGTGAAAACAGCCTGCAATAAAAATCACACATGCTTCATAAAACAGTGCTTGATCGGTATCACTTGCACCATTAAGAACTAAACGAGAAAGGATGTAATTTCAGTTCTGGCATGCAATATTAATCGAAAGCCTTTAAAACATCTTGCTGATGGGAACTATGACAACGTGACATTGAAGAATTATGAGCTGAAGACATCTATCTTAATCAGATTTTCAAAGTTAATGCCGTAGAACATAACGTGGCTTCATTCATCTTTACATTTGCAAATGTTTTTGCATTTGAAATGTAAATTGATGAGTGCAAATAATACAAATTCAATACTTAAAGGTGTGAGTTTGGAGATGGAGCATATTTTAGCCGGTGTATCCTGAATATAAGGTAGTCTTTCCTGTAATAACTCACACTATTTCCATCTTTCATGACATTTTCTGAAGTATAAGCAGGCATATATGTGCTTTAAAAATTTAGTAGTAAAATCGTATATTTATAAAGACCTTGGTAGATAAAGTCATTATCTTATGAGCATAACAACATAGTCCTCAAACTTTTTTAGTTAGAAAAAGAGAAAAAAAGATTTCGATTACCTTATTTAACTAAATGAAAAGTGTCCCTATATTAAGACTTTAAATAAAAGTAATCCTTTATATTTTTTAGGTATACATTGTGCTGAGTGTTATATTTTAATCTCCTGTGTTAGAGTTACCTCATTTTTCCAGATGAGAAGCTAAAACATTTAAAATAGGAAATTGATAAACCCAATTATTAAGTTTGGATGAGGCGCCTGAACCCAACTGGTAATGGACTGAATGTCTGTTAGTCCAAACTTAGTAAGTTGAGGCTCTCACCCTGGTGATGATCTTTAGGAATAGATTGAGCCTTTGAGGAAGTAACAAAGGTTCAAGAAGCCGCAAGGGTGGCTCAACCTATGGGATTAGCATCACTATAGGAAGAGACCCCAGAGGACTGTCCCCCCAGCTCCCCAAGCCCAGCCATGGAGAAGGGCAGCCATTCTAGCCAGGGAGTTATCACCAGAAACCAGCCTTTCCACCCCTTAGTGGGGACTCCTAACCTCTAGAACTGAAACAGAGAATCTAAATTAACCCTCCTGGTCCATGGTGTTTTGTTACAGATGGTTGAGGTCTCACACACCAGATCTTCTAAACTGTTGTCTACTGTTCATTTACTTCTATGGAAGTTTTTAAATGAGCTGAAACTAAACTACTTGTGGGCTGATGGAAATCTGTGAAACACTAAGTCAGACTTTTGCTCCTCTGCGTTGGTGAGCTGGTCCTTCGTGGCATTAAGCATCCCAAAGAGGGTCACAAACTTCCAGCTACACAAATTACATCTATTGCTTTTTTTAAATGTACAATAGAACCTTATTAAATTGCCCGGCCATTGACAGCCCTTCACTTTTCACAGTACTTGCAGTTGATACAGTAATATCATACTCGTTTTCTAATTTTTGCCATTAGTCTTTTCTGTGTTAGATCTGGGTTCTTACTGTACCAGCCTGGCTTTTGTGGATATCAGTCCCTAAAGTGTTAAAAAAAAAAAAAAGTATATATTGGGGCTTGGGTAGTGTTGCATTCACATGCAAAATACATATCCCCAAGATAATAGCGTCAAAGGGGAATCAGCAGGTACGCATGGAAGCTTCAGCAATGACTATTCTTAAATCAAAGAGCATCACTCTATGGTTTCCATGGAGCAGTTCACCAGCAGCGCAAAAGCCATGAACAGAAAGAATGTAGCAGTTGCGTGGACCAGCATTGCATCTATGTAACACTTAATGATAGCGTAGCATTTCTGCCTGAAGCCGTCCTATAATTGGAAGGAAACCCTAAACAGAAGACTCAACTCAGTTTCAGTGCATTAACAGACATGATAACCTCAACCGCAGGGAACAAACGATATCACAATTCTAGGGAAGAAAATTCGGTGTCAAAGTTAGCAAGTTATAGGAAACAATTTCAGTGCCTCTATTAGGGGTTTGTTTCCTGGTCACTAATCCATTCTCAGGTTGCAGAAACATCTAAGAAATAAAAATCAGGTAAAGACTCCAATAGAGGAGAATCTCCTTTTCCGACAGTTCATTAAATAGTTTTGCTCGCTCCCTCCACCACACCCAAGATTGAACCCAGGACCGTCCACAGGCTAAGTAGTCACTCTCCCCACCCCCTTCCCCAGGTACACCTCCAGCCCCAGATCAACTTCTCTCTCAAGCTTGAAGAACATCCTGAATTTTTCAGCAAATGTTTTTTTTTAATTGTGATTTTACTGCTCAAAGTTGACTTAAATTGGTACTTGTTAACTTTTGGTGCTGGGACAACATCCTGGAGCAAACAACTAAGGAGAGGAAAGGTGGGTTTTGGTTCACCGTTTCAGAGGGCTCGGCTGGTTTCGGAGGGCTCAGCCCTTGGTCAGCTGGCTTGATTTCTGTTAGGCCTGTAGCGAGGCAGAAGCCTCATGGTGGAAGGATACTGACGAGCTCAAGGCCCTAGGGGATGGTGAGACAGTGTGGGGAGCGGGGTCTCCCTGTCTTTGAAGGGCACATGTTGTTACATGAGCTCGTCAGTGGGTGTCCTCATGATCCAGCTTCCTCAGGCAGTACCACCAACACTGAACCTTTCTGAAGGGGTACATCACCCCAACCATGTCAGAACATAACTCGGATCCACAGTGATTTTTACTACAGGTAAAGCTATTAAGAGATTAGATTGCAGCAGATGTAGGCAGAGTTTGTTTTTCAGTGAAGACAATCATTTTTAATACTTATCACTGAAAATAATGTGTGTGCGACGTAATATGATGGGGTTTTATAACATTTCCATTCAAAATAAAGTGATTTTTTTTTTATTATACGTCTGAAATGTTTTATGTTTATGACTGAAGGTAATCGCATGGGGCTTTTTGTTCTCTTCAGTTTTGACATAAGAGGAGCTCACGTGTTTCAAGATTGGATTGTGCAATACTTAAAATAGTGAGAATTTTAGAAACTGAAAATCTTCTGACTTTAGCTGAACACCCTCCTTGATCCTCACCTCATCTCCATTATGTTTTTAAATACGAGAGAAAAAAACGGAAGCCTAGTAGTTAATGCATTTACACAGAATCATGTTTTAACTGCAGCAAATATTCACCTATTTCTCCTGCGCCCTTTCCTAGTATCTTCCTGCTGTACCAGACATTTCCTTTGATAAAGAGGATGTTCTCTGAAAGGCATCACAAATTCTGCACTGTTGGGAATATTTGATTTGCTTTCTTTCCTCCTAAGTCATATAACGATATAGCTTCCAGTTGCCTTCTAGTCTGTCTTGACCCATATTGCAAATGTGTTTTATTTATATCATACTGTATACTCCACTTAAAGTCAATAAAAGTTAATTGCACTAAAATCAAATGCTCATTAGGTAATAAGAGGAGAGAGCAGTGTTTATCGATTATATGCCGACAATTCTTTATTGTCAAAATTGAGACAGCTTCTTTCTTTTCTTTTGCTTATTCTCAGGTAAATTAGATGAGTACACAAATATCTCAAAAACACACGTGGAGACTTTTAAAGGTTATTTTTTTCTATTTTTCTATGCATGTATGATAGAAATATCCTGTGTGTGTTTCTCTTAGAAATAATTATGCACAACTATTAATTCTATAGAGAATAATATGTCTGGCATTACTGGTGATAATGACATGGCCAGATGAATTACTTTAACCAGTAAGACAACCGCTTACACTTATTTTCACACACTGAACTGTTGGGGTGCTAACAGATGAACTGTTTTTGAGCTCCAGTCATAGGAGACATAGGAAGATCCATCAAAGAGAAGTGTGGTGGTTTGAATAAGAATATCTCCCTATAGGCTCATATATTTGAATGCTTGGTCACCAGGGAGTGGCACTATTTGAAATGATTATAAGGATTCGGGGGTGCGGTCTTACTGGGAAAAGTATGTCACTGGAGGTTTTAGGTTTCAAAAGCCCACACCAGGCCCAGTTTCTCTCTGCCTATGGATCAGGATGCAGAGCTCCCAGCTACTTCTCCAACACCATGTCATCTTTGGCATAATTATGACTTGATTAAATATGTAATGCATTTGCAGTTGTACATGGGATAGTTATATCATGTTAGGTGTCATTATGGTGTGGTTATTGCTTTCATTTGAAAGTTAAACATGACATAAGGAGACAGGATTTTGTCAAGTTGACAAGAGGTGGCTTTGTGATGTGATTTTATTCTTGGTTGTAAACTTGATTACATATGGAATTAACTATAACCCACATGCTGGGCATACCCTGAGGGATTTTTCTTAATTAAATCTTTTGAAATGGGAAGACCCATTTCTTATCTGGATGTTTGAGGTTGGAAGATACACATTTAATCCAGGTCTTTTGAGGTGGGAAGATTCACCTTTAATCTGGGCTACATCTTCCGATGGTAGTCTATATATAAATAAAGGACATGAAAAAGGGAAGCTTTTCATTTTTTACCTGCTTGCTCTCACCCTTGCTAGCAAGTCCATTCCTTCACTGTCATTAGAGCCCACTTCTTCAGGATTCTGGTATATACTGAAGACCAGCTGAGATACCCTGCCTTGTGGTTTCTCAGACTTTCTGTTCATAGGCAGCCATTGTTGGATTAACTAAACCACAGCCTGCAAGTCATTCTAATGAACCCCCTTTCTATTCATAGAGAGATGTACTCTATAATTTCTCCTACTCTAGAGAACCCTGACTAATACAGAGTTGGGTACCAGAGGTGGTGTCTAGAATAGACTTTCCAATTTGCCAACACCTGCAGTTACTGAAGCCTTGGCTGGGGGCTCCAAGAGCACTGAAAACCCAAGCCAGGACCAGTGTCTTTCTCTTCCTGATGTCTGTGTATCCCTATGTGGAACTCTCAGCTCCTTCCCCAGCACCATGCCTGCCTGAATGCCACCATGCCTCTCACCATGATGATAGTGAACTAAACCTCTGAAACGATAAGTGAGCCCCAATTAAGTCTTTCCCTTTATAAGAGTTGCTATGATCATGATGTCTCTTTGCAGTAATAGAACACTGACTAAGACAAGAAATTAATATTAGTCGTGAGACATTACCTCCTAAATAAAAATGTATCCTCCTATGCTATTCTCAAATAACAAATAAAAAAAGAAGAAATAGTCACATGAAATGAGGAGGGGTCTGTTTTCTGTAGAACACTGTCGATGTAAGCATGGTGTTTGGAACTTTGGAGCAGGCTGTGGGAATCCAAAAATAATTCTGTTCTGTCTTCCTGGGATTCTTAGGGAATGCACACTGAGCTTTTCCACTCTTTCTGTCTCTGAATATCCATCTGCAAGAAAGCATTCTTTATCATTCTGCTGCTGTGTGAGTGATTTTCCTATTGATTTTCTGCTTTCCTATTGGTTGTTACTCTCTATAGTTGCTTATTGTACACTCTGCAAACCATCCAATGAGATTTTAATTCCAGTGGCTGAGCTTGTCCCCACCAAACTGCCTCATTTCCTTTTTCATAACATCTAATTCCTGTGTTCTAAATTTTAGGTCCTTAAACATTTCAGACAACCAGCAGAATTCCTTATTGTCTGCCCTCTGGTAATAGAACACATCAAGGGTTGGGGCATTTGCCGAGGGTCTCAGGTACAACTGAGGCATGACGTCTGGTCTCTTCCCTGTTCATTAAGAAGGTCCCAGAGGTTCAAGCACCTCAGAGAGGTACAGCAACAGCCCCAGTGCTCTCAGCCCTCACTCCATCCCCTCTGCTCTGGCTCCTCCTTCCTTCCCCGTTCAGTGGTACTGACCTAAAGCCAAGGGCAAGATCAGCTGCAGGGCTGGGGTGAGCAGCTGCCCTTTGCCTAGACCACAGCCTGGCAAACTATATGTGCTCAAAAGATGTGCTTAATTAACTAACTAATTAATTAACTACATTAATCCATGAAGGTATCAGTGCCTGTCACCAGCACCCTGGGTGCCTCAATTTGAGAGCTGCCATATCACCTTAAGTAGGGAGTAAGGGGGGTCCTCCTGACAAAAAGTAAAGGTATGAAGAATCAGGCTTTTTTTTTCTCTTCCAGACAGGGTTTCTCTGTGTGTAGCCCTGGCTGTCCTGGAACTTGCTTTGTAGATCAGGCTGAACTCAAACTCAGATCCATCTGCCTCAGCCTCCAGAATGCTGGGATCAAAGGCGTGCACCACCACACCCAGCTGCCTGTTTTTTTGTTTTGTTTTGTTTTATTTTGTTTTGTTTTTATTCTTTAAGCCTCATGTGGAAATATAACTCTAAGAAACCAAAGCAAATTCTCCTGATCCCAGACGTGGAGAAAATGGGCCCATCTCTGTGCACTCAAGTGACATATTCTCTGTCATGGGGAGTCTCCAGGCAGCTTGCTAATGTATCACTAAAGATTTTCATAGTCAAACAATCAGTTGTATGGGTGACCGAGACAAAAACCATATTATGTGTTTCCATGAAATCTTAAGAGCTTTTAAATCACTTTTGATTTTCCTTTGGGTGTGTAACCGTGTGACATGAACTTACAGCAGTGAAAAATTTCAAGCAGTGCTGTATTTTAATGTGGGGTTTGTAGAGGCATTTAAATGGACAGTTCGCATGTAGACATTTGACGTCTCGGAGAAGCTGAGTGAGTAATCAGTAGAGGTACATACGGGTTTGTGCCGGAAGTGATTGTCTGGGCAGGTGACATCTCTCTTTGCAGATTGCACTGTGCTGTTTCGAGTGGTTATCTTATTAATGCAGTGTTTTGGGGTGGGTTGCAAAGGAGAGAAAAGATAACTCCAGATAATCAATCAGTGCTTTGATGGGGCCTCTGTTGGGTCTGTAGTCTGGCTTTAAACACGTGTTCTCTGACTCACACTTTGGCCCCATTTGCAAGGAAGACTGTTGCTAACTGGTTTTGCCTTTCTAGAGAAGTGGGTATTAGTTACTTACAATCTATGTGAGATTGTTGGGACAAAGAAATGTTTTTATTTATTTATTTATTTTTTATTATTATTATTTAGAATTTACTATTTCCACTGTGGTGGAAGTCAGTTCCTAACTCTGAACCTTGCTATACTGCGGTTTAGACCCTAGCACGCTAGCCCTCAGGAGTCGAAGCCAAAGCAAGCCATCCCTCCTGGTTATGCATACTAGGGAATCCTCCCTAAAGCCGTGCTCAGGGGAGCTAAGAATAGTCTTTTTTTTTTTTTTTTTTTTTTGGTTTTTCGAGACAGGGTTTCTCTGTGTGGCTTTGCTCCTTTCCTGGAACTCGCTTTGTAGACCAGGCTGGCCTCGAACTCACAAAGATCCGCCTGCCTCTGCCTTCCGAGAGAGCTGGGATTATCTTAAAATGCAGAAAAGCAGAGGCTTCTTGTGTTTCAGTGTGGTGACCCGCTTTGAGAGGGAGGTGGCTCCGAAGAGAAAAGGCTTGTTTGTGACGGTTGGGGATGGGGAAGAGCAAACTGGAAAGGGAAGCCAGAATGAATCCATTTTAGGGGGGAGAAAGGCAGACTCCACCCACCTCTTCCCCACAGGCAGCCCGATTGGTCCCAGCATTGGGAGCACCAGCTCTTAGAGGGCTGACAGCAGGTGTCACGTGGTGACTCAGCTTGCTGGCTTAGTGGCTTGTGCATACCCCATACCCATCATCTCGGTGTTCTTTAGCACTTCTGCAAATTAGAAAGAAGTTCCTCGGGCTGGGAATTATAGCTCAGTTGGTCGGCACATTTGGCTTGCACACAGGAAGCCCTGGGTCCTGGCTTCGAGTCCCGACATAAACATAAAACAACATATAACCAGGGGTGGTGCCACAGACCGTGAGCCCCAGGAGTCAAAGCAAGATAACCGGGACCTCAAGGTCATCCTCTGTTACAGGGAGTGTTTGAGGCCAGCCTGGGCTTACCTGAGAACCCATCTTATATGGGTCGTATGTTGCTTTATGTTTCCAGTCTTTCATCCTCACACTCTCTGCCCTCCCTGCCTCTGCCTCATCTCCTGACCTCTGCCCCCATCCCCATTGCCCTCTGTCTACCTTCCTTTTGGCCATTTACCAACACGCTTTCCTCGAACTGCATGCAGTTTTACTCTATTCAGAAGCAGCACAATATGACTCCAGCTCCCTTCAAATTAGGGTATGTCTTCCCTGGGGGCCTCCGCAAGCCAGCCTGCCTCCGACATCCTGGCGAGGAAGAGAGGGGTGTCATGAAGGAGGCGGTTGGGACAAAGCAGTTTCCGGAGCTGTGGCGACTCTTGTCCCAACTGTGCACACCTGCTCGGTGCAGGCGTCTGTCCCTTCTCTCTCCTCATCTCACACCCGCCTTTCCCCTGCTGCCTGCCACCCCGAGCACACACACACACAGAGAGGCACATGTCACTCGGATGGAGCTCTGTTACCTCCCGTCAGGTGTTATTTTCGCTCCCAGCTTTCACACTCAGATGTCCATTTCCACTCTGTCCCCCCAAGCACCACAGCCGCCTCTTGTAAACCACGGAGGAGTTGAAGCGGAGATGCACTCAGCATTGTGGTGCACCAGCAGGGCTTTTCACTGAACACACACACACGCACACACACACACACACACCAACAACAACAACAACACTTCAGCTGGACGTGGAGGTGTGTCCCCATAGTGCCAGTTTCTCAGGAGGCAGAGGGAAGAGGATTTGTTCGAGCCCGTGAATTTGAGGCCAGTCTGGGCAGCATAGCAAGATTCTAAATGTTCAAACATTTGATGCTCTTTTTTATTTCCTTCGTATGACAACATCAAGGTCCTTCTTGGTAGAAAGGCAAGAGTTTGGTTTACCTTTGGTTCCTATGACATTAGTATGAGTTATTTACCTGTTGACGCAAATTGTCCCTTCAGATGATCTTGGCTGAGTGATGTTACTTGTTCTGATTATAGCATTCGTGGTTGACAAGGTTCTTCTCTTACTTGGTTTTCCCTCAGGATTTTTCATCTTCTCCGAAAGGACGTGTTTCTTCCCTAGTCTTTATAACAGTTACCTTTATATTAACTGTTATACCAGGCACTGTGTCTTTTAGGTCCTTCAGTGATGCTCAGAACAATTAAATAACATTGAAGAACATATTCCATGAAAAACAAGTGCCCAGTTTATTATTCTTTGTGTGGACAGACATTTCAGTCCACGTACTGCTGACAGTTGGGTTGTTGAACACAAAGAGTCGTCCGAAGGCTCAGTTCCGCCCCCAGACAGACAGAGCTCCAGGAATGCAGACTCTGTGGGGATCTGTACATTGCCTGATCTAACCGGAGTCTACCCCGTTCTTCACTGACTTCTGTGACTTCTAGCACTAATTGTCAACACTCCTGTTTGCTGTCTACCACGAGTCTCCCACACAAGTAGATTTGACACAGAAGCAGATGGCCTTAAGTGACGCTGTTAGAGAACATTCTTTCATAGCCAAGGTTGCAAAGTGACCAGAATCGTTCCTGTCTAGCTTCTGTGTTTCATAAAATCTATGTTTAAGAAGCATCTGCCATATAGTTCAGGCAACTTAGTAAATGAAACCAAGTAGTCATTGGGCTCTCATAGAAACTGTAACAGCAATCTGATCATGAGAAAATTTAAAAAAAAGAAGAGCAAGACAAGGTAGTGATTGCTGTCTTACATAATGCCGGAAGCCACAGAGTTTATTTTGTTACACAGAGAATAGTTTTAAAGAGGTTATTTTCCAAAAGACGCTTACATACACATGCGTGCACATGCAGTCGTGAGCACGTAAGCACACACACATTTATTTATTTGGAAGCCTTTATAATCATAAGCTTTACAATACAAGGACAACACATATTTGATAAACCAGATTATCAATATAATATTTTATATATCCTTTCATATTGTGGTTTATAAGAATATGTAAAACATAAGCTTCCAATTTTTGCAGATCTTTTTAAACGTGTAGATTTTAAGTATCAAAACAATGGATGCAGTTGCAAAACATGCTCCTAAAAACCAGTATTGGCAATGAGTGACTTTGTTCTCCTTCTCAGTGAGGTGATCAAAGTATATTGTATGAAAAAATTTAAATAAAAACTATTCATCTTTATTTCATTTAATAATAAATATTCATTTATTTTTCTTTATAAAAGCAATGTGTTTGCACTCACTTTTTGTTGCTGTGGTACAATACAAGGGAAGGCAGCTTATGCTTTCAACGTGTGAGCATTTGGGGCCATCTCATATCCAAATGCATAAATGCCATGAAATCAATAACATTTTTAAAAAGAAATCTTTGAAGTACGATACTTTGTGAAGGTACTATGAAATCCTAAGACATTCACAGTGTGGCGTGTGCTTCTAAGGACCTTGGCATTTAGTTGGGAAGCTAGGCATCTTTACAAATAGCTTTTCAACTAACAGCACTGTACGTAAGCTCTGCTTTGTAGCCGCCTAATGCTTCTAATGTAATTCTTCAAAAATATATATCCAGTGCGTATTTTTGCTTAATTTTTTTCACATAATATGTTTTGATCATGTTTTCCTCCCTCCCACAATTCCTCCCAAATCCTCCTCACCTCTCTAGCCACCCAACTTTATATTTCTCTCTTGCATTTTTTTTCCTCTCTCTCTCTCTCTCTCTCACACACACACACACTAAAACAAAAATCAATAGGACAAAAACTGCCAAAACAAAATGAAACACACAGCCCATGGATTCCGTTTTATGTTGGACAACTACTCCTAGGCCTGCCCTGGAGTGTGGTTAGTATACCCTGTAATACTCTGTTGGAGAAAACTGACTTTCCCTTCTCCAGAAGTTATCTGTTGCAAATAGTGTCTTAGTTAGAGCTGGGGCTTTGTGTCCACTTCCTTCTTTCAACACTGGGACCCCGTCTGTATTGAACTTGTGCCGGCCTTCTGTGGGCTGCCACAGTCTCTGTGAGCTCACGTGTCCATCAGTCCCGTTGTGTCTGAAAGACTATTTCCTTGACGGCCTCCATCCCCGCTGGCTCTAACCAGCTTTCTACCTCCTCTTCTGCATAGATCCCTGAGCCCTGAGGGGAAGGGTTTGATGGAGACCTCTCGTGAAGGATGGAGTGTTCCAAAGTCTCTTGCTCTCTGCACATTGTCCAGCTATGGGTCTCTGTATTTATTCCCATCTACAGCGAAAAGAAGTGTCTCTGGGGTGGGAGTTGAGCAGGGTACTGGTCTGTGGGTGTAGCATGAGCTCAAAGATGAATTGAAGTTAAAGGGTCACAAGGCCTGCAGAATTGACCGTGGTACAGAGGGGAAAGTAAAGGGAACTATGAAAAAGAACAGGAAACTTCCTAAGCAGAGTTAGAGAGGAGATAGTAGTTTCCACCAGGAAAAGTCAGGAGCGCCGCGTTTCTTAGAGGTTGAAGCAAGTGGGATTTGCATGTAGAAAAAGGAAGGACCACATTTTAACAGATTAAGACAACTACAACTCAGAGGAAGGATGGATGAAGGTCGTGCCTGGGGCCAAGTTTGCCAGATGTACGCTGAGCTTCCTTTTTCTCTTCTTCCATTTTAATTTTTGTCTTATTTTATGTATTTTGTCTGTATGTATGTCTGTGTACCACTTGCATGCCTGGTGCCCACAGAGGCCAGGAGGTTGCATTAGATCCTGGGGAACTGGAATCAGGGATGATTGTGAGCCCTCATAGAGATGCTGGGAATCAAACTTAGGTCCATCCTCTGGAAGAGTAGCCAGTGTTTTGAACTGATGAGCCATCTCTCAGCCCCAGGGCAGGCAGGCAGGCAGGCAGGCAGGCTTTCTTTCTCTCTCTCTTTCTTTCTTTCTCAAAGATTTATTTATTTATATTATTATAAAATTAGGCATGTGTATGTGTGGAGTGTATACATGTGAGTTTAGAGACCCGTGATGCTAGAGGCATCAGAACTCTTGGCAGGTGTGAGCTGTGTACCATGTGTGCTGGGAACTGAACCCGGGTCCTCTGAGAGAAAAGTACGTGCTTTTAACTGCTGAGCCATCTCTCCAGCTCCATGTGCTGGGCTTTCTGTGACCAAATTTCGCATTCACTCTGAAGTTATTTTTATGTTGATAGACACTAGGAAGCCATCTGTAATTTTCCAGAATTCCAGCGGCGTCCTCAGATCTGGGTCTCAGTGATGCATGAGGTCTGTTTGTCCCAAATCCTTAGATCCAAAACCGTTTTGTAAGTCTGAGCAAAGCTTGCCCTCGGTAGATTACTTCAACCCAAAGGCCAAAGTTGCAGCCTGAGTTGTCCTTAGGAGGATCTGCCCATCTGAGTTAGAATCTCAAGCATTTTAATAATCTCCAAGTCTAGACACTGTTCTCTGTTACTTTATGTCCATTTTTGAACCTTGGACCTAAATGTTTCCCTGGATAATGTTTTTATGTACAGACTCCAAAACGAATTCTCTCTGTTCTCCGTATGAGTCATAGTTACATTCATTTTAGGCAAATATTTTGTTTTTTAAGACTATTCCAAGTCATGCAACTGATCATATTTATTCTTTGTGTTGGAAGCTGTGACGTTGACAGCCACATTTTTATGCCACTTTAAAACTGTAGAGAGCTGTGTAGTCCTAGATCTGTCTTACTCTTTCCTACTTGTGTTCCTTTTCTCTGTCATCTTTTCTGGCTGTGTTTAGCTTTATCTCGTCTTGCTAGGACTTACATGCTTGCTCCATGTTGAATAGATCAGTGGAGATAAATACACACTCCAGCTATGTCCCATGTGCCCAGAATCTTGAGAATGGGTGTAAATTTGGAGTCCATGGATATGGCTTCTGTCCATGATATGCTGTAGAATTTAAACATCCAGCTCTCCCACTCAGACTCCACTGTCTAAGTCTGTAGAGATCAGGGCCTTCAGCACTTAGACCCGCCTGCCTGATAGAGCTCTTGACTGAGTAGCCAAATGAAAAGGGGTCCCAGCAGCAATAATGCATTACTCAAGTAGCTGCATGGGTCACAGGAAGTACTGGAGCTCTTGACTGAGTAGCCAAATGAAAAGGGGTCCTAGCAGCAATAATGCATTACTCAAGTAGCTGCATGGGCCACAGGAAGTACTGGTGCCTCGCATGCTGCCTGCTAAGTCCTTAGTAAATGCTTACCAAAATGAGCAGTTGAAGCTAGGGAAACTTGGAGCAGATTTCTGACACCTTAAATGGGACTTTTCCGTAATGGTTACGGGTTGATTTGTTTTAAGAAGAATCCTGAACTAACATATTCAAATCCATGACGGGGATCTTCAATTGATTTGGCGTTTAATAGCAACCTCCACACCCATACACTTTATTTCACCATTTATACAGAGAGTTCACTTCAGCACTGACTCAGCACGTCCCTGTAACACAGAGCCTAGTTACACGTTTGTGGAATGAACGGCCAAATGGAGGAGTAAATGGACAGCTGGGTAGATTTTACTGAATCCCTAGAGTTGTGCCAAGATCATATGTCACGGGGCTCTACCGCGACTCCTCACAAAGAGTTATTAACTTGGGTTTTCCAGTTCCTCGATGCCTCTGTTTCCCGCAGACAGTTTAGTAGCTGCTGGGACAGATATGCGTAAAGTGCGATGCCATTCTCGGATGGCACCAAGCTAAAAAGCATGGCGTCATCCGGCCCCTCCTGCCTTCTAGGCCCAGTTTCATCACCTGTTTGAACGGGTGCTGCTTTCTGCTCTGTTTCCATTCTCTGCCCTCATGGCTGCCGCTTGCCATGGCATGCTCTGAGCAGCTTCCTAAACGTGCCTCCCAGCTTTCTGTAGACAATCTCGTCGTGCACACTCGTGCGGAGGAAGACAGCCCTAATTAATTACACGAGACCTGAATAAAGAATCGTCCGTGGGGTTTAAACTGGGAGGCTTGGTGTTGTGCAAGAGCTTCAACTCTGTACCGTTTTAGCCCGGCTAGTCCTTCAAAAGCTCACTGCATTTTAAGTGAGAGTTAGACCTTCATTTGTCCTGATCACCAAGGCACTGAGTCAGGGAAGATTTTTGAGGTTTCTAGTGTGGGGAACTTCAGGAATAGCGGCTGTACGAGGAATTCCCTTGCTTTTATGTATGCAGATATTTCCTCTATGCTTTTCATTGCAGGAGTGAGAAGTTGTTGGCTATTAAGTTACATGATAGGGATTATTAGACACCATTAGAAACACATAATAATCACTGATGTTATATGTTATGGGAGGAGCTATTTGGTGATCTGCTAAAGAAGTTTGATAATGTAATCACCCTATTACACATCATGTATTCATTTCGTGCAACCAGAATTACAGTGTGTGACTGTATTATTTACCTTAATAATCACTGCTGGGTTTCACATAGTCTATGAAAGATAGTCACTATGTTTCCTATTCTCTTTTAATATAGGTATTTATATTAATAGCATGATTTAATAAGACACTTTAAAATTATGTTGCATTTTGAACTATACTTAATAATATAGGAATAAGATAATAAATTTGACATTAAATTAAGGAGTCACTCTTCTGATAAAATACAGTATTGGTCAATTCAGTAAAATATATGTCCAAAGTTAACTCATGCAAAGTAGATCTCAGATGTTACAACGACCTGTGATTTTTAGCTGATGATTTACTAGCTCTAGAGAATTTCCCCCATAGTTACAATGCAATATTATGTTTGTATTTTGAAAATGTCAGACCTCTTATGATTCGGAACAAAATATTTGTACCACTGATCTAAAGGCAGGAGGTGCTCTGGTCACCTATGACTCACTCCAAAAATGTAGTTATACTGCATACTGTGAAATTGGGAAATCTGTTCTGTGTGTGTTCTAATGGATGTAACGGTCATTAAGTATATGAGTCTTCTGACGTTGTAATCAGATGTGATTCAGTCTGCTAAGTATCCATGAAGCAACATCTGCTTCACAGAGTGACCTTCTGCTACAGAATGCTTAGCGTCTATTAGTGGATCATAGCACGGAGCCGCCTTGTTTGAGATGCACTAAACTAGAGCAGTCTACTGCTGTTTAGCAACTAGCTTGTAATAATTTATTGCAGTTAAATAAAGCTTAAAAAAAACTCCATTAAATAATTACAGGGATTATATGCATTTCGAAAACCTTTGTGTTCTACCGAAATCACCCATTTAATTTCAGGCTTGGTTTGTTAAAAAAAAAAAAAAAAAAAAAAATCTGAAATCTAAAGGCACATTAGGGGAGCCGTCAGATGTTGTTTTCTGTAGGTGTTAATAAAACCAGATGAAAAAAAAAAGTCTGAAACAAATTAAAACCAAAAGCAATTTTGCCATCTGTTGTATATTAATTAGAACTTTGCGTATCAAGGGTAAACTTGGTCTTTGAGAATGTCACTGAGCACTCACTTAATAGAATAATATGCAAATGCGCTAGGTTGTGGATGTTTATGCAGTTTTTAATTCTAAGCTCTGCGGGACGGTGGTGGGGCATACGCACGCACGCACGCACGCACGCGCGCACGCCTACGTACACGCGGAAATATATAATGAGTTCCTCTCTTGTTTCTCTTTCTGCAGAGCAACCTGCAAACAACCCAGGCCAAGCCACCCTGCAGCCTTTACCGCCTTCCCATAAGCAGCACTCTGCGCAGCATCACCCATCTATCACGTCTCTCAATAGGAACTCCCTGACCAATAGAAGGAACCAGAGTCCGGCCCCGCCGGCTGCTTTGCCCGCCGAGCTGCAAACCACACCCGAGTCCGTCCAGCTGCAGGACAGCTGGGTCCTTGGCAGTAATGTACCACTGGAAAGCAGGTAACACCCGCGCTCGAGGTTGTCGTATCCTTCCGTGGCCGTTAGGATCACTCCGCGCCCAGGCAGGGTCGATGCTGCGCGCTATGTCCAACAACGCATAGTTTGAAGCCGCTAGAGTTCAAAAATAAGCTAGTCCGACACTTTTCCTCACTTAACAGAAATTTATCATCATTATAGCCTCGGTGTTTTGTCTTTTTTAAGATCAGTTCCAGATTGTTGGGAATGTCTTAGGAGCTAGATCAGCGAAGTTTTCATCTCTTCACACATTTTTGTTCCTTACAAGAGGTGAGACTCTGTCCCCTCAGCAAAACTGTTCCCTAATTGCGATCTTTTTTTTTTTTTTTTTCCACATCTACGCTTACCAGGCAGGAGGGGAAGAGAAGGAGGTATAAACAGTGGCTGTCAATCCCGTGCAGCTTTACTCGACGATTGTGTTGGACAGCTGATTGACTCTAGACTTCTTCCACCGCCTGTATGGTGTCCATGTTTTGTAAGCTCATGGTGGACCCAAGTGCAGAAACTTACAAATAAGTCAGATGACCTTATGTTAAAAATACCGTAATTTTTTTTTCAGTGTAAGGGGAAGCAGTCTCTTTAAACTTCATCCCAGCATTATTTCCAAAGACACTCAAAATAGAGGGCTGTAGGGCCCCGAGGGAATGCCCTGTCCCCAGAATACAGAACCCACAACCAAGCTCTGGGTGTAGAATCCATCTACGAATTCTGAGTTCTATTAGAAAATTCCTCCTCTGAGGGAACACAATCACTATCCCTAAAAATTCCATTCTGTGGTTATAATCAGATACGTGGTTGTCTGAACCCTACAAAAAACCACAGTGGCACATTTGTTGATGATTTCTTTTCAGTCCTTCTGGATCCAACACCAACATGTCATATGCAGTGTGTGATGTAGTGGGGTTCCGAAATTAGGCACTGCAGCATGGGCCAGGCCCCGGTGTTTGTCTGCTCACACGAAAATCTCACTTGATGCAAACTATCCTAAACTAATCCATTTCATTATTCAGTATCTCCCGATTCATAAAACTCTTTCTTCAGATGCACTTTCTTCAGTCACGGCTTCTTGGTGTTGTGGTGTGGACAAATTGTCCTTTACCTTCTTAGTCATCGCTGGGCTGCTCTCGAAGCGAATGTCCTCTACCACACCCGCTCTTTATTTCTGTGATTCACTAACGTTTGATTCGGCTCGGAGGAAATGAATTACCGCCATATAAGAGCTCAAAAATAGTGAACTCTGGACCCACGCGAGAAGGCTCCCTGCCCCCCATGCCAAATGCAGAGCCCATGGCCAACTTCAACCCTTAAATGATCTGCCAGGCGAAGAGGGTATCTCGTGGTGAATAAACTGTTATTTCTTGCCATTAGTTCTGTGATCTATACTAATTCTGCTCTGAGGATGCGCTAGCAGGAGGTTCTCGCTGTTGGTTATCAACAATAAGAGTCATTCCGTCTTTTCTTTCACTGTTGACCTAAGCAAGGTTACAAAGAACTCCTGCCTTTTTATCTGTAGTGCCAGCCAATAGTCGTTGAGTTTTATTGTTTATTTTGTATTTCCCTTCTGGGAGAAATTAGGAAAAGAAATAGAAAGGAAAGCAGGCAAACAGAACTTCCTTCATCCGAGACAAAGAACCATGTGTATGGATTTTTCTTTTTCTCACAAGGTTATTAAGCATGGACCTAAATTTACCTGGCTTAATTAATTAGTACCCACTGAGTATCGAATCAACACTGACTCACCATTGTCGTCTTGTAAATTTTATTAGGAAAAAAGTAATTTTCCAGTTGAGTCATCAAATTGAATATGGATAATTGCGCTGCAGTTGACAATAATTGTTTTGACAAAGATTTATGAAATACGTCCAGTTAAGTCATCAGAAACGTGTTTCATTTTAGTGATGTTGTATAACACAAAAGCCCCCCAAAACTGCTAATAAGAGAGTCAGTATTCCTTGAAGTTGCGTGTTACGGTGAAGAAATTTAGAATAAGTTTGAGAAAGAGAAGGTACGTTCTTGTTGTTCCTTGTGTAGTAATTCTGGGTGCCTGGAATTTCAGAAAGGAAAGTCGCTGGTTAGAAGACAATAATCCATCCTATCTGTGTGTAAAGCCATTCCCAAGGGAAGCAGTTACCAAGGTTTTCTTCCACTGTAAGGTTGTACCATTATGAGTCATCAATGGGATGACGTAGTTTTGTGAATGGATGTAGGAGGGGCAGTTAATATTGTCCCACTAATAATTAGGAAGAGTAATGCGTTCAACATTTGTGTGTCGTGTTAACAAAAACCTAGCCTGTAGTGCAGCTTGGTTGTTCTTCTCATTAGCCAAGGTTCACCTCTTATGGTGGTGCTAATAAAAAAGACATGATATTTCAACTCGCAGGCACTCGGTGAATAACACTAAGCCGTGAAGTGAAAATCTCACACCGCGCGGCCGCGGTACTACTGTGGTTTCTTTAATAGTCTCACTTGGTTGGAATTCTCGAGGTGAAGAAGCAGTATTATTTATCATTGATTTTTTTTTTCTTTTTTAGTTAAGGTTCCCTATTGAGTATGATTCTCAAGCTCAGTTTCAGCCTTATTAACAGCTTCATCCCGACCTGCATCTACCTTTAACTGTCCTTGAATTCAGTGTACCATTTCATCCCTGGCACTTCCATAGCTTTTACACACACTTGTTTATTAATCATGTTTCTGCCATTTAAACGTTATAAGCTGTAAAGTATAAAATTCAGTTCTAGGGAGTTATGGGTATAGATTTTTCCCTCCTCTTACCTCGTTCTTTTCTTCTCTGCAGATATAGATAATATTTGGTAAAATTTACCTGGGATAATCCATGAAAATCTCAGTGATCTGTAAATTTACAGTTTATATGAATAAACACAGAAAGGATAAAGGCCTTTCTGCCCTGTCCTATATAATTCAATTTTGATTTATTAGAAAGCATTTTTTTTTCACTAGGCAATTTCTTGCTTCCACAAAAAAATATGTATTTTCTTTCTCTGATGAGTTTATTCTTTACTATTCCTGGAGACAATCAATACTACCAGACACTCTACTCTTCTACATGGTAACCGGCTTTGCTCACTCTGCAACCTCCAGTGAGATTCAGACGTGCCAAGATTTACGTCAAGATCCGAATTAGCTTTAGAAGTTCAAAATGACCGTAATCTGTAGCAATCGGTGCTACACTCAATATGGAACGGTGTCCCTCACGGTCCCTTCTCCTCAAGTTCAGTTATTGCACTTGGGAGTGGTAGCTGTTAGGATGTTGAGAGCCTAGAGCTACCGCATTGTCCTGTATGTTATAGTTCAGCTCCTTCTGTGTGTAATAACAGCTGCTCCAAGAATACACAGAAGCCAATGAAGAGCTTAGGCTTGACCTAACCCAGCAATAGCACAGTACAGGAACTCAATGACAAGCCTTGACCCTAAATGACTGTAAGTTTCATTGTCTTCAAGCCCCTAGTTTCTATGAATTAAGTAGCGTAGTAGTTACCTTTTAGATGTTAACAAAATAGTGGCCACTTAATAAATGATTTATTAAAGTCTCATTTTATTATGACATTTGTTTTGGCATTGATAGTTCATTAATTATCTTCCCATAGCTTTTTACCTAGCAGTTTAGTACTGCTCAGCTAATTATTAATGCATGAAAATGCATATTAAATTACCTCTTTATTAGTGCATTTTTAATTTGACTATTGAAAGCCCTGGGCTTCTTTCATGTAAGATCAATTGCTTTGCATTTTAAAAAAACAGAATACTTAGGTGGAAGTATTGTTTACTCACTACATTATCCTTCTGCCTCCCTTTTCTATGCTTTTAAGTGGTCCTAAGGAAAAGCAAGACAACCATACAAACACCAGACTTGAATCAATCATGCCTATAAAAACTGTGGGCAGTCTCGCAGTCTCTCATATGTGGTGACCTGATGATACCAAGAGAAGTCTTTTCCACCTGAAAAATTGTACATCCACCTCCTGAGTGAGAAGGAAATGTCTGCTGTCATTAGCAAGTCAGTGAGTAGTAGGACTGAGTGTAGTTACAGCTGTTGCTACAAGTAAAATATGCCTGGGCAGGTAGCCCATTAACGTCAATTGACTGACTAAGGCCTCGCCTTTGTTCAAGGTAGCTTGGGGATACCCAGGGACTCCTGTGGGGAAAGAGGAGAATGTCACACTCTAGAAAAGAGACGTAAAAGAGACGCCAAAGTTATTGATCACACATTTTGAAATCAGACCTGGTCCTAGGCTAAGAAGGTCTTAACCATTCAAGGTTTATTATCGTCCTTTTAAAGTAAGCTTTTCTAAAAATGATGAAGTAATTAATATAAGTCAGTTGGACCCTAAAGCAGTGGTGTGTCGTCTTTTATAGTAGCTTAGGGTGTTTCTTAAAGGGTCTATACAGAGATTTGACGTGTGGGCATTTGAGAGAAAAGGAAAGGAAGGAAGAGAGAAGAGAGCAATGCAGTGAAGAATTTGCTGGGTGCTACTTGAGGCATATTTCAAGTTGCCACTTAAACTCCTTTTTCTCTGTGACAGGAGGTGACATAGAACTAATCGGTGCCTTAGCTCTGTATTGACCATGTACTTCATCCAAACAGTGACACATAAAATAACATGTTTAAACCTCTGTTGTTCCCGACGTTCAAACTTGTATTCCCAAGGATGAAGTTAATTTTAAGTCTGTAGTTTCTTGGTCCTAGGGTGATAATTATGAAAGATCAAATGTGAGGGTAGCCTTTGATTGAGGGCAGTTGTGACTAAGAATTTGAACTTCTCTAGTTTCTATTTGATTTGCAGCAAATACTTAATCACTCATCGTTTGTTAATTCATTCACACAAAAGGCTCCTGCTGAATTCTAAATATGGGGATCCCAAAGTAATATGTAAATGTTTGTTTATTTGTCTTTTCCCCCAGTATCGAGGGAACATCTACTGAACATCTACTGAAGACAGTGTATTGGATTAGGACTGTAGCTCAACGGTACAGGACTCACCTAGTACATACAGAGCCCTCGGATCTGAACCTAGCACTAAGAAAAGGGGAAAAATGGTAGATTGGATGAAACTTCACTAGAGAAATTAAAGTAGAATCATTTCAGTGAGAATATTATATTGAAGGCAAACATGTTCATAAAAACATAAAACAAGGCCAAAATTTGATTCTGAATTTACTCAGAAATGAGTCTCTGTGTTTCTAGTATAATAATTGGAGTCTCCCAAACCATTTTATAAAGTATCCATTCTAAGAAAGTCTAAGCCAAAAATTCACAGGTGGTTACAAAGATTAGTGAAAGCAAGATCATGATTTGTTTCATGTAATATTATCACTAAACTATTATAATGCTAAAGATTTAACTTGGTTCAATAGCAGACATCATGCCAATAATTAAAATGAGAAAATCGACTCAACACCAACAGTCGCTGTAAATGAAGGTCGTTTGCATGAGTCGGTACTGAAAGTCAGTAGATGCCATAGAAATACAAAACACAGTTCAGCATCTTGAGAGGAACAAATGAATGCTTTGGATTCACTTAGACCTAGCTTTCAAGCCTAGTCCAATTTGTAAATGAATTAAATTCGTTCCTTGACGGTTTCATACATCAGTATGACGCATTTTGAGTACTCCTTCTGAACCCTCTTTTATCTCCCTCCCAGCCCTACCACCCCCCCACACACACACACACAAGCACACGCCTCATCGCTACAAGCCCCATTCTCATGTTCATGTCCTTTTGTTTTGTGATCCGCTCAGCTTGACCGATAAGCATGGCCGTCTTTGTGACCATGGTTGTGGAGCTCTCACAGGACTAAGTATGTAACTGAAGACAATGACGTTGCTTTTCCCAGAATTGATCAGTAGTCAGTAGTTCAGTGGGGAGGGGGGAGGGGCCAGTGAGTCCCTCTCCTGTCCGTAACAAACTCTTGACAGCTTCATGCAGACACAGTTCAGGCATCCACCAATGCTGTGTATTCATAGGCGGTATCATATGCAAGGGATAGCATTTCAAAGCCCTTCCCTATCTTTCCCCATTTTTTTCTACCCCCCGTCCCCCGGACAGTTTGCTCCGAGCCTTGGTTGGTGGTAGTATAAATGCCCTACTTCAGACTGCACACTCAACTATCCCTGATTCTCAGTAACTTGAATAGCCAGCCATGAGTTTCTGCCTTCACCACCATTCACTGCAAAGAGAAGCTTCTCTGATCAAGGCTGAAGAAAGCATTTGTCTGCAGGTATAAATAAAACTATTTTGAAAAGTTTACTACCCTATCAAGTTAGCTAAATTAGGTTTGAGGTTGTTTGTTTGTTTTTTTTAATTTATTTACAGTACTGGGTATGAATTCATTCCTCTTATGTGGGCCTTAAATCCAGTTTCAGTGTTTGGTTACCCACATGACGGTCATGCCTATATTACATCGGTGGACACACCTTGCCTGGCAGGTTAGTGTTGAAGTTCATGCAGGTCACAGCTGGCGTAGACCAGTGGTACCCTTTCTCCCCCAGCAGCTTGCATTAGCACCTTTGGCTTTAGGAAAGTTATCCAGCAGAGAGGAAGCTTCCAACTCAGTTCTAACTTGATTTCTCAGTATCTTACAGTCAAGGGGCGGCGGCGTCAGCAGTCGGGTCTTACCATCTGGTTTGTGTGAGCAATCATGAGGAATGGTGGAGGCGTGCCTTGACGTTGGCGTCTCTAAGGAGGGCCTCCCTGGCCAACAGCTCCTAAGTGTCAAACCCGGCACTAGAATTTTTGCATCATAACCCATGGCTTCTGGGAGTATCATTATCCAGCCATGCAGGATAGCTCCTTTCAAACTCTTTTTTTCTTTAGCTTAATTTTTTTTTTAATCGGTGTATAAAATACCAGGTTTCCAAGTGGTTTTTTTCATACATTCTTCATTTTGGTTAATCCCACCACCTTGATAATCCTTATTCCCTCCACTGGTAGCCTTCATTTTAATTTTTATTGTTTGCTTATATTTTTGTTTATTGAAAAAGGATCTTGCTGTGTTACCCAGGTATATCTTGAAATCCTAGACTCAAGCGTTCTTCAAGCCTCGGCCTCCCCCATAGCTAGGACTATAGACCTGCCCCATACCTGGCTAATGCTTTTAATCGCCTTCAAATTATTTAAAGCTGAGGGCAATCTTTAATATAATAATATCTACTCAAAGTAGCATTGTATTCAAAAAATAATGTAAGTCAGTCTCCTGGCATATGACTTTTTTTTTTTTAACTAATGACAAAATGAATAGCAGGTGCAAAGGATAAGGGCACCTAATTGGTTAACAAGTGAACAAAAGTAATATGTAACAAAGTAGCTGCTTTGTTTTCCCAGAAGATAAGAAATGTATCTGTCATACCTGGGATATTTATGCCTAACTTTATGCGTGAGGTAGGCCAAGCATAAAATTAAACCGTGATTAATTTTAGTGGAATAAAAAATCTCCTGGCTTTTTCTCTTCTTGTCACTTTGCAAGAAATATGTAGATTTGTTTTAGGCAGAAACCCCAAGTGTCTTAATTTTGGTCTTAAGAAAATAGTCTTCCAATAATAATGAGAGACAACTGTTCGTATGCTTAAAGCATTTAATTAACTAAAATATTAAATATCTGAAGTGAAACAGTAAAAGCCTTGATTGGTGAATTGTCTCTACATCAGTTAGAAGTTAGAACTTAGTTGTAAGTTTTATTTAAGATATGAAAAGCTTTTAATGTGTTTTTGCCTGGTGAAGCTACTGTACAACCAAGTGATAATTTTTTTTTTAATGTACATTGATGTTTTACCTGCATGAGGGTATCGGGTACCCTGAAACTGGAGTTACAGACAGTTGGGAGCTGTCATGTGGCTACTGGGAATTGAACCCAGGTCCTGTGGAAGAACAACCAGTGCCCTTAACCATCTCTCCAGCCTTGATAAAGTTATTTTTTTTAATTTTTATTTATTTATTTGGTTTTTCAAGACAAGATTTCTCAGTGTAGTCTTGGCTGTCCTTGAACTTGCTCTCTAGACCAGGCTGGCCTCCAACTCACAGAGATCCACTTGCCTCTGCCTCCTTAGTGTTGGGATTAAAGACGTGCACCACAACCATGCAGCAAGTAGTGTTTTTATTAGTTGGAATGAACCAGGTTATTTTCAGGAACAAATTAAAATGCTAAGAAAGTATGCACTAGCCATTTACTATAGGCTTAATTCATTTTTGAAATCAGAATTTCCGTAAGTTGTAATAGTGCATATTCTGATAATATTTGATTCTGGATAACCAGTAATTTGTGCAAAATATTCATATCTGGTTAACTAGTTTTCCTAATACCTAGGGAAACAAGTTCTTAATGACTGCTAGCACATTTCTAATCTCCTCTCTCTGAACCTCATCAAAGTAAGAGGTCATGGAAGTCTCTTCCTCGGTCTTAATTAGTGACTGTGACTCAATTGTTATCCTTTTCCCAATATGACCTCCTCATCAAACACTTCTTCCTTGGCAGCCACTGTGTGAGGTGTTCATTCAGCCTTTCCCTTTCCACAGGGTCTGTGAAATTACATCCCTGCCCTCTTTGCGTGAAGGTTGCATGCATGTGTGCACTTAGGTATTTTGTGTGTATGAGTAGTTTATCTCTACTTACGGTGGCTACGTGATTTTTTTTTTTTTTTTTTTTAGAGTATCTTCCTATAGTTAATATTTCTACAATTTTACCACTGTTTTTACCAGAATTTCATTCTCTGGTTTCGTTACCAGTCAGTTTTTTATTACCCTGCCCTAGATAGCTGCATGTTCTTCCTGCCCATCCGTGGTGTGCTCTTACCTGATGGTGTCTTTCTCCTCTACCTTCAAGCCTGAGGAAAAGCCTGTTTTCTGAGAACCCTTTCTTCTTGGCCCATTGGATGAAATTCTTGGACATGCAATTAACCAACTAAGCTTAATAAACTCCATTTGATAAGCCTTCTGATTCTGCCGTGACCCACTTTATGATTTTATACAGTCTCGCCTCATATAAGACCGCTTAAAATGCTTCCACTTGAAACCATCCTGTTCCAGTCACATCCTGAGTAATGTGTTACTGCCACTTTCTGGTCATGGCATGTGGGGCAAAGCTCTGGCTTTGAGACACATCTGGCTTAACATCTCAACCTCTGGTGAACTCCATAACCTTTGCCTTGATCCTCGCAGGCTTTTATCTCTCTCTCTCTTTTTTTTATCAAATAGGATTTATGATGCATCACAAAAGTTTTATAAAGTTTCATTGAAATGTCACATACAGTGATCGTGACTCTTGCTGCTTCCTGTAATTCCTTTCTTCTCCCATGTGTTTAAAACAACTGATTTAGTATTTTCAAAGGCAAGAGGCCACTACCAAGGCAATAAAAGAACCAACAAAGTCATAACCACTACCAAATAAAGATCATGTGGATGAATTAGATAGTAACCACTAATTCCTCAGCTGAACTGAAACAGCTTCTTAGATGAAGGAACTATCCAGTAGATATTATTGTTATTGTTGTTGTTATTATTATTATTATTATTATTATTATTATTATTAAGCTTTTCACAGTGAACCACTGTGGAAAAAATTCATTTTGTTATGGAAGACCTAGAGATAATGTGACTGCTTTGTTAGTATGTTGTGTATGCATGTGTATGTGTATGTATGTGTACTTGGCACTTGTGTGATCTGGTACTTATGAAGGTCAGAGGTCAATGCAACTGTCTTCCTCTGTCATTGTCTTAATGTTGATAGACAAGGCTGGGCCTCCCACTGAACCTGGAGCCCACCGATTTGACAAAACCAACTGTTCAGTGAACCCAGGATCATCCTTTTTCCACCTCCCCAGCACAGGCGTTACAGACACGCGCTACCACCCCCGTCTTTCTGTGTGGGTGACGGGGATCCAACCTCAGATCCCCATGCCTACACAGCACGTACTTTACTGACTGAGCCAACTCCCCAACACCGGGACTGCTTTTGAAAAGATGACTTGTATTCCAGAGCAAATTTCAAAATTGGAATTAATCCTATGGACTATTTTGTTTCACCTTCTCTAGAAACCACTGTGTCTCCGGAAGTTCCTGAGCAATTTTGGAAATTATCATAGTAATATATCAATACATGTTTTGGCCACAGAATCATGTATTGGTAGGACTATTTCCAAAATGAAGCAGTGACGCTATTTCTGAGTTAAAAAGGGTTTTTTTTTGGGGGGGTGGGAGGGGTGGTTGTTTGGGTTTAGTACAGGGTACGAAACCCAAGGCCTGGGCAGGCATGCATTCCCCTACTAAGCTGCATCCTGGGTGGTCTTTAGTCTCCTTATTTTGGGACAAGAACTCCCCAAATTGCCCATGCTTACTTTGGACTCACTCTGTACACCAAGCAAGCCACGAACGTGTGGTCTTTCTGCTCTCGCCTCTGAAATCGCTGGGGCTGCAGGCCTGCACCAGGAGGCCTGGCTGCATCTCTTGATAGAAGCTGTGCTGTCTAATGATTCCTGGGCAGATCGGCGTTTAGTTTGCAAAAATATATCCTGGCCAGGTGTGGTGGCACACGCCTTTCATCCCAACCCTGGTGAGGCAGGAGGGATCTCTGTGAATTCAAGAGCAGAGTGTTCTACATTGCAAGTTCTGGGCCAGTCAAGGCTACATAGTAAGACCCTGCGTCCAAACAAACAAAGTGTGTGTGTGTGTGTGTGTGTGTGTGTGTGTGTGTGTGTGTGTGTGTGTGTTCTCAAGACTTATACAAGGTGTGGCTTTTACAGACTAGATAATATTCTGCTCTCTTTGGTGTGTGTGTGTGTGTGTGTGTGTGTGTGTGTGTGTGTGTGTGTGTGTGTGTGTTTAGTATCATATTGATGATAATGGTCAAATAGTAAGGTCAGAAATGTGACCCTCATCCCGTTTGTAGATTTATCTCATTTTGGAGGTTTCTAGTGCTGAATAATTTGCTGTAGGTAGATGCCTGGCCTGCATATGGCTAAAAGCAATTTCCGAGACCACACTGCAACCCACCCCAAAAGATTTTGAAAAAATCTTGTGCTAAATGACACACTCACAAACCACAGATACTAAAAGGTGAGGGTATCATGGCCCACCCCCTACGCTCAGCCTCCTCCCATGATGCCTATTATACCTGAGAGCTTTCCTACCTCAAAGAATTGAAGGGGTTATGGAGGAGGGGGGTACACAGTGGCCAGTACGCAAGGTGGACACACGACAACCTGTAAAATGAACAAACCAATACAAACTTCAAAGTTAAGTCTAAAATAAATAAGTACAAGTAGAATTAGCAAGAATGTTTAGTCCTTAACATATTTCGGGGAACAAAACACCCTCATTTTTGCCCCTGCTTTTGAATCTGAATTTAGTAGATCATCGAATTCACACGGGATTTTGCGAAGTTTAAATATAATCTCATTTCCTGTAGCTTAGTTGGCAGCTAGGTGTGAAGAAAAGCCTTGCTTTCACCCACCCCACTCTTGAAACTATTCATTTCCTGTTGAGTTGTGTGTGTGTGTGTGTGTGTGTGTGTGTGTGTGTGTGTGTGTGTGTGTGTGTGTGTGCAGTGTCATGTACGGATCAGATTGGTCCATACTGAGGCGCTGTCGACATATCCTGCAATCCAGAATTGTCCTTATTCCTCAAAAGCCTCACTTCCATACCTGAAAAAACCCTTCCCTTCCCCTATCCTGAACTTCCATTTCGAGTGCACTGAAAGAACTTTTCTGATCAATTTTAAGCATAGATGATGACTGTGCAATAATTAAATGAGTTGATAATTGGTGGAGCACATAATACATTTGAAGATTTTTTTTATTTTCATTTTAACACATTCGGCCCATGATAACCATCAGTAGTAGGTGTAATTGATAGAGTAAACATAAAGATATCTATAATACAGATTCATGTGCTGGATATCATGGTTATACTATTAAAATCACTGACATAAGAAGCAAATTCTCTTCGTCTGTTTGAGCCTTACTAATAGTAGTATGAAAAATAACTTTTTACCTTTCCCAAACGAAATTTGTGACACCCGCACGCTTGCGTACAGCACCCCTAACTATTCTAAACCATGATGAAGATGCTGTGCTTCCTGGGATAGCCCTACACTTTCTGTTTTATTTAGTTTATGGGTTTTGTTTGTTTGTTGTTTGTTTTTTTGAGGCAGGGTGTCATCATGTAGCCAAGGCTAGCTTACAGCTGTACTTCTGCCTCAACCTCCCAAGTCCCGTGATGATAGATGCAGGCCTCCTTACCTTCATTCAGCCCCATACGGTTTGTACAGCTATGGTTATATTTAAACATAATTTTAGGTAGCTCTGTTTACCTAGGAGTATTAAAAAAAGTTCAAGGTGGTAAAACACTTCCTGGTACTGTCACCAGTCACCTTCACGTGGTCTAAAGTTATCCCTCCCGGTTTCAGAGGTCGGCCCCCACGCAATGATGACGTCACCAGGAGTATATGTCCATATTCAGTATAACTGCATATTAGTGTGGAATCAGTTGCTAATATTTTTATCCAAAATATCAAGAGCGTTTATCTCAAACCATTTTTTTGGTACAACTGCTAATAATTCATCTTAATTCAGGTTGCAGTAATGAAATTATCTTGTTTATAAGCTTTTCATTTAAGACATTTTTCTTCCTGGGATCACCTCCCAGTGTGAAAGCTGTCCAAAGATAATAGCACATCAATTCAGAAGTGAAATACATTTGAGATCCCAACATGCTCTCAGCATGAAGGGGTCGTTTATCTGTATCACTCACATACCATGTCACAGCTAGAATCCTTACATAGTTGTTCTTTTGTTTTAATGTCAAAATATAGAATTTACATCCTTAGACTGACTACTTCCTTGGGAGATGTTTAATTTTCTTGTCTAAAATACTTTTATTTAAAGTTTGTAACAAAATTAGCTTTCTAAGTAAGAGACAGTTTAGAATGTAAATATTTCTGTTTTATAGTTGTATAGCATATTACTGATGGTAAGTTTTATAATTAAATTTACTACAATATTACCCTTTTATGAGCACCAAAATAATCCATTTTGAACAAGCTAGTTCTTAGAATATTTACATGGGCCTACTCATGCACAAATCCGGATTTTTTTTTTTTATTTTTTAGAATCATCATTTTAAAAATTAACATAGTAAATGGTCAGGACACAACCAACCATCTGGGGGCTACCATTTACTAACCACACACCAAGAGTGTCTGGTGATTTCTGAACTGTTTTGTCTTCTCAGCTAAGCCTGGAGACTGGTCTTTCAGTTTTGAGGTCCCACCTGCTAATTTGTGCTCTTAGTTCGAGCTCGCATCCAGCGCTGCCTCTGCTGCACTGCTGGTTGAGGAACTCTGTCTCAAACTCCTGTTCTGTCCACTTTCAACTCTCCCCTTAGCAGTGAAGCACTCCGAGGCATCTCCTGCTTCCACCCTGGGAAGCATGTTTTAAGAGAAATTCTAAAGGATCAAAGAAAAGATTTGAACAGTAATAGTAAGAATTCACTGTGGGTTTTTCTTTTTCAATTATGTTGGCGTTCGGTTCCCTCTGAACTTGAGTGACAGAATTTTTTTCAGTGGCTTGTTTTGTAGATCAGAAGGGGCCCCTGCTGTGACCTTTGCCAGGGTGTGGTAGTGCAACCTTGGTGGTCGGCCCTGGGAAGATGGCCTTGCTTGCCAGCTCTTTGTCCTCACCGGTTTCAAAGAAGGAGAAAAACTAGGAGAAGGCAGAACTGTTTTCCCAGAAAGCAGGTTATAAAGGAAACAAGGACACTGGGTTTGTTTGGATGGATGCATACAAAGTGGCTTTAAAATATTTGTAATTGAATTTGCCAGAAGAGTCTCTGCTAGTAGGGAAAAATAAATACATTTTAGTGTCAGCTATTCATTGACAAACTTTTTAGGGGAAAAAAATACATTAAGAATATTCCAAACAGAAAAAAAACGGGAATAGTATTATGTTCTCAGTCAGTGCAGCAAAGCATCATGGGAAGTTTATACATCTATAGTGAATTGTTACCTGGCCTTATCCAGTGTTCAGAAATCTAAGTGTTAAATTGAAGAAGAATGGATATCTGCCTAATGAAGGTTCTAGGGAAATAAGAAGTGCCGATGGTGGATGTTTCAGAAGTGTGTGGAAACAGATCCTAGAGAAATAAGACTAGAAAACGGAATGCTTGCAAGCGCCCCAATCATTTTTTAAAGTTAGGTGCCTCAACATGGTAGATGTTTAACAATAGCAATGACCTTAGAAATAGTCAGTAATTAGGGCAGAGTTCTTAAAAGAGGAACCCAAAGGTGTAATGCAATAAAATAAGAAATTGAAAGATGTTGAAGGTTAAAAAAAAGGAAACAAAAAAACTGAAAATACTATGGCATGAAACAGTAAAAGATATTTAAGCTTATCCAGGTCTGATGGATTGAGCCTTGGATTATACAAATTTCATTTGTTCTAAGTTAACTACTTAGAGTACACCATGAGCAGTGACTTTCTAAGCTAGGGTCTTTTGAATTGATTTGCTCCTGTTGTACGGTCTTGATAGGAATGTCCAAGGTAAATTTAAGCTAACAAACCATACATTAATGCCTTGCTGCCATGGTTCTTACAATGTTGTCATCATCCCTTGAAGTTCCGTTCCACCCACACCAGTTATGCTTTGACAAGCCCACAAGGACATTGTTGTACAAGCCAAGTTTGAAAGGCACCAGTTTAAGTTATGGAGTGGTCTCTTGCACCATGTTGCTCATCTTGGTGGCCTGTCCCCTACTACAGAAGTTCACAAGCTCTGCTCATACATGTGACTCAGCAGTCTGTCCCTGTTTTCCTTGTGTCGAGGACAGACAGCTGTGGCATGCCTTTGCAGTGATAGGCAGGTGTGGGCTTTGGACCATGTGTGCAACTGGTTCTTGGGTCCTTTAGTTCAGGGATGTCACAGAGTTTCAGGGCCGGCATCCTCAGGTGATAGATTTATTTCCCAACCTCTTGATAAAAGTCATTGTAAGTAATTGTACTGAGCATCTCTGGGTATGCATAGAGAATAAGTTGCTTAAAGGTAAGAAAAATATACGGCTTTAAATAACGACGAATCACTTTCAGGAGCTAATGAGGTAACTCAGTGATTAAAATGCTTACCACACATGAGTGAGGAGGACCTGAGTTCAGTCCTTCACATCCCTGAGGAGAACTGGGTGGAACAGGGCCTACATATGATCCCCATGCTGAGAGGCTGAGAAAGTTGGGTCAGCCTGGCATGGCCGGCCCTAGGTCCCAGTGAGAGATAACCATCTCAAAACACAAGGTAGATGACTCCTGAGGCATGGCACCAAGGTTGACCTCCCGCAACGCATGGCTGCACACACGAATGTATGTTCACGCATGCCTGCACATACACACAAAATGGATGGTTTTCTCTATGTTACTTTCTTTAGTTTCTGTTTATTTATCATCCGTAAGAATTTAGTATTTCTCCGCCTCGTTATACAAGGCCCTGTTCCTTTTTCAGCTTTTAATCAATTATGAACATGTTAAATATACACCTGGCGGGTAATTCTGTTGGATTTGTGATGTAAAATGTAATGTGAAATTTGGAACTTGATAGTGAAAAATTTAAAGACTAGGGAACAGGTGTTAAGTGTTCAGAAGGCTTAGGTCACAGTTCACATCATCTCTCAGGTATAATTCATTTCAAATACATGCTCACAAACTGTTTTTGTCTAAATACTCTTTCTGCAGTACTTGATAAAGACTTGAAGACCACAAATAATTAAATGAGTGACACAGAGCCCAGCAACAGTGAGATGTTAGGTATTTTCATCTGTTGGAAAAGTACCATAAAATGAATCCCAAGAAGCTGGGCCATTGTTTTGACACCAAGTGGAATTAAACTATTTTGAACTCAGGAGCTAATTTTAGCTTCCTTGCATTTCCAGGTAAATTTAATCCACAAGTATGGGATTCATTTGCTTTAGATCTGAAAATGTCATTTTGGGAAAGGCGTTTGATGTTCAGGAAATCTTGTGAGACCTTTAATAAGCCTCTTAAATCCAGAGAGTTATGTTTTGCCGCAAGGAAGAGGAACCTATGCCTTGAGTTTTTCTTACCTCTTAAATGAAAACTTTGGGCCTTGAGAAGATGGCGCATCTGGCCAAATGCAGCCAGACTCATTGGCATGTTGAGGAAATCAGAGTGTCTAATGTGAAGAAATAGAAATCAGTGTATGTCTTGGGAGCTTCATACATGTTCTCCTACAAAGGTCAATGAGAGCAGGGCAATAGCACATTTTCTTTAAACAATTTCATGTAGATCACCCTCTTTGGAAGAAATAATCAATGGAGGCTGTGCAGTAGGGAAGTGTGCTCCATAGTGTACAACAGATGTACACTATACAGTAGTGTGCAATACAATAGAAATATGTTCCAGGGCTCTGTGTCATTAATAAAGCCTTCTAGTGTGCCTTAGGGACAGGAGCCGAACACCAGCTGCCATACCCTTTATTCTGATCATTTCCATTGTTAATCTCTAAAAAGGTTTTTAATACAGTACAAAACGCTGAAGAAAACAAACTGTTTGCTATGAAGATAATATACACATAGGTAGCTAAGCGAATTAAAATTTCATTCAGTAGTTGCACACTGTCTGTTCGACTTTTTTATTTTCTCTCCTAATCTCCCAGTGAGGAAATGACTCAGATGACTTGGAAGAAATCTGCCACATGTTTTCCAGCGGTGTTTTTCATTTGGGTGCCTGAAATTTCTAAGTTCTTAAGCCATTTACTTCATATTAGAGGAATAACATGATTCTATTAATCCTCTGAACAAAGTATAACTATTAACCCATTTTTCTTTTCTTAGTGACTCATGAGTGTGTGATAACTTCCATAATTTCATACTTCGGAACTAAGTATTGATTTATTGATATTATATGTGATACAGTTTAGAAAGGTACATTTAGCATACCCCAAATATATCGCCACTAAAAAAATCTCTTGGTGGTAAGTTGTGTGATTATTAACTAGAAAGACAGACATCGAAAGTGAAGGGTTACTGCGGAACGGCACAGACCTGCTCAGACATGGGATAAAAAGCAAAATAAGGAGCATGTGGTTAGGCCTGGGATAAGAGTAGAAAGAAAAGATGGCTGTACATGGGGAAGTGAGTTTGGATCCCCAGCACTCAGGTTAAAAAGCTGGGTGTGGCAGTGCCCGCCTATAACCCCAGCCCAGGGAGGCAGAGGAAAGAAGGTGTGGTGTGTCATGGGCGTGGGTACGGATTGGCCACCCAGTCTAACCAGTCGGTGAGTTCTGGGTTCAGTGAGTGACCCTGTCTCACAAAGTAAGGTGGAGAGCAGAGGGAGAGGACATCTGCACAGGCACACGCACACATGTGCATACAGCGCACACACACACACACACACACAAGCACACAGTGGGACAGGGAGGTGAAGAGACTGAACTTACCCACTTGGACAAAAAGAAAGGAAAAAACCCGCTGTGAAGGAAAGCCTGCGGGTCCTCTGACAGTTTGAATACCCAGGGTGGACGAAGGGGTCAGGCAGGCAGGAAGAGTAATTGGAAATTATCAAAGATCCTCAGAGAGACACGAAGACTAAAGTTACTAAGCAATGACCAAGAAGTCAGGAAATGGGGACAACCAGAAATAAGAGGAAATCCAGGCTTTGTCCCTGGTAACTTCATAGTTGTGACGTGACCCATACACAGACTCATCACAGACTCCATTAAAAATACAAACTAGAACACAAGAGTTGTAAAGGTCGGTCCAAAGGCACATCAACAAAGAACCAGATCTTTCCATTTCCAGAGACAAAAGAGCAAGCTTTAATTGTGCTGCAGATCGAGTAATCCTTGCCATTTGTGCAGGCTGCTCAGAGTTCCAAGTTAATGAGGCACCCGAGCTCTGCCTTTCCTGTCCCTTGCTGTTGTTGTTGTTAAACAGAAGCCCCCTCCCCTCCCGATTCCAAAGCCACAAAGCAACTGTTAGTGTTCGGTGACCTTCCGCACCAGCTGTCTTTGGGGCTTTGAAATTGATTTTCCTCATCTCGGGCTCTGATAGTCTGTCTTCAAGTGTGCTTCTCCAGGCCCGCTGCCAGAGTGAAAACAGGGGTGCAAATAACTGAGGAACTGGAGGCAGGCCTCACACAGGGCATCATTAGAGACATCAGAGCAAAGTCAGGCCGTTGAAAAAGCAGCCACTGCTGCTGCTTTATAGCTAAATACAATGGGGGGTGGGAGCGGGATTCTCACGTGAGTTACTGCTTCTTTTCCATTCCCAAATATGGTTCGAAGAGTAAAGAAAAATTCAGTCTTTATTCTACAAACCTCATAGGGAAGCCAGGTCAAAAACATGGTGGTGGTGGTGGTGGTGGTGGTGGTGGTGGTGGTGGTGGTGGTGGTGGTGGTGTTTCAATAGTAATGTTTTGCAGAATTTTTTTATATGTGAGAAGCACATTCTCATAGCTGAATGGCCTGGCCAGGAGCTGTAGGATGAGAAGCTAATGGCGTGCAGAAACAGGCCTCATGGAGAATTAGGTGATAAGATGGCTTTTACTTATGGGAAGTCATCATGCATGCTTTGTGTAGCTGAATTTCAATATTCATGAAATATTTGCGGAGTTTGAAACATAAAGGAAGTGCTATACCGAACCTTAGGGAAAGTGCAAATGGGTTTAAAGGGCTGTACTGATGGTACCATAAACCTCACAGTGTTGCCTCTTTTATATAGTGCAATGGTAAAGGCGTTGTTGTCTTTCAAAGGATGACATTCTGTCCAAACCTCCACATTAGCCCAGGTCTGCCCGATGTGGAGCCACATGTCTGTCCTCTGCTATAGCAAAGACATAGACATGGGCTTTTCCTTCTCTGCCTAAGAACTTGTACATGTATGTTTTACCGTGTCTATTTTCAGGCTTAATTTGACCTGAAGGGGTCAGTCAGCGTGCAAATGGTGATTTTGAAGTAAACCGAATTAAACCTTTCCTGATTCTTAACTACATATTAGAAAGGTATCCTAAAAACCCGACTGCCCATGATTTTAAATGTAAGACACGGGTGAGGTACTTTTTTTTCAATACTTTCTAAACTTGGGCATCAATTATACTCTATGCTGCCCATGCCCTATGTCTCTTCTAATACTCATTTAGGTGGATAAGGAGAAAATACCTCACTCCAGGGAGTAAAGGTAACTCCCCCCTCCCAAAAAATTAATACTTTCTCTTGCAGTGGACAAAACAAAAGTATGCATTTAATAAACTGGAAACCCTTTGAAGGAAATGGGTTTTCGGTTCCATGAATATTGATCGGTAATGTCGCCGCGGATCGAACCTGAAACTTTTATGTCTGTTTAGACACATGCTGTTCCACTGAAGTACACCCCTGGGTCCTACATTTGTGTTTTTAGTAATATATCAAAGTTGCATTTTTGTTCGCTAAAGAAAATAATTTCGTGTCAATTTAAAGCTAGTACTTGAAAGAGTTCCTTGCCAGAACCTGCAGTCATGGTGTGTACTGAGATCTCGGGTTTGCAAACAGAGACAGAGACGTCTGATTTGAAGTCAGCATCTAGTAAAAACTCATCATCTCATCATGTGTATAGATATTCACATTTCTAGTGTCCAGCCTTGAGGGCTAAGGTCGTGGTCTTGAGAATCTCAGAGTCCGGTTCAAATCCCATCTCTCATTAAGAAATTATTCAGACCACTTCCTATTAGTCAGTGTTCCGTTGCTGTGACAACATGTCGGAGGCAGCCAAAGGCGCAAATGGTTCATTTGAGCTGAGGATTTGAGTCTCCCATGGCCTGCTCTGTTGCTTCTAGGCGTGTGGCAAAGCCGAAATACCATGCTAGGGAGGATGGAGAGGAGTAATGTTCTTACCTCATCGTAGCCAAGAAGTGGGAAGCGGAGGTGCAGGAAGGGATGAAAGGAGAGAGAATGGCGGCGGGGGCGGGGCAAAGGAATGACCCCAAAGACCTCCTTGCTTCAAGTAGACTTCACCCCTCCAGTTTTCACCACTGCCAATAATGCCATCATATTCTGACTCCATCATTGGATTGAAACCCTGATGAGTTTAGTAATCATGTGGCCGCCACGCTGGGTAAATTCCACTCACTAAAACCAGCCATCCTGTTGCGTTCCTAGAGACTGCCAACCCCTCAAATAGGTCCCTTTTCTTTTCTAAGCAGTAATATGCCTAAAATCATGAGCTTGTTCCCTCCTGTCCAACACTCGTGGGCACTTGCGATGGCTGAAGTATTTTAGAGTCTTCTACAGTCAATTTAAATCTCACAAGTCCTATGACAAAAAAACTACACAGAGAGGTTAAGGAAGCTTTCTAAAGGCACATACCTAGTGAATAGGAAAGAAGATTTTAAATGTTAGCCGTCAAGCTTCCCAGGTCTCTGCTATACCTGTTCGATATATTTAGCCTTTTTTAAATACGCAGTAAGTGTATGAGTGTTAAAATGGAAAATACTTAGCGATGAACCCCATAAATGCATCTCACATAAAGGCTATACCATACTATGGCAGAGAATGAAAGGACCCTTTTAACCTCTTGAATGTAAAAAATTATAGCCTGCTGACTGCATTGGACATCTTAGAATAGGATGTAATAATAGTTCGTGTTAGGGCTGGGATGTGAGCAGTATTATCATGCGAAATGAAAGCCATGAAACACCGAGTGTTTTTAAATTTGAACACTTTTTTATTGTTAACAAGAATCTAAGAGAACATGAAGCGGAGATGATCATGTGGTGGGGAGTGGATACAGGCAGAGTTGAAGGGGGGATGGGGGACTGATGTGGTCAAAATATATTGCGTACATGTATGAAAGTCTCTAAGATTGAATAAAAAAGTAAAAATAAAAGAGTCTTAGACTTGGTCACCTTTCCAAAGAGTTTCTTACTCCATGGCTTTGTCATCTGGTCCTTAAATTCCTGCTTCAACATTCCTAAGCTGCAATTTGGGGGCCGTTTGCCCATTGTGTAGTTCAGTGAGAGAATCTGTCTCTGTATGATCTAGAAGCTGTTTCGCCAACCGAGAGTCTGTCTCTGTGCGATCTAGAAGCTGTTTCGCTGACCTCGTCATTTATTTAGGTTAGGTTTTAAACTATATTCTCGTCATTTATTTAGGTTAGGTTTTAAACTATATTCTGTGAGTTTCTCCCTCCCCCAGCCCCCACAAGATTTACCTTGCTGATTGCATTTGACACCTGCTGAAAATAAAATAGTTGACAAGCTCAGAGACTTGACCAGCTGCCCTTTTCAAGCTTAAGAGTCCTCAGCAATGGGGCCCGGGGGGAGGGGGGAGCTAGAATGAGAACACTTCCGGTGAGGCAGCACACCATTGGTGGGACATGGGCACATGCTCATACGTGAGCACACATTCTCCTGGAATGCGCATACACGCACAGCTGTGACCTAGGACCAACTTTATAATATGAATTATGAAGAACTACTCATGAGGCCATTCATCATTGTGCGAGTCAGTCAGTTCTCACCTTTCACTATGTGTGGGTTCCGAGGATGTTCCAGCATGCTTACATTCAGGAGACAGTGTGGCTAGGGTCATTCCATCGTCTCTCAAGATGGCTCCTTGAAACCATAGGGATTACCTGTGTGCATATGCCCCGCCATACACTATCGAAATCATTCTCAAGTCACTTTCATGATATAGCTCTTAAACTAAAACATTGCCTTAAATTTTAACTTTTAAAATCAGATGAGGGCCGGTGAGATGGATCATCAGGTAAGGATGCCTGCTGCCAAGCCGAACAACCTACATGACATTGTTGGAGCCCCCACAGTGAAAGGCGAGAACTGACCCACACAAGCTGTCTTCCATACATGCTCCATGGCATGCCTGCATGTGTTCATACACACACACACACACACACACACACACACACACACACACCAAACAAATAAATAAATAGATGTAAAAAATAAATACATGAACCAGGGCTTGGGGTGTAGTTCCGCTGGTAGAGTGCTTGCCCAGCATGTGTGAGGCCTTGGGTTTGATGTCATGTACCTCATCAACTTGAGGTGATGTGGCACACCCACCTACAATCCCAACTCAAGAGGTCGAGCAGGAAGGTCCGGAGTTCAAGGTCATCTTCAGTTACATAGTGAGTTCCAAGCCAGCCTGCCTTACCTGAGACCTTATCTCAAAACAAAATATGTGAGGTAGATGAAAGGAAGGAAGGGACAGAAAGAGAGAGAGACTAGGCTGACTCCGCAAGGGCCACAGAAGAGAGTTAGTCCCTGTGCGTCTGTCCTTTGTCGTGTGTTAACATATTCCCCACATGGCCGTGTCTTACAATGATATTCTCCCTTTCCACAGGCATTTCCTATTCAAAACAGGGACAGGGACGACGCCACTGTTCAGTACGGCAACCCCGGGTTACACGATGGCATCTGGCTCTGTTTACTCGCCGCCTACCCGGCCACTTCCTCGAAACACCCTCTCCAGAAGTGCTTTTAAATTCAAGAAGTCATCCAGGTACTGCAGCTGGAGGTGCACGGCGCTGTGTGCTGTAGGGGTCTCGGTGCTCCTGGCCATACTCCTGTCCTATTTCATAGGTAAGACCAAGGCTGGAAACCGTCTGGCCTGTCGGCTGCGGCACGGTAGTGTTGTGTCATTCGTTTTGTCTATTGATTTGGGTCTAGAGTCTCTTATGAGGTATTATCTTGTCAAGTCATTGTTGATGACCTGGTAGAAATCAGGACATTTTTAAGTCATTTCAGTAGATGTGATAAGTAGAAAAACAGACGTGGTGGACAGTTCATTTCCATAAGTGCTAACTGTACTCTTGGATATCGGTGTGATTGTATGTTTGTTATTGATGCCATCACTCATAAAATATTGGTGACTATGACATATCCTACATACAAAATCATTCATGGACTTGGAGGATTCAGTACTATGTAGGAATCTCCTTCAATCCATGCTCAGTAATTAGGGACTCTCTGCTGTCCGTGGTATTACGTGTCTTCCAGTGAACTCAGCTGTCTACATGTAAACCTCATCACTCCGGACTATTATCTTCTGTTCAGGAACACTCCAGAGAACTGAGCCTCTTCAAGTAATGAACGGTTACACACTCGCTCATATATGTGAGGTTTTCACCTCTTCTAGTGCATTCCTCATGATTGTCACTTAGATTAACTATTTTACAATGTATTTGGGCATTTATACTGCTGGCAATGGCTTCCATAAATGTCAAAAAGACTACATGTATTTTGATCGGCCTCTATGGAAAGGGAAAAGGCCTCCGCATTGAAATGCTAATGGTACCCACTAAGATAAATCACAGGCTCTGTGGTTTATACACCAAGAGCAAGAGCCAGTGATACATCCCCAAGTTTACAAAGCAATTTGTGATGCCCCATGAAATTCTATCACTAAAGACGAGTATCCCAGAGCTCTGTATAGGATGCTGTATGCTCTTACAGAGGGCCTTCTCCCTGCCAGTCCCTGCAATACTCCTCAGATATAAATTATGTGCTTTGGAATGTGAAGTAACCGTCTTGAGTCTCCGTGGTTAATGGAAATGCAGAACTATAGAGCATGGAAGAACTTCGGAGATAATTGAGTCAGGGATGGCCGCCGTGTGGCATGTTATGGACTGTTATTTCGAATTCTTGGACCGTGGATGACATCACTAATGATTCGGAGCTCAGTTTCACTCTGAACATGGAGACATCCTCATTATCCTCATCAGAATGCTCAGACAAGCCTCCAACAGTCACTACCCATCAATCAGAGGAAAGCCAGATGAAATCCATCCATCATTTTTTTTTTTATCTAAGTTTACTTCCTCCTCCTCCTAAGATAGTCAGGCCAGGTACCATACCATCGCAATCTCACACCCTGGTGCATCACTGTGCTTGTGATGCTCTCAGGTTCCTGGCAGCATCAGTATTCAGGGTTAATTTCTAGTACTCAATTAGAAAATACCCTGGCCATTAAGAGAATCCTCTCTAGTTAGCTGTATAAATTATTTGTAGCTGTCAGAAGTGTGCCGCTGAAGAATTTTAAATGAATTCGAAATGTGCGAGTCTTAAGTGGAACGTGATCAATTACCCATGTGTGTTTGTAGGGGATTTTTTTTTTTTTTTTAAACATGGTGCATGGCAGACAGATGCTGTGGCAGGGCTGGGATTTGCAGTTGGGCTGACCAGTTCTGTGTCTGTGGTGATTGGCAAGCGTCTATCCTTGCAGTGGTTTGGAGGTCAGCCCTACATGATCTTATTTTATTTTGTAGTGTGGTGTCAATAGTGTGACAGTGCATGGCTGCCACTTGTGTTCTTTCTAAAGGATCCTTTAGTGAATATAATTATCAGACTTCTAAATGAAACCTCAAAAATTTCCTCTTTTTTGCATTGCATGATTCATTAGTCAGTCATCAACATCCTCCTTTAGATACAAAGTATCAAAAGAAGATACTCGGGTACCATTAATGCGCCCTTTTCCCTTCCCTTTTGATTTTCTCCACCTGGAAACATGAAAAACGCATAGCCAAAACACTCATGTCTTCCTTTGAGTTCCATACAGGTGTTTGCAGGACATTTGTTTGGATTGCATTAATGTCGTGGGAAGGGAGGAGATAAGATTCCAATGGTACCTAGCAAAAATTACTTAAGTCATCAGAAAATCTGCTTAGAGTTTCCATCGACTTTTCTGTATGTAAATGAGGATTATAATAACACGGCTGTTTGTAAATCAGATAAAGCATTTTGTTTCTTCATCGGTCTGGGCGATAAATCTTTTTTGATTAAAGATGTTGCCTTCCCCCCCCCCCCTTTGAAAAGAGAACAGACCACTTCTCTCAAGGAAGGTTATCCTTGGCTAGTAAGTGTGCCTATAAAGCAGAGAGAGAACAGAGCAGAGAGGAGAGAGAGGTGATGCCTGCCTGCCTGGCCAGGTCAGTCTGATAAAGCACAGCATCACTAGGGAGACAGTATCATCCTCAGCTCTACTTCACCCCATTCATAGAAATGACCCCATCTAAGGACCTTGTTCTTGTCTCTCAGGTTGATTGTTAATATGAAGCAAATGCTTAAGAAATGAGGGGTTGCCGGGCGGTGGTGGCGCACGCCTTTAATCCCAGCACTCGGGAGGCAGAGCCAGGCGGATCTCTGTGAGTTCGAGGCCAGCCTGGGCTACCAAGTGAGTTCCAGGAAAAGGCGCAAAGCTACACAAGAGAAACCCTGTCTCGAAAAACCAAAAAAAAAAAAAAAAAAGAAATGAGGGGTTTTAAAAAAAATAAAGCTGAAGGAATTATTCCGGAATATTCAAGAATGTTCTTTGTACCTCCCAGTGCGATAATGGAAAGTTAGGAGAATGTGTCTGTCCCCTGCCTCTTTCCTGAGGTGAAGTCTCGGGATGGTCAGGGTGGAGAACTTCTAAAAGACAGGGAGGAGGGGAGAGACACACAGACTTGGTTGATTGTTTTTAACCTGTTTCTCTCAAAACTTCAAAGAAGACAGAAAGACCCACGGAGAAGGTGAAAATTAATTGCAATCGTAGGACGCCACTCTGGAGCTCTTAGGTAGGGAGAGGGGCTTGCTGCTGAGTCCAGCGGTCTGTGTGATCCTGGGCACACAGTGGGAGGAGAGAACCGAACCGGCTCTCACGGTACCCCGGTACCGCGCATGCCTGCAGCTTGAGATTCGGGCGGAACGCCGATTTTCCCCAGTCTTCCCGCAATTATTTGCTGGGTCCTGTCTAAATCATTTTATTTATTGGCTACTCGTTCGTTACTCAGTCCCCAAAACGCAGTGACTGTTCTGTGCGTGTGACAATGGACTTGTTCATGTATCCATGCGTGCTCATTTCATCAAATTGTTTTTATCAGCGGGAATCCGTTGAAGGAAGTTGCTGCACAGGTGCACTGCGAAGGAAGGCAGGCGCACTCTGAGCTTTGCAAGCCACGTTAATGCCACTGTCATTTGCATAAGCGCCTATGCTGCAGACAACTTTGTATTTCGTTATTATTTTTAACCATTGCCAATCTCTTCGATTAAACTTGTTTTTGTTTTAATGTATTACAACTAATTGGAGATTTTTTTTCTGTATATTTTTTATGTGTATGTATTTTTATTTCGTGGGAGTGTGGCATGCACACGCCACAGCGTGTGTGTGTGTGTGTGTGTGTGTGTGTGTGTGTGTGTGTGTGTGTGTGTGTGTAGGTCAGAGGACAAATTTCGGGAGTCAGTTCTGTCCTTTGGGTGTGTTGCAGGGCTCAAGCAGATGTCAGGGTAGAGGCAGCGAGCACCTCTTTCCGCTGAGTCACCTCACTGGCCTTCTGTGTGTGTGTGTGTGTGTGTGTGTGTGTGTGTGTGTGTGTGCGTGCGCGTGTGTGTGTGCGTGTGTGTGCATGCGTGCGTGCGTGTCTGTGTGTACGCGTATGCGTGCGTGTGTGTCTGCGTGTGCTTGCGCGCGCGCGCGCGTGTGTGTGTGTGTGTGTGTGTGTGTGTGTGTGTGTGTGTGTGTCTGCATGTGTTGAGGGCAGTTAGGATCTTGCTCTATACCTCTGGCTGGTGGGATACTAGCTCTGTAGAGTAGGCTGGCCTCAAACTCACAGCAATCCACCTGCTTCCCCCTCCTGAATATTGAGATTACAGGAGTGATCCACCACTGTGGATCTGGTTGTGTGTGTGTGTGTGTGTGTGTGTGTGTGTGTGTGTGTGTGTGTGTGTTTTAACTTGAAGCAGCAGTTATTAAAGATGTGAATATTTTGCCCTCTACGTTAAATATTTTTATAGCATTAGTAATTTCATTGTTGATTAGATATACCAATTTTCCTTGCAATTTATAGCTTTCACACTGTACCTGTAAAGTCTATATTTAATCTGAGTAGCATTCTAAAAATACTCTTAAATTTATTCAGGAGCTTCGTTAATTTTGGTTGGTGCTAAGTGTAGATCCACAGCATCCTTGCCTACTAGGCAAGGACCCTACCCGTGGCCTGCAAACGCTCAACTGTTGAGCGCCACCCCAGTTCCTCAATAACCGTTTTAAATCTGTGTTTTACTATATCCACCGGTAGTTATTAAGGGTCTGAGTTGGCTCATCATTCTAGAAACTCGGAATCAAGATAATCAAGCTGTGTGGAAATCATACCTTTAACATTACATACTTTCCTAACACTCGATGGCTAAATAACAAAAAAAAAGCAAACACCGAAAATACATAGCTTTAGCTAAAATATTGAACCAAAAACTTTATGTAACCAGGTTTTTTTATTTGCCAGTGTGTGGGAGGAGTGATATATATCTATATGGTCACACATTACATGTGTGTATCTGTGCACGTGGAGTCCACATGACTTCATCTGTTACTCTCCACTTTATTTTTTGAGACAGGGCCTCTTGCTGAGCCTGGAGCTAGCTCACTGTACTGGCCAGGAAGATCCAAGTATTTGCCTGTCTCTGACTCCCCAGCACTGGGATTACGGACATTGTGCCACCACACCCCGCATGTCACATGGGTCCTGGTGATCTGAACTCAGCTCCTCATGCTCACACAGCAGGCACTGTATTGACAGAACCATCTCCCCAGACCACTGGGCCAGCATGTTTTCATGAACTGGAGCTTGAGAGATGGCATGGCGGGGCTGCCTGATGTTCACGAGAGGTCAGGGAAGAGAGGCATATAAAGAGGAGCTAAGACACAGCCAGAGCAGTGCCCAGGGAATACACACCGGACATTGCTTGAGACTGTATGTGGGTCTCTCCTTTAATTTCCACAACCCAATGGATCAGCTCCATTCGACTAAAGGACATCTGTTACTTTAAAAGGAATCCTGCCCAAAGTCACACGGCTAAGACATGAAGGAGAGGAGTTCAGAAATTGTCAAGTACCCCCATTGTATTTTAACTGTACTCCATGGGGTTTCTAAAGAACCGGAAAGAGGAAAGAAATTTAAGAAATGTAAACACTGCAGTGAAAAAATCATCCAGTCTGTGTGTATAAGGTTGCTTTGGGGACATTCCATAAGAGGTAACTGAGGAATGGAGTCCAGACTTCACACTTGAACGTGCCCAGGTGCCACGTGGGGATCTCGCTGAAATTCGTATTCTGAGTCAGCAGATCTGAAGTGAGACAAGCTTGTGAATTGCCAACAGGGCCCCAGGTGCCGCTGCTGGGGTCCGTGGAACATATTTGGGCGTCCAGGATCTCCGTAGTGCTGTCAAATGTTCCGTGTGATGATAGAAATGCCCCGTTGGCACACTGTCCAATTCATTAGCCACCAGTCACATCTGGCTGTTGAGCACTTGAAGTGTGGCTCATTAATTTAATGAACTGAAGTTTCCCTTTTCCTCTTAATTAATTTTAACTTGAACAGCCACAGGTGGCTAGTGGCTACCATTTGGAGACGACAGGACTAGAACGCAGGTAAAAAAAAAAAAACAAGGCTTAAGTGAGATCGCGAGGCCCTGTGGAGTATGAGAATGAGTGGAGGAGAGCCCCCTCAGCTGATATATAATGGAGCACATGTGTTGTCGTTTGGCATATCCCAATTTCAGGAAGAGCCAAATTCTTCTCAGCAGTCACGTGACGATTTTCTTTCTACTGCTGAGCTCCCAATTAAAAGCCTCTCTGATGTGTGACCTTTAAGGTGATAGGCCCTTACACAATAGAGATCCCTCTGATTCCTAAGCACAAATGTTAAGTCTAAGGATAATACTGATTGTGGAACTATCCCCAAAAAATACCTGACCTACTTTGTTATCCTCTAATATATTCATCTTCCTTTTTTTTTTTCTTCTCCAAAATGGCAATTTTAAAGATGAACCATAATGGGCAGAACGGGTTGAAGATGCTCTGTGGCTTGCTGTTGCTGCTGTTTGCGTTCACAATTATAGAGTGAACGGGCGTCTTCGTGCTGACACTTCCCTTACGGAGGACTGTTTTCCCCTGGTGAAGGATAGCCTAAAGTTTTGATAGAAAAAGATCTAGAAACTCCGTGGTTCAGTGTGAGTGTGAGTAGTGTCATGGAACGCAAATCAAAGTCCAGGTTGGACTTAGACCGCATACGCCGCCTGCAACCAGCCCTTCACATCAGCCTGCTCAGAAGCAGCGTGATGGACTTCCGGCTTGGTATCCCACATGCCTCGAGGCAGAGCCTGCCCATCCTCTGCTGTTTTACCCTCCCTGGGAGCCTTGAAGGTGTCTGTCTGCACATGGTGTTAGTTACTTTTCCCACTGCTGGGAGGAAATAGCTGACAGAAGCAACCTGAGAGAGGAAGCGTTTTATTTCGGTTCACAGTTCCAGGGTAACAGCCAGAGAAACCATGGCGACGAGCTGCGGGCAGCCAATCACAGTGCGTTCACAGACGGGAAGCAGAATGCCCATGCTTAGCCGGCCTTCGGGTATCATCAACTTTGGGGCCCTGGGATGGAATGTCAAATGTAGGGTGGGTCTTCCAACCTCTGTTAACCTAATCTGTAACGATCACACGGCTGCTCAGAGCTTTATCTCCAAGGTGATTGTAGATGCTGTGTTGACAGTGTTAAGCGTCAACTTCATCACCTTTCAACTTAAAGGACACCGAGAAAACACAAATATTATTAATATTATGCCAGCATAGTTTCTTCGCTTCCTGCCCTTTTGACTAGGTTTTTCCCTACCCAATAATTCATTTGACAGCAGATATTTGTTCTCCCATTTGTAATATGTAATTCAATGATGGTTACAGTCACCAAATTTTCCAACTGTCATCCCAACCAATTTCCAAACGTTTCTATCACTCCCTAAAAAGGAACTCTGTGTCCTTCAACAGTCACTTTGCATGTCTTTGTGACAACGCAGTTGGGTTTCTTCCTGTAGCAAAAAAAAAAAATAAATAACTGAATTTTTTTTTGAGGTTTATAAATTCACTTCCCGAAGACTGTAGAAAATTCAGCATTATTTTTCTTTTGATCTCCTTCCTGACACGTGCTATTCACCAAAGAACCGCACGAGTTTCCAATTCTCCTTTTCGTTTTCAAATACATATATGTTGTTATTTATTTCCATTGAACAGCTGCTACCAAGTGAGTCCTAAAATAGATGTTGTCATCTGTCTGCTAAAAGGGCTGTTTAACGACAGGAGCGTTCCCTGAACCTAGTAAAAAGCAACCCGCAGAGCCACGGTTCAATGCAGTTAGGATTTCTTAGCCGTTATCTGGGCTGCTTTTGAGCATATTTGCATTTTTTGAACATCTTTACCTCTCTGTGTACCTTGAAATGGATTATGGTACTGGCTATATGTATGCAACTCAGGGTCAGAGGGAAATGCATGCCAAGGCTTTATGCATCGTGGAAAATCAACCACTTAAATATATGTGGCACAATAAAACATGGGGTGACATTCCTTCTTTCTTTTTGGACGTATCTCTGTAATAAAGCACTGTTTTAGTGGGTTGTAGGACACAGCCAGGCCATGAATCACAGCCTAGTTTTCACCATAGCTTCTCCCCTTAACTCTTCGATGCATTTACATTCAGGAAAAAAAAATGCATTTTCCCTGAGATGGAAAAGGGAGCATTTTAATACTAATGGGATTTCATCATGTTATAAGAAAGCTGTGTTGCCTGGATTTTAGAGGAGGGACATTGTAAAGCTGAAATTTTGGAATCAATATTTTATTTTTTGTAACCATGAAATTAAGACACATTAAAGCGTGATTCAGTGGTGGATGAAGGCCCAGAGTAAAACAGCTTACCTGAGGGGAGAGAGAAAAATAGTAATTGATTAAACATATACCTCAAGAGCACTCTGACTCTTTGAACCCAAAAAGGAAGGAAAATCTAGCAAAAAATGAACTCTGCAACGCTGGGTTTTCTTTTGTTTTGTTCCCAATAAGAACGGTGCTTTGGTTCTCTCCCCTCTCTCCACCCTCTCTGAAGTTTGGTCATGTTATTTTGTGTTCTGTCCTGGCTTTCAGTAGGAAGTCTTATTGGTGAATTTTTAAAAGACATTGTTTTTCCATGTCTAGCACAAAAACAGAGAAAAGAATGGCAGGTCGTGGAAAACCCAATGTGGTCTACTCCAGCTCTGGAATATCCTAACAGTGATTCCAAGATGAGCTCACGTGGGAAAAGCCTCTGTTATTTGCAACTGATTTGCGATAGTGTAAATTTCTGCTGCATTTTACTGGCATAGGATAGCATATTTGAGTTTATCCTGTTTTCTTATTATTATTATTATTATTATTATTATTATTATTTCCACATAAAGAAAAGCACTTCCTAAGCCAGGAACTCTTGCAAGCACTTATACCCCTCTCCCACCCTGGAAACAGTCTATTTCACTCTTAGCTAAAATAAATAATATCAAAAATAACTGTGTTTAGGCAGACTGTTTTTCCTTTGAATATAGGGATCTCTTGACTTGGAAAATAGTCTAGATTGGTCACAATTAGAAAAAACTTTAAATTCAGCACACTAGGGGTAAATAGCTTGTCTGTGACATCCAGTGACATTCTTTGTCTTAGGCTATCATGTCTGTAGACTGTAGCTATTATCTACAAGCCATGACAGATAAGAAGCACAGGAAAGCCCGTAACCATCCCCATGCTACGATGCATAAGTATCACTTACATCAGTGTATCAGTGTGGCCACAGCATCTGCTTTTCCATTAATGATACTCAGAGCAGTGTGTTCCGAGAGAACAGCCCAAAGAGTAAGGAGAGGAAAGGTAGCTCCGTACAGAAGGGTAAAAGAACCACTGCCTAGACTGCTAGGACTTCCCAGTAACTTCACTGTAAAATCTTCACATTCCACTGCCCCCATATTTAATGGCGCCATCTTAGAATTGAACAGATGAAGTAACACTAAAACATATTCTTACGTTAGATGATTATTTTTCCCACCTCTTCTGTAAATGTCTACAGACTGCTCACCTTGTCCTTTTGTCCTTCTTCCTTGACAATGAGGAGCCTAAAGTTCTTCTCTGGTGCCTTTAGTTGTGTGATCCGCATCCATCTGAAGAGGAAGGATTCATTCATTCATCCACACATCCAGGGACCATTCATTCATTCAGTAGGTGTGTAGATTGGTTACCATTGTAGAAGACACACTGTCACGGATTCAGCAGTGATGATAGTATAGTCAGTGCCCTCTTACAGATTGTAATATTTTGGAGGAAAGAGACACCTAGCAATTAATTACAGCTACCATGGCTACTTAAATATAAAAGGTGAAGAAGGCTGGGGTGGGCGCTTGTGACTCAGTGGTAGAACTCTCTCGTGTGCTGTGACCAGGAAAGACAGGGAAGCAGAGATGGAGGGGGAGGAAGAAGGAGGGAGTGAGGAGAGAGGGAAAGAGACCAGAGAAGAGAGAGAGGAGGAGGAGAGGAGGAGGGGGAGAGGCAAGGAGGGATTATAGGAGACCAGCAGAGCATATCAAAGTCAAAGCTTACAGAATCTGAACATTAGAAAAAGGTATTTCTACTAAACCTGCCTTTTGACTTAGGGACAAACTTTACCTTTTACCACATGACCTAAATGTAACTCAAAAAGTCAGGTGTCAAAGACAAAAATCTGCGTGCAACTTAGAGGCAAGTTATGAGATGCATTTTTCCTCTTTGTTGACTGAGCTACAACTTTTGTCACAGTTAACATCTATAAGTGGAAAGAAATGTTACTTTAGAAATTTCGGGGAGCTGAGCTAAAATTGCCACAACAATTTATAGTCTTTTTTTGTTTCTTTCTATAACATACATACTTTACAACTTTTATTTATAAAGCATGATCAGAGAAAACTTTTTAAGACTGTTGAAGGGAAAGCAATTCTGAATCCTTTAAAGTGTTTGTTGAGTACTCTGTTAGTCTGTGGTGAAGAAATTCATGTGTGTGTGTGTGTGTGTGTGTGTGTGTGTGTGTGTGTGTGTGAGATATTTATGTATGATGTAGTGTGTAGGTGTGTGTGTATGTGGTGTATGTATGTGTGGTCTGTAGGGTGTGTTGTGTGTGTGGTGTGTGTGTGTGTGTGTGTGTGTGGTGTGAGGGGTGGTATATGTCTGGGGGTTTTAGATTTCAGAGGCTGTGCATAGGTAGATGTGTTTTCTATTTGATCACAGAAGAATCAGCATATCTAATTTCTGTTATTTCGTCAGTGTTAAAAGTGGCAAGAGCATCACTTCGGGTCCCTCCTGTTGGCCAGCATCACTTTGGGTCCCTCCTGTTGGCCAGCATCACTCTGGGTCCCTCCTATTGGCCAACATCACTCTGGGTCCCTCCTATTGGCTAGCGTCACTTTGGGTCCCTCCTGTTGGGCATCCTGCTTTGTTGTATTAAAGCAGAAGCTCAGTGAATGCTTCACTCTGACCTCACACTTTTACTCCTCTAGCTCTCGAATGCTGGGATTTAGAGCGTGCCCTACACACCCAGCCCCCGCTGTACATTTTTGTTTGTTTGTTTTGTTTTTCGAGACAGGGTTTCCAACAGCCCTGGCTGTCCTGGATCTCGCTCTGTTGACCAGCCTGGCCTCGAGCTCACGGAGATCTGCCTGACTCTGCCTCCCAAGTGCTGGAACTAAAGGCATGTGCCACCACCCCCCAGACATTGCATTTTTAAGCACACATCATACAATGAGTCAAAGAACAATTGTATTTTCTAGCTAGAGCTCCTACTACACAATGCTAAGAAATGATGTAGTATTTTAAAAATGCACGATGCTTCTGGCCCTTCCGATCTCAGTTCCATCTCATGCTGCTGATTTATCCACGTTTCCAAAGAAGAAACCAGTGTCCCTATCCTGTGTGGCTTTCTGTTTGGACACCTAGCCTGACTTTGGCTGCCATGGGGGTCAAGTGTTGGGGGCGGGGCATCTTCACCTTAATACTTCAGCCTGGGTCAGGCTCATCCCATCCTATGTCTTTCTTTGCTCCAACATACTTTCTCCCCCCTACCACTTTCAGTGAGCCTTCCTGACCCCCAGGAGAGAAGGCCGTTTCCACCCATCCTCCCTTTCCCACCGTGGTAAAAGCATGTCCTTCGCATCCATAGCATCCACACAAGATGGTTCCTACATGCAGCTTCTGAAGTAGGAAGAAGCTCTTAGTTCTGAGAGGAACTTGTGGATTTCTGTTTGCTTTTCATATTCTTCTCCTAGTTAATACCTGTGCCTCAGTTGGTTTAGTTCCATTAAATATGAACTATTATTAATACCTCCATTAGACATCAATCCCATTAAGCATAACCAAAGCTGAATATCTCCTTTAGATACGGAATTCACAAACAGGAGTAAGACAGAGTCTTTACTCCAGTGATCTCACAGTTTTATAGGAGAGACTATGTCAAATGTGTGTTTCACGTTACAGAGTTTTCTTCAAAACCATTTCTGAAGTCTGTGACCCTCAAAACTCGAGGTTTGAAGCTGTGTCTCTGCACTGTCATTTGCTGAGCAAGGTACCCCATAAACCTGAGGTCCCTCAGCAATATGGACAAGCAGTAAATGGGAGGAAGATTTATATGATCTGAAGAGAAGCTAGATTGTGATGAATAGTAAGTTTAGTAATAATAATAATACTGCTTTGGGGAGGTATTTAACAAAATAACCCAGGTGCCGTACAAAACTGCAAGTGTTTGCTTAATGTCAATTGATGTCACCGATCTCCCCACTCCGTGTTCTAACCCAGCCTGGCCTGGGACTCACCAGGTAGCCCAGAGTGATTTCAACTGCCCAGCATCCTCCGGGACTGCTGGGATGATAGCGTGAGCCACCACACCTGCCCACTCGACGCTATTTCTCATAATGGCCTGCTGAACCAAATGTCAACGTCCACGGGTTTTCAAAACTGAAAGTTTTCAATGCAGAAAAATCAGTTACTTGTTCATTCTTACAGCCAGTATTTCCTGAAGGGACCACCGTGTCTGGATCGTCTCATTTTGAATCTGTATCATAGGGTTTTTTTTTTTTTCTGTGCAAATCTAAGAATTTGCAGGTTGGTTATGGACAGGATAATTAACATTGGAATGACAAAAAGAGATTTCTTCCATTTTGAATTCTTCTCCTGTTGTATCTTATAAGGAAGGTCTCAGGGGAGAATTTCTCTGATGGCTGTTTAGTACTTCTTTCATGGAAATTAATTTGTGAGCATGCATTTCTGCCTTGGCTTTAACTAATATTGTTTATAGTTCATTCCATTCATCCATAGTAATGCTTTTTATTTACATAAGAGATGCTGGGTTTAGCACCAAGTTATCAAGTTTCCTCTTAAAGTAAGTGCAATAAAACCTTTACTGGTCATTTCAAAGGGAAAAAATGAGATGTATAAATATGAAATAGCCACTTTTAAAATAATATTGTAAAAAGTTCCCAATCATATCACAGAGGAGATAGGTCCTTTTTTTTTTAATTGGTATTTTGAGACAAGGTTTCTCTGTGTAACAGCTCTGGCTGTCCTTGAATTTGCTCTGTAGACCAGTGTGGCCTCGTATTCTTTTTTTTTTTTTTTTTTTTCTGCAGGTCTTTGCTTGAGGTCTCTTCCTTCTAGGTCAGTGGTTCTCAAACTGTGGGTCGCAACTCCTTTCACAGGTCGTTGAAAGACCATCTTCGTATCAGATATTTACATTCAGTAATTTACATTTACTGTTAGATTCATAACAGTAGCAAAATTACAGTTATGAAGTTGCAAGGAAAATCATTTTATGGTTGGGGGTGTCCCCACAACATGAGGGACCGTATTCAAGGGTCACAGCATTAGGAAGGTTGAGGACCAGTGCTCTAGATCTTTAATCTTGTCATTCACTACGTTTCTAGCTGACACAAGCTAAATGCACAAGAGTGGTGACTGAGCCTGTGTGAGCTATGTTGAATTTGTAAATAGAACCCAACCATATTATTCCAGCCATCTCAGATAATCACAACTTTCATCTTTATTTTCTATTTCCAGAGTAAAGATATTTTTAGATGCTTTTAGCTTCTTCAGAGATGTTCTTGCTGGTCTCGGAAAGGAATCACACCTAGAGAAGAGATGCATGGGTAAAGTAGGAAAGTGGGCCATTTATTTTTAGGCAAGGAGAGTGAGACCATCAAGTGCAGGCGGGAGCTGCCCCTGGAGCAGATCTCCTGGGGCCAGACACTGCAGCTACCTCAGGTTTGTTTTGAAACACATCCCCAGCTGCTCTCCAAATAATCATTAATAATAGTTAAAAATATGTTAATAATTAAGCAAAAGTGCTCTCCCAGGTGAGTAATCCCAGAGGCACCTGGGGTCACTGGCTTCCCAAGACCTTTCCTCACCCTGTAGTGTGGGGTGAGAAGAGAGTCAAGGGAGAAGAGGTTGATGCTATCTGTCACAGTTACCTCTGCTGCTAGGTGCCACAGGGGTATGGAAGCAGGGAAGTAGATGTCACAGCACACGTCTCACAGACAGCGGAACTCAATGAGGAAAAAAACGCTAAGTTTTTAGGGTGTGAATGAATAGCAACCCCCGGGAGCTGCCTGCGCCTAGACCCCAGAATGGCCATTGAAGTTGTTTACAGTTTCGGTCTGGAAACTACATGGATGCATATACATGCTGGAAGGCACCCATGCACACTCATAAATCATTCTCTCAGGAAAGCAACACCTTGTGCTGAAATTAAACGATTATAAAGGATTTTTGTAGATTTTTTTAACCATAACTTAATATACCAGCAGTCCTCTAAGAATCTTCATATTTTAATAATTTGATCTTTTAATGGTGGTAAAGTATCTTAACATTTCAAAGATGTCCTTTGGGGGTTTGGGCAGTCCTGAGTTCTACAATTGTTATTTTTGCGTGTTTATGTATGTGTGTTGGGGAGCAAGTGGGCAAGCACTCCACCACTGATCTACACCTCCGCCACTCTGTTCTATATTATCTGAAAATTCTGATGAAGCCAAGGGGGAGAATGTATGCTTAGTTAGGTCATTAGCATACATAAACATTTGTTGCGTCGTCGTTCTGAAGGCTGCTGTGGAAGAAAGAAATCCAGATGAAGGAGTCAGAACTACACGCCTCTGAATAATGAGCAGGAGCCATGGGGCTTCACGGCAAGCTGCTAATAACTGTCACTAATGAGTCCTCTGCCACCTCTGCTGAAGGAGGCAAAGGCAGTGTTTTGGCAGTCAGGGAATAGTATACAAATCACATAAATGATTTCAGTCTGGATTCTGAATGTTCTTGAAATCGCCATATTTGTTAACGTTGACAATTGGTCCTCCAAGATCCTCTGGCCTGGTAATGGCTTGTCCCCTTTGGCCGGTGAGTGCGTGGGCGATCTTTCTGTTAAACCAGAGAATGAATGAGTCTTTCAATCAGTGAGCCCCCAAACTAGAGAAAACTAGAAACAGGCGGGGAACAAGTCTGCCTTAGAAATCCTAACTTCATTCTCTCTGTGACGAGAGCAACGGCCTGATTTTCCTCAGCCTCTACACTGGCCGTCAGTGAGCAGTGGGAAGGACAGTTTCCTAGGCAGTATCTGTAGGCGTTTTATACTGCATCTATGGAGTAAGAAAAGATGGACTTTCACAAGTAGAATGTTAAAATCTCATCGTGCATAAAATAATATGAATCAAATGTGGCAGAGGCAAACGTGTAAGTTAAATCTGTTTATTCCCATCAAGACATGTAGATGGCCATTCGTTTGTGACCTCACGACAAAAAAAAAGGAGAGAGAAACAAAACACAGTAAAAATATAAAATATGGGCAGCCGTTCCTATACTTTTCCTCTCTTTTTTCTCCTCCCTAAATCTGCTCATTCATAAGCCTGTGATTTTAGAATGTCATCTTAAATTCTCAAAGGAACTTGCCACATTAAACATTGGTTTTCTTGAATACAAAAATATCATGTAGTTGATAAAGACAATAATTTCCTTTCTCATAATGACAACTGAAAAACATATGGATGTGAAAGCTTGGGTGAGAAATACTGATTTTTAAAAGAACCATATTTGGGTCAGCAAAGTATAGGCTGTTGAAATAATATTAGCCTTAAAAGTTAATAACAAATAGTAATGGATTTGAATGCCAAAATATTGCCTAACACATTCTGTCAATGTGCATATAAACACAGCAGGAAATCCAAAACAAAAGCTAATTTATGAGAAATGATGTCCTCCTAATGATGGCGTAGACTGTGGGGGTCCACATTATAAACTACAGTCTTTACATGAGAGGCTTCATTCTACATAGAAAACGTGGTTGCTTTCTGGAAGTATATATCATGTCTAATCATTGCCCTATATTTAAGGGTATTTTTCTTATTTTTTTTCTATGAAGCCTAGTCATTCCACATGTGTCTCATGTCTGTTTAGATATTCATGAAATTAAAAGATAAGAAATAAAAGGTCCAAGCTACCCAAAGAATCCTCATGTCTTACTGTACTTTGACCTATGCAGGGTAATTTTTAAAATAAAAATAAAAGAACAATAGTGTCTTCTAACATGTTGATATTTTATTGATACCCAGATGTGGGTATTTTTTTTTTCATTGCTCAATAATTTCACCTAAATATTTGTATTCTTAAATTCCTGAAAGCCTAGGAACCTGCTGGAGTTCCACAGATAGATGGAGCCAGAATTGAGACTTGGACCAGATGCCTTTTAATATAAACAAAAGGCTCCAGAAGGTATCTCGGGCAATCTATATTGCAACAGTCCCCTTACATATAAAAAAAAAAAAAACTCAGCTCTGTATTTTATTTTTTCCAACAGCTTCTATTTATTAAGGGGTTCATGATGAGTCTTCCTCCCACCCATTATTTGGGGAAGACATACCATGATGGATGAGAAAATGAGTGACAGGAGAGTGAAACTCCAGACCTTTGCTTGCTTGAGTAAACACTGGAGATTCGGGAGACTAAAGCAAACCGAACCGCAGATATTCAGGACGGTGTTTTTAAAGTCACGTTTTTCTCTGCCGACCTCAGTTCTCACGTTATCTTGTGCTTCTTCTTATCTCTGCGAGATAGCTTCCTGGCTCCTGTAATATTAAACAGCATTTAGGCCGTAATGGTAGGCCTGCTAAGATCCATGCTCCGTGTTGCCAGAACCTCAGAGTGTACTCCTCAGGCTTCAGGCTGCTGGTGGCAAGGGCGCCTTGCCTCTGTGTTCCCTGCACAACATCCCCTGTAATTTGCTCCAAGGTTCTGGCAGACGGCTGGACCCTGTCACCAGCTGTCACCACCCCCTCTTCCCATCCACACTTGGCAGGAGCCGAGGACTCAGACAGCTAGTAGAAATCATAGTAGCTGTGGTAACAACTTCAGTGGCATGGTCCCCAGAGACAAGATCACATTTGGCTCCTTTCCTCTCAACGGGAATCTAAAAACGGCACTGAATTTGCTACTTGGTGGTATATAATTTTATTTAATTACACATTTTTGGTTTCAAGTGTTCCCCCATGCTGGCTTCTAAGTGTCAAACGCGCAGATATTGGTACAAACACTGGCATTTCCCCCCCACTTTTGTAAGGAGAAGGTAACTACAAAGCCAAGTAGTTTGTTCATTTCCATCCACCTTGAAAAACAGAGTGCATGCTGTAATTTCTGTCCCTGGAACAGTCTTCAAATCTAAAAGAAATCCCTTCATAAAATTTTACTGACATAGTTTTACTGACACACTGTCTCAAAATTATTTCAATTCATGAGGGTTCCCCCCCCCCCCCTCTAACTTGTACTAGAAAAACCTATAGGGAAAAAAAAATAAACGTAGAGGTTATCGATAGAATGTTTTTCAACTATCTAAGAAATATTTTCGTTTTCAATATCATGAAGTTGGTGACAATCCAAGGATACCGCAGCCAGCCTAAAAAGCGACATTCTAAGGGCTGGCGAGATGGCTCAGCAGGTAAAGGCCATTGTCACCCAAGCTGGGAAAGCTGTGTTCAATTCCTGGAACTCGTGTGAAGGTTCGAGGAGAGAACCAATGCCACAGAGCTGTCCTCCAAGCCCCACACATGTGCCATGATGGGTGTGTGTATGGATACACACACAACAATGGTAAATAATAGTAACTTCTGTAAAGACACAGTTCCGAGTAGGCTATTGCGTAGGCTTCAGTAGTCATCGGTGGCTTAAGAGCCGTATAAGCCACCCCGAGAGTGGCTTTTCATCATTCACTTGAACAGTGATATTAAAAACACTCTAACTTCATGAGGAGAAAGTGTCAGAAGTTACAACTTACTTAAAAGATGTATCGCAGGGGCATAGTCTAAGAAATCTTTATTCTCTTGACCTGAGAAACGGGGAGCAGTTGATGCTCCTTCCGACTATTACCAGGCAAACACGGCGGGGGGTGGGGGGGGGCCTGGATCACTCTCCACCTTATTTTTCAGTTGTTCTTAGAGGTCTGTGTTTCTGAAATGGAATAGTTTCCTGATAACTCAGGATGACCAGACTTCTCGATGAACATGGAGCCCACTGATTCTTCTAGGCTGTCTGGCAGCCAGCAAAAGCCAAAGACCATTTGTCTTCACCTCCACAGCACCAGGGTTGCAAATGCAGGCTACCACACTCAGATGGTTATATACATGCTAGCCATCCAGACACAGGTCTTCACGCTTGTGTGGCAAGCATTTTAACACCTGGGCTTCTCCCAGCCCAGGCTTTACATTGTGATGACTAACATTTATTTATAAGTATTATCACAAATCCATGGCCTTTATATCCATCTTCTTCATTTGGTTTGACAGCAAACGTATAAAATAAATACTTACAATTTCCGTTCCGTAGACAAGAAAACGGAGAATTTCAGAAATCAGATCATATCTTGGAACCCAGTTAATAAACAACAGAGCTATGATCCAACCTCCGGGTCACTTGATTCATTGCCACACATAAAGAGATATGGTGAGGGAGAAAGGGAGCCCGGGAAACAAAATAATTATAAGGTTTTCTAGGTATGGCCGGCGTAAAACATAGTTAGAAGGGAAGCAATCTATAAAGACTTGTTTATTAGAAATACCAATCCCAAAGTCATCTGTCCACATGGAATTGCAAGTTGAAGGTATAAACACAATTAAGATGAAAGGGAGATCAAGGCCTGGCCTGGTGAGTGTTCACACTACTGGGGTACACCAGGGGGAGAGTTGTACTAGTCATTAGGGAGCAAGTGGCCTCCACATTTAGCAGTTTCAAACAAAATACGTTTTTCTCAAGTTTCTGCCCGTTATAAAGTCTGGGTTCAGTGTAGCAGTGTGTCTCTACCTCAAGGCTCTTTCAGGTTGTCGTGAGACTGTAGGCTTGGCTTGACATGTCATTTGCCAGCTTAACTGGTACTAGAGGAGCGTGCTTCCAGCTCGCTCGTGGGGTTTTGACGGGCCTCTCTCCCACCACGTGGGCCTCTCCGTGGGGCAGCCCCATATATGATGTGACAGCTGCTTTTCCCCGTAGCAAGCAGTGCAAGGGAGAGATTTGAACAACCAAAATAGATGCTCAAGTCTTTTATAACCTAAGATGAGAAAAGACATTCCATGATGCCCGCCTTATGCTTCCCATTATAAGCAAGTTACTAAATCAAGCCTTCACTCAAGGGGAGGGAAATATATAAGGGTATGTATGAATACCAAGAGACAGGGATTATTTTGAACCATCTCAGAGGTATTCCACTACAATTGTCTACGTGCTGGCTTATTTTGGCTTAAGCATGTGTGCATTGTAATGATTGTGCTCACTCCGGGGCCCATGCGAACAGCACTATTCGATCTGTCTCAATGATCCCTACATGGCTATGCAGCACATTACATCAGTGCTCTTGGAGCCGAGGCCAGGCAGTTCTGCACCTTGACTGTCGCCACATTTTATGGTTGGAAACAGCTACAAGGCTTCAGGGGGCCAGAGAAGAGACACTCTGCAGGAGCCTCTCAGAATATTCACTCCAGGAGTTGTTGAGGGCAACTGAGAAACAACCAGGTGCTAGGGGGAAAAAGAAAAAAACAGGTGAATTGTCAGAGGATGCTAATGAAGATGGGTAGCTAATGTTAACAGATACCACTAACGTGTAGAGGATGAGTCTCAATAGAGGCGACTGGATGAGGTCGTTCGAGAGATGCTCATAACCGCTGAACAATAGTCATGATGCACATGTACCACACTTCATTTATTCATGTGTCCATCAATATACAGGCCATGACATCACCTCTTGACTGTTGTGACTAGTGCTGGTTTAGACGGGGCTGTGCCGTTAGCTCCGAGACTTCACCTTGCATCCTTTGCGGTACGGCAACAGCTGGATCATACAGTCATCCTGGGTGTTTTGTTGGTTTGATTGTTTGTTTGAGGGATTACTATACTGTTTTCCATAAGTTGTAACATTTTACAGTCTTACCAGAAGTTTGTGTAGGCATTAGGTTTCTCCGTGCCTTGCCAAGACAAATCAGAGTTTCAAACTACGGAACAGTCTGGAAGGCCGTGGGCCGACAGTCATTAGCACAGCGCATGAATTTGCTCGATCGTATCGCTTCCTTCCAGACACCTGGGATTCTCACCAAACAGTACCTAAGTCACTCTTCTATTGTCCTGCCCCATGATGGACTCAATTCCATTCTGTTCTGCAGCCACACTCTGGGTGTGCCTTGAGTCTAGTTATCTCTTAGGTTCTGACAGAATGTAGCAGGTAGTCTAGAAGATAACAGCACTTTCAGAAAAGGTTGAGAAAAAGCAAGCACATGCTCTCCCTAAAGAATGCAGCGACCACTTTCCCGTGGGTTCAAATCTGCTTTCCAGCTCGGGATTGAAGAACTGGGCTCACCCATCTTTATGTGCAAATGTATTTCGTTAGGTGAATTTTCCCTCTGTTTGTCTACCAACATATCCCATGTAGTTTTATTGCACCACTGCTTAGTAATTTCTGGGACAGTTTGGACCTTTGGAGTGTGTTGCCTGCCCTCTCTCTTCCCTCTCATTTCCTCCACATACGGATCTACATGTAACTCAAAGTATATGTAAATGTCAGAGGTCCCTAAATTCCAGTCATTGGCCAACAACTCATTGCCTCTGTTTTCAGTGAGATATTAAGCAACAGGTGATATCACTGGGTGTGATGCCCATTAATCGGCATCCTAAGTGGAAACAGAATCCATCTTGTTGGTAGTTTTGTAATGATAGTGTGTGTGTGTGTGTGTGTGTGTGTGTGTGTGTGTGTGTGTGTGTGTGTAATAAAGCTGTTACTCATCTGGCAAACAATAAACTAGCTCTCCTAACACAAACATCCTATCACTTTTTCACATTTGATATCTGTGTCCAATCCCATAGATTATCTCTATCCTTCAAAGTCTACTAAAACCAATAATACGATCAAATCAATCATTCAAGAAAACTTAACGTCCTTTTTAATATTAAAACGTGGTAATAATGGTAAGTTATTTCTCATGGAAGCTTTGCCCCAGTGCATTACAGGTAATGGTTTGTACCTCCAATAAGCCAACTGGAGATTTAAAACACCAGGTGTCGAAATGCACTCAGTGCATGTCACCTTCCAAACCTTCTGCCCGAGCTTAGCAACAAAGAGTAATGGAGAATGTTCCTAAATTGTAATCCGTGAGTCAAGGCAATCTGTAGCCCAACGACCCTGCCAGGCATTGAAAAAGTATCCCACCCCATAGGGCTAGTCCAAGGAAAGACAAACGTTCAAAACTAGAGCTATGGTTTCTGCTGTGGGTGTGTGTAGTTTCTGTACCCCTTGTAAAGTCGAAAACACGGGAGGCAAGGCATCCGAAGCCGGAGACGTCTGTATTGATCGTTGCTGTGCTAGAACACACCTGTCAACCCTTACCGTCTGCAGACCCAGCTCCCATTATTTTCTTCAGAAATTGCTGAAGTATGTAAAACCTCGAGGAGTGTGTGAAGCAATAAATGTTTAGAAAGCTCCTGACATTTCGCCGCTCACACACTATGTAATTTAATGCAAAATGACATATGAAGATATACCCCCTTGTAAGATGATGACTTATAAATTCAGGAATTCTAAAGTCTGTATCTTAATCCATGAAAATCAGAGTTTAAACAGAATCACTGGAAGGCCGCAATTTAAACAAGGAGTATGTATTTATGCATTTATAACAAATATACATCATAGACCTCACAATCTATGTTTGCTACATTTCTGGCTAGCATTGTGCATTTATATCAGATGTTTTTAACCGGGTGTGGTACTGATAATATCCTGAAGTTATTGACTTTTTTTTTATTTCGAGACAGGGTTTCTCTGTGTAGATTTGATGCCTGTCCTAGATCTCGCTCTGGTAGACCAGGCTAGCCTCGAACTCACAGAGATCCACCTGGCTCTGCCTCCCGAGTGCTGAAATTAAAGGCGTGTGCCACCACCGCCCAGTAAATTATTGACATTTTAAGAACATCCCATCTATCATATATAGTAATAATTGACTTTCATTCAACTGCTTTTCACATATTATACTGAAGGAGTCATTTATTAATTAATAATATGCTCTTCATTCTTATCCATTTGAGATTTAGTTTATTTTTACTTTTTCATACATGGCTATGTTACCTGCAAAAGTGTTTTCTTAAAATTTCAAAAGTTGGAAGTACTGCTCATTTTAATTTGTTGATTTAACAGATAGTCATTGAAATGTAGCCTTCATCTTAAACTTAACCCCTGCCATATCAGACAGCTCATACCGCCTGGAACTCCAGCTCCAGAGGATCCAGTGTCCTCTTCTGGAGTCTGTGTGTACATCCCCATGCATGTGCGCTTACACAGATACACATAGTATTAAAATAGAAGTCATTTACAACAAAGGCATCAGTACAGTCAGGGTAGTCTCCCCCCAGATGTCAGTCACTACCATCTGGAACAGTAAGGTGGATTTTCCAGTGAGTTGGCAGCTTGGTAGTTAAAGGGGATGCTTAATGGCATGTGCCATGGTCTGGCTAGACAACACTGAATGCTTTCACAATTTGGGATCTAGATCTAGAGTACATAAATGAAACTGTTATGTAGGAAAAAATATCCCACTGAAGGCCAACTATACTTCATGTGCTCTACGGAGAATTCTTACATCAGTTAAATAAGCTAGGCATGCCTCGTTTTTAAGTAAACATAGTATTTGTCATTAATTTTTCAGAGAGCAAATACTAGACTGAGTGTTGAACAAATGTCTACATCCATCCAAAGCCATTGCCCTTTACCCTGGTGTACTCTCTTTTTCTTACTGTATTATTTGGATATTTAGTAACAGTTCTGTCGGGGCGGTTAGCACATCCCCTTGGAGATGGTTGCTGAGAGCACATCTCTTTTTCCAGATCACTTGTACACTCCAATGTATGCAATGATCAAAATGTCGAAACAAAATACACTACAGTGGCCAGCATTGGTCTTCCCTGTGAATATGCAGCCCCCACCCCCCAGGAAATACTCTAAAGTGTGCTCCATGGAGTGGAGTTGAATGTCTAGTCAGTGTTAATGCTTAATTTGCCAGTGATGTAGTCTTCTAAATATTTTAGACAAATTGATAAAAATAATGTATTAAAATTTAATTTATGTTGAATCTATACACTCATAATCATATCGCATAGTTCTCTAGCTATATTTTCTAAATATTTCAAACAATGAACATTAATAGACACAAAAATATAATAAATATATGACTTATAAATTTATAAAATTATTATCACTCCCACTGACATGAATTATTCTATAGGTGCATAGTGCTTGATCAGTGGTATTACTGAATCATATGCTATAAATTCAAAACTTTCTCATCTCAATTCGAAGTGTTACACTTTGAGCTAGATGTGGTGGCACATGCCTGTAATCCTAGCACTCGGTCAGAAGGCAGAAACAGGTGGATCTCTCTGAGTTCGAGGACAGCCTGGTCTATGCAGTAAGTTCCAGGACAGCCAGGATAATGTAGGGAGACACTGTCTCAAAAAAAAAAAAAAAAAAAAAAAAAAAAAAAAAAAAAAAAAAAAAACAAGATTAAATGTTGCACTTCACTTTTGTGTCACACATCTAAATCTACTGTGATCATCCCATATGCCATCCAGTTCCTCTGTGAAACATGTTTTTGCTTTTCTCACAATCCAATGGAAAACATCATGGTTTCAGAGAACACAGAGCATTTGTAACAGTGTGATACATCTTCGAATGACCTATGGTCGCGAAGATGGGGCAAAGGCCGCTTCAGAGAACTCTACAGCTTTCTTACAATGTGGGACACAGATGAGACAGAGTAAATAGTGTTTCACGCTTAAGGCCTTCCCGGTACCAATTAACTGAGTAACACTCCATCACTATTGAAGCGCTGTCACGGTGCACAGCGCCGCTACAGGGATTGCATGTGTTTAAGGAATTCTGCTTTTATAATTTGTATTGCACGATGACCCCCTGTTATTTCAGAAGACGGAAATTTGAGCTTTGCGTAGGAGTCTTGTTATAAACATGCTAAGCACTTGCCTTGGGAGCTCAGAGCCGCAGACCTTTAAACAACTTGTATGCTTTACCCCCAGCCATGCACCTCTTTGGCCTCAACTGGCACTTACAGCAGGCTGAGAACGACACATTCGAGAACGGAAAAGTGAATCCTGACGTCATGCCAACGAACACCGTATCGTTACCTTCTGGCGACAGCGGTAAGAGAAAGAACCGTGGAGCCTCTGCTCTGTTTGAACGTCATTGTCCATAAATGTGGTTGTAACCCTGCTTGCATTCCGCTCCTATGGGAAAGCAGAAAGGCTGGGAGGTGGTAGACCTCAGCGGCTCATGAGTGTTTTTTTGTTTTTTAATAATTTACTTGAAAAGTTGAAAATTCACACTTTTATTACAGGAATAGTATCGTTGTCTGCCTTCAGGGGGCCGACCATTGGGCTCTTCTGCCTTTTATTCTTACAAGCGTGAGTTTTGGTTTCCGTAGACAACAAGCGTACAGTTCAGAATGTCATCTCTCGTGGTACCTTGGGTATATTAAGGTTTCTTAATTGGACTTGGACCTGGAGTTCAGATACCATATTAATCTTACTATAAAAGCTTTTAAATGTAAACTACATTAAAGGATTGGAACTTACTGACCTTTCTCCAAACCTTTTAGAGTTTGCTCTTGGAGGTAATAGAGACTTTACAATCAATTGTCTCTGAATAAAAATGGAACTTAAGCAGCTAGAGAATGCTGCATTTCGCTTTTCCGGTATAAACCCCTCAAAACGGACACGTGCATGCGTATATCTGTGTTGTGCGTAGTTTCATGTTACTTATGTGTACGCAGGTCCACACCTAGGCACTGGGTCCCCTCTGACACGTTGAAGAATATAAATGATAAGTTATGTCTCAGAGCGACCTGCCAGATGTCGTTCTCTTCTGTCACGTGATGAATTATGTGCTTTAAAGAGTTTCCTTTGCTCTTCTCCCTCCGTTTCCTCCCTGGGGTGTTGACACTGAATTTTACCACCCGCGATGTCCACCTCACTGCCTCCTTTCTTTGCTCGACTAGAACACAGGAAGCGCCTCATCCATGGGCGGCTCTTATTTCATGCTCTCCTTTACTGCTCGGCTAGAGATTTGAACACGTGCTCACTCGCTACCCTCTCATCTTTTCCCTTAATAGCGCTACTCTATGACAGTGGTTCTCAACCTGTGGGTCTGGACCCTTTGGGGGGATCCAATGACCCTTTCACAGGGGTCACCAAAGACCGTTTACGTATCAGATATTTACATCTATGATTCAACTCAGTAGTAGAATTACAGTTATGAAGTAGTCATGAAAATAATGTTATGGTCGGGGTCACCACAACACGAGGGACTGTATTAAAGGGTCGCAGCGTTAGGAAGGTTGAGGACCACTGCTGGGTAGCACTTCTCTTACACCTGAAGTTGACTAAGGAATTTTATACCTTGGATTTTTCACAAGTGAGTACCCCCCCACACACACCCTCTGGAATCTTTTATACAGGGAATTTTAATCTGGTATTTGCCTTGTCACCACAGGGCACCACTGTAGGGTGGGTTAACGGCGAGAAGATTTTCCAAATTGCAAGTACCAAGTTTCACATAGTAAACTTTAATTAGCGTTACTGCTGTGCGTTTTTATACGTTGGTACCATGTGTAAATAGATCAAGAAACTACACAGACATTAAGATCTGTTTGTTTGTGTTGATTGAAATTGAGATGATCTCCTAGAGCGGCTGATCATCACAACGCTAGTGAAATGTACTTATTAATTAGAGCAGAGATTATTTTTACAAATGACGAATCATAATTCTAAAGAATTCCATGTTTGTTGTGGACATTTTGTTTCTTGGTGGCGTCCAAACCCGCTGTTATTAAGATGAAAACGTTGTAGCTAATTAGTGTCACTGAACTCAAAATTCGGGAAACTGAGAAAGCCGTGGGTCGTAGATGGTCCCTCCAGGCTCAGCCGTGGCTCCTGACATTTCTCTTCCAAGGAATGTTAGCCCATATCAGCATCTCTCTGTGTACATGAGCGTCTGTTCAATTCTGAGTCCTTCACCTATTTACCCAGGCAAAGTGAGTAGTTGTTCAGGTTCGCAAGAACGTTAAGAACAACCCTAGAATAGACTTATCGGGAATCGTATGAATTCCAGAGCGCTAGAAGCACAAAAGAGGACTACAGTTTCTGCCTGGTACAGTCTCTAAGAGATGTCTGGAAACAGTTACTAAACCTGTTGACTAAAATAAAATAATATATAAACCTGTTGACTATAATAGCAACGAGAAATACGTGTCCATCAAACCTGTACATATGTATATGTACCTATATATATATGAAATTCCTAAATTAATATTTCTCTTTACATTGAGAAATGTGTTCCATTGCTTTCTAGTGTTTCTCGTTACATATTCCCCAATAAATGCTGATTATAAAATAATTGCATAGATTTTTGAGAGCTAAAGTTTCAAAGACTGCTCTCTCACCCAGCCCATTGCTAACATGTGCTATTGGAGTATCTGGGTATCAGTTCATCCACAGGAACTTCTCCCTCATTGTATAAAGAAGTCTTTCCCAAAGTAGAGGGTACCAGTCCTCCCCTCGCCTACTCCAGAGAACTGGCCCTCCAGCCTCCCAACAGCACCACAGTATTTATGGACATTTCAGTTCAAGACAAAAAATAATAATAATCAAGGCTGTGCCTTAGCTCAGACTTTGTTGAAAATGTGACCTGGACAAGTCACTTGTCTACTTCATTATTTCTCAAACAGTCCCAAATCCCCACCCATGTTGTAAAGAGCGATTCCTTCTGCTTTTCAAGTAAAGACTTTTGGTATTTAGTTCTTCAGAGGAACAGGAGGAGACTGTTTTCAAGAATGGAGGAACCTATAATCTGGTTCCTCTAAAAAGACCTTCATGATAAATTTACAGTATCCGAGAACCTCACCCACACTTTAGATTTGTCAACCACCCGGACAAGCAGATCACATGATCTCTTTGCAAATTCTGATGCCGCAACCTTAGAGAAAGCCTTAGAATCTGCCATGAAATTCACTAGGAGCATTAACTCTACTGCGCAGGATGAGGAAATGACTTCCCGGGTGTGAGATGCAGCCCTCTGACTCCTGTGGTCCTATTTTGTTTGCATGTTGTACTTGTCATTCAAGAAACAATGGCTGTGTTCAAGGCTGCATGATCTTCTTGCTTCTTTGGTCCTACACCAAAGCCTCTCAAAGGTGGTGACTGTCTAAAAAGAGAATCCATATTAGAGTGTTACACTCTGCTCATCATTCCTACCACTTTCTATGGCTGAAAATTGTAGGGGTGATGGAGCAGACGTGTAGGGTCTCTGGCAACACTAATAGAAATGGACAGAGTGGATAAATAGATAAGATTAAAGTTTGGATCTCAAATAGCTTCCCTCTAGAAACTAAAAGTACTCCCTGGACCAACAGATTCATTAAGCCTAATGTACTGGAAAGAATTAAACAGGACTATCCTCAAATGCTGGCTTCTTTGCTTCCTTACTTTATAACCAGTTACTTAACCTTCTGAGCCTTGATTTCGTCACACGGAAAGAGGGACTAATAACACTTACTTCTTGGCTTACCAACCTCAGCAGCCTGGCTCCCCACTCTATTTTCCTTGCAGTCTTCTGCCCTCCATACTCCAGACAGTCATTTCAGATCTTCCTATTCTGTCCCAAACCCCATCTTGCATTCTGTTAAATCGTGTCCTCTGAAGGACGTGCTCTTGCTTTCCTGTAAGCAAACCTCCATTCATACATACGCTACTTTTCTCATGGCGGAACAGAAAACCAGACAGAAGCAACTTAAAGGAAGGTTGGCATTGGCTCACCGTTTGAAGGTACAGTCCACCGTGGTATGGTGTGAAGAATCGGGACAGCTGGCCGCATTGCATCCGTAGTCAGGAAGCAGACAGAAATGAATGTTGGTGCTCAGCTCACTCTCTCCTTTTGTTGTTCAACTCAGGACCTCAGCCCATGGGATGGTGTCACCTGTGTTTAATGTAGTTGTTCCTACTTCACTTAGCCCAGTCTAGACACTCAATTGCAGACACACCCAGAGATTTGCCTCCTGGTTAATGTGATACAATGTGACAGTCGATATAAACCCCCACGCTACTACGTGTTTGTGAATCTGTCCTTTTACCGTTCGCCCAGCATTCAAGGGCATTTTTCACTAGCTCTCTTGATCCTACTCTGTCTTTAGTATCTCCCCAGTGTGGGGGCTGGAGAGGTGGCTCCGTGCTTAAGAGGCTGCATTGCTCTTGCAGCAGACCCAAGTACCGTTCCGAGCCCCCACGTCAGGCAGCTCACAACCGGCTGTAACTCTGGCCCCAGGGGATCCGATGCCTCTGGCCTCAAAGGGCCACCGCACTTATGGGAACATCTGAGGCAACCGCACTCATGGGCACGTATATCTACACACAGACTCACACACATAAGCATGATTTAAAACAATAACAAAATCAGTCTTCTTTAAAAAAAAACAGTCTCCCCAGGGTGCTGATACCCCAGCCAGCCAGCAGACGAACCATTCCATTGTTTCTTAGATTTCATGGAAGCTACAACCCCTTGACTTCTTCATCTCCTCTGCGTTCTCTTCTTCCCTTACAGGCATCTTCTTAAACGTAGCGTGTAGAGTCCCTGAAGGCGTGTCTCCCTTTCATGGGAGCCTATGACAGTCTTGCTTCAGCTGTATTCCTTTTACATGGCTGACCTCTGTCACCACCACCACCGAAGCTCACAATTTGCAGGTCATCCATTGCTGCCAAGTGCACCGTTGAATATTCTTCCCTTTTTCTCCTATTTGAGATCTCTTATGTTTAAAATTCCTCCTTGGGAATACTCATTCTCCTAGAATGCATAGTACCACACTGGCCAGGTCTTTTATTTCACTTTTAGTAGCAACATCCATGTGTTTATCCAGCTCATTCCCTTTCGCCTGGTTGCTAAACATCTCAGGACCCTGGTCTGTCATGACCCTTGATCATTACACTTGATCACATCTGTGCTTGTCTTTTGTTACAGTCGAGGTAACTTTGGCTTAGTCAGCAAGTACATCTTAGGCTACATGCCTTAGCTCCAGACATCAGCTAGAGAAAACCAACCGATGCTTCTTGGGAACATTTCCACCCGAGTGTCTTCTTGGCCTAGCAAATTCCAAGTGTCAAAAACTGAGCGCATCAACGGCTTTGGTTTTCTAGTACTACATAAGAAACCGTACCAAAGTTCACTGGTTTACAGAAACTGTTTTTCATCTCCTGAAGTCTTGTCAGTTGTCTAGGTAGTTCATATATTTTTTTGGCTGGGACCTCCTCGTGCAATTGCCTCCAGATGTCTGAGGCTGCCTGAAGGCTCCATTAAGCTGGAAGTCCCAGACCGCTCACTCAACTGGCGAGCGGCGGATGGTATATATTTACTCATGCTCGGCTATGCTGTGGCTGTGGGAAAGAGCGTCTGAACAGAGCTTTCCATGTGGCTTAGGTTTCTCAGAATGTAGTAGCTGGTTCTAAGGAAGAATATCCCAACAGGGCTCATTCTCATTGACCTACACAGAAGCTCAAGGCTTCTTCTGACTTAGCATCAGACACATCAGGAAGTCACGTAACCTGGCTAAGTGACAGAGTGATTGCCTAGGATATATGAGACCCAGGTTCAGTCCCCACCCCCCCCACACACAAAAAAGTATTTCACCTGAGGTCATCCAAGCTTCACAATAAGGGGGATTAAGCTTCCTTTGTTTTAAGGAAACTACTTAAAACATTTTAAGTTAAATCAGAATTAGGCTTCCATTCTTTTTTTTTAAGTTAAGCAACTTAGATTTTTATTTTGGTTTCTTTTTCTTTAACAGTGTTTTTGTTGTTGTTTGTTTTGGTTTTGTTGTTGTTTGGTTTTTTTGAGATAGGGTGTCTCTGTGTGTAGCCCTGGCTGACCTGGAACTCCATTTTTAGACTAGGCATTGTAGATCCACCTGCCTCTGCCTCTCGAGTGCTGGGATTAAAGGCGTGTGCCACCACAGTCTGGCAACAGTGTTGTTTTCAATATGTTTTAATTAAAATATAATTACATCATTTTCTCCCTCCTCTTTTCTATCCCTAACCCCCCTCCCATTTCTCCCTTCTCTCAAACTGATGGCTTCTTTTTCTTTTATTATTATTGTTACATATATGTATATATACATCTATATATATATAAATATGTATGTATGTATATCCTGCTAAGTCCATTTTTGTTGTTTGTATGTATATGATTTTAGGACTGGTCACTTTGTATAAGATAAGCAGTGAGGGGTCTCTTCCCTGGGAGAAGCTAGTTCTTCCTCTCTCTCAGCAATGATTAGTTGCCTGTAGTTCATTGTCTAAGCATGGGGCCCCTTGACATTCTTCTACTTCCATGTTAGTATGTATGTTAATATTGCCATTGTTCCTGTCTTGTTTATGCAGCCATTTCCAGGAGACACAGTCTCCCTGGAGGTCCCCTGGCACTTAGATTCTCTCTTCTGAGATGTTCGCTGAACATTGGGTACAGGAGTTGTTTTGAAGATACACCTGTTGGAGCGGGGCTCCCCACAGTCCAACTGCATTGTGCATAATTGCTCCTTTCCTGTATAATACATATGTGTATGTATATACATACATCATCTGCATATATATGTATATATTAAATGAAGTTATGCCACTTGGGCTGATAATGCTCCCCAAAATAGCCATAGACTATCTAACAAAGTCCCCAGTATCAAGCATGAGTAACCTCCATTTGAGTTCTTGGTCAGGGTAGTCCACGTGTTTCCTGAAAAAAATATAGGCTGTTGCTCTTGCCCTTGGCTGTTTCTAAAAGATTAAAGAGAAGTCTCTATTGCTGAAGTCACTGAACACTTAGGGCAGGGGTCTCTTGATTATTTGAAGCACGTGTAACCTGAAAGCCTCCCTTTCTGCTGATCTGCTCGCCATGGTACCAGAGAGTACTATGCAAGCTGCCAACAGAGGGAAGCGATAGTGCTGTCCACCTATGAGGCCTATGGACCAAAACTTTGACCAGCATGGCAATAGTGGCGCACATACCATAGCAGCAACCAACGGCTATCCTAACCGGACTTAGAGCCCACTCAACCAGAGGGAAACCATGCCCGCTCCTACAAACCTAGCCAACCGTCTGGGCTGGTGAGGGCACAGACTGCAGAATACTGCCATGTTGCCAGACCAACATGATTCCTTAACTGCATTCTAAATCTTAGACACACGGACAAGTGTAGCTAGCATCCCACACTAATGGAGCGTCTCTTTATTAACAAACAGAGACATCACAGAAAGTTCCCCTTCTTGGTCATGTACACAAGGAAACACATTGTACAGAGAGCATGTGGAGTAGAGACTGGCCATCTTTGGGAAACACGATTGTTGTCATATCATCTTTCTGTTCAAATTTGCCTCTTGCTCAAGGATTTCTCTGTCAGGAAATAGCACCTAGTGACCTGGTTCAGAAATTGCTGGGGTTATATATGAGTCCTGGTTTCTTACATCGCCTATTGAGCTCATGGACAAGCCCCAACAATCCTAACTCCCTGTCTCGTTAATTCTATCGTTTTTCAACTGGACTACAGCAGCCACCCATGTATGATGTCTCTACCCTTGCTCATCAATTCTTCAGACACAAACATGGTAACAGTACCTCATGTGACCCTCTAGGTCTATCCACATGCCTTTAGATGACTTAAAAGTCTCTCTGCATTCTGGCTCTTCACCATACTCTTAATACAGAAGCGCACAGCAGTGTAGCAGGAATCTTAGAGAGTCTTATTAATAAAATCAAACCCGAGGCCAGTTATTGGGGTGAATGCTGGTAGATCAGAGAGACAGAACAAGCCACAGCTATCTCACCTCGCCGGATCCTCAGCTGGTCTTGTCTCCTCAGACTGGAGGCCTCTGAGTCTTCATCCAGAATGGGTCTCAGCTGAATTGCTGCTCAAAAGCCTGAATGCTTAACCAGCCAAATGCTTAACCAGCCAAATGCTTCTAGTTTCTGGTCTCCACACCTTATATATCTTTCTGTTTTTGCCATCACTCCCTGGGATTAAAGGCTCGCTTTCTGGGATTAAAGGTGTGAGTCACCATGCTTGCCTGTATCCTTGAACAGATGGATTTCTGCCTCTGGAATGCTAGGATTAAAGGCGTGTGCTACCACTGCCTATCTTCTATGTTTAATATTGTGGTTGTTCTGTCTCTGACCCCAGATAAGTTTATTAGAATGCACAATATTTTGGGAAACACAATACCACACAGCAGAGATATAAAGTCCATGTACCCTGTAGCTAGACCCACCTGGCTGTCCACCAGTTAATGATTAATGTCTTTACTTGGGACAGTTCTTCTGGTTTCTTTCTGTCTACATTTCTTGTCAACTAAAAGTAACTCATGAGATTTTCCTGACAGACTAGCTTTGAGTAGTACTCTAATGATATGTGACACATAGTACGTGGTTGAAAAATACGAAGGTGTTTACTATTACTATGCTTTCTTGGCTAAAATGTAAGTCAAGGATTATTATTTTCCTGTTACTCTTGCAAGCTATTAGCATAGTTTGGGGGCCTAGAGTAGTTCTTTTTACCAGTGTCTGGCCAAAATACTCTACAAGTAGTGAATACATACATATACATACACACATATATATAGTGAATAAATAATATATAAAGTATGTAAGGGGCCAGAACATATCTTGTCTAAAGTATATGTGATACAAATATTGGTGACGTAAAGTAGTTGAGAAGTGTTCTGTCACGTGCTGGCCTGTAAGCAGATTGCCTTGTCTGACTTCTCGCTTCTTCATGGAATACTAGTTTGCTTTAAATCTGATAATGGTATAGGAAACCAATCCGTGACACATGTCACTAATTATTGGTTTTGTATTTTTTTTATTGAAGCCAATTATGTATTTGTAATTTATAGCAAAACTCTTTTAAAGCATGGCTCCTGAAATTAGTATCAATTATATCTTCTCAGGCTGTAATAGAAATCCTTTCATTTTTAATATTTTTGGTTACTTGGAGGATCGGATTTTATGGAAAGGATCTTATTCTTATTTTTCCTTTGAATGCATAGCGCTCATTCATTTTAGTTTTTTTTTAAAGCATATATTATATGGTATGCACTGTCCAAGGCAATGAGGTAAGTAGCAGCTTGAGGGAAAGGGGAGACACCCAGGACTGTCACAGACACTTGTTCCCAAAGCGTCTGGATTGTTAGGCAAGAAAGAAATCAAGCCAACAATTACAGTGAGTTAGAAAATGGCAACAGGGAAAAGTAAGTGATACATGGCGGAACGTCACTTTTTATTGACAGCTGCATTAAAAGGGGACAGTGAGGTGAGTGCTAAAATTTGACATAAGCAGGTCTGACATAATGTAGGACTGAAGTGAAAAGCCATATGCTGGTTAGTGTATGAGTTCCTTTCCAACAAAGTATCCGACATAAGCACCACTAGGGTGGGAAGATTCCTTTTGGCTCCTGTTTGGGGGATTGTCTGTGTTCCTCTGGCTTTCTCTACTGGCTCCTTTTATTCCAGCCAGTCTCCCCACTTAGAATGGTGCCCCCCACACTGAGTGGGGTCTTCCCTAAATTACTCCCCTCTGGAAACGCCCTCATGGATAAGCCAGGAGTCCCTCGCATAGGTGGCTCTAAACCCAAGCCAGTTGGCAATGATTAATCACCACCGTCAGCGTAGCCATGGCACGTGACTCCTCCACTAAAAAACAAACAGGCAAACACCATCCTCTCCTTTCGTAGAGTAGGAATTGCAAGCCTGTGGGTATAAATACACGTGTGTTTGATTCTCCCACTTAAATAAAATGACAGGGACGCTTACAATGTATGTGAGTGTTCATTGTGTGACGGCTTCCTCACATATGAAATGGCTTCAGAGAACTGAATTTTACAGCAGGTTACTGACTGCTTGTGCTGTGGAGAGTTGGGACTAACAGGGCTGCAAGAGCACTGAGCTTTCTTCAGTGTTGATTCTAGTATTTGCGTTGTTGTGCTGCATAATACTCCTTAATTAGAAGCTGTACTGACACTGTCCATGAAACGGGTGCAAAGTAGCTGTGTTTTATTCTACATGGATTGTAATGCAATACTCTGTGTCCACATGTTAAGTCATGGCATGTGGTCCTGTATGAACCGGTATGTTCTCCCAGAGATCCTCAAAGTCAGGATATGAATGAACCTGTGATTAGGATAAAATCGGATTGGGGGCTATGGATTGCATATAGACACCTAACTTTGCCTCCTGTTGTTCTGATTATTAGTGCCTCTCGGGGACCGAGAATGGTGGTTGTTATTGTTTGCCCTCCTTAACAGTTATAGTTACACTTTGACATTTGGATTTTTATTTTAATCACTATAGTCTAATTTGCTCCCATCCTAGGTAGAGAGCAAATTCCTGATATATATGAGGAAATGTTTAGTATTTTGTGACTTTGGATGATTTTCGAATATCATAAAATAGTTTTCAGTTGCATACCATACTTCGTAATTGCCAAGATAATTTTAAACACTCTGATTTGTCCTAGTTAGTAAACCTGTCTATTGAATATTCTTCAGAGATTAAAATACTTTTTAAAGGCCTTCTTTAAAATGCCACTGTAGTGGTGTTTTCATGTAAGATGGAAACCCGTAAGGCGAGGACTAATAGCTTTGTGTACACGGTCACTTTATGTTTCCCACATGGACAACTGGGCTTTAAGACATTAAGACCGTTGATGAAAGAACCCGTAGTTAGCGAAAAGAAAAAAGAGCCAGTAACTCCCGCATTCAGGCACAACGGGACGTGTTGAGAAATTCTTCAAGATGGTGTCCCGCTGCATTTGAAGACTTGGGGCATCTCATTCTCGATGTGAAGCTTTAATTGGTTTGCTTTGGAAGCCACAAGCTTTGAGTTTGCGTAACTACAAGGCACTCTGTTCCCTGGCTCTGTGTGTCCTCCATTTCTCCTTCCTGTCCTCCTAGCAAGCCCGTGCACACAACCCCTTGTATTCCCTGTGATCATTCCCAAGTTCAGGCTCTCGGGGTTCACAGAGGTAATGATCTCAGTGAGGGACCACAAGAGAGCCCGACCGCTGGCCTCCCTTTATAGCCTCTGAAGCCAGAGTTCTCTGGAATCCAGGATGAGATGAAAGAGTTCCGTGTCCAAGCTTTCCTCTAAGAGACCCAAGAGCTTCAGAGGAAGGCTCGCTGCAAGTATTTACAAGTTTATCAAACAGTGCCAGGCGCTCACTGACTTCCAGGGAAGTTTACAATTAAAAAAGACCGCTGGACAAACATGAGCAGAAACAGTGCAGACTTGGCTAGGACATATAAAAGGGGTACCATGACTTGAGAGGCAACAGGACAGGTTTACAAAGGCCCTTTACAAACCTAAAGCTCACCCTGATATTCAAACCAGCAGCTTAGGCAAAAACAGTGTACTGAGCTAAGCTGCCAGTCTGTCTTCTGCAAGAAATCAGTAACGTTCCCCCAGCTCCACACCGCGGATCTTTATCAAGAGGCCCGCTCTGCATCTCCCTGTTATTAAAACCACATCTTAAGGTTTTAATAAAAAGTAAATAAATAGTGGAATAACCTGAAGCAAATCGAAGTTAACAGGTACTTAGAGACAAGACTCCTGTTTCATGGAAAAATCCAGAAAGATGAAAGACTTTTGAATTGTATTGTACTTATACCCCCTTAACAAGACTGTACACATTTCAGTTGCATTTAATTTCCCGAGATCATGTGATGGGTTCTGTTTTAAATCTTTTCTGCTTTATGAAGTTGCAGTTCCAGTTATTACTTGAACACAAGCAACTGAATATGACCTAGTTATTTAATAACTGTGTTAAATGTTTAGGTGATTAACATAAAAAAGGATAGGTATCAGAAGGAGCTGAGGGAACTGAGTCAGGACTTTTCGAGTAACTTACATATTCATATGTGAATATTAAAGAATAAAGCAAAAATTCTATATTGATTCTATGCCTAGCTTTCTGTCTTATAAATACAGACATGAGAGATCTTGCTACAAAAGAAAAGGATGGGAATGGGAGGGTGTCTTGTAAGGTGAAGCTGTTCAGTTCTTTTGGAACTGTTTTTTGTTGTATGTCAAAAACTCACATTATGGTGTGTTTACCAGAAGAATACGGAGGCCCTACATGGTGGCACTTCCATCACATATCACTTAGTGTAATGGAGAGCACAGGATGGGCAACTTCCTTCTTGATACAAGATTTGTTACAGATTTTAGAATCCGTTCTTCATCCCACACCAGCAAAGACTTTCCCCGGGGTACGAAAACAGTCCTCACGGCCTCTGATACTCTCCCCTGTACCACATTGGCTTTATCTGCTATCCGTACGCTGCCGTGAAGACACGAACCGTAATTCGCTTGTCCACTTTAATTCACCTTTGCTATTATAATATCTTTGGAAGCTTTCATCGCATTATGTGCTTTAAAGATACCCATTTCATCAGCTCATTTAATTTATGGGACATAGCTACTCTGTAATTTACCCGACAGAGCTAGTATTCATTAAAATCAAAATTACTCTGTGTCAGAAAAAAAAAAAATCTGATGTGTTTTCAGGTTCAGATTGTTACCCTGAATTTCATCACGGCCTCTCCGTTCTGAATCCCCATTCTATGTAGAGACGGAACTTTACCATAGGCTTGACCAGTAGAATAAGTAAGGCATTGCTGTGTTTTGTATTTATTGCCTCTTCTCTGTGTTAGTCTGAAGCCGGAAAGCCTTCTTGGACAGTGACAGAGAAAAGTGACAAAGCCATCCGACAAACTAGCACCCTTCCTTTCTGGTATGTCTAATTTCAAAATATGCCAGTAGCCCCCAGCACTCCATCTCGAACCTCAGTTTACCCTTGATGGAGGTACCACAAGAGAAAGCCAACAACACTCGCCTTAGGTCTATTGTGTCTTGAGTGAAGGGGACATCATGAACAGAACTACCTAAAGTTGGCCTTTGTTCAGCGTAGGGAGCCGTTATGCCATAATAAACATATACTAGGGATTAGATGTGTGGGGCGGCCTGCTATAAGAGAGTATACACAGGAAGGCTGTTGAAAGTCTAGAAATAAATTCCCTACAAATGACCCCTTTCGTCGCTGATGAGTCTTAATGGCGTTCTCAGGGTGGAACAGTCAACACAGAACGCAGTGACTGCCAAGGTGTTTGGATTCCTCCCCACAGCGAGCTAGCCAGCGGTTGTGCACATGACACCAGCCCAGAGTTCTCCACTCATAATCAGTTCTGACTCTGTCTTTTAGGCAAGAGAAGGTGATCTGGTCAGAGCTCAGTCTCCAGGACTATCCCTCCCCAACTCCCATGACAATCACAAACCCAAGGTTGTTCACCTATGTGTCTGTCTAGTCATCTGCACGTTGGGGTCCCCACAGTACACCCCCCCCCCTTGCTTTGACTAATTCGCTAGCCCGACTAACGGGACTCAGGAAAACACATTTACCAGCCTGTTTGGAAAGGGCATCACAGAGGACACAATGGAAGGATTTATAGGGAAGGGGACGGGCAGTCCCCTGATAGAGCTCTGAGTGAGCAGCTGTCCAGAAGCTCCCAGAACCCTTCATTTTGGGTTCTTATGGAGGCCTCACAACATAGACACAACTGACGAAACCACTGGCCATGTGGCGTCACCTCAACCCTAGAGGTTGTGAGGCAGGACTGGAAGACTTACTCTAACTCTGGATTGGTTTAGCTCCATCCTTGAAGCCTCCAGTGGCCACTCAACCCAGTGAACTCAGTAGCACATGAAGACACTGTCACTGGAAAGAGTCCAAGGATCTTAAGGATCGTGTCCCAGGAAATGAGGACAAGTATCAAAATACATTTCATGGTGCCCTGGGGGTAATGACTATGGTTATTGGAAGACCCCTGGTCTAAAAGACTTTTTCATAGGCACTTGGCTTTCCAAGGTTCTATGATATTATGGCATAATTGGCCTTTTCATGTTGGATGCGGAAACATCATCACATCTACTACTGCTCTAAGCCCATTTGGTCAACCTCCAGGGTTTTTTGTTTTGTTTTATTTCATTTTTGGTTTTGTTTACAAACAAACAAAAAAACCCCATCTTCCTGAAAAGAGGCACCTGTTAAATTAACTATAAGACTAATTGGATTAGTTGATATGCTAACTTGTATCACATCAGGCTTTCATATTATTTCAGTGAAAAGGATTTAACCCCTTAAAATCGACAAATCGAGAAAGCAACAAAGCAGAAATACCTACATATTAAGCTGCCTGGAGAAAGTGAAACCTTAAACCCCAGAAGCCAGAACTCGACTGCTGTTCTCGAAGCCAATATACTTGGGCAAAGATGGAGTATTAAGGGGAAAACAACTTTGGGATGGGTGCCAGTTTATCCCCACCAGCTCCCAAAGCACAGGTGTGCTCATAAAATTGCTAACATTTACCTCCATCAGCATCAGATGGGACTGTCACCAAAAAGGAGACAGAATCGCCTGCATAAGCTTCAAAGGCAACAGAAACGGTGGTTGCTAATAAAAGTCGAGTGTAATAACAGTGCTGGATGTGTATTACCTGGACAGATGAGCCCAGATGTGAACCATACCCATGTTTAGCAGGGGTGTGTACACAGCAGATTTTAGTGGAGGAAAGGCAGCTGCTGTCTTCCATCTCCTGAAAGCTGTCTCAGCCCAGGCTGATGCTGCATGCCAGCAACCCCAGCTGCTCTGGAAGCTGAGCCCTGAGGACCTCCAGAAGAAGGCCTGCCTGGGCTGCAGAGACTTGCCTGGGCAACTTACACAGAAAGTCTCCAAAGTGAAAACAAAATGAGACTGGGTGATATGCCTTAGTGGTGGAGCACTTAAGGCCCCACATGTGCAAGGCCATAGGTTCAATCCTCAGCACTACTCACCCACCCACCTACCTACCTACCTACCTACCTACCTACCTACCTACCTACATACATACATGTTTTATGTAGAAGTCAATCAGAATATAAACTTATTAGCAATTTATGGTGGATTGTAACAAAGAATGATATATGGCCTTTTTTCAAAAATTGTTCTTATAAAATTGATTATTCAAAACAAAAATAGATAGATCACACCTTTAATCCCAATACTCAGGACATACAGACAGGCATATCTCTGTGAGTTCCAGGCCAGCCAGAGATACACAGTGAGATTTTTTTGTCTCCAAAAGCATTAATTATAACTTTAAGCCCTGTAATTGTAAGCTGCATGGATTCTATAGTATAGATGAATGAGTTAGTATCTTACTTGAAATAGTGACTAGATAGAAATAGTAACTTAAAACTATTTTGTTATAATAAAAAGCTTGGTTTCTAGGGATATGGAAGACATGGTTTGGAAATTTGCATCATGATGTTATCATTTGCGTCGGGCACACACTTTACTTCTCAGTTTCCTTATCTCAAAAGTATCGACCTCACGGGGTGGTTTTGACGTTTAATACAAACAACATACCTGTCGTAGGTGTTCAGCCAGACTAGCCCCATTGTCCCTCAGCATCTGAATGCTTCATCAACGCTAATTCTGTGCAAACATAGGGTTTGCAAAAGCTCCTAGAATGAAAAATGCTGTCGAGTGTTCAGAAGTGTCACAGAGATGATTTTTAACCTCAATGGAAAATTGAACTGAGTATTCTGATTTTGCTCCAATGAATGTATATCATAATAAAATAACGTTATATGGAAGGTGCATGGTTTATGATCTAAGTGGTCATATATGAAAATTAAAAATGATGATGGCGATGCGATTTTGATATTTCTTTACAGTATTTTATAATACTAAACCGGTTTGAGAAAAATAGACCTTGCTGCTTAAGCACTATTAACTGCTAGGATTATGGGCACTGAGAATGAAGTGACTATATGGTGTTATAAATAATGGTGTTTTATTAAGCTCTCTTGTATAATGCCTCTCTGCATCCTACCGGGCGATTATGCCCATATTCCCCTTCTCTTCTCCATCTCCAGGCTTCCTGTACTGCTGCACGTTAATGCCCCTCAAACAATGATTTCATTTTACCTTTAGCCTGCTTGAACCTTTAACGGGTCTCCACTTAGTTATAGCTGTCCTTTGCAACTGATGGTGTATGTGCCACAGTGGGATACCATAGTCCAGGCAGAAAGCAAGCCTGACATTTACTAGAAATATGCTCTCCCTCAGACCTCACAGTTATCCATAAGAGTGAATCTGTTGTGAAGTGTTTCACATCCTCTCGGCCATCAGCCGGTGTCTATCTGCCTTCCTCATCTATGGCTGTGGAGCGTGTTTCCTCATCATCTTGAATTCTGTTTCTCCAGTGCCGGGAAGGGAAGGGGAAGGCGGGGATGGAGGGAAGAGAGGTAGAAACACAAGATCATTTCTGCATTGGAATACCATTTATATAATTATACCATTATATAATTCTCTGTTTTTAAACTACACCGGACATGGCAGGCATAATAGTAAGTATATTTGTCCTCAAGAAAAGGTATAAAAATGTGTGTTAATAGAATGAAAATGGAAAGTATTTACAGCACAGAAACACCAACTCTGTAGGCATGAAGATCATATTCTTTCACCAGGTGTTTGCTTCCTCTGGATAATGTCTTCCCTTTCCAGCCTTGCCTCCCATTCTTCTCCCAGCAAGCCAGTTAGTCTCCTGTCCATTCATACAGAGGGCCACTGAGCTGAGCGCTTGTCTAGACCTCGCAGTAGTTCAGAGGTCATGTGGCCATCCCCATTTTCCAGAGGAGATTTTGTGTCGGAGGTTTTGGGTTCTGCCTGCAGGTCCCTCTGACTCTGACGTGGCCACGATTCAAACCCAGGTTGTCAGATTCCAAAACGTCTTCCCTCGCCCATGCATCCGAAGACATGCCTCTCTCCATATCGTTTTTAAAATCGTTATATTTGCCCTAACTCAGATACTTTGTTGTATTGGTCAGGGTTCTCAAGACAAAAAGAACAAATGGAATAAATATATATTAAAAGGTTAATATAGACTGAGTCACGCAAAATAATCTGGTGGGTCCAGTAACAGCTGTCTTCATGCTGGAGTGGCCGACAACCCAGTAGCTTGCTCAGCTCATGAGTTTGGGTCCCTGAACATTCCCAATCTGGCACTGAACACCTGGAGAGCCCCTAGTCTTCAGTGTATGTTAAAAGCCCAAAGAAGCTGGGTTCTGATAATTGAAAAGGAATATAACACCAGTGGTGGCAGCAGCAGCAGCAGCAGCAGCAGAGCAGATGAACTTGCCAGTAAGAGAAGAAGCAAACAGGCCAAAGTCACACTTTTTTAATCTAAGCTGCCGCAAGGAGGGCGCCACCGTAGTTAGAGCGGGTCTCCCACTTCGAATAACCTGATCAAGAAAATTCTTCTCAGGTGTGCCTCGCGGCTTGACTTTTAATTGACTGCAGATCTGGGCCAGCTGCCCACCAAGATTAGCCATCACACGTAACCTACCTGTCCTTCCAAGTCCAGCTTCCAGTGCGATGGCCTGCCCCTGACCCAGTCCTGTGAAGCTTTAGTTTGTGCAGATCGTCTCCTCCACCAGGCAGTTAGCTCGGTGAAGACCAGGCTGTTTAAGCTAGAGCCAATGGTTTCTGAGCTGCTAACTCTTCGGTGTGTATTTCTTATTACTACGTCAGTGCTCTGTCCCTAGCAGACACTTAATAAAATGAATGCAATGTTAAATTAACGAGTCATCACAGATAGGAGGCTCTCTCCACTCTTTAGGATAAGACATAATTCTCAGATTTGAGATTAAATCTTAAAATTTTTTGAATTAACAAGTTCTCTGGAGGCTATTTCCAGTTTAATGAAAAAAAGAAAAAAAATGGTAAGTCAACTTTTTATCAAGTTAAAAGGGTTGGCTTTGATAGAGGATAATTTGCCTTCTGTCTCTTCGGCTTTTGGGGGGACCTTTTCTTTTCGTTTCCACCTGCAGTAAATTGTGAAGCCCGCTCCCGTGGCCAGGAGAGTACCCAAGAAAGGACCTTGGCCAAGAGGCGAAGGAGAACACCAACCCCAAAAAACAGCCTTGGATCTTGAACCTGGCCATGGTGCTAGGAGATGGCAGGGATTCTCAGGGAGGGGGGGGGTTGCTTGATTGTTTGTTTATTTGTTTGTTTGTTTACCCTGAAGATTGAAGGTCTCTGAGGAAGGGTGGCACAGTGTTCCCACTAATACTCAATGGTGGGTCAAGAAATAGGAAGTCTTGTGACAGCCGACATTAAAACTTAAGAGATATAACCCTGCTCCTCTTATCTTCTATCTCCTGATGCCCTACAACCCCTACTTACCTCTTTTGACACGTGATTTATTTTTTCATTTTTTTTTTCTGGTGTATGAATCGGTAACATTGATTGGTTACTTAAAAGTTGGCTTGGAAATCTTTATAATCCATTATACCTTCTTTCACACTCTGCAGAATTATGGTACAGTTAGAGTAGCCAATAAGCACCAGACTAAATCTCTCCCAAGAAATAACAAGGCGTATAATTTATAAGACATTTATGTTTCAAGTAAATGAGAAACGCTGTTGGTGTGGAAACAGCTTCAGTGATCACCATACCTTGGGGGAAGTCGGAGAATCTTGACTTAAATACCTTAAAGAATGTTAGATGAAAGTTAGTAAAACAATGCTTCATCAAAAAAAAAAAAAGTTCTTAAAGTGCACACGACAAGGGAGTATCTCGCATATCAGAAGAAGAATTCCTGAACAATGAGGGGAAATAACTCTTTGAAAAGAAACCCTGTTATTTTAATGTTTTGTTCTTCACCGCTGGGTCTCTCACATTCAGGAAAATTAGGTGGATTTACACATGAAAATAACACCATAGATTCCGGAGAACTTGATATTGGTCGGAGAGCAGTTCAAGAGGTTCCCCCCGGGATCTTCTGGAGATCGCAACTCTTTATTGATCAGCCACAGTTTCTTAAGTTCAACATCTCTCTTCAGAAGGATGCATTGATTGGAGTATACGGCCGGAAAGGCTTACCACCTTCCCATACACAGGTGAGAGTGGGTGTTGGCGTCGATGAGACGCATGCTCATAAGATGCATGCTCCTAGTTTGCATTTCCAGATGTTCCTATAGCCCTGAAACTCAGCTGTTGGGTGAAGCCAACACTTCTAAATGAATCTTTTGCAATGAAAAGAAGTTTGAGTGTAGTGTCTGCTTATGTGAGATGTCTGAATCACTAGCAGGAAAAGGCTTGCATGGCTAATGATTGGTTAAAATGGCTAAAAATGTCTGAGTCACTTCATGAACACTGAGCATCAGCTGAGTGTCTAGCACACTGTAGATTCTCCAAGATTCGGTGGTCATTTCAGATGATTTTATTCCTTTCATATCACACATGCATACATATTCATCTTAAATATATTGATGTTGGGTTAAAACAGTTTTTACAATGTCAGATTTATTTTTAATGAAGAAAATATGGACACACGAGCATAATAAGCATGATAGTTAACAAACTTGCCCAAGTCTAATCGCCATTTTCTCTGGAAACAAGGAAGAGTAAGGTGAGTAGGTAGATGGTTAACAGAAAACCAAGCAAGATGGAGTCAATGTAGTCCTCAGACTACTGGATCCACAGCATTTGAAAGGCCATTCTTTGTATAAAAATACCCCCACTGTAACAGTCACAGCTGGAGAACCACCACCAAAATGGCCACAGTCGAGCCAGAACCGAGTTGCACAGACCCTCAATCACAGGTACTCTGAAGGCTGAGGCAGGAGAGTGACGAGTTCAAGGCTAGCCTAGGCAACTTAGTGAGATAAATATACAAAGTTTAAAAAAAATAGACTGGGAGTATATGACTCCGTAGTAGAGCACTTGCCTACAATCTTTGAGGCCCTGACATCTGAAACTCAATCCCAACTACCACAAAATAATCAAGTCTCTAATACTGAGTCATGGCATATGTGACTTGGAAAATGTCATTTTTGTTATTTAAAAAGGGTCACGTGGGGGGTGAGCTATAATAGAGGAGGCCCTGAGTTTTAATCTGGATCACCAGGAGAACAGAACAGATTCCGTAATGTCTATGAGAAAAATCTTTGAATTATCTACTATAAAATTGGAAAAGAAACTTTTCCAAGATGTATCATGCTAGTAAGTAGAGGAATTAAAAAGTGTACTAGCTAGCTAATTAACACTTAGATGAGCTGGACGTATTTTATAATAAGTTTATCTCCTTGTGGAATCCCATATTGGGTTTTTTTTCATTTATAAAAGAAAGACCAAGATTTTTGTACAAACTTCATATTCTGTGACCCTATAAGAAATCATTTTCTATAATCTTAGAGTATGAATTATGAAAATTTGACCAAATACTAATAAAGAAATCACAATTTCAAAGAAATACTATACTTCTCAGCATGCTTTCTAAAAATCTGTGGCTTCAATGGCTGTGTAAATTTTGACTAATATGTTACAATATATTCTCATATCTGTGATATCAAAGTAGATACTTTGGTTCCTTCTGGGTCAAACACTTGTTATGATGTCCATATATCCAATTTTAAGCTTTAAAATGGTCTGATATTGACTTTAAACCTCTGAAGAAAAAGATAGACACTAAAATATGGAAGGCCATCCCATACTCATGGATTAGGAGAATTAGTATTATGAAAATGGTCACTTTATCAAAAGCTGTTTACAGATTCAGTACAATCCCAATCAAATCCCCGCATCATTCTCCGCAGAGATGGAAAAAAAAACTGTCAATGAAAGTGAATCTTCGGATCTCCAGTTACTATAGACAGATTGTGTTTACATGGATAGTCCAGTAAGACACAGAAACCTCTCTCCACTGAAACTACGTAGGAAATTAAATTATGTTTTTCTCCGCTCAAGGAAGAGTCCTCTCAATGAAGCACATCTGTGAAAGTCCAACTTTATAAAGTTTTCTGAAAACAATGTCAGATGAAGCCTGTGTGTTGTGTCCAGGCATGGTGGTGCATGCATTTGGGAAGGTAGACGCTAAGGGGCTGTCGGATCAAGTTCAAGGCCAGCCTGTTCTATGTAGCAAGTTCCAGGCCAGCCAGGGCTGTTTTGAAAAGCCTGTAATGTGTTGTGTGCTTAAAAACGTTTGTTTCAGGGTATATAGCTGGCTTTTTACATGAGATGCATAACTCATAAAATTAGGGAAATGAAAGGTTCGGCGTCATGTTTTCTTATAATTGCACCATTCTTTCAATACAGTACCCAAAATATCCATCCTTCTTTTCTCCCACAGTGTATTTGTGTAAGGTATGCTTTTTATTAAGCCTTGATTATTAGAGGTCCTTCCTCTGGCTTAGTCAAGATCAGCAGAGCAAACAGCTGTTTCTGAGTTCAGTGTTTAAACATGAAATATGCTATAAAGCAGCCCAAATTGAACATTTCTCTGTTCCTGGGGAACATTAAATAAATCAACCTGAAATAATTAAAATTGGCCAGCCCCTCGGAATAGTCACTTGAGTTTTGAAAGTCAAAGTCTTTGTGACCCTTTATGAAATTGTCCATTTGATCGTTGCCAAGGAGCCAATTGACTTTCTTCTCCCCAATGGCCCATTTATTCTCCTGGACAGTTGGAAGCCTAAGGAAGCAGTTCTATGCTCTATGGCTACTGTGCTATGGTGTGTTAGTGCGTTGGCCTGAAGGCTGTTCCAGAAAAAGAGGCAGAAGCCTGAGTTCTAAACACAGCCTTACCACTTTTTGATTTTATGCTCTACGTGACCTTGTATGAGTCGTTTAACTCCTCCAAGATTCAGTGTCCATTGGGAAAATGAGAGAGCTGAATTGGAAGGTTTCTAAAACTTTTTCCTTCTCTATAATGTATGATAGATGCCGCCATCAGAAATTTGGAGGGAAGTTTTTCAAAGGCTGGGTAGGGGGCAGGGCAAGAGTTTTGATAGTGAAAGGCCAGCAAGACCTACATAGCAAGGCTGCCCCCCACTCCACCTCCCAAAGAAAGGTGATTGAAGGCATAGCCAGGCACTCACTGATTCTGAATTCCCATCAATTTAATAATGGAAATTGAATTAAACAGTTGGATAGATAGTCTTAGCTTTTCAGAAGTAAACTAGCACGATACCAGAAAAGGCCTATTTGCATTTTTACATGGCTGATTAAATAGTAAACCTCTGAAAAGAAACATAAGCAACCTTTTCTTCTATTGATTTTACATAGCTCCATTGAAGTTCAGAGCAACTTGAGAAAGAACTTCAGATTGTGTAACACATACATCTATGTGTGTATATAACACACACACACAATAAATAAATATATATGTGGTAATAGCATATATATTAGGTAACAATATAAGAATAAGGTAATATCATGAGAAAGTTTCCCTTAAAGGGAGCTGAAATATTTCCAGTTTAGTGACATCCATGTGATATATAGATGTTGTCTGTGATAGCTCTCCAGTGTTTGAGACCGAAGAGTTAGTCCAGAGAATTCATCCAGAAAATGGCATAAGGTCTTAAGACTTCTCCCCACTACAATCAGTCCATATGCAGTTTTGGTTTATAAGTAGAGCAAAGCTCAGACTTGCCCATAGATGATCATGTTATGCCTGAAGAACGAGCCATATGATTTGGTTACTCTGGGTAGAGACGGTTACAGTGTAAAGAAGGTAATTTTCTTCAGGTGTTTTGAGTCGCTCTCCTGAAGTCATCTGTGAAATGTCCTGACAACACCCTAGATCTGGGTAGATGGTTAGAAGCCATCAGCCACTTCAGGGCTCCCACCTCTCTCACTCCTCATGGTTCCATCATCGCTCAGGTGTGGTACAAACGCCCGTCACTGTGTTGGCAACGACGACTAACTGTAGACTTGAAAGACCAGTTAAAACTCACCATTCCTGCCCTGTTCATTTTCAGTTCCTGTATGTAATGTTAGAAGAGGAAAGGGTCTGTGTTGGGCCATGAGAGGGAAGTTTCCCTCTTGCCAGGATAATGTAAATATTTAAATCTGATGAGTAAATGGAGATGACCTATTTGAGGTGGAGATACCCTTCAGAATTAAACTTTGTTCTCCTCTAATCGTGAGGGAATAGAATCCCAGTGAACTTTTTTACAAAGAGCTGGAGAAATTACAAGATCATTATTTGCATCCTTGTAAGAAAATTGAAAAATTTTGAGTACTAATGAAGTTAGCATATATTTTGCATACTGCTACCCAAAGAACAAAATGCTTTTATTTAAATAAAGATTTCAATGAGTCATATACTGAATCACATATTAAATTTTCTTATTACAGTAGTAGATGTCTGTGGTCTGCACAGTAGCAGTCTAGTTAAATATAATTCCCAGAAATTCCAACAACTAATTTTATTTTTATTTGATTGGATTAAGAGAGTCCTATAAAATTTTTTTCCTCCACAGTGATTCCATTTAAAGAATAAATCATAAAGTACTAATGATACACATATATAGTACTACAATTATGATGTTTATGCATCGTCTGCATCTACATACATTTGTGAGCTTTTACGTTAAATATATCTCAGAAGTAAAAATGAAACTGGACAAGTGTACAGCAGTAGAATCACTGTAATTTTTAAAGAAGCTATTAGCTAAAAAGTTTATTAAAACCAATATTGGAGAATCTTTTCCAGTATCTTCCAAATTCACTGGTGTTTGTTGGCAAAATTCTACCCTGTTGTTGTCAATAATATTCCATAGTTTAAATTCTCTAGCTCAGTTTTTTTAACCTCCAATGTCTGTGATTAATAATCATTGTGAAAACAAACAGTAGCGTCCAGGATGGCTGCCATCACGCCCCTAACTCTGCATGCTGTTCTTTCTCTGTCCCATCATACCCATCTGTTGATCAGTTTATTGATTTTAATAAAGAATATTAAGGCACTTCATTTAATGTATTGATGTAAAAATTCCACAAAAGTTCGGACGGTTGCATTAGCATCCCAGGAGAGGAATGTAGTGCTATATGGTGGAAATGACCCCAGCTCTGCAGCAAAGTACACCTGGGTTCATAGATCCCACTTTCCAGGTAGGAGGTCCTGCTGAACCTCCTCAAGAGTCCTTGAGAGCAACCACAAATTTCTTGCCCCAAGAGCTGCTTCCGGGATTAGGAATAATTCCAGTGCAGGATAAACAGCAGTCCTTGCTATACATAAGTGTCAAGTAGGATTAGATCGTCAGCCATTCATGGTCTAAGTAAAATCCCATAGATTTCACATTTATATCCCCAAAGTGCCTAAATTTACCAAACTTGTTATCAGTCAGGGGAACTGAATTTGGCAACTCCCTAAAAAGGAAGAAAATGATCATTTCGGTTTAGATACAAGGGGATGCAACAGGTGGTCCTTATCCTCATAAATTCCATGCCTAGAAGGCTCCTGTCACTTGGGCCTGTCAAACAAGAACTTCTAACACTGTAAGCTTGAAGAAGAGGCAGTACACGTGTTGTTTCTGGCTTCTGACTCCATCTCCCTTACCCTCACCCCCAGTATGATTTCGTGGAGCTCCTGGACGGCAGCAGGTTAATAGCACGAGAACAGCGGAATCTGGTGGAATCTGAAAGAGCCGGGCGGCAGGCGAGATCCATCAGCCTACATGAAGCTGGCTTCATCCAGTACTTGGATTCTGGAATCTGGCATCTGGCTTTTTATAACGATGGGAAAAATCCAGAGCCAGTGTCTTTTAATACCATTGTTATAGGTAAGAGCCTTCTTCAAAGCATCCTTTTCCACCGACTGCCTAAACTCCGTGCCGAATAGAAACTCAAATCATTTTTACCAAACTTTAGTGATTCCAGGGGTGATAACACACATGTCTTGTTTTTGAATTGTTCATTTGTGAATGTATGGCAAGCCCTAAAGCTCTGTAAGAAATATTATAAATTACCACAGGAAGAGAACACTTTGAAAATCTGCATTTGAAGATTTGAAATGCTTTACGTCACTCTGCAGATTTCTCATATAAATGAACTGATTTGAGGGTTATGGAGTGAACTATCCATAATTGCATTAACACCTAACTAAAATGAACAGAGCGACCGCTTCTGAGAGGGGTCGGCATCTCACAAATGCTCCCTGCGTTTCTCTTCTTCAGAGTCTGTGGTGGAATGCCCCCGAAATTGCCATGGAAATGGAGAATGTGTTTCTGGAACTTGCCATTGTTTTCCGGGGTTTCTGGGTCCGGATTGTTCGAGAGGTATGCAAGTTAGAGTCTCTTCTTAAGCCGATATCAATAAGCCGTAGAAACACATCCAGTCGAGGAAACTTAGCAACCCGGGGGAAGAAAGGGGATGGGAACGGCCCATGGCTTGTTCTGTGAGGGGCTCAATGGCAAACGTGGCTGTTGACCGTTCTGTCTTGTGTTATTTCACAGCAGCTTGTCCGGTGCTCTGTAGTGGCAATGGGCAGTACTCCAAGGGCCGCTGCCTGTGTTTCAGTGGCTGGAAGGGCACCGAGTGTGATGTGCCGACTACCCAGTGCGTTGACCCGCAGTGTGGGGGTCGTGGGATCTGCATCATGGGCTCTTGTGCTTGCAACTCGGGGTACAAAGGAGAAAACTGTGAAGAAGGTAAACGTCAATATTTACCGAATCCTGTTGTTATATCCATAAAGACACAGATTAAATCTGCAATCTTCAGTTTGGCAAGTGTTCTTTCACATGCTCCTCTATGAAAGCAATTTTTATTTCCATATTTATGAATGCCTTGTTTTATTAACGTCTTTAACTAATCAAAAGAACAAATACCAAAGAGCTCTTTTGCTCTTGTTTCTGTAGCGTGAGTAATTCTTTTTTGTTGTTGTTTTACTCTGAGAAAGCAAACAAGCATTTGTGTCTTGAAACCCAACAAAGGACGGGCTTCTTCTTGTCACTTTTCAGCTTTTTTACACTGATGCCGACCTTTTTGGCATCTCTAGAAAGAAAAACCAATTGAATGTAATATAAGGAATAAGAGCAGTGTTGTGGATTTCTTCCGTCACTGTACGTGCTGAGGAGAGTCGAGACACTATACTGTAAAGTGCAGTTAAACTGGGGTTTGGTTTGTTGTTGGTTTTTTTTTTTGTTGTTGTTGTTTTATTTTTTTCAGGAAGCCAAAAAAGCACCATTTCCATTCTCCAATCAAATTGATTTTATTGATCTACACTCACAAAGTAATGCAATTAAGTCTCTGGAATTAAATTTTCAGGCCATTGACCGTACAAGTGTAAAGTTTTATTGAGTCAAATTGCTAAATTAAATCTCATCATCTAAAGCACATTAAAGAGAATTAAGAAGGCTAGCGTGTGCAACTCATTTATTTCTTGAACAATCTGAGGATCCCTTACAGCTGTCAGTGCCGGTGGTCATGGAGCAGGTCAGCATGTACAGGGTCTGTTCTCTGACTCTGCGTGGGCAGAACACAGAGCGATTGTCTGAACCCCCCAGAGCGTGTTTGTCTAATTCATGAAAGACCAATCTTTGCAAGGGCCTCAGTTACCTAAATGGCGTCAGGTTGGTTCTTAATGCTTGATTGTATTACAGCTCTCTGCTTTTTCAGAGACAAGTTCTGGAGAATGGTAGATGGATGTTTGATTATCTAAAACATTCTTAGGAATTAGGAGGTGATTCTTTAGCCTTCATGTACTATGACATTTTTCATCTTTAATAACACTGTTCTCCTCTCTTTGACCCTAGCGGACTGTCTGGACCCTGGATGTTCCAATCATGGGGTGTGTATCCATGGAGAATGTCACTGCAACCCAGGATGGGGTGGCAGTAACTGTGAAATACTGAAGACCATGTGCCCAGACCAGTGCTCGGGCCATGGGACATACCTTCAGGAAAGCGGCTCCTGCACTTGTGACCCAAATTGGACTGGCCCAGACTGCTCAAATGGTGAGGTCAATTAATGCGATGCCACTGAGTATTTACTATAATTTACTTAAGATTTGGGATATTTGACTTTTTAAAGCACACTTTGTAAAAATTATGTCACCAAGTGATTTTTCTTTAAAGATGTAAATGTTTAAAGCAATGAAGCAGTTATTCAGGAAATAAGCGGTAATTTATTATTAAAAATCCTCTCTTCTCTATTATTGGAGAGAATGGTCTTTCCTCTGCATAAGACAGCCTTATCTTCTTCAGTCTCGCTGGATGGAAATATTGATTTACACTCGTGTCTATGGGTCTAGCGACAGCTTGAGAGTGAAAGCCCATTTAGGGGTGGGTGGTAGCATAGTTGGGACAGGGCCTCACGTAGTCTGAGCTGCCTCAGACTTACTACATAAGAGAAACGGGCCTTGTACTCACAGTCCAGTCTCCATCTGTGCTCGTATAGGTATGTGCCACCATGCCCAAAATTTCAGGCACTTCTTGTCATGAACAGATAGTCTGCAACTTAAAAAATAAAACTTACTTGACAAGGGAAGGCGAAACATAATCACACTAAAGACTGTGTGTGTGACTATTATAATAATTCAACACAGATATTAAATTATGATTATAAGGGAATGACAATAATATTCACTAGTATATAGACACATGCACATACTCGGGCATTACTGAAATGGACATTGTACAAAATGGTACTTGCTGATTTTTTTCCAATCTAATCTTTTTTTTTTTTTTTTTTTTTTTTTTTTTTTTTTTTTTTGTAATGCTGGTTACAACTTAGGAACTAATTCCATGATATTCCCAGTCATTAGTCACACAGTGTGAGGAGATGCCATTCAGCTTAGAAAATTACTGTTTTAATTGGGAGCTAAGATGAGCACACGTGAAATAATTAGATGCCGATATAATATCATACCAAGTGTTACATGGAATAGTTCGCTAAACTCAGAGGAGTGATCCCATCTTGATGAACACTGAGAATTTTCGCAGGGACTTCTATTAACACTTTTCCCTTCATTTAAACATGGCAGTCTCAGGAGAGGGGCAGGTAAGGGGCCATTTGTGACTAAGGAAACTGTTAGAACGTGTCTAAGGACTTGGACTGTGAAGTCGGATACATGTGTTCATAGCCAAGTCTATTTCATGGATCTTTAGTCTTTAGAAAATTACCGTGTGTCTCAGTTTACTCATTGTAAAACCACAGGATCCTCCTCATCGAGGTGCTGTGGGGATGACTTGATGTATGTAAAGTACTTAGTGTAAGCTGGGCATAATGGACACACCTCCAATCCCCTCGCTCCATAGGCTGAAACCAGAGAAACAGGTTCAAAGCCAGTCTGAACTTTACATCAAAGTTCTGTCTCAAAAAATAAAATAATAAAAATAAAACAGAACAAAAGTACTTGGCCCAATAAATACAAAGAAGTGGCCCCATAAAATGTGATATTTTAATGATAAAATCCAAATACTACCTCTACCTCTCCTGCAAATGCAATTTGGAAACTACAGTTGTGAGAAAGTGATAACCATGAAAAATAATTCTACACCAGTGCGACAGTATGGGGGGGGAGGTAAAAAAAATAATAACTGAGGTCAACCTTAGGTGGGTCCCCATTATGAGGGTTCTAGTTTAGAAATGAAATTTCAGACAAAGTTCGCAGGCGGCAGTGGTGTGCTCGCTCAGATGAGGGTGGCATCAGGTCGGACGCTGAATAATGCTAGTTGAGTGACTAGAGGACAGATAAGGGGACTTCGCAGAAGTGTGGGCTGATGAGAGAGCAAGGAGTTTGGAATCAACAGAAATGAAAAGGATAAATGAAAAGGAGCAGTATTTTAAATGAGTGATAGATAAGCAGCAAGGGTTTCTGAAAAACTAAGACAGAGAAGTTTGGTGAGAAGCGTGGCTAGTTCAGAGCATAGAAGACTGGAGGCCATTCCCAGTGTCTCCATGAGGCCAGGATGTCAGGAAAGAGAGGCACGGGTTTACAGCAGAGGCGGGTTGGAATCAGTGGGAGGGGAGAAAATGAAGGATACTCAAACAGAAATAAGTATTTGAAAAGAAAGGGAGAAGAGAAGAGAGGAGCAAAATGAAGGGTGAGAAAAGAGGAAGAAAAAAACGGGTTTTCCCAGCGGTGCCGGGTAAGGGAAAGGGGTCTACATAAAGCCTAGATGGGCACGCAAGTGTGCGTGCGTGCCTACGTGCATGCGTGCATCCATGCGGCAGCTTCTTTCTGCTCCTCCTGGCCCCCTCCTCTGCTTCTCTAATGTACTTAAGAACACGGGAGCCCAGCTGTGCAGGTTCAGTCGGTTTTCCTTTTCTCTCTTCCAGCTCTGGGTGTGGGACCTAGGGACCTTAGGCATGCTTGGGCAAGGGCTCCACCACGGTGTTTCACCCCTAACTCTGGATTCTGCTTTTAGATTAGCCATCTGATAGCTTTGTTTGGGTAGGGCAAGGTATATAACTTCCCTGTGCCTCAGTTTCTTTCTTTATGAAGTGGGGATAATAGCACCAGCACTTTGCACGTCGGGAGTTAAGTTCAGCTATGCCGAGAGAGGGCCGGTGCACAGACAGAGCCTCAGTGTTAGCGTTGATGCTGTGGCTGTGCTGGCGGCCTTAGTGACCAGTAGTAGTGTGGGAAGATGAACTATAGCGTGTTTCCATTCCTCATCCATTCAAAGGAGCTTCCACTTGGAAGTATTCACTGTATTTACCAAATACCAGAGCCATGGAATGAAATTATTTTCTTCATTAATATGACCTAGTAGTATAAAGTGAAACAAAATACTGCCATGCAGATCATTCACATTGTTCGGTTTGTTTGTTTTTTTCCCTAAAGATTTATTCATTTATTTATTTTTATGCGTGAATGTTTTGTCTGCATGTATGTATGGGCACCACCTGGATGCCTAGTGCCCACAGAGCCCAAAAGAAGGCGTTGTATCCCCCTGGAACTGGAGTTCCAAATAGTTGTGAGCTGCCACGTGGGTGCTGGGAACTGAACCCGGGCCCGCTGCAAGGGCAGCAGGTGCTCTTAACTGCTGCGTCCTCTCTCCAGCCCCACACTGTTGTTTTTGAAGACAGGGTTGGGAGAAACTGGTAAACTTTATAAACTCTGCCTTCCTGGCATTTTGAGAAACTTGGGTAGCAGCATCTCCTCTCCCCCCATGATTCAAAAACCTACGAGACAAATCCATCTTTGATTCCTCAAGTAGAACCGTGGATAAAAGAAAATTTTCTATAAACTAATTTGTAATAGTCTTACGGTTTCTTTACAACCCAATTTCCTCATTTCCTTTCTCAATCTTTCCCTCCTCCTGCTCACACTCTCCTCCCTCCTCCTGCTCACACTCTCCTCCCTCCTGCTCACACTCTCCCCTCTCCTGCTCACACTCTCCTCCTCCTCCTGCTCACACTCTCCTCCCTCCTGCTCACACTCTCCCCTCTCCTGCTCACACTCTCCTCCCTCCTCCTGCTCACACTCTCCTCCCTCCTGCTCACACTCTCCTCCCTCCCTCCTGCTCACACTCTCCTCCCTCCTCCTGCTCACACTCTCCTCCCTCCTGCTCACACTCTCCCCTCTCCTGCTCACACTCTCCCTCCTCCTGCTCACACTCTCCTCCCTCCTCCTGCTCACACTCTCCCCCTCCCTCCTGCTCACACTCTCCCCTCTCCTGCTCACACTCTCCCTCCTTCCTGCTCACACTCTCCCCCTCCCTCCTCCTCACACTCTCCCCCTCCCTCCCTCCTGCACACACTCTCCCCCTCCTGCTCACACTCTCCCCCTCCTGCTCACACTCTCCCCCTCCCTCCTCCTCACACTCTCCCCCTCCCTCCCTCCTGCACACACTCTCCTCCTCCTGCTCACACTCTCCCCCTCCTGCTCACACTCTCCCCCTCCCTCCTCCTCACACTCTCCCCCTCCCTCCTGCTCACACTCTCCCCCTCCCTCTTGCTCACACTCTCCCCTCTCCTGCTCACACTCTCCTTCTCCCTCCTGCTCACACTCTCCTGCCCCTCCCTCCTGCTCACACTCTCCTCCCTCCCTCCTGCTCACACTCTCCTCCTCCTCCTTCTCACACTCTCCCCCTCCTGCTCACACTCTCCTCCTCCTCCTGCTCACACTCTCCTCCCTCCTGCTCACACTCTCCTCCCTCCCTCCTGCTCACACTCTCCTCCTCCTCCTGCTCACACTCTCCCCCTCCTGCTCACACTCTCCCCTCTCCTGCTCACACTCTCCTTCTCCCTCCTGCTCACACTCTCCTGCCCCTCCCTCCTGCTCACACTCTCCTCCCTCCCTCCTGCTCACACTCTCCTCCTCCTCCTTCTCACACTCTCCCCCTCCTGCTCACACTCTCCTCCTCCTCCTGCTCACACTCTCCTCCCTCCTGCTCACACTCTCCTCCCTCCCTCCTGCTCACACTCTCCTCCTCCTCCTGCTCACACTCTCCCCCTCCTGCTCACACTCTCCCCCTCCCTCCTCCTCACACTCTCCCCCTCCCTCCTGCTCACACTCTCCTCCCTCCTGCTCACACTCTCCTCCCTCCCTCCTGCTCACACTCTCCCCCTCCCTCTTGCTCACACTCTCCCCTCTCCTGCTCACACTCTCCTTCTCCCTCCTGCTCACACTCTCCTCCCCCCTCCTGCTCACACTCTCCTGCCCCTCCCTCCTGCTCACACTCTCCTCCCTCCCTCCTGCTCACACTCTCCTCCCTCCCTCCCTCCTGCTCACACTCTCCCCCCCTCTGCCTCATACTCTCTCTCTCTCCCTCCTTCCCTCCCTCTCTTCTCTCCCTTCCTCTTTTATTGACCCTCCATCATTGACACATCCTGTGAAAGCAGACAGAATTTATACTGTTTTTATGCATGCTTTGTAGAAATGATAGTCCAAATTTTGGTTAGAAAATTCCTGACTGCCAAAATAAGTGACATGTTTAGGTAGATAAGAAAATCATAAAACGGAGTCTGGGTTGTAGAAGAGTTTTAGGAAATCCTTGCCAAGTGATATTTATCCAGTGCGAGTGCCTGACACTAATTTTGCGTTCATTCAGTCGGTTTGTCCAGTTTTATTAAGAAATACATATTTTAATTGTAAGAATCAAAATAAGCATTCATTTATTTCTGAATTGTTATTTACATTTCTATCTCCTATACCAAATTAAAAAATGCATTCCACAAAGAGACTCCAGTTCGGTTTTATGGGGATGAGGACGCTCTCTGGGGAGCGCAGGTCTCTAACAGTTCTTACTGTAGAGTAGCCCTTGCTGGAATGCCCTCACTCCTGCTTGCTCCATAGCCTCATCCAAGCAGCAGAGGAACAGATGGGATGCCCACTGGTTCCGTTCCATGAAAATCTTACACACTCAATGACTAAAAATGCCAACCATCTTCATAAAATCATCTTGCCGTGAATAGCAAAAAAAATAAATGTTAGTTCGAAGTTTAAACTGGCTGTCCATCTCACACATTATTTTATGTGTTTAAATTTGATGCCATCCATGCTTTAAATCCATTACTTTAGAGTTCAGAATCAAAATAAAAATTCTAAGTTTTTTTTTTTAAAAAAAAAACTTTTAAAATCTAAATACAAATGGAAAGTGGCTGGAGACCTTTGTTCTGTTCATCTTTATATCCCCAATTCAAAGCAGCGGTGTAACACATTAAACTCAATGTATGAATAAATAAGAAATGAAGTGTTCTTCTTTTGGAGAATAAGGTTAGATATAGAAAAGTATTGAGCTTTCTTATCAGCTGGGAAAAGACAGAAAACTGAAGATGAGTAGCAGTGATCTCAAAAAGTTCAGCCTGTGAATGCGTCTTGTCTCATGTTCACCGAGTTCAGCTGTCTGCTTCCTGGTTCTTATTTACAGCTTATCCCAATATTATTGTTCACTCAAATATGTTGCTGAACATTTACTAGCAGTATCAGTCTAAGGTTCTTAACTAAATAGATCCTAAAGGAAACCATTGCCAGCTACCTCTTTTGCTATTGAGAAAATGACCTTCAGATATCCAGATTCAATAAGAGTGTAGAATTAATAACCAGAGCATTGGGTAAAGCTATTAAAAGAGAAAAAATGAATTATTTCCATGAGAAAGTTTATAGGTTTGAAGGCAACAGAGTTTCTCTCTATCTTCATCAGCGGTATGTCCATTAATTAGCCCTTCAATTCCACTTCAATTAAATTAACTCTAATTAATAAGTTCATTACAAAGATTGACGCACCTTGCTCACAGCCAGTGTGTTAAATGCTGATAAACAACTTCGCCCTAATGAAAAATTGATTCCATTGAATAAAAGGGGGGACCTCAAAAAGACACCCCTGTTCTGTTGCTCTGAAGTTAATCAAATCATCTAGGGCTCTTAATCAAAAATTTAATTCGAAGGATATAGAAAAACATAGTATGCAGAGAAGAAAAAAAAGCAAAAACAGACACACTCTCTCCCGGCTAATGCCCTGAGTGGTGGCTGTAAGAAATGTTAAAGTTCTTATACAGCCTTGCTTACTATGGTGTCAAGAGTAGAGAAGGTTGTAGATAAGGATGGTCCCCAAGAAATATCATTTGGGGACTGAGTGTGGGAATAGGAGTATGTGGCGATATAAATGCTCACTACTTTTCATTTTAAAGACATAAGGCAACCATCTCCTTTCTATTTGTTAGAAACGATTTGGGAATGAAAACTCCAACTGGAACAGTAGTTTTGCAGTCTGAGAATAAAAATCCACAGTTAACTTTATACATAAAGAATAAAAACTCAAATGTCCCTCAAAGTTCCCTCTCCCTCTCTTTTTCCCTCTTTCTCAGTAGTTAAATAAAGCTCTTAAAAAAGCTTTATATAAAAAAAATTACTTCAGACATCTGAATTCTTTTTAAAGGCTTAATCCAGTGTTATACAATTTGAAGGCATTTAGTCATTGTGTGCCTTTCAAAAATTCCAGCAGATGAAAATCTTTGTTTTCCAAATGACAGAGTCAATGTGTGTATATATATATTATTAAACTGGTTTTCTATTATGTGAACTAAGCAATTTGTAGCTGTCAAGAGTACAAATTTACTAAATAGGAAAAACAACATTTCCCCTTATTTAACCAGCATGCCTGCATGTGTGAGCAAGCTAATGTACTTTCTATAATAGAGATGCCTTAAAGTTTCTGAATATTTAAAAAAAAATTTAAGCCACGGCTTTAGCAATCAGCCCTTTTCATTTCTCAGTAACTGTGTATGATGCAACTTCTGTTAAATACTTGACATGCTTAGCTACTCAAATATCTCACCGTTTGAATGTTCATGTTTTTTCTTGGCTACCAAGGGGTAGTCTTATATATTTATATATAACTATTCTATATACAAAATATCTGGGATATAAAATAAAATCTTTATATATAAAGAAATTTTCCCAAACAGTTGTCATGTGTGTGTTATGAACCTGCATAGCCACATACAAAGTTAAAGAAGATGAAAGAATGTAAAATTCTACCGTTCAGAGTAGCTACTCATCGATGCGGAAATTAATGTCCAGTAGTTGTGGTTTACGGTGACTTTGCTTTTTCACTTAGACAAGTGTGAGACGTCATAATCCTCCCTCTCACCCCCAACCCGTTCTTTTTTTTTCTCTTGCCTGGATTCCTCTTTCTTGCAATGTAGAGATATGTTCGGTGGACTGCGGCTCGCACGGTGTTTGCATGGGGGGCACCTGCCGCTGCGAAGAAGGCTGGACCGGCCCAGCATGCAGTCAGAGAGCTTGTCACCCTCGTTGTGCCGAACACGGGACCTGTAAGGACGGCAAGTGTGAATGCAGCCAGGGCTGGAACGGCGAGCACTGCACCATCGGTAGGCCAACCAGACGTCTAGTTACCTATCCACGACATGTGTTCTGTGCCGGGACCAAACCCATCTACCCGATAGACAAGCGATCTGCCGCTAAGCTCCACCCCTAACCCGCCACGTGCTTTCTCTAGCCTCCATTGACTGCAAAAGAGATCACACTCTTGGCTGTTTTTTAACCTAAAAGAAGCTCACCTCTAACAATTAATTTTTTTTTTTAATTTTCTTACAGATAAAGAGGAGTTTTGTTTTTAATTACGGTCTACATTTTACAATGTTTAATTCATTTCTTGCTAGAGAAACTCACCTGAACGTGAGGCAGAAGACTTAGAATTTGTTGCTTAGTATGTTGGTCACGAAAAAAATGGATGCACAGAAAAAAGAAATTCCGGTTTTTCGTGTATAAGCCATACATTTTGGTCAGCTGAGATGTGCGTATGCCCAGCAGCTGCAGCGTACTCGCCCGACCACCATGGTGTTACTTCATCATAAGAACTGGCCTGGCGTTACTTCATCATAAGAACTGGCCTCCTATATTGGTATTGTTCTATATTGGTATTGCACCTCCTGATAGCAACCACACTTTCTGCTTCACATATTTTTTAAATTTTCTCAAATACATGGGCTTGCTCATCTCCAGAATCATCATCTTTTTCAGTCTTTTGGTCCAGAGAGTTTCTACCAAGGAGGTTTGATTTTTTTTTTCTTTGCCTTTACGCTGTGATTTCACTAGAAGTAAAATAGAATACGCCCAGCCGGGCGGTGGTGGCGCACGCCTTTAATCCCAGCACTCGGGAGGCAGAGCCAGGCGGATCTCTGTGAGTTCGAGGCCAGCCTGGACTACCAAGTGAGTTCCAGGAAAGGCGCAAAGCTACACAGAGAAACCCTGTCTCGAAAAACCAAAAAAAAAAAAAAAAAAAAAAAATAGAATACGCCCAAATGTAGCTGTTCTTTATGGGCCTGGCACGGCTTCAAACATGATGATATTCACCAATCCCTGTAGGTTGAATAAAATACCAACCAGATCTTTCAGACCAAAAATGGTTTTTGTAAAAAAAAAAAAAAAAAAAAGTGGTAACATGAGAGCTATACCTCACCAACATTTAACATGGATTCAAAAATGTCTAGAACAAACAAAATACTGCCTTTTCAATATGTGCAATATTCCCTTACCATTCAAGTTACAGAATTGAAATGCGCAGCTAGTAGAGGGCATAAAAAGGTAAAGGAAGTCATAAATTCCTACCTCGCTTCATAAATAGTGTCCATCATTGATTATGATTGACAGGCTGCCCAAAATTTCAGAAGGTAAGGCACCACATTTTCTGAAATACTCTGTGATCATAGGATAAAATTTGATAAAACTGTTTGGGAGCATGTCAATAATTTAAACAATGTATTCTTCCAATGTGTCTGTATGATGTACTTCTCTTTTTTTGCTTACAGGAATTGGGTAGCAAGAAAATTCATCATGGGAAAATTGAAATCACACGTGTGTTATAAGAGTGTCACAATTCTACAGTCATGTGCAAATACCTACCACCACCCCACCCCAACACAAAATTTAGAGTCAATCTCTTTTTTTTTTCTTTTTTAAGTTAACACAATTCTCTTAACCGACTTTATCTAAGGTTCTTTGCAATGTTGTTGGTATCCTCGTGTTTGGTGATCTCACTTGACATCTGTTTCAAGGGTCCCACCACATCCCCGTGTTTGGTGATCTCCCTTGTCATCCATTTCAAGGGTCCCACCATGCCCCCATATTTGGTTGATCATCTGTGAAGACTCTAGGACCCAGAGGTGGTTAGATTCATACCTGTAGTTTAGTGCTCAGAATGAGGGAGGGAGGCATCCCAGTTAGGACTCACGTGGAGGGTGGAGCATTAGACTTTCTCCAGGTCAAGGTGCATCAGTGTGTGTGTGTGCAGAATTCCTGCCAAGGGACGCACATGGGAGACTCACAAAGAATTTCCCCTCAAGGAAGCTACCTTCTGTCTGCCATAACCACCACAGCTCAGAATCTCAGAACAGCAAGTATTTAGGGCTCTGTGTGGGCACAGGACATGGAGCAATGTAGGGAGCGTTCAGATTTCCAGACATCACACAGGACCCAGCCCCATCACTTCCTAAAGGTTCTGTCTGCATCATCGCCTGTGTAGTACCCTCAGGGTGACTCACTGATGGTGATGTCCCTGCTGAAATCATCCACAGACGTACATATTCACAAGCTATGGCTGAGTGGTAAAAAGTCTGCTCAGCATACACAAGGCCCTGGGTTCAATTCTCAGCATCACCAAAAAGACAGGCGTAGAGACCCTTCCAAATCCTACTTTGCTCTTTCGTGCTGTTAGAGTGGTTCTTGTCTTGTCACACAAAGATGCAGTTGCCCCTCTTCTGTCTGCTTACTACTACTTCCTCTGTGTGTGCCACAAGGAAGCCCAAGGGCCATTTGTGAGCCGCGGGCGAAGCAACCAGGAAACCGTGGAGTGCTTTCTCATTTGGGACAGTTACTAGTCTATGCAGTTCCTCTCAATTTAAACATCTATCCGGCTAAAAGAAACTGTCATCTGATGAGAGACTACTCATAAATCAGCGAGATTTTCTTTTCCTTTCTCCATATCATGTGTCATTTCAGAGAATACAGACAGAGAGGTTAATGGAAAGAGAGGTGGCGGAGAAATTCAACAGAAGCAAACACAAGTTCTCAGTAGGAAACAAAAGAATATTCGTTAGTCATCTTACTGTCTTCATAAACTCAGTTCATGTTTTCATAAAACCATGGGCATGTTGATAGTAAAATTGTTAGGAATTCAGCGTACTCGCTAGACACTCGCCTTTACCTCCGAGGGTTCTGACTTCTGATGTCTTTATTAGCGTACTCATATTTTCCTCTTGTTACAAATCGCAAGTCCAGTAAATTGGGCGTGTTCATCCACAGGACTTGCACCAAGTCCTTTCTTGGGTTCCGCTTTGACTGGTGATGCATGCAGATGGAAAATAAAGCGATGGGAGACTGACTTTCAGCAACATTGTGATTAAAAGAGACGTCTTTCTCTGCCTCCATGGAAGGCATTGGGCTTGTTTGGGCCCTTTTATGAATAGAGAAACAAAGGGAGTTTTAATGAAAGAGCCACCTCATATAGGCAGCAGGACTTGTCATGCACATGATTGGACAGTAATAGCACATAACACTAATGTAGCTGAGAGGTTGTAATAGCATCCTTTTAGGCTGTGGCTCATCTGCTGGTGAAAGGATCATCCTGTCCACATGCCTGCGTTTGTTTTCATGAGAGAGGAAGCATGGATATTGTGGAGGAAGCCTGAAGCAAGTCAGAAATCTGTGAAACGTACTGAAATACCTTACAAATAATAATTGGCATAATTTGAGTATCATGTGGCTGTCACTCCATTTAAGAAGGCTAAACAATTCTGTACTGCGAGAGTTGGGGCGAGTCGAGTTTAGAACCAGTGTCTGATAGTTCAAATCTGTGAACTGTTAGATACTAGTGAGTTATGACCAAATGGAGTGAGTTCCCGCTTAGCTCGGTTCAATCTTTCCACAAAAGAAGGTATGTGGTTGACTTGTGCCTCGACTTTATGGGCCATAGAAACAACGCAAATACTGCATCCGCATTTGCTAGATGTTGTTTATAAGCAGAATGCAAAACCAAATGAATGTCCCAAGCAGTGAGAAGTCCTCTATTTGCCTCATTTTGAGTATGCATGCATCCATAACTTCCTCGAGGGCCTCTCTTTTTAGCTTTTATTGAAAAGGTTTGTCCCTGGATTATCCATTTCTATCTATCGAGTGCATTGGAGACTAGAGATGAGGTGGAGACCTGAAGAGGCCATAAGGGTGTTGAATAACATTTGATTGTTCTCTCTCATGGAGAGTTGTCGTCACAAAGGACTAGAAAGCTCTCTGAAAGCTCTGGAGGTGGGTGTCTTCTCAAGCTGATCAATATTTTCCATTTCCCCGGGGAACCAAAAAAGGGGAAAAAATGGGCTTATATTAGTAACAGTGAAGAGCCACAGGCTGGAAAACATACTTAAATCTTAGCATAAGCTCCCTCTGAAATATTTGAAGCTCCATTCCAGGAAACCTTAACTATCCCAAAATTCTGTAGGTGTGGGGGATTGGAGATTTTGTCTCCCCTTTTGTGGTAAAGCTTTGGGTTAATTTTAGAAGGGGGCTGGTTTTTAACTTTCCATTCCATCCATTATCCCACAGGATTAAGTCTCTTGGATCCTTGCCCTATCTGAAGGACCCTCGGGGTCCTTTGCAGTTCTAGAACGTTTTAACCGTTGATACTCTGCTGACATAAGCGTAGAGTTCCCTTGCTGCCTCAGTTTCCTTTGGTCTTTTCATTTTGCCATAGAAAGGAATCATCTCCACTTCCTAAGAGGTCCTGAGGTCCACTTTGTGAATGTCACCTGCCCCCATCATTTTTCACTTGTCAGTTCATTTCTTTGCCGATTCAGCATCTCTGAGCAGCTTCTCTGTGATACGTATTGAGTCCTGTTCCATTTAGAAGACTGTTTAACTTTTTTTTAATACACAAGCCTTGAATTTTTCAAAGATAGGTCTTTAAGTCATTTCTGTGATTCAGCGTGACTTGTATCTTAACTGTTCTTAGCATCAGTTGGAGTCTTTCAGATGTAAAGTGATTATAGTAGTTGATATTTCTGTGAAATTTGAAAGTACAGTGTTCTGATTTCTAAGAGCCTGAGGGCTTGTGTCCTTGCTGAACCATTAAGTGACGTTGAGTGGTTCCTTTACACTCTGTACATATGTTTTCTCTTACGCAGATTGTGACTACATGCAAGGATGGTTTGAATTGAATGAAATGCTGTCCTGTGAATTATAGCACTTATTCGAGTGCCTGTAAAAGAGAGTTCTGCAGTTTTGAGTTTTAATTTTCTTAATAAGTATGAATGAGACAAACTGCAACCCAGACCCTGGTTCGGGTGTTGACATTTAAAAAACAAAACAAATGTGAAACCAGTAAGGTGTGGTACAGGCCTGTAATCCCAGCACTCAGGAGGCTGATACACGAACATCACAAGTTCAAGCCCATCCCAGATACATAGCAGGGGAATGTCTAAAAATGCACAATTAAAAAAAAAAGAAATATGCCGGGCGGTGGTGGCACACGCCTTTAATCCCAGCACTCGGGAGGCAGAGCCAGGCGGATCTCTGTGAGTTCGAGGCCAGCCTGGACTACCAAGTGAGTTCCAGGAAAGGCGCAAAGCTACACAGAGAAACCCTGTCTCGAAAAACCAAAAATAAATAAATAAATAAATAAATAAATAAATAAATAAAAATAAAAACAAAAACTGCCAAAGACATTTACTTAAAAAGTTCATAGAATCCCCATCTTGTTGTAAGACAGACCCTTGTGTTGGTGGATATTGTTTAACAAGAGCCTGTGTATCAGGTGTTGGGGGTTAAAGAGTTGTTTTTGAACATCATGCTATAAAAGAAAGGTAGGGTATACCATGCTATTTTTCTTCTAGGAATGTCTCAACTGCAGAGCTGTTTATTGAGCAACATTGATTTTTCATGTACTTTGAGGCAATTCAAATGGAAATTTGACCTAGGGGAAATACTAATCCCTTAAAGCTACAAAAGACTGGCTATTTGTTTTTATTCTAATTCCTTAGTATGTTGGGAAAGGAGATCGCTAATGATCACTAAGATGTGCTGGTTGTTTGCTCAGACAAAACTCAGACACACTGTACTGCACACACTTCCGTTAAACAGCATGGCTGCTCCTGGCTTTGGGACGCTCAAGACTAGAAATAGAAAATGAAATAGAACAGCCAGGGAGTTACCTACCGAGCAGTGTGAGAGAGAGAGGAATAGAAACCGGTGCCAGTGTGGCCAGCGTAGGTTGATGTCCCGACTCTTATCTCAGACAATAGTGTCAGAACAATGTTGTTTTTTTGTTTGTTTGTTTGGTTTTTTTTTTTTTTGGTCAAATGAAAAGACTAAGTGACAGTTTTGAAAATAAGAACTCATTAGTGCTTTGTTTACATTACAAATTTAGTAGTTTTGTAACTCCATTTTTTTTTTTTTTTTGGTAATGTTGCCCCAACTTTGGAATTAATAGAGTAAGACCGCATGGAATTTTTAAAGTATTCTTTTGTTCAAATGCTATTTGTATCATCCTGTCGCACCCCCAAAACAAATGGGTTGAGTTACTACCACACAGCTGTGGATCCCTGCCACGGAGGCCGTTTCCTGTTGGTCAAGGAAGTAGCGGATGAGAGAAGGGTCATGCCAGGCTGCCTGAGTCTTAGACCAAGCCGGCTTTACTGTAAAGCTGCTGTGGCTTAAGTTCAGGATCTCTCACTCGTACTGACCTCAGATCCCACAAAGGGACCATGACATCTTCAGCTGTGTGTTGCTATGACGTTTACAAATTACTCACGTTCTCTCTCTCTCTCTCTCTCTCTCTCTCTCTCTCTCTCTCTCTCTCTCTCTCTCTCTCTCTCTCCTCCTGTATTTCCTTGTACACAGCAGCACTAGAATAGATGTGGACCCTCTGAAAACTCCACTAAGGAAAAAATGAGCTGGGAGATACATCGAGTTTAGATGGGATGAGATGTATTTATAGGGTAGGAAATTATTTCTGTCTGTGGTTGTTACTGAAAATATTCTAAATATTTTCTAAATATTGAGATTAGAAAATATTCTAAATATGCCATCCACTGACGTACCTAGAGCCATATACTGTCAGGGTCAGAGACTGTATGAAGATACGTCATGTCCTGAGGAGCCTGTGGCAGACAGAAATAAATGTTGGAGGAAAAATAAGGCTTGGCATACATGCAAATAGAATTCTTATCATCTCACATATATAAATCCCTTCAAGTAATTTTCCCTGATTAAGAATATATTGGATAGCCCGGTGTGGTGGCACATGCCTTTAATCCCAGCCTTCAGAAGGCAGAGGCAGGCAGATTTCTGAGTTCAAGGCTAGCCTGGTCTGTACAGTAACAGGCAGGGATACACTGAGAAAGCCTGTCTTTAAAAAAAAAAAAAAAAGGTTAGGTAATAGAACTTATTTAATTTTGTACCTGTTGTAATGTTTTTATATAAGTGATTCTGTTTTGAGGATTTTATCATGAAATTTGTCTTTAATAATGAGTCCGTCAATGGTGAAGTCACATGTGCTGGGAAGTCCAGTGTGTCCCTCAATGATATGAGCCCATTCGAACAGGGTTTCCTGTTTATATGACATGACATGCTGACATCAGCAAAGATAAAAAATGTAAAAACACTCTTCGAGGAAGACGTAAAGCAGGTTCACAAGTGCATCCATTTACAGTATGTCAGACCAACTCATCACACAATTAAAAAGTCCCAAAGTCTGTACATGGTGCTAAAAATGTACACAATACTATCAGGAGCAAATTTTGGAGCCAAATGAAACTTTTCTAATCGATAATCTAATCAATAATGAAAACCACGCTATACTTCACATTGAGTGAAGATGAAATTATCTTTCCCAACTGTATAGAAATATTACAAAATCATTGTCATGTTAAGGAGGCAAAGTGAGTGTTATCCCATAATAATAGAGAAAATAGCTGTTAGCAACATGGCAGGCATACAGTAAACATTACATTCCTTTTCTGGCATTTGTGCTTTTCATCATCTTAAAGTTTTTCGACTTTGTGGTGACGTTTCTCGTTCCAAATAACTCTTGGCTTGTATACAGCACTTCATCTACCTTGATGTTGTCTTTCTTAAAGAGAGTCACCTCCCAAGTTATAAAAGTTTCAACCCCCTCCCCTCAAAAAAAAAAACCTGTGTCTACCCCGGCCCCCCGCTGTATCGTGTGCTATCTGTGGCATGATGGGAAGGTACAGAGGTCTCCTGTGCCTCTGTTTCCCCAGCCGTAAAGTGGAAAAGAAAATATCTCCGTCCTGGAGTTGCTGAGAGGATTGTGTGGATTAAAACTATAGTGGGCACAGTCCTGGGGCAGAGTGAACAACACAGAGTCTCATTAGCATCACCACTGTTACTGGAGCCTTTGGGCTGACGTTAATGACAAAGTGACTGAGGCTAATGCTTCCTTCCAGCACCATCCCCTAACCTCTGCCCATTCCTCTGAGAAACAGGCATGCCTCCTGGATAGTAAAGCCAATGCTGGCTCAGTGATCTGCCCTCTGTGGTGCAGGATGGGTCATTATGGATCTTTGGTATGGAGTTCTTTGGAAGGAAATTCTTCTAAGCCCTCTGGGCAGTAAAAAACTGAAAACACTTCCATGAAGTGTACTGCCTGAGTGCTTGGTGAGGAGTGTCCTACTCTTCAGTCTTAATCATGCTAAGTTGATAAAAAGGTGGATGTGAGGAGGGGATACTGGTTCCCCGGGGAAGGGAGGCAAGCCCCCTTCTGAGCTCACAGGGCATCATCATCCGTTTTCTGGAAACCAATCTGGTTTTATGATGACTGATTTCTTCTATTGAGATAGCCTGAGTGTTCTTTTGGGGCCTCTCCAATATTCTCTTTCTCATTTGAGTCCTAACTTAGTGAATAATGTGATATACACAACTGTATCCTCCATAGTACCTTCAGAATTGATATTTTCTCGAATGAAAATATTTCACTTTCTGCCACAAGTGAAAAACATGCTTTCTCTGGGCTCTCTAAGAGATGGATGTCCTCTTTGATTAGGATGTCAGCGCTGTCTTTACTCCGTCTCGGTTCTCTAAAAGGTGCATTGGAGGTGTTTGTTTTTAACCACCTCGCTTGTTTCACGTCTGAGGAGAAGGGAAGGGATGCTGGGTGGTTGGGTTGTCTATGCGATCGGAGCTGTCTATTTTGATGTGGTTTATTTGGCCTTCGAATGGTTCTTCTCCCTCCCGTGTGAATTCTTCCTTGGTATTAGTTTGGTTTTTTTGGTTTGGTTTTTTTGGTTTGGTTTTTACAGTACTGATTGCATCACAAAGGGATGTGAAGGTGTGGTTTCAAGGCAGCGATAGCCGGGCTTGCAAACAGTGGCAGAGCGGTGCTTCCTGCTGGTGTCTTTCACTTAATGGTCTATCACCTGATGACCGAGAGAGCAGTAGTCAGCTAATAACTGAGTTAGTGGTTCTGGTGAAACTTGCTTCAGCTGGACTCTGTGTTTCTGTCGTGCTTCAGTCTCAAATACTGCATGTCAAAGCCTTTTTTCTTTTTTTTTTTTTTTTTTTTTTTTGGTTTTTCGAGACAGGGTTTCTCTGTGTAGCTTTGCGCCTTTCCTGGAACTCACTTGGTAGCCCAGGCTGGCCTCGAACTCACAGAGATCCACCTGGCTCTGCCTCCTGAGTGCTGGGATTAAAGGCATGCTCCACCACCGCCCGGCTTGTCAAAGCCTTTGAGTCACTGGATTTCTGCTTTTATAATCCATACCTGTAAAAGAACAGCGTTGTAATCCATCTGCAGCCTTCTATGAAGTTTTTGTGAAATGTGTCACAACGTTAACTCCGTGGTATTCTCTTCTGCCTTTCTGCATCCTCATAGACTGCCTATGTGTGATGTACGTATGATGATGTAAGGTCTATGTAAAGTAGCAAATCATTAAATTACATCTCTTATCATTCGAATCCTCAAAAAGGCTTAGATTCGAATTTCCCTTTGCCTTGGCACCCGGCTTGCTGTGGAGTTGGTAAAAGCATCATCCAATGGGCTGTCTTGACAGGTGTTCTCCGTTCAGGAGGAGAGCTTATTTCTTTGGGTACCCATTTCCTTACCCCTAAGGATGGGGTGCAATGTGAGCATAGTCAGCGTTGGCTGTTGGGGTCCCCGTGCCTTCAGCCCGGGCTCGCTCTTTTCTGTCCCGTTCTTGATGCTGTAATGTCTAAGGAGACAGCGGTGTCATGGGCGTGAGAACGTCCGTCAAAAGGTAACGGTGTGACTGAGAGGTGTATTGCTTCATGTAGTGCCTTCCTGGCGGGTGTATTACTTAGGGAACTGCTAATGTGTCCCTTGCTTTAGGAAAGGAACAATGTTTAGAATATCTAAAAGTCAGTTGTGAACGTCAGTGATTGTCTTGTGAGTGATCGTGTCTGGTGTTAACATGCATTTCCCAAGTGGGTGATTTCCGCATTGCCTGTAAGGACGGAACCTTTGAGATCTTTTAAAGAAGTCTTTCTCACCTACTTTCCTAACCCTGGTATGATAAACAAATTCTATCTTGTGCTGAGAAGTTGTGTTCAGATTCCTGTAAAGTCTACCTCCTCTGTTAGAACTCGGATCCTAAATTGGTGCCTACGTTAAGCTTTTCCTACCCAACTTACTGGAAGGCATCCTGGCTTTAGAAGCATGAGCTTTCAGATAAATTTGAGGGTTAAAGCCCCTGAGATTATTCTCAAGTGGGGGCAGTACAGAAGAAAATGCCAGTGATTCATGTTGCTTTATGATCACTTAGATTTTATGAAATATGTCTCATTTCTTAGATCTGAAAACTTTATTCCTTCTTTTCTTACTGTCATATATTTATTTCCCACCAGAAACTTCATGGTTTCTTAGCTAGTTTTAGATAGGACTCGAATAACTCACTGTGTGGGTGTACTATGTATTGGAGGAAACAACTTATAAACCATAATCACCAAGGATTTGAGGGTGGGTGCTGCCAGAGTTTGAACTCAAGATTTAACACATGCCACACAGCTTCTGTACCTGCTCTATCCCAAGCTGTATTCCCAGCCCTCAAGAAATTGTTTTATCTGGAAGCGGTGGCTCACACCTTTGATCCCAACACTTAGGAGGCAGAGGCAGGTGGTTATCTGCGTTCGAAGCCAGCCAGGGCTACACTGAGAAACCCTGTCTAAAATTGAAATTTTTGTTTAAAAAATTGTTTAAATCCATTAACTTAAATCAACATGTTATATACCGGGCTTCTTAAATACAAATATATTCATGTCTAAGATTTCCATTTTTCCTTAAATCACATTCTCATCTTAAGTCAATTTTTTTTTTGTTACGTGTTTTTTGAAAGATGTTATCTGATGGAGGGGAGAAGGGAGCTTCTATCCCACCCCCCTGCAGACTTAATAATTCAAGACTATAACAGAAATAAGATGCCAAGAGGCAGATTAACAGGAAAATTCAGTTCTGTAATAGAAACAAACTAACAGTAGATTAACAGGAAAATAAGATATAAATTTCTTGCTGGTCAAGTGCATGGTAGTCACACATAGTACGAAAGGTCAAGGGTCAGTTCAAGCGTAGACAGCTGCAGAAAGACATTGGGACTTAGAGATGTGGGAGAAAGTGACAACATGACAGATTTGGGGCCTGGAGGCTCCCAAGAAGAGCAGGCCATAGGAATGGGGGGAGGGGGGAGACATAGAAGAAATGCAGATACAGTGTCTACAGTAATCCTTCCTAAAATGGCGGCTGTGATGGAGCCTCTCTGGGCAGGTGTCAGGCCTGTGGTCCCTTTTTCCTGAAAATAAACTTTGTTTAAGAAGATGTTTGTGGCATCTAGGACGTGCCACTACTCTGTAGCTAGAGTTTTCCTGCCTGGCCCATGGTCAGGACAAATCTCTCTCACCTGCCAGTCCCACAGCCGCTCAAACCCAACCAAGTAAACACAGAGACTTATATTGCTTACAAACTGTATGGCCGTGGCAGGCTTCTTGCTAACTGTTCTTACAGCTTAAATTAATCCATTTCTATAAGTCTGTACTTGCCACGTGGCTCGTGGCTTACTGGCATCTTCACATGCTGTTTGTCATCGCGGTGGCTGGCAGTGTCTCTCTGACTCAGCCTTCCACTTCCCAGCTTTATTCTCCTCCTTGTCCCGCCTACACTTCCTGCCTAGCCAATGGCCAATCAGTGTTTTATTTATTGACCAATCAGAGCAACACATTTGCCATACAGAACATCCCACAGCACTACTCCAGAAGAAAGTTACCTTAGGTAGATCAAGCAACTTCAGAGGCATCCCCCTCCTCCACCCATAAGGGGAAGACCAGTAAGAGGAGGTCCTAGAGATCTTGTTCACCCTCAGTTCAAAGCACGCAACACACAAAGCGTCTTACTTTGGGATAACATTTCTTGAGTCCTAACTCTGAATCATATGGGTCAGATGAGTTCTGCATCATATTGTCTTATTAAAACCTTGCCATTTGATCCTGTGCTAACACACTGGAATATCTTTTCCAGTTTGAAGCACCTCGCTGATATGTATCTTTTCAGAATCATTTAAGATCTTAATTGCCACCAAAACTTAGCATCTGAGCAGTTTTAAAACTCAATTGGCTGGATATACGATTGAACAAGAAATAAAAATGAAAATATTCTCTTCAGTTTTTGCCAAGTTCATTCAGAAGCCTTTTTTGTTGAAAAGTTGAGATCTCTGGCATTTGGGAATAAAACCAGGTGCAAAATTGTTTTCAGCTAATTCAGGGTATGAGCCAGGAAGGGAAATGGTATAAAGTTGCTACATCTTCCCAAAACCCTACCCAGGTAACTTAAAGTGCCAGGTAGCTGAGGGGGTACTAATATGAATTTTAAGTGGTTTTTCTTATACACTGAGATTGACACTATCCTAAGAAAGTCAATAAAAAGTGAGGTTGGGGGTCTGGGAAGATTGGTCATTGAGTAAAGTGCTTGTTTCGAAAGCATGAGGTCCTGGGTTCAAATCCCCAGCACCCATGTAAAAAACTCAGCGTGGTTAATGCTCCTCTAATCCCAGCACCAGGAAGCAGAGACAGGAGGATGCCTGGGTTTTGCTGGCCAGACACTCTAGCCAGTCAGTGTCCACAGTATTTAGTGGAATCCCTTACCTCATAGATAGATAGATAGATAGATAGATAGATAGATAGATAGATAGATAGATAGATAAATAGATAGATAGATAGATCACATGCACACTCACTAAATAGATAGATTGATCACATGCACACTCACCATATACACACAACACAAGAGTAAATTTTGATTCACTTTATTGTAAAGGTGAAAGAATTAAGCCCACAATTACAAACATCTTACTCCCCCACACGGTGTTGAGACGTGTTCTTTCAATGGCAGGATTTCTCTTCATCATTTCGTGAATCCGTTGACAACAGCCTCTTTTTACCCTAAAAAGGTTTCCTTCTTACCTGCCTGTTTTTGTTGTCTGCTTTTTACTTTTCATCTATATAAATGTTTTAAGTTTATTAGTTTTTTGAGAGTTTCATGTTTTAATAGCATGCAACCCCACTTCCCTAACCACCCAGATTTGTGTCCATTCTCTTAACTCATCAAGACCGATTTGTGCTCCCCAAATATTCTTCGAGGTGTGCTCTTCTGCTGGAGTGTGGTCAGCTTACCAGGGCCTTCACCCTTGGAGGAAACTGTCCCTCTCTCTCCCAGCAGCCAACAGTTGCCTACAGCTCCGGGGTGAGACTTTGTGCTCAACTCTCACCTTCATGCTGGGGTTTGGTCTGGCTTAAGCTCGCCCTAGCCTTGTGCATGCTGTCACAACCATTGTGACCCAGTATGTGTCCTGATGCATCCAGAAGATGGTTCCTTTGCGGTCATCCACCACCTCTGACTCTTAAGCTCTTTCTGTTCCCTTTCCCACAATGATCTCTGAGCCTTGGGAGGAGGGAGGGGGGCATATACATCCCATTTAAGACTGAGCATTCCACAGTCTCTTCTTCTCTGCCCGTCAGCAGTTGTAGGTCTCTGCCTTGCACTATCTACTGCAAATTGAAGTATGCATGGGACATTTGTCCTTTGGACAGGTCATGGGGACCAATTTCACAAGACGCATTTGCCTAGACTGATAGTTCGTACAAGAGCAGCGGCTCCCCCACCCTTCATATCTACTGTGTTCACAGATAATGGTGCTACTGAAGCCAGTTTTTTTCCTATGGTTCTTCATGAGAGGGTCGGTGACCCTCTCCTGTTTGAGTGCCTCTTTAATGAAACTGGAAAACAAGTGTCTGAAATATGGCTATCATTTCTGGGATTTAATGGGCATGTGCCTTGGGTAAATTAAGGAACAAAGGAGGTCCTTAAATATGAATACATTGCCAGATGCTTTTCCATTAAACTCTGTTGGTTGAATGAAATTAGTAAATAATTATGTTGGTGGGGAACCTACTATCTCCAAATGTGATATAATGTCTTCCTTTAACAACCGAGCTTAATTTTTTCCTATACACCAAATTAGTTTTTTAGGGCAATCTACATTGCAAATTGACCGATTTGCATTAAAACTATGCCTACTTGTTCTGATTTGTCAACACCTCTTTTTAAAAAAAAAAGTCTTTAACATTAAGCATGGGTGGGTAAAGCCATCTGCTTATAGAGCTCGCCTGCAGCTCCATCAGTTAGCACATGAGACAGGTTACAGCTGTTTAATTGTTATGGTGCCGAATGATTCCCTTTCTATCCAAAATTAATATTTATATATGCGTGCATAGAAAGCATGTGGTTAAACATAAGTGATCTAATTGTGAATTAATGGCAGCAGGTACTCATTCATTAGTCCCCGCATGAACAATGAGATATAAAATAGTGCATCTCACATTCAGTCCAGCTCTTGACTTGTAAGATGAGTCCCCAGTAGTGTTTAAATCATGCAAGTGAGCCAGCCACTCCCTATACATTGGTACCCTGGAAGGAAAATGGCATCATATAGCTGTCATGACATGTAAAAAGAAAACAATCTATGTGGTAATTTCATCTACTTTAACTCTTTCCAGGACTCCAATCTGGTGTCCTTTGAGTTGTGACCCAAGTCACACAGTGAAAGTCTAGATATGCAAGTTCACGTACACGTGTCACCCACACTACTGAAAAGTTTGTCTTGGCTGAGGGTGGACTTCCTTTATTCCAAAATGGTGAGACACAAATTTAAATTTATAGCAGTCTGCTATAAAAGTTAACAATGTATATTCCATCTGCTCAGTACATTTCACAGTGAAAATAGCATGAAAAATTCCCAGCAAACTCACAATCTATGAAGAGAGCCACACATGTAAACCAGGGAACTTAAAGACTGTGGTTTCTATATAGTTCCTGCAGAAGTAAAGTAGACTTCTAAGTAGATTATTTGGATACTTATGTGGACACTCAAACTCATTTAGAAAATGTTAATTGACCTTCCTGAAATGAAATTGCTAGTGAAACAGCGGTGAGATTTCTTCTAAAATGCTAAATCACAAGTTGATTATTATCTTATAGCTAAGACAACAGAAGTATTTGAGTGACAAGGAGGAAGAAAACTTTTCTTCACACACACACACACACACATACACACACACACACACACACACACACACACACACACACACACACACAGACCAATGGAATTGTGACACCCCCCCCCGTGAAGAAACTCATTCATATAAAGAACGTTCCTACCAAAGGAATATATATTGAGCTGGAGTATGAGGGGCCCATCCTGGCGTTCATACACCAGAGCTCATGTAATGCAGTATGTAAAACGAATCACTAGCAGCCCTGAGTTCATTTGCTTAAAGTCAAACTTTCCCCTTTTTTCTCATTTCTTAAAATAAGTTCCCTCCTGAGTCTGGGTTTTTCAAATATAAACTATGAATAAGATGAATTAATAATGCCTAGTATCTGTTGAGTATATTCCGTGGGCTGAGAAATGATGCAAAGTGTTCTTCCTAGACTCGCTCTAGTATGTGTAAAGCTGTTAAGGTGGGCATTCCTTCAGGAAAGCACAGTTCAGAGACCTTCATCTGTGGACCTTTTCCGTGGGTGTACCACTAGCGAACAGGATAACCGTATTCCAAATCCACAAGCCATTCCCGAGCTCGTAGCTAAAGTACTAGTCTAGACTGCCTGGGAAATCGTTTTCAGTTGTTCATGCATGTTTGTGTTTTTTTGTAGAATTATTTCTTTTCCTGAAATAAGCTAATAACTATTTGTCATAAGAATCTGAATTGCCATAGAAACAGATGAAGTAACGGCGATGGTGGTTGGCTCTGTATGAAAATGCCATGTTTTTATGAATTATTTTCCAGAAAAGTTTAAAAGATTTTTAAGAAGATTTGAACTATATCTCTTAACAGAACTTAGAGTTTGTCAAATAAAAATAACAATCGCAAAAAGAAAAACTAGTTTAAAGAACATTAATTTTTATTGGAAAGGATTTAAAGAAGTTAGAAACTACTTATTGAAAAGCATATGTATCTTCTTGCAAAATTTCAGTTTATATCCAGTGTTTATGTCACCTGAAATTAATAGGCTGAATGCTTTATATAGAGATTGGCCACGGAACAAATTTCCTTGTATAAAATTGATAGATTCGATTTGTCACTAGTATCCGCTCCTGGGTAGTGGGGGAGGCGTAAAAAGTTCCTGTGTGTGTACCCGTGTGTATTTGCTCATCTCAGATACAGGCAAATGGCCTCCTTGTTGAGTCATCTTTTAAGGCAGTTATTTGTCATAAATAAGTTATAGTTTATCTTGGATGAGTGAAGAGGACCGTTTGTTTTTTTTTTTAAATCAGTGTTATCCTAGATAAAAAGAAAACTGACATAAGAAAGACCCACTCTGATTTACTTACCTAATTAACATCCTACAAATTTTTCTTTTTAATTTTTTAATATTATTATTGATTCAGTGAGACTGGATTTCATGTCACCTAGGATGGCCTCAAACTCTGTAAGTGACAGAATATGACTTCGACCCTCCCCCCGATGGGAGATGACTTCTGTCTCCACCTGAGTGCTGGGGTGCGGGCACTCACCGTCATGCCCAGTTTATGTAATACTGGGGATTGAACCCTGGACATCACACATCTGAGGAAGCGCTCTAGCAGCTGAGCTACATCTCCCGCCCCCATTTTTTCTTAAGTATTGGATTTCCCAAATAGACGAAGACTAGTGAAGTAATGATTCTGGGTAACGCACGATCTATTCTGAGCAGATCAGTAGATCATTACTGTACTTTCCTCTGTTCGACGTTTCAATATCTCCAGTATCTAATTATTGGCATAAAGATTTATAGTACGCATGCATATGACATGGTAAGTGTGGGCTCGACCACTGAACAAGCTCCCCAACCATCTGTACTGTATTTTTGAGAGTGTCCTGTGAATTGAACCCAGGGTTTAATGAACCTTGTACATACTTCCCATGTGCTCTATACTGAGCTACACCCTCAGCCCCTATAATGTTTTTATAAACATTAGCAGTGCCCTCTGGATAGTTTCAGTCCCATATCAGAATACTAAAATATACCTGTCCTTTCCCGCTTGAATCCACACAACCCTAAGATGTGTTTTCCCCATGTCATTCAGTAAACTCAAGGATCGAAGGAGACATGTGTTGATAACATGTTTCTGTATTGGGTCCAATGGAAGGAATCCTGCCATATGCAAAAGAATATGACAAAGCTCGATGCGGTGTGTGCCAGACAATAGGCTTCTCTCTGGACAAATTCTGCATATGCTGGCATCAGTGATTCTGTGCTGGCGTTCTGAGAGTCCCTCTGTTACCACCAGCGTAAATACTCAGTCCTCAGTCAGGCATGTGATTCTAAACTACCAAATACTGTCCCATGTGAGGTCCTGGAGCTCAGTGGTGCCTTTCCAATCGAGCTGACCTTACGAAATGTGGCTGATCTCAAAGCCCCATTTCTCTGCCATCTGAATTCTTCTAGTCCAGTGTAAGTCAGGAAGCGTTTCATTTCACTCTCCGGGAATGCCTTGTTTTAAGTAACATTCCAAACCAAAGCCTGGGCTTTTACCTGCGTAGGTAATGTAAGAAGCCGTATATTCATCCAGAAAATTCATGCATCAAATTTCCAAACTTAAAAAAAAACAAACCCACAGATGGGAGAGGAATGAATACAATATCCAAACTTCCCAAGATATTCGAAGCAGGTCTTCCTAAGAGTGCCAGTTTTAGAAAGTAAGTGGTCTCTAAGAAAGCACATGGATGCACATAGCTATTTTTCTTTATATGACACCATCTCACACTTACTAGATGTTGAAATTCAAATTCATTGGCTTTCCTAGATGGGGTAGAATATTTTAAATTCTTTCCCATAATCTTAGAATAAGAATTCTGTTATTTTTAAAGCATATTTTAATGGACCTAAGTAAACTCTTTAAGAATATAAAATTGTTTTATGGTGTTTAAAATTATGTCGGTATCATAATCCTTTATGGTGCGGTAATCAGTAATAAAACAGTGCACTGAGTACCAATTAAGGAACATCAACTCAATGGGTATGCAGCCTGCATGCTGATTTAAACGGTTGCTGATTGGAATAAATGGATTTAATATGTACTTATTTGCAGACGGTAGTTTCTCTGTCACCCTACTAGGGCTGGTACATGAATAATCTAAGAATGATACTTACTTACAACTTTAATGAGATACTAATGTGAATCATTTTTTAAAATCCATGTTACAGAAATTATGAAGCACACAATGCTAAATACAGACTCTGTCCTCCACTCCAAGGACTTTGCCGTTCTAGCCACAGTGAAGGAAGGTGTCCTTGTTTTATCATGCACTCAGCTGACCGAATTGTCCTCTTCCGAAGAGAGGACCCTAAGATTTGATGGTTGTAATTAAAGAGAGAAATATTTCCAGCGTTCTTGATCCTCTATTATTTGCTTATGTCTAACTTAAACCTGAGAGTCAGTCCTGCAGTCCCATGAAAATACTGTACTGTTTAATAGGGTCCAGCCAAGGACACTGTTGACCGCAGTAACGGTGGGAATCATTCCTAACCACACACATCGGCAGCTATGCACACACAGACACTTTTCTGTCCACACCCCACACACACACACACACACACCCCGTGAGCTACTAAATATACATATTTCCAACATGACTGCCTTTGTTCCTTCTCCGTGTTTATGAGAACTGGTGTGATGGCGACAAGAAAGCAAATTTGGAATTGATATCATTCCAAGTAGATTTTCAGACAGCCACATTTCTCCCCCAAAGAAGGCATCTGCACTCCTTTGACCTCGTTTTTAAGTGAGCAGCCTTCTTTGGCTGGGCGGCTAAGCGGGTCCTCCTGGTGCAGCGTTTATAGGTCAACTGAACTGCCTCTGCTCTGGCTTGCTTTTACCTCTTGTTTTCATCCCTTTCATTGCGTGTGCATTTTTGCCTGCTTACCTACTGGTTTCCCAGACCGCATATTACAGCAGTTCTTATCAGAGGGCCATAAGGTCCTCTTACGTCCACCGGGATGTCGACGGTTTAATGGTTCAAGTTAGCTTGCATTCAGTCTAGCTTCCTTTCATCCGCAATGCTCAACTAACGATTTCCTCTTTGTCAGATGTTTTCATTCAAGGAAATCCCTTGACCAATCCCAGAGCAGATGATGCATATTCTCTGCCTCGCACAGGTACACCATTCTGGGTCCTCTGAGCCGTAAATGTCACTCGCTTAGTAAAAAACGTGGGCTGTTCAGTTACCTGACTGGGGTTTTGCCTTTCCTGGTTGCCAGCAATTTGATCCTAAACAAGTCATTCCGGTCCTGTGCTTCGGTCTCTTTGTCCCTAATGTGGGAAAGATAACAGTGCTACCTCTTAACCCCAAGGTGGGTGAAAATGCATCAGCTAATGTATTGTAAATGCTTAGTATAGTTTTCACCTATAATTAATAGTCAATAAAGGGCAGTTACTGTGGACACTGCTGCATGTGAGCAGGTGGATTAGAGTGAGAGTGAGACACATATGGGTAACAGAGCAGGGAAAGATTGGTAGAGGGGGGAATGTCCGCTTTCTCTTCTTTCCCAACAGATAGCTTCTTCATAGAAGATACTAAAGCCTTCATAAGAAGTGTGTTTAACCACTTCCTATAACACATGTTAAAGCCATGTGGACCAGGCAACAAGAATACATTGATTACCCCAATTTTAGTGGGGAATATGTATACATTAAGTCACATATATACATCTGTAAAATTCACTAAAGCTGTATATTTTCATGACACTTTTTAGCTGAACTGGCAAAGTGATGCTGTACCTTCCTACTCAGCATGTTAGGACTTAATTGTAACCTGTGAACAGGTACCCTTCAAAGGTTAGACCTTTGTTCTTAGACCCCAGGCTCACTACTAAACAGGAAGATTCTTGAGGTTTACCTCTGTGTGTCTCTCCCCAAACACAATGAGAAGGCTTAAAAGGAGAAAGAATTCTTCTTTAAAAGAACACCAAAAGAAGTGCATGCAAAGGATGCTGGGCCAGCCCTTTGCTTTGTTGATACTGAAAGCTGGTTGACTGGTTACATGATTAAAAGAGTTTGATGAGCCACATCTTTCACACCCAAGGATTCCCAGGCTTTGCCCACCAGCAGGCAGATTAGGGGCCTCTAGTTCATAGACTTGAGACCTGCACGGTAGTTCCATTTGCTGTGTCCTAGGGGTGACTGTGCGTCTGGATATATGGTGAAAGAGAGACAGGTAAACCAGGAATTCGGCACAGCCTTTCAGAGTCACATCTGCATCCTGACATTTAAAGTAGACCTTCTTTTTTTTGTTGTTTTGTTTTTGTTTTTGTTTTTGTTTTTCGAGACAGGGTTTCTCTGTGTAGCTTTGCGCCTGTCCTGGAACTCACTTGGTAGCCCAGGCTGGCCTTGAACTCACAGAGATCCGCCTGGCTCTGCCTCCCGAGTGCTGGGATTAAAGGCGTGCGCCACCACCGCCCGGCCTAAAGTAGACCTTCTGTGACAGTGTTCACTGGCAACTTGGCTGGACTTTGAGTCACTGGGAGATTGAGGAACACCTCTGCATAGGGCTATGGGCGATTTCCAGGGAGGACTGGGGGGGGGGGGGGGGGGGCGGGATCTCTGCCCTGAATGCACCAACATGGACTGGGAACTGGAATGGTTTTTTTTTTTTTTTTTTTTTTTTTTTTTTAAGGAAAAGGTAGCTGAGTGTCCATATTCCCCTTTCTCTGCTTCCTGGTCACCCATGATATAAACAGCTCTGCTCCTCCACACCCCCCCTGCCTTGTTGGACCAGCACCTCTAAAAGACAGCTAAAATGAACCATCCAGTCCTTTCAGTTGTTCCTGACCGGCATTTTTGTCACAGCAACGGAAAGCTAACTCATACACCCACTTCCCATGACTCCCAGGAGCCATGGAGAAGGCATCTAAAAGAAGGTGGCGCTTGGGTACAGATACATGTTGTTTGGTTAAAAAAAAAAAAAAAAAAAAAAAGCTCGCCCTGTACTTCTGATTCCCCTTCAGCAGTTCTTCCTACTGGGAAAAGAAATGAGTTCTGAATCCCCAAGACAAGGGGGATTGTGCATCGTGACCGTGGTTCTTAGCTGTGTGTGGAGCCCGGCAGCCCACATCGCTGGCTGGGTTCCCTGCACTCCATTATTTCTCTTTCTCTCCTCCTGTCTGAGTTTGTTGTCGCAGTTACACTTACATCCTAAGCTGGTGAGAAAGACTAAATAAATGAATAATATAAAGTCCTTAATCTAATAGCATAAACTAAGCCTTTTTATCGCTTTCAGGAAGCGAGGCTTGGACCAGAGCACCCCATACGTGTTCCAAAGTCATTCTGAAACTGGCCCAAACTTAAAGATCGGCCTGGGTCAGAGGTAGCTATGTGGGAACCATTAATCTACCTGCCAAGTATTCCTAATCTACAAGGCATTCAGAAGCAGAGCTCATAGAAAAATCTGGAATTGTCTTGACCACTTGTATTCATAGCATGTGTGGTTTTCAGAAACCATCTGTCACTAGTTCCCTCAGTTATGAAACCCAAAATAAGTTTTAAGAATCATCACCCTACAAGAAATGTGGAAATTCTCTCCCTGTGTTCTCCATGGGTTCTCTTAAAAAATAAATACTCTAAATGCCAAGGAAAGTGTTTCATGAATAGAACATAATAATAGCTTTTTTTAATGACTAGCTCCCACCTATAAGAAAGTTCCATACAGTAAAAAAAAACTTTAAAACTTAGTAGATGTAGTTGGGTTTTTTTTAGCATTAAATTAAAACATTCACTTTCAAAGTAATTTTTCTGTAATTTCTTTGTGCATCTCAGCAACTGTTAGGTATATTAATTTTTAACTATTCTGTGTTGTTTTTACGATTATTATTCCTAATGGCTTCTTACAACATGCTTGCAGTTTTCTGCTTATTTCCTGTACTGGCTTCTATAATGATGTCTTTAACGTTGCGATTATTTTCGTAATTATTTTAACCTCATGTATTCACATTTCCATTCAACTTCTTCATTATTTAGAATCAGGCTTTTGAGGGATTATCAGAAATTTCCCTCTTCAAAGTTAAATGTAGGTTATTGTTTTTCTTAGTTTTAAGCTATCACAGTGATTCTTTATGACATGTAATATGTTCCTTATGATATGAAAATGATCAATCTTGGTATCTTATCTTCAGTACCAATATTTTTGTAGCTGATTTTTAGTTTCTCGTGAATGTTGCGTTAAGCATTTCTAATATTTAAAGTGTCGCACTAATTATGATTTCTGTGTATTTTAAATGTATTTTCTAATTGCAGCTCCTCTTCTGGTCTTCACCTGACCCAATGATGACCCTATCTTTACTGGAAATCAGTCCAGTGCTTTGCATAATTGACTCTGTTTGCTAAATTAACAGGATGGACTGATCAGAAAAAATTCAGTCCCTCTTGAAGCTACTAACCTAGACCAGAGTTTAGCTGTGTTCTTTATTTTGGATGCATTAACTGAAGCAGATCTGATAGAAAAACACAGGATATACTCACCAACTGTAATCAGGGTAACTAATTTTTGTAAATGGAGAATTCCCTTGGAAATGCTACCCTGCCTGAATTGAAAACTCTAGATTATTAGTATCATTATGATTATGTGCAGATCGTCAAATGAGCTATTACAGAAAGAACTCTTGCAGATTATACAATACTTAGAAGGAATGATTAAAAATTTGTGTCAGTGTCCTGATGCAGTAATACATTTCTCTTTTAGTGCTTAAGAGGTGAATTATGCTTACTAAGTCACGATTGCAGAGTAGAACCTAATGCCATTTCTTCTTTCACCTTAATTTCCCTTGTAATGTATTGTCAATTAGCCATAAACGTTCTTATTTTTAAAGGCAATTCAGAAGCCTCTAATGGAATCCTGTGGCAAAGCAAAGAATCTTTTTATATACACGGTACAGATGTGTCAAAACCACTTATGGGTTTGTTTACCCACATGACACAGGCAGCAGGCCTGAGTGTCTCATGTGAAAGTTGTGATTTAAATCACTCTTTTAAGAGTACCGCTGCCACTTGCATATATCAGTAATGAAAAATAATCAACATAAGCATCTCTGAAAAGCAATTTTAGATCATTAAAGATGTATGAATTTTGACAAAGCAAGAAGATTTGAGGCTTATTAAGAATATATTAGGTCTCTATCATGAGTGAAGGGAGAGAGGCTCTGTGTCTCGGGAAGATAAATGGTACAAGGATGGCCAGAGACTCAGTCTTGGTCCAGCTGGTCCTTAAACCTGTTGAGAAAAAACAGAACCTATTGCAAGATGGTTCTTGAGATGAAACAGTGTCTGAGACCACTCCTGTTCCCTAATGGACTGCATATGTGATACAGCTTGTCCATCTGGCGTGGAGCCAAAGGCTACTGGAGGCGCCTCCGGGGCTTCGTATGCCTTTTCCAAGTAAAATGGAAGTATTTGTCCGATGGTTCTTAGTTTCTTTTATTTCCTTGTTGCTTATTTATTTATTCACTATTAAACTTGGATTACTGTAGATCTCATAGCGGTAACTTTCCAAAATTCTGTAGTCATAAAGGCCCAAGTCCATGGGCTCTACTTAGTGAGAATTGTTAACAAGAATGAACGCACGTGTGTTGTCCAAGGAGCCTATGCAGGAAACGGTCAGCATCCCCCAGACTGACTTCTAAAACATAGTCCCTGGCATCATGACCACATTGACTAAAACTGACCCTAGTGCATTTTTAGAAGATTTGAAATGCATCTCTGTCATGTGATGTGAGTTCTATGTCAGCTGAAGTTAACTCGATTTGCATGTGAATTCTGAAAATTTCCTTGTCCCATGTGACACTTCTGAAATGTCTGTCTGTTCTTTTTTTCCTTTTTTAATTTCCCAAGCTCACTATTTGGATAAGATAGTTAAAGGTACTGTATACCTACTCTTTGTTGACGTATCTGTATAAATAACTATAGAGCTGTGTATCAGAATGCGCTAGGTGTAACAGTAGACTTTTTCATGCATATTCTCATAAATTATAACTTGGGCTTACATAATGTGAAATGCCTCAGGTTTAAAGTATGGAGACTTAAATTGTCTGTGTCTCATTTTTATAATTTTGGGGTTCTCACAGATTTCATTCCTATTTAAAACAATAGTTTTTCACTAAAACCAAAACTGAAGATTACAGTACATTTGCTGTTTTTTGTTTTATTTTGCTTCAAAATCTATTGTTAGTAATTCAGCTAACGAGCTTTTAAATTATAAATTAAAGAATCATAAATACTCTTATCACAGAATAAGAATTGTCACTCTAAAGAACATTCTGGCTAACATATGTTGAGAGAGAGAGAGAGAGAGATCTCATTTAGCCTCAGATGGAAACTTCTTTGGCTTGTTCTAAACGTGTCAGAATATATATGTGATACCATAATTTATGTTTGGTAATATATATTCTTATCAAACTACAAAATCTCGTGCACGCTGTGGCATCAGAACTGATAACGTTGCTCAGCAAAAGACAGCAGATTCTCGGGTCTTCAGTTGCCATAGACATGGGTGGAACAGTGTTGTCCGCAGAGAAAACCCCTCCCCCTTCCTCCTCAGAATACCTATTTTCTTTCCCTTGTTTGTGCTTTCCATTAGAATATGAAAATATTCATGGCAATATCCAGGCTTTCCTATCATAATTCCGTGTGCAGGTCACAACTGCGGCACATTGGCAGTGGGCAATTCAGTACTTCTATTTCAATACAAACCACACGCAAACACATCTGTAAGGAACACCTACCTTTTATATATTGAATAACCCATAGATACAGACGGTAACTGTCTGGAAACAAAATAAGCAGCGAGATTCATCTCATCCTGGCCTGATGGTATCCCTACATACAAGGTTGTTAGGTTGTCAAAACAGATGTCTTCCTGTTGACTGTAATTGTAAGAGCTTAAGAAACAGAACGTCTCTTTGAGATATTTCCTTCTCCAGTTCCTCACTGGAGACCAACACGTGAATAATCATTTGAATACGGACTTAAACATCTTACACCAGATTGCTCCTTAAATCTTATGTCCAAAACAAGTGGGGCATCTTCCTGATAAGGAGCTATGTAACGAACTCCAGTTGCTGGAGCAAGTATTTTATTATATGTATTTTATACCCAGTAATTACTAGTTAGCCCAAGAGTCTTGATTGCTAGCCAGGTCATTGCAGGAGTTTAGAGCATTTAATCCTTGCTGTCTGTCAGTACCATGTCACACTCATACACAGGGACTTCAGAATCCACCTGAGCGTCATCTTTCATAAGTAGATCATGTTGGCTGCATGCCAGTTGCCATCGGTAGGAAGTGACAAAATTTGGTTTTTTGGGGGAAAAAAAATTATGTTAGACTGAAACAATTTTCGATTTTGGATATATTAAATTAATTATTTCCCAAATTTTCCCTTCTTGCCCATAAAAGCAGACAAGATAGGATACAAAGGTAACAGCATAAAAGCCTTAGGGAGATTGTCACAAAATATCACTCTTCGCTATCTGTCTTGAAGCACGCCACTACCGTGTTTTTGTTCAGTCTATCAATGTTTTATTGTGGTCCTTATGGTATTTCATTTTGTCCGTCCTAAGTAATCAGATATGCACAGCTCTTACATTTAGTTGGAAATCCTGTCGGTCCTGTCCCATCCGTATGCAGCCTGAACCCTACTATTCGTTAGAATAGACGCTAAAGCCGCTTCCCTCTCTCCTGGGCTTCGCTTACTCTGTGGAAAGGAATGTACTCTTGGCATAAAGTATAGTCATTAATACTGACCTATACTTTGTGCAATTATTTAATACACTGTAATTTCACATGAATATTCGGCAACTCTGAGGCCAGATAAAATTAATGCTCCCTTTTTAACATCATTCATAAACCCATGTCCACGCTCATGCTCTTGAATTTAGGGGAGGTTTTTTTTTTAAAGCAACAAGGTGCTTTAAGGAGTCGTGTCCTAAGAAACTTCTAGCAATGTTTGCAACAGATTAAAAATTGGAACAGGGGATTCTGAAATTATTATCCTGAGACGCCTTTCCAAACCATATACTATACCTTGTTGCTTTGTGAAAGGGGGCGGGTGGGAATATCAAGTTAATTTTGTCTGGCCTGAAGCTGTTTAGTGGGTCATTGCATATATTTCTGTCCTACACAGGTAAGTGGTGTCTCAAGGGTCAGGCCAATCAAAGATGCCACTTGGATAAGAATTAGATTCCTTGGATAACGTTGCTGCTTCTATCCATGTGCAATTACAGTCTCTGCGCTGTTTATAAAGGCCTGTTCCCACTAAGTGTCCCGTATCTGTTTCTTTCAGCTACAAACGCTTTCAATACTCAAATCACTGTTTTCTCTTCCTTGCTTGTCTTGACAGAGGGTTGCCCCGGTTTGTGCAACAGCAATGGGAGATGTACACTGGACCAAAACGGCTGGCATTGTGTTTGCCAGCCAGGGTGGAGAGGAGCAGGCTGTGACGTAGCCATGGAGACTCTCTGCACAGACGGCAAGGACAATGAAGGAGGTAAGGAAGCCTGAGCCTGAGAACAAGTTGTACACCAGAGCCTCGGTTCATAAGTTACAGTGACTACATAGTTATCCGTTGAAAAGAAGAACAAACAGATCCCTAAAGATTAGATTGATTGAAAATGCATGAGAGTTGATGGATTGATGGCGTTCCCCAATTTTCCTGAAACGAATGCCTGATGATTATCGCTCATGGAAAAAGCAAGGTAACGGAGCTACTGTATAACGTCCATTGTTCTCCATTCCCTTTTCTCATTCCCGGGTGGCTCTCCCCCTCAACAATGGTATTCAGGACGCTGTGCATTGGGAGTGCTACAGCAGTATTTTAATAACTAAACAAGCCAGAAGATGCCAGGCATTTTTCAAGCTCTTCTGTTGAAAGACATTGGTAGGGGAGGGGGAAAAAAAAAAGACAGCAACGGAGAACAGTCCCCTTGAAGCTGAATTCCACTGTCTTTTTATCCTTAACTTTACACCCCTGTAAAAGGATTGCAATATTCCACCCAATTTAAGCCTTCGGCTAGGAATAATTATTCTCCCCTCTGAGCACATCCCCCATGCTATTGTATTTTAATTTCAGAGAATAGAGAGTGGGAGTTGGTGATGGAATACTTGCCCCTGACAGCTGTTTAATTTTGACAAACCGTGAGGAGTGAATTGGTGGCAGGTGGAGTTGCTGTGTGAGTCGGAGATCACCTTCTTGGTGGCTTGTTTCTCTCCTCTGGAAGGTCTTCCTCCTGGACAGTAGTGTCGGTAGAGAGTGTAGCTTTCAGAGGCAGGCGGACCTTCACTGCCACAGACTGCTAACGTGGCCTTCAACCAGATCTGTACCTCTTCACCTCTCAGGTGCTTCACCTACAAAGCAGAACCAAAAGAGGTTTCGAAAGTTTCTGAGAGAAAAAAGGTGTGTCGATTGCTCAGCGTGTCGCAGCCATTGTTGCCCTGGTTTTCCTTCTTTGGTTTCCTGAGTGCTTGTCTTGACAAGAAGGGTGTCCGAGAAGTCAGGTGGAGTGGGGCCAATTCTCTTCCCCGTGACCTGGGCCAGTATCCCTCTGCAGCCATGTACCCTGGTCCACCATGGGCTACATGTGTCTGGTCTTCCTGGCGAGTAGCTGAGGACCTCCCTTTTAACTTTCTCACAGACCACCCCACCCTCTTCCCTGTATCATTTTCCTTGGCTATCAAGATGAGCCAGTAATTCTCCATAAAAGCCTTCTTTACCCTCCCCCTCTCCATCCCCCCCAACGCCCCTTATGGATTCCAACAGTCTCTAACCCTCACAGCTCTCCTAGCTGATAATACCTTGTTGCCCAAACTCCTCGAGATCACGTGCTTGCAGAAATGGTAACATTAATCCTCTCTGAGACATAGCCCAGATGGCAACCTAACTTCTTGCTTTCCCCCAAAGAGCGCCAAGCCCATTGTCTCCGGTGCCAGGGGAGGAGGAGAGTCTCTTTCTCCTTGATAGTGCACTTCAGATTTCTGTGGTCTGAAAGAAGATTGCATTGAGGAGGTCCTCCTGGCTCTCGGAGGGATGCAAACTGCGGGGCCAAGTCTGTAGAGACCAGGCAGAGTAATTTAGGGGCTAATCAACTCTTTGGTATTATTATCAGCCAAGGAGGTTTTTCCCTTTTCCTCAAAAATTTATCAGCTGTGAATTGGCCTCATTCCCCCTTTGTTTATTCTTATTAGCATGAAACTCCACTATCACTAGACTTCCGTCTCTGAGGGAAAATCTGAGCCAATAGAACACCTCCTGTGAATTCTCTACTTATCTCACATAATTTCCATGGCTGTCCCTAACCTAATTTTGTTGTTCTTCAAAGACAGAATCTCAGGGCCGGCTTCCTCGTATCCTGAGGTGGTAACCTGGGTGCCTGGCAGGTTAAGGAACTAAAGAGAAGGAGCAGGTGAAGAGGCTGATTTGGCTCTAGTCAGAATTTAAGAAAATATATATGCGTGCTCTTGTCTAGTTCGAACACAGTCTTTGTAAAAGAAAGGGGAAATGGCTTACCATCCCCGGAAGCGGAAGGGTTTAAGTGTGGTCCAAGTATGTGATAGAGTTATATAAAAATGTCCTTATGGAGCCCATCACAGTGTACAATGAATATACACTGATTAGAAAGAAATAAATGTTCAGACTACAACAGCTGCATACAGGGCAATAACTAAATGTCTTCCTTGGCGAGCATTTTTCTCCTAGTCCCGGCTACCTTCCTTTCCCCAATGTGGCCAGCTCCATCACCACTGATTATCAAGAGCCCTGAACTTCTAATCTCACCACCAGGGTACCAGTCCTTGCCTTCCTGGGCCCATCCTTTCCTGTTGTCCTTCAGACACAGTGGCTCTCAGATGTTCAAGCAATGGACAAGAGCTTCAGATGGAGCGGGACGAAGGGGCCCCTAATAGAAAACACGGAGCCATGCGTCCTTAGTCACTCTGAGCACCTGTGCATTCGTAGGAAGTAGCTGCGTCTTTTTAAGTTTCAAACTGCTGCCATGTGCACTGGGTAGCTGTGGCCTCTGGAAGCTAAGGGCACTCCTTGCCTCTTGAGAAGGTCACTGACAACGATCTCCACTCCGTGAAATCGACGTCGAGTCCCTTCTTACAGGCACCTCCAGATTTCAGAGGCCACTGAAGCAAGTTTTAAAATACAAGCTAAGTAAATAAAATGGTGGGTAATCACATTGGTAAGAGAGGGGAGAAAAAGGTTAAAAGCAAACAGAACCATCAAAGATCATTAAGTACTTCCTCCCAGAGACTCCTGATATTATCAGAACATAGAGTGGCACTGGAGATCTCTAGGTATTGCAGTGTCCTGGTAGAATAGTGACTTGGGAGAGATGAGAATTGGTTTGGAAGACAGTTGGTTCCTACTTTAGATGAGAGATTCGGTTACCATGATGTACTGATTAATCTGACTGCTAACACATTGTTAGCAACTGGGTGTACTGTTGTTGCTACTTTCCTCTTGATACATAGGAAATGTGTGAATTGTGTGTGTGTGTGTGTGTGTGTGTGTGTGTGTGTGGTGAATTTTGTGCAGTAGCTTTGTGTGCAGGTGTGTGTAAATAAACATTTTTCTTTAGGAGAGATTTTTAGAAAGGAAATGGTGCAGTAAAAGGGCGTTTTAGGTTTTCATTTTTATAGCTGCTACTCTGTTGCCTTGCACGTAGGTCCCAACCACTGTACATTTTATTGGTGTGAGATTGTTACTTGCCCATGGTCACACTCTGTTGCATAATCATTGTACATAAATGAAATTGTTCAACAGAGTGCAATACGGAACCTTTTTCTGATGAATGGACATGCCCCTGTTTCATTGTTTTAGTGTATATCTCTAATTACTACTTAGACTGATAGTATTTTTTCCCTGTTGTGCTATGGTTGAAACCCAGGGGCTTTCTGTACATTGGACCTTCTGCTACTGAGATGCAGGCCCAGCCCAGGTTGATGATGATCTGTCTGCCTTGTTCTCAGCCTTTTGTGTTTTTATTTCTTGTTCCTTGATATTTGTTCTGAGAATTGCATACTTATTTCTCTTACTTGGTTTTTCCTATTGAGTTGCTTAGCATTTTCTCTTTGAGGTTTCTCCTCAAACCCCTTGTTCCAGTCCACTTATTCTCTGCCGGGTATATCATTCATATTTTACCCAGGATTTTTACTCGCCTTTTGACTCTGCAATTTGTGGTATCTTTTGTCATGCGGACATTTTTTTTCAACTAATACAAAGTAAATGTTTTGTGAAGTTTAGCTCTTTTGTTCATAAACTCTACCTGTGGTTTCTGAACAAGAGCCTTATAGGATTATACATAGACTTATATATGTGTCATAGTTTCTTCTGATATTTTTATAATGGCTTTCTTAATACCCAACTAATGAGCAACACTTTTAAGTAACTATTGCAGTGTAAAACATCTAAGAACTCGAGGTATAGATAGTGTCTGAGGGAGGGAAAAGAATGGTAAAGGAAAACCAGAGGGCATTTCTGAGCATATTTTGACTTGTTTAGATGAAGTTCTTCCCTGCAAAGCCAAGGACCAGAGTTTGATCTCTAAAGTACTTGTTAAAAAAAATTTTTTTAAGCCAAGTATGGTAGTGCATGCGTATCATCCCACTGGGGAGGGAAAAACATGTAGTCACTGGGGCCCATTGGCCAGACAACCTAATCTACTCAGTGAGCCAATGAGCGCTCACATATAGCGCATGCGCACACAGAGAGAGAGAGAGAGAGACAGAGAGACAGAGAGACAGAGAGACAGAGACAGAGAGAGACAGAGAGAGAGACAGAGAGAGAGAGAGACATGCGAGTGTGCACGGAAACCAAGATGACATAAAGAATAGTTTGAGAGACATATGCTCAATTCATTCAGATGATGGTTAAAGTGAAGAAAAGGTAGAACTCAAGTTTGAGTAGGTACAGAGGAAAAGGAAGGGAGAAGAGAAGTCAGGAATGGACTTCAGGCGTCTACTTTGGGTGTAGAGAGAGAAGCTGTGACTGGAGAGATGGCCCAGTGATTAGGAGAACAGTCTTCTCTTTCAGAGAAGGAGAGCTTGCTATCCAGAACTCACATTGGGCGGCTCACAACCACCTTGAACTCCAGCTCCAGAGTGTCCGGCACACTATTCTGGCCACAGCAGGCACCTGCATGCGTGTACACATATGCACATGTACACGCACATAAATAAAGAACTGTACTATTGTAAAAATGAATAAATAAATAAAAATAAAATAAATAAATAACAAACACAATTTTTTTAAAGCAAAAGTGATGTAGGTAGTTTGAAGTGGATTGACATTGGAAGCACAGGGGAATGGACAAGTCCAGAGAAGAGGGCAAAGATGTGATGGATGAGGCATGTTAGGCTTCAGATGCCTGTATAATATGCAGCTAGAAATATCTAGAAGGCAGGGTTTTTTGTAGGACAAAAAATGATCACACTGGAGTCAATAGCATGAGAAGGATATGAACTGAACCTGAAGACACCCATACAGCCCTGGTTCCCATAGACCAAGAATGTGCTGGAAGTCATGTCCCATAGTTCCATAGTGCAGAAAGGAGCCCCACGCGGGTTGCCAAATGTTTACTAGGAAGAGTCATGAACAGTGCACGATACACTGATAAAAATCTCACGACCACAATACTGCCTTGGGATTTAGACCTTGTCGTGGGTGATGACGATAATGATAATTATCTTTAAGGAAAATAGGAGGTTTGTAGCATTTTTCCAATCAGTAAATTACAAGGTTTAAAATAAATAAAATGACCATGCTTCAAAGAAGAAAATGTGAGTGTGGACAAACAAAACAAAGTCACCATCAGAGGAACTCTAGGAAAGCTTGGGGTTCGAGTTTTAATTTGACCCAAGGTGTGCTGATTAAATCTGACTGAAAAATATAACAAGAGTGATAGAAAGTGATTTAAGATGTTATAAAAATAGGACAGGGTAGAAAGCTGGAGGTAAGACCTGAGGTTGGCCGTTGTGGCCACAGGCTGATATTTGTAAGTAAAGCTTTATTGAAATGCTGTGATTGCATTCATCCATTAATCTATTGTCAGATCTCTTTTGCAGGGACCATTTCATAGTGACATGGCTCACAAAACCTAAAATACCCACTATTTGGCAATCTATAAAATAAGTTTACTAACCACTATTAAAGACCGATTGAACCTGCCTCAGGAAAGACAAGAATGTGTAAAATATGGCCAGAATATAGCTAAAGCAACAATGTTAAGAATCGAGTGGAGGAGAGCATAAATTATATATCTACTTTATATCATAGTGTCGCTTATAATGCAACCTAAAGCAAAGAAAGACTCCTGACTAACAATCAAGGTTGCTATTCAATGAGCTTTGAAATTTTCTGATCTTTAGGTTTTTTTATGATTAATGTTATTAGATATGGCTTCTATTCTAGGCTAAATGTAAGCCAACATAACATTCTTGAGACTACAATGGCATCCCAATGATTTGGAGAAGCTATTCCACGGAGACAATTTTGCTCCGCTGTACATTTGGGCAAGTGGGTAATCAACTTAGTTGTAGTACTGGACAGGCCTCGCTGCTGTGAGTGCAGACAAAGAGTGAAAAATGTTTTCTCAAGTTATAGGAAGCCAGATTCATAACCATCCGTCACTTGCTTGGGCAAGTTACTGATAAACTCTGCAGAAAAAATAACAAACAGTGTGTCCCTGCATCTCGCCTGTTGAAAATGAGATTCCTTCTCTGATGGATGTTAGCAGAGAGGCTTGTAAAAATGCATTTCCAACTGATTAGTTCAGAAGGTGTCAATCTCATGCAGTTTCATGACCTGCAGACTACATGCCTGATGTACATTTGCTTTTTATAAACTAACAAAAATGAATGACTAAACCTGGGCGTTCCTCCTTGGCAACTGTACCATAGAGTGCTTAAGGGAAGACGCTGGGGGAGAAGTGGGGTGGGGATCAGTTAACCCTTAATTTGCCAGATTAATGGAGATAAAATATAATATTGGAAAGGACTTTCCCTTGTGAAAGAATTGTTTTAAGGGCGAGTCTACAGGACTATAAAATAGCTGTGTTTAATTACTCTCTCAGGCATATGCAGTGGCATTCCAAATCTTCTCACTAAGAGAGTAACTACATGAAATAGATCGTAGAGCATATATATTTAAAACTCCCCATAAAAACTCTACATATGATTATAAGTCACCACTTCATGGCTAGAATGGTTTTTAAGGGGTTGTTTTATTTTGGTTTTTGAAGCCAAAAATGGTATTGAATCAATAGGCCAATCATCTCTTGCTTGAGAGAACTCGGTCTTGAAAACTATTTTTCTATTTCAAGAGAAATGGAGGGGGGAAGAAAGCCTATCTCTTACACTATTATTATAATATATCCTTGTGAAGAATAGGGCCACAGCATGGCCTCATCTTTCTTCCACTTGAAATATCAAGAAATATTTAGACATTTTTCATTTTTATGGCTTTTCAGCCCGAAGGAAATATTTTGATAAATTTATATGAAATTTCAAAGCTCAGTATCATTTGATTATCTCAACACATAGTTTTAGATTTTTGTCAAAGAAATAAGCATACTGCTTCAAATAATCAGCAACCCATGACCTTAGGAATATGCAACATCTACATAAAAATGTCGGCCATAAGGAAAAATATGTAATATCTCTCATCAAAAATTCAGACCCATTCATTTCTATGTGGATAGAAATTATCACAAGCATTTAAAATATATAAAAAGACACCAACATCCTAAGCCAAGTACCCCTTATTAAGCATGTTTCCCCCAACTTCAAAGGAAATAATGAAGAGAATTTTAGTTGCTGTTTCTTCCCGTTTCAAGGAATTAAGAGAAGTCCAACCCAAATAGACTTAAAGTAAAAAGGAATGAGACCTGAGAAGCCCAGAAGGTCCAATGCAGCTTACAAAAAGACCCTATGCAGGCTGCTGTGGATGTGACCTGTTGGGGTTTGCCCAAGCTTTTGACTCTGTTTTTTCTGGGATGAACTGATTTCCAGTTAAGTCTTGTGGAGGCAGAAAGATGACTTCAGCAATTCTAGCCTCACAGCCTTGCTCATCCCAGTGGACACTGGGGGACAGAGAGTCTCTTCAGGTGGCTCCTTAAAGTCGTCCTGACACTTTTAAGTCCCCTGAAATTTCTGAACCACAGTGAAGGAGTGCATGTGCGCATGGTCTGAGTGTTGAAAGAGCTAAAATACTAAAGTGAGAATTTAGAGAGGGCGGGGGGGGGGGGGGAGGAGTAGGAGGAGTAAACCCAATGCTTGCCATATTCTCCTTCAAGTGGACAGAGTGACCAAAGGTTCCAACCCCTCCATCTCTTGTTTCTTAACTTTTCTGTGTTGCTGTAGACCTCCTGGACTGGAAACTTAATTCGATTTAGTCTATTTCTTTTGTAAAAGAATGTTTAGTACAGTGTGTGTGTGTCTGTGTGTGTGTGTGTGTGTGTGTGTGTGTGTGTGTGTGTGTGTGTGTGTGTGTGTGTGAAGGGTACACATGTGCTACAGCAGGCTTGGGAAGGTCAGAGGTCAACAGGCAGGCATTAGTTCTCTCCTTCCCACCATGAGGGTCTTAGGGATCAAACTCAGGTCGCAAACCCTGGTGGCAGGCACCTTCTCCCACTGAGCGTCTTCCCATCAATGCAGTTACTTCCTTTTGTGTGTTTGCCATCAGACAATGAAAGAGCCAACTAAGTATGGTATATAAAGCAAATAAATCACGAGGATAGTTTTTAAAAACTGAAAGTTCTTCTTATTTATATAATTAAAACATAGACACCATTTAAATATTTTCATCTGAGTTTTCCATAAGGCCACATTACAGTCTGCTACTTATGTGTAAAGATTTTAAAATACCCAAGGGTGTTTGGTGTCTTCAAGCTATTTTCGATTAGTCTATTCTAAGAGAAGCAATTGCCATGCATGTCCAGTTTTATGTATTTAGCTGGTGAATAGGCTTTAAGGATTGACATTGATTGACAGCCACTGACAGATCACATGGCTGGTGATATGCCTCACACAGCATACGTTCATACCTCACTTCATGGTGGAGATTCATTCTGAGAAGTGCATCGCCCGACCATTTGATCACTGCGCAGACATCGGAATGTCTTACACCGACCTGGACATCATAGAAGGCAGTCACTTGCCTTGGATTAGGGTTAGGGTGATAGTGACCATGAGATGTGTGATGGTCCTGTTGTCATAACATGTCACCACATCGTTTAAAGTAACCTTTTCATTAATAGGAAGGAATATACACTAAAGTGATGGCAAATGATATCATATAACCAATAATAAACAAGCAGCATAATCGTCTATGGTCACTGTTACATATTATGTGCTTGATGTTGTATCACATGCAGCCCAATTGTGTATGACTGGTCGTGCCCTGGGTAAGCATTGCAGCGTTAGTAGGCAGTAGCCCAGGTCTGTCGAGACCACTGACTTACATGTTAACAGAAATAACATGTAAGTAATGTGCCATGTGGTACATGACTATGAGTCACCAAATGCTTCCTTTGTAATATTCTTGGAGAAGACACTGGTAACTGTATCCATACTCCTTTATGTCGTGAATACCATGGGTCTGTGCTTCATGCCTGATTTTTTGTTTTGTTTTGTTTTAGTTTTTTGTTTTTGTTGTTGTTGTTTCTGTTTCTGTTTCTCAAGACAGGGTTTCTCTGTGTAGCCCTGGCTGTCCTAGAACTTGCTCTGTAGATCCGCCTGCCTGTGCCTCCCAAGTACTGGGAGTATACTCCCAAGTATTCAAAGGTGCGCACCACCACCGCCCAGCTCTGATTTTTTTTTTTTATATAACCTCCATTGTCATGACTAATTTGCACTTGCCATGGTTTTGTTCTTTTGTTTTGGTAATACTACATTTTAGGGAAAACAGATTAGAAGATCAAGTTCCTACTTTAAATTTGAAAAATGCCTTGCTTCCCTCTAGACCGTACTTTACCCTTCTTAGGAGAAGTATTTCTGTGGGAGATTGCTAGCTAATCCCACCCATTTTATGTTAGCAACTTCCCGCTTTCACTTTGCAGTACTTTTCCTAAGTTTTAGAGCTTCGTGGGTACCTATCTGTTTTCTGTATGTGCTTGGTATGGGAAGTCCTGTGCATTTCTCTAGAACAAAGAAGGTTCCAATAATTGTGTTTACAACTTGTCCTGATTCCTTCCTGTAATAAGGTGTTCTAATTAGTCATGCATATTCCTCACTCAGAATAAATGTTACATGATTACTTTCAACCATCCTCAGGCTAGAGCTTTACTTTCTGTAAAAGCAGATGCCCGTATTCGATCTGTATCTCTTCTGTATTTCTTCAAAAAAGATGCCTCATAGAGATCACTGTCGTATATGGAGTGGCAGATCAGTTGACATGGAACAAACCCACCAATAGACAGGCGTCAACTGTATACCACGGTGCAAGGAGCAGGCACCAGGAGCAGATCCGTCTAACAGGCTTGCTGCTCTCTCCGCAGATGGACTCATTGACTGCATGGATCCTGATTGCTGCCTACAAAGTTCCTGCCAAAATCAGCCCTACTGCCGAGGCTTGCCTGATCCTCAGGATATCATTAGCCAAAGTCTACAGACACCATCTCAGCAGGCTGCCAAATCCTTCTATGAGCGCATCAGTTTCCTGATTGGATCGGATAGCACCCACGTGCTCCCTGGAGAAAGTCCTTTCAATAAGAGGTTAATGCTTGCTTCCCTTATACAGATTCGTAAGGGTCTTGAGAACCATTCTGTGCACTTTCTGTGAAATGCTGATGAGTGCGTATTTGAGAAAATTGCTTTAAAATATATATATATATATATATATATATATATATATATATATATATATACACACACACACATAGTTTTTCCTTTTCAGAAAATTCTTCATCAAACTTCTCGTTTCAAGCATTTTTGACACAGTTCACATACTTTGTCAATTTCAAATACCTGAGACAGAACAGGACATTCCGTTAAGGAGTCAATAAATCTTCATTTAACCAGTTGATTTTTGCGAGCGCGGTTGGAAACATCACAGAAGGCACGACGAAAAGACCCCAAAAGGCAAAACAGAAGTGCACTTTTTTTTTTTAGCTGAGCCCACTAAATAATATGAATTATGAATTAATGTAATCTCACTGCAATCTCACGGCATGGCAGTGAGATTGCATAAGCTCTTCTACTGGGGCTCCACAGAGCAGTAATGACCTGAAAAATCAACCAGTAACTGAAAGCAGGTGTCTCGCGTCTCGCTGAGCGAAAGACGATGATTTACACCGAACTCCTGGGTCTGCAGTCATTGCACAGCATTAATGCACTGAGACCCAGCAGCAGATTAGGAGTTGGTTGCACACATGTTCCTTATTGCCCCCTTAAATCTTGTACTGTGTGGTCCCAGCAGATTTACAGATTGCCCCAGAATTAATTGGAAAGTATACTTTTCTTCAAGTACGTCATATATATGATCTATGGAAAGAAGCATCATTTATCATTTTTAAAATTCATCTCTTAAATTATTAGTCTTGGTAACGCTCCAAAAAACCGATTGCAACAAATTAAAACTCAGGGTAAGCACCAGGCATTTAAAGAAGTAGATTACACTGAATTTGGAGGAATATTTTCTTGGTGTGTTTCAGGTCTGGTTTTTGTGAATAGCGTTTGATTGTGTTTGAGGGTGATATCTTATCTTTCGTCTGAATTGTCTGTTAAGTCATGAAGATGTTGTCCTGGGAAGGCAGAGATTCATTCAAAGTCTTGTACATTTCCCCACAGCCTTGCATCCGTCATCAGAGGCCAAGTTCTAACTGCTGATGGAACCCCTCTTATTGGTGTCAACGTCTCATTTTTACATTACTCAGAATACGGCTACACTATTACCCGCCAGGATGGAATGTGAGTCCGTCGCATCCCTTGGTCTCTGTTTGAAGTACTTTAAGCATAAGACTGGGCATTCATCCATCACCCGTCATGTTTTATAGTCTTTTTTTTTTTTTAATAGAAAATAACAACTCTCAGACTCTTAAAAACCCGGGACGGTGCAAGAGACAGAGATTGCAAGTCATGTAGTCATATGCTATAAAAGTTCATCCCATTTTCTGAGGCGTGACACAGGATTGTGGGTTTTGTCAGAGACTGTTTTTTGTCTTTGAAAATTCATGTTGAAATATTTATGGGTGATGCTTCTTGGTGTCTGTAACTTAAGTCCAGATGGTTCCAAAGAATAGATAGGAAGTTTAGGAGACTGCAAATAGATAAATCGGTGACTAGAAAAGGGATGTGTAATGTTCCAAAGAATGGATAGGAAGTTTAGGGGACTGCAAATAGATAAATCGGTGACTGGAAAAGGGATGTGTGAGGACTGGCTCTGTAATTCCTGTGGGCATAGACTTGAAAGCATTTCATATGAAAATTAGGAAAAAAGATGATTGTCTCTCTGAATCATCTTAACCTGAGAGCGTTAGCCTTTTTTTTTTTTTTTTTTTTTTTTTTTGGTGGCAACTCACTAAGTTAGTTAGTTATTGTATGATGACAACCCACTAAGTAAGTTAGTTATTGTACGGTGACAAGTCACTAAGTTAGTCAGTCATTGTACGGTGACAGCTCACTAAGTTAGTTAGTCATTGTATGGTGACAGCTCACTAAGTTAGTCAGTCATTGTACGGTGACAGCTCACTAAGTTAGTTAGTCATTGTATGGTGACAGCTCACTAAGTTAGTCAGTCATTGTACGGTGACAGCTCACTAAGTTAGGCAGTCATTATATGGTGACAGCTCACTAAGTGTGCCTTGTCTGTTCTAGGTTTGACTTGGTGGCCAACGGCGGCGCTTCTCTGACTCTGGTGTTTGAGCGCTCCCCATTCCTCACTCAGTACCACACTGTGTGGATCCCCTGGAACGTCTTTTATGTGATGGATACGCTTGTCATGAAGAAAGAAGAGAACGACATTCCCAGCTGTGATCTCAGTGGGTTCGTGAGGCCAAGTCCCATCATTGTATCATCACCTCTGTCCACCTTCTACAGATCTTCCCCGGAAGACAGCCCCATCATCCCCGAGACACAGGTACTGTTTACGGCTGGCAGGATCATCACGAGAGGCATTTCTAGTCACGGGTGGCCAAAGAATTATTTTTTCACAGTTGCAGGATTCTAGTGCTATCCTGTTTCTGTAGCGTGTGGTATGTGCGCTAGAGTAGAAAAACATCTTAGGAAAGGTGATTTTTGACAGGAAACAGTAGCTTTCTAAAGGTATTATCTAAAAAATTTAGTTTTCATGTTTTAAAGTCTAATAATTTGTATTTCGTAATATGCTGGTCTCCACGGGAATAAAATACCTAACTTTTAAAGAAATAGTCATATTAAATACTCATTTCATCTATGGAAATAGCTAGAGATTGTTTCCTTTCCCTGTGTTTAGAAATAACTTTCAAATATTACAGGTAGGATGTTAGGTACAATAGAAATTAACCTTCTGCTAAAATGCAAAGTAAAACTAAATGGTTCAAGGCCAGGCCAATGGTACAGGCCTGTAATTCCAGCCATGCAGGAGGCTGAGGTAGGAACATTTCAGGTCCTGGGCTACAGAATGAATTCAGAGCCACCTTGGACAACCTAGTGAGACCCTGTCTCAAAATGAAAAGTAGATAGGGCTGGAGAGACGGCGCAGCTGCTTCCCTGAGGACCAGAGTTCAGTTCCCAGCACCCGTGTCAGACAGATCCCTGCCACCTGTAACTTCATCTCCAGGGAATCCCGCTCCCCCTTCTGGCCTCCCACGGCACCTTCACACATATGGCAAATGTACACATATGTAAACATTTGAAAATAAATCATTTAAAATACAGCAAAAGGTAGTACAGAGGCCTGGGGACATCACTCATGGGTAAAAAACTTGCCTAGCAAGTGTGATTCTAGGTTCAATCCTCAGTACTACATCCATAATAATAATTACAATAATAAGAATAGCATAAATCTTTAAAAGTTTGTCACATGCCTTCATCAGACACGTATGAAATACTTATTCTGTAGCAGTCATTGCAAATAGGAACCAATCGTAAGCCAACCAGACAGAGCGCCACCTCTCAGTGAGCTTACCAACCAAAACGAGTCAAGAAACTAAACAATTAATGTGAGTCAAATTCTGATAAGGCTTATTAAAAATTATAAAGCAGGGTAAAGTGAGTCAAGGTGGGATGCTTATACAGCGTAGTTGGAAAAGGTCTCTCTGACAAAGTGACATGTCAGTGGAAACTTGGAGAGAGTGAGTCCAGGAAGGGATTGGAATTGAGGATAGGAATCCTGGGAGTCCAACTCATGCATACACTTAAAAGATGGACCAGACAGCCTATGAGGGAAGTGCAAACAGAGACACAAGAGGTGATCCAGAAATGCATAGTTAGAAAAAGGCTCTCGGGCAAATACCCTGTGGAAATGACATTGGAGGCCGGGAGGGGCGGAGGGGGGCGCTTGTTTAACAGCCAAGTGAACTCTGAGCAGATGCACAGAGCTTCGCTGTGACCTTATTCAACTTGATACTTCCTTCTCTGGTCCGCCTTGTAACTCAGAACTTCTTTGTTCCAAAGCAGCCCTAGTCAGAAGCAGTGTCCGTCCAGGGCTTGACAGATTTCTAATGCAATTAACCCACAGTGATGTGTCTCCACCTGGCAACAGGTCCGTGGATGTCTGCGGTCCTTCTGCTATTTGTACACACAGTAGGCAAGCATTTAGTAAACATCCACTCAGTGCCTGTGATATACAGAGTGCTCGACAAGGATTAAAAGATGACTAAGAGTTGCCGGGTGGTGGTGGCGCACGCCTTTAATCTCAGCACGCGAGAGGCAGAGCCAGGTGGATCTCTGTGAGTTCGAGGCCAGCCTGGTCTACAGAGCGAGTTCCAGGACAGGCACCAAAACTACACAGAGAAACCCTGTCTCGAAAACCAAAAAAAAAAAAAGATGGCTAAGTCTTGAACCCTGTCCCCTGTCGTTGTCGATGGAGCAGATATTTGAATGAACAACAGGAAGTTCACGAGAGAAGGCGGTCCCTTAAGGAAACCAGAAACAGCATTGCTGAGGGGGTTGGCCTTACAGAGACAGAAGAGGGAGGAGAGCAGAGTTCACGTGGAAAAAAAAAATGAGTAGCAGCAGCACAGTCGTCAACAAGAGTCCTGATGTGCAGGAATTGGTGGTGGTGTTCAGTGGGTAGAGCTGGTGACCTGTGTTTGATTCCTCAGGACCTGCACAGTAGAAGGCAAGAACCAACCCCCTCAGACTGGCCTCTGACCTCCATGCGCACCCACCCACCCTGCCCATACACAGGATCAATGAGTCAACGTCAAAACAAAAATAACCAACACAGGAAAATCAATTAAATGGGGGAGGAAAGAGGCAGAAGAAAATCCATCCAGGGGAGACTTGGAATCCTTTGGCAGTATGGGACCAAGGATCGGGCTAACTCAGGTCACAAAATACATAGCTGACCAGAAACAGACATAATGAACAGGCTCTGGCTTACTTGGTTTGCATGTCTGTCTGGCCAGGGCTCAGGTATCCAGTGGACTTAGCTATCAAACAGAGGGTAGAAACAGCAGCAAGGGAGCAGAACAGATGGATACAGGGGGTCACGTGCAGGATGTCATTCCTGAGTGTTTCTCGGGGTCAAGAATGGGGCCGGCAGACAATGCAGCTGCCACAAGCAGACTTCAGGGTGTGTTTTCCCATTTGGGCAGGATTTATATTTCCCAGTAATAAAATGTAACATGGTCAGGTTAAATTACACAGGAGAAATGGTCGCTTTCGTGAACTAAATTACAGATATTTGTTCCGTGGAAGGAGGCTAATGATGGCAGAGACCATAATCGGTTATTAACATTAAGAATAACATGATATTTTGAAACAGAGAAACAGCTCTAGCAGGTCACAGGACGTGGTCATTAATTAATTCCCTTGCAAGTAAGAAAGACAATCAAATGTACGGGAAATTATTCAGAAAATAAATGAAGAGGAAAGATATCATATTATCTGGGCCACTCGGGAGTCACAGAAATCTGTTTTTCAAGCTAACACGTTGACATTTCATCCCATCACAGTACAATGAGTTCCCTTTGGATTGTCCACTTCTCATCCTATCGTGCTTTTCCTGGACGGAGGAGAGCTTGAAGGAGTTTCTGAGTGGATGGGGTTGGAGGATAAAAATAAATAGCCAGGTGGTGGTGGCACACGCCTTTAATTCCAGCACCCGGGAGGCAGAGCCAGGCAGATCTCTGTGAGTTCGAGGCCAGCCTGGTCTACAGAGTGAGATCCAGGACAGGCACCAAAACTACACAGAGAAACCCTGTCTCGAAAAAAAAATACATACATACATACATACATACATACATACATACATACATACATACATACATAATAAACTAGAAAAGTTTGGTGTGTCCATAAACTGTCTTCCTTAAGACAGCTCCGTGACTGCAGCCAGTCAGCCTAGTGAGTGAAGACCCCAACCGTACAACACCGACATGCTGCGCCTTCATAATCCATTGTCCCTCATCACTTCCCTCTTGGCGCCAGCAGCTTCACAGACCACCCTGGAAGCTGGTTTAGTCCGTTCCATTGTGCCCACTTCCAGCTCTGTTTGGTTATCCTACAGACTGATGGTCACGTCCATAGTATCTGGAGTTTTACTTCGGAAATTAAAATTGGGAGGCGGCAAATCTGTGTACGCCGTTCCTAATTGTCCTGCCTGAGAGAGGGAGTGAACACTGTTATCTTTCTTCCAAGATTCTTATCTCAGGAAAGGCAGTCATTTCTGACTGAGCTTTTAGTGGATATAGTGATATATTCTAACCTTCAGGAAGACCATCTGATTCGTGGTAGAGGACATGCTTGGTTTCAGACAGGTTACTTTATTTGTTGACTTATTTATTATTATTTATTATTTATTTATTAGGATTTCATATATGAATACATCATTTCCGCTCCTCTCTCTTCCTCTCCAATCCCTCCTATGTCCCCACTCCTTCCAAAATGTGTAAATAAGCTAAATGAGTCTATTTGGCATTGCACATATGTGTATGTATTTATGGCTGACTACTTGGGATTGGATAACTAATCAGGGGGCTCGTTCCTGGAAAGACTGATTCTCCCCCTCGACAGCCATTAATTACCTATAGCTCTTCAACTAGGATTGGGACCGTGTGAGATTTACCCCATCCACCTGAGCATGTCAGTTGGTGGTGTCATTTTTCAGGTCTTGTTTAGGCAACTATATTGCTGGATTTCACGAGTGCGGTTTCCCTGACACTTATATATAGTAAACATGTCCTGGCCCTGGCTCTTACAGTCTTTCATAGCTATCCGTCTTCTGTGATGTCCCCCAAGCCTTACATGGATTATTTGGCGTTGGGGATACCATGGTCAGTTGTCCTCTGCATGGCGACCAGTTGTGGATTTTTGTAATGGTATCCGTCTGCTGAGGAAAAAAGCACCCTTAACAAAGGTGGCCTTGCATGCTACAGTACACATAGTAAGCCTATAAAGATATATATTATTAGTCACAAAACGAATAAGAACACCCATAGACAGAGTCTCTAGAAAACTCTTTAAAAGTTTGTATATACTATACAAATGATTTTTTTAAATGGTTAGGTAATAGTTGGACATCTGGTATTTTTCATACCCCATAAATTTGTTACCATCCATTGAGCTAGTCACAATGACAGCTAAACATAAGGTTAAAAATACATTTAATGAGCCAGGCGGTGGTGGCGCACGCCTTTAATCCCAGCACTCGGGAGGCAGAGCCAGGCGGATCTCTGTGAGCGCGAGGCCAGCCTGGGCTACAGAGTGAGTTCCAGGACAGTCTCCAAAGCTACACAGGGAAACCCTGTCTCAAAAAAAAAAAATGAATTTAATGTATAATATAGGTGTCCTTATGTGAACAAAAGTAACTTTTTACAGCCTGAAATCAAAATCAACTTTTTACAGTCAAAAAATTTATTTTTTCTTATATGTGCATTTTAGTTACTCTCTGAGAAAAATACACACATAGCTTTAAAACATTAACTCATTTACTTGGTTATCAAAAATCAGTGGTTTTTCGGTTCAATATGTAATGAGGCGTGAGAAGGTGCTGTTGTTACATTACGTCTCAACATGTGTATGGAATCGACTACAATTTAACCCAGATGAGTCTGCTCTCCTTGTCATTCTGTGCTTCTAACAGTGACCTAGGTTGGCTAATGAGGCCATAGACTTCGGGTTAGTCTCTAAGGGACCAGCTAAGGATTGTACGAATGTCCGCTCTGGTCTCCGAGTGCCTGGACTGGATGAGTGAGTGGGCGTGGGCTGTGACTGCCATCCCAACAGCTGTATGAAGAGTGTGATTAGCTCAGGATAAGTGACAAGACGCTTTTTGGAGGAGAACATTCGGCTGGCAGCTGAGCTGTTTATAATTATTGGATAAGAAAACAGCTCAGATGTTGTCTGTGAATAGTGACCCTGCTGTGTTCCATTTTCTGTGCTCTGCTGGGTTCTTTTCACTGTATCTTCTCAGTTTGGGCATCCATGATGCCAGTTAGAGGCTTGTGCTTCTTTTAAACCTAGGTCCTGCATGAAGAAACCACGATTCCAGGAACGGATTTGAAGCTTTCTTACCTGAGTTCCAGAGCCGCGGGGTACAAGTCAGTTCTTAAGATCACCATGACCCAGGCCGTCATACCATTTAACCTCATGAAGGTCCATCTGATGGTAGCCGTGGTTGGGAGACTCTTCCAGAAGTGGTTTCCTGCCTCGCCAAACCTGGCCTACACTTTTATCTGGGATAAGACGGATGCGTATAATCAGAAAGTCTACGGCCTGTCAGAAGCAGTTGGTAAGTTTCATGCATATGCCCTGTGCATTGAAAACGTAGGTTCGAGGTCAGAAGTGTAAAGAAATTATCAGGAACCTGTGGCAAGTAGCTGGATAAGCAGATATGGTGGCAGCAGGTCCATCTAGGGAAATCACAGACCCATTGTTCTTGATCCGCTCTGGGAGAAAGGAAGGTATGCCATACGATGAGACAAAAGACTGTCAGCATTTCTAACTGGAATCATCTTATGAATTTCAGGTTACTGTATGCATTCTCCTTCCTGCTGTTCTCGTGTTTCTCTCTTTCCCTGTGGTACCCCCTCCCCATTTATTTTTCTCCTTGCCTTTATAACCTGACCTCACTAGTTTTTATCATCACGTTAATGTCTTCTGAATGTGGCAGTGAGATGGTTTCAGTCGTAATGATGTCTAGCAGAATATCAAACAAAAATTTGGATCCCAGAGTTGTCTCAGCTCCTCTGACCAGAGGGCCCGTGGCGGGGTGAACTGAAAACATCAAGCTACCAGTTTCACTGAATGACCGGACAGTACCATCCAAGCTTGACCTGTCCAGTACAGCTTCGAGCTCCAACTGAAAGCATCAACAACTAAAGGAAAACATGGATTTCTCTATCTTCAGTTTTACTTAAAAATAGACTTTTTTTGTTCTCCAAAATTAATATCTAATTTGGATTTGAATTATTTTTCATCAATCAGATAGTTACTGCTTTTCCCTTTTTTTTCTAAAATTTTAAATCCTTGGTTCATTGTAAACTCTGAAAAGTCTTCTAATTGTGGATTGGTATTAATTTCCTATTAATTTTACAGTTTATTCCCAAGATGTATGAATATTGCCATAAATATTTTCCATAATGAAAGTTCTTAGGAACTAAACAGTTCTGATTATTTATATAACAAATATTATTTTAGTTGGTTTTATCTAATCGCAATTTGCTGCAAACTTACTTGATACAATTTTTAACTAGTTTCTCAATTTGGACCTAATATTGTGCTGGGAACCTCTTGTAAGAGTGATATGGGAGAGGGGACTTGTTTTCTATCAAATCAGTATAAAATGACATTTGGAGATGGTTGTTTTTATCTTTCATGTGGTCAGATCTCCTTACATATAAACAAACTGCTTAATAAATGAGTGGAGCTTTATCTCAGAACACAACTGTGAATTTCCCTCCAAATCGTAAGTCAACGTCCTTTCCCTGTGCTGTTGAGAGGGTGAGCTGTGGTCTGCTTTGCTTACAGTGTCTGTGGGCTACGAATACGAGTCATGTTTGGACCTGACTCTGTGGGAAAAGAGGACTGCCATTTTGCAAGGCTATGAGTTGGATGCTTCCAACATGGGTGGCTGGACGTTGGATAAGCATCATGTGCTGGACGTTCAGAATGGTAAGCTCTGGCTCGCGGTTAACATGTTCCAACCTCCCACTGATCACACTGCAACAGGTTTTTATCCTGTGAGCACTGTAGGAGTAGAATTAGTCAGAAGAAATGATAAAGAGATCATGTGAGGGCCATGAAAGTCTTGGAATTACATAATTCTCTTACTGCGTCTTAAAATGTTCCTGTGCCCTGTATCACGGTGATTTTCCCTTCAGAGTCTAAATGGCTGACTTTGGTGAAATCGCTTTGTCTATGTGAGTATCTATCTTCTCCACAGATTCATCTGTGAGTGCCTAATTCTACCAGAATCATGTGTGCCAACGGACTTTAAAAAGGGTTACCAAAACTGGACACCAAGTGATTTGTTTTAAGCAAAGATAAAAATCCATGTGACTTTACCACTAGATTTCCAGTAGATTCTTGACTCTTCGACAGTTAGTCTGCTCCAAGTGTCTAGCTGAGTTTCTCCCCCTACCCCGCCCCCGACTTCTGTTTAGTCTTTATTGAGGAAAAAAGCAAAAACAAAAAAACAAAACAAAACAAACACTGTCACCCCAAAAATACTGTAGCTTGCTTTTGTGACTATTAGGGGAAATATAAATGAATACTTTGAGAGAAAAAACATAAAAGCAAGGCCATAAGGTAACCAACTCTAACCTGTCTTAAGCCTTCTCATCCTGAAAAGTCTCTACTCTCCTTCTATGAATAGCTAGAGGAAATGTCTGTGTTTTCTGATTCATATCCCTTTTGACATTTTGGAAGAGTTGGAGTGTTGGATTGAGACTATCACACCATTAACTCTTCATGGCCCACGGTCATATCTGGAGTGATGAGTCTTTGATGTTGTTCTCTCTTTAAAAATGGGGGTATTGGGAAGAATTAGGAACTTTCGAAGTGTACTGACTGGAAAGTCAGTTTTTGAAAACACTGATGCCTCATCTTGAGGAGATGATGGAAGGTAGGGAGCGGATCACTCTGCAAGAAAAACAAAACAGAAACACTCCCCCACACCTTTCCTGGTTTTGCAGCTGTGTTGAGCTCTCTGCCTTTCCCAGGTGTCCTTCCTTTCCCAGTTTGCATTTCAGAAGGTTGGGAACAGGGTGTATTTCCAGCACCACACACAGCGCATACATTCTGGATGCAGGGGTGTAGCTCTGGGTACAGAGCTTGTCTAGCAGGCACACAGCCCAGGGTTTCATCCAGATCACCAAATAAGCCAGGCTTGGTAGCACACACTTGAAGTTCTAGGTCTTGGGAAGAGGTGAAGGAAGGGGGAACCAGACGTTGAAGATCATCCTTGGGTGCAGCTTGGAACTATCTAAAAAACTTTAAAACTTAAAAAAAAAAAAAAAGGGACTCCCACTCATGAAGAACAGTCCATATGTTATCTTGAAGGTTCGCCTGAGTCATCAGTGTTATTTGAAGTGGTAGTAGTCTCAAACTCTGATGTGAGTAATACCACGCTGAATCGTGGTCTTTCAAAACGCATAGGCATGTGCCAACTGTGCGTAGAGCCGCTCCTGAATAAATTCTTTAAAATTGTATTCCATACATCTTCCACATATTTCCATCTTCCCGCACGAGTCCCTCACAAACACACCTGAGGAAACACTGTCCTAGGGATGTTTTAGTTATTATGAAAATACAATATAAAATTCATAACCAATTAGCAACAGGATTTCTCCAAGGGACTAGAAGGCAATAGGAAGAGAATAGGCCCTGAGCCCTAGCAGGACTCCAGTAATTCACCACTGTTGGGATATATAGTGTTCCAAAAGATTAGGAAGTATATAGACATTGTGTAGGGTCACATACTATAGACATATATAAACGCATATTCTAAACCAGAATAATATAGAGGAGGTTTTTATTATACTACCAGATCAGATTTTAAAACTGAACTGCCAAGAATTAAAATTATTGTGTTATAAATTGCTACTTTAAAATGTGAGGTCACCTGAGTCCCCATGGTGAACTGATTGCCATCTAAAATTTTATCCAAGAACAGTTTGACAAGTAGTGGCTCTCCAAAGTGACATGTGTCTAATTGAATGAACCAAGTGATTTGTAACTGTGACAAGCGGGATGAGCTGTAGATACAGAAGAGGCGGCACAGATGTACGTGGTGACGGCTGTTGGTTCAGGCGTCCTTGAACATGGAAACAAATATTGTAACGTGCACTGTCCTGTTGTGTTGTTATAGAGGAAACTCGTGAAGGGCCAGTCAATCAAAGGCATAGCATAAATCAGATGTGGTAGAGCAGGGGGCTGACTCATAGGCTTCTTCTGATAAAAATTGCAGAACCAACTCTCCCAGGAAATTATACTTCCATAATTGTCAAATAATGTAATCACAGAAAGGAGAAATCTTAGGTTATCATCCGCGTCTTCTTTGAATATTCAAGGCAAAAGGCATTTCATCTCTTGTTATGATCCAGAGTTATTTAAATTATTTTCTCTTAAATTTGAATAAACCTGTTTTATCATTCCTGATTTCTTTATGTAAATTTGCCATGATTATTACATCACCCAAATAGCAAGGCATTTAAAAAAAAAGTAATCACAAAATGCACCTAAAATGTACTGAGCTATAAGGGGAATGTAATTATTCTGATCACTTCTTCACTTTCAAATTATCCCAAAGTGGAGGAAAAATCACGTTTTTGAGTTTTCTGTCTGCGCTTTCACAAAATGAGTCTCTTGCCAGTCTATCTGCTGAGAAGTACAGTCATTAGCTCTGAGAACTACTTTGCAGCATGGAACGCCCAATAAATGCAATATATACAGCTCTAAAGCCGAAGTAGCAAGTGGTTTATACAACTAATAACACATCGAGGCACGTCATAAAATATGCGTGGATGGACGCAGTTGACGAGCCAGTGGGTAACAGACCCAAGCCATCGATCTGCACGTGGTCACAGCCAAGTGAACCAAAATGAAGTCTCAACTCAAATCTAGTTTCTTACTAGGAAAATATTGAATATTCCTTTGGAATTTTTTTCTCACATTTTTAATGAAGTCCATGAAGGAGTAGGCTGGCGTTTTTGTCTTTGTAAAATTATTGACACTTTCATGCCTTAAAGCAGAGTTCAGTTTGAATAACAAGCTAGTCTTCTGTATCACTTTCATTGTGTTTGGCATTTTAAATAACTTTATGTATATATGTGCGTATATGTATATATGTATACATGTATATATTTACATCAGATGAATGTGAAACAAGACCCCTTAACAGTACAATAGAGTTAAAAATAGGCCTCCATAGGCTAGGGGTATGGCTCAGTGATACATTATGTGCTTGCTATCATGAGACCTATAAATAAATACTTTCTAACTTTGTTTCCATAAAATATTTTTAGCTCTTTTTAAACTCATGGCAAATTCATAAGAAACTCATATTCCCAGGGTACATTTTTATTAATCAGGTTAATATGTAATATTTTCCACATTGATTAACAATTAGGCAAACTTTCTGTTCCCTAAAGAACATTATATAGAGCGTGGTTCTCGAACTTGGTTGCACATTAAGATCACCTGGAGAGTTTTTAAACATCTAAATGCTAAGGCTGCACCCAGACCAATTAAATCACCATCTCTTGGGGTAAGGACCAGCCATCAGTATATTTTTATGGCGCTCCAGACTATTCCAATGTGTAGCCAAGATCGAGGGTCGCTGGTGTTGGGAATTAGGGTTTTTAATGCCTTCTCTTAGTCCTCTGCTCCCTTCACTAGTCTTCATATTCATAAGAGATAGTCCTTTTTTTTCAAATATAACCTATGTGGTTTTTCATGTAATATCTTAAAGTTTCCGATTCTAAATCGGAAAGATGACGCCACATCCTCGTGAGATTTCATCCTTCATTTACATCAGGAAAATGCACTTTCTTCCAGGTATTCTGTACAAAGGAAACGGGGAAAACCAGTTCATCTCCCAGCAGCCTCCAGTGGTCAGTAGCATCATGGGCAATGGCCGGAGGCGCAGCATCTCATGCCCAAGTTGCAATGGCCAAGCTGATGGGAACAAACTGCTGGCCCCAGTGGCTCTGGCCTGTGGGATCGACGGCAGTCTCTATGTTGGGGATTTCAACTACGTTCGGAGGATATTCCCTTCTGGGAACGTAACAAGTGTTTTAGAACTAAGGTATGTCTTTCCTCTATTGGGGGTGTTAATCAAAAACAAACAAATCCATAAAAACGAAGTTGAGTGTGATATGCTGATTTGTTTATTTAAACACACATCCTCACAGTTTAAAAATTACCCTAGGAAGAACACAGTTCTTAACTAGAGCTAGAAGGCCAACAATATATAGTGTTATATAGTTTTTAAAACAATCTATAGTTTTACTGTGTAAAAAAGTAGACTGTTGTCTGATATGGAAAATATCTTACTCATTCTGGTGATTTTCTTTTTCTGTGTACTGACAGGTAAAAATGATAACTTTTTAAAATATCTTTGATTTTCCTTAGAATGAATACGCAGCACAGGAATTCATCTTTTATTTCACAGTGGTTGAAATGGAGGTCCTAAGATGTAGTCTCTGGAATCAAGATGTGATAGCGAATAAATGAGAATATTGGATGCTCGGTTGGGCCAACCCAATCATTAGCTGTAATTTGAATAGTAGAAACAGCATGTCATTGTCTTGCTTTGTCTTAAGTATGATTATCAAAATCAACCAATTCTGACAGCAGTTTGATGAGCCTTGCCTACAGAGTTCATTTCCAATGTTCTCGCCGCTTAAATTGCAATTTTCCGTACCAGTAATTAAAACCCCAATATTGATCTCATTCTATTTCAGAAACCTTTCTAACTCTGCTTTTTTTACCTTTCTTTTATCTGCTTCCACCAAGAAATAAAGATTTTAGACATAGGTAAGCATCTGCTTAAAGGTTATTGCATATTTTCCGATGTCCTTTTGATGTTTCAATGTGACTCTCTGAAATTGTTTTTTAATAACAGCATTTTGAGAGGAAACTCAGAATCACAGATCATCTAAGGAATTAAAACTGTTTAATTGGACAATTATATAACTTACTGAAAATACATTGTATGATAGAATTTTAGAAATATTTTCAAGTTGGTTCATTTAAAAAAAAAATCTTGTCACAAAGAATTCTAATGTGCAGTTCCTGACTTATGTAACCTAAGCCTTATGAAACAACAAATTTCAAACACAGCAAAGTTTAAGGAGGTAGCGTAGTTTGACCAGTATCCAAGACAGATCCTGCCTTATTGGGAACAAAGCTAATTCGGTTTGGGAAACTATTGAAGAAAAATAATCTGAAAATATTGTACTATGGTTAATTTTTTTAAGTTATATACCTATCTGACCAATATGCTCGTACTGCTAGGGATTCTCACTGAACTTGGAAAGGATCCCTCCTCTATAGCATCCTACAGGTTTAATCTCTGCCTGTGATTTCTAATTTTCCTCAATTGGAAGGGCTATTACATTCGAGAAGAGGGTTTTTTGTTGCTCTTATCATGCGGGGAAAGAGTTTCTTCAAAGCTAAAGATGAATATGGAGCATCATCAGCCCGAGGGTTGCTTATATCCTGTTGATAAGCACACTTGCCCGAAGAAGTCACATACAGTAAAACCCTTAGAATAATCTTTTCTAACAGCCTTTCTGTAATGACAGAAAAAAATAAACAAATAAATAAGGAAGACCTAGTGAAAAGCAAGAAGGCTTAGACATGACAGATCTAGTTCGGCCATCTAATGCGGTGATGTATTTCAAAGGAAGTGTGATATCTTATGTCAGCTATCTTAGATGAGTAGGTCATTTTAGCTCACTTGCAACCGTTGTAGAGATTGACAGCTAGCAAATACTAGAGTCCTACTAATGGACAGATACCTGTTGCACATCAGAGTACCCACCCACGGTCCCCGGACCCTTCCCCGACATTCTGTATTGATCTTACACTTTCAACTCATGGCCCGGTCACATGCTAAGATTACCACGAAATCTCCCCCAGAAAACCGAGCGTACTGTTAGAAACCCCAGCAGACTGTCAACACTTTCCTGCTTGTTTTCATGGTAGCTATGGAGAAGAAGAGGGAAGACAGACAGGTGCGCTCACCAGCCCCATGTGAACGTGCTGCGGGCAATACAGGAGAGACTGAAAGCCTACCTTGTAACACGCTGCCCTATTACAAGCCAGGCATCATGCCAGATACTTCTTGTGTGGTATTCGAGAGCCACACAGTCATCCCTCAGGTTACACATGAGCTCATGGAAGTTGGAAGACATGACATCTCATCCCAAGATACACAACTAAGACTCGTGAAACAGAGATTTGAATCCCTCTTGTGTCTATGTTTTTTTCCACTGTACCACACCTCTCATTTGGATATGTTCCCCCCTGGCTAGGATTCTAGAGGGAGATTTCCTAGAAATGCAAAAAAAAAAAAAAAATTAAAAAAAGGCCAGACTTCTTTCATAGTCATGTTGCAAGTTATTTACAATTATCTTCTCTGGAAACAACAAAAAAAAAATCTCTGGGTTTGGAACTTTGTTGTTATGCATACCTCCACAGAGCATGAGGTCGATACACATTAACTCATGGTGTCTGCCACTGACGCTCACTGTACTCCCTCTCTCCTGGTTCTCTGTCACTCTGTCAGCTTTTCCGTGTGTCATTGTGACCACATCTGAGCTTCTCCGTTTCTTCTCGGTGCCACCCAGGCATGACATACTGTTTGGGCTGTGTATTGATCCACACGGGTGCTAAAACTAACAGTGTCGAATGACTTCGTCCCCGTGTGCCAGACATGTTGGCAAATGGTGATCTCAGGCCAAGCGCTCAGAACCTCACATATCTGCCATTTGTATGACTGACCGACATCTTCAGTGTTCTTTTTGGACACATCCTGTACACCACTGTCCCATGAAAATGGTTCTTGGAGGAAGAGATAGCTGAGAGAGAAGAGCACAATAAGGAATTTTTCAGAAAGTGTTGCTATTTGAGCTCGATCTAAGAATAAAATCTGTTTTATCAGAACAGCGAGAAGAACGACACTCATGGTATGAAAAACAATAGAGACTAAATGAATATACAGGGCCTAAGATGAAGCATAAGGTATTCCAAGAGTAATCATGCCCACCCAAATAAAGCGGGGATTCGTGTGGGTAACAATGAGAGAGGGTTGAACCCCGTTATAATCAGCTTGCCTAGGACCAACCTTGAGCTCCCTGAAAAAAATTATTCAAAGAGTGAGGGAATATTTAGGGTCATGAACAAGTGGCATGTTCAAAGTGGCCTTTTAGGAGTATTAATCTGCTTGATAAGATCACTTCGAAAGTTAATACCCTGGACCATGAGGGTGAGCATATCCGAAAGAGGAGGTTTAACAGTGAGGGAAATCAGCCACGAAGAAGCCAGACTGTTCAGGGGCTGTACCCTGTGGGTAGTTAGAAAGATGCCAGGCGCAAGCCTCACCCAGTGGCGTACACCTCTAATCCCAGCATCTGGGAGGTTGGAGCAGCTGGGTTGCTGCAAGTTTCCATCCTGCAGAGTGAGTTGAAAAAACGAAAGGCAAAAATGTAGAAAATGTACCAGGTTTCTGAGCCCCACCCATCAAACGGACAATGGCATTATCAATGCAATTAATGATTTTGTGTGTTTAATAACTATCTACATTGACCTAACAAAAATCAGCACACTTAAACTCATGGGTGTGTCCTCATTTAGCTCTTTAAAAACTGAAATGCTTTCCAAACCTATGGCACAAGCCCTGTCATCCTAGCTACGCAGGAGACTGAGTCAGGAATAGCGCAGCTTAAGGTCAGCCTGGGGAAGAGAGTGCGGCCCTCCAAATACCACGTGGATAAAGGGCATGAGGGTAGCTCCGCAGTAGAGCGCTCGCCCAGAATGTGTAAGGCCCTCATGTCAATCCTCATTACGAGAAGAAAGACAGTTTTCAAAGGGGGGGTGGGGGTGGGGGGCGGAACTCCTATCAGAAACATCTTCCTGTTTGCTAGCCTGGCTTTCAGTATAGGCTCACTTTTTTCTGCGTGGCAGAGCAGCTGTGAGCAAATCAGGGGCAAGCAACCGGAAGAAAGGAAGTCACAATGTGTCTAATTCCCCTTCCAGGAGTGGCACTGTCAATTGTAGATGGTTTAGTAAATGTAGACCTACCTCACTGCTTCCCGTCCTCTTCCTGTATCATATACCCCATCAAACTGTCCTTAATTATACTAATGGAAGCCATAAAAAAATATTGGCTGGGAATATTAAGAGACAGCCTTATTCTTTAAAGATTCAAATAAGACACTGTTATGCCAAGTTATTAAGTACTGCCAAGATATTCTGTAAAATAAAATTCCTTAGTTATACTCAGTCACCATTTAACTTTTTATTAAACTGGCAACACTAACATAATTGTAAAATGGGTTTCTGTTTGATATTCTAAATCTACCCCTCTGATGTTTATTACTTTTGCTAACAAACCCTTTCATAGATAGTAAATTTTAGCTCACTCTTGTTCAAATTCCTTAAATTCCAAACTAAAAACCTTAATTCATTAATACCAGCCAAGGGGCATTTAAACATATAGGACTAAAAAAAAAAAATCAACTTTGTGAATTTTATATTACCAATTAAAGGATCAAAGCAGATCTCTATCACAAATCTTAGGAGTTTGAATTAATTAAATTTTCGATATAAAATCGTCAAAACTTGAGTCAGCATTTCTTATTGATTTACTAGAAAGACCATGTCTCAGGTCCCTGTCAGCAGGCATCCCAGCAGTCTCCTGGCTGCCACAAAGGAGGCAGCTTTGCTTTTATACATAAATAGAATTCGTCACGCTTCTTCCAATGCTTTGTGCTCCAAGAGCTGCGGCACAGTTTCCGGGAGAAAAGATAAAGAGTGTTAATCGCGTGCATTCTCTGTGCTGGTCTCGGCAAGTGTTTCTCTCGTCTCCGAAGGCTGAATTAGGAGAAAATAAATGGGTGTAGCGAGCCCGCACTTGCCCCCGGGTCTGTGTCCGATTGACAAGACTGTAGGGGAGATGTCTTGATAACTGGCATCTAGGTCATCCTGAAGGAGTTGAGGATCAAGGTGCAGTGTAGGGGAGATGTGAGCCAGAGCTCACTGCCCTGCGTGTGCAGCTGGTAGGCACAGCTGTCATTTTAAACCCTTCTGAAACCGCACAACCGCCAATCCGTGGAACACGGATTTTTCCCAAAACGTGGCCTTTGTAAGTCCCTGTGCCCCGTGGCCAACTGCAGACCTGTCCCAGTCACTCTGACCTCCAACTACACACTAGATGCTCTTCTCCCCTGACACCCACTGCCCTCTGAACCAACACCCCAGCCTCTCGATGACCTTTGGGACACTAGAAAGCAGGTTCTAGAGCACCCTGCCAGGGAACTCCTCAGCCCTAAGATGAGATGATCGTGCATCAAACTCCTGCTGCATGTGTGATTCGGAGCTCCTCTATCACCTGGATGTCAACTGAAACTTTCCAAACTCACTTTTGACCTAGTTTTTATTTTGTTTTGTTTTGTTTGGGGGAGGAGGGGGAGGGTTCTTTATCAATTTTATTTTTAGAATGTCAAGCATGAATATTGTATTCCCAACATTTCTTCTCCTTCCGTTTGCCAGTCCTGTGTCCCCTCAAATTTGACTTCGTCATTATTGTTACTTGTCTGTGTGTGCGCACGTGTGTGTGTGTGTGTGTGTGTATGTGTGTGTGCGTGTCTGTGTGTGCGCATGTGTGTGTGTGTGTGTGTGTGTGTGCGTGTCTGTGTGTGCGCGTGTGCGCGTGTGTGTGTGTGTGTGTGTGTGTGTGTGTGTGTGTGTGTGTCCTACCAAGTCCATATAGTGTTGCTCCCATATGTGTTTGGGATTAGTAGCCTGTCAGAGAGATCATCCCTGAAGAAATCTGATATATTCATTCTCTGTCTCTGTCTCCCCCTCTCTCTCCCTCTTACCTTCTCCTGTCTGTCTCCCCGCTTCCCCCCCCCCCATCTCAGTAGCTACTGGTTGCCTGTAACTCTTCATCTAGGTCCTTGTAAAATTCCCCCCATCCACGTTGGCACGTCACCTGGCGGTATCATTTCTGTCCCACCCATTTTAACTCTGTAGAGATGCTTCCCACCCGTGTGAGGCCAGGGTCTAAGGAGTGACTGTCCTGTTGCCAGCCCAGACCGCACCTCCTGCCTTGGACGTGCGCGCTTCCACGTTTTTCTGGACACTAGAATTGTGTGCACCAGGAGACCTTTCCCTCGGTAGATTCGGAAGGCTGTGCTGCCTGATTCGAAGGTGCCCATGTCTTCAGGACACTCGTGCCAACTGGAATCCTGGCACAGCAGAAGTAGAGGCAGGTGGATGTTGAGTTTGCCGCCAGGCTGGGCTACTTGTGAGTTCAAGGCCAGCCTAGGTCATATGATAAGACCCTGTCACAAAAGAAAAGAAAAAAGGAAGCCTGCATGTGTCAAGAAAGGAAGGAAGGAGGTGCTCTACACCGCATCTCTAATGCCCCTCCCCCACACCGTGGAGATGATCCAATTACTGCCCAACTAGATATCACTGTTGCCGATCAAAGCCCAGCTTTGCCTTGAATGTGCAGTGGTTTTGCACCAAGAAATCTCATGCCCCGTGTCAAGAGAGTGGGCTGCTCCCCCTCCGATAGCCACCTTCAGAATCTAATGTCTCAAAAGGAAGGAGATAATGAAAAACTATGCATGGTTCGTGTAACTTTCTCATAATTGCTCTTGAAACAACTCAGTGGACATCTTAGGATGAGCCTGGACTTTGTTCTAACAGTTTAGTATGTTACAAATTGCTGATGTAGAGGCAGAAATAAACAAATTTGAGCCTACTCACACTCTGAGACTTTTTCCCCTAACATTTTCCGGAAGCAAGTCAGACCATATAGCATTATGAAAGGCCTGTTGAAATTTCACAGTGGACAAGAAAAGAGCAAATATTAAGGGTAGCTGATTCTTACTGAGTATGTCTTACAGACCAGCCTCCGTTCTAAAGATTGTACTTGGTGGACAGCAAGACAGCTTAGTGGAAAAGGGTACCTGCCCCCAAGCCTGATGACGTGAGGTCAAACATCGGAACTCACGTGGTTGAGGGAAAGCCACGACTGTTCCATGTCATCCTTTGACCTCCATGTGTATTCTGTGGCCTGCACATGTACACATACATAGTAAACAAACGTAATTTTTCCTAAGATTATTTGTTTATTCATTTTATGTGTGGGGGTGTGTTGAGTACAGGTATGTCTGTATACTGCATGCACGCAGTGACTGTAGCGGCCAGAAGAGGGCATCAGCTCCCCTGGGACTGGAATCGAACCTGGGTCCTCTGGAAGAGCTGCAGTCCTTTTAGCCTAGGCATCTCTCCAGCCCCAATATATGTAATTTTTTTTTTTTCGAGACAGGGTTTCTCTGTGCCTTTCCTGGAACTCACTCTGTAGCCCAGGCTAGCCTCAAACTCACAGAGATCTGCCTGCCTCTGCCTCCCGAGTGCTGGGATTAAAGGCGTGCGCCGCCACCACCCGGCAAATGTAATTTTTTTAAACGGCTGGAGAAATGGCTCAGCAGAAGACCTGAGCTTGGTTCCCAACACCCACACGCCAGCTCTCAGCCACCTGTAACTCCAGCTCCAGGGAAGCTAACACCCACTTGTGGCCTCTGCAGACACCTTCACTCATATACACATACTCACCCAGAGATAGACACACCCAATTAAAAACAAAATAAATCTTTTGAAATGTTTAAAGATATACATATATTAAGTCTTGTTATCCTCTCGGCATCCTGAGACTATCTTTTGTCTTTGTCACCTTATAGTTAAAGATTCTGAGTCACCAGTTAACTTGTATTTACTAAGTGATGAACCTAGGATTCAAACCCAGGCGGAGTGGTCCACACCTCATTCCTATAGCTGTGCAAATAACAAGCAAAATAACAAGAGAAAAGAGTCATAACCAGCCAAAAAGCTGCTCACAGTTATCATATAGTCAGGGAGATAGGAAAGACTCGAGAAGTCTTTCAGTGGCACATTTTTTTAAATAAACCCAACGGGATTGACCTCAGACTTGGTGATTAACTGTGCGTAGCTGAAAGGCCAGCTCTCAGACTGGGTAGAAATGTGTTCACAACTGTACCGTTGCTCTCAAAGGAACACGGTGTAATCACATTTCTCCTGGTCAATTGGCCGTTTGCGGCAGATCAGGCTTCCGAGATGTTCTTATTCTCACTTGATTCTGAGTCCTTTGGAGAACTATTTACCTTTAACACCTTCATGTGCTCAAGGCCTCTGGGTCTAACCTGACGCTTCCTGCTAGAAGATGTCAGAGGCTGGAAAGGAGACCTAAAGACTGAAGAGGTTAGGACTTTCGTGTGACAGCGCCTTCACAGCCGTAGAGCCCTCTTGCACTGGAAAGGTCCCTACTGACCACATGATTGGCTATGCTCCCCAACTAATGTGAGACGCCAGTAGAAACTATAACATTATTGTAGCAAGAGCCTCCCGAGTTGAAGTACACACATTCACCACTTACACAAAACATGAGATTTGAGATAGTACTCTAAGACTGCTCACTATGAAAGTAAGAAGACCTGGGTTCACACCTCCAGCACCCACGTGAAAGCTGGACACATCTGCACATGCCTGTACTTCTAGCATTTGGGGGGGGGGGGGCAGAGGCAAGTGGATCCCAGAACCTCTCTGGTCAGCTATTTTAGCTGACTTTACAAGCTCCAGATTCAGTGAGAGCCCTTATCTCAAAAAATGAGCCCAAATTCTGCAGAGGAAGACCCAACATCAACCTCTGGAATACACACACATATACCACACACACTCACACACAAAAGACTAAATAAAAATTTAAAAGAACATTACAGAGTAAGAATTGTTTCATTATAGTGTAACATAATCAGTATTAATTTTTGCTGTTTCATTATTAAAATGTTTATGTTAGCTGGGCATTGGTGGCGGCGGCACACGCCTTTAATCCCAGCACTCGGGAGGCAGAGGCAGGCGGATCTCTGTGAGTTCGAGGCCAGCCTGGTCTACAAAGCGAGTTCCAGGAAAGGCACAAAGCTCCACATGGAAACCCTGTCTTGAAAAAAAAAAAAGTTTATGTTAAGCTTATACTACATGTTTTTTTTATTTTTTGAGATTATGATATAATTACGTCATTTCCCTCCTCCCTTTCCACCCTCCAAATTCCTGTGAATTTCCCCCTTGCCCTCTTTCAAATTCATGGCCTCTTTTTCTTTAGTTGTTGTTGTTTGTTGGTGGTGGTGGTGGTGGTGGTGGTGGTGGTGGTGGTGGTGGTGGTGGTGGAGGTGTGTGTGTGTCACCGATTGGTGAGCTCCTCCCTGGGGAAGAGAGTTTCTCCTGATCTCAGGATTCCTGTTCCCTAGGGGTCTTTGTGATTGGCTGAGGCTTCCTGAGCCTTCCTTCCCCTTCTGTGTTAGCATGTCTATTGGCATCATCCTTGTTGAGGTCATGTTTAGGCAGATCTGGTGGATAGACTACATGTATGTGTCATCTCTGACATTTCTAGGAGACACAGTCTCACAGATGTTCTCATACAAAATCAACGTCACCAAGTGTCTTGAGTTTTTGTGTATTTGACCCTGAAGAGATGAAAGGAATAGAGAAAGGGGATGGGATGGGGAGAGAGAGAATATAAAACCAAGCTTGTTATCAAAAGACATCTCATTTAATGGATTCCATCTTTGCCAACCTCGTTGAAATACCAAGTCACTTAACCTGTTTTCATCCTTTCCAGAAGAGCGCATTTGCATGGGGTCTAAAAGTCATATTCCTAAGAAAGTAGTGTTTGGAGGTTGCCTTCTACATTTGAATGGATTATCTCATTTTATCCCCGAAATTCTGAACAGACATTGTGCCAGCATCATTTGCTTTTCTGGACTGTTACTGAGCAGCGATGATGGGCACAGTGCTACATTCTTGGTGGCGGCGGGTGTTGTTTGTGTGGCTTTATAGCAAAAGCAAAATCATAATTCCTAACAGTAATAACGACGTTGGCCGTGTGCTAAGTTGATGGAGAATGTGTTGGAGGGGTCTTTCCCTAGAACAGACTTCATCTGTCTGTCGGGCCCTTGCTTTATTTTAGGCTCAAGCGTATTGCCTGCAAGGGTAATTGTTTTTAAGAATGACTCTTGGTGGGGGCTGGAGACATGGCCCCACAGTGAAGAGCACTTGTTCTTCCGGAGGACCACGGTTGGTTCCTCACCCTCAGGGCAGCTCCAAACAGTCTTAACTCCAGTTCTAGGGGATCTGATGCCCTCTCCTGGCCTACACTGGCGCCAGCATGCACATGGTACACACATACTTGCAGGCAAAACATCCGTACACATAAAATGTAAAATAAAATAAGAAAGAATAATGACTGACAGGTAGTGGAGTCCTCAACACCAAGCCAGAAAGGAAAAAAATATCACAGACTTAAAAATATCTCAGAGACTTGCTACCTCGGGTCGTAGTCTCTTAAGTCATTATGACTTAGCCTGCCCTTCATCCAGCCTTTGACAATGGGTTGCAGTTTATAAGCACTTTCTCCTGGTGTGTTTTATTTCGCTTCTCCTCTCCCTCTGTGCACAAGGATTAGCTCTCCCCTAATATTTACATATGAATCTTTTTACAGTAGCAACCCAGCTCACAGATACTACCTGGCTACGGATCCGGTCACAGGAGATTTGTACGTTTCTGATACTAACACCCGCAGAATTTATCGCCCCAAATCCCTCACGGGGGCGAAAGACCTGACAAAGAACGCTGAAGTGGTTGCGGGGACCGGGGAGCAGTGCCTTCCTTTTGACGAGGCCAGATGTGGGGACGGAGGCAAGGCCGTGGAGGCGACGCTCATGAGTCCCAAAGGTACCGGCACCTATCAATTTAGGCTTCTCCTTTGACTTATTTTTTTTTATATATATAAAGGTAGAAAAATCCATGTGATTCCTGATTGTGTTTAATGCTGAGTCTAATGTTTTATCTCCAACTATGTTCTGGAAAACTACATCACATCTAGTGTCTTAAAAGCCATGTACCGTGAAACTGAAAAGTTAAGTTCATTTTTTTTTACAGTAGATAGAAGGTTCTTGACTTTTTAAAAACAAAAATCATCATACTTTTTTTTTTCAATTTTTCCAAGACTGAAGCCACCACTCTATATTATTCAGGTCACGTCCCTATTAAACTTCAGATTCCTTCATTGTCCGGGAATCTCCTTGTCACGAATGAGTCCCAGGCCTCCTTCAAAGCGTCACTAAGCAACCCTATTAGCTCTTACCCACTTTGGAGCTGTTCAGCTTTTGTTCCTATGCCATGGGAAAATCTGCCTGCGATGAGGAATTTGGGGAGGTAACGGGCTAAAATTCTATGTGATAAAAGCTCGGAAGGAGTCAAGATTGACTCCTTGCTCAAGCATTCTGCCATCCAGGACAATGGGTTTGGGTTTGGAAACTTTTTTACTTTCATTATAACTAGTGAGGATTATGTGAGCAAGGGCTGGAAAAAAAAATATTTGCTGTACTGAATTATTCATAATGGCAAATTTCATTGTAACAAGGTCAGCTAAACACTAACCTCAGCTCAGCTCTGCCTTTGTTGGAAGAATGTCATGACTATAAGCCGACGCTAACAGAATCTGAGCCTGTCTCTATAATGTATGGCCTTCATTGGGACTGTAAATGTTATTTTGTATTTGAAGCATACAAGGACTATGCCTGTGAGGTTCATACGCTTGATAGAGATTCTGAGAGCTTTGGATTCTTTGTTGTGTTTATTTACATAAATGTGTTTGAATTGTAAATGCCTGTATGTGATTTTTTTTTTCCTTTTCTTAAGATTTTACAATCAGTAATCTTTGGTTGGTTAATTGCTTGGTTGGTTGGTTTTTAGTTTTGGGGTTTGGGGTTTGTTTTTTGTTTTGTTTTGTTTTGTTTTGTTTTGAGACAAGGTTTCTCGGTGTAGCCTTGGCTGTCCTGGAACTCACTCTGTAGACCAGGTTGGCCTCAAACTCATGAGATCTGCCTGCCTCTGCCTCCCAAGTGCTGGGATTAAAGGTGTGTGCCACCACACCCAGCTTTACAATCAGCAGTCTTACCTGCTACCTACCATCTGTTTTATTAACAAAGCTAAGTTTTGAATTTGTCACTGGGCCTAAGAATTCAATCAAGATTAATAATTTTTAAGGAAAAAAATGATAACTCTTACTTCTCTTGGATAAAGGATTGGCGATTGATAAGAATGGACTGATCTACTTCGTTGATGGAACCATGATCAGAAAGGTTGATCAGAATGGAATCATATCAACCCTCCTGGGGTCCAATGACCTGACGTCAGCCAGACCGTTAACCTGTGACACAAGCATGCACATCAGCCAGGTACTGCAGACATTAAGCCAAGCTGTTTTTCTCGCTTCTGACTGACGTCAGTTTACGCTGTCAGTAGCCGGTGATGGTACCGCGTTCAATTGCACTTATCAGGCGTGGGAGTGGTTATGATACAGCTGTTCTGTTTAAATGTGCATCAGGAGCTACCAAAAGTTACCTTCTTCTGTAGTTCTGCCTTTGATGAATTCGCTGAAATACAGAACAATTAGCACTGAGAAATGCTAAGCATGTGTAATAAAATTCCACTAAAGTAGCAGCATGGAGACACTCCAAAAAGAACCAAACAGCTTAAATCCCTAATCTTTTGATTGCACAGGCTGCTTGAGTACAAGGAAAAACACTACGATTAGTCCCAAGGGGCTTATGTTTAGAATTAGGAACTTAACTATTGGCCTGATTGAAAACACAATAGAATACTAATGTATTCATAACCTAGGAAGCCCTGGCATTTGGCTGTTATTACTACTACAAGGAGCATATGTGTTCATATCTCAGCGATATCTGTTGACTCACTGAGTAGAAGTTCATTTTCTGTTTGGCTATAACCGGCAAATCTTTCCATGCCCTGCATTTTTAAATAAGATGTTATTTCCTACATTTGTCTTCACTCAAAAATTGTACGTTTGTTTTACCACGCTATGGAAGAAAAAAAAAAAACAATTTCAAAACAGTTTATCAAATTAAGGCTAATTTCCCTGAATGGTCGACTTTACACTTCTAGCAAATTAACTGCTGTGTAGTAACTGACTAACCAGGTCATTTCTTTCTTTACGAAGGTGCGTCTGGAATGGCCCACTGACCTCGCCATTAACCCCATGGATAACTCCATCTATGTCCTGGACAATAATGTAGTTTTACAGATCACCGAAAACCGTCAAGTCCGCATCGCCGCCGGACGGCCCATGCACTGCCAGGTCCCCGGAGTGGACTATCCGGTGGGGAAGCACGCCGTCCAGACCACCCTGGAGTCAGCTACCGCCATCGCCGTGTCCTACAGCGGCGTCCTGTACATTACCGAGACCGACGAGAAGAAAATCAACCGGATAAGGCAGGTCACGACAGACGGGGAAATCTCCTTAGTGGCGGGGATACCTTCGGAGTGTGACTGCAAAAATGACGCCAACTGTGACTGCTACCAGAGTGGAGACGGCTATGCCAAAGACGCCAAACTCAACGCGCCGTCCTCCCTCGCTGCCTCGCCAGATGGCACGCTGTACATTGCGGACCTGGGAAACATCCGGATCCGGGCCGTGTCCAAGAATAAGCCTTTACTTAACTCCATGAACTTTTACGAAGTTGCCTCTCCGACCGACCAAGAACTCTATATCTTCGACATCAACGGCACTCACCAGTACACCGTGAGCCTGGTCACCGGCGACTACCTGTATAATTTTAGCTACAGCAATGACAATGACATCACCGCGGTGACAGACAGCAATGGCAATACCCTCCGAATACGCAGGGATCCCAATCGGATGCCTGTCCGGGTGGTGTCTCCGGATAACCAAGTGATATGGTTGACCATAGGCACCAATGGATGTCTGAAAAGCATGACCGCTCAAGGACTGGAACTCGTTTTGTTTACTTACCATGGCAACAGTGGTCTCTTAGCCACCAAAAGTGACGAGACTGGGTGGACAACATTTTTTGAGTAAGTATATGAAACTTTTACTCTAATTATAGAATATCGATAACATAATAGAGTCTGTGATAATAATACATGCTTGAGTTCTGAAGGGAACTATATTATTGAGGTCCTAAAGTTTCTATAATTTTTATATCCCTCTTTAAAAAAAAAGACAAAATTATGAAAATTAGATGCAGAGCTTTGGAAGAGACCCATACATGTGAAACCCCTCGGAGATTAAATTTCATTTAGCTCCATGGTAAATTTACCTCTCCTTAGGAACTGACATTTTGCTCCTAGTACACTTAGCAGATTAGCGACAGACCTTTCAAAGAACAATCCGTAGCTTTAGTTTTAGGCCTAAACCCTCTGGGTTTGGATTTGCCTGGCTGATAAAGCTGGCTGTGGTCGGAGCTTTCATTGAAGAAAAACTTTGAAAATCACTTCCAGTGGACTTGGCTGGTTACCTCAGTACTGCAAATGTTATTCTTATCAAATAGAGGGCTTAGCTTTGCATAGTCAGGTACTGGAGAAGATAAACCACACTTTAAAGGACTTTGCAACCCAAGACAAAGCAGGACGTTGACCACACCGTTTGAAAGCACGTGAGGAGGTCAGGAGGCTTCTGAAGCCGGGGCATCTGTGTGGAGAAGTGGCCCAGGTGATACGCTCTCCGGTCACATTTTGCGAGGTCAGGGAGAGTGGAATGGAAATTAGCTGTTGTATATTTTAGGGTGTGTGTACCTTAGCACGAGTGCCTGTGTTAAACCGTTTTCGATGGCTTGTTCACTTGACTGACTAACATTGCACAAGCTAGGAGGGGAAATTAGATGACGTGCTGACTAATGCAAACTAGGCCTCGGGATGCATATTTTGAGTCCTTTAGTGTGCTTCCTCACAGTGATATGCTGGAGCAGAAGCATTTTCTCCAAGAACACGCCACTAAAATTGCAATACAAGTCAGTAGAAAAAGTCACTCGGTACACAAATATTTCCTGTACAACTTCTCTGGAATGGCTCCTACACAGAAAGCTTAGTTCCCCTGTAGTGGGAACGGCTTGTCTTTTTTGACAGGTTCCCTTTTAATAAAGCCAATGGTCCCCCAGCAGCATGGTTTTGTCGGAGGAACAAACCTTTTCCGTGGAATTACATTAAAATTCTGTTCTTAGCATGCCTTTGCCTCATTTCAGGATCGCACTAGGAAAGGAATAAATTGGAAGTTAATGGAAGGCACTTCCTTTTGCGGGGCTTTCAAAGTGATAGCAGGCTGTGTCGCCGCCAAGGAGGGAGAAGGCACATAGAGAAAGCGCGGCCATCAGCTAGGCCTGGGCAGGAAAGCGCTCCTCATTAGAAGATCTTCAGCCATAGCGGCGCCTCGGGGAGGGTCCCGCTTTAGTTGAAAGCAGGGAGAGAAAAGCAGGGCTAAGTTTGCAGTACTGTCTTAAGGCTGAGCTCTGCTCTGTGGGCCGTTTCTGAACATGTCCTTGTTCGGTCCAGAAACTGACAGTGCGACAGTTCTCCATGTGGTGACTACCAACAGACGAGCTGGAAGCCCACAGGATGGTTTCCTGAGCGCCCCCAAATTCACTCAAGCCTGGGCAACCAGAGAAATGGGTTCACTCCATCAGCGGGGTAGATGTGGGACAGTTTTTAAAAAATTGGACTTTTTTAAAGAAATGATAGTGACACAAAGAAGACATCCTCTTCTATAATATATATGTGCATATATATGTGTGTATATACATATATGTATGTGTGTATATATACATATATCTATGTGTATGTGTATGTATATATGTATTTAACTATAACCGCACAGAGACTCTCTCAGGTGTATTTTAAAAGTATATTAGACTAAACAGTATTTGCAAAGTACTTTTCTAATAAAATTAACAGAAGTATTGATTTAAAAAAAAAATAACATGTGTGTATAATCCCAGCACTTGGGAGGATGAAGCAGGCTGTGGACCCAGAGTCTGAGGCCAGCCTGGACAGACACAGGGGGTTAAAAGCCAGAATGAGCTCTATAGCAAAACCTCATCTCAAATTTTTAACTTTCAAAATCAATGTATTGTTTATCTTCCTCTACATGTTTCCAGCAAAATTATAATTTTAAAAACTGCCAAGAAGCGTGGATACTTTTTGAAAAGGTACAGAAAAGTAGAGTAGCTACCCTAAGGAATTCGGAATCTCTAGGTCTGAATGAGATAGTTTTTATTGTTGTTATTCTGTACATGCTTGCAAAAGAGGCCGCTTCTTCCAAGGGTCAGAACCTGCAAATCCCCTTTTCCAAGGCCTGAGCACAGAAGGGAAGCTTATCCTCTTGGGGCAGGCCTCCGGGACCCAGTCTCATAGAACATCCCATTTTGTCTGTGATCCTTGGAGGTGGGCAATGGACAAACCTAGCCCCTGCTTCCACTCACGGGAGCCTTGACCACGGTTTCTTCCTGCACCCTGACCTTCACAAACAATTGCTGCCAGTGCCCCTAGTAGATAGGATGAGACCTCTGAGTCCCTGACCAGATGATGCAGTTTGTTTTTAGAGTGCTGGGACCTTTCTCAGCCCATCTCTGGGCTGTCGTGGGCCAAGCCACTGGAGGGACCATATGATCTGCACTTGGCCCAACCAGGGCAATAAGCATGTGCTATTTATGAACTACCCAGTTAGGAGTGGTTGGAGCCCAGCTCCATCCATCTCTGACTCCAACGTTGACCTTGGCTGTCTGCTAGCTGTTCGTCACATGGCCAGCATTAACCACCTCTGACCTTGTAGGTGCCTCAAGTGCTATTCATAACACTAAAGTCTCTTTGTTCTCACAGTCACACGATGGGGCTTGTGGCTTTGCCACGGCAGGGTTAACTCCGTCCCAGCCAAGATAGGGCTGAAGTCTTTGACTGTTAACATCACATTGAACTGCTTGTCTGCAGCATAGTCTGGGATGGTCTTTTCTTGTTAGCAGCCATCCTTACACTTACCATTTAGTCTGTCACAGTTAGCCCCACAGAGAGCGAGGATATATGAAAGGACAATAGTGAATGTCCTACATGTGTTCCTCAAGGGACTCGGGGAGCCAGCCTGCCTGCAATTACGAGCCCAGAGCCCCATCCCTCCTCATCTTTCCAGCTTGCCTATCTCATACCCAACTACAGGGCTTCTTCCTCATCTTCCTCATGGTCACAGCTGTGACCGTTTTGACCCTTCCTCTTCCTCTAGACACCAGCCTGTGTCCTAACTATAATGCACATGGGCGACTCGGCAGTTTTCCTCATGGACCCTTTCCCTTGCAGCTACAGAGAGCTGGCTCCCCATGCTTTTGTAGTGAACTGACGTCCTGGTAATATTCTGCTTCATGTTTTTGTAGCCCTGTGTGTCTAAGGCAGACATAGAAAGACACTTGGTGAGTTCACAAAGGAAGGGGTGTGATGACTTTGACAGTGGTCAGGGTTTTACCAAAACCACAAGGAGATTGTAACAGGGGACACACACACACACACACACACACACACACAATCATCCCCAAGTGAGAAACACCTGTTTTCTGTGACTTTCACCACACCAGTCCCTTAAGCTGGTGGACGGCCTATAATCATCTTTTGGCATAAATACCTTCTGTAAGAAATGGCAGTTTTCAGTCCAAATCCCCACTTCTTTGTGGCCAGATTCTCAGCTAGCCCAGTATCTAAAAAAGGTTTTGGAAATTAAAGCTTTTATCAAATAGAAACAGATGGAAGACCTGGAATCAATCGATTTGCCTACTGTAAAAATATGGTTACCAGAGTTCCTGCCAAAGACATTTTAAAGGAGAGCGAGTTCAAATTACTTACCTTGAGTGTTTTCATTTTATCCTTTTGTTGTTGTTGTTGTTGTTGTTATAAACCAACATTGGTTAGTATGCCATTAGCATTTTTGCAGTACTGGTGTGAGTACAAAGAAAATGGGAAAACTTTTTTTTTTAATGCAAGCTGTTGTGTCCGTGGCTCCCTCGACTCATGGAATGTTGCTGTGCACACACCACGCTCCTCATCGTTTTTCATTGAAGAAAGATTGGAGGCAGACGCCAATGATGTAGTAGGGTGAATATTCATTATTGAGTAGAGTCTGATAAAAAAAACCTAGCTCCCCGAAGCTCCTTTGGAAAAAAAAATACTGTATAAATGATCTCCTGCTCTCTGGGATGGTTCAAACCCCTGCCTGCACCAGTCATTAATACAGAAAATGTCTATATTTCCCATTTTTCTTGTCCATCTTTTGATGTTTACCCAATAGTACTTGTTTGCTCGTTTTCTTTTTCTTTATTAAATAAGAGCATCCTCAGTTGTCTTGTTGTTCAAATAAGTGAATGAGAAAAACAGAGACTTCATATTGGTAGCGTTTTATTCTGAAATACTGCTTTTCAGGAAGGCAGCAAGGACTGTATATATAACCGGTTATGGTGATGTACCATACCTCCTGGTGATCAGGAGGCAGAGGCAGGAGAATTAGGAGTTTGAGGTACACCAGTCTGGGCTACACCCAAAGTTCAAGAGCAGCTTGAACTACATAGTAAGGCCCTGTCTCACAAAAGCAGGGGCTAGGGATAAACTCGTTGAAAGATTGCTTGGCAAACAGCGATAGGCTTTGGGACCCTTGCCTGCGTGGCAGAGAACAAAGGAAAATTAAAAAGAAAACTCTCCTCCAACCGAGCAGATACCCAGGGGGAAGAAGGTGGCCCCTCCCCTGCCATTTGAAGAAATAGGAAGCCAAAAGATGTGAATCCTCTGTTTGAGAAAAGGCCTAGGGACCTCGGGCGCTGGACAAGACATCCAACCCAGAAGAGATCTCACATGCTTTGTCAAATGTCCCCCGGTACATCAGGCTGCAGCAACAAAGGGCGATCCTCTAGAAGCAGCTCAAATACCTCCTGCCAATAACTGGTTCCTCAGGCCCTGGACCAGCAAACAGCTACCCAGCCCCTTCAGCTCTGGGCAGCACCAGGCCAGAGACAAGGGAGGGGGTGCTGGGGAGCAAGGCGGTTGGCCCCTGCTGAGAAGAAAGCTCCCGCCCTTTGAGCAAGGGTCGATCCAGTCACTACCTTAGTGGAGAACAAGAAGGCTCGGGTGGTGGTGATTGCCCACGATGTAGATCCGATGGAGCTGCCGCTCTTCCTGCTTGCCCTATGTCACGAGATGGCGGTCCTCTGTCGCAACCTCAAGAGGAAGGCCAGGCTGGGGCAGCTGGGGCGCAGGAAGACATACACCACTGTGGCCTTCACACAGGTTGACTCCGTGCGCTCTGGCTAAGCTGGCGGAAGCTGTCGGGCCCAATCGCAATGACAGATACATTGAGATCCACCACCACTGGGGAGGCAATGTGTTGGGTCCAGAGTCTGTGGCTCACATTGCCAAGCTGGAAAAGGCAAAGGCCAAAGAACTCACCACTAAACTGCATTATATGTACACCATTAAGTTTTCTGTGCATAAATATAATTACGAAATTATCCTCCAAAAAAAGAAAAAAATAAAAAGAAAGCAAATATTTTTTTCATTCCAATGCAAGCACAGTATGTTGTACCAGGTACCAGAGAGGATGGGGGCAGAGGGTGGGCGGTGCTGATTCCCTACTTGAAGTTCTCATCAGCACCAATAAGATAGGCAAGTGCCTCTAATTTAAGGTACATAGATGGTTTTGTAAGCATAAGAGCCTTCATTTCCAAAACAAGACTTGTAGTGGTTTCTCTCCGTGGTACTCATGGGTCATTCTGTCCCTATTGTGACTGTTATAAAAAAAAATAGCTGGTAGAATACAGCATCTGATGGCTTTCGCTCAGCCTTGATGTCTCAGGGGTTGAATAATTATCTCTGAGTGTCTGAGTGGTTGCCTATGCCTTCTCCTGACTTGCTGGACAGCACGACGTAGGCCCACTGTGTGACTGTGAAGGCCCACTTTGTGACTCTTCTCTAAAAAGCCTAGTTACATGTCTTTGATTTTTTTTTGGGGGGGGGTTGCTTTTTGGTTTTGTGGTGGTTGTTTTTCAGACAGGATCTTTCTCTGTAATCCAGGCTGCCCTGGAAATGGCTCCATAAACCATACTGGTCTAGAACTCAAAGAGATCCGCCCGTCTCTGCCTCCCGGGTGCTGGGATTAAAGGCATGCACCGCTGCCACCCAGCAACATATCCTACTCTCTAAAAACAATTACCCTGGACTATGATTTCTTAGCTAAAGTCATTCCAGAGGGACCACAAAGATCTCACCTGCTGAAAATGTATTATTGAAAAAGCTCATACCCAAAGTGAAACCATAGTTCTTGCACTCGAGTGCACACAGAAGCAAACCCGGTGTATGGAATTGGGCGATGGAATAAATTATTTACTAGTAAATGACATTTCACAGCTCTCTGCTTGCTTGCCCACATAAAATACAAGGGTTTGGGCATATCTAAAGGCGCTTCTTCTGGCTAAAGAAGAAGAAAACGTACAGACAAAGCTATGAATTCTAACTGATATGCACATGCATATCAGCAAGTTAGTGGCAATTTTCCTGTCTTGGGAGTTTGGATATTTGGAGCTGTGTGTTTGCGGAGCTGTGTGATCTTTTGTGAGCTATATTCAGATTTACAGAGCAAATAAATGAGTTTCAGTGTTTGCCCATTTCTGTAGGTATCTATGGGTCTCCAGCTCCTCATTTGGGTTTTTTATCGTCCCTCATTCAAGCTTTGCAATTTCAGAATGAGCTTCTGCACCATTTCTTTATAATGAACCTAACTCTGTGCCCATGGCACAGACCCACAACCCCCCCCCACCCCCCACCTATTCTGATACCCTGGGAGAGTACAGGAGAAGGGACCTCAAAGAAGAGAGGGGTATAAATGCCAGCTAGGGTACCCTTAGGGCACTTTCTAATCCAAAACAGTATACAGAAGACACGAATAAAGTAGGAAAGCTCAAGGATAATTATTCCAAATTAGGAATGGTGCGTCCTTGCTTGTTGACATGGAATCAGCCGGGATCACCCAACAGTAGTGCCCTGCTGTGTTCTTACACAGGCGTCCCTCTGATCACAACTGACTGACTGATGTAGGAACTGATTAGAGGTAGCTTCCACCTGACAGAATTGAGGATCAGCCCTCCTTTGAAAAGCATCTGACAAACTACAGGTCGTTGTTATTTCTGCCCGCAAACTCCATTAACAATTAAGTCCCCATTTTACAAATAATGCAGCTTACAATGGACGGCTCTCAGCCTCCCTTCGATATATCCCCCAGTCTTTCTTCCTTGGTGAAAGACAGCCTGCAGGAACTCAGGGCCGACTGTGGAGCGATTTCCTCAGCAGGTCACTGGAAATCATGGGGAAATTCTAACACTGTTTCCCATTGTTTGCTGTTCTGTTTAATTCTCTAATCGTTTTGCCCGTATCAGGAAGTCAGTGGGAACTGTGTAGACAGTTGAATATAGTCACTATGGTACATTTCAAACATTCACTTGAACGCTCTAAAGGCAATACTTCCATCAATATTTGATTTATTCCAACTCCTTTCTGTAGTCTAGATTAAAAAAAAAAAAAAGCAAGAATGGGAACTAGTTTTTCAGAGTCGGGCACATCGGCTCTAATGTGGAGATGTGTCCTTGCAGTAACTCTTTCAGTGTGATCCATTTAGCAAATTAATGTTCTTGAGATGCTAAATTACTCCATGATGGCTCAAAAACTGAGTAATTCAGCCTCTAAATGTGGACTTCCCTCTTTAAAGCAGCTGTCTGCGTTGGATAGGTGCTCTGATAGCCTCATACGGCACTTCATCAGCTTCCCTTGCGAAGCAATTATCAGATAATTTACCCGAAGACCAAGACAGACGCTGGCTACTCTAAACGTCGTTCGAGAAGAGACTCTCACGTGGACAGATCAGGATAGCGTCCCCTTTTCCCTGTCACAGAGCTACAGATTGACAATTGAGAGTTTTCTGGAATTGTGCATCGTCTCCAACTCCTTTTTTTTTTTTTTTTGCTTTTTTGAGACAGGGTTTTTCTGTGTAGCTTTGGTGCCTGTCCTGGATCTCACTCTGTATGTAGAGCAGGCTGGCCTCGAACTCACAGCGATCCGCCTGGCTCTGCCTCCCGAGTGCTGGGATTAAAGGCATGCACCACCACTGCCCAGCTCCAACTCCCTTTTGAGGTAGTAAAATGAAGGCCTGTGTAGAAGCCCTCGTTCCTTCCTCCTCACCCTTCAGCTTTCCCAGTGAAGTGTTGCGGATAGCAAAAGCCTCTTGTTCATATGTCTGGGCCTGGGAGTCATTTCCAGATGTCTAGAGCCGGTGAGGACATCTCACTTCTCTCCTGAACTCTGACCTAAGATCAATCCTAAGAAAGAGATTAGATGACCGGGCATCACCCACGTGCTTTTTGTTCCTCACGGCGTCCATCTGGCCTGTCATGATCACCGCATCATGTAAACCCACCTACTCGTGCATGTCAAAACAGATTTCTCAGACTTCAAGTTCATCCCAAAGTTTGGTCAGCCTATGCATCTGAGTTGGGGGCACACAGAGGGAGAGGGAAGGAGGGAGGGAGGGGACGGGGGAGAGAGAGAGAGAGAGAGAGAGAGAGAGAGAGAGAGAGAGAGAGAGAGAGAGAGGAGAGAGAAATACCTTGGGCCAGCAAGACGGCTCAGCGGGTAAAGGTATTTGCTACCCAAGTCTGAGGAGCTGATACTTGGAGCCCATGTACAGGTAGAAGGAAAAGAATGATTCTACAAAGCCGTCCTCTGACCTCCACACGTGTGCCATGGCGTGAGCGCTCATACACAGACAAAAATCATCTTTGTTTTTATTTCTTATTAATAAGAAATATCACTTTCCAGGTCTACCTAGAAAAGGATTTGTTTTCTCCCCCCCCCACTTGAGTATATGGTAAAGAAGGAAGTCTGACATAAATTAAGATCTTTTTCCTTCATAACTCGGCCTTTTGATTAAAATGTGTATAAAAATCAAAGACTAAGCCGGGCGGTGGTGGCGCACGCCTTTAATCCCAGCACTCGGGAGGCAGAGCCAGGCGGATCTCTGTGAGTTCAAGGCCAGCCTGGACTACCAAGTGAGTTCCAGGAAAGGCGCAAAGCTACACAGAGAAACCCTGTCTCGAAAAACCAAAAAAAAAAAAAAATCAAAGACTAAAGCCGGGCGGTGGTGGCGCACGCCTTTAATCCCAGCACTCGGGAGGCAGAGCCAGGCGGATCTCTGTGAGTTCGAGGCCAGCTTGGGCTACCAAGTGAGTTCCAGGACAGGCGCAAAGCTACACAGAGAAACCCTGTCTCGAAAAACAAAACAAACAAAAATCAAAGACTAAAAAGTGTTGGTTTTTAAATAGGAAATAGATCGATTAATTTAAGCATGTAACGAATGTTAGTCTAGCATCAGATGAAAGAAAGACCTCATTCTCTGTTGAACTCAAAGAGAAAAGAAAGAGCTAGGTCCTTATCAAAGCAGACATACGAGGAAAAGACACTTCCCTCCAAGAAGATGCTGTAGTAGTAAACCCGGAATTCAAAGAATGTTGTAATGTGGAGAAGCAACATGGCCCTCTAATACGTCTATCAACATGAATCTAAATGCGTCAGACTGTTCCTACAGAAACCAAAAAGCATGGAGGATGGCTAACTGAAAACCTAAAGGAAGGCCACATATGTGCAGCGATTATTTCTAATTTAGAGTAAGTGAGATGGGTTATGACCAGCAGTTTCTCTTCACATACATATCTGTGATGTGCCTAGTCAATAAAAGATCATTTCGTTTATATGCTACTGGTTTAATTTTAACATAATTTTTAAGGCATATCTCACAAAGATATCCCTCACCCACAGTTAGTCCCACATGGATGTGTCCCACTTGACCCTACCCTCTGGGACACCATTTTAAAAGAGTAGTTAAGCCATCTCTAGGAAAAGGAAACATTCCCAAATGCTGCGTTAACAACAGCCATGTGGTTAACAAACTGTTAAATAGTTCAAGTCTCTGAGGCTCCAGTGAGGTGAGAATTTTGTCCACGCCCTTCGGTCAGGGGACATTTCGCACTTAGCCACTCCTTACCGGGCATCGTTCACCTATTCCTTCTCCATGAATGATGGCAGGTGCTGGAGAATAGGCAAGTTCGGCATCCGCTAGGCTCTGAACAGATGAGAAATACTTGGAAGTGTGGTAAAGTGCTAAGACAGTGTTAGTCAGCTGGCAGCGCGGGCAACCCGGATGCTCATCCAAGTCAGACTGGGAACAAGAGTAGGCAAGATACACATCTCAGTGAAGCGACGTCTGAAGATACAGATAAACGTTAGCAGGAGGTGGTAGAGAGGCAGACCTGGGCTAAGCCTTAACTGGGCAGGCTGAGCATGGCAGGATTCGAACAAACGTGCTTCTTAGAATGGAGCCTGGAAGGTGCTTGGGGATACTGGAGGATGGGACTAGCGAAAGATGTCGGAAGAGCGTGCTTCTGCTCAAGTAGGGCTTAAGTGACATGCTAAGGATTTGGACCACCTGGGGAATCTTCCACCCTGGGTAGAAAAGGTGCACTTTGGGGAATTTAGCAGGGAGACCACGTGGTCAGTTTGGTGACCGTGTAAGCGTGGGCTTAAGGGAGAAGAGTAGAAGGTACAGGGAGAAATAGAAAGTTAGGAATAAGAAGTGAAGGGCTGGATCCAGACGAGGCACTAATCACAAATTGAAATGAATTAATCATCAGGAGATGAATAGGTGGGAGAATCCTCCGAGAGTTCCCTGTCTTCCCAACATGGTTGGCAAAGTAGGTAGGAAAACACCAGAAATGCACAGGGCGTTCAGATTTGGAAGTTATGAACGTCAGTCCCCGTGGTACTGTGTTACATGTGATCGAAACATCTGTCTGGACACTTGTGTGTTATTGAACACCTTTATCTCAATTCTTGGAAGACTGAGCCAAGAAGTCCAGGAGTTCAAGACCAGCCTGGGGAAGTTAGCTAAACATAGTCTTAAAAATAGTAATAAAAGAAGGAGGAAGAAATAGTACTGGTTAGATCTTAGGGGAAAGCCAGCTCTTGAGATGCAGATGTGATTATGGGAGCTACTAACAGAAGTAAACTTGGAGTGAATGAAATCACAGTGAAAAGGAACGTAGACGGTCTGGTTACCAGTGGCAGGGCAGTTTGCTGTGAATCATGACGTGCCAGGCTGAACTTCCCTGTGGAAGTAAGGTAGTTCCCTGTAAACACTCAAAGATCCACCGTCTGGAGACCCGATACTTTGGAATGCTCAAATCGCCTCTCCTTGTACGTGATCTCACTTTCTGTGCTTCTTTTATGTGTGTGTGCATACATGTTCACATATGTGCACACAGGTTCCGGGGTCAGAGAACACCTTTCAGAGTCATGCCTCAGGAGGCACCATCCACCCTTTCTTTTTGAGACAGAGCCTCCCTTTGCCCTAGAGATTACGCAAGTAGACCAGGCTGGCCAGCCAGCCCCAGAGTTCTGCCTGTCTCTACTCCTCCAGCACAGTGGTTACAAGCATAGCAGCACCTAGCTTTGTTGGCCCGGGATTGAACTGGAGTCCTCATGCCCGCCTGGCAAGCACTCCACCAATTGAATTATCTCCCCAGCCCTGTTCCCCAATTCTCCTTGGTACTCCTCGTCTGCCCGAGGCCCTCAGTTCCTCTTCCCTTCTGAAACTGAACAGTATTCATTTTCCCCTCTCAGAGCTGGTGAACAGACATCACATGAGTCTCAGCGACCCCTTATTTTTTACATTCTGAGTCTACCCACTTACTGAACAGTGATGTACTAAATAGTCAAGTAAACGACAGTCTACTGCTATTGTTTATCTTTGCATGCATTGATTCTCACCTGGGTTTTCCAAGCCATTGATGTGTCGTTGGTTCCCTGTGACGTTTTTTTTTTTTCTTCTCTACTTGCCCCCTTCTCCTCCTCCTTCCTTTACCTTTTTATGCCCCCTGTGAAAAAGCTGTGGTTGAATGGGAAAGGCCCTGGACTAGAGTGAAAACCTTGACTCCAGGACCAGTTTCCAACTATGATGTTTGGCAAGCCACAGAACCACCCTTATTTATGAAATGAAAGGTTCCTTAGTAATGAAAAAAATTCCTTCTCACTGGAACAAATCTGTGATTCCGCCATTCTTCCAATTTCTCTTGGCCTGTGTTAATGCTTATCCCATAAGAAACATTTACTAAAAGCTACCAGATTTCCCTGGCTGAAACAATGATACATATTGCATCTCTGTTGAAAGGAGAATCTTATGTGTTATTATGCTGGTGATAACAACCACCACTCAGTGATAAACGGAATTTCTTTGTGAATAGAATACCTACCTTCAGAACGTTTTCTCCTGATTCCTTTTCCTCACACACACATCCATTTCCTGGGCGTTGGGTCCGTGTGTGTGTGTGTGTGTGTGTGTGTGTGTGTGTGTGTGTGTGTGTGTAAGAACAAGAATACAAAGAGAACAAAAGAGGATGAGTTTGCCCTCTGCCCACTTCTGAAACTGGTGGAATACATCCAGGATGATGAAGGCATATAGAGAGCAAAAATTCCTCATGATGAACTGTGTAGCAATTCTACATTTCAAAACCTCCATAAATGTCCATGTTCCTCAGCCAGTGCACAGTTTGAAAAGGTGGGAGGGGACTGCACAGAAGCCTTTGAACCCCTAAGGAGCTATTTCTGGACCTCCCTGGTTAGATGACTGTGTCTCAAGGCCAGTGTATTAGCACTCTGTCGGTTCTCCTCTACAGGTTAGGACTATGCAGAGAAAGAGCCATTGGGTCACCTTTCTTGAGTTTGATTCTTGAAAAAACAAAATGGCTCCTGAGGCCATCTCTCACTGTGCTCCATGTTCCAAAGGGCCAGGCCTGAGGTGCCAGAGGAAGGGATGCTGTCGTCCATCTTCTCTGAACTCATGTAATCTGGAGAGTTCAGGGCAAGGAGAGAAGGCAGAGTGTCTGCAGACCGCTGCCCTTGCTGGTTTCATGGAACAAGCACAGGTTAGACCCTGTCCCTTACGAGAGACCTCCTAAGGAAACTCAGCCAAGCAAAGAAACTGAAACTGGTGTAGCCCACCCTCTCCTGTCTGTTCACGTCCCTGTCTCAAGGTCCTCTCAGCCCTTGAAAGAAAAGTCATGGAGAAACAAAACAGTGTGTTCTTGGGTCTTTCTTTTTCTCTTCCCCTGTCACGTTGACAATAGGTACATATGAGAAGGCCCTGTCACCTTGAAGTCACTTGAGTCCTCTGCTTCTCATGATGTTAGCTGCTCTTTCTAATCTCTTCCCAACTTTTGAGGATTTCCTGTGGGCAACATTGCTGTTGGCTTGAGAAGAAATAATAATGCATCTCTGAGATAATTGTTTAAAAAAATACTTATATGTAAAATCTTGGGCTTAATGTTATAAATCATATTATTAACATCAGAATGCCAAAGCAGCCCACCATCCAAGTACAGATGGGTCCTGTTCTGATTTTGCTGTTGGTTCGCATGTCCTTCACCAGGACTGACTCATCAAGGAGTGACTCCTGCTTTCTTTTTCAGTTCTGATGGGGTGGTAATTGTATCACTTTACCATAGTGGTAGATAAGTTGTACTAAATTAGCACTATAGAGAAAATTGTCATAGCAGGTGGCAACAATGAGTAGATTTTCTTGTTTTTGTTTTCATTTGCCTCATGTGAAAGGAAATTTAAGCTAACAGATGTAGAAGATGGACAGTGAAACACAGGGCCCATGAGTCTTTCAGGGAAGGCTTACTGTGATTCAAGTCTAGGAGCCAATCCATATACCTACTGAGAAACGGAACAGGCTAATAGTAGAAGGTTCTAGGAAGATGAGAAAGCCCATCTCTGACTATCCTTGAACATTCTACTAAAGAACCCATTAACAGAAGCACCGAAGTCAAGCAAGTTCTAAAGTTTTGGAAAACTGCAAATGGTTTTCCACTTGAGTAATTTACCATATCAGAAGTCTATTGGCACAGAGTTGTTGAGAGGATCGCTTCGTCAGCGTTTCTCTCAAGTGACAATCTACTGAAGATATTTGCGCATAGGAGTATTATAATCATAGCGTTCCAAATATTTACCTGTAAGTGTGGGGGGAGGCAGGTAGACCAGTTGTCCAAGTCCGGGGCAGCTGTGGGAATGGGAGAGTAAGTATGTGAAATTATGAAGGAAAAATGAAGAGTTGCGCACTTCACGTCTGTAAATGGAAAGGAGAGAGATTTCATCTCAGGATAAGAACTGGGGATGACTGAGGTTATGACTCTGAGGCATTTACTAATAATCTCACTGCCTAGGAAACATAAAAGGAGTTTTGAAAATGCTCTCCAAAAGCTAAAGTAGCAAGTCTAGGCAAAAATGCAATCAAAATTAAAGTCAAATAAATAGATAACCATAAAAAGGGTACCCCATCGCTGCAAGAGCAAAAGGTCGGTAAGAGCCTGAGGGAGAGTGTCTTTTCCAAGCTGAGTCCTTTGTGAAGAGGGGTCAGCTGGGAGCAGAAAAGAATGTGCTGTGTGATGAAGCTGGAGCGAGGAGCCTACCAGATGAGTGGAGCAGTGAGCATGAAGTTGATGTTCTATTCAAATTCCCTAGAGCCTATTGCACTGTAAATTCAAAGGGCTAATAAAAGAAAAGCTACATCTCTAATATACGAACGAGTTGGGGAGGTCTAGTGCAGCGAGGCCAAGCCACTAACATTAAGCAGAACTGCAAAGCTGCACGTAGCCGGGGCAGTGTCCGGCAATCTGTGGATTAGATGGAAAGGTCTCTGATCTCTCAGAGCGTTCCCGTGGGTTATTGCTGCTACATTGCCTGAAAATTAGTTTTGTTTTTTTTTTTGAGAACTGATTTTTTTCGTTTCAACTCCTTACCCAGAATCCTCTGGTCGTTTTAAAGTCTCATTTTCACTTCTGTTGACAAAGGTCCTACTCTGTGAGAAACTCTTCACGGATCTACACTGAAATGAAAAGCTAAGGATGACACAATTATTTTCATGGTGCTTTTGTGGGGGTTCATAACGCCACACCCGAAGGCCTGGCTTTATCGTGCTGAGGGCCTTAAATTGAAGGAGACTGGAAAAGTCCTGACCTCTTCCCCCCTTCCTTTCTCCTTCCTCCCTTCACAACAGAAGCATGTCATAGAACCTGGAGGTCCTCTTCCCCCAAGATGGGTCACAGGAACTGTGGCTCCTCTCCTTGTGATACCCAAGGGGCCCTCTCTGTCCTTTCTGCTCTTCAGGTAGGCCACAAGACCCTCATTGCAGGCCCTGCCTAGGGAGACTGATCGAATCTGAACAAACAGAGGCCTTGCTTTTCTGGTCCCTTCGTTCATCGCCATCAGGTCATACATGTCTTGTCCAATCATGTCTACCCAGTTGGCCCTGCTTTATCAAAAATAAACATCAAGCCGGGCGGTGGTGGCACACGCCTTTAATCCCAGCACTTGGGAGGCAGAGGCAGGAGGATCTCTGTGAGTTCGAGGCCAGCCTGGTCTACAAAGTGAGTTCCAGGAAAGGCGCAAAACTACAGAGAAACCCTGTCTCGAAAAACCAAAAAAAAAAAAAAAAAGGAAAAAAAAATAATAAAATAAACATCAAAGTACACACAGGAGTAACCACCCCCATGTCCCTTGTGATAAGCAAGGGACAGTCCTACATGTTTTCAACCCCAGAATGTATTCCTTTTGACCAGCTATTTCTTGGCCTGAAATTAGGCCCGTTCTGCCTTCAGTCTGTAGGTAAAAGATGGTAGCTCTTTACTTAAAAGCCCTGTGTTGGTACAGTGTTTTCGCTGTTTTGTGTAATCATCAAGTCTAGGGAGCTCCCACTGCCTGGCCCCTTCATAAGCTCTCTCAGTGCTACTCACCACATCAGCCTCATGAACATTTTGCTTCCTAAAAACCTTCCTCAATGCCCCATCCCCATGCTGAAGCCTGCTCAAGGTCTGACTCTCCTACAGAGTTCTGCTGTGAAGACTCCCAGCCCCTTAATGTTCAGTGACTAACTTACCTCTCTCCCTGTCCTAACAGCTTCACTGCTGTATGTCCAAGACCCCCCAGTACCCCCAACTCCCTTCCCCACTACCCCACCCAGGCCTGATCTGCCTGTGGAAATCTCTGTTATCCAGGCTTGATAGCAGAGGTCACCTCAAGGAGGTCCCCACTGGCTCCTCCAGCTGGAGACATCTCTGCCTACATTCTGGTCCCTCCAGGGATCCCTAGTACCAGAGGGACACTCATTGTTAGGAGGCACACTTTCCCATACGTGACTATTTTGTGTTCTCTTTGGGTTCTCAGTGCCCTTGTATTCAGAAACTGATGGGTAGCTAGACAGGAAGAGCCCTTACTCATTCCTGGCCTGCCTTCTTCAAACACTTTAGTCCTGTTAATGCCTTAACTTAGGTTTAGCCATTTGTTGGCAGGCACGCATTCAGAACTTCCAGGGCCAAACTGTTAAGCTGAGCCATCGAGGAGCCGGCTTTAGCCTTCTGTCATTCTAACCACACTGTCTGCAAAGGTTACTTGTGTGTTTATTTCCCAAAGAACCGAAGGCTAACAGGTTGCCGTTTGAAGGCTCAGCATCCTGGGCTGCGTCCCCCTGTGCTCAACCTCCTGTGATAGAAAATGCCTGCCCAGCAGGAAATGGAATGAGTGGTAAGCCAATGAGAGCATCAAGTCAAAGGTTGGCAAAATGCTTTCTGCAGGAGAAAGGTGAAGTTTCTGCTCGAGATTGAGTGGGGCTGGGAAATATAAACCAGCGAAAGGGCAGGTCAGCGGCCGCAGCCAGGATGAATTGGTACACTGCTTTCGAGTAGGATCACGTGTGTAAAAGCACAGTTCTCAACTCTGAAGCGGGCCCTGTGATTTACAGAAAGGACAATGGGCCTGAGGTCAGGTGCCCGACAGTTCCATTGACAGCTCAGCCCGGAGAGCCTGAACAAGTGACTGAGCCACATCATCGTCATCTTTCCATTTACAAGACGGGGGAGGGCTAATGCGGTACAGCATGATCTCTCTGTAAGAGCATTGAACAGGATGTTAATTTCTAAAGGACTCGGGAACTGTGAGCAGTACAATGTGATGCAAGAATTGTACTGAATATAAGCCTCGACTGGAGACCGATTTCGTCCATAATTCTGTGTCTCCGCTTTGCCGTGTGAATGAGCCTGTGCCTGCTTATTTCGAGATCAATATCTTCAGGAAAGCAGTGACAGCAGTAAACTCTTTTGGATTTCTTTCACTTACGTCTTAATCTGCTCGGGGCTCCGGGATTGCTGAGGAGGGAAGGATGTCTGCTCTGTTTCTCTGGCGCTGCCCGTTTCTGAGTCCAAGTAACGATGACACTTACTGGTGTGTCCGTTCCTCTGGTCCTCCATCTCCCCCCACTGCCTCCTGAGTGCCCATTCCCACCGCGGCCGCCGCGTGGCGGGCTGTCAGACCACGTCAGTCAAACCCGAGATCTCGCTGACCCTGAGCCCTCTCGAGTTAATGGGTCAGCACAACACCAGGCATGGAGCAGACCTCTGTCCTCGCCATCTTTATGGCCCGGGATCTTCTAACTACAAACAGCGTTTGCGTGCTTGTCTACTCTGCATTCCATATTGTTCTGTATCTATACCTATTGTTATGATTGAATGTTTGCCCACCGCTGGCCATTTTTGTCTTCCTCTAAAAATATCCATTCCCCACTATCCCTGCTTCCGAGCTTGCTGCAAGGGAGCTTCTAAAATTTTCATGGAGAACTGTGAATTTGCCTTTCCCTATTCAGATAATGTGGTAGTCTTATTTTTTTTTTTTATTTTTCCCCTCTGGTGACATCACAAGTGGAAAATTCAGAAAAGCTGAATTCTCAGTCAAGTGTTGGTCCTGTAGTACATTTTTATTATCACAGCATGGCATTTAAAATGAACCCTAGAGCCGGGCGGTGGTGGCGCACGCCTTTAATCCCAGCACTTGGGAGGCAGAGCCAGGTGGATCTTTGTGAGTTCGAGGCCAGCCTGGTCTACAGAGTGAGTTCCAGGAAAGGCGCAAAGCTACACAGAGAAACCCTGTCTCAAAAAACCAAAATAAATAAATAAATAAAATGGACCCTAGCATTTAAATAAGTTTCCCATATTTATATGCTAAAAAATAAGCATGTAATAAAATATCAAAGAACTGTCAAATGTCAGGAAATACTATATCTCATTTCATTAAATATGATGAATCACTTGGAATAGCACACAGCCCTAAATTTAGCAGCATAGACGAGAAGTTGGGGGCTGGAGAGATGGCTCACCAGTTATGAACACTTGCTCCTTCAAAAGGACCCAACTTCAATTCCCAGTACCCACATCAGCAGTCACAACCACCTGTAACTCCAGCTCCAGGGGATCCTACACCTTCATCTGTGTTCTGTGGGCACCCACATGCATGTGCACATACCCCAACCTGTGCACATAATTAAAAACAAATCTTTCTCTTAAAAAAAAAAACAGTAATTTTTAAGAAAGGTTATCACCATCGCTACCACGAAAGTCCTAGTTTGCTGTAAACTACGTCAATCACTGAGAAATCCTTATAAGGTCTTTCGGGCTAGGGATGAAGTTTAGTGATGTAGCATTTGCTTAGCTTTCACTAGGTTCTGGGTACCAGCCCCAACACTGTCCAAAAAGAGTCTTTAAAAGGCTTTTTTTTTTCTTCTTCTCGTTAATGTGTTAAAAATGTCTCAAGATGCTAAAATAATACTTTAAATGTGTGTGAAGGGAGTGCCTGTGTGGGCAGGTTGCACAGTCATGGAGGACTTAGTTGATATAACTTTAATAGCACGGAGCAGCGAATTGAGTCTACTTGGTGGAAAATATGAAGGAATACTAAGGAATTTAATATCAGCAAACATGTTCCCTTTGAAACAGCAAATTAGATGTGCAGGTGGGTTTTGGTCACACTTCAAAGACTAAAATGCTGAGATGGAGAACATTCTGTTTACCCCTGCTCTCACCAGTGAGGTTTTTCTGTGTTCAACAGGCTTCTGATTACTTCAAAGCGTGTTTGAAGTCCTCACTCGGCATAGCTCATGCACAAAGACAAACACTCCTCCAAATTTGTGCCGCTAATGCCGGCGTGCCTTAAACGTATAGGTAGAAAGTGCCAGCCATTTCCTTGTTAACACCACACGATGCCTCTCTCATTCAGCTATGACAGTGAAGGTCGCCTAACGAATGTTACGTTTCCAACCGGCGTGGTTACAAACTTACATGGGGACATGGACAAGGCTATCACCGTGGACATTGAGTCATCCAGCCGGGACGAGGACGTCAGCATCACTTCCAATTTGTCCTCAATCGATTCTTTCTACACCATGGTTCAAGGTAAAGGCAAAAAGCAGAATTTGAAATGAATTAACGAGCAAGCTATCAGTAGCACCCAAGTAGAACTCGGACCTTCCTGTTCTAAGGTAAACCAGATGAGGGGAAGGGAAAGTAGAAACATTTAGAGACACAGGTGAAATGATCAAGGCCCTGCAGGCAGTGTTATATGTACACATACACACACACATGCACGCGCACGCACACGCACACGCACGCACACATCGTATAGTGTATAAAACAATGCCAGCCTTGAAAAACATCCTTTTCCATTTTTCTTTAATATAACATCGTAATTCCAGCTCGTGATACATGTCAGTCTACCTGTTTTGGGTCCTCCAACAGTTTCTTAGAGCATGCCTTCTCTGCCATCTCACTGCAGTAACTTGAGGTGAGGTGCCGTGATCCACGGTAGTGTGGTATTTGAAGCCACACAGGATGGCGATTTTACCGCACATTCCAAGAACCTGTTTATGTAATATCTGAACTCTTTCACAGCCTGGAACAATTACCAACCTGCCTTAAACCTCTCTTAGTTTGCTTGGGTTTGGTTCGGACTGACTTGCTGTTTTTGTTTGTGTGTTTCATTTTTTTTTTCCTTTTTAAAAAATTACCCATCAGGCAACCTCTGCAATCGTTTAAAGAAATATTTTTTGAGCCGGGCGGTGGTGGCGCACGCCTTTAATCCCAGCACTCGGGAGGCAGAGCCAGGCGGATCTCTGTGAGTTCGAGGCCAGCCTGGTCTCCAAAGCGAGTTCCAGGAAAGGCGCAAAGCTACACAGAGAAACCCTGTCTCGAAAAACAAAAACAAAAAAAAAAAGAAATATTTTTTGTGTTTCTTCTACAAATGGCCCTATATTATTCCAAAGTCTGGCACTGAGGCAGAGGCACTAGTCTATAACATGAAAGGGTTTTTTTACACAAAACATTAGGTGGGTCCCTTTTCTTAAAAGTCGGTTTTGGGGGAGAATATCACTTTATATTTTGAGTATGCAAGCCATGGCTGCTGATCTTTCCCCAGTGTCTTTGACAAAAGACAACAGGATGTACATAGAGGAGGGGACTCCTCCTACTGAAGGACCACATGTGTGGTCTACCGCACATCCCAAATATTTCATCTACTAAAGTCATTGGTACTTTTAAATTCTCCCAAGGTTTGCTTCTTATATTCAGCCAAAACTCTGGTAGCCTGAAACAGCGGAAGTCCAAGCTAGAGTCTTATTACTCTCTGCAAGGACATCTGTACCCATTCCTCTTTTCACTGGCATGATAAAATACAGTGATAGAAGTGACGGAAGGAAGGATTTGTTCGGCTTCCAGTTCCAGAGGTTTCAGACCATGGCTGCTTGCCGTGTGATTGGGCAGGACATCACATCACGGCAGTAGAAACACAGAGTAGAGGAGTCTCTTCACCTCATGGTGTACAGGAAGGAGATGGGGAGGGAGGGAGGGGAGAGCAAAGGAAGGGGAGGAAGAGAGGAAAAGAAGGAGGGGGAGAAGAGGAGGAAGGTAAGTTGACATCAGGTGCCTGGCCCAGTGACGTGTTCCTTCAGACAGGTACTACCTAAAATATCAGAGACTACAAAACTAACGTCACAAACTCAAGACCAGGCTCCCGACACCTGAATCATTTTTGAGGGGACACTGGCTCTCCAGACCATAACAACATCACTAAGCGCGCCTTTTGTTTTTATAAGTGGGCCTCAACTGTTTTGGAAATATGTATCAGTTCTGAGTGCACGACTGTCTGATGTTTAATAGAGGCAGAATAGCTCACGTTTTCTGCTTCTCATTTTTTTTTTTTTTAGACCAGTTAAGAAACAGTTACCAGATTGGTTACGACGGCTCCCTTCGAATCATCTACGCCAGCGGTCTAGATTCACACTACCAGACAGAGCCCCACGTTCTGGCTGGTACCCGCAAATCCCACGGTGGCCAAAAGAAACATGACTCTCCCCGGGGAGAATGGCCAGAATCTGGTAGAATGGAGATTCCGGAAAGAGCAAGCCCTAGGCAAAGTCATTGTGTTCGGCCGAAAACTCAGGGTAAGTAATACTTGGAGAGGAAGAGGAAGATGTCTAGCTCCATGCCATGCCTAGCACTGCTCTGTGTATGCGGCCTGCCTGCCCAGGCACAACTGACCACCAGCCACCCTCATCTGTCTACATTGAGTGTATGCCGCGAATCGTACCAGCCATCAAAACCTTCCAGTGATTAGAAGGAAATTCTTCGCTGGGAGGTTTAGAAATTGCCTGTAACACACTTCCAGATGCGCGGGCTCTGGCTATCCACTGAGCCCCGTCTCACAATGTCACCCGAAGACTCTCGGGACCATAATCCTCCTTCTCCCACCCTGTTAGCGGTGATGGCTTCTTCCTGCATAAATGGGGATAAGTCAGAACTGGTTTAAATAGTCACACTTTTCAAACAGACACGAATGTTGAAGGAGACAGGCCAGCCATTGCGAGGTGACGTCTTTCTTTGCAGTCGCCATATGTTTGAACTGCGGTTTGGATGTGTAGTAAGAACTTCCCGCCTCAGAACCCCTCACGATGCTGTCTCTGTGCAATTGACAGAAAGCCCACCTTTTATTGTTTTTTTTTTTTTTTAAATGAGAAATGTGGTGTTTCTCATTATGCTGGTGTAATTGAGCTTTGCAAAATGGTCTCTGCATTTACGTGTTGGTGTTTTTGTTTTTGTTTTTTTAATCACTCTTACATTCCAGGCCAAATGCATCTGAAAGGCAAGCTGTGATTTATGGTAGCTATTGGGTAAAAGACAATGTAGATTAAACACTGAAACAAGAAATCACCTTCAGCCACAGTAAACTGAACCTGATTCATTCTTTATATTAGCAAACAGAGTTTTAGTTTATCAGGTAAATGTAGATAATTCTCCCCAACATTACTTCCCTCACCATTAAGAATAAATAAATAACTTCAAATCAAGATGTGAGAACAAAACATAAAGCTTGCTGGTCATTCCCCTCCTTTTTCTCCTACACTCCAAATGGCTAAATTTTTATCCTCAGGGGCCAGCATTATTTACTTTGGCAATTCTTCAGGGTGAGAAACAGCAACTAGATATTGCTTTTGGCCATTTCCAAGAAATAGAAATGAAATTTTAAGAGCAATCAATGGATCAAACACAGACTGCATCCAGCGCGTGGGTTATATTCTGATTGCAGCCAATCACTAGGCTGGTGTTTGGGGCTATAATACATGGTCTATCTAGCCAGGACTGCATGCAGCCACCTCATCCCTGTGCCCGGCTTCGGTCAGCCCCGGATTGGTTCTGGCAGGCTGGAGGGAAGAGGTAAGGACGATGAGAGGGAGACACAGTGGTCACTAGAGAGGAAGATGAGGGCGGTATCCAGCTGAAGCAATGGCGGAGAAACACTCCCCATTTCTTTTTTGCTGATTCTCCTGGGACTGTGGTCTGTTGCCAAGTGCACTCAAGTTTCTGCCTGCCTTCTCATTGAACCCTGGAAGCAGTGGCTTCCATGTCTTGTCTCAGCCCCGGCGGACAGTTCTGCACACATGAAGTATACATGCCCAGTAAACACAGGAAAAAGTTGTTCAACATCCCTAACTGTCTTAGCTTTATGTTGCTGTCATTAAAACACCATGAGCAAGGCAACATATAAAAGAAAGGATTTCACTTGGAGTTCACAGTTCCAGAGGGTTGGAGTCCATGCCCATCATGGCAGGGAGCGTGCTGGCAGGCAGGCACAGTGCTGAAGCAATAGCTGAGAGCTTGCATCCTGTTCCACACAGCATGAAGGAGAAAGGGGGAGCTAACTGGGAATGGAGTGGGCTTCTGAGACCCAGAGCCCAACCCCAGTGACACACCTCCTCCAACAAGGCCACACCTCCTAATCCTTCCCATACAGTTCCGCTAACTGCACAGCAAGCATTCAAGTATATGAGCCTAAGGAGACCATTCTCATTCAATATTGGAATTCCATCTCACCTAGTGAGAATGGCACTGGCTGAGGAAACAACAAAAACACAGCCTGTGGACCAAAGGGGAATCATTACAAACTGATGATGGGACCATAGTCTAGTCCAGCCACTGTGGAAATTAGTATGGACTTTCCTAAAGCCAAAATTAGATGTAACACGTAACCCACTCCTGGGAATCTACCCAATGATGCCAGGTTTTGATTTTTTTTTTTATATATAATAGTTTATCTTATAGGCTATTTGTGTTCCACCCTCTTAGTTTGCTTACACATCATTACATCTATATTAGAAAACAGGTGAGATACTATCATCCTGATAATATCACAGCATTATAATCTAGACAGGTTCCATATTGCTATGTTACAGACAAGACCGTCTCTTTTCACATGGTCATTACAGGCATCAGTGAGCCAGTGTGAAAGTGTAGTGGAAATGAAAAGCATGCTGACATAGCTGTCCCCAACCCTGCCCCGGAGACCCTCAGCCACACGTGCAAAATGTTGAGTTTTTCTACCCGCACAGCACGTGGCTGGGAGAGAGCTGTCCAGTTTCCCGGGATGGAAAATGTCTGTGGGAAGAGGGGAAAACCTGGTTCATAGGCTACATGGTGAGTTCCATGCCAGCCCAGGCTACAGTGTGTGTGTGTGTGTGTGTGTGTGAGAGAGAGAGAGAGAGAGAGAGAGAGAGAGGGACCAACTGAAATCCTTGGTCCTGCAACCCACTGTAGCTGGAGACACCAGCTCTGTAGACCGGAAGGAAGTCGTGCACACAGGTGTAAGTATTGCTGCCTGTCTAAATAGCAGGGCCACAATGCCACAGCAAGTCATTTCGGCAAATGCACTCTTTCAAATGGCCTGTTCAGTCCCACTGAAAGGAGGTCTCCAGCTGATCTGTGTGATTGCTCTCCCGGAGACAATGCCAAGATCACACGGGAGGGTTTCTGACCCTCAGGATAGGATTGGATGTGCCCACTCTGACTGCTAATTTCATTTCTCCTCTGTGGATTCCAAGAGGAAAATCCCCAGGAGGAAAGTGCTGATGGGAAAGGCTATTTTGAGGACTGAACCTGGGGCCCACCAAGATGGGGGGAAGAAGTGAGGGCAGGCAGCCTGTGGCTGCATGTGACCTGAATCGGTCTGGAGGACCAATTGCATCCCTCCCTCTCCTGAGACCAAGAATGTCTCCTCAATCCTTTTCAGTATTTCCTGGCAGACAGTTCTTTTCATTTTCAAGTTTTTGATTTAAATTTAGCTCCGTGCCTGACACATGGTGGACGCTCAAATATTTATTCAGTGAATGAAAGAATGAGGAAAGACAGGCTTGCAATATGGATTGTCTGCGTTTCGTGGCATGTAGATCATCCGAGGCAAGAGATTGTGGGGGTAGTGTCTGGCCTTGCTGGTACCCACTTACTATAAACAAGCCTAACGCTGCATTTACTGGGTCTCATAGATGGGTGACCGATAGATGGACAGCTAGTTACTATTCAAAGTGTGGGTACATAACGTAGATTTATACGTTCAAGGGAAGGTGGGAAGTAGAAAGGGGAAAATTCTTTTAAAAACTAGTCAATGCATTTTCTGTGAGACAGAAAGAAGGAATATGGCAGGAAATAGACACATGGAACCTGGTAGCCATGCCAGAAAACAAGGCAGAATCAAGGTCATTCACCGGCTTGCTGGCTAGTAGCTAAACTTAAAAATAAACGTAGATGAGGCCTGGGGAGTTGCCTCAATCAGGAAAATACCTGCCTTGCGAGCGTGAGGACCCTGTAAGTTCAGTCCCTACAGGCCACTTTAAAAACCCAGGCAGGGTGGCACACTTGTAATCCCAGCCCCGGGGAGGCAGAGACAGGTAGACCCCGCAGGTTTTCAAGCCATCCAGTTTAGCCTAATCCGTAAGTTCCAGGCCAATGAGAGATTCTGGTTAAAAGAAAAAAATAAGAGGTGAATAACTTCTGAGTAGCAACACCCAGGGCTGTTGTGTGGCCTTCAGCCACACACACACATGCATGCACAGACATGCACACCCACATGCTCACAAATAGATGCATGCATAGTAGTTGCTTGTGTTTGTCAGATAACAGTTGGGAAAGAGAAGTGGACCTGGGGCCGGGGAATGGTGTCTCTGTAGGTAAAGCTTGTAGGCAAGAGTGAGGACCGGACTTCAGATTCCCAGAATTCACGTAAAGCCGGATGGATTAGCATACATCTGTGATGTCAGCATTTCTACAGCAAGATGTGAAGCTAAGACAGGGCAATCCCCGTGTGTGTGTGTGTGTGCGCACAGGCTGACTGACCTTGAATCCAAAGACCTCTCAAACCAGGTGGAAGATGAAGGCCAATACCTAGGGTTATCCTCGGACCGCCACACATAAGCATGCCCATGTTCACACATGCACATACGCACACAAAGGTTAAAACGAAAGTAGCCGTAAGTGGCACAGACCAGTATCCCAGCATTTAGGAAGCTAAGGCTAGAGAATCATGAGTTCAAGGCTAGTCTGGGCTGCATAGTAAGACTGTCCTAAAAACAAAGTTGAGGGCTGGAGAGGTGGCTCAGCGGTTAAGAACGCTGGCTGTTCTTCCAGAGGTCCTGAGTTCAATTCCCAGCAACCACAGGGTGGCTCACAACCATCTGTAATGAGATCTGGTGCCCTCTTCTGGCCTGCAAGGATACACGCAGACATTACACTGTATATATAATAAATAAATAAATCTTTAAAAAAAAAAAAAAACAAAAACAAAAACAAAGTTGATAAATAGTCCTAAGTTTTATCCATGCTGTACTTCAGGAGCAAAATTCATTTTTTTTACACCTGCCCGGAATTCATGTTAAAGGGATTAAGTTTAGTGAGCTATTTCAAAGAGAAGCACTTGGAATTTGGAAGTCCGGAGCATGTCTGAAGTCATACAGAAATACAATAGCATATTGAAATCTCTCACACTTGTGTGGCCCATCACATTTGTGTGGTATTTTCATGCAGTGTTCTGTCCTGGAATGGGATCACACATTCAGTCAGCTCTTGTGATGAGCGCATACAGAGACGCAGAGCCATCTGTGGTAGTGGATGCTCCAACAGGGCCACTGAGGCGGCTTCATGTTGTCACCGAGTGTGCTGGGTAACAAGCCAGCCCTTGCCTCCTCCTCCTCGGTAACACTTCAGAAGAGTGTGCGTAATCCGATTGTGCTGGCACCTCCTTTTAGGCAAATTGTTTGAGGTCATTATGAGTTTAATTCTCAGTCGCTCCAGAAGGAAAAGTGTAACCATTCTCATTGCACTGTCAAAGGACGCTGTGATTAATTACAGTCGTGCTAGACGCACGCATGTAGTGAGGAAAACGGAGATTTTCCATGCTTGCTTAAGGGATAAATAAAGTCCGTCACAAAGGCAGTCGCAGTGGCCCCTTCACCGTACCTGATACCGAGGTTCACTTCTGAGAGAGGTAGAACAGTGACTGAAGGTTGCAGCTTGAGATTAGGTATTCATCTGAACCTCATGCTTGTCTTTGTGTGTGTGTGCGCGGGTGCACATGTTGTGCACGTTCTGTGGAGGTCAGAGGTCAACCTTAGGCGTCATTCCCCAGGAGCCATCTACCTCGTTTTGTTGAGACTGGTCATGTCACAATGACCAGCAGCTACTGGTATATTAGACTGGCTGGCCAGAGGGCCCAGTAACCTTCCTGTCCCTATCGCTCCAATGCTGGACTTGCAAGCACACTCCCCAGATTTTCTTTTTTAATATGGGTGCTAGAAATCCAGACTCAGCTCTCCATGCTTAGATAGCAAGCACCACACTGACTGAGCCATTTCCCGAGTTCCTTAAACCGGTATTTTTATAACTTAAAATATTTATAAAATCCCCCCACTGATATAATGTGCTTTGTAGGTACAATACCAGAAAAAGGTTTAGGAGGCTGGAGAGATGGCTCAGCAGTTAAGAGCACTGGCTGTTCTTCCAGAGGTCCTGAGTACAATTCCCAGCAACCACATGGTGGCTCACAACCATCTCTAGTGGGGGTCTGATGCCCTCTTGTGGCATAAAGGCGTACATGCAGATAGAGCACTCATACATAAAATAAATAAATCTTAAAAAAAAAAAAAGAAAGAAAAGAGAAAGATGCCTTATTTAGGGTAACAGAAATAGGTGTCAGATTGGACATGACCCTTGGCCACTGCGATTTATTTACAGTAACCAACAAGGGTGTGCTTAGAGGGACAGAGAGAACAGGAGGTCTGTTAGTGTGGTTTGAAGTTTTATATTTTAAATAACAGTGACTAATATCTGGAAACACTAAGAATGTTTAACACCTTGCCAGGCAAAGTGGCGCATAGCTGCAGCCCCAGCAACCCAGGAAGCTGAAGCAGGAGAATTGCTCAAACATAGGAGTTTGATACTGCTATAACACACACACACACACACACACACACACACACACACACACACACACACACACCTTGATTTGTGTTGAAATGTGGGGGGAAAAATGCCCCCCCCCAGAAACTCATTATTTCAGCTTGAGGATACAAGACAGATACTGTATACAGTATTTGTCTGGATAAAAAGAAAAATTAAAATGAAACCCAAAATTAAAACCCATTGGGTCTCGTAGGGCTTCCAGATGCTCCCGGATGGTGGCATGTTTGGTATGGAGGCCCATACAGTGTTGACAGCGATGACATGCTTGATTTTGGTCAGGGGGAGGGAGGAATTTGTGTGTATCAAAGGTTTATATGGTGTGTGTATGCGTGTGCGTGTGCGTGTGTGTACGCGCGTGCACAGAGTCCCATGAGTTCTAAAGCCTGACCTCCAAGACATACAAGGCCTAGGAGCAGCCTGCTATTGGGCTTTGAACCGCCCTGTATCTCTTTTGTCCACACGTAAGCACAGAACTTGGGCTGGATCCCTGGGGCTCTGCCAGTCAGTGGTTTTAACTGGACTGTGAGCCAGCCAGCTGGAGGCTGCCTGCCCTCTTCCCTCTCCTGATGCCGTGATATAATGTAGTGGTTTTCTTCCCCCATATAAACCCTGTCTGAAAATGCAGGGCCACTTCATCTCCACGCTGAGCTCTGCCCTTCCTCATTATTTTGTAAATCACTTCTTTGAAGGACTTTTCCCCCAAAGTTCATTCCGTTAAGACTTAGGCTGCACCCCTCTATGGACTTCACACCTCTCCCCTTGAACAGCTAATTAGAAAAGTTCAGGTTTACGGAATATTTCTGCTTGGAATGCAATTAGTATCAGTGATAGGTTGCAAAAACTAATTTTATCACAGGTTTTATACAAATGTACATGTATGTCATATATGCACACCTATGCATACATGTGTTGTGGTTTAAAGTGATAAGTTTGGGTGTCAGGGTGACCGGGGGTGGACTTCTGGTGGCAGGTCCTCCCAGTCATCCTCTCTGGAGTCAGAATCTCCTGACTGGTTGAAACACATCCCTGGGTGTTTCCAGAGACAATTCACTGGAGAGGGAAAACTTACCCTTCATGCCTATGGGTGAATAAAGGGGGGAGGAGAGAGGGCCAACCTAGGGCTGTGGCTCTTCCTTTCTCTGTTTCCTGACTCACTCCATTAGTTCTCCCCCATCCTTGATTGACTGAATGAACTTGAACTGTGAACCAAAGTCAGTCCTTCCTTCATTAAGATATTCTTTGGGGTATTTAAGTAACAGTAACAAAAAGATAAGATAGTATGTAAATGCAGATGTTACAGATGTGAACATTGTGTGTGCGTTAGTTATGTTGTGTTTATGTAGAAATGTTGTATACATCTTATTTTGCTTTCTGTTGCTATAACAGAGTGCCTGACGCTGTGTAGTTTATAAAGGAAAAAGGTTTACTTTAGTCAGTGATCCTAGAAGTCCCAAAGCTCAACACCAACATCTGCTTGGGTTCTGTTACAAGCCTCAAGACAGGAAGTAGAAGAACATGCCTATGAGAACGTAATCTTGAGAGAACAAATCAATTCAGTCAACTATGTCAGTCTCTTGAGAGAAACATGAGTTCTTCCTAAAGGCTCCACACCACCACACTGTTTCCTTGGCAACCAGACTTCATCCTAGGTTTTGGTAGAACAACCCACATCCAAGCCATAAACCCAATCACCTTGAGCTGTTCATCTGTTAATTCTAAAAGTTCCAGCTTAAAATGTGGTCATACGCTGTCAAGGTTGCTCCGTTTAATTTTTAACAATCTAAACATCGACAGAGCTTTGGTATGTATGGACTACCATCCCCACAAAGGTGCCGTAGGAGACCAAGGCGTGAACAAAGGCGTGATCTCTGCCCTTCAGAGTTCAGTCTGCAAACACCGTCAACTCCTCAGGACCGCACTTGGACTGCAGGAGTGAGCGCTGACTTGCAGATGTCTGCCTTGCATCACAGACGTTAACAGCCAGATTCCGTCAGAGATCCTGGACATGGCATACGGCCACCAGGAGACCGATTGCAGTGGTACAGTGCTAGGTTTAGAAGTTAAGTAGGATGTCCAGCCTGTGCCTGTGGGGAATAGGAAAGAACTCTAGAGTCTGGGCCAGTTCCCCAGATGGGAGCACGAGAAAACAGCACTCTGAAAAACTGTGACTTTCCAATCCTAGGCCCAGAGCAATGATCACGTTTGTAACCTCCTGCTAGTTCAACTCATTAATAATTTACCGTAATGTGGGCTCCAACTTCTACTTAACTGCACTTCAAAGGGTTGGAGTCGCATTTACCACTGTTTCATTTAATGTAGCCGTGATTAATTCACTAAGTAATTATTTTTTTCTCTGTCCTTTTGGGGGAGGAGCTTTGAGTGATTTACATAGGGTGTTGTTTGTTACTGGGAAATCTTTGGAGCAAGCATATTTCCTCTCTCTCGTTCTCTCTCCCTCTCTCTCTCTCTCCCCTCTCTGTCTGTCTCTCATCTGTTGCTTTTAGTTTACAAAATTTAATTGAAACGGTTTGGAGCAAATGCCAGGCTGTCTTTCTGCTTAATAGAGCCTTGTGAAGGGACAGTTAATCTGTTACCTTGTACTCTCGTATCTAAGGATTTGCTAAATTAATTTACTGGCAAAGAGCATCGATCACCACAAGCAGTGCTTAAACAGAGCTGGGAACTCCGATGGGTGAAACATGGCTCGCCCTGGAATGACGAGATGTTTTCTATCTCCCTTTGGTACCAGGTCAATGGACGAAACCTCCTTTCAGTTGACTTTGATCGGATCACCAAGACGGAAAAGATCTATGACGACCACCGGAAGTTTCTCCTGAGGATCGCTTACGACACATCCGGGCACCCAACTCTCTGGCTGCCCAGTAGCAAGCTGATGGCCGTCAACGTCACCTACTCCTCCACGGGTCAGATTGCCAGCATCCAGCGAGGAACCACGAGTGAGAAAGTGGATTATGATGGACAGGGGAGGATCGTATCTCGGGTCTTTGCTGATGGTAAAACATGGAGTTACACGTACTTAGAAAAGGTACGCCTGCGTTCCGGTGTTCAGGTGGGGAAGGCATGGTTAGCATTTTCCAACAATCACACCGAGCACTAGGAGAAGGAGAGAAAAAAAAGGAAAAAGCCAGCAACACATGACTGAGTTCCATTTGTTATTCCAAGTATCCCTGTGGCAGTCACAGGAGGTGCAGGGTGATGAATTTCTGTATTAGCAAAGTAGTTTCGCCTTAGTTAAGTTCTACTATCTGAGACCCTTTTAAGTGATTTATGCTGTAAACAAACAAGCTAACACTATGCACCTGCCAAGCTCCTCCGCTGACAACATTCACAAATTAGACCCCGAGCTTGCAAGTCATTTGTAAATAATTTCTGCTCCGGCTCTTTCATTTGAGAGAGAGCTTGCATTAGTACCGTTAAAACTGTCAGGCGGGTGCTGTCCTTGGCAGAGCTTCAGGAAAACCAGAAAAAAGCATGTAGGGCCTATTTATGCATTATTAACCAAAAGAGGCTATTTTCCTAGAAAGCCATATACTTTGAGATGCCGTGTGATGTCTTGCTTTCATTTGCATGTAAGAGATAAGCATCGTGGCTTGGGCTCTTTCCCATTCTTCAGAACTGTTGCACAATGCCACAGAGAGAGAGAGAGAGACTTAGAGCTTAAGAGATGTGCACACGTGCAAGGCACTTAGCTGGAGGCTGTGCAGCCTGAGGTCTGGGCTGGGGTCAAGAGGAATGGAAGCGGGGAAGGAGGGGGACATTTCCTGTAACTCCCTTCTTTAAAGAATAGAATCCACCCAAGAGCATTTCCACGGATGTTTCATCGGCCTTTGGGACGAGCGTTAGCCACAGAAAATGATTTGATTGGGAGTGCTCCTATGCCTCAGGTCTCCCAGCACTGTACTCCCAATTCCACCGCGCCCAAGTTACAGCCTCAGCTCTTAACATTCCCGGCCTCCAACCCTGTGGACATTAAAAGTCAAACAGGGAAAAGTCTTTCCTCCAGAACAGTCGTGAGCCATGCAGGTCACTGCTGCGTTCACCCCAGCAATCACGTTCTCCTCCAGAGGTGCGTTCTCCTCCAGAGGTGCTCTACAGAACTCCTCAGTCTAAACCTAACGCTTTATGCGTGAACCCGCCTACTTCTCAGCCCCCCCACACACACTCGCACCAGGTTCAGAGATCAAGGTAGGTTGCTACCACCTTAAAGCAGCACGTCAACTCTAAATGCTTCCAGCAAGGACTCTGGGCCGTGGACTGTTAGATGCCAAACTCCCTCCTGCCACGTCATCACACTCCAGCCACTGAGCAGTGGTTTAGAGACCATGGGGTACGCTCTCTGTCCACATGCCTGCCCAGGAACAGATCCTGCCTCCTGATAGGGATTCACGCTCCAGCCTAACTGGCCCCATGGGGACTTTGGCAAGCAGGAGCGGAAGAGACAGGAGCATTTACCCCACTTAGACTAAGTGCATTACAGGGACTAGTAAGAGAAATAGAATTAACCAGCCCCCACAAAATAATGGGTGTCTTAATGTGGCTTAAAGTGTTTAAAGGGAAGCAAAACGGGCATTGTTGGTCAGAACCACTTTCTCGCAGTGACAAAGGCAGTTATGAGAGGCATTTTGACGTATGTGTGAAGATCAGAAAACCCAGAGACCTTCCTTCTTATCCTCTCCTAAAGTCCTAAAACCCTCCTAGACCATATTTGCTTCCTTACTAGGATAGGCACACTAAACCCAAACGTATTCATAGCGAGACAAGTAATAGTTTACTAATTACTATCAAATGTGACTTTAAATGCAAAACTAACTACCATGGAGATTGGGTGTCCAAGCCTTCCTCAGAAAAAGAGAAGCCGCGTGTTCGTCAGCCCTCTGTTACTGTGACAAAATGCCTGAGATATAACCTATTCAGAAGACAGTTTGAGCTCCCCGATGACTCCGTGGACCATCACCTGGTTCCACTGTTGCAGGGGGCTCTGGTGAAGTAACACAGCAGGGACCGTGTGTCATAGTTGTTTGTCTCATGGTGGCCAGGAAGTAAAGGAGGACGTGGGGGTTCCACTGTCCCCTTCAAAGACATGTTCCCAGTAACCTGACTTCCTTCCACGAGGCCCTGCTGTTTCAAAGTTCACTACCTGCCAGTGGTAGTACCACAGGCTGATAACCAAGCCATAACCATATGGTCTTTGGGGGGACATTTCAGATCCCAACCATAACAACCTACATATAAAAACTGCCACTGCTCATGGCCAGAGAAGAGAGTCTTTGGGAACCTAAGTCATGAGAACCGTTTTTTTAATGCAGTAAGGAAATGGAAAGAAGGAGTCTTGCTAAGAGATTATAATGCGTTTCCAGGCCAGAATCAGAAGAGTAAGTCCAGGGGCTCCCACCTCACTGCCCTCCCTGTTAGTCTGTCAATCCACCTTTTCTAAAGCGGGTCAGAGGAAACTGAGTCACGGAAGAACCGGCCCAGGCCTGCCTCACCGTTGAGGCTTACTCTGGCCACCTCACGGTTGGCCTTCTCTCCCGTTGGCTTGACAGCTGATGCCAGCGATCGTTCTGCAGTGACCTGGGTGGGGGAGTCGAGATTATTTTTATGTGTCTGTTTATTATCTTCATAATTTAATACCAACACTTACAGATCCCAGAAACCATTATTGTCGCCCCTGAATCGCAATTCAGATTTGGGATCTGCAAAAGGAATTACCAGAACGTTAGACTTGTCTGTCCAGATCCCAAATTTAGCCACTCTGTCTGAATCCATGTTTCTATGAAGGGCATTTACAACTCTGATTCCCTGGGTGGCTGAGTTAGCCCTGTTTGTTGACATTGATGCTTTATGTACACATTATCCATTTTAGGCTAATTTTGTGTCTCTTCTTCATCAATAATATTTTGGCTTTGTTCCTTCCCCAAATGCACAGGAAATTAAGACCTGATTTGAGTAGCTCTCCAGTGAAATGAGGGGGAAGGCCACCTACTAAATAATTGCTCATTATAGATAGGATTGCGTTTCCCTTCTGCTATTTTTCCCTTTGAAATATTGTCTTTAAACCAGCTTAGATCGTGCCTGCATTATGACTTCTCCAAATCCATTGACAATCTGCTGGTTGGCTGGGAACGCCCGGAAAAAGAATGGCACAATCATGACAAGCAGCACATTATGAATCTTAAGCCACTAATTGCAGAACCCTTCACAATTAAGCATCCAAGCAAAATTAGGCAGGAATCATTAACACCATGTAAGGTCAAGGATAACTCAATTAAAATGAAAACCATTTTCTCAGGCGGAATGTTCCTGTGTGTTTGTGGTCACTAAATCTGCTTTTTGTGCCCCCCCTCCCCCCACCCCCCGCCCACCCCACAGCCTCAATTCACAAACCCTGGGTAATAGCCTGTACTCTCTTTACAGTCCATGGTTCTCCTGCTCCATAGCCAGCGGCAGTACATCTTTGAATACGATATGTGGGACCGCCTATCTGCCATCACCATGCCCAGTGTGGCTCGCCACACCATGCAGACCATCCGGTCCATTGGCTACTACCGCAATATATACAACCCCCCAGAAAGCAATGCCTCCATCATCACGGACTACAACGAGGAAGGGCTGCTTTTGCAAACGGCTTTCCTGGGAACAAGTCGGAGGGTCTTATTCAAGTACAGAAGGCAAACCAGGCTCTCTGAAATTTTGTACGACAGCACAAGAGTCAGCTTTACCTACGATGAAACAGCGGGAGTCCTGAAAACGGTAAACCTCCAGAGTGATGGCTTTATTTGCACCATTAGATACAGGCAAATTGGCCCCCTGATTGACAGACAGATTTTCCGCTTCAGTGAAGATGGAATGGTAAATGCAAGATTTGACTACAGCTACGACAACAGCTTCCGAGTGACCAGCATGCAGGGTGTCATCAATGAAACCCCACTGCCCATCGACCTATACCAGTTTGACGACATTTCTGGCAAAGTTGAGCAGTTTGGAAAGTTTGGAGTTATATACTATGACATCAACCAGATCATTTCCACAGCCGTAATGACTTACACGAAGCACTTTGATGCTCATGGCCGCATCAAGGAGATCCAGTACGAGATATTCAGGTCACTCATGTACTGGATTACAATCCAGTATGATAACATGGGCCGGGTAACCAAGAGAGAGATTAAAATAGGGCCCTTCGCCAACACTACCAAATACGCTTACGAGTACGACGTTGATGGCCAGCTCCAGACAGTGTACCTAAACGAGAAGATCATGTGGCGGTACAACTATGACCTCAATGGGAACCTCCACCTGCTGAACCCCAGCAGCAGCGCACGCCTGACGCCTCTCCGCTACGACCTGCGTGACCGAATCACCCGCCTGGGTGACGTTCAGTACCGGTTGGACGAAGATGGCTTCCTGCGTCAGAGAGGCACGGAAATCTTTGAATACAGCTCCAAGGGGCTTCTGACGCGCGTTTACAGTAAAGGCAGTGGATGGACCGTGGTCTACCGGTACGATGGCCTGGGGCGGCGCGTCTCTAGCAAAACCAGTCTGGGACAACACCTTCAGTTTTTTTACGCTGACCTGACGTACCCCACTAGGATTACTCATGTCTACAACCATTCCAGTTCGGAAATCACCTCCCTCTACTACGATCTCCAAGGACATCTTTTTGCCATGGAGATCAGCAGCGGGGATGAATTCTACATCGCCTCGGATAACACGGGGACCCCGCTGGCTGTGTTCAGCAGCAACGGGCTTATGCTGAAACAGATTCAGTACACTGCCTATGGCGAAATCTACTTTGACTCCAACATTGACTTTCAGCTGGTCATTGGGTTCCACGGAGGCTTGTATGACCCGCTCACCAAATTGATCCACTTTGGGGAAAGAGATTATGACATTTTGGCAGGACGATGGACAACACCAGACGTTGAAATCTGGAAAAAAATCGGAAAGGACCCGGCTCCTTTTAACCTCTATATGTTTCGGAATAACAACCCTGCAAGCAAAATCCATGATGTGAAAGACTACATCACAGGTAAAAGGCTTTTTTTTTTCTCCTTTTCCAAGTGCTAAATTACTATTACCATTAGATTAATACACAAAGTAACTAGAATTGACCTTTTGGATGTATTCATTTCTCTGAGGATCCATAGAGAATCCGCAAAGGGGAATGAAATACAGTTACTTCCTGCTCTGCCTGACTATGCTCAAGGCCATGGTTTCTGAAATGACACGGAATTCAATCATCTAAGAAAGGGAAGGGATACGGAGAGCAGAAAACATGCTAAATGCAGAGTCCCAAAATGGAAATCCCGATCGCTACAGTGGTGTGGCTTTATAGTCTAATTTTTCCCCCCAAGTCCTGGTTGCTGTATCGGTTCACTTTCTGTCCTCACAACAAAAGTCCCAAGAGAATCACGTACAAAGAGGGAAGGTTGATTAGGACTCACACCTTGGGAGTCCCATTGACCCCCATGCTTCAGACCTGTAGCAAGACAACTTGTATTGTAGGTCGAGTACATTATCAGCCAAGAAGCCGGGGGGGGGGGGGGGGGGGGGGGGGCAGGAAAAGAGATCAGCATCCCATAATCCAAGGGCATACCACAATGACACAAAGACCTCCCATATCTTTCACCTCTCCGAGGTTCCGCCCCCCCCCCCCCCAGCAGTAGTACTCCAAGTCTTTAACAAGTGCACATGTAGAGGCACTTGGTACCTGATCTGTGGCCTTAACAACGAAATGGAATGGCGGTGACTGCCTGGGGCATCAACTGTAAGAGTGCAGAGTCGCTCGTGGAATAGTAACTACCTCACGAACATCTACTGCTGGGTTTCCCCGTACATACATATATACATTTATAACGGAAAGAATCCATGTGAAACACGGCCCAGTGTGTCACCTTGCCTCATCCCTGAGAGATGCCTCCCTCCTCCTCAGCACCCTCACCTCAGGACAGTGATGGAGCAACTTCTCCCGTCAGTCGCTCTGTCTTCTTCCATGATGACACCGCGAACGTCCACACTAGCTTTATCGCTAACGTGGAGTCATGTCCAGGCTATAGCATGAGGGCCTTTATAAGGTTTGATCCATGTGACCCTTCTGGTAATGAAGATTTAAAGAGTCGGGTTGTACTGCTGCCACCAGAGAAGCATGTAATAAGCACAGACAGGACGTGACAAGTTCTGCTATGGTACCCGTACTGGGCTGGCATCATCTTCTACCCTCTTCTCCAAGAATTTTAGATGCTCCTGCTTCTGGCCTCCCATCCCTGGTTTATACTGCCATGAAGCTTCCCTACTTGGTGTTGGCTGGCCCACCAGCCCTCCTCCTCCAGTTCAGAATTTGAGGCACACCGAGACGTACTTCCGTTTCTTAGGACCGGTGTCAAAAATACTGCCCCTCTCCATTTCCCATCTGCTTTCCACTTTTGCAAATGACACAGAGCTTTTCCCATAAGCCCCTTCCTTCCGCTTCACCAGCAACTGATTCAGCAACACCCTGGAGTGTTCTCCGTCAGCACATGCCCGCATTCAAACCCCAACATCCTGCTAGGCGGTGCTTTCCAATACTAAAGAGTCTGGTTTTCATGTGAGCACGCATTGTTCAGAAGACCAGAAACTCTGCCCTCAATACACCAACGTGTGGACGACGGAATCCCCACCCCCAAACCTGTCCCAAACTTAAGGCCTCCCTGGAATTGTACAGACACTCTCACAGGAAGGTACCACTTTCCATCCCCTGGGAACCCTGTGGCGATTTCTCCCCACCCCACGAGCACACCCGCACACCCCACTTCACTGAGAGAATACTGCTGATGTTGTAGCCATGTGACACTCAGACAAAGGACCTGCCAGTCTGGCAGTGAGGTGAGAGTTTGTGCCCTGGAGAAGGAAATGGGAATCAAGCAGTTCTCCATCATTCTGACAAGCAGTTTACCACTGGTTATTTGAGGTGCTGACAGGGGCTCACTGAAAGAGTGGAAAGCCCACAGCTCCCGAATTCGTCTTCTCCTAGCAACATGGACTGCAGGGAATGCCGTGGCAGCACTTTCTGAAAAACATCAAAAGAGAGATGGAGCAGCATAAAATATATTAGGTGAAATGCAATTTCAAATTTTCCAGCAATGTGCTTAATATATAAAATAATCTACACCCAACTGTACTCATAAAGCGGCCAGCCTGCTGAGGGGCTCTGTAAATCATAACCTCCAGAAGAGAATAAAAGCCTTATTCTTGGCTTAATGGCTTCAGGAGTCACGTGACAATATTTGAAAATACCACTTTTAAAGGTTTCCATGTTCTCTCCCCCAAAAAGTTAAGTCTCCACCTGTGCACAGCGGGCCTTTGAAGTCAACGCTGACGGAAATCAGAACATCGGTGCCCTTGGCCGGGGTTGCCAGCTTTCAGCATTCATCTTTGATTGAGAATCAACTCATTTTAATACTCTCAGTCTTGGGGTTTTCACTAATAGAAAGTGGGTGGTGGAAGTCCCGGGGTCTTTGCGTAATCACTCTTGAGGGCCAATCACACTTTTACTTAGGACCAGCCTTTCCTGCATACAAACTTCATTTGTTTTCTGCCTCTGTGTCTTGAATTCTCACGCTGCTGTGCATGGCTATTGCCGTTTTTATCCCTATTACCAGCACAGGATGCAATTTTGCGCTTCTGACAGTTTATCTACCCTGTCTAAGTGAGTATCTATTACTCTCCATTTTCTGCAACGTTTGCCATAGTTCTGCTGTTGAGGTTACTGTCTGCATGTCTAAAAATAGACAGTGAATTTAAAATGGTAGGAGGAAGGCAAACACGGACTTCTTTTCAGATGAATATTTGTTAAATTGGGTTGTTTGTTTGGTTTTTTTAAGGTAAGGATGTAAATTCTCAAAAGCGCCCAATACACTCTTAACACCTCTGCCTGGTCTTCTTCCAGATGTTAACAGCTGGCTGGTGACATTCGGCTTCCATCTGCACAATGCTATTCCTGGATTCCCTGTTCCCAAATTTGATTTAACAGAGCCTTCCTACGAACTTGTGAAGAGTCAGCAATGGGATGATGTGCCGGTAAGAAAAAGCAGGACGAAGGAGAGGAGATGAATGGAGTCTTTGTGTCTTGTTTTCCCACATTTCATCGAACGGCCCTTGTGAAAACTGTACCAAAAACAGTTTTTCTTTTCCTGTTTCTTTTTTCTTTTCTTTCTTTGACACTTTTGAATAAGGAAAACTAAGAGTTCTGCTGCATGTCTGTTCAGCATGCTAGGGGCCTGTTGAACAGTCCAAATCTGTTTCCAGTGATGCTCATAAAAACACTAGAGTACACTATCAAAAGGTAGTAAAATGCAGAAGCTTGTGTTTTTTGTGTGTGTAAGGCTTCTACAGAGAACCCCAGGAAAAAACATTTATGGCACCTGGGAGCTGAAGGCCAGATTCAATAAACAGGAGAACGGGGATTCAGATTTCAAATTAGCAACCCACCATCAGGACCAGAACAGCATTTGCAGAAAAGTGAAAATAAAAATGTCCTCTAGTAAGGCTCTGTCTGAGGCTGGAGGTTCATAGAATTTTCCTAAAACTAACAGATCAGGAGGCCGGGCCCTGTGGTGGGAAATAAACGAAGCGACAGAATGGGGAATTGTCAAGTCAGGGTGCTGTGTCAGGAAGCAGCTCTTTAAATTCACATCGTCCAGAGCTCAGGAAAGAATGCACAACAAAACACCAGGACTTCCAGCTCAAAGCAAGAATAATTAGAGATCAAGAAATTGGGTTACCACTTAATGGTAAGGGAGGTGCGGAGTTCCTAGAAAAAGTTCATCCCCACCTTGAGCAATTTCCTACCTCTTTCGTGAATACAGAAAGGCGATCATGATTAAAACACACCAATGCACACATGGCGTAGACGGTGCTCAGAGATACATTTTTCTGACAGAGTTTTATTCTTTTCCAAAAAAGTATGTTTCAGGTGGCATCTTATTTAATGAGCAAAATCCATCAAGCATCTAGGGGTCTGGGAGCCATTTTAACATTGCTTCCTTTTTTCTTTTTTTTCTTTTTTTAGATTTTTTTTCTTTTTTTTAGATTTTTTTTTCTTTTTTTAGATTTTTTTTTTTAAACTGTGTATCCAGAGGTTTGCATGTGTGAATGCAGATGCCCTTGGACTTCAAATCCAAATGAGGGCATAGGATCCCCGGGAACTGGAGCCACAGGCAGTTGTGAGCTGCCAGATGTCGATGCTGGGAACCAAACTCGGATCCTCTGCAAGAGCAATGTGCCCTTAACCCATGAGCCTGCTCTCCAGTCCCCATTTTAGCATTTCTAATTGCAAGCATGTGTGCCCTGACAAAGCCCCACGAAGGCGCACTGGAGTCTCCTAATGCATTTCAACACGCATGTCCTAACTGTATGACTTAGCATGTCTGAAAGCCTTATAGTCTGCCGGTACAAATGGACTTGCCAACATCTTTCCCTAGGCGACCTTTCAGTATGACTCAAGTTCTCAGTCAAGAAGAGTGTACTCTAAGGACTGCTTAGGGAATCAAGGGGAAAGACATGGGGCAGCCTCCCTGGTGCAAGGGCTTCCTTTCAGTGCTGCAGACGAAACAGATGTTTCTGTTTGGCCAAATATCTGCTGGTCTGAGAAATGGCTGGGTTAGGATACCCCAGTTTCAAGCAGTCTGCCAGTGGAGATGGTCCACTGTCTCTACATCTGCATCAAATGCTTGTTTTCCAGAATTTAAGTACTCATGCCCAAATGGCCCATAGTCCACCCATCCCTGCGCCTTTCCGCCACGCAGTCACACTGATGACCCTTAGCGACCAACTGCGTCCAGCAGGACGGGAGGCACCGAGGACTTACAGCACAGGCATTTCAAAGCGTCCGAGAGCCGGGTGACCCTAGCCTTTTCCTCCGTCTGCGGCTTTCTCTGGAGCATCCCAAGAGAAAGCTACTGTTGGGGTCTGGTGGACTGGCCTTCCCACGTTGGGTGGTTTGAGAAGAAAAAAAAAAAAAGCATCTAGGAATTGCAAGATGAGAGATAATATGAATAGTCTGCCTGCCTTGGGAACTGAAAAAGCTGTCGGAAATATGTGAGGAGATGTCCTTTACATCTTTCATTGCATTTTTATTTTGTGTGTGCACACACACACCCGCTCAGCAGCACATGTGTAGAGGTCAGAGGACAGTTGGCTCAGGCTTGGCAGTAGATACCTTTACCCACTGAGCCATTCACCAGCCCGTAAACTCGCCTTTTGAACATTTTAAAAACTAGTGGAATCAAGCCGGGCGGTGGTGGCGCAGGCCTTTAATCCCTGCACTCAGGAGGCAGAGGCAGGCGGATCTCTGTGAGTTCGAGGCCAGCCTGGGCTACAGAGTGAGTTCCAGGACAAGCTCCAAAGCTACACAGAGAAACCCTGTCTCGAGAAACCAAGAAAAAAAAAAAAAAAAAAAAAAAAAAACCAGTAGAATCACCATGAGGGAAGGAAATGCCGGTCCATCCTGGCTTGTGTAGGCCTTCCAATCCCCGGAGAGCCACGGAGTTCTCAGTAAAGGCTTCTGCACCTCCGCCCAGACCCGTTTTGTTTGCTTGTCACATAGCTCAGGATAACCCTGAACTTACTCTGTAGCCAAAGGTGACCTTGATCTCCTGATCCTCCTCCCGCCAGCTCCCCAGTGCAGTTACTTACAGTGTGAGTGTGTGTGTGTGTGTGTGTGTGTGTGTGTGTGTGTGTGTGTGTGTGTGTAGAGGGGGAGGGTGCTGCTTTATTTTTGGTCAGCCGACGCGCGGCTCCCAGCCATGGTGTTCTTATAACCCCCCCCCTCCTCTCGTCTTTTGCTCTCCAGCCCATTTTTGGAGTTCAGCAGCAAGTGGCAAGGCAAGCCAAGGCGTTCCTGTCCCTGGGGAAGATGGCCGAGGTGCAGGTGAGCCGACGCAAGGCGGGCGGCGAGCAGTCGTGGCTGTGGTTCGCCACGGTCAAGTCGCTCATCGGCAAGGGCGTCATGCTGGCGGTGAGCCAAGGCCGCGTGCAGACCAACGTGCTCAACATCGCCAACGAGGACTGCATCAAGGTGGCGGCGGTGCTCAACAACGCCTTCTACCTGGAGAACCTGCACTTCACCATCGAGGGCAAGGACACGCACTACTTCATCAAGACCACCACGCCCGAGAGCGACCTGGGCACGCTGCGCCTGACGAGCGGCCGCAAGGCGCTGGAGAACGGCATCAACGTGACCGTGTCGCAGTCCACCACGGTGGTCAACGGCAGGACTCGCAGGTTCGCCGACGTGGAGATGCAGTTCGGCGCCCTGGCGCTGCACGTGCGCTACGGCATGACGCTGGACGAGGAGAAGGCGCGCATCCTGGAGCAGGCTCGCCAGCGCGCGCTCGCCCGGGCCTGGGCGCGCGAGCAGCAGCGCGTGCGCGACGGCGAGGAGGGGGCGCGCCTCTGGACGGAGGGGGAGAAGCGGCAGCTGCTGAGCGCGGGCAAGGTGCAGGGCTACGACGGGTACTACGTACTGTCGGTGGAGCAGTACCCCGAGCTGGCCGACAGCGCCAACAACATCCAGTTCCTGCGACAAAGCGAGATCGGCAAGAGGTAACCCCCGGGCCAGCCCTGCGCAGAGTCTCCTGTAGCACAATCCGAACCGGACTCTCCAAAAGAGCCTTCCAGAACGACACTGCTCTGCAGACACACACGCCGCAGACACACACACACACACACACACGCAAGCAACCCAAACCAGAAACAAAGACAACTCTTTTTTTCTGAATGACCTTAAAGGTGATCGGCTTTAAAGAATATGTTTACATACGCATATCGCTGCACTCATTTGGACTGGAAGTATGAGAAGGAAAAAAAAAAAGCATTAACAAGGCAACATTTTGCCGTGGCCCTCTGTACCTTCGAGGCACTGTATTTAACAAAGGTTTTAAAAAGGAAAAAAAAAAAATGCGTACCATGTTTCCAGATATTACTGAATTGTCGACCTTTGCTTACAGGAAGTAATCTCTACTTAGGATGTGATATACATAGATCTGTTCATTTTAAAATGTGGGGCAAAGTTACTGTTTCTAGAACCCAACTGCCTTCCCGTGCTGCTTGGTCAAAGGACATTGGCACAAGGGACGTCTGCTTCGGCGGGGATTTAATCATGGATTTTACTAACATGGCTTGCCCTGGGAGGGAAAAACTGACGAATAGAATCCTTGTCACTGATAAGCAAAGGAAACCCTGATTTTTTTGTAAATTATGTGAGACAAGTTGTTTATGGATTTTTATATGAATTACAATTTACTGTACATCAAATATTAGTCTCAGAGGAGTTAATTTATGTAAAGTGTTTAAAAAGTTTATACTTAAAAATAAAATGATAAAAACATGTGAACTGTGTGATTTTTTTAAAAGGATTGCATCTTTTGTTATCTGTTATAACTGTACAGTATAACTTATTATATTGTAGAGATATAACAACTTATGCCTATAATGTCCAGAAGTGTTAATATTTTTGTATTAGGTTGAAAAAAAATGTGCATCTTTCTATCACGTAGATGGATAGGACCGTGCAATCCTAAATGGGTGGCTAATCAGAGAACTCCTTTCTCTCCCTTCTTCTCATCAAGCCACTGTCCTCAACCACCATCAATCGAGAGGCGCAGTAGATATCCAAGGCTGGTGGAATGTGAGGGAAGATGTAGGGGGAGGGGGGGGTAAACAGAAACCAAGACAAGGGGGAGAATGGGTTCTCTGACCCTCTCCAGACCCTAAAAGTCATGCTGACTTAATCGACCAGAGCTTTTAATACTGTATCGTTGTCCCTCAATGCTCCACTTCGTGATGGAGGAAAGAGACCACAATCTGATGCTCGGAAACATTTGTGGGGAGGGAAGGACTTGATGTCATGGTAACCATGAACATGTATCTTAATGTCTAGGAGAGAGAGCAGAAACCGAGCAACAGTGAGCCATGGGAACCAACCTGCCAAGGTCACTCTCTGTGAGTCTTGGAGTTGGACCCGTACGTAGGTCAGCAAGTGGGACCAAAACAGGAAGACGAGATCCTGTAAGCCCACATGGCCCAAGCATCAGAGGGGCTTATTTGAATGGCAGCCTGTGCTGGCCAGGGGTAGCCTGGGGTGGTGGATGGAGTAGGAAGGAAACTGACCTGGATGCCCCTGTCTGCGAGCTTGGGGTGCCACCGTAGACACCATCTGCAGTTCTTGGGTCAACCCAGCCGCTCTGACGAATCTTTCGTGAGCACTAAATTCAGCCACAAAAATATTTTTAGAAAATATTTCTCAGTTCATTGAGCTATAGTACACACTGTTTTCCTCTATGTATAATGGTGACAAATATAGCAAGTGAACATGTCGTAAATATAAAGGTTCAAGTGATGTATTGAAAATAATTTTCTAACTGCTTTGTATGTATCACATACTCTAAATTGCACAGTAGGCGTGTTTATTAAACAGATTGGCTGGGAAAGTTTCGAAATAGCTACTGAATTTACAGTCTCAGTGCTATTCCTGTCTGTGTATGTGGTAGGGCATACCGAAGTAATTAATCTTCTAATGAATGCTGATATTTTATTAGAATGAAAGCACAGATTAGCATTAATATTTTTTATCCTGGAAATCCTTTGGCAAGTACTAGGAGGCCCAAATTTAGAAGACCATGAGATGTCAAACCACGTCAACCTGGTTCCGTTTGCCCTTTTGTTTTTTTAACTGTTAACTTAGGTGTTTGCAGTTCTGTGGAAGGAGACTTCGGCAGGACTGCATTTAGCATGCTGTAAGTACTTTTGGGTGAAATAGGCTCCACGTCTAAATTCTCAGAAATGTCTGTGATGTATTGACCGTGAAAAGCGTGTGCCACATGGCGGAAGTGAAATCACACTCTTAACATCTTCTCAACGTGGACTGGTCTTTACAGGGGCACCAATAAATGACAGATTTGCAGGGTGTCCTGGTGCTTATTTTAGAAGAAGTCAAATCACCCCAATTAGTGTCTTGTTAGTACGTATAATGAGCCTATTTCTTTCTAAAAAGGCTTGTGGTCTGGACGTGCTTTTACAAGAAATAGTGACCTTGGGGAATATGTAAACAAGAGATCTTTTTCTAAGAGTTGGGGGTGGGTGGGAGGTTGGGGGACTGTATAATGATGAGAATTAGCTTACAAAAACAAAAGAAATTGATATTCAAAGTATTTTAGGCAAAGCCAGTCAAAATGCTTTCATGATATTTTGAGATGTAAATTTTTGTCTGATTTGTATTGTTCTTTTCCTTTGCCTTCTTAACTTTCTATGTGACCTGAATTTTCCATAACTTCATGACTATAGATCGCATCTAGGCATTCCAATAAAAGCCAACCCAATGTGTGTGCGTTTATATATTTTTTTTTCAAATCTTGGACTAGCCAGAATTGCTTTTGTGGTTGACATGGACGCCAAAGGAGGCAGATCTGGGGTGCTGATTCAGCTGCGCCCCAAATGATGAGAGCTCTCATTACTGGTTTTGGCTTTTTTGTTTTGTTTTCGGACTTAGTAGCAAAATGACAGCTCAAAAGAGCATACTTCACAAAGGACTCTCCCCTGGCCTACTGTAGAAAAAAAAAAATGCTAACTACACCTCCACAAAGCCAAACACTAACTATAAAGAAGAATTGGGGGGAGAAAAAAAAACACCCATTACTACTGGAAAGCAGGTCTCATTCCTGTGATGCTGGCATTGAGTGTGCTTAATTAAAACACTTGATTAGAATAATCAGTTTGGGCCTGATAGGTTCTCAGCCTCCTGGAGATGTCTAAATCTACATATAGACCGACTGATTAGGATTCGCTTTGTTCAGCAATTCTAGGTTGACATGCCAAGGCTTTGATTTGAGTATGAAACAGCAGACTTCCCCTTGCTCGCTGTACAGTGACAACCTCAACTTGATACCATGTGGATGCTACAAGAATCGGGTCACTCCACTTGGCGAAAGGGTCTAGTTTCTTCTCAAATTAGAGTTTAATGTGCCCGAAGCACGGGAGCTTGGGGAAAAAAAAAAAAAAGAAAGAAAGAAAAAACACTGTATTCCAGCCCTTCCTCTCCATGCTTTCCCTGTCGGAGCGAGCACAAAGAACGATAGTGGAAGTGAATTTCAGATAATGAACTGGGTACAAACACGCCCCTACCACGATGAAGTGTGCATTTGTATTTACACACATTACATGTCACCTAATAGTCACATGAACCGTTAAGCACTTGAAAGGACGCTAAGAGAGTCCTGCTGCCTTCGAAGCCCTAACCATGCCCACTCCTCTCTGTTCACCTTTTCATTTGTCTCAGCTGATCCCATTCCTCTCACTCGGTCCACAGCCACCCGGCTCTCTGAGTGAGGTGCTTTTTGGAATAAAGGCTCCAGAGAGGGAGCCTAAAGGCACTGATCCGTGACATGCGCTGTCTGTGACAAAAACCACCTGAGCAGTGCTCACAGCTTGCTGTACTTAGAGGACACAGCCCACCCATGAACTGCCACCACCCAACCCGGGTGAGATGGAATGACATTTAGGCTCCTGGCGAGGGAGGCGAGACCTCTGGAAAGCCTTGAACGGCGGCTAGCAAGCTCTTACCCCTCCCACAGATACCCAAACTCATCACACTGTCCTAAAGACAAGCGAACTCAGCCTAGCATGCCAGTCCACAGCATGCGGTAAATTCTAGAAAGTGGGGGCGAAGGAGCTTAGAGAAATTTGAGTGAGTTATCCAAGCGGTGTGGAAGGAGGTCAGGTCAAAATGAGCAGAGATTCTCTTTCAGGCAAGCAGCAGACTTTCCTACCTTGCAAATTCCCCGAAAGTTTCCGGGGATAATACCACCCCTATTTGCATAGGTCCTAAGACACGTGCTTTCCACTCCCTTCTATCTGCCAATATTTCCAGCTTCTTGGCTCCCTCATGTAGAGAAGCAAGTCTTCCATGCAATGTTAATGAAGGCCCGTCATTTCTAGAGGAAGGACCAGAGATTTCCCATAAGTCACTTGCTCACTTTGTCATGGTACCAAGGCCGTGGAATAAGCCACAATTTGTTTATATCATTCCTACTCACCTTAACCACAGTCATAAGCAGGAGAACCAAAGAGGTATTGATACACTGCAGGAATTTTCTACCCGCTAATTCAAGCCACATAACGAATATCCTCTGTTTCCAACTTACATATTTGCTATTCCCCACCTCTACGAGCAATGGTCTCTTGATGTCAGTTAATTACTAATAACTTTTAGGTAGACTGAGTAAACCTTTTCATTTAGGAACCGACTTAAAATTCCGTCATGGAGGAATACAGGATTCCTAGAGCGCTGTGTATAGAGAATTTACTCCAAGCCAATGCTGAGCTTAAAGTAACATCATTATTCAATTTAGAGCTAATGGGCTCCACTAAGCAAATTTAATAAATCCTTCTGGGATCTAAGCAGAGGAAAATTAAAATTAGAAGTATAAATTGTGACTTCTAGGGCAAGAGAGGGGCTTGGTGGCAGTCGTCCTGCTTAGGGTGAATTGTGAGCGGCCGTGGGCGTTCAACCCGCCTTAGGAAGGGCGATCACATCCTTTGGCACGTGCGCAGAGATTTCCTGGATTCCACCCACAATGGCTATTTCCGTCTGACGTAGCTCACTGCAGAGCACCGACGGGGTTTACAAGGGGTCCGCGGGGTGCAAAGGGATTCTTTAAGATTTCCACAAGTTAACTTTATCAAGGTGAGAGGAACCTAGACGCCCAAGGAGGTAAAAATGACAGGTTCTTTGACATGAGTGAAGGCTGAAAATAGACCTGCTCAGAGGAAGTCTGAGGGAGCACACCAGCTAGTCCCTCCCACCTCAGGTCCTTGTGAGACAGTGATTAGCAACTGTGTGAGTGACGACCTACCCCAACTGCCCTCCGAGATAAACAGGTGGGAAGTCAATTCCCCGCTATTGCAGAATAGACTCCTTAAAACTTGTCCTCGGGCCCCCTGTCTCTACATCCTCCCCACTTTCTCTTCTCACTCCTCTTTTTCCGGAATGACCCCAGCAAGAGCTACCTGGGATGTGACCCAAAAGATTGGATCTGCTTTTCTCCCCCTTAGGAGGAAAACCATGCTGGCCCACTGATAAACCATGTGATTTTTTTAACTGCTGGGGATATCACAGGGAAGTGTAGCCTTTCATCCCCCAACTTATTGACAAGAGGTTATAAGCGAGCAGCTTTCAAAGCCTCACTTCAACTGTGACATTATCCCCAAGGTCAGGCCTGAGATGTCTGCATCGTTCTCCAGCGCCAACAAGGGACACTTTGTAGAAAGTACAGACAGGTGGAGAGGACGGGGAGGGAGAGAGTGGTGGGGGCAACCCAGCCCGCTTGGGGTAGGGAAGGGAGAGACCATCCCTTCCCTCTTGCCTTTCCCCGTCGGGTTTTTCAGGACCCTGGCTTCTTTGGGAGTGAGAGCCTGTCCCAAGATCCGGTGGTGGCACCCTAGAGGAGGGAGCCTCAGCAGAGACCTGTGCGCTCTCATGAAGGGCTCTTGCGCCCCCTAGCGATGGGCGCCTTCGGTGCCGACAGTCGATGCTAAAGCGGCTGCAAACGTCCAGGAACCAGAAACAAACAAAACATAAAAAACGACGACGGGAGGCCTGAGATCTCCCTCTACCCGGCTCCGGGTGGGCCCAGGCAAATGACCCTCTCTGGTCCCATCCTGCTCTGCCCACAGACTTCCACACAGAGAGCGATTCCTTCTGCTTCCTGCACCGCCTCACCGGGGCCTGCTCCTGCAATACTCACTCCCGTCAGATTTCCCCTTCACGCCAAGCAGAAACTCTGTCAAGCCATGTTCCTCTCGCCTGGCGGATCAAAAGAAGGCCCCTTCCTCCCAGGAGTTGTCCGCGGGCTATCTGAGCTCCCGCAGCCCACTCAGAACAGTGGTTTCTGAAATAACATTGTTTACCTTCTACTCTCCATGTTAACAGTGCTGTCGCTGGGAAGACCTTCCCAGAAGGACAGATCATTTAAATTCAGAGTGGCATTTTTATTTCTGCCCAAGCCAGGCTCTCACGGAAAGTGCTAGAATGATAGACAGCCTGGAAAAGCAAACTTCTTCCTTGACTCCGTCACTCCCTTCCTCCCTCAGCTTGGTCTCACTGCCAGAGTGAGGGGGAAAAAAAATGGGCTTTCAACCTTTTATTTCTGGGTTGTCATACAGAGAAGCCAGTAGATGTTGACTGTAAGTGACAGCATGTGTCTACCTTCAGTGACAGTCCCTGGCTAGGTAGAACCTATTGACATTTCTAGAGGCTCCTTGGGGACCCAAATACGGAGCCCCCCCCCCTTTTCCCACTTTCTCTCTGAGATAAGTAAGAAAGGAGACTAAAGAGGGCATGTGGAAGTCAAAATATCGTGGAATATAAGAAAAAGGTGGGCCAGGCGGTGGTGGCACACGCCTTTAATCCCAGCACTCCGGAGGCAGAGGCAGGCGGATCTCTGTGAGTTCGAGGCCAGCCTGGGCTACAGAGTGAGATCCAGGACAGGCTCCAAAGCTTTTGAGAAACCCTGTCTCAACGCCCCCCCCCCCTCAAAAAAAAAAGATAAGGTGGGAAAAATACACCTTCATGAGAAGATTAAAAATGGACCACTAACAAGATGCCCAGAATAACAGAGCATCTTGCTCTCCCCTGACAGTACCACCAAGCCAGGCAAGCTGGTGGGGGGGGGGGGGGAGCCAGGAGGCAAGAACGTCTAGTTTGTGTCTTCACAGTTCCTCAGTAAGGGTCCCTCAAGTGCCCCTGTGAGCTGGAATGCCAGGGAGAGACAGGCCCAGGCTAAGAGCACACAGTCACACATAACACACACACACACACACACACACACACACACACACACACACACACACACACATCAAGCGCCCCGGGGAGTCAGTTTTCCCAACTGGCTTAGAAGGAGTATCAGTCCTGGTCTTGGGCCCTTGTGTTTACAGAGTGCTGAAGAATGGCTGAGGCCTTCTTCCATGCGGCTTCCCTCATCCGGCCCCTGCCCATGTACAAGGGCGTCCCTCGCATGCTGCCCTTTCCTGTCCTGGTAGCCGTGACTCTCTTTGGTGGCTGCTTGGGGAAGCAGCCCTAAGACCCAAGTGGTTGCCTCCTAAGTACAGACTGGCAGCATTCCAGATTCTGAGGTCCATGCCATAAATCTGCACTCTGTGGGAGTTCTCCACTCTTGTCCCCAGACCCCCTCACCCACCGTGGCACCTAAAGGCAGGCAGTGTGCTAGGCCGGTTGTAAGGGTAAGGGAGGCAGGCTCCAGCTCGGGGCTCTTTGATGGCAACAGGTCCCCAATTACTTCCCGCTCATTAAACTGTGGACCTAGCCTTGCCTGGCTCCTGTAAATCAAAGAAAACGCGACTAGCCTTGCCATATGCGGGCGGGTGCTGTCTGCAGCCTCTGCCAATTAGCACTCTAGTTAATCAAACTTCAGAAGGTCCCTGGAGAGCTAGCTGGTGAGACTGAGCAGTCCGGAGCAGGAGAGACCCCGTGAGTCTCACAGCTCTGCCGGGGTTGTAGGCGGCCACTTGTTTTTTTTCTAGCGGTTTCCTCCATCTTTAAAGCGGGCCACTCTGTGCTTCCCATGAGCTGTGTGTGTGTGTGTGTGTGTGTGTGTGTGTGTGTGTGTGTGTGTGCGCGCTAGAACAAAACGGTTCAGTGCTAGCCTGATCTCTTTGAGCATCTCTGGGAGAGCGCCTAGCTGCCCCACAGCTGAGCTCCCTGAGCTGTTAGAAAAGGAAGGGCGTTCTCTTCCTGGCCCCTTCCACCCTGGCAATGAATCTTGATCCTTCTAAGATGGTGTGAACAGTCGGTGCTTTTTGGAATCACATAAGAATCTGCTTCAGAGTGTTACCCACGGCTAGCTTCCCAGGCTTTGCCCCATCCAAGGAAAGAAAACTGACTGGCGGAGGGAAGTAAGCAATGTACAGTAACCCAGCATCCTTGAGTCTGTACCTGATGGGGCACAGATTTCTTTCTCTTGGAAGCCTCAAAAGCCAAGAATGCACTGAGCCAGGAGGTCTCATGGGTCCAGGGAGTTTCCCTACTCTACCTGGCCCTGCTCGGTGTTCTGGAATGTCTGGAATCCCTGCAACACTGGAGGCCCTGCTAATGAGCATCCCAGATGATGGCCCAACACCAAGGCCATGCAATGGCCCAACACCAAGGCCATGCAATGGCCCAACACCAAGGCCATGCAATCTAGTATCTAGGGGCAGCAAAGGGATTGTGATGTTTTTACCTTTAAGAGTCACACTGTGTCTCCAAATGTTCTTCTCAGAGTGGCAAGATAAAGGCAAAGCTCACATGAAGCTAAAGAGAAAGACTGGTAGGTAGGACAGTGACCTCACAGTCCTCTTCTGTCTCCCCGGGGACCACTTGGAGAGGGGCTACTCTCAATAGAGTCCCAAAGGGAGCCTTTTCTCAGGGAGAGTGGGGCAGGGCTTCCAAAGGGGCTATCACAAGAACCTGTAGAGGAACTGATCCGAGAGGGGCCTGGCAGAGCTGACCTGTGTTCACAGCTCCCCTCCTGGGTCCCCTCAGACATGACATTGCCACCCCCAGCCCTCATTAGCATCTGGAATCATGCTGAGAAATTGATTATCTAGCTAAGGACAGAGCATTTGGAGCAGGGCCTCTGGTGACCCTGAGGACCACCTTCCCCACACAACCCTCGGTAGGATCTGGCTGCAACCCCAGGCAGTTTTGACCCTCTAATAGGAAGTCTGGGACCTGGGCTGAGAGATTTGAATTCTAGACAGAAAGATAGACAGACCAGAAAAGACTCTCTTGCGCTGTCTCTCTGTCTCTCTCTGTCTGTCTGTCTCTCTGTCTCTGTCTGTCTCTCTCTCTCTCCTCCCCCATCCCCCCCCACACACACACATTTCTTCCCTACTAGGGCAGGGACAGACACAACCCTCCCCCATGGTCTCTGCCCCTCAGTTCTCCCCTTGTTTAAAGTGGGTCAAGACTCCTTCCCATCATTCTCCCCGAAACTGCTTGAAACACAGGCAGAGATAACACCCCCTTCTGCTGTCACTGGAGAAGCTGGCCCTCGTGGACCCTTCCTTATCTTATAGTGGGAAGGCACAGTCAATCAGGAAAGCAGCTATACTCAAGTATCCAGTCCCCTGGGAGGTCCATGGTCCCTGTCCTCCAGTTTCTCACAGAGGCCTTTGCTAACCACAAAGGCCTCTTGGTATTGCTGGTACCTTGAGAGAGGCAGGGCAGGGCTGCATATCAGAGATGTTCCCTGGATCCCCTGGTTCCATCATACCATTCCCGTGACCCTGTGCTTCAGTAACAAGGGCCAGAAAGCCAGAGAGGAGCCCACAGAGGGCCAGAGGCTGAGTGCCTTTGAGGCATGCCGTTCCCGGTCTCAGCTGAGGGTCTTATCTACCAATTACAATTTACATAAAACCCACGCAAAGGCCCAGCTGCTGGGACGGAACTGAGGGTGGGCAGTGCCCACTACAGATGGGAGGCACTGTGGGAAGTGCTGGGGGAAAAACCTCTGGAGTCTCAAATCCATCAAGAACATTAGACATGCCGGGCGGTGGTAGCGCACGCCTTTGATCCCAGCACTCCGGAGGCAGAGGCAGGCGGATCTCTGTGAGTTCAAAGCCAGCCTGGTCTACAGACTGAGTTCCAGGATAGGCTCCAAAGTGACACAAAGAAACCCTGTCTCAAAAAAAATTAAGAATGTTAGACACAGACAGAGGAACCTCAGTCAATGCGAGGGGAGTCAGACGGTCTTCCGCAAGGGGGTGAGCCCAACTTCGGGTGGGGGCAGCGAACGGCACTGGTCAGGGGTCAGGAGAAGGGCAAGGCTATACAGACTAGAGGGTACGCAGAAGTGTTCCTGAGCCAGACTCCACCCGGGTCTTGCCACTGGCTATCAACTTAACAGTTGGCAGTTCCTTCTCTTTTGCGGAGTGGGGATTCCAGCCCCATGCAGTGGCACCAAGACTAAGTCAGTTCGTTCATGTCGCATCTTCAAACGGCAGGCACCCTGAAAGGTTACACGCTTCCTATATGGCTCCTCAGTGCCACTAGTCAGAATCTCAGGTTGAGCCATGCTGTGCAGACCCCAGCTTCTGTGGGGCAGGGGATAAGTCCTCTCCCTGCTACTCTTGGCCAGGGGGTCAGAACTTCACAGGTTTCTTTGGTAGGCACATGTACAATAGACTCCAGCCCAGATGGGATGAGGAGGAAGTGACTGGTGGCAGATTCTGGGTCCTCTTCTCAGTAGTCCTTCCTGAAGATGGTCCTCTCTGGGTTTCAGTCCAGAAAAATGTGTCCCAAGTCTTCCAGTGAGACTGTCTGCCACCACGCAGGTTAGTAACTCACCCAAGATCCTCGGCTACTGTAGAATGAACAAGAACTGAAACTGTAATGTCCACGGCTTCCTAGCACACAAAGTCCAAGCATGAAGTCCCACGTCACAGCTGTCTACTCGATCTCTCTATGGCATCCCCAGGTCTCGTGTGATAAACGTATCTTATAATCCAACTGTGTGCAATATCTCCCACTTTTGAAGACGCGCTGCCATGCTCACATCCTTGAAGGTTGGCACCTGCTGTTCCCACTGCCTTGGGTACCACATGGTACTCCTAGCTCCATGCTGCCCCTGTTCCTTTCACCATAGCCAGTCCCATCCCACCCAGGACCAGATCACAAGCAAACCCAGCTTCTCCGATCACTGGATCCTTGAGCAAGGTGGCCCAGAAATGTACTCCGTGGTTAAGGATGTGCCACCTATGTCCATGTTCCAGACACCTTACAAAAAAAAAAATAGCTTCTTCATTCTGCAAAATATCCAGATGCCCCTGGGAACTTGGCCCTTGTCTCGAAAATAAACTTTAAATGTAAAAGCGGCAGTCATTTGTAGTGTAGAACTTACCTAAATTATTGAAAAGCTAATTATCAGCTCCAAGTAGAGACATAGCAGGTGGTCAGTTCCCATGATGCCCAGGGCTTTGGGCTCACTCTGTCAGTGTGACAGAGTCTTTTCCACCCCACCTACCAGCTCCCATTGTGCCCTCTCCTAATCCCATAATTCTCCTTTGGCTGGACTCCCTACAGAGCCGAAACAAACTATGTTGAGTTTGTAGAAACTGGAAAGCTGGAGGTCCCCCTTTGTCTTACTAAACTAAAGAAACTAAAATGTCGTGGTTCTCTAAACACAGGCAATAGTGAACACAGTGACAGCCTGAAGCCTCTAAGGGCTGGTTCCCTCCATCAACACCTCCCACTAGAGACCCTGCCTCTGGCATCCAGACCCTCAGCTCCTTCCAGCTCCTTCCAGCTCCTTCCTCTCCATCTGCCACTCCCCTAGCTATGGGCGTTCTCCAGACCCGGCCTTGACCTCTCTCCATGTGTGGCCTCTGGTGACATGGTGAGGACATGGTCTCTTCATTCCAGCATCCACACACTTTATCCCACCAGCCATGTTGGGAGTCAGCAGCATCCTGTGAGACCAAGAAGAGAGAGCAGTGTAGACTTGTGGCCTGTACTGGGGACGGTCCAAGCTCACCTCTCCTGTGCTGTGGCCTTGATACAGGATGAACTGTGCCTGGTCCCTCTGAGCAATGTAGATATGAACCGTTCCAAGAACTTCACTGCATACTGGTCAGTACTCCAAACACTGTATGTCCATGGTCCTCCTCATCCTCCTTATACCACAGATGAGCTGTTCTCTCCATCCTAGCATTGAGGCATCTGAGATATGGAGAATGATGCTCACAGGCACCAAAGCTGACTAGTAGCCATGCAGACCTGACCCCAGATTCTAAACTGTCTCCTGCATTTGACATGAAGACAAAATAAGGCTGGAGACCAGATTCCTAAAACTGGCTCCACCCACTCTAGTACTGTAACAGTAAAACCCTTCAGAAACCCAACCAGCTTCCAAGATCCCCCTCAACTCATTCTGTTGGCCCTATTATGCTCTCCACAGATTCACCGAGGCACGCTGCGTACTATGAACCGCCTGGAAGGATTCAGGCACTGCGTCTCTAGTGAACAATGTTAACCCTGCAAGTTAGATTCCATTCCTTTCCTCTTTTACAGAGAAGACAACTGAAGTCAAAGGCATGTGTGAGAAGCTGAGCCAGAACTTGACTCCAGCAATGCATGGCTTCAAAGCCAGAGGCTTTCCCTCCTGGGGTCCCGTGCCCCCACAACAGCAGAGTCACCCTTTGGAATCCCAATCCCTGGAGTTAGTATCTCCAGTCTCCACAGCAGTGGGCAGGTGGCCAGTGAGTGAGTTACAGTAGTGGATGAGCAGTGAATAATCGAATGAATGAACTAATCAATATCCTCTATCCAAGAGGATGTTAAAGATCTCCCCAGAAACCCTGTCCCAATGGGCCCAGGACCCAGACCGCTCTGCATCCGTACTGCCCACTCCCTTGGATCTCATGTCTGATCCATCTGATCCGTACTCACCAATCACCGAAGGATCCTTCTGGGTACCTTCCTTGCTGAGGCCCTCTCTTGCTCCCGAAAGGAATAGCAATGCCAGCCCTCAGTCCTAAAGAAAAGCCTTCCATACCTGGCCAGTGAGGCTACTAACCGCCCCAGAGGCAAATGGTTACCCTGCCCAGGCCCATGGGGTTTCTAGAAAAAGACCCACACTGGTAACCAGGCCTTCTTGCTGGGAATTCCTACCCAACGGCAGGCATTCTTGCCACGATGCTGAGTTGGGTCCTCTGGTGTACATCTCGGGTTGTTCCTTTCCTGTTGACCTTTCTGGGCTTTGTTTTGAAGATGCGGGACCATCACTCTTTCAATTACCAGACTACGTTCTCAGAGCTTATAGAAGTGAGATCCAGAGCCCCAGATTCCTCTAGGATTCAAGTGTCAATCTCCCTGCAGCTCAGAAGTCCCTCCGCGGCCCTGCCTCTGGCCACGCTGATCACCAGCTCATCTTGCCTGCCAGGCCTAAAGTTTGCTCCCTGGCTTCCACCTTGAATTTCCTGTCCCTGTTCCTGAGAATTCAACACAACTCTGCCAACTGGCTTCACGTTTTCCAACTGCTCCTGAGTCCCCTGATTCACCGCACACCATTGCCACCTCCCCGGCCTCCCTCCTCCCTTTCCCCAGGAGGGAAATTGAAGACAGTTTAAAATAGAACCGAATCAAAGTGCAGAGGCTGATGCCAAGTGCCGCTCAGCAGGGACTGCAGTAGGCTCCAATCCCTCCTGCTGGAAGGCCTCCCCCGCACACCCCCTATGCCACCCCCCCCCCCCGCAGGCGCCACAGAAGCACCCCCTCACCCACCCCCGCCTCTCCCCGTATGTTCAAATCCTGCCAGATTCTCATCCAGCTGGTGGAAGGGATGTTCAGACTGCAGGCTGCTGGCAGTGCTCGGGGAGCCAGCAGGGAGGGGTGCCAGCCAGATCTGGAGCCTCTCTAACTGGAATAGCCAGCAGGCCACCACCTCCACCAGCCCTTCTGGGAGGCCTGGGCCTGATGAATATGGCCAGCGGAGGGGCTGGAGAAAGGGACCTCAGATGCCAAATAAACAGCAGGACACACAGGCCACAGGAATTTCAACTCAACCACGAATGAGCTGTTCATATGAGGATGTCCCCAAGAATATTCAGAACGTATTTATGCTAAAATAAATGTTGTATTTGTTGCCTATCTTAAATTCAGATTCAATTTGGATGCCCTGTGCCGGGTAGTTTTATGTATGTGTGTGAGGAATCTGGCTAGTCTGGGTGTGGCTTTGGAACACAGCTGTGACTCTTCCCATCACACTGAACCCTCCAATGAGGCAAAAGGAAAAGAGAAAAAAAGGATGGTGTGGCATGTTGTCCTGTCACCAGAAGCCAGTACCATGGGTGGGTGGGGGGGGGGGGCTTCTAACAATGGAAATTTCCGTGCGCACTCAACCACCGGTATCTCTGAAGATGAAGATGCTCCCTGCTAAGTAAGGCACCCTCCTGGGCAAACTCCAAAGTTAATCCAATTCAAGCCAAATCTTTTTGAAGTAACCTGAGCACTCACCTTTTTAACCTTTAAACAAGTGCTCCATGACCTCGAGCTAAGCACGCTCCAAAATGGTTCTACTGCCTTTTCAAATCATGACCTGAAACTAAGCTTGAACCACATAGTGGGCAGGCTCAGGAATGGGCCAGTCCCTCAATAAGCCATTCTTAACCTGGGGGTCGAACGGCCCTTTCACAGGGGTTGGTCACCTAAGACCATCGGAAAGCACAGATATTTACGATTCATAACAGTAGCAAAATTACAGCTATGAAGTAGCAATGAAAATAATTTTATGGTTGGGGGTCACCACAATGTGAGGGACTGTATTAAAGGGTTGCAGCGTTAGGAAGGTTGAGGACCACTGCCCTAGATGGTAATGGAGAACCTCTTGGTGCAAAATCCCCATGCTGCCCTTGTTTGGGGAGACCATGGCTTTGAAAACAACTCCTGTGCTCACCTCGTCTGCTGTGGGTGGGTAATCTTCCTGACCTCTCTTGCACTCCCTGGGCTGCTGGTCCCTTTCATTCTGTAACAGTGGCTCTGGGAAGGATCCTCCACTGTCTCCTCGAACTTCTTTCTTGTGGTAACTGGTCACCCGAGGCTTTTCAAACGGCTCCCGGCTACCACAGTCACCACACAGCCTTCCCCCCAGGCTGTCTCTGGGTATTGTCTTCTCTGGTAGGAGCCATCATTTGTGCAAGCAGAAAAACCCTACTCCAGTGTGACCTCATCTTATCACACTTAAGTCATAGTCTCGGGTTTCTGGCAAATATGAATGCGGGGGAACTTTCTTAAACCCAGTAAAAGAAACCGAGTCTGACTTCACTCGGCACTTCTCTCACAACCTCCTGGAAACTTCTAGACCCACGTGATCATAAAGCAACAACAATAATGATAAAGCCGTGGGGACTGGGCGGGGGGGGGGGGGGGGGGGGGGGATTCACTCGGTAAAGGGTTCGCTATACATGCAAGAGGACCTGAATTCAATCCCCAAAAGCCACATAAAACAAGCTAGGGCTCCCAGGACTGGAGGGGCAGAGACAGGCAGATCCCCGGGGCTCAGCCGCCAGCCAGTCTAGCCCACTTGGTAAGCTAAGCTCTGGCCAGTGAAAGAACTTGTCTCACAAAAACAAAAACAACTGTAGATGGACAGTGCCTTAGGGGATACCCAACAATCTGGCTTCCACATACTTTTACACACACACAAACATACACACACACACACACACACACACACACACACCTGTAGCATGAATCTTAAAAGTTCTTTTTAATAAAATCAAACCCGAGGCCAGTTATTGGGGTCAATGCTGGTAGATCAGAGAGACAGAACAAGCTACAGCTAACCTCACCTGGCCAACTTCTCAGCTGGTCTTGTTTCCTCAGACTGGAAGCCTCTGAGTCCTCATCCAGAATGAATCTCAGCTGAACTGTGTTGCTCCAAAGCCTGAAAGCTTAATCAGCCAAATGCTTAACCAGCCAAATGCTTCTAGTTTCTGGTCCTCATGCCTTATATACCTTTCTGCTTTCTACCATCACTCCCTGGGATTAAAGGCTTGCTTTCTGGGATTAAAGGTGTGAGTCACCATGCCTGTCTGTATCCTTGAACACATGGATTTCTGCCTCTGAAATGCTAGGATTAAAGGCGTGTACTACCACTGCCTATCCTCTATGTTTAATATTGTGGCTTTTCTGTTCTTTGACCCCAGATAAGTTTATTAGGATACACAATATTTTGGGGAACACAATACCACCACACACACCCTACATGACATGCCCACAAATCACAAAAGAATGTTCCAGAATAGCATGTCATATACTCCTTATAAAGGAGTAACAAGACAGAGACTACCTGTGTCCTCTTCCTTCAAATTCTTTATTAGAAAGGATGCCCATTCTGATGGCCTCCAAACACCAGAGTGATGCCTTAATGCTACCATAAGAAAGCTCTGAAAAACAGTATGCATGTGTGTGTGTGCATGAGTGTGTGTGTGTGCATGAGTGTGTGTGTTTGTGCATGAGTGTGTGTGTGTTCATGAGTGTGTGTGTGCATGAGAGTGTGTGTGTGCATGAGTGTGTGTGTGTGTGCATGAGTATGTGTATGTGTGTGTGCACGCATGTGTGCATTAGTGTGTGTGTGTGTGTGTGTGTGTGTGTGTGTGTGTGTGTGTATGCCTGGGAGCAACAGCTCAGTCTGTGAGCCATGCCCATGAGTTCCACCTGAGAGAGGAGAATGCCCCAGGCTCAATGGCCTACACAGTGCAAATGTCCTCATACTCACCCTCAGCCTAGACTTCACATGAGTCAGGGTCTGGGGCTTGGCCAATGGGGTGTAGAAGCTGTGGAGAGCCCACGGTTCCAAAAAGGGGCGATAACTGCATTGGCTTCTGAATAGCGCCCCTAGCTTTCCCTTAGAGGGATGGGGACGTGGCCAGTGGTTGTTCCCAGGGGAGTTTTTTGCACCCTCTTAACTACTAGAGCCCTGTCGCTGCAGTGGCCGTGTCTGGAACTCAGGGCTGAGACCTTTAGGAGATTCTGCCAAACTCTGTCATGTTACCAAACAGGCTGGAGTCCTTCACTTAGTATATGGGGCGTCTCTGACTGAAGAAGACTTCAGCTACCTAATAACCACTAATTAAGTAATGGAGCTGCTTGTCTGGGTAGCCATAATAAATAGTACCAGAGTAGACAGTAGTGTGTAACTTAATGCAACACACACACACACACACACACACACACACACACACCCTGAGACACTCTTCCATTGGCTGGGTCTGCAGCAGAACCCATGATAGACTGTGCTTCCTTCTAACCCAATCAAAGGCTCAAGCATCCTTCCTCCCTGTCCTCAGCCTGCCACAGCCACCCACCCTTCCATACAGGTAACATTCTTCAGAGAAGTGGGAATTCAAAGGCCGAATCTTCCATTATGTGGCTGCTGGCTGCCAATGGCCTGGCTCACATGAAGAGGTTCAAAAGGATGGGTCTTTGATGCATTTAAGATGCTCTCATCCTTCCAGGTTCCACTGAGCCTTCCAGTGCCTTGCAGAGACTCTGGCCTCTAGAGCCTACTGGGCATCAATGTGTGTATCTTTTGTAAAGTGACCGTGACAGGCCCTGACATAATTAATGGAATATTCTAATAGAAAAAGGAGTACCTCACTTCTGAGTAATCAGTTCACACACATCCACCGGGACCCCATCTTCAGTCGGCACACTTTGTTCAGACACACACAGTCTTCCTCTGACTGGGAAGTGACAACTCAGTGTCCCCAGAAGGAGTCCCAAGCATTGAGAGCCCATGCACAGGGGAGAAGCGACTTCATTGAACTGCAGGACAGGCTGTGAGAGATTCTTGGGTATCTACAGCTCCCTATCTGTCCCCAGGCAGGAAGAACAGTGTGACCGAGGAACCTGGCACTTCTTGGGGACACAGAAAGGAGCCCCAAAGCAAGGCTTGTCCTGGGCCATATATAAACAGGAAAGATTGCAGGCAGGGGCATCTCTCCTTCCCATAGGGCCTTCCTAGTGGGGATGACAGGCAGGAGCGAATGGAATCGGAAACTTGAATTTCAAAGGTCTGAGACAGAGAATTTATTGTTGTAATCAAATAAAGCTTACAGTCAACTTCCCCTGACACATATATAATGATAGGCAGAATCATTACGGTGCTGCTGGCACTTAGGCCTAACTGGTAATCAATTCCCCTAAATGACTGCAATTAGAATGTGTCTTGTACGCGCATGTGCGAGGGTCTGTGGAAGGGAACAGGTTCGACAGCTTGGCTGTGCCTGGCTGTACCCCAGGAGGCACAGACCTTTCTACTTCCTGGGTGGAAGGTTCTCCATCATTCAAACTAGGGCTCGGCTGAAGAGAGAGATGGCTTAGTGAGTAAAAGTGCTCGACACACAAGTGTGAGGAACAGAGTTCGAGTCCCCGGAACCCATGTGAAAATGTAGATCCATAGTGTTAGTATCTGTGATCGCAGCACTCATGAAGGCAGAGAGGAGGTGGAGACAGTCCGGGAAGACAGGCCGGCTGGTCAGGGACAAGCAGCATGAAAACAACAAAGAGACTTTGTCCCATGGAAGGCTAGGTCTTCTGACCTTTGACCTCAACATGTGTGGTCTCACACACACACACACACACACACACACACACACACACGCACGCACGCACGCACACCATGAATCCGAGAACTAATAACTCCCTTTGCTGCTCCTCTGAGGTGTCCTAGAACACTAAGCCAGACAATATAATTCAATTTATTGCTATCTGCTCCTGAACCAAAGCCTCCGTGGTCCTCACTAAGTACACTTAATCAGATTGCTTTCCTAGCACTTAGGAAGGGGCGGCTGGAGTCACCACCGAGCCCCTAGCCTCCCTAACGCCATTCATTTACAAGAATAAGTGTAGAAGAATTTCCGGACTGTGTACCACAGAAAATGGACAGGAGAAATTATCTCAGATTTGGCCTTAAAAAAAAAAAAACTTATTATCATTATAAATCTCTTATATCCAGAGGGGAAAATTCTAATCCCAGGGCAAAAATTCAAAGCAAATTTCTTCTTAGACCCTCCTCCCCACCCTTCAGATGTCCCCTAGCCTCTGGTATCTCCTTTCTTCTGCCTCTTGGGAGTCCAAAGCTTTTTTTTGCGGTGCGGTCTATCTCAAGCCCGCTCCAGCTTCTGGTGGCCTTTGCCTCCCCCCACAGCCCGTGATCAGCACTTCCTTTTTCGTTCTTCCTTCTCTCAGGGTGTCGGTCTCCTGGAGCAGATCCCGAGCCGAGAGTCTCCCCTTTGCTGCAGTGATGATCAAGGCAGAAAAGGAGCCAGAGTACCGGAAGACTGATGGATCAAGAGAACGGACAGCCGGCAGCAGACGAGGGGATGTACTTACAGAAGACGCCACTGATAAAGGACCACTATATAAAATACACAACGGATTGTTCAAACTCAGCAGTCAGAACACAGCCCAGGCCGTGTGTGATGGGGGACACTTTAAATCTCAGCCCTCAGGGAGGCAGAAGCGGGTGGATCTCTCTGAGCTCTAGGCCAGCCTGGTCTACACAGTGGAGGGAGACCCTGTCAAAAAAAAAAAAAAAAAAAAAAAAAAAAACTCCAAAACCCACAATCCAGCTAAAACTGGAGCCGCGACTCGACAGACACCTCGGCAGAGGGGACAATGCCGAATGACAGATAAGCATAAGGAAATGTCTTCGCACCACGCATCAGAGGGCTGCACGTCGGGACGGCAGTGAGCTACTCCATTCAGACAGAATGCAGTGTCCCGGCAGTGACGCCACCAAACACTGACGAGGGTGTGGGCCAACGGGCCCTCCCTACTTCATTCATATAGACACTTTGGAAGACCGTCCGCAGTTATCCAACTAAACACATCCTACCCGACTCGCCAGTGGTTGCCGTCTTTGGCACTTTCCAAAAGGGACTGAAAACTTATCACCACCCCCAAGTCCCATCCAGGGTTGTTTATAGTAGCTTTATTCATAAATGGCCAAACTTGGAAGTAACCTTGATGGTATTCTTTTTGTAAGACAGAAGCTCATACGTAGCCCTGGCTGCCCTTGAAGTCACGGGGAATGCAATCCTTGTCTTTGGGTATTGATGCCAGGGCAGTCTGTAGTCATCGGTTGTAACCCATGCATTGCCCTGATGAGGGACAGTGGTAATGTGGCTACGTACCGGTGCCTCTCTGTCTGTCTACCTGCGCCTCTTCTTCCTTCTCCTCCCACAAACCTACGAGCATAAACTTCCTACTGGCCCCGCAAAGAGGTGGACACGGTACCAACCCCTCCATCTAAGCTAAGAAGTATCTAGCTTCCCCCTGCCCCACCCCCTGCCATCCCTGGGACTGCACCCCAAGTCCAGCCGGGAAAGTGGTTCTTTCAGCAGAGGGAATTTAACATGGGGAGTTGGTCGCAGAGCAGCGGAAGGTTGCTAGAGAAAGGTGAGACGCTGTGTAGCACTGAAGTAAAAAAGATACCAAAAGCCAGGCAGCGGTGACTGCCCGCCCTTATACAAGGGAGTAGCGGGAGGGCGGGCTTTATTCAAAGGTGCTTTGGAGATGCTTGGAGAAGGGACTTCTCATTCTAAAGCCCCAGGTCTCTCCAAGCTGGGGAGCGGCCAGGTGCTGCTGGCTGGCTAGCTTTGAGAGGAGCCGGAAGCAGGAACGAACCGCTGCTTGCCACCAGGACAACCCAAAAGGGCGCCCTTGGAGCTGTGACAGTGACGGGAAAGAGTAAGCAAGCAGGACGTTCCCCTCTCCCATTCTTCTCCTTCCCCTGGCTTCGGAGGCTCCCTATTGGCGCACTAAAGTCGACTGGCAGAGGAGAGAGGCAATTGTCCCGAGTCCCAGGCCAGGAGCGCAGAGGCGAGAACAGGGAGAATAGGTGTGGGGCTGAGAGAGAGAGGCAAATGACTGGAGGGCTCAGTGTGGGGACAATAGCTCCCAGTTCCAACATTTGGCATCGCCTACTAGATACCCAAGTGCCTTTCTGCTGTAAGCTTGAAAAATTCATATCGTGGTACAAAGGCCTTTAACAGGAACCACGTATTTCGCATCCAATCTAGACACCAAAAACCGTTCCAAGGCTTGCTCCGGGAGTGCTCTGTAAGCACCCTGCTCACACAGGAGTGGGGCACGCGGCTGTGAAAGGTCAGACTGGACCGGAAGTCACCTATGTGGAGACCAGGCTGTCTCTGCCAGGCTACTGGCTCTTCCTGGAGATGCCTTCATCATCAATCCCTCAGTTAGTGCCAGCTGGCTCTGCGAATGCTTTGGCTCCCCTGGGATCCCACCACATGTATTCCTATCACCGTTGCGTGTGTGTGTGTGTGTGTGTGTGTGTGTGTGTGTGTGTGTGTGTGTGTGTGTGTGTGTGTGTGTGTGTGTGTGTGTGTGTGTGTGTGTGTGTGTGTGTGTGTGTGTGTGTGTGTGTGTGTGTGTGTGTGTGTGTGTGTATTTTCTGGAGCCCAAAGCCTTTATCCCCTGGACCCAGAGGCAGAAACTGGGCCAGCACTCCCCCTAGTGGTGGCTGAAATTCATAACATTTGTTCCACACTCACCTCTGGGCCAGGCGCTGCACGAAGCCCCTGTTTGGATGCCCCCAAAGACAAGAAATTCTCAGTCTCACATAGTCCCCTCAACCAGCGATAGACAGTGTCAATGACTAAAAACATCTCTTTTAGTTAACTCCAAACATGCCTTTGACTCTTAACCTCTCATATGTAGCGGGCCCAGGAGAATGGAAATAGAAAAACGGGAATGGAACAGAGTGCATTTAATCCCTCGTCCACAAATGTCTATGTTATCCTCTGCCCATAACCACCTGCACCAGCCACCATCCCCATCAACCATTCTCCCCTTTACACCTACCTGTTTTAAGGAGCCATTCATTTGTGTTTAAACTGTGGTGGGGCACACCCAAAACAGAACCCCCACCTCCACCAGGCTCCCCTCATTTTCCAGCACAATCATCTCCCAATGTACAGGGTTGTTTAACCTGAACTGTCTCTGGTGACCCCACGGCAGCCTCTCTCAATCCCAGAATCCCTCCAGTTCATCCCAAACCTCTGAAGGCTTCACAGTGTTTGCTAGTGTCCCGCTTTCCTCTTGTTGGTGTGACTTGAGAGAACCCATCTCAAGTCCGCAAAGTTCCTCACAGCCTTCCAGCAACTGAACCCCTGGAGGATTCTGCTGGGGTTCTGAGCTGTGGCCCCGGTCCCCAGGATCAAGTATCCACAGGAAGCAAGAACGTATTTAGAATGGTGAGGGGCTTTCTTCCCAACCCCTCTCCTGTCTTGGGACTCCATCCCCTCTTAAGATGGCTCCCATCTCTTCTGGAGGCAGGCTCTTCTGTGGACAGAAAGCAGATAAGGACATCCGCTGCACTCTATCTCCGGGCCTCCAGAGCAGTGGTCTGCTCAGGTCCACTGTTCTTCTTGCTAAATTCCCAATGTTTCCAGTGTGTTCTTCAACCCCATTGAACCTTCGCAACTCATTCATCTTCTGTCAGGGCTCAAGTAAGTTCAGCTCCTCACTGATGATGGCCTCTGAGTAGACATACACCTTCCTACATCAGGAAATGTCCCTGCACACAGGGGTTGCTCAGATCCCCTGTGAAATTTCCCCCCTGCTTCCCTCCTCCTTTGCATCAGGCAGTGAAGCCCTCCCTGCCCCCATTAGGACTCTACTTAGTCCTGTGACTCTGTGCAGAGCCTAGATTACAGTTCAGAATTTAAAGACCTACCAAAAGACCCAGTAATGCAAATAATTATAGTTTCAATTCAATACGGAAATTCCCCCTTGTTATCCAGATACATCCTAAGACTTTCGTTGACTGCCTGAAACCCTGAGTATAACCAAGCCCTATAAATTTGGTGGGTTTCCCTTTATACATACATATATGCATACATACATACATACATACATATACATACATACACATATATACACACAAACACATATTTTTTTGGTTTTTCAAGACAGGGTTTCTCTGTGTAGCCCTGGCCATCCTGGAACTCACTTTGTAGCCCAGGCTGGATTTGAACTCACAGAGATCCGCCTGCCTCTGCCTCCCAAGTGCTGGGATTAAAGGCCTGCACCACCACTGCCCGGCAGGTTTCTCTTTATATTATATGGCTATGATAAAGTTTAATTTCTAAATTAGACCCAATAAGAGAGCTACAATAACAATAGAACACTTATACTACTGTGACAAAGTTATATAAAGCTTATTAATTATCTCTTTCTGGAATTTTCTATGTAATATTTTCACATTATGGTTATCCAAAACCAAAGGCACAGAAGACAAACTCTTACGTAAGGGAAGGTTATTAGAAGTTTTAAAAACCCAAGGCAGAATCCTTCATGGTCTTCATGGGATCTGATTTTGGCAACATGTCCAGACGATAAGTTAGCAATATTCCATCCAAGGGCCACACACACACACACACACACACACACACACACACACACACACACACACACACACACACTGAGTCTTAGCACTTCACTCGGGTGCTGAGAAGGTGATTTAGTTTGGGATTTTTTTTTTTTTTTAATAGCAAGTGCATTTTTTTTTTTAAGAAAACAGAAAAGGTGTTCTATATAGTTGACTTGTTCCTCTGATTAAAAATAAGAACAGGGCGTTTTTCATTCTCCAGGGCGCCCACTTAGGGAATCCACCATAAAGTGATTAGTGAGACAATTACAACCATGACCGAACGCAACAGCGTCGGTGCTTCCGCTTAAGTGCAGCGAGCGTTTTCCCCTTGCTTTGCTGTTTATTGATTCTGTGTGCTCTCCCTCTACCTTAATGATTCATAGTTTAAACTTGTCTACATGATTTATATGCGGGCTTGGAGACACCTATTATTCAGCTCCGCTCTCGAGCGAGCACCCGGGGGACTGGGTCTCTCGTCTCTTTCCCCCATCTTTCTCGTCATGGGGTGCGGGGGGAGTGGAAGCTTGCAGGCATCTTCTGCACAGAGAAGGAAATCGGTCAGGAGAGAAGGGAAGAAGTCATCTCCAGAGACCAGGAGCTGAGAGAGCTGATTAAGTTGCCGAGGGTCAAAGCTCAAACTAAGCACAGACTTGCCACCTCGCTTCCCTTTCTGCAGGACCGGCTTGTCTTAGCAGATCAATTCGCCTGGCTCGGCTTCCATCTTGATTCCTGAACACAGGGAGAGCCGCGGCTAACCGGCCCGCACTGTCCCGAGGAGGACGATATTAATAACAATGACTGTGAATCACTTTTTTTTTTCTTTCTGTGCCGTTATTATCAGCGCTGTGTGGGTGCTTATTATTATTAATAATAATTTGCTGCAGACTCTACCACTTTTGTGTAACAATGAGTACCTGGATTCTAATTATCTGTCTTATTTTAATATTTATGGAATTAATCAAACTTTTTAATGGAAAACCCCACAATGAAATTACCGGGAGCATGCTTCAATGAAGACAGATGCGACACGCTGTGGGAAGCGACAGCTCAACTTTATTAGCATTACTCCGATCCAGCTCGGTGACGCAGGCTGGCCCCTGAGCCAAGCTGACCAGCAGCTGCACCGCCGGGAGCCCTCAGCCAAGACCCACCCCTCCACCCCTCTCCCACGCTGGACCCATAGGGGGAGGACCCCATCTGTGGCCAGGAAGAGGAACTCCCACAGCCCACAGTCACCTAGGCCCAAAAGACAAGATGGCTTGTAACCAAAGCTAACAACCTATTCAACACAGATAGCCATACTAGCCAAGTGAGTGGTGTGGCAAGTGATCTCCTGGGGCTGGAAGGACTGGAAAGCTGGACTCAAGCACAGCCGGAAGATCAAGGAAGATGCTCCTTCCATGAGGAAGAAATCTGAGGCTCGATGGGGTCACTTGGGTACCAGCAAGAAAAGAAACATCACCGATAGTATTTTTTCAAGCCTGGAGGATGGGAAACCTGGCCTGACGTCGGCCAGGTCATGGTTACCTAAGACCTTGCTAAAATTCTGCGGCTTTTCAGGGCCAGATTGCAAGGGAAGGTGACAGTATTGTTACTTAAACACACACGAGTTCTCCGTGACCATGTTGTCACATGGTCAGGCCGGCCTGTGCAGCGTTTTCTTTCTGTTCCTGACCCTGGCTGTCACCAATGCAGAAGTAAGTATAGCTGACTAACTGAGCAATTGCCCAGCATGTGGAAGGCCCTGGATTCAAGCCACAAGAGGAGAGGGGAGAAAAGAAAAGAGAGGAGGGTGGGGGGGGGGGGGTGCAGGGAGGGGACGACTGAATTTTTGGTTTTCCAAACCATAAATTGCTTTCTTCAGTTCATAAACGATAAAAGAAAGCTAGTGATGTTAATCGGCTTGCTCAAGTTCGCAGAAAAGCTTACTCGGAAGATGCTGCGTTTTTAACACAGGCTGTTGAGCACCGGGGTCCCTGCTCTGAGACCTTGTACTCTCTGAACCCCCACCGCCACGCGCCCCCATTCTCTGAACCCCGATTGCTGCAACTCCTCCATGCGGAAAGAGGTGGGCTGGGACCCACTGGTTCCAGGGTGTTGCATTCCTAGAACCACAGATGCCTTTATCCAACCTGTGACTTCTACCTTGCTCTGCACACCTCATCCTAAACACCCTCTGCGGTCTGCAGCCAGGGCTAGCACGGTGGGATAGGCTGGGAAAATTTCTAGGGCTCAGGCTGGCCATTGCCAGGGATCCAAGTATCTGCTGCTTTTCTTTAAGAGGAGAGATGAGGTCATCCAGATAAAGTGGAGATTCCAACACGTAACCATGGCTCCTCTATCATGGCTTCTTTCTAGAATCATCTGGAAAGCTTCGGAAAGTGCCCAACTTGAGAGTCCCACCACCCAGAGGTTGGTTCCTTGTCTGAGGCATAACTCTAAGGACTGGTGATGTATGTGTGTTTAAGGGTCTCGGTCACTTTAAGCAAAACTTCTGTGCAGAGATGCGGTTTGGAAAGAAAGACAGCTGGGTGAAATTTACCCCAAGAAGTGAACACTCTTCCTACAGCTGACATCCTCTTGCCCGGCACGTGAACTCTGAGGTCACATTCCCAGAGAGCTCGCCCACACTCTGGGTATGCACTCTGCTTTGTTAAGTGTCTCTTTAATTAGCCCGCACTCAAACCTATGTTTAATTTCTTTTTAATAAACTCTAACTCTGCTCTATCCCAGCTTTTGCCCTGAAAATCTTTTCTGTACTAAAGTCAAGCATGCCAGCTTTACCTGTGTAGGGGGGGGCTCTTCAAAAAGAACTCCCAAAACTTCTGCAGGTAACAGTACGGAGCTGTCTCTGGCCCCTGCCTGAGAGTTGCTGTTTTCCTTCAGCGCCAGAGAAGGCAATTCAGAATGTGAAACAGGCACACACCGTGGGCCTCAAATTGTTTGCTTGGCTGGTTCGATAAAAAAAAAATAAATAAAATAGGACCAGTGAGATAGCTCAGCAGGTAAAAGCCCCCGCCACTGAGACTGACGGCCTAAGTTCAATCTCCAGGATCTACACAATGGAAAGAGAGAACCAACTCCTCCACATGCCTACTGTGGCGTGAGTACCCCTGATGCCTCCACATGAAGACATAAACGTAATACTTTAAGTAAATAAAATAGACAATCCTGTTTCCTGAAGCCTGAGAATGAAGCCTAGATTTGCATGAGATACAATGAGAAGCATCTTTAATTTAGCGAGGGGGTCCTGATTCAAAGTTCCTCGGATGACCGTTATCAGTTTGCCACTTGATAAACTCGTGAAGTTGATGGTATTGTTATCCTCACCTTGCGATGAAGGGACCCACCAAGGTTCAGTGACTCAGGAATCGAACCCTGAGCCATCTGACTCAAGACGCCCCATGCATCTCACAGGAGGGCATGCCTGTTCAAATGCCAGCCAAGATGCATCCCCAGAGGACAGGATGAAAGGAGCCAGGCCCTCACTGGGGAAGGCTGGGAACTTCGGCCATCGCCAACCAATGCATTTTCAAACTCCTCTCCTCTCGACAGTTTCTCTCTATCTCCCTTACCATCAGAGAAGTAATTTATCAAGGGCCTTGGAGACTTCTAGAAGATCACCTAAAGAGGACAGGCCCAAATTAGAAATGTTTATCTTGTTTCAGACGACTTCCTGGTTCAGCTTTCCCAGAGAGCACTTTTTTTTTTTTTTTTTTTGAGGACAAAGTTGAGCAAAACTAACCTGTATTGACATTCCAGGCAGGGAGGGGCCTGAGCTCCACAGACGAACAATGGGGCTCTGCGATCATCTTTGAAAAAAATACTGTGTGAGTGTATGGTGTGTGTGTGTGTGTGTGTGTGTGTGTGTGTGTGTGTGTGTGTGTGTGCAGCGTGTATGTGTGTGAGTATGCACATGTGCCATGGTCAACACGGGGAGGTCAGAGGACAGTCTTGGATGTCAGTCCTTGCCTTCTATCTTATTTTGAGGTACGGTCTCTTGTTCACCACTGTGTACACCAGGCTAACTGTCCTGGGTGCTATGGGGCGTTCTGTGGTCTCTGTCTCATAGCTTGCTGTAATCACACTGAGTTTACACATACATAGTACTACTGTTCCAGCTTTTTTTTTTTTTTTTTTTTTTTTTTAGTTAGGGTCTCACTATGGTCTCACTATGCAGCCCCGGCTGGCCTCAAATTCACAGAGATGTGCCTGCCTCTGCCTCTCAAGTGCTAGGACTAAAGGCGTGCGCCACCATGCCTGACTTCACATCCAGCTTTTGTTTGTGGGTTCTGGATATCCGAACCCTGGTCTTCATAATTGCATGGCAAGCTCTGTACCTGCTGAGCCATTGGAAAAGGGCAGAAAGCTGAACCCCTGGCAGAGCGTAAAGCCTGATTCTGTCTGTAACCCTGGCAGAGTGTAAAGCCTGATTCTGTTTAAACCTCTGGCAGAGTATGAAGTCTGATTGGGGTTGGATCTTTTGCAGGAATCGTGGGAATTTGGGAGAATCTGACTTTGCCAAGGCTGGAAGCCCGAGTCAGCTCCAGATTAAATATTACTAACAAGGACATGTTTATTCTCCTCTATGATGCTGATTGAAGGTGCTGTAAAATCGAGTGCTCTGTGGCTTACCTTCACCGTGCCTCTAAATTATGCTGGCACCTCGCTTCCCTTTTTCTCCGCTAGAATCCAGTTTTAATTAATTTTCAGTAACAAGTCAATCGCCCTGTTTGTTTTCCTCTTCAAAGCGTGTTCATCAGCAGAGCCACATTAGTCATAAGTGACACTTGCAAACTGAAATCAATGTCCACACCGCCAAAGACACCAGAGAGACCAAAGGCCAATTCGGTCACCCAGACCAAGCCTCAAGCCGTTGGCTCGCCAGTCACAGGAGAGCCTGTGGCTCTGTGCTCTCACGCCCCCCGCCCCCACCTCTGTTATCCGGAGGGACTGTCACGAGGGCAGCAACTGTACTAGTCAGGGCTCTCTAGAGGAACAGGACAAAGAACATGTGCATAATAACCAAAAAAGATTATTAGATTAGCCTTCAGGGTTGCAGGCTGGAGAGTGAACAATGGCCACCTGCATGCTGGAGCCAGAGCACGCAGTAGCTGCTCACCCCGGGAAGCTGAGAGCCTCAGAACGGACGTCACCAAGGACGCAGGCTCAGAGTGATGCCTAGGAGAAGCACTGATGTGACTGTCCTCGGGCCATGACAGAAGCAATAGACGCACTCAAGAAGAGTAGAAATGGCTGTTCCACATGCCAGTCAACTCTGGGTCCACCCTCACGGACACACCCAGAATTATGCTTTTACCGTTCTCCCCAGTATCTCTCAATACAACGATGTTGGCACTCCACCGCATCCACGTAGCGCCATCCAGTCCTTTCGGCCTTTGATGGAGTGATGAGGGAGGGGGGAATAAAAGAGGCAAGGAGAGAAAGGAGGGGGCCGGCCAAGAAGAGGAGTGGGCAGGGGGATGCAGAGGGAGGGCGGAACAGGAAAGACTCAGCTCGTGCAGTTGGCAGCCTTGAGAGGCCCACCGCGTGCGACGTCACATGTGACGTCACCAGTGACCACACCCATCACAGGGCAGGAAGCATCGAAAAGGAAAAGGGGGAAGCTGGGAAGATGGCTCAGTGGGTGTGAACACCTGCTGCATAGGCATGAGGACCCGAGTTTGGACCCCCCAGACCCTATGTCAAAAGCTGGGTGTGGCTATGCGCACTGGTAACCCCAATACTATGGAAGGCGGAGGCAGACCTGGTGGACAGTTCTGGGTGGACAGTCTACACACGTGTTCAGTGACAGATCCTGTGTTAAGGAAATAAGATGGAGAGTAAGAGTGCAGAACATCCATTGTTCTTCCTCTGGACTCCATGTGTCCGCACAAGTACATACATACACACATGCATGTACTCACACGTGCACCATATATTCATACACCACACACACACACACACACACACACACACACACACACACAGGAGGGAAACATGAAAACAAAGAAAGACTACAGTGATGAGAACAAGCAAATGCAGAGTTGGCTGTACTGAGAGGATTGGCCTGTCCTGGGAAAGACTCCAAGGCAGGCATGGCTGTGCAGAGGGAAGGCCCAGCTGGAGGCTGTTGGCGTAGGGAAACTGCAAGCCGGCTGGTAAAAGTGGGACATCCACGGTGAGGCGTTAGGGGAGCACATTGGGCTTTCTTGAATCCATACTCAATTGTAAGCAGGAAGCTGCTGTGGGTTACCCACAAGTCCTCGATGCTTGGGGCCCGCCGTTGGAGGAGTCGGTGTACTGGTCTACCTCACAGCAGGCTGGCTCCTGGAGCTGGAGCTAATGACAATGGGCTGGTTTCCTGGGCATGTGGTGCAGGAGTCCATCTGTGTCCCTTTCCACAAAGGGTCTGCCTGTTGTCTGTATAGTCAGTCTCTTTAGAAGTACCAGTTAGTTTGGTCTCTGTCTGTCTGTCTGTCTGTTTGTTTTTCTCCTGCTCAAGGCTTACCTTTGTCTCACCGGTCATCATTTTTCTCCTGGATTTTGAATCCTAAGATTTGGATCCATCCAGTCAAAGTCACCATTACCTCCTGTCTAAATTGCAGAGACTTCTTCTTCTTCTTCTTCTTCTTCTTCTTCTTCTTCTTCTTCTTCTTCTTCTTCTTCTTCTTCTTCTTCTTCTTCTGCTTCTTCTTCTTCTTCTTCTCCTTCTCCTTCGTCTGTGTGAGCTTTCTGAGTCAACCATTGGCAACAGCAGAGTAGCAATGGCTTCACCTTGCAGTCTCCATGGAGATGGGGAGATTGTCTTCCCCACCTCAACAGGGTAAATAGCCTTGTTGTAATAGCATGGAGGAAGTGTAACAGTGATCCATATTCCCTGCAAAGTGCCTTCATTCAGAGGCCCGGCGGGGGACAGATGCTGTGGAATAATCTTTTTGACAATGGGAATATGTGTCACTGTGATTGGTTTAATAAGAGGCTAACTGGTCAATAGCTAGGCAGGATTTTTGGCGCAGAGAGGACTCTGGGAAGAAGAAGGGCAGAGAAGCCAGACAGACATGGAATGAGTTGGGCACACAAAATGGGATAGAGGTAAAAGCCATGTGGTAATGTAGATGAATAAAAAATATTGGCTAATTTAAGTTATAAGAACGAGTCAGGAACAAGCCTAAGCTATTGGCCAAGTAAGAAGTCTCCACATTGTTTATTTGGGAGCTGGCTGGCAGGACAAAGAAAAATCCACCTACAGGCAGAGTTGTAATTCAGGGTCCTTTATGAACCCTTCATCAGAGATGGCTGAGACACTCCACAGTGGGATCTAGTTTTCTGCTCTTCCAGGCTTTTCCATCCCTCCCTCTGGTCCTGCATCCTGGGGCCCCTGGGGTATGGAGAGGAGCTGTGCATCTGACCTTGGGTACCATCCTCCAGGCTGACTCCTCAGCCCTCCTTGCCGATTCTCTTCTATTGGGAAAGTGGAGCAGACCCCTGCGGGCTGGCTCTCCTTTTCTCTTTTTTGGTCTCTTATGCACAGTTTCAAAGTGAGGAAATAAATGCAAAATTGGTGCTTACAACTCAGCCATGGTGGTAATCAACCCCTGGCCACTGGACAATGCTAACATCACATCAAGTTCAGAGACTCAGCTTCCTTCTGAAAGCCCGCTCCTGGGGGTCGGGGGGGCTCACTTCCAAGGACTGCCTTAACATAGAACCACAAACTGTGTGTCTGTTGTCTCTGCCACAGTTCTGGCGCTAAAGTGTAAAATCGAGGTGTGCCCTTAGAAGCCTGTAGAAGGGTACTTCCTTGCCTCTGACAGCTTGTGATTTGCCCCTTACCTTTGCTGGCTTGTGCAAGCCTAAGTCCACTCCTCACATGGCCTTCTGCTCCTGGTACCTCTCACCCAGTCCTCTCCTGCCTGGGTCCGAGTTTTGTCTTCTGTAGAAACTCTAGTCATAGTGGATTAACGCTCACCTTAATGATCTCCTCTGAACTTGGTTAGCTCTGCAATGACCGCACTTGGGGACAAGGTCACACGCTAAGGTGAAAGGAACTGAGACCCCAGCCTACCTTTCCAGGAGCACTTTCAAGTCCTCACCATGGGTCTACGAGCCCACCCACTAACCCAGTCCATATCTTCCTTCCTCCAGTTAGGACCTCCTCCACTCACACTGCACACTCTGGACACACAAATTCAGTTTCTCAGACTAGATAATCAACACACAACTCTTGCATATCCACAGAGCCAGATGACAAGCCTTGTTGGAAGAGTGAGGCACAGTCCACGCTGTTCCTCCACCTGAGATCGTCCCAGCATCCAAGTCCCACAAGGAAGCGAAGAGAGAGCTGTGTACGTTCATCCCAGGTCTTAAGTATCCCGAGCGGCCATGCCCCAGGGGCATGTACTTCAAGGTCATAGGCAGGAGTAACAGTTACTTGCTACCTCACTAGGGGTGGTGCTTCAAGGTCATAGCTAGAGAAGCTACCCACTACACCTTGTCTAACTGAAGAAAGATCTCCCAAAGGAAAGATGTGAGGCATGAGTTCCAGATGTTTCTCTGAGGGTTTCTTCGGGGAAAGCTACATCTGTTCTCTGTCTTTGGAATAAGCATTGTTCCCACCAGTGAGGATAACATTATCATGCCAGTCTGTCCTGTGCACGCTGATAGATCTGTCACCTGTCCCATCCGCAGTGCTCCAAGTCTCGCTCTTCCTTCTCGGTAGACTTGGTGCCTCTCTGAAAGAGGTTTGCTGGAGTCACTAAAGGGAAGCAGACTGGTGGTGTTCAAATGTACATAATTTACATTAAAATAATTCAGTAAGGATGCAATGGGGGGAGGGAGAACTCTACTCTCTAAGAGAGGCTGTCTAGCATTTGCAAGACTGTATCAAGGGTCACCTCAAGGAACAGAGATTCCACATCCAAGCTAGTCTGGACCATAGGCTTCATTCATGAACACTAGATGTGAGAATTTATTTTCCCACGTGAAATCAACGGTGCTGGAGAGATGGAGTTGCCTAGAAACAGATTGTATCACTTACTCAAATGGGTTATAAGAATGGGAGTTGCTTCACTATCATCTTTGGAAGAGATTAGATTTCTACCTAGTACTGGGAATATGTCTCCCCAGATATCCAACAGAGTCTGTTGCTTGGTTCATTCAGAACGGTCCTGAATCCTACAGGCAGGTCTGTGTCCTTCAGACACAGGTCTCAGTAGTTCTTTCTGGAAGGTCAGTGAACAAGAACCTAGTCAAACCCATAGGCACAAGGAGGGCATTTGTATTTGGCATGCTAATCACTGCAGACTGGTCAGCAATCAGAGACTCGCTTTCACCACCTGGAAGGGGAGTGGAAGGAAAAAAAAGAATTCCACCCCCTCCCCTGACCCCTCCCAAACCGTCAAAGGCTGGAGGTATTTCCCAAGGAGAGCCGACAAATCAGTTCGGGTCTGTTCTCCACAGCACGATGTGGTTAGGCAAGCAACAGGAAAACACTCCCAAACTCACACTCACAAGTTCCTGTCTCTGAAGAACACTTGTTTTTGCCAAAGCGCTGAGCTTTTGATCTCCTGGCTGGTCTAAAGGCTGGCTAAAGCAATAACTGCATGCCACTCAGCACTCCCTGCCTTAACTCTGAGCTGGTCCCCTGCAGTGCTATCCCAGCCTTGGAAATTCAAGAGCTGGATATGACAGCTCCTCTATCCTTACTCCCAACCACACCCGAGAGGCATTGTGTACACAGAGCCTGGAACTGAGCTTGGTCTGATGTAGGCGGACTTTTCTCTCCCGCCAGCTGGTGTTGTAGAATATTGTTTTAAGATCTGTTACATTTGTTTATGCTGTAGAACATTTGTTTAATGATGCAAAGATGTGTTGCATTCTTCTATGTTGCATTTGTTTAACTCTGTGAAGCTGTGTTACTGTGCCTGTCTAAAACACCTGATGGTCTAATAAAGAGCTGAATGGCCAATAGTGAGGCAGGAAAAAGGATAGGCAGGGCTGGCAGGCAGAAAGAAGAAATAGAAAGAGAAGAAAGAGAAAGAAAGAGGAACGAGAAAACAAAGAGGAGGACATCAGGGGTCAGTCACCCAGCTACACAGTAAGCCATGGAGTAAGAAATAATGAAAGGTATACAGAAACAGAGAAAGGTAAAAACCCAAAGGCAAAAGGTAGATGGGCTCATTTAAGTTAAAGAAAGCTGGCAAGAAACAAGCCAAGCTAAGGCCGGGCATTTATAAGAAAAAATAAGACTCCATGTGATTTATTTGGGAGCTGGGTGGCAGCACCCCGAAAAAAGCAAAAACAACCAATAACAAGCCAGTTCCCAAATAACCACACAGAAACTTATTAATTACAAATGCTCGGCCAATAGCTCAGGCTTATTATTAGCTAACTCTTACATTTTAAATTAACCCATATTTCTTATCTACCCTCTGTCACATGGCTGTAACTTCTTTTAACATGGCACATTCATCTTGCTTCTCTCTGATTCTCCTCTTGGCCCCTCAGACTCTGCCCTTCTTCTTCCCAGCATTCTCTCTGCCCAGAAAACCCTGCTTAGCTATCAGCCAATCAGCTTTTTATTATCAATGAGAGCAACACATTTTCACAGTGTACAGAATGATTATTCCGCAGCAGTCTGACTCTCCCAAGCCAAAAGTGAAGACTCCATTAATGCCTCAGATGAAACTAGCTTAAATAAGAGAGGCCTTGGTCATGCCTAGCTTGGTCCAGTAAAGGTAGATGGAGAGAAAGGCAATGGTGTCACCATGATGTGCTGAGAAGAGCTCATTCCACTTTGTCCATATTATGATAAATCTTGGTTGTCAACTTGACAGGATCTGGAATCTACTAAGGGAGCATGCTGTGGGCTATTGGTACACTGTGTGAAAATGTACTGCTGTGATTGGTGTAGTGAAAAGCTCAATGGCCAAAAGCTAGAAAGAGGTTAGGTGGGACTTCCAGGGACAGAGAAGACTCTGGGAAGAAGGAGGGAGGAGTCTCTTGCCAGATGGAGAGGAAAACAGGAGGTGCAAGATGAGAGGTAACACCACATGACAGAACGTAGATTAATATAAGTGGGTTGATTTAAGTCATAAGAGCTAGTTGAGACAAGCCTAAGCTAAAGGCCAAGCTTTCATAATTAACAAGTCTCTGTGTCATTATTTGGGGCTGGCAGTGGGAAAGAAAGTCTGTCTACAGGAGCACGTCTATCTATCTATCTCTCTATCTATCTCTCTATCTATCTATCTATCTCTCTATCTCTCTATCTATCTATCTATCATCTATCTCTATCTATCTACCTATCTATCATCTCTATCTATCTACCTATCTATCTATCTATCTATCTATCTATCTATCTATCTATATCTATTTATCTCTTTGTCTATGTCTCTCTTTCTTTCTGTGTGTGTGTGTGTGTGTGTGTGTGTGTGTGTGTGTGTGTGTGTATACATCTGTGTGTCTGTATGTTTCCAGAAAGTATTAACTGAGGGGAGAACACCCTCCCTCAAGGGGTGACACCTTCCAAAGGGTGGCTCAGACATAAAGAGGCCTGGTGAAATCAGTGCCTGCCTCCCCTCCTGTCCTCCTTCTTACTGATGGATTCATTATCCCCGTGGCTGCCCGCTGGCTGCTGGTACTGCCAGCTCTCGCTAGCATAGTCGCTGAGAGATAGGGACTCCAGCTCCCCCAGCCTCCTAACGTGGACTGAAGACAGGTGACTCTCCAGGAGTCCTCCACACCTTTAATGCCAGACTGGAACTGCTGAGGCACCAGCTTCGCAGACAGAGGAGCTAGGGGGCCCTAGGCCTCCCTAGCATGCAGACTGCCATCATTGGACCTCCCAACACTTACCATATAAGGCAATCTTATAAATATCTTTTATAATACATAGTCATTCTATCAGTTTTGTTCCTCTAGAGAACCCTAATAGAGCCTACTTCTATTTATTCAAAATCTCCTGGAGAGGGTCCGGCAAGACGACTTAGTGGGTAAAGTACTTGCCAAGCAATTCTGATGATCTGAGTTTGATTCCCAGCACCCCAGTGAAGGAAGATAGAGAGAATGGACTCCACAAAGTTGTCCTTTGACCTCCAGACATGCACAATGGCTTACACACATATACACTGATAAATACAAATCTTAAAATTCTTTTAGAGTATAACAAAATAACTTATTTAGTGGTGCTCGGGTTTATGTTATAATACATTACTATGTCCTAAGTATGAATGTGCATTATATAAACATTCTGTGTTATCCAGTAAATAAATATATTGCATACAGTGCAATCTATATTACAAAATAAATACTGTAAGGTTAAAAAAAAACACTAAAATACATACAAGCAATCTCTCTGTTTCTTAGTCACTTTCATAGAGTCCAGAGCCTGACTTGGAATGCGAAAGCACCACGGGAGTTTATGCAAATGAATGCAGATGAGCAATCTTAGAGAGGATTCCTAGCCCTTTGAGGTATGTGGAAACCCTCTGAGAAGCCTAACACACAAAGCTCCTCTGTTCCAATATGTGTGCCCCTGATCCAGCCACCCACTAGGTCTTCCAGAAGCTGTACTCCGACCTTGGAACTCTGTGGTCAGTCTCAGGGAGGTCCTGGTTATCTTGGGTAGGAGCAGAAAGTAGACCCTTTATATTCTTAGAGTCTCTCAATCTGGTTCTCCAATGCCAAGCATCTTTACCCACCAAACTTGAGAAGTTAGAATCTCAAAATCTACGATCAGATAGTAACTACAGGTGTAAGGGAGGGAGGAGGAGAGGGGACCGGAGGAGGTGGGTCCACCTGAAGCATTTGAATTTACTTCTGAAAATAGAAGCATTATCTCAATTTGGCCTATGGCTTACCAGTTTCCAGCCTCCGGCCTCAGGCACTTGAAAATAATATCCTGGGTCATTATAAAAAGTGGGTCACTCGAAGACAAAGCAAGAATGAATGCCATATGGAGAAGGATCAAACTGATGGAGCCAGCCTCAAACCGAGAGTTGGAGCCTGAGTCTAAAACGCTCCCCGCCCCACTTGTTCCCCACTTGGGGGTGCTATTTTAGAAGGCTGCAGAGCCTTTAGGAGGTAGGTCCTGGCTGGGGGAACCAGGTCATTAGGGTGGGCCTCTGAAGGGTTTACCTGCCGCTGGTTTAGTCTAGTGAGCTCCCTGCCACAATGGACTGAGACCCTCGGAAACGGTGAGACAAAATAACTCCTCCCCTCTTAAGGGGCTTCTATCATGCTTCCTGTTATAGAACGGAAAACACAACCAATACACCAAAGGGTGAGGACTGTGAGCAAGCCACTGAAATCTGGGAAGAGGCGAAGGGGCAGCCTGCAGCTTTTAGAGGGAACTTGGCCCTGCTGACATTTTGATCTGGGACTTCTGTAATGATAATAAATAAATAGATGGATGGATGAATGGATGGATGGATGGATGGATGGATGGATGGATAGATAGGTAGGTAGGTAGATGGATAGATAGATAGATAGATAGATAGATAGATAGATAGATAGATAGATAGATAGATAGATAGATACGGGATGGAGGGAAGAAACAAAGAAAGAAAAAGAAAGGCTAAGTGGGTACCTTTCGGTGTGCCCTGCCAAAGTATGCTACTAAGTAATCTTTACTCCATGTGCAAGGGAGTGAGTGCAAGAGGGTTATTGGGAGAGGGGAGAGGGAAAGAGGGAAAGGCCGTGTCGGAGTGGGGACATGAGAGACACAGGCAGGCAGACAGACAGAGAGACAGGGAAGAAACAAGGGGAAGAAGAGAGGTAAGATAGACAAGAAAGAAGAAGCAAAAGAGAGAGAGAGGCTGTGCCTGGCGGATGAGGCACAGGGTGTCGATGTCCTCCTTTCTTATATGTGAGCCATGCTTGAGTAAAGGAGGTTGTTAACTTTTTTCAGTCGGGTCAGAATTTCAGACAGATTGTTCTGCCTCAGAGGACACTTGACAGGGGCTTGAGTCCATCACGCTGGCCTGCCCAGGTTGCTGATTGAGAGCACACCTCGGCCAAGCCATCTGCTTATGATATTCCATTGAGCAGTGTCCCCCATCTCTCACACCCTTTAGCCAGAGAGAAGAAACCCAGAAGGTCCTTGCAACCACTGAGGGTGTGACAACGACCTGCTCTTACTTCCCTTGGAAGGCCTGTACTTGGACCTCCCTTGTTCCCTGAGAGCAGAGCATTCATGGAAAGCTGTCCTCTGCAAGAAGAGCTCCCTCCGTTCATCAGGCTCTCTGCCACGGTGCCGTCATGATTAGGGTGCACTTAAAAAGTAATTAGAATGTTGTGTTGAACATTAGGACTTCTGTTGAGCCTCCGAGGTAAAGCCCATTAATTAGACCCTTGGAAAGCTTCAGTCGCTGCAGAGGCAGGCTGCAGTGACAGGGAACAGGGACCCAAGGGCAGGGGACAGCCGCCTTTCTCTCTCCTTTACCTACTCTCCTTGATGGAGGAGAGCTCAGCCGATCAAAGCCCTTAGCACATTCTAGATGTGTAGAGTTATTGGCTTACATCCCATCCCATGATCTTATGTGAAACTCACCTCCTATACCTCGAATGGGGTCTGTATTTGAAGATAGTGAAAATCAGATCATTAGGGTGAGCATTAATTTGATAAGATTGGTGTCTTAGTCACTGTTCTATTGCTGTGAAGAGAAACTATGACCAAGGCAATTCTTTTTTTTTTTTTTAAAGATTTACTTATTTATTATATATACAGTGTTCTGCCTGCATGTATCCCTGCAGGCCAGAAGAGGGCACCAGATCTCATTACGGATGGTTATGAACCACCATGTGGTTTTGGGGAATTGAACTCAGGACCTCTAGAAGAGCTGCCAGTGCTCTTAACCTCTGAGCCATCTCTCCAGCCCCCAAGGCAATTCTTATAAAAGAAAGCATTTAATTGAGAGAATTGCTTACAGTTTCAGAGGGTTAGCCCATGATCATCATGGCAGGAAGCAGCCAGGCATGGTACTGAAGCAGTAGCTGAGAGCTTTACATCCTGATCCACAGGCATCAGGAGTGTGGGGGAGGGGGCACGAGGGTGGGAGAGAGAGACTGAGCCTGACATGTGGCTTTTGAGACTTTAAAGACTGCCCTTAATGACACACTTCCTCCAACAAGGCCACATTTCCTAATCCTTCTCAAACAGTTCCACTAACTGGGGACCAAGCATTCAAACATTATGGGTCTACAGGACCATTCTCACTCTGACCACAACAACCCATATCCTTACCAAAAAAGGGGGAGGGAGACCAGAACAGAAAAAAAGCAGAGAAGGTGGGTGGTGTGATGGATCATAGGGAGGCAAGAGACAGCCATCTTAAGCCAAGGAGAGTCTGAGCAGACCCCACCTCACAGCCCTCAGAGGGCATGAGCATAGATCATATCTCTATTTTTTACTTTTTACTTGAAATAAGGTAGGCTAGCTCAGCATATAGAAGAGGGGGCAGACTACATTGTGATACAAATACAGCAAGACCACACACACAGAACTGGCCAGGACCAACCAACAGGGCTGATATGACCATTAACTAACTTCTACTTCCTTATCATGGAACTCTCTTATCACTGCCCTTGCGAAATTGTCTGCATTCATGATACATCCAAACACTTCATATGAAAGCAGGAATGGGGAGTAAACTCTATTCTGGAAAAAAAAATCTCAACCATTTCTAGAACCTCCCACCTTTTTCCTGTATGAATTATCTACCCCCATTAAAGTTTTCTCATTCAACAAGCTATCTAAAATCTCATCAAGGGGCTGGAGAGATGGCTCAGAGGTTAAGAGCTCTTCGAGAGGTCCTGAGTTCAATTCCCAGCAACCACATGGAGGCTCACAACCATTTATGATGAGATCTGGTGCCCTCTTCTGGCCTGCAAGTATACATGCTAACAGAACACTGTATACATAATAAATAAAATAAATCTTTAAAAAATAAAGAAATAAAATCTCATCAATGTTGCACACTCTCTCTAGAAGTTTAGACCTTTGTCTTGCATGTACACTATGATCTTTTTCTTGAGCACATCCGTTGCCTCTTCTTTTTTTTTTTTTTTTTTTTTTTTTTGATTTTTCGAGACAGGGTTTCTCTGTGTAGCTTTGCGCCTTTCCTGGATCTCGCTCTGTAGACCAGGCTGGCCTCAAACTCACAAAGATCTGCCTGCCTCTGCCTCCCAAGTGCTGGGATTAAAGGCATGCGCCACCACCGCCCGGCTCATCTGTTGCCTCTTAACACCCACAGTTAAATCTATATTAAAAGCTTCATCGTAATAAAACTCCAACTTTGCTTCATACTACCTTGTCCCAAAATTGGTTTCTGTCTTGTAAGTCAAGATCCCAACTTTTCCTGAGCGAGGGCATGGAACCACATCTCCCACAGTGGCACTGACACCCAGAACTGAGACAATTCCTATTGTGTTGAGGCAGGATAAAAAGATAGGAAAAATTAAGGGAAGAAAAGAAATGAAAAAGTCTCTCACCATGGGATCAAGTTTGCCTTTCCTGATGCCTGAGAGTCAAGAAACTTCAACACAACTGATTCAGACAGAATTTCATACAGAGACAGTGTTTTTTTCCTGAAGACATCACAAATGAGGTTGTCAAAAACAACACATGAAGCCAGACAGTGGTGGCATACATCTTTAATCCCAGCACTTGGGAGGCAGAGGCAGGTGGATCTTTGTGAGTTCGAGGCCAGCCTGGTCTATAAAGCAAGTTCTAGGACAGCTAGTGTGAAGGCAATACAGACTCCATGTTAGGGTAGGGCCACCATCTTAGACCACCTGCTGTACTCAGTTCCAGGAAGGACCTCAGGAATGTGCCATGACAACTGGAACAGATATAGAGCAGTATGCTCCTGCGGACATTCTGTCTGTAGTTTATGGCCCTTGAAGATATCTAGATAATCCTACTGAGCAACCCAGATAATCCTGCTCAGCAAGTTGTGGTTCCCTGCCAAAAAGTCTAACCCAATGGTTTCAAATGTGGTTTCATGCCCAAAGTCTAGACCAATAGTTACAAAAAAAATCACCTTGCCCCACATCCCTTCTACCCAATCTGAAGTTGCCAAAGCATGTAATTCCTGGCTTGCAGTTTTTCCCTATAAAAACTCTCTACCCCTGGGCCTGCAGCTGCCTCCATATTTCCCTTCATCTGCCTGGCAATGGCCCAGGTTGAACCCGACAATAAAAGGACCCTTATGTGCTTGCATTGGGAACCGGCTCCTTGGTGATCTCTGGGGTGTCAAGAAACCAGTACAATACTAGAACTGTTACACAGAGAAACCCTGCCTCAAAAAACAAAAACAACAACAACAACAACAACAAAAAAAACCATGACCCGTGCTTGCTTCAGAACAGAATGTTCATAACCTTAAGTTCGACATTAGCACCCCTTTCTCAACCCTAAATCTAAACAACATACCTCATAAAAACCATCCTATGATTTTATTGACAAAAGAGAATTCCTTAAGAAAAAAATGAATAAACCAGCCCATATATTTCTATTTCCTTTTCAAGCTTTGCTTAATCTTTAAATCATGTGGATTGTATTCTTTGGGGATTCTAATTATAAAGTCACAGGATCTCACATATAACCATTGCAACTGTCTCCTGAGAAGTGTATTCCCATGTCTTGGAATTGTATACTGTACTTTTTTTGTATGTTGTTTTGTCTAAATACTTAATAAACTCACTAACTTCTGCTTCATTATGGCTGGCCCTGAACGTCTTTTCTGTGGAACAGGCAAGGATCTGGCTTTAAGTGGAGGTTCCTGAGGAAGAGAACCCCTTAGCCTGTTGGCAGGAGCCCTGGGCTATCTCTCCTGCTGTGCCACAGACATCTTGAGCCATCTACCCTGCAAAGCTAGGGCTACCATAGCAAACCAATGCAGGCAGCCGCCCTGCTTCTCCAGACTCAACCCCAAGGCCTGCTCATCACTGAAATCCCAGGCAAAGACCACACTTCACTGGCTGTTGTCCTGAGTGCACAGTGTCAGTAACACTGACAAACGTGTTCGTGCGCTTCCACGTTGCCAGGATTTATTGAACAACAGCCTAAGCGAGGGGGCAATAAAGGAACCACCAACTTGGCCACTCCATGAGTAGGAGGGAAGGTTTTTGTTATAGATAAGAGAGAGAGAGAACATCCAGAGACATCTGGAAGAGTCTAGAGCAAACAGAAAGAGAAGCAGACTGGCTATGGCCAGAGCTGTCTCTCAAGAGCGAATGATGGGGAGAGAAGGGAGTAGGAAGAACAGTAAGAGAGAGAACAGTGGGGGCAGGGAGGAAACCTGGCCGTTATAAAGAGTGAGCTGTGGCCTGGAACAGCCTCTGAACTAGCATAGTGCAGGAGGAGTCGGGGAGGTGAGACGGGCCAGGAGGCTAGTGTGGACTCTGAAATGTGTAACAGGTACTTGTGACTAGGGACTGAAGGAGCCTGGAGGCCAGCACAGGCTTTGATATGTGACCACTGACTGATACAGTCAAGGGAAGTGGCCCTTTCTGGCAGGCAGAAACCAGGTTCCTGCGGAAGGCTGACAGCAGGGTTTTATCCAACCACTAGAAATCTTTCTCTAGTCCAGCTTGTGATGTGCCAAGACTGTCATTTTTTAACATATGCACTGCCATTTGGAGTTTGAGACCTAAAGAACAGTAAATTCGCAACTTATGGCAGTTTCAGTGGCAGAGATTTTTCTAGATACTTCCCTTTTCCTTGACAGTCCTGTTTCACACAGTTTCTTTAATTGTGATCTTAATTACTAATATTAACTCTCAAATCATCCATTACATATCACATAATAAATATATCTGTATCCACCTATGTGTATAAGTATCTATGTATTGAAGTTTCTATCTATGTATCTATCTGTCTGTCTATCTATCTATATCTAGCTATTGAAGTTTATTGAAGTCTGTCTGTCTGTCTGTCTCTGTGTGTGTGTGTGTGTGTGTGTGCGTGTGTGTGTGTGTGTGTGTGTGTGTGTGTGTGTGTGTGTTACAGAATGACTACAAAGAGTTAAGCAGTAAGGGAGTTTTAGGGAGGTTCAAAGGAGCCTGAGAAGCAAATGCTTGGATCTTTCTCTGTCCCACCCGCCAGCTCCCAAATAACTACACAGAGACTTCATATTAATTATGAATGCTCAGCCTTTAGCTTAGGCTTGTCCCACTAACTCTCATCACTTAAATTAAACTATTTCCATTGATCTACATGTTGCTATGTGACTTGTGGCTTTTATCTCTCCTCCTACATGTCTTGGTTCCAGCTGGTGACCTCACCTTTCTTCTTCCCAGGGCTCTCTCTGTCCAGAAGTCCTGGCTATACCTCCTGCCTAGCTATTGGCTGTTCAGCTCTTTATTAAACCAATCACAGTGACATATCTTTACACAGTGTCATCAAATATCTCACAACACTGGGAAACGGATAGATATATGTCAGAGTCTCTGTGTTGGTAAAGCAACAGGACAAACCCACCAACAAGGTCACAGATCTGAGAGTACAATTACAGCTGAACCCAGCTACAGATACAAAAGGGCAGAACCGGGTCCAGACAAAGAGGGACAAGAGGACAGATGGACAGGCAGGACCAGATGGATGAACAACAACACAGGCAGATGGCAATTCCTCTGCAATTTCATGCTGAAAGGAGAGAAACCTAATAAAGCCTGGGCCAGCCAGAGAGGACACTTTTCTCCTAGAAAAAGATTCACAACTTGTGAGACTACTTTACCTCGAGACAATGATGGGCAGGCCAGGGCTGTTAGCTATGCATAGCCCTGGCCTTATAATTAAGTTGTAGTCTCCAGTTAGGACACTGTAGATGGACTTGTGGGCTTGCAAGGTCTCCTTGCCACTCCTCCCAGTCAAAGGATAGATCCCCCTTCTCTGGTGCTCACTGTTAATTTGGCTCTTTTAATTGACACAAGGATAGGTGGCTAAACCTGGCTTACTGGGGCACAGGCTGTGTCCCTGAATTTGGTAACATTGTTATCGGGGAATTTTAAGATTTCTTTCTTGAGGGTTCATAGTCTCATTAATTTAGAAACTGACTCAAAAAGGAAACTCAAAGACAATTCTATTTGAGTTCAGGGGCAAAACAACAGAGAAGGTCAGCATAAATTCTCCCGGTTGCTAGCAGGAGGGAGATGGAAAAGAAGAAGAAATAAAGCTGTGACTTTTTGTGTTAGAGTCCAAAAGAACAGGCAGATTCAGTAATAGAGTTCAGCAAATAGTCACATGGTGGGGGGGGGGGTGGGGCTTCACAAAACAAAGGAGAAGTCCAAGAATGGGAGGGAGAGAGAGACAGAGACAGAGAGAGAGAGAGACAGAGAGAGAGAGACAGAGAGAGAGAGAGAGAGACAGAGAGAGAGACAGAGACAGAAGAAGAAGAAGAAGAAGAAGAAGAAGAAGAAGAAGAAGAAGAAGAAGAAGAAGAAGAAGAAGGAGGGAAGGAAGGAAGGAGAGAAGGAAGGAGAGAAAAGAGAGAAGAAAGAAAGAAAGAAAGAAAGAAAGAAAGAAAGAAAGAAAGAAAGAAAGAAAGAAAGAAAGAAAGAAAGAAAGAAAGAAAGAAAGCGAGCGCTAGAAAGTAAGCAAAGGAAAGGAATGGTCCTGGGTATGGTAGAGGAGAAAGTTTGTTATAGATATGTGGGAGAGCATAGTCAAAGACAGGGACATCTGAGAGAGTCCAGAGTGGACATGACCCTGAGCCATGTGAGGAGATGGGGACCAGGGGGTGGAGGGACCAAGTGCAGCAGCCAGAACACCCAAAGAGTAGATGAAGAGAGTCCAGGTAACCAAAATGGTTGATTATATAGGGCAGAGCAGCTGGGGGAAGGGCAGCCCAGCCCCGGGGCAGGAGAAGTTTAGGGTAGGGGGCAGGGTACGCCAACCAGGAGGGCCCTATAACAGGTAGGGATGAGGGATTGTAGGGAGCACCTGGTGGCCAGGACAACTTTGATATGTTAATAATAGGTTTTCTATACCCCGATAATAGATTTCTCCACCGACACAGTAAGCCAGATCAAGCCAAAATAAAAATGTAAAAGACCAGGTTTATTCTGAACAAAGCTATTCCCCGGGTGACTCCTCTAGCCCCCAGAGATGGGGGTGGGAGAAGGGGCAGAAAAAAAATCACATGGCTGAACGAAAGTGGGGCATTTATGTACCTTGTAGTTGAGGGGTGATGACGTGTCTGCCACAAACTGGGTTTACGCCCAATTATAATGCTTTAGGCAGAGATTAGGCTGTGGCAACTTCAGGGAGGAACCTCCCACCATGGCCAAGAATGCAGAACTGGGCTTTCGCTGAGAGGGCAGGAGCGAGCTGGAGGTTCCAGCGGAACAGTTAAACAGGCACCTCAGTCATTTGTCCCCGGCTTCATACTGAAACCCATTAGTACCAAGAGAAGCATACCTAGGCTTTGGCCAGTGTCCAAAAGAAAAAGATAGAAAAAAGAAAAAGTAAAAGTGAGCTGTTCAGGAAAGTAGGCAAGCCTCAGTGCTACACCATGAGGATGTGCTAGCAACTGGGGTGGGGGTGGACAGTTGTTGGAGGACACGTGCATTATCGCATTATGGGGATAATTATTCCTCCCATATCCCTAGCATGTCCTTAGATGAGTCTCTTTTCCTGGGGGATGGTCTCCTGGTCAGGTGACTGACAGACCCAGTAGGATTAACTCTTGAGGAAGGAGACAATAGTATATAATGCTCTAATTTTTGGAGCAGATCAAAATGTCTTGTCTCTACCAAGGGCCAGAGATGTTCCATTCTTTTGGCCAAGGGGCCTGCAGGGTAAATGTTAATGTTTCCTTTTTTAGTGTTACCAAGGAAACAGGAGGCAGAGCCCCAAGTCCACCATGATAAAGGAGTTCATCCTCAAAGGCCTCTAAGGCTACTGTGAGGACTCTCCCACCAACCCAAAAGATAGGAATGTAACCAGACAACATCTGAAGCCTAGATTCCCCTAACACTCTCCCACAAGTCTCTACCGATGTTGTTGGAAAGTGCCTTGATTTATGACTTTTCCTGTGACTGTGAAAGTCCATATAACTGCTTCCATGTTTGACTGTGTCTTTAGGGGCAACTGAAATACGGTTCCTGGGCCACTCATACGTGGCTTAGATTAAGCTATCTCTTATGCCCTTGGAGATGAGAGCTATATTTTTGTGTTGACAAAAGAAAAGCAGACGATGAGGGAGTTGAGGGCGGCTAAGCTTTCTGCCCATCTGGTCCTCAAGTCAGAGCCTTTATAGAAAGCAACATAAGTGTTTTGAGTCTGAACAAAGCTTGTGTAGAAACCAAAGTCACCAGTTTAGCTTTCCCAAGGAGTGGGGCTGTCTACATGGCAGATCTAATCGCTACCATTTTATTTCCGTTCCAGCGTCAAATAAACATTTTTATCCCACAAATTTATGGGAAACAGCTCTCTCTCCCAGATACGTGCATGCTAATGCACTTCCTGCCCTGCCAGTGTTTGCAAAAAGCCTTCTCAGCCTTTGACAGGTAGGAAATTTGCATTTCCATTAGTGAGGCCTTTGTCAATTGTGAGTCATAAAAGCCCCAGAAGAATAGGGAAAGGGAAAATGTATTGTGTGTTGTAAAAAGGGAACTTTATTGCATGGTTCAAGGCAAGGTACCAAAGGAGACAAAGCCTGCTGAGTAGGCTGTGGCAAACCCCCACAATCCAAGAACTTTTGAAGGCTCATGCCTGTCACAGGACAAGCCGAGGGCAGGAGAGCCTAAATGTGACTTGACTTGTTCACCATTTCCTATGTTTAACATTCAAATCGTACACCCAGCGGAGGGGGATAGGAGAACATGGTACTGCTAGTCCGGGACAAGTGTTTCTTGTTCCTGCTCCATTAGCTACTGCTATAACCTTCTCATTTGAGATCCCACCCCCACCCCATCCCACCCCCCACCCCCACCCCACCGTTTGGCCACAGCGACTCCGGCCGGGCTGAGGGTTTGATCTGTGTATGTGGTTTGTTTTCCTCTTTATGGTGATAGAGTCAAGACGCCCAAGAAAAAGAAAAGCTCGCGAATGCGCTAGCAACATGATGCAGACCGTGCTGCTCCATTTGTTATCTCATTTGCCCTCCAAACTCTGTCCTTCAACACTTCCAGTTACGGAATTCAGAGGCAGCACGAAATGCCAGAGAGAGGGAGGCTCAAGGGAAGACGCTACTGAGTCCCGGGATGGAAGGAAAACGGGACTTTCTCGGGAAGCAAGCAAATGCAAAGGAGGGGCCAGAAGCAGGCCCCTCAAGGAGACCCCAAGCCTCCTCAGGGCTCTGGAGTCACCACAGAGTAGGGGCTCCTTAAACAGTGGTTACTGATAATCAGAGGGGAGCAAACTTCTTTAGCAGTGGTCCAGAGTCTCACCCCTCTAGGTGCGGGCTACAGGCTTTGTTCCACTAACCTTGCCACATCCAGCCCCTATCCTTTGCAGATGCTATTTGAGTGACTGCTCTATGCCAGGCACTGAGGGTATAAAGATCCGGGTTGGCCAGATCCTCTTGCTAGTGGATGCTAGGCAGAAAAAAAACTGGGATGAAATGGCCCTCTGCAGCCATCTGCTCCCATTTGGAACATTTGATTATCAATATGTCAGCTCTCTGTGAGACAAATGGCATGATCAGTGGTCAGTAACACCCTGCTAGATAGGGAATTATTTTTATTAAGGAGGCAGATTTCGAGCAGTGTAATGGAAAATCTCCAAGCTGCTTGTAACTCACTTCTATCACTGCTCTTCCACGGCTAGATTAAAAAATAAACTAGTGCTGCTTGCCAGTAAGTGATGGGAATCCAGAGTTTGTTTGTAAGTAATTGCAAGGCTGAGGGTGAACCTTATCAAGATAACCAAAGGATCATGGGAAAGAGAGGGTAGAGACCAATTTGGAAGGTATGAGAAGGCTGTCTGTGAGCAAAGGGAAGCAAAGACATGGAATTTTCCAGACAGTGCAAAACTGTCCACAAATTCCCAGGACCCCATCAAGAGTGGCCTCTGAAACGTCAGGAGAGCTGAATACCAAGGGAAGAGAAATCGAAGGCCTAGCTCTCTAGCTAGAGCCCAGATCCAGGATCTTTGAGAGTTTAGTCTGGTTCCATTCTCAGTGGGACACCAGGAGAGGATTTTAACCCAGAAGTGACACAATTCATCCAACTTGCGTTTTGTAAAGCTCTCCCAGGTATTGAGAATGGGGAGCAAAAGCAAAGAGATTTTGTTATGATATTGCTGAAACCAGGACTCTGGGGTCTTGAACACCCCCCTCCCACAAAAAAGAAAGAAAGAGAGAGAGAGAGAGAGAGAGAGAGAGAGAGAGAGAGAGAGAAGAAGGGAGGAAGGAAGGAAGGAAGGGAGGGAGGGAGGGAGGGAGGGAAGGAAGGAAGGAAGGAAGGAAGGAAGGAAGGAAGGAAGAAGAAAAAACCCTAAGCATTCATCTTTCTTGCTGAGTTTTGCAACATTTGAAGAAAAACAATTGAATAACAGGTGGAAATTAAAATGCCAGCCATCCTCTGTTGATAGACTGGATACAAGAGCCAAAGGCTTCTTAATAAAGACCAACAATCAAACAGTCTTTCACCTAAATAGGTTAAGGTGGAAGAGGAATCAAGAGTGTAAGTTTCCCCAATCTGAACTGACCATGTTTCTCCAAAGAGCCATAGACTACTGAACAAAAACTCCAACACCCGACATAAGAAGCTCTCTTTTGAGTTGTTGGTCAGAGTTGTGCAGAAACTCCCCCAAACAATACTGGCTAGTGATATTGCCTTTGATTGACTCCCAGAAGTGGAAAGTACTGCTTAAATGACTATGCGCCTCAGACACGGAACCCAGAGCACCTAAGCTGAGTCTGACCTCACAGCTTCCTTCCTGAGGATTAGCTTTCGTGGTACCAGAGGACACCATTCAAGCTTCCAAAGGCGGGAAGCAATCAATAGTCCTACCCAGTTATGATGCCTAGGACCTGCAACCACAACCAGCATGGCCCAATAACCCTAAGGATGAAATAGTGGCATGCCCACTCAACAAGAGGGAAATCATGTTCATTCCGCGTATTGAAAACCTATCCAACCACTGGGAGCAAGTGAATTCATGGATCTTGGAGGCAAGCCTACAGCCCCCACTTTACTATGCTAGCATAAACATAACTACATTCTAAATATTTATTCTTATACCCACAGATAAGTGTGGTTTTCACTCCTCATCAAGGGAATTTCTCTTTGCAAAAGATGGGGACCATGACAGAAAACCACAACCCATCAAAATGCAGAGCTATGGCACCCAATCCCGCCTGATGCATCTGCGACACAATCCCTACACCTAAGGCTCAAAGATCATTTTGGAAGAGGGATTGCAAGAGCCAGAGGAACAGAGAGTTTAATGTGAGATTGCGTCTTCTAGAAATGTCCGAGAAGCTACATCCGTGAAGTCTCACCAACATGGTTGCCCAAATCAGGAGGATACTGAAAGATATGCTAAAGTGGGAGAGGGAAATACAGGAGGCCTCAAGGACACACAAAGAACTACAGGAAACTGAATACTGAGAACTGGAGAAATAAGTCTTCCCCAAGGAAGAGCACACCAATGGGTAGTCTAATACCAAATGGTCAGCCCTGAAAACAAATACATACAAGTTAATATTATCTAGACCGAACAGGTTGTATTTATGTATTTAGGAACACACACACACACACACACACACACACACACACACACACACACATACACACACCACCAACAACAACAACAACTAAAGAAAAGAGGTCATGAATTTGAGAGGGAGCAAGGTAGGGTACATGAGAGGAGTTGCAGGGAGATAAAGGGAAGGAGGTGAAATGATGTAACTATATTATAATCTCAAAAATAGAATTAAAAAGAATACAAGCTTCCTAAAGTCAGGTTCCCAGAGGTGGAAGGCCAAATCCGAGCCAGCCACACCTTCCTCATTCTCCCCAGGCAACCGTCGCTTGCTTGTCCCAAGGATAAAGAGGAACAGGAGACATGAGATGCTAGGTAGGAAGAAAAGGAATGGCAAAGGGTTGCTTGCCGCCATCAGCACGAGCTGTGACAAATAAGAATCAACATGTCAGCATCTTCTGGAACAAACGGTATGGCCAAGATTTGGTAACATCCTTTCTGATGTAGATAGACAGACTGTGCCTCCTCGGTTGGGGGTCTCTTTGGGGGTACTTGATGTAAAGTACTAAATGTTGATACCTCTTGTCATAAATATAGTGGTCAGTAACTCCTTTTATATATGGCTAAGATGGTAGTTGATAATGCCCTTTTGTATAGAGAGATGCTTCCCTCACCTGACAGTATCAGTCTCTGTCTGTGTAAAGGAGAAAAATATTATTTTGCAACTAAAGAAGACCAACCTAAAGTTGGGTAGCAGTTGCCTTGCTTGCTGACCTTGATCAGGTGTCCTCCCTATGCTAATTCCCTGCCGGCTTCCTTCCTCCTAAAACGGCTTACCAGAGGTTCCTTGTTTGTGTATCCTGCATGTGATGTCAACAGCTAGGATGCAGGAATGTAAAACATCGGTAGCGAACTCCTGCCCTCCGGGGTTCTCCCACAGTGCTGTGAGCCTGTATTTAAGACCTCCTCCCTCCTTCAATAAAGGCATTGGGCAGTCTGCTGAGACGAATGACCCGCTGTCTTGTCTCTGTTTTTAATCCTCAGCCCCTCGCTCCGACATGGTGAACGGGTGGGTAGCGCGGGCGCTACAAAGTTGGAAGATGAAAAGAAATATACGATGCACCTTAGAACAAGAGAAAAAAAAATGAGAAGGCACTACCACCTTAGTGAGATATCAGTTTACATATTCTAATACTCGGTCACTTAATGTACTTGCCTAGAGTCTCCCAGGACTGAGCCTGCCTGCTTCTTTGACCTCTGCCCCAGGAAGCATAACATTCCCTTTCTCGTATTCCCATCCTCCTGGTGGTAGTCATAAACTCTGATGTGCCTGCCTTGTTTTGGTTTTTTGTTTTTTGTTTTTTTTTCTTTTCTCTCTTTAACTCCAATAAGCGGACCTTGCACTCACTTATGAGTACATCTTAAAACCATTTTATCTGTGCGACCAAGAGCCTGCAAAAGGGACCCTGAGTCTTCAAGTGACGATGGGGTGGGTGGGAGAGGCCAGGGGTGACAGTGACACAAGGTCTCTCTGCATAGTGAGAAACATCAAGCATGCAGAAGCATCCTGCGTCCTGTCAGATGCTGGTTACGAAAAGAGCCAATCTCATAGCTCACAGACTCAAAATATTGATTGTCAAGCACTGCGCTGGCCAGCCCCAGCTCTGGCCTGGGGCTAGCCCACAGCTTAACCTCTCTGCAGGAAACGTTATTAATGAAAACTTTAACCGTCTCCAGGGAGGGGGCCTTCACGGTCACCCTTTCAATCAGGAATCTGAGCCCGCTTCCATGCCTGCACCCTCTTCGGACGTGAAGGGCCTCCTCACACACCCTCTCGTAGCTTCTGTTCATTGGAGACTAAGACTCGGAGTTCCACTGCTCCTACATTTCCCCTTTACAAGTTAGACAATCCCCAGCTCCTTCGTAACCTTTGCTCATTCCTGCTTTTGATTCGCTGCAGTTTTACCTTCTCGCCCTTAAAATTCAGAAAGCAAAGCTCCACAGGACGCCCTGTCACGGAGCCTGACCTCGCTGTGTGTGTATAGCCCAAGGGTTGCTCCCTGGTGCTACTGTGTCCTGCCCAGTTCATTCTGACCACACTCACTCTCTGTCAATCCCGCTGCCCCACTGGCTACGGAATTCAGCTTCAGAGACGCCCCCAAGTCCCCAGGGCTTTGTCTGCTAAGCTGTCTCCCACCTGGATCTGCATTAAATAGCTTGTATTCAATCCTTAAAACCATGTTACCCATGTTATTACTGAAAGGTGCTTTATAATTCATCAGACATTCATCAAACTTAACAAGGTTGCCTGAGCCCTGCCAATATGGAGACATCCCCTTCCTTCCCCCGTGTCCTCCAGTGTCTCGGGGAGACCAGATTGCCAGCTTCTTGGGTGTCAACCGTCCCGCACTGCTCCACTCCTGACCAGTGTTTCCCGAATGAGACGTTCTGGGTGGCATTTTGATAACATCCCTAAGCGATGAAAATAAAGAGCAGTCGGCTCAGAAGCAGGTTACTGAGCGGAGCTGTAGCATTTGCCTTGCATACATGAGGCCCTGGATGTGATCCCTAACACTAACACAGAGAAGATGATGAAGGAGAGGAGGAGGAGGAGGAGGAGGAGGAGGAAGAAATAAAAAATAAAAACGAAGTGGGCTATTAGATGAAGGTCAACTCCAAGGTCACCAAGTATCTATCAGCTTGTTGCTCCCCACACACATGCATTTTCCAGGCCTGATGGTTCCCTCCATGAACTCTAGACCCTTGAAACGCTCATCTCTCCGGGGTTTCTACGCTAGCTGTGGCCCTAGGATGCTCTTGCATCCAACACATCAGTTTCCTTCTCTTATAACATTCCTACCCAGGAAAACTTCCCAGAACAGTAGCCCCATACTTACCATGCTCTGTCTTTGGGACTGATGCTGCCCAACAGAACTTTCTATGGTGCTGGCATCTTCTACCCCTTCTCTGTCTGATCGGGTGACCACAAGTCACATTGGAAATGTGTCTGGCAAGATGGAAGAACTGAATTTATGGTTTTGTTGAGTTGCCATTTCAGTCCAACTGGCTACCTGTACCTAGTAGCTCACTCAGGTCCTAAGTCGCTGTCACCGGTCAGCTGGATGCTGGTACTCAGCATAACTTGGAGTCACCTGGTAGAGATGGCTGAGGCTTGGACAGGGGCTGGACCTGAATGACATCCCATTGCAGTGATGTGAAAGAAACCAAGAGCTTCTGCGTTAAACTACTGAGACTTTGTAGAGTTTGCCTGCTGAAGAGGCCTGCTACCACCTTCACAAGTCAGGTTAGCACGCTGTTGTCTTACATACCAGTCAACAAGCCAGCACTGGAGTTGAATAAGATTGACCCCGAGAAGCTCCCACTCAGGTCAATCCCTAGTCCATAGGTACATTCAACCTTGTGTGTGTGGCGAAAATGGTGAGTTCTCCGTGTTTTTGACTTTTGCTTTTCAATTCAATTAAAAGCTCATGAGGGACCAGACCCCATGTCTACCATTTGATGTACATTGCATCTTTCTTGCATTATTGTATATATCATCTGCAGTGGAGAAGAATAGGAACGTTCTCCCCTTGTGGCTCCCAGGAGGGGACAGCCTTGCTGATACCTGGATCTGGGGCTTCTCAACTCCAGCGCTAGGAGACAATTCCTTCCTGTTGTACTTGAGCCATCTGCTTGTGGTACTTCGTGGTCATAGTGGTCGTCTAGGAAACCAGCGGATGCTTCATTCACTCTTTTCTAAAGATAATCTTTTATTTCATCATTGAAATTTTCATACATGCATAAAATGTATCTAGATCATATTTGTGCCCTCCATTCCTTTCTTCCATTTCCCCTACATCCCCCAGCATGTGCCTCAAGCATCTTCACGGCCCTCCCTTTTTTTAAATAACTCACTGAGTCCAATTAACGCTGCCTATTGGAAAGTCACCAAATCTTCCTGGCCGGATCTTGTGCTAGTTGTCATTAGCACAGTAAGTTCCTGAATACAACGGCCAGGAAGTCCCAGAGACAGAGTTTCACAGCAGTCCGTCCCCACCCTCTGACTCTGGTACTCTTTCCACCCCTTTTCCTCAATGTTCCCTGAGCGTGAGGAGGGCGGGCTTCATATAGATGTCCTATTTAGGGCTGCGCACTCAACGGTCCCTCATTCTCAGCACTTGGACCAATCATCAACCTCTGTGTTAACTGCCGCCCACTGCAAAAACAGGCTTCTCCGACCAAGGCTGAGGGCAGCACGAATCCACGGGCAAAACCATAAACATCTAGAAGGCAGTTTGACATGCCCATTTATCAAAACCACAGCAGGAGACTCCCCCTAGGGCCTATGACCTCCTGATTCATGGCCTTTTCAGTGGGTTTATAGGAACATTCATCCCCCCCCCACACACACACCCTTTTTTTTTTTAATGTAAAGGGATAAATTGGGACTGAGAAAGAACTTCATGTGTCCCAGTTCCCCCCAGCTTAAGACAGTGACTTAGAATCACTGTTTCCCCCTCGTGCGTGGGATAGCTAGATATTCTCCAGGATGCTTTGATTTCAAAGTTTCTGTCCTAGGTTTCCTGACGACTACATGTCATTGTGACTTTCCTTGCCCCACTGTGCCATTCTCCCTTAGATCAGGGAACACAGACACCGCACAAACTTCATGATCAGTATCATAAAAAAATAGAAAATGTCGATTCCAGTGTGCTAGGGGCTCACGAAAGTGGATTAAGAGGATGTGACACTTAATGCTAGGGGACACTGGGTCCGAGGCCAGCATTCTGATGGCACGATGCCGTTTGTCTTAATTTACTAACTTGTTCAAAGTGTACTTACTTAATGCCTATTCTGTATCATGTGCTGGGGGGTGTCTCGTGAAAGCTTTGAAAATTAGCTGAAAGAATAGCCTAGAAGGAAGTTTGGCTATCGGCTTCATTTCTGTGCCTGCCTGTTTCCCGGGGAGGAACTGAGTGAAGGGCCATTTGCAAGAGCACACATTTTTCAAGAGCACACAATTAGCCCAGGGCAGGCAAGAGGTAGGAGAGCTGCCAGCCATCTGCAACAACAGTCCCGTCGCTGTGTGTCTCTCTTCCCCACCCCTGGACTCGATGTCTTCTGCAGCCTGTCCGCGGCCACATTAGAACCCTGCAGGTGGCCCACTCCAGCCAAGCCGGTCCTGAGAAGACAGACCTACCTGCTCTCTGGCAACTTGGAAGTCAAATGGAGAAAAATGCACCTCCACGCCTGGCCACCATGCCCATGACTGAGTTCTGGCAAAGCACAATCCTGCCTGCCACATTCAGAGCACAGCCACCAGAAGCTGGGTAGTTCTCAGTTGTCATCCTCATCCAAAAGACTGCTGCTCCAGCGAGTCAGAAATTAAACTTCCTGCCAGCTGAAAGCCTTCATCGGACAAAAATGGCAAACGCCATCACTCTTGCTGGTGTTCTACAGCTTCTTGGGGGCGGACGCGGACAACTTCCCAGGTATTCCCACAGCGTTTCCTTCTGACCCCAGCCTTCAATAGGTACTTACATCCTGTGTAGCAAGAATCTTAAAAGTTCTTATTAATAAAACAAACCTGGAGCCAATTATTGGGGTGAACACTGGAAGATCAGAGAGACAGAACAAGCCACAGCTAACCTCACCTGGCCAACTTCTCAGCTGATCTTGTTTCCTCAGACTGGAAGCCTCTGTGTCCTCATATCCGAATGGCTCTCAGCTGAACTGTGCTGCTAGAAGCCTGAAAGCTTAACCTGCCAAATGCTTAACCAGCCAAATGCTTAACCAGCCAAATGCTGCTAGTTTCTGGTCCTCACGCCTTATATACCTTTCTGCTTTCTACCATCACTCCCTGGGATTAAAGGCTCGCTTTCTGGGATTAAAGGCGTGAGTCGCCATGCTTGGCTGTATCCTTGAACAGATGGATTTCTGCCTCTGGAATTCTAGGATTAAAGGTGTGTGCTACCACTGCTACCACTGCCTATCCTAAGTATCTAGTGGCTTTTCTGTTCTCTGACCCCAGATAGGTTTATTAGGGTACACAATATTTTGGGGAACACAATACTACCACAATCCTGGACTAGAAACTCAAATCACACAGGTCCCTGAGTGATTGGCCATGCATCAGCTTCCTCCCTCCATGCCTCCTCTGCAAAGCCTGAGCACTCTGGTCCATTTGGCAAGAAGTTATCCTAACTATGGGGATCTTACCAATCTCCACAAAGTGGAGAAAGAAAGAGAGAAAGAAAGAAAGAAAGAAAGAAAGAAAGAAAGAAAGAAAGAAAGAGACAGAGAGAGAGACAGAGAAGAAGGAAGGAAGGAAAAAAAAGAAAAGAAAGGAAAGGAAAAGAAAAGAAAGCAAGCCCTATCTGAAACCAGGAAAGAAAATCCAATATAAGAACAATAGCCCAGGCTGTGGCTGCAATGAGTGCTGCAAGACACATTGTGTTCTCTTTCTCCATGAAGGCAGCTGTCTAGGCACCTGGTAGCTCTGCTAGGCCGAAGCTGCAAGGGTTAGAAAAGGTACAGCAGGCACAGTCACTCACACCGAGGCAGAACGCTGGGCGTCATGACCTCAGAGGTGAGGTCGAGCAGGATCCAGCTGCATCGTTGAACCTTCTCTCTCTGAACTGCGGATCGGTCCACCTTGGGCTCGGGTGTCTTGGAAGCATAATTAACCGACAGTTGTCAAATGCCTTGAACTAGGGAAATGCCACAATAAACAACAGCACATCTCATGAAATGAGTCACCGCTCCAGCCTTCCTGCGGGGTAGGAATCTGGGTCATGATTCAGGATCAGTCACCAGTGTTAGTATGTGGACTAGATACGTTTCTTGGCTAAGCTAAACAGCTTTCTGATTTCTATTGTTTGGGCTGTCTGGTGTAGGAAAAAAAAAAAAAACTCTTTAAAAACTGGACTGAATAGAACCTCAAGCTGGCCTTGAACTCACCATTCAGCTGAGGATGATTTTGAACTTCTGATACTCCTGCCTCCACTTCCCTAAGTGCTTGGGCTACAGGTATGTACTATCAAGTGCAGCTCATACCATGCTGGGGATCGGAACATGGGATTCCACACACGCTAGGCAAGCACTCTGCCCATCATTTTATTTAGTGTTGTTACGGCTTGAGTCTGAAATACGGCACACAGGCTCACGTTTTACATGTTTGTTCCCTAGCCATTTTGAGAGACCGTGGAGGGGTTAGCCCGGGGCAGGCCCTCATGTCATCCAGAACCCAGTTTAGGCTGCATTCTGCTTCCTGTATAGCACAATGTGAGGGATTTCTGCAATTAACTCCAGCAGCCATGAACTTGGCCGCGTCTTCTGCACTGTGACGGGCTGAGAATCTCTGATGGCACCAGACAAAATAAACCTTTCCTCTCATGCCTGGTCTCTCATGCGTTTTGTCTCAGCAAAGCAAAATAACTAATAAACATGTTGACCATCCAGCCTTCGAACCTTCACCCACGCTGTTCCTCTACCTGAAGAGGTGCAAGCGAGTGCAAGCTTCTGCAAGCTAGTGCCTACTTCTCAGGCCTGAAGGTGGCCTGGGATATCCTCTCTGTGTCCTGGCCATACGCTGCCACCAGCCTGAGCTGAGTTTCTCTCGGGACCTTTGGCTTCATTCCCCTGCATCTAGCTTGATATTTGGCATATCATAGGTTTTTCAATCAATACCTGAGGATGGAGATGGTGATCAAAATGCTTAGCTCAAAACTGGCATGAAGACATGAATGCAGGACTGGAGAGATGGCTCAGAGGTTAAGAGCATTGGCTGCTCTTCTAGAGGTCCTGAGTTCAATTCCCAGCAACCACATGGTGGCTCACGACCATCTATAATGAGATCTGGTGCCCTCTTCTGGCATGGAGGTACATATGCAGGCAGAACACTGTATATGTAATTTTTTTTTTTAAAGTGAATGCAAAAGGGACTCTGTTACTCCCTTCAAGCCAAATACCTTTGATGAAACCCAAGCCCATAAAGGCCTTCTAGTGGGAACACATTTATTTCAAGGCATCAATAATCATGCTCCAGGTTCTCAGCTACCAAACATGCTCACTTCCTGCAAGGTTTTCCCTCCTCGCTCCTGGACAACTATCTTTTCACTCGACAAAGACAGGCCTTTGTCTTACCCGTCTGTGTTGGTTTGATTTCTATGGCTGACGTAAGACACCAGGAGCAAAAGCAACATGGGGAGGAAAGAGTGTGTTGGCATATGTATCTCCCTCCCAGTCCATCACCGAGGGAGTAGGAGCGGAATCTCCAGGCAGGAACCTGGAGGCAGGAACTGAAGCAGAGAAGCAGATCAGGGAGAAATGACTGTTCTCCATGGCCTACTTTGTCACTCAACCCAGGACCACCAGCCCAGGGGTGGCAGCACACTCTGACCTCTCCTACCAATCATTGATGAAGAAAATGCCCTTACGGACTTGCCTACAGGGAAATGGAGGCATTTCCTCAGTTGGCTCCTCTTCCCAAGTAACTCTAGTTTGTGTCAAATGTACAAAAACTGTAATCAGGATACGATCCTAAATTGTCTTAGGATTGCAGCATCTTCAGGCAAGTGTGGTAGCCCTCCTGTGCATCTCAGCGTACGAGAGGCAAACAAGGATGCCCAGGGCAAGCTGGTTAGCTACTGTAAGCCATGGGCGGGCACTGGGTTCAGCAGGAGATCCTGCCTCAATAAAGTGGACAGTGATCCAAGAAGATACCGGCATTAACTTCTGGCTTCCAAAGGAACGCACACACATGGGCATCCATATACTTCACACACACACACACACACACACACACACACACACACACACACACACACACTATATATATATATATATATATATATATATATATATATATAAAATAACTTTAAAAATTATTTTATTTTTGAAGGGCATGTCTAACTTGTGCCTATTAGTGGGACACAGGGAACCATTTCAGCCCATACATGCAGTGAGCAAACGCTTATAAAATCCAGCCACCTATACCCACTCTGCCCTTACTTATGCCCATCCCAGTCTCTGGCAGTCACAGCTGTACACACAGGCTAACATTTTCAGTTTCCATAGATCAACAAGAAGAGATGTCTCCCAGTATCTGGCTTCTTTCACTCGACAGAACGTCTTTTAGTTCCATCAATTTTTGCTTCAAACAATAGGATTTCAGTCTCGTTTACGACCGAATAATACTCCAGGAAGTACAAGCACCATACCATCTGCGGTGGCTTGACCAGGCATGGCCCCCATAGACTCATGTGTTTGGATGCTTGGCCCTCAGCGGGTGGCCCTAGTAGGAGGTGTGGCCTTGTTGGAGGAAGTGTGCCACTGTGGAGGTAGGATTTGAGGTCTTATATGCTCAAGCTATACCCGGTGTTGTAGTGGGTGCCTGTTGCACCTATGACCTTGAAGTTCCAGCCCCTAGGGCATGGCCTCAGGGGCTAGCTTAAGCTGAGGGGAACGTAAGCCTAGCTCTCTCTTCTCCCCCTCATGGGCTTGGATGGTGCGGACTGACTCAGGTGGCCGGAGCAGCGTGGGATAGAACATCAGCCTGCCCCGATTTTGCTTTATCTTGTTTAGTGAGTTGTTCTCCCCAACATAATTTCTAAATAAATAGTTCCTTTATCAGTATCTGTGGATTCGCAGATGCACAGTGTGATACACAGTCTCCTTCTGCTGCCTTCGGATCAAGATGTGGAACTCTTCACTCCTCCAGCACCATGCCTGCCTGCATGATGCCATGCTTCCCACCATAATGACAATGGACTGAACCTCCAAACTGTAAGCCAGCCCCAATTAAATGTTTTCCTTTATAAGAGTTGCTGTGAGCCGGGCGGTGGTGGTGCACGCCTTTAATCCCAGCACTCCGGTGGCAGAGCCAGGTGAATCTCTGTGAGTTCAAGGCCAGCCTGGGCTATAGAGTGAGATCCAGGACAGGCACCAAAACTACAGAGAGAAACCCGGTCTCAAAAACCCAAAATAAAAATAAAAATAAAGAGTTGCCATGATCATGGTGTCTCTTCACAGCAATAGAAACCCTAACAAAGACGCCATCTTTACCCATTGATTTATTGTTGAGTACTTATGTCGATTCCATATCTTAGATACTCTGAATAAGTCCACAGTGCACATGGACATAGTGTACTGATTTAACTTCCTTTGTTAGTGTATGCCTGAATGGTTGAACTGGATAATGGGGAGCATCTGTTGTTGAGGGGCTTGTTTGTGTTTCCTTGGCATGTGTCCCAGGCTGACCTTGAACTCACTCTGTCGCTGAGGATGCCTTTGAACTTCCGTTCCTCCTGCCTCCATCTCCACGTGCTCGTATAACAGGTATACACAGTTGATGGGGGTGCTGGGATGGACCCGAGGGCTCTGCGTACGCTGGACAAACACTCTACCAACTGCGCTATACCCCTCACCCCAGCTGTTAGGTTTTCTGTTTTTCTTTTTAACCTGGACAGAGTCCGTACGTAACCCAGGTTAGCCCTATTCTCACCCCTTCTCCTCTTCACGTGTGTGGTGCCTGCCCACGTGTGTGGACACGTATGGTGGCAAGAGGCGGACACTGGGATGTCTTCTTCAGTCACTTCTTCACCACATATATGCATGTGTTGAGACAGGGTCTCTCACGCTGGGGCTACACGCTTTAATAGCGCTTGCTTTAAATCCAGTATCTAAAGAACTTTCTGTCTGTGAGGACAGCAGCCTTCGATGGCTAAGGGGGAAAAAAAGGAACTGTCCACACTGGAGAAATGTCATGAGATAGGAAGGCACAGAAAACATCCCCAGAGAGACCTGATGGCTATGTTCTGGGTCTGAGTCGCCCTTCCTGCTGTGGGCAAGCAAACCTGAGCATGTCGGGTCCTATCTTCTCACACAGACTCAAGTCCTAGAAAAGCCAGATCCCAGCACCTCAGTTGCTCACAAACGCTACAGGACCACACATTGTTTGTTGAACCCCACCGAAGACCTGTGAGCTTGAGACCCACCACACAGACAAGCCTCCCTTCTGCTCCTGCCTGGCCAGCATCTGAGGTCGCCAGACAAATAGCAGTAACTTTACCTCAGCTGGTGCTGGAAAAGAAACTGTAGATTTAAAGCCGCTGGGAAGTCAAAAAGCCTGACCCAGACGAAGCGCTCCAGCCTGGCAGGCAGCATGGATTGTCCACTAAAACACAGTGGCGGTTGGTAATGCTGTTCCCACCACGTTCCCCCTTGGGAAGACAAGGGAAATACGTTGTTTCTAGAGGCGGAGAGGAAGGGAAGCCATCTTTTTTTCTCTGCAGGAGACCATGGGGAGCCACAGAAAGGTGGTGAACTTGGAAGTCCCCCTGGCACTCACTCACCTCAGGAGCCCTTGGGAGAGGAAATAAGCATCCTGAATTTCAGTGTCCTCACCTATGAAATAATGTCCACCTTGCCACAGTGCAGGAGGCTAACAGAGCTCACCCGGCGCTGGACTCTTTCTTCCCCTCATAATATACTGGAAAGATTCCTCAAGGAACACAGTGAGAAATAGCAGCTGAAGTGGGGAGAAAGACATCACACCTACAGGACTCCTAAAATCCCATGCTTGTTAGGCACACGCTACCACTGTCTCCTTATGACTCCTCTGTGAAGCTCGGTATGAGGCCACTTGGTGCTCTTTCTTTATGGAAACTTGCCACCTGCTCCGGTCCAGAATCCGACACACAGGTGAATGTGATGGTATTCCCAAACACCACAGCAGAACGTATCGGCTGGAATCCAGGAGTTGTGGCCTGGGTTGCAGAAACCCGAGTCCAGAGGAGAGAGGGTCTCAGATGCCTGAACACTTCACAATGAAGGGTGTAAGCAAACCAGTTCCTCCCAAATTAAAGTGTCAGCATTTTCTCAGCATTTTTTTCTCCACTGCCAGATAAGGTACATTTTTATTTGTTTGTGGTTTTTTTTTGTTTTTTTGTTTTTTTTTTTTTTTCGTTTTTCCGAGACAGGGTTTCTCTGCGTAGCTTTGCGCCTTTCCTGGATCTTGCTCAGTAGACCAGGCTGGCCTCGAACTCACAGAGATCCACCTGGCTCTGCCTCCCGAGTGCTGGGATTAAAGGCGTGTGCCACCACCGCCCGGCTAGTTTGTGTTTTTGTTTGTATAAAATCCAAGCTAGCCATGAACTCATGATGTAGCCCAAGCTGGTCAAGAACTCACAACGCGTAGCTCAGTCTGGCTTCCAACTTAGCATCCTCCTGCCTCGGCCTTCCCTAGTGCTGAGATTCAGGTAAGTGCACCTCGCCAGGCTAATGATGCATTTTTATTTTTATAGTCTATTTATTAAAGATGTATTTATTGTTTGCTTGTCTGTGTATATGTGTACACACCATAGTACATACGAAGTCAGAGGGCAGTTTATGGGTCCTGCCACCCTGACTTCCCAAGGATTGTACTCAGGTCAGGACAGACAACAAGCATCCTTAACCCTGAGCTGTCTCTCTTGCCCAGGATGCTTTTAGTTAGTCATTATGAATGGACTTTACCTACTGTCCTTTCAAAGCAGGATCGTATTCAGGCCATTTGAAAGGTTCGTCGGTCTCTCTCTCTCTCTCTCTCTCTCTCTCTCTCTCTCTCTCTCTCTCTCTCTCTCTCTCTCTCTCCATTCAAATGAAAACGTTTTTCACAGATTCTGGTCCCATCTCCCATAGAGAAATTTGTGTTTCACCCAAGCTTCTGGTGGGGGTTGGCTCAGCTGTTTCTAACCAGGTTGTGAATGTTTCTGAGCCACACAGATCTCCTTCAGGACTGTTGAGACTAACAAGGTTGTTGTTCTCGCTGTTTCAGTTTCTCGTGAGGCCTCTTTGGCTTGAAAGCTTTCTTCAAGGTTTCCCGAAAAGGATGTGTGGCTGCTCTGTTTTTAGTACTGGCCTTGGTCACCTGTCCCTCAATCTTCACGCTCCCACTTTAGGTGGACGTTAAGCTTGGTTGTCTGTGGAATCCAGAGCCTCCACCCTCCCTGTGAAACAGGTGCTTGGTGTATTCACGCAGAGCTGAAACATGTCTCCATTTTCATCTAGAACCTGCCACTTTGTATTTCCTTTGACCTGTGGGAGATTTTGTTGCTAGAAAGATCCGTCAGGCTCTGTTGTTTCTTCTTCCTATTGTTTTATTTTCTGTGTTTTTCTCTCTTCAGAAAAAAAGCTTTATTAAGTATAGCTTAATAATAATAATAATTAATAATAACCTATCCAATGCTTCTGGTATATTCCCAGAGTTAACAGCCACAGATTTTAGAAAATTTTCATCACTCTAAAAATAAACTACACACCTGTGAGAGTTATTTCCGATTCTCTCCCTGACAACCCTAGGGAAACCCCCTCTCCCAGTCTGCTTTCTGTGGGTGCCGACAAACACCGTGAGCAAAAGCAGCTTGCGGAGGAAAGGGTTTACTCATGCTAGAGCGCTTACAGTCCATCCGCAGGGGAACCCAGCAATCCAGCAGGCCTGGAACGTAGACTCAGGGCTGCAGCAGAGGCCGTGGAGGAACGCGGCGGACTGACTCACATTTAGCTTTCGTTTACAACCTAGAATGACCCACCCAGGGGTGGCCCTTCCCACGGTGGCCTCAGCCCTCCCGTATCAATCATTCATCGAGAAAATACCCCAAGACTTGCCTACAGGCCAACTCTGATGGAGGCATTTTCTCATTTGCGTTTCCCTCTTCCCAGATGACCGACCCTACCTTGTGTCAAGTTGACAAAAACCAACCAGCACAGAACCAATCTGATCTCTCCTGTAGATTCATTTGTCTTGAATATTCTATAGAAATGGAACCACATATAACACGTGGACTTTTGCTTTGGTTTCTTTTACTTGGTATATTTTCAGAGTCCATCCATTGTGTCGTATAGATTAGTATTTTATTCCTCGTCACTGGCCAACTGTATTTTGTGGATCTACCACATTTCCCTAATCCACTCATTAATGGATGGCTAGTTGGGCTTCCATGGGGCGGGGGGCTGTCATATGCAATGTTGCTGTGTGAATTCATGTGCAATATTTTGTAGAGATCCAGGGGTAGATCTGCTAGGTAATTTCTCATGTTTTGGGGAAACATACTTCTCTTAGAGGGTCATTTTCATCCACTGCTCCTGAAATTCTTTATTAAGCAAGTATCGATAAGTGTTTAGGAAGTCATTACTTAGTGGGGGCAGCAAGTAAGTCCCAATATTTCAATGATTCAACATGTTCAAAGTTTATTTCTCCTCTGCCTGCCGATGAGAAGTCACTGGTTGGCACACACAGCTCCTCCCAGGTGGTACTTTGGAGACGCCAGCACATCTGCTTCTGAAAACACACGGGCGTCCATTTTCCCATGAGTGAGACGCAGTTTCATCGATCTAACTCAATGCACGTGGGACTGGAAACCCAGACTGAGTCAGGATGAGCAGCTGTTCCCATGAGCAACTTCATGGCACGATAAAACAATTTGAAAATGTCACTGGTCAGCTGGCTAACTGCCACATGTGGGTTCAGTAAAGGCTGTATGCTGGACGTGGCACAGGATGAATGAGGGATCTATGCCAGGAGACCGGTGCAGATGTGAAGGAGGATTTGTGTCTTTCTATTTGTTGTCTGTGTCCAACCAAACACTGAGATACAAGTAGGAACTGTTAAGTGGGGTGCATGCGTGAACTTGGGATCACTCCTTTTATCCAAAATACCCCATCTGTATATTCCCTGATGCCACAACTACCGCCCCTATGGAGAAGAGGCCAGCCATGGATCTTTGCATTTGGGACGTTATCTAATTGGTCTTCTCTAGTCACAGTATAGACCCGTTCCTCTTCTCAATAGGACTGTGAGTCAAAGTACTCCCCTGCCTCTAGCCACAGGATGGACATTTGTCCCACAGTAGATCAGATTGACCCTTCTCTCTGGAATTTGAACCCAAAGTAAGGGGACACAAAAATCGACACACCCAGAGGTCGGGGTCCTGAGGGGATATTGTCCAGTCCTTTCAGCCTCTGACATCTCAAAATGCTGCCGTCCCAATTTTCTGGAGCCCGGCGCCTTAGCTTTGACTCTGTGAGTTGCCCCAGATCCTCACACGGAAGCTAGGCTTAATTAAGTCCGTGTTGGTCTCTTGTCACTGGCAACAAAGGATCCTAACTAACACTCCACCTAAGGCAGAAGCCCGAGGATCCTTCTAACGCCTCCATTGATCTTTCTGCCTTCAAGTCCTCTAGGCCCCACAACCTTGCAGCTTTCACATCTGTCTCCTTTCTCGGAGAACTCCGTTGCTAGAGTTCAGGTTCCGGCCATTATCTGCCTGAACTTCAAGAGATCCCTTCACTGCTATTTCTCCGTTCCCATAGAAACTCTTCGAAAGCACAAATACAGGTTTTTAGACATTATAAACGGCAACATCGGTGCAGTGGAATTATTTGCTGGAGGACTGTGTCTGTTCCTACCGTTTTCAAAGGCAGTTTGGCCATCTGCATCAAGAACCATTACAAACACAATACCGTAACACTCAACACCATTTGCTTGCAAGAATTTTTTTCCCCTAGAGAAAGACTCACACACAAAGATTTATATCTGAAAATGTTCTCTGAACTGTTCATCTATTCATTCACTCAATAAGTATTGAATGCCTGCTCTATGCCAGTGCTATGATTGCTACTCAAAATAAAATTATTGAGGGCACAAAATACATGGGTAGTTAGAAAGAACAGATGAAATCAACAGTTCTGGTGGTACGGTGTGAGTCTATGTCATCACTAAATGCAGCATTTCAGGGCATATTGAATGGTACTGGAAAATTTACATTAAGGGCCGAAGGGGACCAGTTCAGTAAGTATATAAAATATAAACCCAGTTCAAAAGGTTTAAAAGAAATCTTACAGCAAGATATTAACAGTGGTCAACTCCATCAAGGAGACTGACAACTTTTTTTAAAAAAAATCTTTGCCTCCTTCTAAAACTTTAACAATGAAAAAAAAATTAGATATTTTTACCAACACACTCCCAACTCAATTTTATTTGCCACTTTACTAGGACCTCATACAAGTTGGTCTTTTTTTTTTGAGGGGGAGGACCAAGGTCCTTCTAGGTAGCCCTGCTTGTCCTGGAACTTGCTATGTAGAGCAGGCTGGCCTGGAACTCATAGAGATCTGCCTGCCTCTGCCTCTACTTCTAGAGTGCTGGGATTAAAGGCGTGTATCATCAGGCCTGGCTTGGTCAGTTAGTTTTTAAAGGTCTTAAAAATCAATAGGGAAGCACTATCACATCTCTACACTATGAAAAGCCCATCAATCTTCTACTCATCTACAGAACAGAGGAAACAAAACTCCCACCTTGTATCCATCCCCTCTGCATCTCCAACTCTGTGTTCCTTCCCTACCTCAGTTCCCAAAGTAGCTATACGTACCTGAGTTTCAGATCTTTCATACCTCGAGGCCTTTTCCATGGCCTGGTCCCCCTTCCTACAATTGCACTTGCTTGTCTGTTTTAACCCATTCCACAAACATTCACGATGTGCCGTTCCCGAGCCAGGCTCTGTTCCGGACCCTAAGGATGCAGCCGTCAACAACAGACCAAGTCTGGTCTCACGGACCTTGCACTTGAGAAGAGGAAGTCAGAGCTGGAGCACACGCAAGTGAGCGTGGGCAGCACTGGTTTCTTATTTCTACTTCAACAAATGACCAGAGACCCTCGAGGCTTTAAAGGCCAAGTTTATTCTTGTACAGCTCTGGAGGTCAGAAATCCAAAACAAGTCCTGCAGGGCTGAACTCGGGTGTCCGCGGGACTGGTTTCTTCCTGGGGCTTCCTGGCCTTTGTCGTCTTCCGGTGGCTCATCGTGGCTCCTCCCTCCATTTCTAAAGCCAGTCGTTCAACTTCATCTCTTTTATTTGGTACCCGGCGCCCCTCTGAAAAGGTTAGGCTCAATCAGATAAGTCCAGAACGACTTCCTCCATTTTCCAGTGCCGTTAATCATATCAGCAATGTTCATTTCACCACAGAAGGTGATTGTATGTGTGTGTGTGTGTGTGTGTGTGTGTGTGTCTGTGTGTCTGTGTGTGTGTGTATTTCAAAAAAATTCCTATTTTTCCTGTGGTTGATATATTGTGCACCCCAGTAAACTTATCTGGGGTGTGTGTGTGTGTGTCAGAGAACAGAACAGCCATAATATTAAACATAGAGGATAGGCAGTGGTAGCACATGCCTTTAATCCTAGCATTCCAGAGGCAGAGGTCCATCTGGATCTCTGTGAGTTCAAAGCCACACTGGAAACAGCCAGGCATGATGACACAGGCCTTTAATCCCTGGAAGTGATGGCAGGAAGCAGAAAGGTATATAAGGCGTGAGGACCAGGAACTAGAGCCTGGTTAAGCTCTTAGGCTTTTGAGCAGCAGTTCAGCTGAGATCCATTCGGATGAGGACACAGAGGCTTCCAGTTTGAGGAAATGAGATCCGCTGAGGAATTGGCGAGGTGAGGTTAGCTGTGGCTGGTTCTGTTTCTCTGATCGTTCACCCCAACACCTGGCTCCAGGTTTGTTTTTATTAATAAGACCTTCTAACAATTCCTGCTACATCCTCCTATTCCTCCTGCATTTCCAACTTGGTATCACTTCCCTACCTCAGTTCCCAGAGTAGTTATGTGTACCTGAGTTTTTGAATACATATATACATTTTGAATACACACACACACACACACACACACACACACACACACACACACACACACATTCAAAAGTTCCAGCGACTGGAACATGGGGATATTCTGGAGGTGGGAATCATGTAAAGGAGTCAGAGGAGGTCACAGTGACTAGGTGACAGTCAAGTGCAGTCCTATCACTCTCGATACCCTCGGTACTCATGGCGTTGCCCTGGCAAAAGAATTCACAACAGTGTGAGTTTCTCTCCTCTGGACGACCCTGCTATCCCTACTGCATCCTGTGGTGAGCTGGTGTGGCCAAGACCGTGACTTTATAGGCCATTCTCATCTTGTTTGATAAGTTTTGGTCCATGTACCGATTTCCTCAATAGCCTGTGAATTTCTTCAGGACAAAAGGAATGAATTTTCCCCCCACCCCCACCCACCCTGCACTCTCTGCCAGGCATAGGAAATGACCAGTGAGTAGCTCACAGACACTTGATTATATGAACGGGACCTGGTCTTAGAACCAAATACGAACTCCACCTCTGCGCCTCCCACTCAGCAGTGAGAGTAATTGGCAAGGTTTCAAATCCCTCTTCAACCTCTTTTCTCATCGCGGAATGGGATGACAGGGATGTCGCTTGCTTGCTAGGATTAATTTGGGAATCTAATAAGGATAAGAATATGTAAAATGTCTAGTGCTTGGCTTACGGTGGAAATTTCATTAAATCACAGAAAGCTGTGTTTTATAATATTGGGGGTGAAGAGCAGTTCACAGAAGAGAAGTGACTGAAAATTTGTCCCCAGTCACTTCATATCAAGCTGAGGCCCTAGAGCTGAGTGCACACACAACAGAGGCATTACCATCCTGGGGGAGGCCTTTGGCCTCTGTTTGCAGAGTTCTTTGACTCACTCACACTGTGTCCCTCTGGGGCCCAGAGCATACTTGTTTCGGGTAACACAGATGTAGGAAGTGTTCACTGTACCCCAAGAACTCGCCGGGTACCAAGGCTCCACAGATCACCAGACAGGCTCATTTCAAGAGAAGGACAAAGGAAAGTAAAGAATCTGACTCAAGCCTGGGAGGGAATGTGTATTCTGGGTAAAAGAAAGTAAAAGCTTGACTCAAGCCTAGGAGGGAGTGTGTATTCTGGGTAACATGAAGATAATATTTGCTTCACAGAACTCCTTGGCCTGTTTGACTGCATTTCAGGATTGGAAGAGAACACAGTCTGTTTTCATGAGATGTCCCCCTATTTTCCATGCAGGCTCTGGGCAGCCACATCACGTCATGTCTGTGGAATGTGCTGGCACACCGTTCTGATCTCCCATACTGAAAGATGTTCCATGACATCTGTGCAGCTCCGGTCGGGAACATGCACGCACAGGTGTGTAGAGAGGCAGGCAGCTGCACAAGAACAGCCATGATCTCTCTGGAAGTTTCCACTTGCTACCTCTCCACTTCTTGCTGCTCAACCATGACGTTGGGTGTCTCCAGACGGTGAGAAAATGTGAGATTCCCAGTAAAACTCTCAACCTCAGTATGCTTCTTTTTCTGTTGCTGTGTTAAAGTACTCTGACGGGCGTAACTGAAGGGAGAAAGGGTTTATTTCAGCTAACGGTTTCCGAGGGATACCGTCCATCATTGTCGGGAAGAACAGGCAGAGAAGGCATGGCGGAAGGGCAGGAGGCTGACTCGTCACTCTGTGCCCATACTCAGGAAGCAGGGTGTGAGCAGAAGTGTGGCTGGGCTACAAAACCTCAAAGCCCACCCCTACCTCCCTTCCTCCAGGGAGGGTCTACATCCCAAAGATGCCACAGCCTTCCCTAACACCTCCACCAGCTGAAGACCATGCACTCCAAACACATCACACACACACACACACACACACACACACACACACACACACACACACACACACTCATGGGGGCATGTCTCATTCAAATCGCATCTGGGATGTTATGTGGACATCCTGTCAAACTGGCCTGCTCTTTCTACAAGGTCAGGTCCTGAGTGTCAACTCCTGCCTGTGCGCCACAACACTGAGAGGGTGCTACACAGTTGTCATGGAGAGTAGCGTCTGGCCTGCCCTCATCACTCCCCTCCCTGGCCCGGTGAGAGGCCACTAACAGGGCTGTGGCCACACACCTTGCCCTTTGCTGTGGGTGCCACAGAGGCAGCTCCGGGAGAGCCGCTAGTCGGGTAGCCATGGCAACGGATGTGGGGGCCAGGTACCACGACTTCCCAGGTCTCACCCAGGTGTGTGGGTGACCTGCCCCCCACCCGCTCTAGCCCGCAGCTGACTCTGGCTTTCCTCACTGACCTCCGGCCTCCTGCTGAACACATCTTTCCCCCACCATCCGCACATTTTCTCTCTCGGAGATGCAGCTTGAATTTTCTCTCCTGCCTGTTTGTCCTGGATACCAGTGAGAGTTCAGCAATGATGGGAAAGGACGACGTGGCCCAAACGGAGTCTGTAAGGACCGGGTCCGGCTTATTTTGAAATTTAAATTCGGTTTTAAGTCATAAAAGGGCAATAAAAACCTTACGCTAAATAAGGAAAAGGATCCCATCCGGGGGCCTAATCCCTGCCCCGTTCTGCTCGGCTTCTCTTCTTCATTATGCTTGTATAATACAGTATGGTTTCTATTGAGTGTTTCCTTCCTGTTTTTACACTTATTCTTGCTTCACTGACTTTATTATCGGCAGAATTTCGCCGCATTTTTTTTTTTACACAGCCATAAATACTATTCAATTCAACAAATGCATACAAATGGTTTCCATTAGAATTTTAATCTACTCTCCAAATGAAAGAAAAGCTTAATATAAATCTTTTTAAATTACCAGAACATAAATTCAGACAGGGACAGCTCCACCTAGACTACGCACACGGGGTCACATCCTGCTGTCCTCGCTCATAAATTAATTGAGGTCTCTCGCTGCCGTAAACGAACAGTGTGCATTCCGGAAAGATCATATCTGCCAAGATTGTAGATTGCTTTCCCTCCGACTTTGTAAAAGTCACAGCTTACAATACCTTCATTATGCCGATGAGAACGGCCGTCTCCCCAACTGGAAAGAAATAGGTGTTTTGTTCTGTGGGACCGAGATTTACAGAATGCAATTTTCCTCCATGCAGGAGATATGACAAACCTACTGGAAAAAAAAATGTCATTTCACAACTTTTCACACCGTCACCTCCCCCCCCCCCCCCCCCCCCGCTGTGAGATGTGGACTCTCTCCCCCCTGTGAACGGGGCTGCGCTGACATTTAATGGCTAAGTGAGGTAGTCGCCGGTGAGTGAAGGCATCTTTCCAAGGGGCTGAGCTGAAAGAGAGTTCACGTCCTCTTCTTCGCTCCCTGTCTGGAGAGGTCCCTGTGCCTGCTGCAGAGTGAAGGAAGGAAGCGTCGGGTCCTGGGACCTACTTGAACATGAGAACTCCCACGAGTCTCAACACTCCTTTGAGAACAGACGAAGTGGCCTCAGTTTCCCAGGTGTTCTCTGCATTCCAGACTCCCAGCCTGCCTGTTCTGCCCTTGGCCAACAATGGCTCTCTCTCTCTCTCTCTCTCTCTCTCTCTCTCTCTCTCTCTCTCTCTCTCTCTCTCTCTCTCTCTCTCTCTGTCTCTGTCTCTCAGGAGGACACCTGAAGGGCAGAGTTGGGGCCTGGATTTTTTTTTTCCCAGTTTCTCGTGTCATAACCTAATGCTGTCTAGCAGAGCTTCTGCATATTAAATCGCCTTTTAGCAACTGGGAAGGGGGGTGGCGTGATGTGGGGAGGAAGGGCCCCTTATGTAAATGCATGATGGCTGACATGACCTCACCGAGGAAGAAAGGGCAAGATTAACTGAGAGACCAGGGGTCAGGAAACCCCAGGAAACATCACTCTGCAAAGCCACTTCCCTGTCCTTGAGTCAAGAGCCACCGCTACCCATCTGAGCTCTTCGCCCAAGGCCGTACCATTCCGGATATGTCACCCCTTGGTCTCTGGGCTTTGGTGGGTGAGAAATCCGGGGAGGTGTGAGGAGGGGTCAGGAACTGTGCTTTGAGTCATGAGGGCTTCTATGAGCTTTTCATAGCAGAGAAGAAGCAGACAGCTAGGGCAAAAGGGAGGTTCTCTCCCTCCCCCCGGGGTGGGGGGGTGGGGGAGCCAGGCTGGTCCCAGGTGACATCGGTCCTGCAGCAAGGCTTCCCACCTGGGTGGCTGCTTAGCTGCAGTGGGCAGGAAGGACAGGACAACGTCCTGGAGCGGTGGTGTTCCCATGGGCTGGCGAGATTTCTGCACGGCTTTCTGCAAATGATGATCTCCAGCCACATAAAGTGGCCTAAGAGCCTCTTCGCAAACAGAGCGGTGCTGGGCTGCTCAAGTGCCTATTTCTTGATTCGAAGCCCATCTGCTTCCCATTGGCGGTAATCCCAAGCCTGAAAACTCCAATCACCGAGCGATAATAGAAAGACTGCTTGGCCACGGATTCTCGGGAACTCGGGGTCCAAATGGATTGAGTCCTGTGCTGAGCCATGAGCCTTCATGTTTATGCCCCAAGGGCCAGGGGGGCATGTCTGCATCACAGGGACCTAGGGAGCTGGTAGAAACTGGCCCGATGTTCCTGAGAGGCTGAAATGCTGAGAGAGAGAGAGAGAGAGAGAGAGAGAGAGAGAGAGAGAGAGAGAGAGAGAGAGAGAGAGAGAGAGAGCAGAAGATATGGGGGTTAGAGTGCAGGAAGTTCAGTGTATGTCTGTTGGATACATGGTTGGGGGAAGGACATACCGTGAACTGAATCGCATCCTCCCACCACCGACCACCAATTCAGTTGAAGCCCCAGTGTGATGGTTTTTGGAGATAAAGCCTGTGGGAGGTTGTTGGGGTTAAATGAAGTCTTAAGAGAATTGTCATCATGATAAGATGAGTGACAATTATGTTTGAATCTGAAATGTCCCTCAGAGGCTCATGATTTGAGTACCCATGCCTCAGCGCAGGGTGCTATTTGGAGAGGCTGTGGAACCTTTAGGAAATGACGTCTAGTTGGTGGAAATAGGTTATCAGGCCTTTGAAGTGCGTATTAGGCACGGTTCTGCAGAGGAACAAGACTAACAGAATAAAAATATATTGCAATGAGGTTTGGATTAGCTAATGTGATAGACAGGTGTAGTCAGATTTTGGAGGGGGGGGCCACCAGCTCCCAAATAATAACGCGGAGACTTAATATTAATTATGAGAACTCGGCTTTCAGTTTAGGCTTGCCTCAATGAGCTCTTATAACTTAAATTAACCCATTCATTTTAATCTACATTTTGTCATGTGGCCCCTTACCTCATCTTTCCATACGGCCCATGCTGCTTCCTCCACGTCCAGCTGGCAGCCCTGCCTTCTTCTTCCCAGAGTTCACTCTCTTTAAAGTCTTTATTATTTTTAAACCTTTTCTTTTTTCTGTGACTGTCTATACCCATTTTCTTTCTTCAGCGTCGAAGCACATTTTTAAATATACCGTCCCTTTTTCGAGGTTTTCTGGGTCTGGACCTGGCTTTATTAAACACCTGCAGCATTCTCTGACTGCATGAGCCAAATCTTAAACTGTCATGGCAGCCACTGCGTGGCTCATTTTGTGCGTGGTGCTGGCACATGGCACTGGCTGGTTAAAGCCAGCAGGCAATGGCGGGGAGCTGCATCTCTGTACACCCAGCACTGGCCTGCCTCAGAGACTGCAGGACCAGGGATCTACATCCACTCCTTGTCCAGAACTTTTCTTAGCTTTCTCAGGCCCTATGCTTGGCTATTTGAGCCTCCACGTTAGAGGCCGTATGTAGCAAGTCTTTCTCTGTACAGCCAGCTCCCAAATAACAACACGGAGACTTCTTATTAATTATGAAAACTCGGCCTTCAGCTTAGGCTTGCCTCAATGAGCTCTCATAACTTAAATTAATCCATTTATATTACCTCTCTCCCATTCTGTGTGTCCTCTTCCTGTCTCTGCCAGGAAGTCCCGCCTATCTCTCCTGCCTACCCATTGGCCGTTCAGCCTTTTATTATACCGATCACAGCAATTACATCTTCACAGGGTGTACAAGCTATTGGCATGCTTCAGAGACGTGGTGGAACGTGGTGGCTTCCTTCTTAACGTGTGAGACTGGATGCTTCCACAAGTTGTTAGAGACCGACTCCGGACAGCTGTGTCTTGAATTTTGTGTGACCTTCCTTACTTTATCAAACCTTGCAAAAAACAGGTTCCTGGACTAACCGCGGGCTGTACAACTTCCTGGAGTACCTGCTAATCAGCCAGCTGCAGGGGCCTGGGACCAATGCGACCTCACCCTTCCTTAGGAATTTTCCATTCTTCTCTCCTTTTGCTTCCCCTGCTCCCCTCCCTGCCTGAAGCCCTGCTTATAAGCCTCAATACCCAGTCAATAAACGAGACCTTGACACGACTCAGACTGACTCTGTCTTCCTTTATGGCGCCTGGTCTCCTTTCTCTCTCGCCCCCATTGATCTTTCAGGAGGTGCCTCCTCGGGTCTCCCCAATAACCTGGCCCGCGGGACGGGTCACACAGTCCCAGTCTGGCACTGTAGGCCGGCAGGATTCCTGGGAAAGCAGCGGTCTACAGTCCACGTGGAGAGGCTGAAGGAGCTGGGTACCAATGTCAGCAGTAGAGACAGTAACAGGCTTTGCAGACTGACTGGCAAGGAACGAAGACAGGCAGACAGAACAGCATTCCCCCTGCCCCCCCTGCCCTCGGCCCCCCCCCTCCCCAGGCCGCTTCATATCTAGACCTCCTCCAATGCAAGGTCCTACCCATCAGTCTTCCTCCTTCAGTTAATCCTTCCAGACCCACCCAGAGGCACGTCTTTTAGTTAATCCCGGATCCAATTGAGTGAACAATCACGACTCACCGTCACATATCGGACCCTGTTTGCTGTTATGTTCTCTGCTCCCTGACCCACTGAGACGCCATCAGCTCCCACGACACCCTCCACCACCTCTCTCTCAGAGAGCTGTGCTGCTCTGCCACAGCTTTCCCACCAGCGGCCTGATGCGCCGCCCCCCCAAAACCGTGAGCCCAAACAAGTTCCTCTCTTACTTTATTTTTGTCAGATACTGTATATAGCCACAGCAGTGCAAAAGTGACTGATACACTGTCCTTGAAACAGACCAGAGAGCTCCTCCCATATCTCCTCCCGTCATATGAGCTTCCAGTAAGAAGGTGGACACCTGAGTTAGCCAGAGTTCAACAGGACCTGGCTATGATGGCACCCCGATCTCAGACTCTTGGACCTTCAGAACAGTGAACAGATAATCGCCTGTTGTTAAAGGCTGCTGTAGTAGTCATGTGTCCTGCTAGAACAGCTTACGCTGACTAAGATGCGCAGACAAAGAGCAAGTCGTGAGGTCAATACCAGGTGAGGCCGTCCAGAACCGACCCCAGTCTGCTGATCCTCAGCCGTTCTACAGGCCAAGGCAGCTGCTTGATCTTCAGTTGTGGTGGGGAACGGAACATGACATTCACTGAGCCTTCCTACACGGTCAGCGCTTAGCTATACGCACATGGGTGTGGGACCAGCCAGTCTCTTCATCTTGTCAAACCGAAACTCCGCCCATTAATGACTCCTCACCCCACCCCACGCCCCGCTCCTTCCAGCCCATAATTCCTTCTGCCTCTATGAATTTGTGTTCTTTAACCTACCTCTTCAAAGTGGCATCAGACAATTTTATCAGTCAGGATAATGTATCCTTTCTACTTCTTTCACTTAGCGTCATATTATCCAGACTCATCGTGTTACTCTAGACAGTAGGACTTCTTCCTCTTTAAGACTGACTATTCCACAGCACGGACATGCCAGTTTGCTTACCTGGCCATCCACGGCGGAATGACTCCTGCCTCTTCACTACTGTGAATGTTGCTGCCATGAGCATGGGTGTGGAGTGGCTGGTTTATAAATGCCAGGCATTCTAACATCCCTCACATCTGCTATCTGCTCCCTTACTCCATCCAGCACCTCCTGAGATCTCTCCCATAAGCACCCCGAGACTCCAGCACTAAGACTCCAGCACTAACAGGCAGGTCAGCATTTACCCTGGCTGAATTTCCTATCTGCCTGTCCCACATGTTCAAGACTGGGTGCTAATGTTCCCCAGTCACAACAACTGTGGAACGCTGGCCACCCCAATACAGACTCGCAGAGAACTCCGGAAGTCTAAACTCCAAGACCTGACTCTCTAGAGCTTGCGATTCTCCCCTTGAAAGCTGGCTGGTGCTGCTCTGAAAGTGGAAACCTGCCAACCCGCAGCCCAGGGACACTGACAACTCACTTGGCCCGGTGAGCAACGTCACAGCTGTGTCCAAGAGAGGAGAGGCAGGAGGAGCGAGACCCAGGCAGGAAGCCCACTCCGGGACAATGAGGCTCTTAAGAGTCCTGACTGAGCAAGCAGGCTAAATTGAAACATCATCCCAGTGCCGCCGAGTGATTGCACTGAGGCACATTGGCAACGCATCAGACAGCAGGCAACATGGCCGCCCGGGCAGGGGGGCTCCAGCTGACTTCCTAATTGGGCCAAAGCTCCTCGAGCGTTCTGGAGTCCAGCGGCATCAGCACCAGTGGCTAAAACACTAATCCTCGAATCAATTAAACCGTGTTGCCAAAGCGGCACCTCCTCCTTTCCCTGAAGCCACGGGACTTCTCACTCTTTGTGATCAGTCACGGCTTGGAGCCCCACATTCAAGGCTGTGACCCCGGGGTAGCTCGGAGCCTGTTGTACTCTTGCTGAAACCCTGGCGGCTTCTGCTCACTGTCCATTTTGCTCCTCTTCACTTAGATGCTCACAAGTGCTGCTTCATCAAGGGGTTGGACGACAGGGTACGTTCATTCCCATAGTAATCCTTTCTGCATGCACACACCCTTCACGGTGAGTCCCCAGGGGAAGGAGGGAACCCCGTCACAGGCCGTTTTCTACCTCTTAGAGTTGGAACTGCATTCCCGAATCCTCTAACCGCTTCATCTCCCCGCCACTCTACCGCTTCATCTGCCCGCCACTGTTTGAAATGTAAGGAGTTACTTAATCAAGTAAGTGATATTCCAATGGGGCCCACAGAGGCCTGGATTGCCTTCGCTGTTGATTGGTTGGTTTGGGTTTTGGGGGGAAGGGTCTCACTATGTAGTTCTTGCTGGCCTAGAACTGATGGTCTTCCCCCTTCAGCGTCCGGAGTGCTGGGCTCATGGGTGGCATTTTTTTTAAATACCACTTTGCATTTCCCCCATCTTGCTTGTCCTGGATGTGACATGGAGCTGTTTGTAGGGGTAAATGAAAACTCAGGGGCACCCTTCCCCCAACCCCTCCCGCTTGGAAAGTAGTACTGGAGAAGGGCTGAACTCTGAACTCGCTGGTTCCTCCTCCACTTCTGTCTCTTCTAATAACCCACAAGAATCAAGGTCACAAAACACACAGGCAACATGCTCACAGTATGCAGTTTCCTATAAGTAATACTCTTCTGATTCATTTTATTAAGAAATTAAATCGCTGATCTGTTTGAACTCGCATTAATAGGTATTAAATGTTGCTTATTATAAAAATGCTAATAAATCATTACTTTTTTTCGTTGTTGGTTTTTTTTTTTTTTTTTTTTTTTTTTAACTAACCACCAAATGGCTAACAAATTAAATTTAAATCATGAAGTCTGATACTCCTAGAGAGGGATCACAGGGGGTAGTACATTATAGAGAACCTGTTTTGATTTTGTTTCCTTTTAAACACAAAGAGCCCGTGCTGAGTCCTGGCGAGCGCCTCCCTGGCCCCTTTCCAGCCTGCAGTGAGCTTCTGCAGGGCAGCTGACTGAGCAGGGGCTACAGTCTGGAGGATGGCAGGGATACCTGGGCTGCAGAGTCTGGATGCGACCTCAGCCTCATTAGTCCTCACTCTAACCATCCGAGCTAATCAGCACAGACATGCGCTGCTCGAGTGTTAATCGCCCCGTGTCTTATAGCCTCTTCTTCCAGGATTGCCACGGGTAATTAAAAGCTCCACCATGAAGGCCAACCAGCCTCGCCTGGGCTCAGATTGCTAGAGCGACTGTTGTCCGCTTTCGAGGGAAAAGGAGGCAGGAAGCATGAGGTTTCCCTAGGTGGACACAGTTTTAACGAGAACTTGGAGCCCAGCACTGCAGCAGTCTGCCCAGGCTGCTGAAAACCCCACCCTCTTGAAATGCACCCCATCTTCTCGAAGTGCACCCCGTAACTCGACTCACTGTGCTGCCTCTTATGAACGCGTGAACGAACGCAGGCACGCTAAAAGGAAGAGTCCTCAGGGCTCTAAATTTGTGAATCAGTAATCGACGGTTCCATTTGCTCACCGTCAGCAAACCACGACGGCCCGGTATGTTTCAAGCTGTTCTACCTTTCTGCTTTTGCTGAAGAGACAATATTAATCACACTTTGTATAGTCACCGTAATATAAGAGGTGAGGAGGAAAAAACGTGTACCTCGGATTTCTGTGACTGTAATGCAATACTTGTAAGAGCCAACCAAAAGAGAAGAAAGGGGGGGCTGGGGAGATGGCTCAGCAGATGGAGCGCTTGCCACACAGGTGTAAGGACCTGAGTTCAAATCCCCCAGACCCATCTGAGGCTGGACACAGTGGCCTCCCTCTGTAATCCCCAGTGTGTCTACAGGAGGTAGAGACAAAAATCTCTGGAGTCCCTGGGCCAGCTAGCCTGGAGTTCACAGTGGGGAATTAAAAGCAATTCTGTTTCTAGGTAGAAGGCCAGGTCAAATCCGAGGTTGTCCTCTGACCTCCACATGCGGGGTGGTGATACACACAGACCTGCACACTCATGTACATGCAGACATACACAGTTCGTTTATTTTTTATGAGGCATGATTTATTTTTGCTTCCAAGTTTTAGTCTATGGTTAGCTGGTCCCAAGGCAAAGCAGTATTGCCTGGTGGGAACACAGTGATAATACTTCCCGGTGGGAGCCAGCAGGACTTCCTGGTGGAAGCAGCTTACCTCAAGGTCACCAGGAAGCAAAGAGAGGAAGGGCTAAAGTCCTAACTTCCTCCCACGAGACCCTACCTCTACTTCCTAATAGCACTGTGGGTGAAGAAACTGGAGATCCGAACTGCAGACACACCTAATGACTGGGCATGTCTAACATGCCTTTCAGGCTGGAAGTCTAGTCATCAGAGGGGCTCTGCACCACCCAGCTCTACAGACTGCTAGATTCCTAGCCACTCCCCCAGCTACAGACCGCACATACGCTGTTCAGTAGCCAGGCAGGATGCTTAGTCACCCCAGGGCCTTGCATCCTATAGAATCTGTGCATGATCACGTAATTTGCACGAGCGTGATCACGTAGCCTATATGCATGCGTGGTGTAGTTACAGAAGCCCATATGTGCATTTGTGTGGGGGGGTGGGAGATCTGTAAGAGTGGGTTCCACCTGTTCCTCCTCCTCTTCCTGCACGATCTTTCCACAGGCCTAAGCACCCCCTTCTATTTCCTCCCCTTAATAAACTCTTATAGTGGTTTTGTTGTACCTCGTGGCTTTTCTCGCACGGTAAATAGTGCTGCTTAATGAATAACGTTATGCCGCTTAATAAATAACACAGACTCTTCCGGGGCATCCCCATCAGCAGAACCATTTCCAGGATCACCTGTTGGCCTTTTGCACTGTGTTGACATTGGCACAGATGCAACAGACCAGGGGTGAAGGGAAAGGCTGCCGGGGAGCCCATCAACCCATGACTTCCAAAGGAGGGGTGTGGACTCTGAACTGTTACAGTCAGGGAAGGAGAAGAGAAGAAAGCAAACTGCCTTTAAGAATCTCCCAAAGCGGGGGCTGGAGAGATGGCTCAGAGGTTAAGAGCACTGACTGTCCTTCCAGAGGTCGTGAGTTCAATTCCCAGCAACCACATGGTGGCTCACAACCATCTGTAATGAGATCTGATTCCCTCTGAAAGAACACTGTTTATATTAAATAAAATAAATCTTAAAAAAAAAAAAAAAAAGAATCTCCTGGGGACGGTGGGGGGGAGGGGGGCTGGGGACCCAGGTTCAATTCCCAGCACCCACATGGCAGCTGTCTGTTAACTCCAATTCCAGGGGGATTTGACATCGTCACACCAATGCACATAAAATAAATTAAATGAATTAAAAAAAAAAATCTCCCAAAGGTGCCATAAAGCTCCTCTGCTAGATGCCAAATACAAAGGCTGTCTTCAAGAAAAGCATGGCGTGGTCGTTTGAGCTATAAGCTAAACCAGCCAGTCTGTTCTGATGAGCTAAACCAGCCAGGCTGTTCTGATGAGCTAAACCAGCCAGGCTGTTCTGATGAGCTCACTGGTGATATCTGCAAAAGGGCTTTTTTTTTTTTTTTTTTCTTTTGGTATCAAATGATGAAACCTGTTAATATTTGAATTATCCATGTAACTTGAACCAGTATTTTCCAAATCATTATGATGCCATTCATAGGAAAAACACCAGTTAAAAATACAGGGCTGGGGAGGGTTCGCTAGCCAACACTGCTTATTGCCAAACCTGACAACCTGAGCTCAATCCACAGGTCCACCAACAGAACTGACTCCTGTGAGTGCATCATTCATCCCTTGCAAGGACGGGGCTTCCCAAGTCTTGCATTTCCCCAGACCACACTTCGTGGTGGGGGTCTACCACTTGAACAGCATCCCAATGAGGACCAAGCAGTTGTTACTGCTTATGTGGCACCAGGGCGGGGCCTTGTGAATCTTGTAATTTCCTGAGCTTCCCCCACCTTGTAAGGTGTATGAGCTTTTCTCCTCCCCGCAAAGAGGGAATATTTCAATCAAGAGTAAATAGTCATATAACACCAACATTTTTCAAAGCTACAAAAAATGTAAGGCAATGCTACTCTTTTTACTAAACATCTTTGGTTCTTCTGGAGGATTCAATAGTCCTTCTTCATAAAAAACATACTATTTGTGTTAACATGAGAAAGGGTTGTCACTGTTATTTTAAATGAATTAAAACGCAATTTAAATTTTTAATGCACTACATACCAATAGCTCTAATCTGTGTAAAGGAAAAGTCCATTGGTATTTTCAATAATTTTTAAGAGTGTAAAGGGACCGTGAGACTAAAAGTTTGAAAACTGCTGATTCCAAGGGATTGGATCATGAGGGAACAGGAGAAAGCAGTTTTCTGAAGAATCAACACCCCTCATGGGAATGTCCTATATTAAAGAGGCTAAAGAGACATGACAGCATAGGCCACACTAAGCCCTAGATGAGACTGTACTTTGGAAAAATGCTACAAAGAAAATTATTTGGTCAAATTTATAAAGTCAATAAACGCATTGTGATGATGTATGAAAATATCCCTGTTCTTAGGAAACAGACACTAAATATTTGAGGACCAAAGGCTATGACGTAACTCAAACTAAAAAAAAAAAAAAATGTGTCTTTCTGCGTGTAAAATTCTTATGATAATCTAAATAAATAAGGTTCTTCGCAAAGGAGTTTGAAAGTTAATGTAAAGTACACAAAGACTTTATAAAAGACATATCATTTTTCATCTGAACAAATATTTTAGCATGAGGATGTGAGGAGAAGCTGAGTAAAAATTATATAATCAGACAGCTACCCAATTTTCCATGAAAGGATATGCAGCGGCTATTACCATGACTTACAGCTGTTATTCACCTCTTTCTCCACACAGCCTCCATGATAGAGCTTTGGATGCTGAGTACCCTTGCAGCTTCCCTTGCAGCTAGGAGTAGCCATGTAAACCGGCTGTGACCAACGAGATGAAAGAGAATATTTGCTGGGGAAGTTTTGCTTTCCTGACCAAAGGGACAGGCTAGAGATGAGAACCTTAACTACCATGTACTACCACGACCTCTCTCACTCTCTCTCTCTCTCTCACTCTCTCTCTCTCTCTCACTCTCTCTCTCTCTCACACACACACACACACCCTCAGATTCTCGCATTCAATGTGACTTGAGATACTTGGACTCTACAAACAAGCTTGACATCAAGTAAATGCCAGTGAAGACAACATCAAGGGGGAAAGTCTAGATCTTTGTTGACATATTGGTCACCTGACCTACTTCTGGGCAATTGCATAAACCTGCACTTCGTTTTATGTGAAGGAAGAGTATCCTATCGTTCAAGCCACGGAGGCAGGTGTCTGCTGTGTACAGCTGCACCCACTACTCAAGCCTACTCATCTAGGAAAAGGCTGAAGAAATAAAGCAGGAATGAGGCCACGCTGCACCAGGCAGAGGAAGTGACTCCAAAACAGAATGCCTACTTAAAACCTGGACCGAATGACATCCTTAAATTCTTAAGCAACGCCAAGGCGCAATCATTTTCACTAACCAAAGTTAAAGAACCGCACGACAGTAAGTATTCCACAGTGAATTAAGACTGAAAGGTTAAGGCGGCTTCCAATCAGATGGGTTTCAGCACAAACATCGTTCTGGGTACTCTGCCAAAAGCATCCATTATTGCCAAATTCCTAATTCAAAACCATATATAAGAACACTGTAACTCAAACACAGAAGTTAAAAACAAGACATTTAAATAGTGATCTCCCTTCTCTCTAAAAGATAAATGTGCCTATTAACCCCAGATGCTAACAGGGAGATTTCTTTCTCTTATATTCTAAATGACAATTTTTTTTTCCCCAAACCATTCACAAGGAAGTCAACGTCAAAAAAAAAAAACAAAACAAAAGAACAAAAATCAGGAGGCTGGCTCCTGAATAGCTGCTTGGCTTAACTGAAGTGCGATCGGGTTCGTAACTTTTAAGTAGAAATATTAAAAACATGGACTAAGCTGTGCAACACATGGTGAGGAGAGGTGGTTGGGGTACGGCGAGGCAATGCGTGTCTTCTCGTGGCAATGCGTGTCGTCTTCCCGTGGCCTTTATCATCTAGTTAGAGCAGGAAGCAACGAACACGAAGTGAAGTGTTTCAATATCATTTCCAGACAGTGGAAGAGACATCAAAAAACAAGGTTCTTCATCGGGGAGACTGCTGGTGGCATTATCTGCGGCGGGGTCCTCGAAGAGGAAAAAGTCAGCTAGAAAGGAAGCTCTGAGGAATGTGTAGAGAAGGCAGAACCCCAGCTCGGTCCTGAAAGAGGTACAGAAACGTGTGGATGGTCAAAGGACACACCTCGAGAGTCTAAGAAATGCTGGCTTCAGAGCCAGATGTGGGGTTGGGGAGATCGCTGGTGCAGAGAGTACGTACTTGCTGTGTGCACATGAGGACTGTAGTCGGAAGTTTTCCTGTGTCCCACCAGTCCCGCAGCTGCTTGGTCCCAAGTAAACACACAGAGGCTTTATATTAATTACAAACTGTACGGCGTATGGCTCACGCTTCTTGCTAGCTAGCTCTTTCATCTTGAATTAACCCATTTCTATTAACCTATGGCTGTGGCTTTTCCTGCTCTTTCACATTTTGCTTCTTCTGGTGGTGGTTCCCAGCATCTCTCCATCCCTCTATCCTTCTTGGATCTCCCGCCCGGCTCCATCCTGCCCTGCCATAAGCCAATATAGCCTTATTTATTAGCCAACTGGAGCAACACATTCTCACAGCATGCAGACAGACATCCCACAGCACTAGTCTGCAACCTACCCTAACAATCTAGGTCTGGTGGGACATGCCTGTAACCCCGGGCAGAGGCAGGGGAATGGGAGACAGGGGGACCTAGGAAGCTTGCTGGCTAGCCAATCAAGCTGAAATGGCTGTGCTCCAGGTTCACCAAGAATAAAGTGGAGAGTACTAAAGGAAGGCATCTACCACTGACTTCTGTCCTCCACACACACAGGCACAGGCAACCACAGCTGCACACATGTGCACACACGTGTATACACCACACATACACACGGATGGAAAGACCCAGGTGTGGTGGTACATCCCTATAGTCCTCACGAATCTGTGGCAGCAGGATTTAGAGCTGGAGGCGACATAGCAATTTCCACATGAAACCCTGTCTCAAAACAATAACCAAACATAAGGGGGGAAAATGCTGGCTTAAAGAATCTTCAGCAGAGATTATGGGGGGTGGGGAAGGAGGGCACAGCAGGTGTCCAGGGCTGAGGGAGACAGCACAGCACAGGTAAAGGGAAAACACAAGAGAAAGGCAGCCAAAAGAGCAACAACCCAAGCGTCTGTCAGTGGATGAATCCATAACAAAAGGTGTCATCTTACAACATTTCTTCAGTCTGCAACATGGGCTACAACACAGATGAATCCTGAAGGCATCATGCTAAGTAAGACAACCCATCACCGGAGAATTCTGGGATTCCATTTACAGAATGAGTGGTGGTTGGTGTTGTGGGATAAATGCTTTTGTACACTGGTTTAATAAAACGCTGACTGGCCAGTCGCCAGGCAGGAAGTACAGGCGGGACGAGCAGACGAGGAGAATGCTGGGAAGAGGAAGGGCTGAGTCAGGAGTCGCCAGCCAGACACAGAGGAAGCAACATAAGGCAGAACTGAGAAAAGGTACCAAGCCACGTGGCTAAACAGAAATAATTATGGGTTAAACTAAGTGTAAGAGCTAGTCAGTAATAAGCCTGAGCTAATGGCCAAGCAGTTATAAATAACACTGAGCCTCTGAGTGACTATTTTATAAGCAGCTGAGGGACTATGGGGCCAGGGTGGGACCGGAGAAACCTTCCAACTACAGGGTGGTATCTGGGGTAGTCAAAGTCATACAGAAATTATCGTGGTGGTTACCAGGGACCAGGGAGAAGAGGAGGTTAGTTACTAAGGGGATGTGGAGTTGCAGCTTGGAAACCACTCATTCTGGAGGTGGATGGAACAACAGCTGCACAACAGAACTGAGGTCAGTACTGCCGAGCTTAAAGACGGTGAGGATGACAAAGTCTTATGCTACACATATTCAAGAGGGGTTTGTTGTTGTTATTGTTTTTCAATGAGAGGAACGGCAGCAAGCAAGATGCGGACCTGGCTTTTGAGGGAACACAGTGCTTAAATGGAGACTCGGTAGCCGATGAACACAAAGGGCAATGTTGTTGTGTAAGGCTCCAGGTCAAAGCTCCCTGGGCTCCACGAAGCAATTCCCTTCCTTGTCATGAGCAGATAACGCCTTTTCCCTTGATCAACAAAAGGACCTCTCTCCCAATTTTCTCTGGGAATATTGAACTCCACTTCATCAAAGATGGGAACTCTTCAAAGTCTTTGACATTCCTGAGACCCTGGTTTCTACAGAGTGACCTGGCTCTGGGGGACGGCAACACCAACCGCAGACACTATCAAGGGCATGACTCAGGTGCCCAATGCCCATCACTCAGTTCCATGAAGAGGACGGCTTCATCGGTCTTACACTCTGGTATCTGGCCATCACAGCACGTTGGAAACCGAAGTTGGTAGCATCAGAGAATCCAACCCACGGTCAGCACTCAGTAAATATTTGGAGATTCATCCTCTCCTCTCAGAAGAGAGGGTACTATACTACTCCATCGGCAGGTCTGAAAGAGACCTGCTAGAATTCTAGAGTAGTTCTCACGTAGGCCAACACAGGCGACCATCAAGTAAGTGACATCTTTTCCTATAAATGTCATCAGGTCCCAAAGCACTGGGCCTGGGGACATTGTGCCTGCCCCTCTACAGCTCAGCACAGCTCGTCACCACACTCCCAGATGACATGGGTGTGCAAAGTTCTCTCGAGTTCCAGTCCTGCCACTGAGCGTAAGGTAGCCTATCCTAATTACTTACAGAGCTACCATTTCTAGAGCGGCCTTACTGTTTTTAAAAACATCACCTACAAATAATAAAACCTGTCTAGTCCTAAAAGCAAGACAGTCTTCTCCCTGAATTCCTTGGACACCTTTGTAAATACTTATCACCCACCCTTCCCCAGACAGGGTTTCCTGTGTAGCCTGGGCTGGCCTGGAACTCATAAGAGTGGTGGGATTAAAGGCGTGGGCCACTTTTAGTCTCCCTGTGTAGCTTAGGGGGGACCCGAACTTATCGTCTTCCTGCCTCCACCTCCCAAGTGCTGGGAATACAGGTCTGCCTCTGCTTTTGGCTTCAACCTAGATTTTTTTTTTTTTTTTTTTTTTTTTTTTGGTTTTTCGAGACAGGGTTTCTCTGTGTAGCTTTGCGCCTTTCCTGGAACTCACTTGGTAGTCCAGGCTGGCCTCGAACTCACAGAGATCCGCCTGCCTCTGCCTCCCGAGTGCTGGGATTAAAGGCGTGCGCCACCACCGCCCGGCTCAACCTAGATATTTTTAATCCTCTGGTAGATATAGACATTGGAAGATGAATAGCTATCCCTGGCACCTAAGAATTTCAGATCACTGGACACAGGAGCCCGTTCTTATTAACGAGATTTTCCCCCCCTCTGGTTTTGCTCGTCTTGTTTTGCTTCACGTGCAATTAGGGAACGTGGCTAATAAGTCAGATCATCTTCATTGCGAGGTCCTGTTGGACTCCAGAAGGCTTTAAGGACATGTGCAAGAGGGGGCGGGGATGTGTAAGATGTCGGGAACACGGTGCCGACCATTTCCCTCGAACGTCTGCCTTTTAATGTGGTCCTGCCAGCGGTTCAGCGAAAGAATGTTTCCTCACTGTCATCTATTAGCCATGACAGGCAGCCACAGCGGCTCTCAGATACGGCCTCCCTTCGCCACAATTATCCAGCCATGCCTGCGAGGCAAAAAGAGTGCTCGGGACACCCTCCTTCTGGACCGCTCTTCCCAAAGGCAACAGTTCAAAGCACCCCTCTATTAGCCAGAGCCCTGACATCTGCAGAATCCTCTGGACAGGACAATTACACTCCTCTTGGAGTGATGGCGGAAACGAAGACCTAATTACCTGCAATCCAGTCATCGGGAATCCAGGCTCAGCAAGAGGGCAGAGGTGGAGGCCTGGGCGCCGACATCCACGGCACTAGCACCCCGCAAACAACTCAGCCACCACCTGCATACCTCTCCTCCAAGAGAAAAAGGAAGACGTGGGTTTTCACTACCATTCAAGCGGAGACAAAACAACAGCATCAAAATTAAGAAAACGTACTAGTGACTTACGAGCCCCTAGACCGATCTGCAAACGGCACACGAAAATTACTGCCTGAGAACAGGGCTTACAACTCGCAGCAACAGAAAATGAGACCGTGTTTTCTGTCTTTATCTCTTTTCTGATTTCTTCTACTTTCCTTTTGTCGCACACATTTTGGAGCAAACCAGGAGCAAGGAGACGAGAAATAAAGCGAGAAGAAAAATGAAAGAGGGTCATGGAGAAAGAGGAGAGTGGATGGGCTTGGAGCCTGAGGTCAAGCTGTTGAACTGGAGATCACCTCCAGTACACACAAAAAGCTGGACATGACAGCATCCATGTGAAGCTCCTGGGTTTGCAGAACAGCAGCAAAGACAAGAGAAACACCTGCCTCAGAACAAGGTGGAAGGAGAGAACTGATGGCCAAAAAGTTCTCTTCTGCCTCTACAGGGGCACTGTGGCACGGTACACACTGCCAGCCGCCACCACCCCCCGCCCCCCACATACACAATTTTAAAAGACTACAATGTATTAAAAAGAAAAAAGCACCCCTCCCCTCCCCTGGAAAGAACATGGAGTCAATACTTCCGATACACTCTGAGCACAAACCTGTGTAAACGTGCTTTGCAGACAATACAGAAACAATACAAGCAGAGAGCCGAGCATATATAAGAATACAAAAATGATCATGTTTTGGCGCTGGTAGATTTTAATATAACTTTAATAATATTGGTAAAGAGCTTAATGACAAAATGCCCCAGAATACAGAGTTAAAAAAAAACGAACTCAGAGACGAAATAAAAACTCATGAAAAAATAAGAGCACCCTAAAAGGTAATCATCTTTAAGATAAAGAAACCATTTTATCAAAGGCACTGAGCATGTTTAACAGAAGTTAAATGAAATTAAAAACAAAGCTCACAGCGGAGCACCCCCTTCCCCCCAGGCACATTGATCACGGAGCTGAGGCTGCCTGTGTGGCTGAAGGCACAAATGAGGGACAGTCACCAGTGGGTCTGGAAGAGATCACCTCCAGTACACAGACTTTCCCACAGTTCTCTTACGGGACAGGAATGAATGCACTCTCTGGTTGTAGGGCGCCCTTGGAAACGAACCATGTTGGCACACAGAGCATGAGTGACATGTTTCCACACAGCGGGGGGGAAATGGGACTGGGGAGGGGGGGATGCCCCATGCCACCCATCCATAAACTCCAGCTGTCACCACACAGTGCCTGGTCTAGGGGGAGGGATAAGCTGCCTCCTCTAGGAACCACTTATCACTCGGATAAATTTAACAGTGCTATGTGACCAACAAACCAAGGATAAGAGGCTGGAACCACAGGGGTCGCCACCCTCCAGAGGGATAGCGTGCCAGGGCTGTGTGTGAGGCAGGGAGGCATGACCTGAGAGGGTATTCCTGGTTCAGCTGTGCTGATCTTCTGGGGGGACACATGTCACCCTCGACCCTCTCTGGGTAGGTTGGTGCCAGTTCCCCTCAATTCTGCAGCAACGGCTCTCCTGCCTCCATCCCACGTGGTCCTGGCGTGACAGGGTATGCTTCATTGGGGCCAGATGTTCACATCACTGTGAGTCTGCTAAGAACACACAGCAATTATGTGTGTGTCCTAGCAAAGGAGCCGCTGTTGGAATTCGGTGGGTGACAGAGAGCCCGACACTGTCCTAAACCTCACCCCAGCCAGACAGTCGGCGAAGGCGGAAAGTCCTTCACTCCAGCCCCGTGGGCAGGCAGGCCTTTGGGTTCCAAATCAAACTAAATCAACAGCTTAAACAGATGTAGATCCGTGGGACGGTGGGGACGGGAAAGAAGATTCAAGGTCTACGTGTGCTGCGCTGGCTATTAAAAAGTTATGTGCGACTTCAAGATGAAAGGCACCAGGGGCTTCTGAGAGGAGAGGAGCCCTCTTCTTCCGGGACTTAACGAGACGGAACTCACTGAAGCTTCTGACTCGGCTGGATATTAATTGAGTCAAAGTCAATGACAATCTTGCTGTACTTGGGGGTGAATTTTCTAAACATGAAAAACAAAATATATACAGGAATTATCCAACGAGTAGTTAAAGTGATTTGTTTATTTCAGCTTAAACTGTATTTCCAGGGCAGAGAAAAGAAATATCCTGGGATTCGCTTGATATCTTATCTCTATAGGAGCCAATTATAGTGCCCCATACGGAGAGGAACACAGAGCAGAAGAGGCTAAGACAAGATCGATGCATGGGGTGGCTCGGCTTGTGTGTTCTTCAACTATCCGAGTTCATGAATTATCCGGGAGTCAAAGGATTTCTAACAAGTTAGCAGCACCCCATGATATCCGATTACAGCTTCCCCATCATATTTATCTTATTTTCTAGGAAATCGCTGCAGCCAACTTTTGAGTTTCTCTAAAAGCAAACAGAGTCCACTTTCTTTTGCATCTGAGCTACAGAAAGACAACCCGCGGAAGTGGGGGGGGGGTGTTCTAAATTCAAGCTCTCCGAACGCAGATACGGCTACCCTACCTGAAGATACTTGGGGACTTTTTCAAACAAGTAAATAAGAGAGCATGTAAGCAGCGTTCCTCCATGGTCTCTGCTTCAATCCCTGCCTCCAGGTTTCGGCTTTACTTCCTGCCCTGGCTTTCAGGATGCTAGACTGTAACCCGTGAGCCAAACCGAGCCTTGACTCAAAAAGTTAGTTTCAGTCAGTGGTTTATTAAAGCAACAGAACACAAACCAGGAGCACACAAGGCACAATAATTCAAGACACGCATCATGCAAAAATCGTATTTCCAACTGGGCATGGTGGGGTGGTGTCGCTCGGGAGACTGAGGCAGGAGGCAGCCCGGGTTCCCCAGCAAACTCAGGGGCAGCCTATTCGTACAGAGACCCTGTCTCAGAAAACAAAGAAACTACCCCACATCTCTAACTAAGACGACAACCCACGGGGCAAGCCGCCCGTCCTACAAGCCTTCTCACCGCCGGCCGGAAACACAAGTTAACACTTTGCAAAGCTCCTCGGTCTGAAAACAGTTTTCTGCTGCTCATAAAAGGTGGCAAAAAAATGAACAAGTCAAACATGTTCTTCACTCTGCGAAGATAATCACAGACATCGCAAGGGCTTCCTCTCTTTAATTCAAAACGTTGCTCAGGAAAGAATTCCTGGTGTCTCACCCTGGCGGCCCGCTTTCATCCTAAACTATCTCCACCAGAGCCCTTTACATATGCAAGATTTATAAAGGCTTGGCAGGGCCAAGCACAAAAGTTGTAAATTTTTAAATTTCTTGCTACTTGCATAATTAGCCTCAGCCTTAGAAAGTCACTAATATTAAGATATAATCATTAAACAGGCTGTCTCCAGATATTTTTGTCGTTACTCCATACCTAAAATAATCTTTAGGGGCATAACGCTGTCACATTCCAAAGACACTGCCACCACGTGTGGGGGCACCAGACCTCAGGCCAGGCCACGTGCATTGCTCTACTCCAGTTCCCCGACCTACCTGAACGTAACCCCAGCCAGTTTAAACAGGAGTCTGGCGGCCGTTGTCTCCTCACTGTCGTGGTATTTATCCGACATGAAAATGACTTCTTTTATACCTGAAAAGGTAAGACTGGAAGATAAGCACGGACACAAAATTCAAAAGACAGGCAGAAAGAAGAAAGAGAACCCTGCACCTATGATTAATTACCTTTCTCAGAGTGGGCTTGCAGACAATGTCCAGTTACTGAACTATTCATCTACGGCTTCCCAGGACAGCAGAGGGGGCTGTATTTAAATCTGCCTTCCAGTCTTTATGGATTTTTTTTTTTAATATACAAATGAAAAGTGAAAACACGTCAAGCCATCAAGCCTTGATCTAATTAACAAATTTTCTTTACGGGCAGGTAAGCAACCATTCTTTATTCACAAAGCAACTACTCAAGAGGAGTGGAGGGAGGGGGCTGGCCAGTCCAGAGGTCAGCAGCATGAGGCATCCAAGAACAGCTCAGCTATCAGTGCGGAGGGCAGATCCGCCTCATGATCTCCCTAGCCAGCATGAAGCTCAGCCAGGATTCCTAAGCGCCTTCTACTCAGGGCTGCTCTGTACCCCCTTCGGAAGGGACAAGCCCACACACTGCTCTGGGCATGTACCTACTGCCAACCCCTTCGCCTGTGACCAGCTAAGGAAACACCCCCAAAAGATAGGTTCACGGCAGCAGTTTCATGGGCACCCATGGCTGTGGTCAGCTATCAGCCGACTTCTGCTCTGAAACCCGGGGGGCTGGTGATAAATAGTCCCTTCAGCCCACACATCTGGCTAAACGTGCTTAGTCTTTACATCTCAAACTGAGAGCTTTATGGAGATGAAGCACAGCTCACTCTTTGGTGTGACAGTTCAAATACAGGTACAATATGCAGAACACAACTTGGTAGTTTTACGGCAGCTGTGACATAATAAAAGTGAAGCTCGGAGTAACATTTGAGTCTCATGGTATTTATGTGCAAAGATATGCTTAGATCCTCAAATATCTACCACGTATTAGATACAAATTAAAATTTGATATACAGACTCCCAGCTGACCTTGTTTCTGACAGAAGTTCATTTCCCTCCCTACCCTCCCCACCTAATCTATGCACAATATGTCAGAGAACGGTAAATTGACAGTAATTATATGCAATGCCTGTGTTCTTTTTTGGCAGCTTGCAGTTTAAGAAGTTGCAAACTAAATTAAAAACATGCTAAGAATCACAGAGGATGCAATTAGTCTTAGAATACCTGGCACCACTCAAAAACAAAACACGGGGAATATCCCGCAAAGTTGATAGCGCAATTAATTTAGATCTAAACAATAACAACTTCAGATCAAACACACCTGCGCAGAGCTGCTGACGAGCAGACCCCCATGCAAATGGGACAAATGGGAAGGCCTGGTTCCTACCTGCCTGGATGATCAGCTTAGCACACTCATTACACGGGAACAAGGCGACGTACATACTGCAGCCCTTCACATCAGCCGAATTCTTGTTCATGATGGCGTTCAGCTCGGCATGGCACACTGCAGAAGAGAAAGAACAGGGCCTAGGCTGCAGCTCATGGAAGGTTTACTAAGTAACTCTGTCTCCACCTCCGAAATAGCACAGAATACTCAATAAAAATAAATTGATTAGAAACAGCAACCCCGAGATTACCAATAAAGGCCACGCGGTCTGTCTGGGTGGTGATTACCAGGGAGAGGAGGCTGTCGAAGCAGCTGGCCTTGGTGCATAAGTACCTAGAGCACCAGGAGGGACTGAGGTTAAGTACCTTCACCCACCCTAAGCGGAGCAATACCTCACTGCTCCACAAGACCCTGGGGTATTGAAATGCCCACATAAAATGGCTCATTTGTGTGTTGATCTGCACACACAGGGATAGTCAGCATGGCTGTTAAGAGGGCAGGGGGCATAAGGACACAAGAATAAAAAGTGAGGCTGAGAATTTCTATCCTGAGGGGTCTGCTTCCGCTCATCATGCTCAGCCCTGAGCCCTGAGGGGGGAAAGAAAAGGAAAGAAAATGAAAGCCCGTGGATAACCAGCTATTTATCTGTTTTACAAACATACACATCCACTTAAGGGCAAGGAACAGTCAAGTTCTCTACATACAGATCCACCTCACCAATGACTCCCAAGGATCATGCGAGCATCCTTGACTGAGTTAAAGGACAAAAGAAGCACCCTCCTTTCTCTCCCTCGCTACCGAAGCCGATATTCCCTGTCCTGTTAGGGTGGCTGTTACTACTCCCTAGCCACAGGGCTGAAATGAAGAAAAACTCCAGCACAGAAATCACTCTGAATCCCTCCGCCTGCCCAGCAGGCTTCTCACCTGAAGGTTTTGGGTGTGTTATCTACAACTACCTTGCATACTCCTTATGACAATTACGTGAATATTTATCCCCAGAGGAACTTCCAAATTAGTATTTATTCCGTACTGGAGAGTACTGGTCCAGCCTTGGGAACTTTTAAAAAAATCCCCAGATGACTCAAATGTGCAAACAAATTTGGGAAGCCCTGTTCTACAGGCTGCCCTGAGATCCCAACATATATTCTGCACACAATACTAAAACAAGCACCCGCAGCGTGAATTGAGTCTCTGATTATGGTCCAAACCATACCTAATTCCTAGAAAACAAATACTGCTCCCTTCAAGGGTCTCCTCTACCCTCCATCTCCAGTCACCAGCTTCCCATATTCAACCTTCATCAATCGAGGCTGTCAGTGCACACTGGCCTAAGCTCACGACCCTGGGCATTTCAATCACTTCTTGCTCCTAGAGTCAGGCACATTTATTGAGAATCTATTCAGGGTTAGAAGGATGAAGGAGGCACATTTATTGAGAATCTATTCAGGGTTAGAAGGATGAAGAAGGCACGTTTATTGAGAATCTCTTCTGAGTTAGAAGGATGAAGGACCAGCCTCCTGGTTTTGCATGAAATAGCAACTACCTGGACAGTAGTAGCCAGGCAGTGTTTTACCAGGAAGCTAAGCGAGAGCTCTCTCAGGAAATGTTTGTGCATACCAGCATCCTCAAACTGGGAATTAATTCCATGTATTAAGAGTTCTCAGCAGGAGTGAAAAAAGGAATCGTCTCTGGCAATACAGGGAGCGAAAGAAACAATCTGTGATTCATCAAATCACAGACCACCAGAGAGCAATGGCTGGCCGGAGGGGCTTGAGTCCTGTCCCCCAAGTCTCCCTGTCCCATAAACTCCAAGGCCATGGGAAGACAGGAGAGAGCCCAGAGAGGGTTGGAGTGGCCACATGGCCAGTGGACTTCAAGAGGTATCCATGGCGCCTTCTCCCCTGGTGACCAGGACGGCAGGGTGGAATCACAGAGTTTAACACTCTGTTCAGTGTTAAAAACAATTAGATATAATTGTTTCCTCTATGCCCCCCTTGGGGGGAAATCCCAGCCCTCTAAGTTCTTCGTAGCTCTCCCCAGGGTCTAATGGCATGCCAGGAACATAATGGTGTTAAATATTTATTGAATAAATAAAGGAGGAAATGCAGATCCCAATTATTGATGGTGACGTTGGGAAACAGCAAAAGTTCTCTTCTGTTCTCCAAAAATGGGCTTTCCCCATCTAAGAAGAAGTGTTCTGGGAACGGTGCCGGAGTTCACGTTCAGAACTTCGAAGACCCCCATCTGTGACCACACAGCATTCTGGTGTCCTCATCTGGAAGAATTGTCACAGTGACTACAATCGAAACCAAGTTTATCATTCGTGAAAATCACCTGAAGAAACAGCTCGTCTTGGGTAACCCCCAACACGGCCGGAGACGGGCGGTGTGCAGAAATAAGACACAGGATTCTAAACAGGCATCCTTTATCTTATCAAAAGTCATGGGGTGAAAATGCAAAGCTGCTTATTAAGAGAAGATGAGGTCTGCTGGGTGACCTGAACGAATGTTGGAACACAGGCCGGCTCACACCCTACAAGCTTACACCTTCAAAGTCAAATGACTGAATGATAACCAAAAAGAAAACCATGCGCTCTGAGGAGAGGGGACCACAGGCCCCATTCTAACTGCTCTGGCTCAGTCCTGCACCCCTTTCAACTTCAGAAATCACAGCACACTGTTCCCCAGAACCCCTTCCCTACCAAAGGCCTATCTGACTAATACCCCAGGAGGCTGGTGCATGTCTGTAATCCCAAGAACAGCCACACGGGGGGCAAGCGGATCTCTAGAAGCCTCTGGCCAGCTAGGCTGGCCTATGTGGCCGAGGTCCAAGCCAATGAGCCTGAAGTCTGAAGCGCCTTTAGATGGATACCCAAGGTTGTCCCCGGACCTTCACACATAAGCCATAACCCACACCTGTGCGCATACACACCCACCCACCCACAAAGAGATAATAACAACAACAACAATAATAATAATAAATGGTAAAAGCCATTTTTAAAATATCAAACAAAGTCCACCGACTTTTGGCTTTTTCCTAACATTCCTCCATCCTCCAGGACAAGCTCTCACTAACAAAACAGGGGCTCCTCTCTCGGCCCAGCACGAGGCTGCAGCCCTCACCCCCGGTGCTGAGTGGTGGCTTCCCTCTACTCCGCTTCCTCCTCCCTTCAACCCACACACAGTCCTCATTCATTCAGCAGAGGTCAGGTGCTCGGCGCTTTAACTTTCTTTTCAAGAGGAAATCATTTCAACAACTGCTAGTCTAATTTTAAAAATAACTGTCTCATTGTAATGCAGCTATAACCTCTAGTTTTCTTCTCTCCATTTTTTTTGGAGGGGGGTTAGGGCATATTAATTATACAGAATAATGGGTTTCACTGTGCCCTTTTCTTTTTTTTTTTTTTTGGTTTTTTCGAGACAGGGTTTCTCTGTGTAGCTTTGCGCCTTTCCTGGATCTCGCTCTGTAGACCAGGCTGGCCTCGAACTCACAGAGATCCGCCTGCCTCTGCCTCCCGAGTGCTGGGATTAAAGGCGTGCGCCACCACCGCCTGGCTGCCCTTTTCATACATGCACAGAACATTCTTTAGTCATATCCACCCTGGATTAACCGCCCCACCCCACCCCAGCCTTGCCCTCCTCTCTCATCTCTCCCTGATCTGAGTCTTGGTTTCTAACACCCTTCCTCCCTTCTCATGCCCGCCACAACCCCCTGGGTGTCTGTCTGTCCATCTCACTGCGGTATTTTGCTATAAAGCCCTAGCTAGACTAGCACTTCCCATGTAGCCTGAGCTGGTCTTGAACTCACGACATTCCTTTCTTTAGCCTGAGTCCGGGGATTACAGGCATGCACAACCAAACCCAGCAAGTCACAAAATCAGTTAAGTGGGTTTATTAGCAGGTTTTGCTTGCTTGGTGGTATCGGGGATGCCTAAAATCTGAAGCAGAACTCACAGCATGCCTGTGTCCCAAACCAACCACGACTGGTTCTGTCTGACAGTTCTTGTGTGAGATTTTATAAGGACAAAGAATTTAGGACGCACAATGCCTAACAAGTATTCATAAGGCAGTCCATGGTGTCAAAAAAGATGAATTTTCCCATTATTAACTAGAAATCCATATCTACAGCTAAGTAAAAACTTAGGTCCCCAAATAACGCAGATATCCGATAAGCACAAAAGAGTGACAAAAGCCCTTTAATTATCCCCAACATCATATGAAAGGGACAAGTGTTGAAAATACCCGATTAATGCCCACAAAGCGTGGTAGTCAGAAGAGGGCCTGTTCCAGGTGATTATGAGACAATTCACACACTTCGGTCTTTTCTTTCTTTCTTTGTTTTCCTATTACTAACTGTCAGAATTCAGAACCGCATTAACCTTGGCCCACTGAGAAGAGACTGTATAATTAGAAAACTATATTTTTCAAATTCTCTCTCACTGGGGCCTGATTAATCCCCACTGTCTCACGTAGGCGGTTCTCGGGAAGTTTGACAAATTTACAGGATGTACTCCATCCTTGTTAGATGTAAGAGATTCAGCATTTTATAGATTTGACTTCCATCACATCTGATGTGAGACTCATACAATATCTATTTTAGACACCAGTACTATCACAGCTACTCAAGAAGAAAAGGAAAAGAGAAAAAAAAAAAAAAGGAAAGAAAACACATTTGAACGACGCTAAACAAATTCTAAGTGCTACACACATAACCTGGTGGTCACAGTGTCACCCCCAGTGACCTTAGTCTCCTGGTGACACGTGAGAAACACTGGAGCCCCATAAAATCTGGACTCAGGAAAAAATTTGTACACACACACACACACCCCTCCTGTTTCTAATCCAAGACAAGTTTCTCTTTTCTTGGACTTTACCCTGCAATTAGTAACTGACATGAAACGGGGTACCCCAATTCAAGGCTGCTGTATACACGTTATTAACAAGCTGTCCCACCTCTGTTCTGATGACCCCACTCTTTTGCCATTATTCTCCAAATTAGAATCTAAGTGAGTTTACTCCGGGGGTACCAGAGTGTCAGAGTCACTAAGTGTGGGCACATCTCTAGGAGCACGGCTATGTCCACCTCTGCCCTCACTAACGTGCAGATGCCGGGTGGAAACTTCCACCGAGAGGAAGGGCACACACTTCTCCGAGATCCATTTAAGGAACTTGCTTCACCACAGTGTCTAGAACTAAAATGGAGCTTCAACTACTTATTTCTTAATTATTGAAAGATACCCTGACAAGGCCTCATATGTCACTGCCAGCCTTCCATGGACCTCTCCTTCAAGGCAATAATTAACCACAGCCAAGCCCCTGAAGTTACACGCCACAGCCTCCACTACCCAAGACACTGCCCAACCTCAAAGGCTCACTTTTTAACGGCTAACCCCAAACCTGAAACCAACATTTCTAGAATGTGCTCCCAAACAATGTCACACCTGTGTGGTAGGGGGCATGAGTGCTCACAGACCACTAGGGACACCAGGAATGCTAATCACACAGGGCTGTCTCCTCAAAAGACAAAATGAATACCTGTTTCCACCCAGAAGGTCGGGAGTGGACGCTGTTAATGACCAGGGGATCTTGGCTGTCTGTAGAGCCGGGCCTCACCCAACACCCCGTCCTCCCGTCCCCCCAGAACGCTTACCCCAGACTCTCCTTCCCCAAACCTTTGGCTTTGTTTCTCAGTCAACAGAACCCTCCCATGGGAGAAGATGCCAGATGTATTTTATAGCCTGCTGACCTCTATGCTATCTCAGGCGGAAACCACACCAGATCCTAGGCCCGTAAGCCACGGAACCCATCTTCATGATCACATGTATTTTGCAAAGGAGTTTTGACGAATTCACGCCTCAATCCTCCTCCTGGGAATTAAATTACACAGGAAACATTTTTTCCCCAATTGTACCGTGTTTAAATATGCTTACAATAAACCGCCTGGTGTCAGACTCCACAGCAGTGGGTCTCAACCTTCCTAATGCTACGATCCTTTAACACAGATCCGTATGTCATGGTGACCCCCGACCATAAAAATACTTTCACTGCTACTTCATAACTGTAATTTTGTTACTGTTAGGAATCGTAATGTAGATACGTATTTTCCGAGGTCTAGGGTGACCCCTATGAAAGAGTCCTTTAATCCCCAAAGGGGTCACGATCTACAGATTGAGAACCACTGCTCTAGAAGTTTTTGACCCAGGACCAGCTAAGTCCTGCTGACCTGAGTTTCGTTTTTTTTGCCTGGCCTGGATCATTTCCCTGTTGGCTGTGACACTTGCAAGGGAACCCCCAACCCCCAACACACACACACACACACACACACACACACACACACACACACACACACACCCACCCCTGTACCCAGTCTTCTGCTATAGCAAGGTTTGTAACTCTAAAGTGGCAGGCTGATAAGTTATCAGGGTTTCCCAAGGATCTAAAGCCCCAGCCTCTCAGAATGATAACACTCTGCCTTTCTCTGTGCATAGTACACGAAGAACACAGAATTATGCTAATGAAGCCTTTGTTACCACAGGTCAGAACTTGGCAGAGAAAGGATGACTTCAACCCGAGGAGATCCCCACGATGGTGAAGACTCCCGGGAGATGGACACCGGGGTCTTCTGTGATGAGCAGAGGTGACTGAGGAGGAGAGCACTTTTGCCTGGCCAGCCAATGGACTATGTGTGCACACAAATGCCTCTCCCTTCCCCCGGCCCCACATTTAGCCAGTGACCTTTCTCCTCAGGAGATCATGGAACACAACCTCACAGCCTTCTGGCATCAAGGACACACAGAATTCCTTGAGAGACAAGAGAGTATAGTTTGTATGTAGAAATGAAAACAGGAAACTGAGATTAATTCAGAGAGGCCCAGCCCTAGGCTGGGAAAATGTCTATCAACTTTCTGTTTCCACCCTGAACCCAGAGAAGAGGTGACACTGGAAAAGAACCCAGATCTAGAGAAGAAGGCACAAGCCTCTCGCTCAAAAGCAGCCAAATCCCCCAGGTTCCAAGCAAGGCTCGAACTTCTATAGCACCCACAAACTACCCAAGCTCTACTGGCTGCTGCAGCAACTTCCTGGGGCCACGCTCGGAAGAGGACACCCCAGTTCTCAGAGTGACTGCTGGCTCTGCCTTTCCCCTCTCCCTCCTCCTTATGGCGCCCACTTCGCTGTCCATCACCCCCCACCTCCTCGGTTCAGGACTCTGATGGACTTCAGTATGTATGAGGTTCAGCCTTCCGACCAGAGAAAAAGAGAGAAAAGTCCCCCCCCACCACCACCCTCCAGGGACCCTCCAGGGATCAGAATCCAGGAAGGGCACGGTGCACAAGATCCACCTGGTAACTAAAGTTAGTGTTGCTTCCTACCCTGTAGGGTGGCCCCAGAGTGAGCGGGTGGCCCTGGGTGGCACACTTCAGCTGGACCACAGGAATACATGTTTTTCCCCCCATCTCTGCAGCTCTGTTTCCATCCCGTCCTCTGCCTCTCAATAGAGCTGCTGGTAACAACTCAAGGCACCCAGGGGAGCCACTTAGCCCCAATGGTAGTGCTTAGGGCTAAAGACATTTCTGACTGTGGTGTTTCCATTATTGATAATAAAGCCCCCAGAACTCTAATTACATTGCTTCCCTATGTGCTAAGGGCACACAATCAGGTCAGGACGGGGAGGAGGTAGAAATAACTGCATTTTTATCCATGGCTAAGCCAGGCCAACTCCGTTCCTACTGCTCACATGAAACACACGGGCAGTGCTGGAAAAGGACTGAAAAGGTACCAGGAGCGAGAAAGCACCAGGCACCCTCCGACAGTCTCGCTGTAAATATACACAGCCAGGCTTCAACACTTCCCTCGTGGGTCCCCAGCTTTTAAAGGATAAATTGGGAGTGCACTGGGCACCGGAAGAAGAGTCAGGATCCTTGTTCTGGGGCTCATTAAGTCCAGCTCCAGGAGGACTGACCGCTTTAGGCAACCCTGATCGCATCTCAGCGTGAGGGGTGAGCAGGATGAGCTGACCCAACTCTAACTTGGGATTTCCCAATCCATGCAGTTCCTCTAACTGGCCCACATTCCTAGGACGGTCCTCCAGCAGCTGCTCCCAGGCCTCAGCATCCTTCTCCGGCTCCAGCTCTTTCAGCTCATTTTGAACTCATTAGAACCGCTATACTCACGCTCCAGTGCGGCTCCAGAACTTCTGTGGCTGCTATCACCTGGTCCCTCTCTGCCCAAGGTGGCCCCGCTTCCTCTCACTAAACACGAGCCTTGGGAAGCCAGCCCTTCCCCTGTCCCGAAACACCTCCCCTCTTTTTCCTTTTCTTAGTTTTTCCCACTCTACTGGATGATGTCTTTTATCAACTAACAAATGCCTGATAAAAAATAAAAAACAGACTAAAAATAAGAACTCCCGTCTCACAAACTACACAACTCTGTCTCAGTCCCACATGGTTCTAGGGCTGGGCCCTGTCAGAGCCACACACTTCAAAACTCTAGCTAAACAGTACCCCATTTCCTCCAGCTTGCTCCAATTTGGCTCTGAAGGCTACCGCTGTTCAAAGTGCTGTTGGCAACACCAACGCCTTGATAAACAGACTCACTGACTCTACAGAACCCTTGGCAGACCTGGGCATAGTGGAAGGCTTCGTTCCCATCCCCCACCCCGCCCCCTCTTTTTCACACAGCTCTGCGGCCAACCTCCCTTCAGCCAGGCTGCTCTTCAGCAACTGCCAGGTGCTGGAGTTCTCCTGGGTCAGAACCACCTGTCTCCGTACACACTCCCCTCTCACATCACCCATGGAGACACTCAGAAGCCCAACCCAGCAGGGAGGGGGTCACCAACCAGTCCTCTTTCCCCACCCCCAACCCCCGTGGTGCACATGCAGTCTTGCCAGGAGCTTGCACAGCCACATACTTCACCCCCCCCCAAACCTTGCCCCTCCCACTGCCCGCTCCATGACAGGGTGCTACTGCTTGGAACTGCTGGGAGGAATGAGTCTTTCTTTCCAGCTCTGCATCAGCATCAACCCATGCGCTGGCCAGCTCTCCAAATCAGCCACATCCTGTACTCACCTGTTCCTCCTTGCTCCAGCACTCACGCCTCCAAGCTCCCTCCCTCCCTCTTCTGCAACTGCCTCACAGCTGGGCTGCTGTTACCACTCTTGCCCCAAACACCCATCTCTCTCTCACACACACACACACACACACACACACACACACACACACACACACACACAGGACCCGCCTTAGTCTATTTGGGCTACTCTAACAAACTGCTACATTCTAAACAAGGGATAATTACATCCGACAGATCTGGATGCTGGGAAAGCCAAGGTCAAGGCACTGGCAGATCACACACACACACACACACACACACACACACACACACACACACACACGTGTGGAAGCCAGGAGCCAAGTGTCGTCCATTGTCACTTCTGTAACTGAGTTTGTGAGACACTGCCTCTCATTCAACCTGGAATTTGTGGATTTAGCTAGAAAGCTAAGGAGCCCCAGGATGCTCTCGTCTCTGTCCCTCAGCACTGGGGTGACAGATGTGTACCACCACAGCTGGCTTAATGTGGGTGCTGCGGTTCCAAAGTCAGGGCTTCATGGTGTGCCATCACCCCAGTTCCTCACTGAGCATTCTTTATAAGGGTACTAACCCAAAGGCTCCGCCCTCTTGATCAGACGACCCCTTAATACCACCGCGTAGTCAATGCAAGAGTTAGGGGAGGCACATAGTCAGCCCAAAGCACAAAACAAGAATCTTTTACACCCAATCTCCTCAGCCCACCCTCGCTCTCAAAGTCTGGGCTACTCCTTTTCTTGGCACACGTCATCCCACCAGGGAGCTTAACCCAAGCAGTCCCACCAGGGATGCCTCTCCCATCCCCAAACACCAACCTGCCCATCTCCCCTGATGGGCTCCATCTGACCCTTCAGATCTCTGCTCAAGGTACTCCCTCAGAGAGGGGCAGCCAATAATGTCGGTTTATTTCACTCACATTAACATCTACCTCCTCCACAATGAACTTGCAGATGCTGTGGAAACGGACCAGAGAGCAATGCCTTCTGTTTACCACTGGCACAGTTCCTGGCATGTAACAAACATACAGGCATGATGTCCTGGAGTAGCAACGAAGGAACGGATACACTGAAAGCACTCTGCAAAACAACCAATGACTGATAAAATGTATCTCTAAAGCCCAAGCAACATGACTTGAGAGGCCAGCCTCTTCATGAGCCGGCAAACTCAGGCTGATAGAAGAACAGATGATTCGTTAGTATTTATTTGAACTCCCCAAAAGGTGTTAACTCATGTGCAGAGGGGAAAAAAAACAGCCAAGGGTTCCGCTTCCTCTTATTCACCTAAACTCAAAATTAATGGCATTTCAACAAAGTCTTTTAATTGCAGAATTTAAAAATTCATACTCAGTTATCATATTCAATATTTTAAATTTGCTATGGCATCTATCATTGCAAAGAAGCAAAGAGATAAAATGTGCACTTCCACCGAGGAGCCGGTGCGCAGCCCTTCAGGTGGCTGGGTGGCAGCGGGCCAGCCTCTGCTCCCACCAACGGTCAGCATTCACCACTGGCGTCTGCCAGGGCCCAGCACTCATCTGTCCAGACGAAGACCACTGCTGCTTGATTCACAAAAGGATTCTCAAGTTCTTTCCACCTGATCTTAAAGTCACCTCCTTCCTCCACGCAGGTCAAACACATTGTCTCTCGCTTGTATACGGTTCCCCAACCTTCTCTAACTTAATGCCTTTTAGTCTCCACATTTTCGGGTAGCCTGTACCCCGTAGCTACTCCCTCTGACTCTTGAACACTGTCTCTAACTGGTTTATATTTACCCTAGAACGGCGGAACTGGAGACGCAGCTCGATGACAGAGAACTTGCCTAGCATGCACAAGGCCCTAGGTTCGATCCCCCAGAATCCCCAAATGGGATCAAAACTAAAGGAAAAGGGAAGGGAGGTAGGAAGCCTGGGTCTATCTACTAATTCATCCTTATGTACAAATGACGTTCTCCTTGTCACTCACAAACAGTTTCACAGCCTGCAGCCTTGTCTGAGCATGCCTTCAGAATTCAGCAAACAGAGCAACACGAACCACACGCCACCAGTTACATCATTAGTATTTTTTCCTTGAAATTACAGATGGGAGCGTCTTCAGCAATGATCTGCTCCACAAAGAAACCGAGAGGTCAGGAAGGTGAAACATCTCAGCAGGGAAAAGCACCTGCCACGCAAGCCTGTCAACCTGAGTTCAACCCCAGAACCCACATAAAACCACCAAAAAGATGCGAAAAGCCAGCTGCAGTTTTATGGGCATCTGTAATCCCAGCATTCTTATGGCCAGTGTTCTAGCAGAGGTGGAGACAGGAGAATCACCTAGCAGCTCTCAAAAGCATGCACCGGCACACACAGAGGCAACACAATTTTTTTTTTATTAAGCTGAGAGACAGACTGAGACTCTGAAGTACATGCCAAGTGCCGTGTCTAAAAACTCCACTACCACTAGGAATAACCAAAGCAGATGAGGAACCCAGGGCTCCCCCGATGGCTGGCCCGGGCAGGGTCTTTTCACGAGCATGCGATCATGCTGTTTTCAGTAAACTGGGGTTTACTGAGCTGATATCACAGACAGGCACAACCCCATCCAGACAGAGATGTCTTAGGATGTAAAAGCAAAGGGCAATATAGACATAAACCCCCTGAGAACCAGGTTTTCCTGCCTGTGAGCTGGCTGGTTTTCCGTCAACTTGAAACAAGCTGGAGTCATCTGAGAGGAGGGAGCCTCCGCTGAGGAGATGCCCCCATGAGATCAGGCTGTAGGCAAGCCTGTAGGGCATTTTCTAAATTAGTGATTGATGGGGGAGGACCCAGCCCATTGTGGGTGGTGCCATCCCTAGGCTGGTGATCTTGGGTTCTATAAGAAAGCTGGCTGAGCAAGCCATGATCCCAACACTCAGGAGGCTGGGAAGGGAGAGTTGCCATAAACTGCCTAGAGGCTAACATTGGCTACATAGCAAGACCCTGTCTGGGGTGGGGGGGAACAGGGGCGGCAGCTGTAATTATTATCATCAGAAATATTCATTTGTGATGGAACTGGAAAAAAAAAAACTGGGGTGGGGGTGTCCATCAACAGTCTCACCCAGCTATGAACCTCGAGGTCGACAATACCAACCACCCTGGCAAGCCGTGCCCACTGGCACAATGTGGTGTGAATGTTATGCAGTTAACCAACTCTCTTGGAAGCACTAACTTTTCAGCAAACCTTTTACTTCAAGGTAGAGTACAAGACTCCACCTTAGCACACTTCTGGTCATCAGCCCGAGAGCCGTTACTATTTCCAGCTTCTCTTTGGAATAGAGAGACACGGGTGTTTGGATGGCAAGGCCTAATCACCACAGACAGGCATTTTAGCTTTTCCTACATCTGCTCTTTAGAACAGGGATTATTCTGTTACTGACCAGCCTTTCTAGATAGTCATAATGAAATGATCGCTGATGCTTTAAATGTAACTGACCCTGTGCCGATAAACAAACAAAACAAAACAAACAAAAAAAAAAGTACTTTATTTGATAGAAATCAACTACAACAACAAAAATTATTTGTTCCTTCCTGAATTATACCTCAAGGTGAAATAGTCTTATCTCAAGCTGGGTAATATAAATGGCAAGGAAAAGACCCAACATAGACCTGAGTTCCCACACCATGGTAGCCTGCCTGCTGGTTCATTAAAAACAATCTACCTGATTTCCGTCCTTCACAAGTGTTCAAAGGTTTTTTTCCGTTGGTTATATTAGTTATTTGCACAAAAGTCCCCAATTAGACCGCTGTCGGGCCACAACTCCAGGACGGCCAGGCAGGCAGGGGAGGGAAGGCAGGAAGCTACATACAAAATGAAATTCTGCAGAGAGACAGAGAGTCATCAAATGGACGGATCTGCCTCACAAAACCAGAGGGCGTTCAGTTTCAACCGGAAGAAGCTCACAGCTTTGAGGAGGATCAGCCTCCTAACTTCTTGATAAATTAGTTTCTCAAGTCTAACCTTTTGGATGCCAAAGAAATACATCACATGCATGGCAGTCAGGAAAATGTCAGTGTTCAAGGCGGGGGGGGGGGGGGGGGGGGGGGGGGGGGGGGGGGGTAAGGCAAACGGCCATGTAATCACTAAAATGACATCTCTGCATGCTTAACGATATGCTCAACGTGAAAAATAAAGATTAAATTTAAATACAGAATTTAAAGAGGCTTTGCCACACGCTGGCAAAAGTGGTGAAAGTTGCCATGTGGATCTGTCACCTTAATTAATTCCTGGTTTTTTCAACATTTCATTCCCAGCACCACTTACTCTGGCCTGTGCGAGCGCATGCCTGTGCACGCCTCTGTGTGGGTGTGCGTGCCTGTGCATACACGGGGGGGGGGGGGGGGGGGCCAGAGGAGGACCCTGGGTGTCTTGCTCTATCACTCTCTGCTTTAATTCCCTTGAAAGAAGATGACCCACCAAACCTGGAGCGAGGCAGGTGACCCCAGCGACCCTCCCATCTGCATCTCTCACAGTGCTAGGGTTGCAGGGGTATGCAGCTACGCCCTGCATTTTTTTTTCCTGCGGGTACCAGGCGTTTGGACTGAGGAGCCTCACGCTAGGGCAGCAGCAAGTGTTCTTACCTGCTGTGCCATCCACCTCCCCGGCCCCGGCAGCCCTGTGCGTACTCTTTTTAGAGTATTCCTGCGGAAACAGGAACCGATTCCGGTAGAAGTCCACAGTTCCATTTCTGCTCAGTGCACTCAGAATGAAGGTGCCGCCACCCACTCCTGGGGACATCAGGACTGGGGTCCCTAACAGGACAACATGTGATATGGCCAGCATCGCAATCCTGCTTCCTGACCTGTCGTGGTATTATGTTCCCAAAAATATTGTGCACGCTAATAAACTTATCTGGGGTCAGAGAACAGAACAACCACAATATTAAACATAGAGGACAGGCAGTGGTAGCACACGCCTTTAATCCTAGCATTCTAGAGGCAGAGATCTACCTGGATCTCTGTGTGTTCAAGGATACAGCCAGGCATGGCGACTCACGCCTTTAATCCCAGAAAGCGAGCCTTTAATCCCAGGGAGTGATGGCAGAAAGCAGAAAGGTATAAAAGGTGTGAAGACTAGAAACTAGAAGCTTTTAGGCTTTTGAGCAGTGGTTCGGCTGAGATCCATTTGGATGAGGACTCAGAGGCTTCCAGTCTGAGGAAACAGGATCAGCTGAGGAACTGGCGAGGTGAGATAGATGTGGCTTGTTCTGCTTCTCTGATCTTCCAGCATTCACCCCAATACCTGGCTCCAGGCTTGATTTTATTAATAAGACCATTTACGATTCCTGCTACACTGACCAAGGAAGAGGCATGCTCACACACCGAGTCCTTTCAACGGTGAACAGCAAGGCTGCAAACGCAGGGCATCATGGGAGTGCCACAACCACTCTGTAAAATTCCCAGAAGCCCACCAGGCAAAGAACTTGCCTCTACCCCAGCCATGACGCCTCTAAACTGGATCATCCAAACTTGCTACGAAACCCCAAGGAACAAGCCATCTCTGATTTACCAAGAGCATTTTGCCTCCATTTTTATAAAACGTGGTATTCTGATGAACTGTGCGTCACTGTAATGAATTTCACAAGAATGTCAGCTGAATACTTCATCGTGAGTTTAGCAACCCACCTCCTCTTCATAAAAATAAAAATCTCCCCGAGTCTTTTTATATGGCAAATTAGATACATTTGCTGCCTCCTGTTTTTTTTTTTAAATGTTGCTCATCCGGAAATTGCTCACTTGAACAAGGCTGCCGTCTTCCTGACACTGACTGGCACAGACATCACACCAGCTTTTGGATTTTGTTCAGGGGTGGGGATAGGAATGAATGGGAGAGCGGTTTCTTTAGCAGGGGGATTTTCCTTTTCCCTATTAAAATTTAATCATAATCAAACAGTTTCATGAAGTTTTGATCCTGAGGCTGGAAGAACAAAAACACCCTTTCAAAAAAGCCTCTCTGGAGAGACAGCCCAGAAAAGGCTGTCTCTCCTATTACGCTGCCAGCATTCTGCGTTTCCCTTCTCCCCACAAAGTGTCAATCACGGCTGGTGACTTCAAGACTGCGGAATGAATAAAGGGGAATTAAGTTGCATTATGATTGGTAAACTCAGATTTACATGATTTGTCAAGGCTCCCCCGCTCAGTCACTCTGGGTTGCTACGACAAAACACCACACTGAATTCTTACTGTTCTGATGACTGGAGGCCCAAGATCAACATGTTGACTTCCGGTGAGGGACCAGGTCTAGGTTTACAAGCCACCAGCTTCTTCAAGGGTGGAAGCAAGCCATCTCTGGGGTCCCCTTCTAAGGGTACACTCGCCCGTGATGACCGTACAGGAGGGCTCAACCTTCAAGGCCTAATCACCTCCCACGATCCCCACCTCGAAACACCATCACTTTGGAATTAGGCTGCCAGCTTAGGAATTCCAGAAGCGACAGGCGCAGCCCACCACACTCCTCTGAAGAAACATGAACATACGTCATACGGAAGTGGCTTTCAGTTTTACACCACTCCTCTCCCCAGGTACTTGATCTCTGCTCAACTGCAAAAAAAAATTAATAATAATCAACGTCTTAAAGAAGATGAATTCCACAGCAGACATGCAGAGCGCCACAGCAGAAATGGCCCAAAGGCTCTCAAACCAACACAGGCCACTCTCACCGCTTCAGCTGTCCACCGGAACCAGCTAAGAACCCTATTGCTAAAGACACAACAAACTTTAGTTACAGACAGAGAAACCAACCTGGAACTCGCCTAGAAACCTCCTCTCTGCTAGCTAGCTTCCACAGTACCAGAAGGTTCTATGCAGGCCACAGAGAGAGAAAAGCCACCAATGGTATTACCCAACAGTGAACCCCTCATGCTAGAGTACCAACCCTCCAGGCCAAATGGACCACTGGTAAAACAGCGGCCTGAGGTTATGGAGATAACCAGTCACTCCTGGAGTGGACTTGAGGCCAGCTCCACAGGAGGGAATTCATGTTCCATACTCTAAGCATGGACAAAAGCTCTTGGTGAGGGAGGTGATGACCCTGGGGAGGATCCTACTACTACTGTCTTGCTAAATGGGCATGTTGTCAAACTCTATTCTAAATATTTGTGTTTGTACATGTAGATGAATGTCGCCCTTAACCTTGGCCACAGAAACTTCTCTGTGCATTAGTCAGCAGTTCATGCAGACACTAACAACTGATCAAAGCTCGGACAGGAGGTGAGTACTGGGTGCTCAGCGCTAGATGGGACATCTGTATCAACACTTGCCCCCTCCAAGGCTCAGGACATACCTCAGAAGGGAAGGCGGAAAGCATGGAAGAGGTAGGCGATGGGGAGATGCGCTGTGAAATGTCTTCTGGATATGGCATGACTGTCATACTCAGGAACCCACCGCAGCTGTGGTTACCCGCACAGGATCAGTCCAATGAGATCAGTCAACATTTGAACCGGCACCACTAACTGTTCTCAGTGGGTTACCAAAAATAAAAGAGACAAAATGAAGGAGGGAGGCAGGCATTTTAGGATGCCTGGAGGGAGGAGCAGAGGGGCATACAATCAAGATCCACTGTTTACATGTATGAAACTGTCCAAGAACAAATAAAAGATATACCATTAAATACACAGACAGACCTACAGACAGACACAGACACAGACACACACACACACACACACACACACACACACACACGAAAGAGACCCTATGTCACCCTACACACAAAACATCACAGCCTGGGGTACTGTGGAATATACTAGAAAGGACCTAGTGTGGTCCCAGAACTCTTCCCAAGCACATGTAAATGCCATCTGATAAATATTACTGTAAACCCTGATGACATGCAGCACCTTTGGTCACTACATTAAAGATCTGAAGCTTTTCTATTTAGATGAAGGTCTACTGTATCAGACACTTTCCCCATTACTGTAACCGCGGCCCTGTCACGCTGGGAAAGGCACAGGGGCAGGACCAGCTCCTGCCTGTGGAAACTGGAACCTCTTGCTTACGTCATGGCGGATCACAAGCAGAGAAGGGGAAAGGCTGGAGCTCAGCCTCCCTCCTTCCCTCAGGCCAGGGCCTCAGCCCAGGGAGGAGGTGCCACCCACATTCCAGGGCAGGCCTAACCCTTTCAGTTAATCCTCTCTCACAGACAGACACACCCAAAGGTGTGCCTCACAACCCGTGCTTGGCCTTTCTTAATCCAACAAGGTGACAACAGAAATTTGTCCTTACGGATCTGCTGACTTAGCAGTTAAGAATGACTGGACAGAGCTCTTGAAAATTCTCTAAAAGTTCCATGTATTGTGTGGGGCCCAAAACAGCTTGACCATACAGTTGCCATGACAGGCTTGGAGGCCCAGACACAGCTTCTGTGACAGGCTTACTGGTAGGCTACACCCAGATCCAGGAAAAGCCATAAGCTGACCCTACCCAGGGAGGGCCTACATCTGAGGGGAAGTACCTAACATTCCAAACATTAGGAAAGGTTAGATAAGGTGACCAGATGTCCCAGAGTCTAGCACACACCTTTTTCTGTTTTATAGATACCCCTAGACAAATGTCAATCAGGGTCCTGAGCCCTGGAAATCCCTTCACACCCAACCTCTGCTATGATAAAAACTCTACCCTGTCTGAGCTCAGGGCTCTCTGCTCTCACCACTGCGTCAGACAGAGAGACCAAGCTCAGAGCTTGAAAATAAAAGCTCTCTGCTTTTACATATGGGATTCGGTCTCCATGGTGGTCTTTTGGGGGTCCCCTCGATCTGGGTATAACATTATCTATCCTTTCTTGTGGAGAAGCTTGGTCAACATTAACAGATGTGAGGAAAGAATAGAGTTATAGCATCCAGTTATGGCCTTATTTACTTTTTTTTTTAATTAAGATTTGTAAGCTTCAACAGAAGTTTGAAAAAAAGGCCTCTGAACATTCTTCTAGATGCCAGGCAATCTGAACACTCACCTCTCAGTGGCTTGGAAAGCCCTGGAAAGGCAGGATTGAACGCAAGTGTACACACAGCCGTCATTATTTAGACTTAAAGCCCATCGTTACGTGTATTATGATGGTAGTAATACTAAATGCCTTTTAAAAACCATTTAATACCTTCTACAATTTTTATGGCACATCAAATTACAAGGTTATTCTCGTGAAAGAAAATTGTCTACACTCTAACACAGCTACACATAAAATGAATAATTGATGAGCAGAGGCAGAGAGCTCTGAAAACCTAGAGGTATCTCATGGATGATAAAAAATAATGCAGACAGACAACCGCTGCTCAGAAACCCAGCAGCTCCTCAGTAAAGAACAATCAGTGAGCTTGGACAGATGCCTGCATGGGTTTGGTTCCTCCTGGGAAGGCACTCCAAAGGTACCCTCCCCACCCTTGACAAAAGTGACAACTTCGGAACAAAGCTGGTCACTCTGAGGTTACAGAGCACCAAGCAGTGAGGAGAGAGGTGTGTGTGTGTGTGTGTGTGCGCGCGCGTGTAACTCACCCAGAGCATTATTACAAACACACCCCGGGGCTCTCCGTGAATGAAGGCACAGGCCCCACTTTGAGAAGTGCCCAGTGACCCACTGGGGACCCTCCACACTGCACTCTACATCCACTGGTTATCTTTAGCAACCAGCCTGAGGACCACAGACTGACATTCCGTGTAAGAACTCGTCCTCCCCGGAGCTCGGAGGAAGGACCCATATGTCACTGTCCCGACACATTGAAATATTGACTGCAGTAAGTCATACATTTCAATGTAGATTTTCAACGTATCGACCTTTTCGCTTTGACCGTTCTTAGACGGCACATCGAACTGTACTGTGAAAAATTATTTTTGCACAGACCTCAAAACAACTCATCATTTCCCCCTCTTTCTTCCCATCAGAGGCTTAGGGAATCAAAACCAGGGTGACAAGGTTTCTAAAATATGCGAGCATATTCCTCACATAACTCACGACCACGAGCTGTAGCTAGGCCTGGGGGTTGGGGGAGAGTTTCACACACTCCCAACTTCGTCTGAGATCTTGCCACTCCTACCAGGGGTGAAATCAACTGACTATTCAATCCCCTTAATCAGGAAACTATTTTTTATGCCCTGGAGACCCATGGATGCTTTGTAGCTGTCTCTACCTTTTAGTCCTTCAATTCTTTCTCTTTTTTTTTTTCCACAAACATGCAGGATTTGCCTGTAAGCAGTTTAGAAAGAAACTTCTGGGGCTTATTTAAGAAGATTAAGGTCCAAGAACATTAGTAAAAAATACATAAATTAGACTAAAGGCAGCCATGGACTTCCTCATGAGGAATACCCAGAGGAAAAGCCTACCAGGGAAGAGTCAACAAACGAGACAAGTCTTACACTGAAGCCTTGTGCTTGATTTCCGGAAGGCACAATCCTTCCCATTTAGACGACCTTAATCTACTTTGCTTCCAACAGAGTCAATCTGTTCGTTCTCAGACATAAATACCAGGTGTAACGTTACGAAAAGTCAGAAACGGATATATGCCACCCAATGAGGCTCTCTTCTGGAATTACCTACCCAGACAGGAAAAGCAAAGCTGATTCTCCTCTTCCACAGGTCTCTGGAGGGATTCGATTCCCACTGGAGCAAGACTAGAGGAAGCACCTGCTAGGGTATCAATCTACAATGTTCCCTACAGGCTTATGTTTTTGAGCACCGGAGTCCACAGCCTGTGAACAGCTTTTCAACAGTGTACAGCTTTTAAGAAATGGGGTTTACCTAGCAAAATGGCTCACCGAGGGTGGGTCTTTAAAGGTTATATCCCCACAGCTCTGTAGAGGTTGGCTTCTGGTCCACGGGCTGTGAAAAGACACTACCTTACACTTCCGGGGCCAAAGACAGAGCCAACCCAATGCCATGCCATCCCCGCCATGATGGACTTTGAAACGGAGCGTCCCCCGAAACCTTTCCTCCTCTAAGTCATTTCTGTCAAGTTCAGTCACAGCAACAGTAAACTAACATGGCACCTCTCCTAATTTCAAGGTAAGCAGCCAAAGAGCCAAGGCAAAGGTCTTCCTTTTTATACTGCTGCCTTTGGTTTTGAACACAGCCCATGATGGGACCAGAGACCCAAGCAACAGGAAGAGGAGCTGCACCATCCACCTCCTGACGCTCGGCTCAGTCTGGTACCAGCTTCCCAGAGATGAACTTGACTCGTCCTCCTGAGGCCAAGAAGCTGAATGTATCCTGCCTCTCAGCAGAGCAAGGGGAAGGCCTGCCTGGTTAGCAGAAACACCACTTGGCAAACTGATTCTGCTTTCCCGAAGTAGAGAAATGACCTACAGAGCCACGGGACCTGTGTCCCTGCTCTCTCTGCCAAGGGCCATGGCCTTCACTGCATGCTCTGGTGTCTACAGGCTCTCCGGCCACCGTGAAACACACCAGACTCACAAAGGCAGCAAGGCCCAGGACCTCAGGGCCAGCCTGCGTAACAACGACCAGGCTTCCCTCAGTGGTTCTCTCTGAAACGTTAGGGATGGGCACAGGAGGAGCTGGAGAGATGCCTCAGCTCTCAACAGCACTCACCGCTCTTGAGGTAGACCCAGACTGGGTTCTCAGCACCCACATCAGGCAGCCCACAAATGCCTGCAACTACAGTTATAAGGGACCCGACACCCTCTTCTGGCCCCTGCAGTCACTTGTCACTATGTATTGCGAGATAATGTGATGACATTGTGTAAAAGATATGTCACTGTGATCGGTTTAATAAAAAGCTTAATGGCCAAAAGCTAGGCAGGATTTTCGGGGCAGAGACGACGCTGGGGGAAAAAAAAAAGGGGGCAGAGTTGCAAAGAGATGCCAGGGAGGAAGAGCAAGCAGCATGGGCTTTACAAAGCAGAGGTAACCGAGCCCTGTAAAAGAACACAGATTAAAAGATATGGTCGGGCGGTGGTGGCACATGCCTTTAATCCTAGCACTCGGGGGCAGAGCCAGGCGGATCTCCGTGAGTTCGAGGCCAGCCTGGGCTACAGAGCGAGATCCAGGACAGGCACCAAAACTACACAGAGAAACCCTGTCTCAAAAAACAAAACAAAAACAAAAAAAAGATATGGGTTAATTTGGGTTATAAGAACGATTTAGAAACAAGCCTAAACTATCAGCTGAGCTTTCATAATTAATAAGATGTCTCTGTGTTATGATTTGTATGCTCGCTAGCAGGACAGAGAAAGACTCATGTAGTGCAAAAAAAAAATTCATGCAGGTACGCATACATGCACATAAATAAAAATATATAAATCTTAAAAGGAGATCAAATTATCAAAGAATTAATTAAAACATTATTTAAAAGAGAGAGTAACAGGAAGAATTTACAAAAAATTGACATTTTTCCCCCTTTCCATTTGTTGATAACTAAAAGGGAAGACTAATTCTTTCAGTGAAGCCCTCGGCAGGCTCTGACAGGAAGCAGGATGGAATCTGAGGCTGCCTTACCATACGGGTATTTAGTATCCAGCTTATTTTCTGCTGTTCTCCTCCAGGGCAACAGGTCATCACTGCATCCATTTGGCATTCCGTTGTACCCGATCCCAACAATCTTGTTTTCTGTATTCACAATGCAGGCTCCGACCTAGAGAGAAACATTGCCCAAACGTTTGGTAACTATGAAAAGCTGGTGTGCCTGCCACTGGGCAGGTAGCACAGAAGCATGGGAGAACACCCTATGAAAGGCAGATTACCTCTGCAGTTTTTAAGCTGCCAGAAGTCCATTTCCTAACCTGCTCTTTGTGCACATCTCTACAAGTATCTGAACATCCTCCTACGAAACCGATTTACCTGGGAACTTGGATCCTTGCTTCTTTGGGCTGATAAGAAGGCCACCGCCATGAAATACTCAGGCCATTCCAGATAGTCATCCCGTTTTTTGCAGGAAATGTCACTCATGTTGGGCCTAGAAGTCATATGCCACTAAACACGGAGAAGAACGACCGTCAATCTGCTTCCTGAGTCAGTGCATCCGTCCTAAACGCTGGGCAACTTCAGCTGTACTTACTGAGCAGATATCACAAGGGGGGCCCACCTAGACTTAAGAACCTCACTTCTAGCTAAAGCAGACATCAGCATCTTACAGAGCCAGAACTCAGGAAATGGGCCCTCCAAGCCCAGTGTAGGTAGGTAGGTAGCTAGATGATTGATAGATAGATAGATGGATGGATGGATGGATGGATGGATGGATGGATGGATGGATGGATGGATGGATAGATAGATAGATAGATAGATAGATAGATAGATAGATAGACAGACAGATAACATTTGAATGAGGCCAGTTTAGAAACTAACCAGGTGATTTTTCCCTTTCCTTTCTCCTTCGTTCCTCCAAATAAATGGATTAATCAGCTCTGAGGACTGAATCTAATAGGAGAAAAACAAGAAAATGCTAATACTAAAGCCAGGTTCTGTAACATGGGCTTTGGGGCCAGGCCTAGATGGTCTCTACAACGGGGGAAGAGTCTGAGAGGGTGAGAGGATGGGCAGAGAACTTCAGCTAAGAGAATCCTTTAAAAAAATAAACTAGGTCAGGACAGGACCCCACTCACTGAGAAGTCTTAAGGTGGGCGTTTCCCAAACTTCCCCTTCACACGACAGGACAGTACCTAGCAGTGAACACGTAGGTATCAGAAAGCACAACTAAGAGCCAAGGCCCTTGCAACCCTGCTCAACAGGGAGGCAGGCTGGTTGGAAGCGGCTTCCCGCCTGCTTTAAGGTTTGGGGAGTGGGGGATGGGAAGGCAGCGAAAGGGGACACGTTTCTCCACCCCGGGCTGCCCTGGGCTGGCTTCCAAGCTCCCTGGGGGCTCTGTACCCACCCACCAGCAGCTTCAGCAGGAGGACACTGAGACTGAGATGTCGCCAGTCCAGGGAGACCCTCCTCCAGCCCGGGAGAGGGTGCACACACACACAGAGACTCCTGGCAACTCCCCGCCAACTCCGCCCCAGGATCTCAAGTCTCCACCCCTCCCCGCCACGTGGGCGCCAGGAGGGACTCCGGGGAAGCAGCCTCCCCCCTCCGCGGCGAGCCCGCGAGTGGCCGCCCACGTGCAAGCGGAGCGGAGCGGAGCGCGGTGCGAGCCGGGGGGCCCTCCGGGAGGGGACGCGCCGATCCGCCGCTCCACCCCGGTGCAGAGCACGCTCTCACCGACCCGGGCCGCCGCCACCGCCGCCGCCGCCGCGCTGGAAGTCGGGAGGGAGGAGGCGGGGCCCGCGCGCGGCGGAAGGGGAGGTGGGGACGAGCAGGGCGAGCACCCCTGCTCGGTCGCGAACCCCCCGACTGCCGCCGCCGCCGCCGCCGCCTTGGGTCCTTGATGCAGAGTGGGTCTGCAGTCTGCTCGGCACCCGTGCATCTGACCTCTGACCCGCGGCGTTGCGGTGACTTTTGCGGTTTGCACAGGGTTTTTTTTTTTTTGCACTGGTGGTGCTGGCAGTGGTCTCAGGAAGGGACCGCGCCTGGCCACGCCCACGGGCCTGAGTGCTCGGCCTTGGTAGTTGTTGATGGTGAGTGATCTTCCTAGTCCTCTGAATCCATCAACTTAAGCTGTTACTAAAAATACAGAAAGGTGACTTAAAAAAAAAAAAAACCCTAAAGATTCCAGATGCCGGGGACCTGAAAAGGACAAGGGATGAAGGGACCTGGTTCGGGTCTCTGTAATAAGCCCTACAGGCTGTGTCCTCCTAGCCAGCGATGGCTTCTCAGCTTCCTACCAGAAGGGTGTAGGGCGTGCAGCTGTGCCCCGAGGCCTCATACTTCGAAACTTCATTTGCATTGGCTTTTTAGGTGGACCAGGTTTAGAATTTCTACTCCAGTCCTGGCAAAGACCCTGAAAAGCAAGCTAAAGGTGCACACACGCTTGCTTTGCAGTCCCCTGGTAAAGTTTGTGGCGGTCCTGTGCCCTAGGGAACTACATCTGATTTCCTTACACATCGTTTACTGGACTCAGGTGTTAAGACTTTCTGGAGGAACTTTTGTTCCAACCCAGAAAGACAGAATGGTTGTCCTACCCGCGGGGCTTGCGGCTGCTACTACCCACACTCCACACCGTCACTCCATAAATAAAAGCTACTGTAATAATCATGAGTTCTGATCTGCACATCCCCGATCTCAACTGCTAATCCAAACAAAAGCTTGTTAACTGTATTAATTTAGCCTCACAGAGGGAGAATAATGAGAATAAACAGTCGGTTCTACCTAATTTCTCACTAGCGCGAACACATCATTCTTCATCTCTATGGTCCAGCCTGTAGATTCCATAATTAAATTATGTACTGCTCTTGGTGGATACCAGGAAAGCAAAGGGGGGAAATATTTCATTGTTAGCTATAGATTTTTTTTTTTTTGGCCTTGATAAAACTCAGGCTTGAAAGAGCCACATACATTAAAGTGATGATTTTTTAATGTCAAGTTAACTTTAGTTGACTATCACGTTGTCACTAAAATTCATTATGTCCCGAGCGAGTGGTTTCTCTTCCTCCGTCCACTGCATGGTCTCTGTCACCCTCATCAATAGTCCTTGGGCCTTGTTGGGTTCATTTCTCTTCTTACCAACATCCAACTAATACATCACCAGTTGCTGCTGGTCCTTCAACCACAGCATCATTAAGCTTTCTTCCTTCCTCTGCCGAGTAAAGACTGTCATACATAATTTAGTTACTTCTCATCGTTCTCCATTTTGGTCAGCTCACACACTCCTCCTCTGCAATAAATTCAGGACCCTGCTTGCTGCAAACAAGTTACCCTCACTGTTGCTACATTCTGCTGAAAGCCCTCCTCTCAAAGAGGGCATCATCATTCATAATCCAGGAAACGCTCCTGATTCATGGTTTCACAACTAGAGGTTTTCAAATTTTCTGCACCAACAGTAAAACCAGACAGCCAAGTGAGAAAAATGCCTGCCTTCCCATGTCTTGCTCATTAACACCTTGTAACTCCAAGCGTGACTGTAAGTGTTAAATCTCTTGCTAATACCTTACATTTTGGCTTATAATTTGAGGCTCTTGCTTCACCCACCACATAGACATAGAGGTTTGCTCTATTTTCAGCCATATCTAGATTTCAGCTCCCTAGGCAAGGTGAGGGGATGTCACAAGGGATAAACAGCATCAATATGGTCCCAAGGGCTCTCTGGTCAGACTTTGGCCCACTCCTCTGCTTATGGAACATCAGGTTATCTGTATATTACATTACTTAGAATGTATTTCAGTACTTCAGGAGTGTGGGGGCCCCAGACTGAAAAGACCAGTCAAAGTAAAATTCTTCTGAGGCTACCCGGAAAGGGACTTGGATCGCATTCATAGATATTGGTCCTACCAAGATACCACCTAACAATTCTCCTACCTCTTTTGTTTGCCAAGAAGGGAAGTTTTTCTTTTTAACCAAAGAAACAGAGGCGGAAGTATAGGAAGTAGTCAATATGCACGTCAAGTTTGTTATGGGGGGAGAACACAGGGCTTTAGTCGGGCCAGACTATGAATTACTTCATAGTACCCTAGTGACCTTCGAAGCATACTTACCTGGGCTTCTGTTGAATTAATGGTATGCATTTAATCATTTTGAAGAAATAATTTTCTACCATATACTAGTGCTGCAAGAATCACAATACACAAACAGTTCTTGTTACTACCTGGTAAATGAAGAATAAATGAACTTTGATGCTGCATTTAACATGTGAATGTTCTAAGTAGCTCATTGAAATATTCTTCTTTTTACTTGAGTCTGTCGGTCTGTCTATCTATCCACCTACTTAACCTCTCTCTCCAACCATCTGTCTCTGTCATTTACTTTGAGCAAGGGTCTTGGGTATCCAGGCTGGCCTATAATTTACTTCGTTGCTGAGATGACCTTCATCTTCCTGACTCTACCTTCCCGGTGCTGGGAGTACAGGTGTGTAATCACATGACCACTCCACCAACTGAACTACATTCCCAGCTCAATAGCTGTGTTCCTTTTTATAACCCACTAGTTGTGGGTAGAAGTACCAGTGTTACTGTTTTTCAAAGGATTAGTTATTTTATGTTCCCATACACTGCAGTCCAAACTAAAATAGATTGTTTAAACCTAAGGGAAGATTGTATTATCTCCTATCTGACAAAGTTGATGATGTTGTGGAATATTAGTTTAAGATGTATTACATTCATTTATGCTGTTTAATGATGCAAAGATGTGTTGCATTTGTTTATATTGCATTTGTTTAACTCTGTAAAGCTGTGATACTTTGCCTGCCTACAACACCTGATTGGTCTAATAAAGAGGGGAATGGCCAGTAGCTAAGTAAGAGAGAGAAATAGGCCAGGCTGGCGTGCAGAGAGAATAAATAGGAGGAGAGATCTAAGGAAGAGTGAGGAATGAAAAAAGGAGGAGAGGAAGATGCCAGGGGCCAGACACACAGGATGCCACACAGCCAGCCATGGAGTAAGAAGGAAAGAAAGATATATGGAATAAAGAAAGGTAAAAAGCCCAAAGGAAAAGCATAGTTAAAGAGAAACAGAATAATTTAAGTTAGAAAAGCTGGCTAGAAATAAGCCAAGCTAAGGCCGGACATTTATAAGTAAGAATAAGTTTCCATGTATTTATTTGGGAGCTGGGTGTCAGGCCCCCAAGAGTTAAAAAAAAAAAACCAACTACACGATGATAATATAGGAACTCAGTGTGTGATCTCATAAATATATATGTGTGTGTGTGCGTGTGTGTGTGTGTGTATATATATATATATATATATATATATATATATATATATATATTTCATATGTGTTTTCAAGCATGAGGTCTGTTGTATGTATGTGTTCAATGATAGGTATACAAAGTAGTGATGGACGTGACAGAATATGCCTATCAGAAATAAAAATCAGAACTCTTAAATAGACTTTGTTATAAGTTCAGGGTTGCCAATTACCTCTATTATTTCATAACTACAGTGGAGGCCAGTGGAGAAAGGTTAACTTGGCATATGTAAAGTGTGGATGCTTTGTTCTCCGTATGTGTATGTATTATATATAATATAAAATACACATCAATACAATATATAAATATATAATATACACGATATATTATATAAACATATACTATATTATATTATATTATATTATATTATATTATATTATATTATATTATATTATATTATATTATATTATATTATATTATATTATATTATATTATATTATATTATATTATATTATATTATATTATATTATATATGGAGTATATACCCCAGTGAGGTCTTTGCAATGAGTTAAAAAAGGTACAATGTGGCAAGAGGCTGCACTAGCCACTAACTTCTAAATAAAATTTAACAGGGGCTTTCATTTACAGCGATTTTTAGGCATTCACCTTGTTCTATTTGTATCAGTAAATATATTGATCAGTAAATATTGGCTGGCTAAATAAATCAGCAGAAAAGAATTGCCTTATACCAAGCCGTGCGTAGTCTCCAACACATAAAGCAAAACTTCGCAAGCTTTAGTTATTCCCACTTTCTGCCTCCTCCTCTGCGTTTAATAGAGGTGCATTTGGCACACAGAGGGGCATTTGGCACACAGAGGGGCATTTGGCAGCTGAGACTTTGGGGCTGGTGAGTCCAGCAACAAAGGGCAAACAGAATTGTTTTCAAGACAGAAAAACCCACTTCTGAGGGTTTGCTCTCAGCCCCAAACTAGCCATTTGTAACCCCCGAAGTAAAGGCAGCCACGAAGGCTGTCTGCCTCCCTGTATTATGCCAATCCTCCTGGCGGCTTCCTTTTCCTCCGCAGACCTGAACTTGCAGCCCCTTTCATACATAACTGGTTGAAGCTGATGGAAATTACATGTCTTATCACTTCTTAAAGGGGGAAAAAAAATCATAAAATGTAAATCTAAAAGAAATGGGCAATTTTCTTGTACCACTTTCTACTCCTGTGTAAGTTACCAAGTGCCAATCATTCCACTTTTTAAAATTCAGATTTGTCAAGCAGCGCGTAGGCTTTCAGTGTCGTGCGAGAAGAGATAATGCCTCGTGTGGAACCGCCACTTACGCTGCGTCTGCGGAAGTGCCGCCCTGAACAGACGTGACCAGATGGCTGGTTTTACAGAAATATGAATGATCTCATTAAACACACCCTCCGCTCTGGGGTCACCATGGATCTCCTGAGAGGTCATGGACAAGGTATGATGGTTCCAGATACAGAGTTCTTTATCGACATTATGCACACCACTCAGGTTGTGGCGTGTGTTTTAGCTGGGATCACAAGGCGAACGCCTAAAAATTATTGTAAATGGAAGCCCCGATAATTTTTTTTTTTTTTTAGAAGTTAATGACTAGTATGTGCCTTTTCTTAAGTCACTGGAGACCTCACCGGGTAAACGTCTCAAATAAAAAGGCAGGAGTCAAATCAATATTTTAGTGTCATACCCCCCCCCACACACACACAGAGGTGTATGTTGAGGGGGACATTTGTGATCCTACCCTGACAACAATAGATAACTAATGCCATTACGGGGGGGCGGGGGGGAGGGGTAAAAAGATACAAACGAAATGATAAAAGGAGCTCGTCCTATTGTTGATCCCATTTCCAGTGAGAGGTGCTAAGCTTTGGCCCAGAAGGGGACAGAGAACAGAGCCCAGGTCCTGTCTGTGGCCACCTCTGCAGTGTTAGATAGATAGCTCTAAGATTGTGGAAGGTAAGAAGCGGCCAGCCTGGAAGCTTTGTACAATACCACGATCCTAGTAATGCCGCCTTCAAGTGAGCCCTGGATTTGAGAGTTGACTATCAGCCCCAGGCAGTGAGCGGTAAGGCACTTGTGGAATCATCCCTAGGAAAAGGAGCGAAATTTAATAGTTTGGTGGTTACAGTAACCACTCTCCTGCCAGAAAAAAATCAATATCTACACAGTGTTAGACTCACACCAAGGGCTCCTGGAGCTGAGCCATTTCAGTGAAGAATAAACCCAGATTCATTAGAGGAGAGAGTCAGAATGTGGTAGGAGGTCAAACATAAATACACCCTGGGCTCCATTGTCCAGAAACCCAAGATGTGCTCCTCTCAGGACCTGAGCATTTTTTAAAAGCAGAGAATTTACAGAGCTGGAAGTGACCTTAGCAATCATTGAGTCCGGCCCCTTCTTTTTACAGATGAGGAAATACCAGCCCTGGAAGATTGCTGGCCTTGCCGCAGTCCACACCGCTGGTCTGCGAGATTTCTCTCCCATCCCACTCTCGCAGACTCTATGCATCAAACCGCAGCCCTTCACTGCTGCGGATGGACGCCCCTGTGGAAGGAACCGTGTGAAGACTTCAAGGAACAGAAGGTCAAATCGGCCTCCGTGCGCTCTCTTTGTCTAAGAGAGACCGATGTCATGTGTTTGCAATATTAATGATTAAGTAGCAACGAAAGAGGTGTCCCCAAACAGAGCAGGATTACTTGGAGGTTCGGGGTGTCTTCTGCATCAAAAGCAAAGCCCCTACTGCCTATCTAAACAGTAGGCTATGAGCACAGGGCTACCCCTACTCCGCTCAGTATCGCTTTTTAACATCCTAAACAATTCATAAGCCACCTTCACTGGACCAGAGCGGGTACGCATAAAATAACCAAGACAGAAAGAATAAGAGCAGACATAGAGATCATTCGCATTTTAATTGTGATGGCATGTGCCTATAATTCAAAGAGGCTGGGGGCTGGAGGATCATGAGTTCAAAGCCACCCTGGGCTAATCAATACCTTTAAATTAAGCCAGCCTAGATTACATAGAAAGACTCTGTCTCAGAAGAAAAAGGACAAATAAAAATAATTGAGCCGGGCGGTGGTGGCGCACGCCTTTAATCCCAGCACTCGGGAGGCAGAGCAAGGCGGATCTCTGTGAGTTCGAGGCCAGCCTGGTCTCCAAAGCGAGTTCCAGGAAAGGCACAAAGCTACACAGAGAAACCCTGTCTCGAAAAACCAAAAAAAAAAAAAAAAAAAAATTGAAAGATGCCGTGGCGGTGGTGGTGGCGGCGGCGGCGGCGGCGGCGGCGGCACACACCTTTAATCCCAGCACTCACTCGGGAAGCAGAGCCAGGCGGATCTCTGTTGAGTTCGAGGCCAGCCTGGTGTACAGAGATCCAGGACAGGCACCAAAACTACACAGAGAAACCCTGTCTCAAAAAAAACCCAAATAAATAAATAAATAAATAAATAAATAAATAAATGAAAGAAAGAAAAAAGTTGTCCTACTGAATTCCTGCACGACTCAGGAAAAAGGTTTCCACTGGTAGAGATCTGTATTTGTTTCTGGAACAAGACCCAGATCAAGAGCTGCATGTGCCACTTCTGTATTCTCTAAAGAAAAAACCTCCATAACTGTTCAACACAATTACAGCTCCTAAGAACCGTGGAGATCAGGGCAAGCAAGCACACACACACACACACACACACACACACACACACACACACACACACACACGTGCTGTCTCATTCCAGCCTTGTCGAAACGCCAGAGCTAACATTACCTTTAGATAAATGACTACTATCTTGTCACCCCCACAAAAACCATCCCGTGAGATAAAGAAATCAGAGCATGCAGCAGTCCACCCTCCAGGATTGGAGAAAAGAGTGGCTGTATCTGGCTTAGAGATTGATAGCTGAAAATTAAGCCTGGCTGCTGAAAACCAAGAATATCTTTACAATAAGAGAGTTAACTCTTAACCTTAGCTCTTATTGATGTTTTCATATTCATGGCTCCCGGAGAAACCCAGGGGAGTTTTTCTCAAAAAGTCTTCCTTAATCCCTTATTTGCCACTGCTCACCCATGCTATTCTCGTGTCAAAGCATGAATGATACATGTTGGTAACAGATGAGATCGCAAGTTTACATCTCAGAGTGTGACTTTAGCTTGAAGAAATCCATTGTGTTTGTAATAGATGCCATTCTAGAAGCATCTATGAACCAGGTCCCCATATGGAGGAAAGAATTTCATTTTATAAAATGGTGAGAAATTCTATTAGTGATTTTTTTGTGTGTGGCATATTTTAAGTGGGTTATTATTAGATGGAGCTGACATTTTACATGCAGAAATATTCTTTACTTGAGAGTCAAGTGTCATTCAGAAGAGGGAAAAATTATTTAGGATTTTTTTTTAAACATCTAAGAACCGCTCCACACACACACACACACACACACACACACACACACACACACACACACCCTTCAAACATCTATCCTTCTAAACGCCTCCATCTGTGGAGGAGTCGTGGCTAGAACTGATGTCTGTGATTTCTCTTTGATGCAGACACTATCGCCAAGATGGAATGACTTTGGGATATGTCTATAAGCACTGATCAGCAAAGCAGATTCTTCACTGTGTCCACAGCTAGACCCCAGCACCGATGGGCCAAAGCCCAGCTGAAGGTCGGTATTAGTCATTCCCAATGCATCACACAAAGAACGCCCCCCTCCACCTCCTCCTAACAGAGACTCATCCTCCCGCTGTACGTCTGGCTATTACGGCAGTACCCAGGATGCTTGAAGAGTTTTTTCACTACGTTTGCCTTTGCAAGTACGTATTTGGCTCAGCAGAAGCTAAACATTTTAAGAGCACAGTAAGAAATAGGCCAGAAAACATCAAAGCGTTATAGCCTTTTGAGAAAGCTTGATGGTCTTGCTGGTACAACTCCCTATGATACGGTTCAGTTGTGATAACAATGGAAAGTGTATCAGTGCAAACTGCTGATGAAACCATCAGAAAATGTAGCCAAGGGTCTTTTAAACACATTTAAGAACTGTTCTTTTGAACTGTGCCTCTTAGCCTTGGAAAACCTCCTCGAGATTTTAAACAGGGCTTTTGCTGAACTGCCGAGCGGGAACCTGAAATTATCTTGTGCGCGGGAATCAATATCAAGCGATATTTTCTCTTTGAGAGAAATTCAATCTGACAGAAAAGAATAGGAGCAATAAGGAAACTGGGACCCTGGTGAAAATGCTTGCCTTCCAAAGATGCCGTAAAGCAGTACAAATTAGGTGATGTCACCAGAGGCAGAGAACCATAGTGACAGAATATAATGTATCTGCGCATCAGAATACTTCATTATCACTACTACAGGTCACTAAGCTTCACAAAACGCATCCATCAGCCTTGAAGGCCATTTGCGAGCCACCGCTGGTAGCTAGATGGCGCAGTGCAGCGAGGGAATGCACCCCCCACCCCCACCCCCATCACAAGGACAGCAGGGTTCAAACGGAGGCCCGGGCACACAGCCCAGGCTTTGTTAGTCTCAAAGTGCTCTCTAGTGGCCAGATGAACACAGACTGATCGTGGGTACAGGAGTCAACTTCAGGAGAGGATTCAGAATGCTAGCTGTCCTGGAGAGACAAGGGAGAGACAATTCCCTCTGGCTTTTCATCTCTGGATCCATGGGAATCACTGATGAGTGAACGCGGGGGGTTGTGGATGGTGTTGCCAGCCATCAGTTCTTAAACTCAGCGGTTCTGTACTGCATGTCGGGGATATGCCAAATCAGTGGGGAAGGGTGTGGGTTTGAAGGGCTCCCCAAACATGGTCGGGGAGGCTCCTTAGTGCAAGGCAATCCTTGGGAGAACACCAAGTCCCGTTCAGCATTGTTCTCTCTGTGTGCTGTGCTCCAAAACCGTTTTAGGAAAAGGGAGGAAGTTTAAGACCAGAAGCACTGTTCCATTCCAGGCGGGGTCCACACCTATTTCTAGTGTTTGGTTAGTTCTCACAAGCGCCCTGCTGTAGGAATCATTTCCAGAACCCACAACTCCCACCTTAAGGCGGCAGTTGACAAACCTCAGGTGGAGGACCAGGTAGGAGTCACAGGAAGAGACAGGTGTAGGGTCACATCAATGCCAGGTGCGTCCCAGTCCTACTGGTGTCATGCGAAAGCAGTAAAGGTTACAAAAAAAAGAGACAGGGGCGTGTCCAGGAGAACTTCTTTATGGATACCGAAATGTGAATTCCATACGATGTTCACATGCCTAAAATATTGCTATTTTGATTTCATTTTAGCCATTGTGTGTGTGTGCCTGTGTGTATGTGTGTGTGTGTGCATGCATGTGTCTGTGTGTGTCTGTGTGTATGTCTGTGTGTGTGTATGTGTCTGTGTGTGTGTATGTGTCCATGTCTGTGTGTATATATGTCTCTGTGTGTGTATATGTGTCTGTGTGTATGTATCTGTGTGTGTCTGTGTGTGTATGTGTATGTGTGTCTGTGTGTGTATATGTCTGTGTCTGTGTGTATATGTGTCTATGTGTGTATGTCTCTGTGTGTGTGTGTCTGTGTATATGTGTCTGTGTGTGCATATGTGTCTGTGTGTATGTATCTGTGTGTGTATATGTGTCTGTGTGTATGTGTGTGTGTGTCTGTGTGTATGTGTGTCTGTGTGTGTGTCTGTGTGTATGTGTGTGTCTGTGTGTGTATCTGTGTCTCTGTGTGTATATGTGTGTGTATGTGTATCTATGTGTGTGTCTGTGTGTGTGTGTACGAGTCTGCAGAGGGCTGCCCAGGCAAGTGCATGCAGAGGCCATAGCCAGATATAAAATATCTTTCTCTAGGTGCTCTACCATATTGCTTTGGTGCAGCATCTCTAAGTGAAGGAGGAGCGGGGCATTTGGGGTAGGACGACTGGTCAGTGAGCTCTCAGGATCCACATGTCTCCTCCGGGTGCTGAGGTTGGAGGTACACACAGCCATGCTCAGCTTTTTACATGGTGGATGAAGGTTCGAATTCAGGTCCTCAAGTTGGCAGAGCAAGCCCTCTTCCCCACTGAGCTATCTTCCCAGGCCCTCATTTTATTCATTCATTCATTCATTTTGGTTTTTCGAGACAGGGTTTCTCTGTGTAGCTTTGCGCCTTTCCTGGAACTCACTCTGTAGCCCAGGCTGGCCTCCAACTCAAGAGATCCTCCTGCCTCTGCCTCCTGAGTGCAGAGAATAAAGGCGTGCGCCCCCACCGCCCAACTGGTCATTTTAAAAGGTAAAAAAAAAAAAACTATACTGGGCTCAAGACCATGAAATCAGTAATGGGGTATCCCACAAACACAGTGGGCCTTGCTGGCTGTCAGCCATAGTTTGCTGAAGTCCAATGACGAGCAAATTAAGTCTGAATCCCGCAGCCTGTAAGTGGTGGTCTCAACAACTGCTTTGTATGTAGAAGTTTAATCCTCAGTCAAAGCCTGGTGGCACAGCCCTGTAATCTCAGCCATTGAGGAAGTTGACTCGGGAGGATCTCAAGTTCGAGGACAGCCTGAGCACCTTGGTGAACCCTCGCCTCAGAATGTGAGGTAAAGAGAGGGCTGGGGGTGTATCAGCAATAGAGCACTGACCTACCATGCATGAAATCCAGATTCAACCCCCAGCACTAAAAATGAAAGTGAAAAAAGAAGGAAGCTTAATCCTCAAAGTTCTGTCAATAGGCTTGGGGAGGTAATTAAATCTCTGTTAAATGAGACCATGAGTGTGGGATATTAGGGACCTTATGAAGGCGGAAGAGACTCAAGTTGTCAGCTTCCTATCTTACCATGAAATTCCCCGAGCTCCCTTGGGATTCTGTAGAGGGCCCACTGATGATAATGGCCTTCCCCCGTGCTCCCATCCAATCCTGAACTTCCCAGCTTCCACAATCATGAGCCAAATGGACTGTGATTTATTATAAATGACCCAGTCTGACTGTCGGGTAACAGCAGCAGCAGATAGACAGTCCAACCAGTCTGCCTGTGGCCGGTGCTCCCTTAGGTATCACGGGGGCAACAGATCTGCTCCCACCAGCCACACTAATTATGTTTTGTAAAGAGAAAAAAAGAACTAATAATATCTATAGTCCTTGGATTGCGAGACAGCTCAGTGGATTGAAAGTGTTTTCATGCAAGCTTGACAATGTGAGTTGGATTCCTGAGACCCATATAAAGGTAGGAGGAAAGAACTGACTAGATAAAGTTGTCCCCTGACCTCCGCACATGCATCCTGGCACATGCATGCCCCACCCCACCCATCATATACATATATATCATATAATAATAATATAGAGAAATAGTACCTATGATATAAGCACTCGAGAGGTGGATGAAGGAGGAGCAGAGGTTCAAGGTTACCCAGAGCTATATAGTTTGAGTTTGAGGCTCTCTGGATCACGTGAGACTCTGTCTCGAAAAGCCAAAAGTAAAAAGAAGAAAGGAAAGCCAAAAGAGAAGTTCTATAAGGAAAGCCAGTCCATGGCGGGAAGAAAAGAGAAAAGCCGTGGCAAGCTATGTCCAGCGTTCCTAGGAAAGGCTCTGTTTAAGACTGCAGCGTTCCTGAAGCAGATGGAAAGCTTGACGCCATATGGTGAACGTATTAGAAATTCATGGAAACGGATATAGAAAAACCCTCACAGGTGTCCAGCCAATCACCTTTAGCAGGAGGGAAATCCACGTAGCAGGAGTTAACTTGTCAGAGCCGAACCTCCAGGAAGCTGGGGCTCCAGCTTTCAGAGGTGTCAGGCATTTATTCATTGGCAGTCCGAGCAGCACTTGGAAGCCATAAAACCCAGGTGGGCAGACGAATGTAAATTGTCTGACTTTTCTAGAACTTACATGAGCTTCTCCTTAGAGCTCTTAGGCAATCTAGAGAAAAAAAAAATGTGGACATTGCCATTTTGGGTTTTAAGCACTGTTTTCCCCAACTTTTTCTATCCAGGAAGAGAAATGTGAATGTACACACACACACACACACACACACACACACACACACACACACACACACACACACGCAGTTTCAGAGTGGAAGGCAGTGCTATTTTCTCTGGGAGAAGGAGTTTGGTCCTCAGAGTACACACACACAGGTTCAGGGCCTCTTTGTCTCTCCAGTTGGGCACGTCAAGACCCACTAAGATAGAATGGGCCCCGCAAGGACCAGGAACTTCCCTCCTTTCAACCTTCTGGATGTCCCGTTGTCTGGCCCTGCTGGTCAGTGGCTCAGGCCCTCTCAGAACAGCTATAGAGGGCAGCGCCCGCACTCCGATGCTGTAACACACTCACACCCACACCCTCACACATACACACTCACACACACACACAAACACACATGCATACTGTCTCAAAGGACAAGTTTAGGTCCCCTGTTCTCATTTCTTGTCCCCAACAGGAAGCAAGCAGCAGCACCCACGCTGATCTGGAAAGAAACCCAAAGAACAAATTCACAGAACAATTGCTTCCTGCCCCTCCATCTCTGAATCCTGACCCTGACCCTGACCCACAGGAGTGAATGGAAACGTGAGAGGGCTGCCCTGTGCACGGTTCTGAAAGAGAACTCAGCCACTGTAGGAAGACAGGAGAGAAGAAGGCCAGGAGCAGACAGGATGTGCTGCTGGTTTGGACCAGGTGGAGAGAGACCAGCAGGTGGACAGAAGGCCTCCTACATCACTGGTTTAAACAACAGGTGGAACGGAGACTCGAGAATTTCTCCTCCTTCTTCTGGTTTTATTTCGGTTGTTGTTTGTTTCTTTTTAAACACAAGGTCTCACTCTGTAGCCTAAGCTGGCTTGACACTCACTGCGTCGCTTAGGCTCTGCTAACACACAGCAATCCTCCTGCCTGAGACTCCCAAGACTTCGAATTACAGGTGTGAACCACCGTGACAGACAACATTCTTATCTTACTTTATTTTATTTTTGAGACAAGGTCTCACATATTGGTCTCTACCTCACTGTGTAATTGATGACCTTGAACTTCTGATCTTCCTGCCTCTCCTCCCAAGTGTTGGGATTAGAGGTGTAGGCCACCACACATGGTTTATGAGGCGCTAGGGATTCAACTCAGGGCTTCACGAATGCTAGGCAAGTACTCTACCAACTGGGCTCTAACCCCAGCCCTGCAAGATTCCATTTTCTAAGACAGGAAAAAAAAAAAAAAAAAACCTGGTCTGTAGATGAAAGTCTACAGAAAATCCCAACTCTGATTAGGGATGAGACTCTTTCAGATGTCACCAAGACATCTGAGTCTAGACCCCAAGTTAGCCTTCTCCCATCCACATTTTCCACGGCCATCAACTCATACGGGCCGAAGTAGGAGTGACAGCTTTGGGCATTGGACAGAAAAGGAAGGAACTCTTGGGACAGCCCAGTGTGTAAGGTGACGGGTGACCAGGATACTCAAAGAGGAAGAAAGGATGGCCAGAGGTGGTCCCACCAAAGCTTTGCTTGTGGAGTTCCTGCTGGCTTGGGGATTTCATGATTGACCTACGTCAATAGGTTTGGGAAGAATTAATAAATTGTAGGACATATTGCCAAGAGCATTTCTGGAAGAAGGCAGGATAGATAAGACTCAGAGAAGATAGTAAACCAGGAGGGGAAGAAGAGGTTATAGGGTGAATTGCTATAAGAAGGGCTTCTTCTAATCCTCTGTCTTGGTCCTTTAACTCATAAAAACAGTGCTTCAAGAAATTCCCTTCCTTTCCCCACAAAGCCTTGCTTTTCTCACCTTTCATAAGAAGGGTCTGCAGAGATTCTTAACTCGGGGTCATAGACCGATCCCTCCAGATGAGACCATGGCTGCAGGGTAAGTTTCAAGAGAACAGGAGTCCTCACCCAGGCAAATCATCTTCAAAAATCTTCTGTGTATTTTGTGTATATGGTGTTTTGTACCCATGAGTTTTTCTGTAAGCTGAGTCTTCTAATGAACTTCTTCAAGACTATTGATCCAGGGCTGGAGAGATAACTCAGATGTTAAGAGCACATGCTACTCTTGCAGAAGACCTGGGTTCAATTCCCTGCATCCATATGATGGCTTACAAGCATCCATAACTCCAGTCCCAGGGGATCTTATGCCCTGGTCTAACTTCCTCGGGCACCATTCACATGCATGGTGCCCAGACATACATGCAAGCAAGCAAAACCTCCAACATATAAAATAAAGAAACCTGAAAACAAAAATTTAAAAGGACTAGTGATCCATAGTTGACTATTTGTACTGGGCAGTTTTGTGTGTCCACGTGACACAAGCTATTGAGTCATCAGAGGAAGGAGCCTCAGCTGAGGAAATGCCTCCTTGAGATCCAGCTGTGAGGCATGTTCTCATTTAGTGATCAGTGAGGGAGGGGCCAGCCCATGGTGGGTGGTGCCGTTTCTGGACTGTCGGTCCTGGGTTCTATAAGAAGGTGGGCTGACTTGATGCAGGGGGAAGGGGCTAGGTTTGGCCCCAACTTGTTATGCTGGCCTGTGTTGACTACCCAAGGGAGGCCTTACCCTCTATGAGGAGCGGATGGGGATGGGATGGGGGTAGGGAGGGAGGGGGTGGGAGAAGGGGAGGGAGGGGGAACAGGGGTTAGTATGTGAAAGGAAAGAAATTTTTTATTGTTGTTTTTGTTTTTCGAGACAGGGTTTCTCTGTGTAGTTTTGGTGCCTGTCCTGGATCTCGCTCGGTAAAACAGGCTGGCCTTGAACTCACAGAGATCTGCCTGCCTCTGCCTCCCAAGTGCTGCGATTAAAGGCGTGTGCCACCGTCGCCCGGCTGAAAAAATTTTTAAATTATAAAAAAATTACGGTGGCCTGAGCAAGCCAATAAGCAGCTCCCCTCCATGGCCTCTGCACCAGCTCCTGACTCTAGTTTCCTGCCCTGTTTGAGTTCCTGTCCTGACTTCCTTCAGTGATGAACAGCAATGCTAATGTATTAGCCAAATAAACCCTTTCCTCCCCAACTTGCCTTTTGGTCATGGTGTTTTGTCACAGCAATAGAAATCCTAAGACACCATTTTTATTAAGAAATTTCAATGTTAGCTTGTAAGTGGTGGAGCACATCTTTATTCCCAGCATGGGAGAGGCAGAGGCAGACAGAGCTCTGAGTTTGAGGTCACCCTGGTCTACAAAGCAAGTTCCAGGACAGCCAGGGCTACCCAGGTAACCTTGTCTCAGAAAAGAAGGCAGAAAGGAGGGACGGAGGAAGGGAGGGAGGGAGAGAAGGAAGGAAGGAAGGGAGGAGGAAGGAAGGACGGAGGGAGGGAAGGAAGAAAGGAAAAAGAAGGAAGAAGGGAAGGAGGGAAGAAGGAAGGAAGGAGGAAGGAGGGAAGGAGGGAGAGAGAGAAGGAAGAAAGGAAGGAAGGAAGGAAGATATTCTAATGTGAAAAGCTTTCTAGGGGGCTGAGAAGGAGGGCTGAATGATAAAAATGCTCTGAGACTCTGAGTTCAAATCCTCCGCATTCATGTAGAAACGCCAGGTGGGACTGTGTCCCCCATAATCTCAGTACTGGGAAGGAAGAGGGATCCCTGGGGCTTGCTGGTCAGACAGGCCAGCCAAACTTGTGAGCCCCAAGTTCAGTGTGAGACCTTGTCTCAAAAATTAGGGAGGAGGGGCTGGAGATCGCTCAGCTGTTGAGAGCACCCAGGACAATTCTCGGGGGTCCATTCTCAGCACCTACTTGGCCCCTGTCCACAATTCCAGCTCCAGGGAATCCAACACCTTCTTCTGGCCTCCTCAGGCACCAGGCACACACATCATACACATGCACATATGCAGGCAAAGCATTCATACACATGAAATAAAAGATCTTTTTTAAAAAGAAAATTAAGGTGGAGAGAAACTGAGGAAATCACCTGATGTTGACCCATGTCTTATACATGTACACACACATACATGAACATACATGTATACACACAACATACATACATACAGAAGCATTTTTCAAAACGAACTTGTTAAAAATGACAGACTGTGATTATATATGTAGAAACATCACCACTGTAAATTATTAAAATTAATGTTTTAGCAATGATGGTGGAAATAAAGGCAATTTATAAAAATAAAATGAATTTCTATAAAACTGGTTTAAATTTAAAGTACATAAAGCTACTATGTAAAATAAACATGAGAAATCAAATGCCAGCTAGATAGATAGATAATAGATAGATAAATAGATCGATAGATAAATAGATAGATGATAGGTTATGATAGACATAGAAGATAGATAATAGATGATAGATAGCTAGATAGATTATAGATAGGTAGATTATAGATGGTAGATAGATAGATAGATAGATAGATAGATAGATAGATAGATAGACAGATTAAATGTAGACATAGAAGATAGATGAGAGATGATAGCTAGATAGATTTTAGATGATAAGTAGATAGATAATAGAAAATGATAGATATAGGAGATATAGATATAGATATAGATGGATGGATGGATGGATGGATGGATGGATGGATGGATGGATGGATGGCTATACAGAAAATCAAAACCATTACAGGGTAGATTAAAAGGTTTTGAAATAAATGAAGAAATTTATAGCATATTCATGGGCTGGAGGATTCTGTAATGTAAAGACTTAAGTTCTTCCTCAGTTGAAATTTAAAATCAATACAACGCCAATCAGAAGCCCAACAGGACTTTCACCGTCCGCAACAGACAGACAGACAGCTCTTCTTTCTCTTCTCTTCCTCTTTCCTGGCCTTCCTTTTGCACAATTACCTAAGGACAATGGTTTCTCACCATCAGAGCAGAGATACAAATATACAGAGGAGAGACCAGAGCGGGCCCTCTTTAGAGAACTGGATATTGATGTGAACTCACTGCCTTCAGTATACGTAAAATGACATAGAGATTCACGGTACTAAAACCCAGGATGTGGCAGAGACTGCTGTTGGTCTCTGTTCCCAAATCTTTATGGATGACAAACCATCTCTATTTCTGTTTTCACCAGATGTAGATCAATTTAAACACCAAAAATCATTTGGGGAGAGAGAGCTCAGTCAGTACATTGTTTGCTACAGAAGCATGAGAACCTGGGTCAGATACTCAGGACTCATGTACAAAACCTTGCATGGTGACATGGGCTTGTAATCCCAGCACAGGGGAGGTGGAGACATAGGAACCTGGAGTTAGTTCCCTGGCCAGCCAGCCTAGCCTAACTGGGGAGCCCAAGGGTCGCAGTGAGAGACCTCAGGATAGAACCTGAGGAAAGGCACCCAAGGTTGGTCTCTGGCCTCCAGGTCCACCTGTAGACACATAAGCACACATGTGCCCAAGCACAAAAGTCAAAATAAATGACAATAGTAATTGAATACACTCCACTGAGTCACATGGGAAGGCATCAGTAGGAGCTGTTATAAACTGAAAGCATATTAAAGACAGAGGGGGTCTGCGTCACTCCAAAACATGATCCCAGGGCCACCTAATAATAACCAGTGGTTCCCAACCTTCCTAATGCTGCGACCCTTTAATCCAGCTCCTCATGTGGTGGTGACCCCCAACCATAAAATTATTTCATTGCTACTTCATAACTGTCATTTTGCTACTGTTATGATATGTAATGTAAATGTCTGATATGTGGGATATCTGATGTGAGACCCTTGTAGGGGTCGCAACCCACAGATTGAGAACTGCTGACAAGTCAAGGGTTGACTTCACAGCTAGAAGTCTGACAGACACTACATGAATCAAATGGTCAATGTTAAGATGACTGATGGTGGCGAACATTGAAATCTTGGGCTATGTGAGAGGATGCAAGAGCCCACACTGGTTCTGTGATATTCCTACCAAGAATGGATAACCTGAATCTCGAAATGATCCAGCAAGGACAGATCTATACTGCTGGGCATTTAACAGAGCAACTGAGCTGTGGTCTTCATACGCATTCAGGGAACATCTGAGGCGGCTGTCCCTGATTGATAAAGAGTAAAGGGACATGTGTCAAAGGCAATGTGTGGTCCTCAGCCGAGTCCTTGGGACAACTGGTGAGACCTGGTGACAGATTCCAGAGCGGAGTTCCTGATTTGGACGGCTGTGGGTTAGACAAGGTGGCCCTTGGTGGAAATACATTGAAGTGTCCAAGAGTGACGGTACAACCTACTCCCAAATGGCTCAGAAAACAATAGTTTTGCATCTGTACTTGAAACTTTCCTTTGAGTTTGAGATGGTCTGAAGATTTTTAAAAAATTAAATAAAATGAAGATACCCATGGAAGTGTAAACACCCTAGAAGAGCCGAGGTGCCACCAAAGGAGCACAAGTTGGGAGAAGTTGTGCTTCTGCATCTCAGGAGGCATTAAGGGATGCTAACAAGGACCATGTGGTACTTCATGGCACAAGCGTAGAGAAATGGACTAATGGAGCAGGAGAGAGCGCACATAAACAGGCCCCCTTTAAATGGAGACTTCCTAAATTACTAGTTAGTGCTACCGAACAGTAGCGGGGGGGGGGGGGGGGGGGGGGGCGGGCAGAGGGGAGCAAATAGCGCTGGGTTAATTAGAAGACCATATGGAAAAAGTTAAACCCTGCGTACTACCCAGCACATATACAAAAATTAAATCCAGGTGGATTGCAGAGCCAACGTGGGAAGTGAGCAGTAAAGCAGAACTTTCTGAGATGGTGGAAATGTTCTCAAGCTAATTCTCTGCTGCCTAATGCGCTTAGACACTCAGTGCATATGGCTCGTGAATTTACTTTCAACCAAATCATCCTGTATGGGCAGTGACTATGCACTGGACAGCACAGATTTTTTTCAAAGCAGTTGAAGAAAATGTCTCCATCATTTTGTCCTTGGAAAATAAAAACACTTAAGGGGAAATGATACACTGTACTTCATTAAAATGAAGAATGTTTGCTCTTGGACCAGCAAATGGACTCAGTGAATACAGGTGCTTGCCATGGAAGCCTGCCCACCTAAGTTTAACTCCCAGAAGGCAGAGAAAAGCAGACAAAGAGCTGTGACCCACGAAGCTGTTCCCTAACCTCCATACACGTGGCATGGTGTGCAAACCCACTCACACACGCACACAATAATAAATACTTTAAAAAAGAATTTCTATTCTTTATTAAAATAATGAGGGCGGGCACAATAGAGCAAAGAAAAAGCATATTATATAATTGATGCAGGAGTTAACATTCAGATCCCCAAAGAAGTCTTCCAAATGGATAAGAAAAAGACAGTCTAACAAAACAAAACAAACCCACACAGGATGTTTTAGCAGAGACCTTACAAAAGGTGATGTGACATGGTCTATAGAATACATATTATCCTCGGTATTATCATCAAGGAAATGAAAACTAGAAATCTAACCATATAATGCCATTCTCATGATGGGTTGACTAAAATTAGAGGAATTTAAATGGAAGGGTGTGTGGTGACATTTTATTTGTGCTGAAATGTGATTTTATTTGTATGTTAATAAATAAAGTTGCCTGAGGATCAGAGCTAAGAGCAAGCCATTAAGCAGAAGCCTGGTAGTGGTAGCACAGGCCCTTAACCAGATCACATGGCAGGCAGAGTCTCTGTGTGTTCAAGGACACAGCCAGCATGGTGACATGAGCCTTTAATCCCAGTACCAACCATAGAGACCTGGAGGACTGTATAGACAGGCAGTGACGAGGAAGTCATGTGGTTGGGTTTAGAACCAATGAGAAGGCAGAACAGAAAGGCAATAAAAAGACAAGACACAGGAAGAAGGTCTCTCTCAGGTGAAGGATGGCAGCCAGTGGTAAGATAAGGTGGTCTTAGCTCTTGGCTACTGTTCTTATCTCTGAGCTTTTAACTCCTATTTTGACTCTCTGTTTCTTATTTATTAAGACCATTTAGAATTTCATCTACAAGAGTGGGCTTGAATGAGTAGAAGCTGGCCACTCTCCTGTGTCAGAGGTCACAGCATGCCCTCTTCGGGCTATTCTGGACAACTATGTGGCCTTACCTGGTAAACTGAATGTAAGCATCCCCTATTACCCAGAAATTTCATTTCTAGGCAAATATCCACATAAACATTGTGCACACACATGCCAAGAAACATGTTTAAGAATAGCTATTCTCATTATTATTCATAATAGTGTAAAATAGGAAATAATCCACCAGTATCTATCAATAATAAAGTGGTAACGTGGGGTTGGAATGATGACTTAGAAGTAAAGAGTACATACTGCCCTCACAGAAACCTGAACTCAGCCCCCCAGTACCCACGGTGGGTGGCTCACAATCACCTGCTGCTATTCTAGCTCCAGGGGACTCAATACCTTTCTTTTTCTTTTTGTCTCTGTGGGCGTTGCACTCATAGGTACAAACCTTCCCCATTACATACACACACAATCAAAACAATAAAATCTTTTAAAAAGCTAAACAGAAGATTGCTATATGAATGCAGCACACAATTTATTATATAGCAATAAAGATCAATGACGTACTGATCTGGCCAGTGCGGGTAAGCATGTAGAGCAAAGGAAACTGATCTAGATAGTAGATTCTTCATCTTCAAGGCCACCCTCCCTCTGTGCTCTGCATTTTTTCCGCCTTCCCAAATCTCTTTCTTCTCTCTCCCAGGCTCTACCAACAGTAAATGCTAGAGTAAGTCTGCAAGTGAGGAAGAGGAAGGACCACAACTTCCCATAGGGTCAGTTGTTACTGGTTCCCAATTTTTTCCTCCATCAAAGAAACGGCATCACTGCATCTTGTTAGTGGTCCGAGAGTCACCTTCATGGCGTCTCTCCCCTTAGTCTTTAAATGTTGACAATTCCAGCTTCTTGCGAGGTTTCATCACCCCTGGAGGCGATGATTGTGTCCTACACCTGCTGTCTTCATGGATCTCTTTTGGTCTCCACGATTCTTCGATACTCAATTAGAAATCATTATATTAACTTATTTTCGAAGTTCAGGGTATGGCTCAGTTGGTAGAGTGCTTGTCTAGCACACACACACAAGCCCCTGAAATCAACCCTCAGCACAGGAGAAAAAAAATCTCTGCTAAAATAACTGGTATGACACCTCCAAATCGACCCCCTAAAGCTCAAAATAATAGCACGATTCCATTTATATAAAATTCAAAAGCAGACAAAACTAGCGGACTTTTTAGGGAAAAGCGTGGGGGCTCTGCCTAGGAAAGGTGTGGGGTGAGGTGTCTCCTGGGAAGCTTGCTGAGTTCTCTTTGCCGGCTTCGATGCGGCTGACACAGTGTGCCCCTACATGATTAATTCATTGAGCCGCTTGTTCATGCTGGGCATTTTTCAGTGTGTAGGGTTAAAAAAAAAAACTTTAATAATAACGTTTTAAAATTACATTTCTGCTAGTTTTAGAAAGAAGAGGGATTCCTGAAAGGGAAAAATTGCATCTTGTACATGTGTTGTCTCCCAGTATAGACTACTGGCATCAGGAGCCACTTCACTTACACGACAGAGACAAAGTCCCAATGCTCAGAGATCCCGTGTTGACCTAGATGCGACTTAGGACCTGGAAGAGCTTCGTGGGCTCTCCAAGAGTTTCTCTCACACACTGAGGCTTAGGAACCACTAACAGTGACTGTGTTGTATATGTCTATTGTCCACACACCACAGGCATGGTATAGATTGTAGGAATGAACATTTATCGGATGTTTTGGAACAAATACAAAGGTATATCCACATGTAGGGAAAATATAAAGCCTGTCATACCCCTATGAAACCATGCATTGGATTTATCCATCCACATTCTCCCAGGTTGAAGGATGTCTTGTGACATTTCACCAATCACTAATGGAACTGAAATAATGTGGGACTTCATGATCAGCTTTTACCCCTTCTTGAAGTAAGCACTGGAAATCTGGAAAGTGGTTTGGATGCTTGATTTGGACTACATGGCAGTTCTTGGCTCTGGCCCCTTGGAGCCCCGGGTGGTAACTCTGAAAACTATGAGCATATGCAAAGACATGGTTTCTATATGATTTCTAGAGAGTTCTCTGTCTTACATTTGTAAACTTGCCAGGGATCTGTAGTCTCTTGGCTTTACAGAATTTGTCCTGTAGAATTTCTGTGTTTGGTAGACATCTTAACTCCAGAAGCAGGTAGAGTCTTTGAGTTTTATGGCTAACCTGCTCTGGATGCCTCAGAATGAGGGGACATCAACAAAAGAGAACTCAGGGGCTACCATTCTAATTCTATTCCCAGCAACAGTGGGAACCTGATTCCATTATAGTATTATTTTCCCAATATAGACTTCTGACTTCCATGTAATATTATGAAGTTTTATATTAATATAACCATTGTTATCATGGAACAAGGTATGACCCGAAGAAATCCCCAAAGAATTTGGATTACATTTTAAAATTGAGATCTGTATCATCAACTATGATAATAGCTGAAAATCTACCAGGATTTTCTCTGACAATAGTACATATTGTGTTGAATTCTTTGTTATTTGATTCATCACACAGAAGATTATGTCTGAGGAAAATAATGAGTTTAGTAATCACACGAAAAACAGTACGACATATGCTAAGTTCTACTTCAGTACGAGGTCTGCAGTCAACAAACATCAATAACTGAGTGTGTGCTTTTATTCACTGTAAACTGACATCCAATGACAAGATCACCAGACCCTCTGAAGCTTCCTGCCCCTGGCAGAGAGTAAATACTCTAGGTGTGGTTTGAAAATCATAAGGCTGAGTGTTGTGAAGTCCCTTTGCACAGCAAGTTATACAGATTTTTCAAGGAAGTGGTTCACCCTTTACATAGCTTAATAGTCTCACACACACACACACACACACACACACACACACACACACACACACACACCCCAAAAAAGAGAGAAATCCAAGTTGCCCTAGTTTCATTCTGTGGCTCTGATAAATATCATGACCAACAGCAACTTAGGATTGTTATTCAGATTTCACTTCCAGGTTGCAATGTGTCACTGAGAGAAGCTGGGGCAGGAACTGAAGCAGAACCCGTGGAGGAACACTGCTTACTGGCTCCCGCCCTGACTCCTGCCCAGTTAGCCTTCGTATACAGCCTAGACTCACCTGCCTAGGGATGGAGCCGCCCACGGTAGGATGTGCTCTCCCACATCAATCACCAATCAAGACAGTCTTTCGCAGACGTGGCTCCAGGCCACTCTGATGAAGGCAATTCTTCAGTTGAATCTTCCCAACTGATTTCTAGTTTGCGTCAAGTTGATGCTAAAAATAATCCAAAATGCAAATTGATTTTAAGTTGTATATTACTTGTACCTTTCATCAGAAACTTAAAATACCAATCTATTGACCAACCAGACTTCCCCCTTTCCTGGTAAACTATACTTTGAGATAGCCTCCCTTCCTAGAAACTGCAAAACTAATGTGCTATACCAGACACCTATCTGAAAGACTTTCGTGGCTTGTGAATGACATCATTATCACTCACTTGACTGAGCTGAGCACTTTATGTGAGATAGTAACTAATTATCACAAAGCTCAGTAGGGATGTTGTTATCCACATTTTTCAGATATTTGAGGTTAGAGAGGTTAAGTTATGCACCCCAGATCACATGAATAGGTAGCAGAGCCAGAAACAACTACCTTCTGAGGCCATTGGAATGGGATGGATACAGGCCAGGCACGGTAGTGAATGCTTTTAATCCCAGCACTCGGGAGGCAGAAACAAGCAGATCTCTCCAAGTTCCAGGCCAGCCAATACCACATAGTGAGATCCTGTCTCAAAAAGGGGGATGGGATGGGGGATAGAGATAGAGTACATCAATACAACGGATGCCGAGAAACCAGGAAGGTTCTGCCTTTTACAAATACTTAATATGAGAACTGTGCTGTGTTAAAGAAAAAAAAAATTAGTAATTTGTAAAGTGCTGTGTGCCGGATGATTGCAGTAAGTTGCTGTATGGACATGGTTTCATTTAAGCCTCATATTAGCTGACAGCATAATTAGTTCCCTGATTTCTCATTTTATAAATGTGAAACATGAATCAGAGACTTAGGAACCCCGACTAAGATCAATGGCACAGTGAAGACTTGAACTGAGATCAATTTGATTACAGAGTCCGTGTATTAAGTGTGCTGATGTACTGTGTCTTGGGACACACGTTAGTCACTTTCCTCGTTACCGTTACAAAAGCTCTTTAGAGAAGGAAGGGATTATTTGGGCTTGTGGTTGGAAGGTAGAGTCTCTCATAGGCAGTGTAGGCATGGTGGTAAGAGGAAGGAGGAAGAGTAAACTGAATGTAGGTGCCCAGCTCTCTTTCTCCTTTTTATTCAGTCTTAAACCCCGACCTATGGGATGCGGCTTCCCTGCCCTGTTAAAAGTATTTAGAAACATCCTTATGGACAGATACACCCAGAGTTGTGTTTTCATATGGATCCCAATTCCTACTAAATTGGTAATGGAAATTAACCATCACAGGGCACAAAACCATGCGTGTGGTGCGATGTCAATTTAACGACTAAAATATGTATCACAGTTACACTGTGAGTATATGTGTAGAATAGACCGGAAGGAAACACAAAACAATTACAAGTCCTCACTAAGGATCAGATTACTGATTACATTTATTATCTTCTGCATATTCTTCCCTTCCTCTTCCTCCTCTGCTTCTCCTTCTTTTTCTTCTCCTCTTCCTCCTCCTCCTTCTCCTTCTGAGACCGAGTCTCACTATGTAACCTTGGCTGGCGTGGAACTTGCTATGGAGAAGAGGCCTGCCTTGAACTCAGAGATCTGCTTGCCTCTGCCTCCCCAGTGCTGGGATTAAGACAAGCACCACTAAACCTGGCTTCTCCATGCTTTCTTCTAGTTCTCTTCAGTTTTTCAATTTTTGATAAGTCTCTGCCATGTAGTCAGTTCAAAACAATATAAAGCAGGCACGTCACTAGCATTTAATGCTGAGTATCCTCTGAAATCCACTCTTCACGTAGCTTTGCGTCTTTCCTGGAACTCACTTGGTAGTCCAGGCTGGCCTCGAACTCACAGAGATCCGCCTGGCTCTGCCTCCCGAGTGCTGGGATTAAAGGCGTGCACCTCCACCGCTGGGCCGCTGCTCAGCTTTTTGTGCCCGCTCACACACATCTTAGGTAACCTCTGCCTGACTGGAGCTCACACACAGAAAGGATACTGCCACATTCCAGGCTTCTCCCTTGAACCACATAGCCTTGTCTATCAGTACCACTTTCTCCTCCAACCGATCTCCAGCACTCTCCCTCAGGCCCATACCCAGCACTCCAACCAATCAGTTGCTTGGCTCCCCTGGGAGCTACAGATTAACCCTTTCCTTCCCGCCTACTTCGCTATTGCCATCCCTTTACATGACTGTGCACAGACGACCTTTAACCGCAAACTCTTTTTATCAACACTACTTGATCGGGTACTTCCGCCACACTTCCCCTTTGTGGCGTAGAGAATGCTTCATTTCTGAGTCTCCTCTGGCCTTTCTCATTCTCTTTCTTCTCTAGATTAGAATCTGTGAGCCATCATTTTAACGCTGCAGCCCCTGTCCCCTCTCCCCTGTCCCCCCCCCCCCCCCCCCGTCCCCCCCCCCTTCCCCCCATCGCATTCACCTGAAGATAAACAGACATCCACCAGCTCCATTGTTTGCTCCCAGAGCTATGCCAGATTCGTGCAACTGGTTGCCTTGGCCCTCACTTTAAAATTCATGATTCCACACCGCAAAATGGGCTTTCATCCTAACACAACAACCCAATGTGGTAGGTGACAGACAGGGTAAAGATGATTATCTAAGCACATGATGGAAAACTGTGAGCACTGGCCACTCTCCTTGGCTTGGGCTGTGCACTCTCAACATGCCAACCCGTAAAGATGATGGTCTTTCAAGCTTTGTTTGCTACTGGGCAAAAAACTAAACAGAGTCTTTGCACAGTCCCTTCCCTGGAGAAGGTTTTTTCCAGCAAATGATGTAGACCTTGGTCTGTGTCTCTGGCGCTGTCCATGAGGTGATTCCAAGCCAGGAATCTCTGCCAATCTCTCTGCTCTCCCATTTCGCATTACAGAGAGAAGAAGCTCCTGGGTCCAGAACACAGTTGTGGCAGCTTCATTTCTCACACCGCTGGACTGACCACCTCTGTACAAACGGATGTGAAGGAGACAGGAGAAGCTATGGAAAACCGAGAGGGGGGCAGAGTCAAACATTACGGGCTGTCAGTCCTAGCGAAGTGTTGTCTCTCTGGTGAGTGCTTCAGTTAGCAGAATCTGAAAAGTGTGAGCCTGTTCTTACATGGTCCTTGGGTGTTGCTAAGACTCCCCCTAAGAATAACTCACTTTGTCATGGTCTTGACTGTGCAGGAAAAAAAACAGTAAGCTGAACTCCATCGGGAAGGCAAAGGGGCTGAATGAAGAGAGAGGAAGTCTTGGAGAAGCGCAGCCACTCTGAATGAGGTGATGAGAACCTCTCTCCCCAGAGAAAGAAAGGAAACACTCAGCTCCCATAATCCCTGTAGTGTGCTGCCTTTGAGCTGTTTGTTAAGTGTGTATAAGTTCAGAAAGTATACATACCACAAACCTAAGAATTGGATAGATTAATTCTGTCTGTTAATTTTAAAAGAGAGAGAGAGAGACTTAGGTTTTGTCTATCCTTTATTTACTTTATTTATTTATTTATTTATTTATTTATTTATTTATTGGTTTTTTTGAGACAGGGTTTCTCCATGTGGTTTTGGTGCCTGTCCTAGATCTCGCTCTCTAGCCCAGGCTGGCCTTGAACTCACAGAGATCCGCCTGGCTCTGCCTCCCGGGTGCTGGGATTAAAGGCGTGCGCCACTGCCGCCCAGCTTCTTTATTTGCTTTATTATATTCTACAATTGTACATAAAGATCCAGTACAAAACCTGGCATGGCAGCAAATGGTTAAAGTCCTAGCATGAGGATTATAAATTTGAGGCTAGCCTGGGCTACATCACAAGTTCGAGGGCATCCGGGGCTACACAATGAAATCTTGTCCTGAAAAACTGTGAAGAAAACTCTGGACCTCCTTCCCCGCTGCTGAAATGCTATCCTTGGGGCTTCTGTATATTCACAGAAGAGGGTATTCTGTCCAGAGCAAACACAGCGACCTCCGGCCCTTCTGTCTTGAGGGCTTTGCAAGAAAGCTATCTGCACTGCTAGACAGAAAGGAACCAAAGCTTTGGGAAGGGCGATTGTGAAGAGGACGGAAGGAAAAGAAAAGGTATTGTGTCGTGTTTTTTGTTTTTGTTTATTTGTTTCTTAAAAGATTAGAAAGGTAAAAAAATAAAAAAATGGGCTATGTTTTTCCAGATGGGAAGGAAGAATTAGAAGGAAGAAGTGAGGTGTCTCTTCCTGAAGTTCAAAGAGAGTGGTGGGAAGGTAGCTGTGGACACAGACGGGGAAAGGGAAAAAAAGCATGCAGGAACGCAGATGAACCCATGAGAGCTGTCCTAGCAACACGCGACACCGGATGGAGTCCTAGCTCAAGGGGCCATCGGAGCTACTCTCCCCCGAGGCCCCCATCCTTGGCCTACAGACTCTGAGTGTGGCCTTCCTGTGTCTGCCCCTGGCTTTTCCTTAAGGACACCAGCATCCCTAGGGCCTTTCCTTTTATAAAGACACCAACAGAATGGGATTCGGGCCCTACCTTTGTGAGCTCCTTTTATCCTGACTATTCTTTAGAGACCTGATCTCTAACTACGGTTACACTGGGAGTTAGAACCTCAGCGTCTAAACATAATGAGCACAGTCCGGTATAGAACAAAATCTCTGCCTCCATTGCTGTGGAGGACTTTCCTTGGTGTGCCTATCGGACAGCAGCAGAGGCGAACAGCAGGCCTGAGCTGAGGACAAAGATGTGTTCGAGAGATCACAGCAAGATGAAGATCAGTATATTTAGTGCTGTTTTAGTATGCACCTTTATTTCCAGCACTAGTTAACCATAGAGGTCTGGAGGTCTGTACAGACAGACAGGAAGTGATAGAGCTGGGCAGAAAGAGGAAGTGACATAGCTGGGTGGAGAGAGGAAGTGAGATGGCACGGCACAGAAAGGTATATAGGTGTGAGTATACAGGAAGTAGTTCTTTTTGGCTGAGGATTTCTAGTGGTAAGAACATGGCTGACTTCTTTTGCTTCCCTGATCTCTCAGTTTTTATCCCAATACCTGACTCTGGGGTTTTTTTTTTTTTTATTAATAAGACTGTTTAGTAATTCGTCTTACACAGGTGCCCAGCTGCTTGGATTTTAGTTGATTCTCGATGTAGTCAAGTTGACAACTAAGACTGGCTATCACATGCTCCTCCAAACCTGTGTTTCTAAGACAGCTTTCAAACAAGGACTAGCGCTTGAATCCTCCCCTTAGCTCTGTTCCCATGATCATAGACTGCTTACTAACAATGAAGGAAATCTGACAGGCACTGTCTTCGCTGGGAGGGTGAATCCTCATTATCATCTTGGAATCGCCTAGGAGACACACTTCTGGACATGCCTGTGAGAGCGTTTCCTGAGAGGTTAAACCAAAAAGACAAACCCAAACCTGAACGTGGGCAGTGTCATCCACTGGGTTGGAGTTTGAGACTGAGTTAAAGGGGGGAAAGGAGGAAGCCTATCATGCCTTTCCTGCTGTGATGGACTGTGCCCTCAATCTGTAAACCAGAATAACTCTTCCTCCGTTAAGTAGCGTTTTGTCAGAGATTTAATCAGATGAGAGAATTGTGCATCACCAATCACATATGTCAACCAGGTAATGGGAAGTGCACAGTACCACCTATGAGGTATGATCCCCACCCCCAAATTTTCAATATTCCCACGTAGACTAATCAAGCAAATGTGACCCAATACACCAAATGATGATTCTAGGTTAAAATTATACCTCCACCACGATATTCGTTAGTTTTCTGCTGCTGTTAGAAAATACCATCACCAACACAACTTTACAGAAGAAAGTGTTCATTTTGACTCATGGTCTCAGAGGGTTAGAGTCCACAGTGGTGGGAACAGCATAGCAACAGGTAGGCATGGTGAACTGAGGCAGGAAGCTAAGAGCTGATGTCCTCAGCTGTGAGCACAAAGCCAAGAGACGGAACTGGGAATGGCGTGAGGCTTTTCATCTCAAAGCCTGCCCCCAGTGACATACTTCCTCCAGCGCAGCTGTACCACCCAAGTTCCCAAACAGTACCACCAACTGAGGACCTAGTGTTTAAACCCCCAAGACTATGGGGACACTTCTTATTCAAATTCTACAACCATTTCAAATTTTTCATTGTTTTGTTTTTTTTTTAAATAACAAGGCGGGGGAACCCTCCTGTTGATTGTGAATGGTAGTCTATAGAAACCAACATCTTTTCTCCATGTGTGAAACCTATACTTATTTTCTAGTACATTAATTAACTGTGAACAAACTGGTTGGTTTTCATTCAATTTAAATCGTGGTTAATATAGCTATTATATATTACATAATAAATGTATCTATAGTAAAATTTAGATTTCTTAGGGAAGGCCAGAACCAGAAAACTCATCTATGCCATCTTGCTTCTGGGGTGATGTGGTCTCTAAATATAGTATTGACCAAATGTCCACACACACATGTGCACCTCATACCAAAGACAGAAGTTTCCAAGTTTCAACAGACTTTTCTTTTAGCCTCTTTACTATGTGAGATTTAGATTCCACATCCTTGTTGAGGTTATTATAAAATGTGTAGACTTAATACATGGAGTAAACCTCTTAAATGTATTTTCTCACTCAATTATTTAGACTTAATGTTTATGTGACAGTGTTGAGACTCTGAAGAGGTTTCCATCATATTCAAAGTATTGCTGCTCTCTGGACACCTCAGGGTAATTTCTGACATTACGACAAATATAAAAACTGAATGGCTGAACTTGTGGGTATAAAGTAGTTACATTATAGCATTATAAATTATCTCTCAAAAGAACCTGTTCAGTCACATATTAGAGTTCATTTCTATAACATAAAATTTCATGTCTACACAGGGAAATCTCAGGAATAGTTACTTTATATGGTTCTGGGCTTTTCTTCCAGTATAAGTGGAAAGAATGCCTCTGGCATTACCATAGAATACAAAAGGAATGTAACACCTTACACGGCCATAATTGCTATAATAGCTATAAAGTGTGGCTGTGGGCACCTATTTAAACATGTAGTTTATATTTAATAGCTATTGTATGTAAAATGAAACAAATTTAATTGGTAAAGTGACAATGGAGTGGCAAATGGAGTGGACACAGACGTTCCATTCTTTCTATTCACTGTAGGCTGTATTCAAGTTTTCAGACTAACGCTGTACCAGCTCCCATGACACCCTGTTCTTGTTTTCTTCTGGTCGCTCTGGCTCCTCAGCTTTACTTTCAAAATTCCTTTTCTTTAACTGCTATTCAAATACCTCCCTCTAGAGCCCTTGCCTGGCTCCAGCCTCACTCTACACTCTCTTTGGGGATCCTTCCCTTGACAGCAGCTACCCATGATGATTCCCAAACATGTACTTCGAATCAAAATTTATCTTCAGCGCTTCAAACCCAGCTACACATTTGTCTATTGGACATCTCTACTTGAGTGATTCACGGGTACTCAGAGCATGTGTCCACTGCTCACAAACCTTTCCGTGTTCTTCCTCCTCTATTCCCTTGATGATCAAGTAATAGCTTTACCTCAACACCAAACTCTTGGGTTTGCTTTCTATCTTATCTTTAAGAAAAGGTCTCTCACTGAACCTGGAGCTTGCCATTTCCGTTAGACAGCTAAGCAGCTGCTCCCCAGGATTAGCTTCTCTCCGCCCCAGCTTCGGGATTACAGGTAAGTGTAGTCAGCCTCCAGCTTCCTAACACACACACACACACACACACACACACACACACACACACACACACACACACACAGAAACACACATATGTAGTGGGTAGCCATTCCAGCTTTGATCTGGAAGTTCCAACCCCCATTGAGACTTCGGCAACTGTCACACCTACAAGGCGGGGCCAAGGGAGGCGCCTGGGGACCTGAGATCTGGATCGGCTGGCGCTCTCTCTCTGTTGCGGGACCCTGGACTGGAAAGGTGGACCAAGCAGAGCTCCAGAGAACACCGCTGGACTGCGATACACCTTCCCCAGACCCCGCGACCTACCTATCCCTTAATTTGTAAGTCACACCATTAAATAAATCTCCTTTTAACTTCGTGGAGTGGCCTTAATAATTTCACCAATACACATACACACCTCTGGGATTCTCTGAGACGACAACTTTTTTGTTGTTGCTGCTGTTCTCTCTCTCTCTCTCTCTCTCTCTCTCTCTCTCTCTCTCTCTCTCTCCCCTCCCTCCCAGCTGATTGTTCAATAAGTGCATTGATTCTCTAAGCTAAATAGCTTTCAAATCTTTTTCCTCTCTCCGTCTTTGCTTTTAATGATTTTGTTGATAGCTCAATAGTTTCAGTAATTTTCCCAAAAAATATCTCCCTCTTTGGGAGACTGTGAATCTCCTCTCTACATTGTTGTTAGAATGATGTTCTTAATATGCAAATGATACTCTCTCCCTTCCCTGCTCTTGAGAACTCCCAGTTACTCTTAAGGGAAACTCAAATCCCTTGGGCTGCGCTACCCAGCCCTTTTCCTGTTCACAGCTGTCATGCCCTGTTAACAAACTGCATGGGATCGCCGGGTCTTGCTCCACTGCCTCACACCTCACTGCCTTTGTAGGTACTGCTTGCCTTCCCGAGAACGCCTGTCTGCCACTGGCTTGCTTACCTGATGCCTGCTACCCTTGGAGTCAGCCCAGCACCCTCTTATCTGGGAAGCCTGCCCTTGCTCAATCCGTCTGCTTAGGTAGCTCTCTGTGTGCTGACACGATGCTAAATTTATACATCAATTACACTCTACAGTATGATAATATTGGCTTATCTTCCTCTCTGTACCTTTCACTGGATTGTGAAATTCTGAAGCGTCAGAACTCCTCCTTTATCTCAGTGTCCACATGACCCGGCACAGGATATTTGCTCATCAAATATTTATGGAATGGAATTCCATATTAAAACTTAAATTGAAGAAAACTTTCAGCATATCATTTATAGTATCAAATTTAACAGTGGTGCTGATAGCCACAATCAGACATTCATTTTTCAGGGTACCAGATAACCAGAGATCTATTGTTTTAAAAGGAGAACGGAAATTGTTAAATGGTCTCCAGAGGTAGTAACCAGAGATCAGGGGTAAAGGGGTTAAAGAAACATGGTCAAAGGACAAAACATTTCAGTTATGCAGGGGAATAAGGTCACGAGTTCTACTGCAACTAAGTAAGGAGGTAAATACCCAGATGTCCAGTACTTGAGAGGCTGAAGCAGGAGGATTACAAGTTCGAGGGTAGCTGGGTTACACAGTAAGATCCTGCCTTGAAAGTAAAATTGAGCTGGAGAGATTGTTCGGTCAATAAAAATACTTGCCTTGTAAGCACAAAGACTTAAGTTTGGTTCCCAGAAACCACATTAAACATTAGAAGTCACTGGGCAGTAGTGGCACACACCTTTAATCCTAGCGCTCTGGAGGCAGAAGCAGGTGAGTCTCCGTGAGTTCAAGGCCAGCCTGGTCTACAGAGTGAGTTCCAGGATGGCCAGGGCTACACAGAGAAACCCTGTTTTGAAAACCCAAAAATAAATAAAGAAAAAAATAAAAGGGGAAGGAAGGGAGGAGAGAGAGAGGGGGAGGGAGGGAGGGAGGGAGGGAGGGAGGGAGGGAGGGAGGGTAGAAGGCAGGTGGGGGTAGTTCATGTTTATAAGCTAGCACTGAGTGGTGCAGACAGACAGCCCTGTGACTCACTGCCAAGCCATTCTATGTGACCCAGTGCGTTCCAGGCCAAAAAGAGACCGTATATTAAAAGAGATGGCTAGCACCTGAGGACTGATACCCAAAGTTGTGCTCCAGCCTGCACATATATGTGCGCACACGTGACTCTGCACACACAGGAACACAGACATATACCTCATCATTTTTACAGGTAATATCTGTATACTATAAACATAAAATACGCCGAGAGTACATTGTATGTGTTCACACACTTACACAAACACGAAAGGCCTAATGGGGCAATGCGGAGTAAATCTTTAGCCATTCCATAACATACACATCCATCAAAACATTGTGTTGTGTGGCATACACATGCACAATTTTACCTGTTGATTAAAATATAACAATAATTGTTTAAAACAGCAAAGCGGTCTGCAGAAAGCTGCCATGTCGGCTAAAGTTTTCTGACGGCTTTATAGAAGAACTGTCAATAGCAGATGCTGCTCCACGTTAGCAACAAGTTTTTACTTGTCTGAAAAACGCAACCACTTTTCAACAGTCCTGACATCGCCCTCACTTTCTAAGTTGCATTCATTTGAAATGTAGCTACCTAGAGATTTAAAGAGAACATCCCCTTTCATCATTTATGGAATAAGTACTGCAGGTTTGATCTTTATGGGAGCCATCCGAAGCAATGATTTGTGACAACATCAGCTGATGTTTTGCAGACGACCCACATCTCCCTCAAGGCAGAACTGTACACTCCCACATCCGACAGCCAACAGTTGCAGAAGGAGCCGGGTACCTGCTCACATAGGTTCCCGAGGCTCACAACTTCATTGTATTATGGTATTTGACAGAAATTCCTCCTCCTGTTTTCAATCATTCTTGGTTATAAAGTTATCAAATTATGAAAACATGAGGATTAGAATCTTTTTAAAACATTTTCCTGTCTGGGTTATTTTTTTCCCAACAGCAAAATGAGATTATTTTTTATAGAAGAAGACTTGCTGAAATCTCCCACTCCGTTGTACTGTCAGTTGGCTTTTCCTGGAAAAGAAGCTTATTCCTTCAGCATGGAGAATGGAATACTTAGCTCAGTCCTGCCGAATACCATTTCAGGGCTAGGATATGAGAAATACAATGCTCAGTCTCTTTTCCTTTTGTTCCATAAACATGGGGAAAGTTAGACAAGACTCTCTAGGACTCAAAGATTAGAAGACAGTGTTACAAAGTGGTGTTCTGTGATGGTTCAGCACCATGGACTGTGGGACAGTGGTCCACTGCCCCATGTGGAGGGATTTTATTTCATTTTTTAATATTTTATGTATACATCATTACCTAAAAGAATGGGATTAAGCAATTGCTTAGAATATAAAATAGAAAAGTTTCAACTTCTGTTTGTAACTATTTTATCCAAAAATTAAGCTGTGCTAAAATTAAATATATACAAGGCAGAGTATTGACTTACTCTATTTTCTATTGTTATAACAAAACATCTGAGATTTGATGCCTTATGAAATAAGAAGTTTATCTATCCCACTGTTGGGGAGGTCCAAGAGTGAGATACCAGTGTCTGCTTGGCTTCTGGTAAGGGCCCACAGCTGCATCACATCACGTCAGAGCAGGAAAGAGAAGCAGGCATGTGCAAAAGGAGTTTGAGTTCCAAAGACTCCGAGAGAGGCACACAGGACTGCGTTATTAATAATCCATTTTCACAGTAGCCAGTATAGTCCCACAGAGAGAAAATTCATGCACACACCTCCATGAAAATATTAGCCCATTCTTCAGGAAGGGTCATTCATGGCCCAAATGCCTCTTCAACCCTGTTTTTATACCACAGCAAGCCCAAATACATAATTCACAAATAAGTGGGTGAAAGTCAAAACACCTGTATTGATACATACACAGATGAATAAGGTGTAAGTTTTCCACTAGAGATGTTGGCACATGACTGAACATGTGGCTAATGTAATGATATAAGGAGAGGGAAATATCTCAGTCATTGTTTTATTGCTGTGACGAGACACCATGACCAAGACAACTCTTAGAGATAAAACATTTAATTGGGGGCTCGCTTACAGTTTCAGAGGTTTTGCCGTGTTATCCTCATGGCAGGGAGCATGCCAACATGCAGGCAGGCACTGTGGCAGACACTGAGAGCTGCCTCCTGTTCTGTAGGCAGTGGGAGACAATCTGGGCTTGACATGGGTTTTGAAATCTCAAAGCACATCCCCCAAGTGACACACTGCCTCCAACAAGGCCACATCTCCTAATCCTTTCAAATAGTGTCACTCCCTGGTGACTAAGCATTCAAATATGTGGGGACCATTCTTATTTGAACCACCACAGGAAATTTTTTTTTTGGGGGGGGCGACTTTGAGACAGAGTTTCTCTGTGTAGTCTTGGTGCCTGTCCTGGATCTCGCTCTGTAAACTCACAGAAATCCCCCTGGCTCTGCCTCCTGAGTGCTGGGATTAAAAGCGTGTGCCGCCACCACCTGGCCTAGGAAATTTTAAGAAAGAAAACCTAACAGCAACATGAAGGCTAACTTGGAGAAAGTCAATAATAAAGTTAGGAGGCTGTGGCAAGAATCTAAATGCTCCTTCATTCACGACTGAAGGAGACAGAAAGCCATGGCTGTAAGAATTTTTTTATATAGGAGTGTGTTCTGTGGCTCAGGTTTGGCCGTTTTGGGGATGACCTCCGCATCTAGTTCTGCTCTGCTGCACAATCAGCTTTTGGAGGCATGGGGAAAAAATAATTGCCCTCGGTTATTACGTGAGACTGTAAAAATGCCACAGCAGAACACCGAAGGAAGAATGGAAAGGCCCCCCCCCAAAAAAAAATGTCTGTGTTACACCGAACACATCCCATGATTCAGTTCCTTAGGTGCACTTAGAGGACCTGGGCCACTGAGAGGATAAGGAATTTTCTAGAAAGAGTTTGCACCAATCGGCTTTCTGTCACTGTCTGAAACACTTGAGGCTTATCTGGATTCCTGGCTGCAGAGGTTTGCTCCACAGTCCCTTGGCCCTATTGTCTTTGGACCAATAGCAAAGTAGCACGACATGGCATTGTGTGGCCAATGATAGTACTCACTTTATGGCAGCCAAGAAATGAGAGAGAGGAAGAGAGGAGAGGCTGGGCGCCCACTATTCTCACCAAGAACCCATGCCCAGTGATCTGGTCTCTTTCCACTAGGCCTTGCCTCCAAAAGGTCCCACCACTCTGAAGAGCATCATGGGTCAGCCAGCAGGCTTTCAGGGGACATTCAAGGTCCACACTCCATCCGAAGCTGAATGGTGGCTGTCTTCTAGAGGCTGGAGCTGACAGGGTGTGAAATGAGGCTCCCGCAGTATCAGTGGGAACACTAGCACTCAACTAGCCCAGGTCACTATCAGTGGGAATGCCAGCACTCAACTAGCCCAGGTCACTATCAGTGGGAATGCCAGCACTCAACTAGCCGAGGTCACTTAGCAGAACCTAACAGCGAAGAGCAAAGTGGATGCAATTAGCATTAATTACAGCAAGATTGGAACGGCAGCCAGAAGGATCTGACGCGTAGGGGTCCGAGCATATGCCTCGTGGACAATAGCGCTCCTGGGAGCCTGAAGGTGCTGCGTGACCCTAGTCAATCAAAGGGAATCAAGAATGGATGACCAGAAGGCAGAGATGAGCTGAGGGAAGGCTACAGAGTGTTATCATGCCACTTAGTCAAAGGTAAGGCTATGTGGAGTTAAGCGGAGAAAACAAAAAAAACAAAAACCCCAGAGCTCTTCCTTAGGTCCATATCTCAGGAGGGCTAACCTTGACTCCGCTCACGGCCATTTCCCGGGTTGCAGGCCTCACACTCAGAGTGACCATACTCAGTACCTGGCAGCATGTATGTACACTCCTAGGCAATTTATGAACTGACAGCTACAATGAAGGGAAAGGGTATATCAAAAACAATATAAAACATGTATATGAATGGGTATAGAGTGTAGATGGGCAAAGCCCCCCATATTGTTAGTTATGTACATCAGACCTGATCCCATTAGTCAGAAGGCTGCATTAGGAGGATCACAGGTTTCAGGCCAACTTGGCTACATATCTGGAAGAAGAAGAGGAAAGAGAGGGAGGAACAGGAGGGAGAAGAGGAGGAGGAACAGGAGGAGGAAGAAGAGGGGAAGGAATAGAGGAGGAGGAAGAGGAGGAGGAGGAGGAAGAGGAGGAGGAAGAAGAAGAGGATGAGGAACAGGAGGAGGAACAGGAAGAAGAGGGGGATGAGGAGGAGGAGGAGGAGGAGGAGGTGGAGGAGGAGGAGGAGGAGGAGGAGGAGGAGGAGGAGGAGGAGGAGGAAATACCCATGAGCACAAGAGCAGTCTTTTGGCCCAGTTGGGGGCTGCATAAGGAATTGATTCTATCAGCCTCCTCTTTCTGGAATACTCTTCTTTTGGCTATCTACATCCCTGGCCAACTCCTCTCCTTCTAGTCCTAACCACATCTCTCTTCTCACTGAACTGACTGCAGCGGCAGGTTTATCTGAGTCTTGAGGCTTCAGCAGACCCTGCGTGCATGGACAGTTGCCAGCAGTTGTTGACGATGGGGCGGGATGGCAGTTAGAACTGGGAAGAATGTCTACGGACCTTCCAGCAAACGGTTTAATCTAAGGGTGGGGACCACTACCTCCAGCACTGTCGTCCTTCCTCATCTCGTCAGTGTTCGATGCTCCTTACTAAATAAATATTTATTTCATTTATAATACCTTTTTAAAAATATTTTTTTAAAGATTTATTTATTATGTATACAGCATTCTGCCTGCATGTGTCCCTGCAGGCCAGAAGAGGGCACCAGATCTCATTACAGGTGGCTGTGAGCCACCATGTGGTTGCTGGGAATTGAACTCATGACCTTTGGAAGAGCAGTCAGTGCTCTTAACCACTGAGCCATCTCTCCAGCCCCATATAATAGCTTCTTCATCCTCAATTTTTAAAAGAAAGAGACCCAAATTGGACCAGCTTTGGGCTCCACAAAACCTTGCTGTCCTGCCTAGCCCAACTATTTCTTTTTAATACTATGGCCCACTACATGCTTCCCCAAACTGGCCACTCCTAATCTCCCTTAAATTGCTTTATTTCCAACCTTCTAGACATTGATCTCTACTTATTTCTCATTGTCTGACTCCCTAAAATGTAGGCTCCAAACACGTAGGAAAGATTCCGCGTGTCTCATCTAGTGCCTTGCACATAGTAGGTACTCAAGAAGTATTCCTGAAGGAGGAGAAAGAATGAAGGTGGGTGCTATGGTTTGGGTCTTAAATGTCCCCTAAAGCCTCATGCGTTAAAGGCTTGATCTCTAAGATAGGAATGTACAAAGTGAGGGCTAAGTCCTGTGGAAGGACTCTTCCTTTGATGATAAATTCATCGTTCAACAGGCTATTGGGAAATGGTAGAGACTTTCAGAGGTGGGGTTTGGTTAGAGTAAGCAGGTCATTGGGGATGTGGCCATGGAGGCGCTCTCTCTCTCTCTCTCTCTCTCTCTCTCTCTCTCTCCCACTTCTTTCTACACACACACACACACACACACACACACACACACACACACACAAAAAAAAAAAAAAAAAAAACTGACATGAACAGTTTTGTCCCATCCCATGATATTCTACCTAACCATAACCTCAGAAACAATAGAAACAAAAGACCAAAGACAGAACTTAGAAGCGCAAACAAACCTTTCATTTTTTTTCAATTGTTTGCCTCGGTTATTTTGTCTCGGCCATGGAATTCGGGCTAAGACAAAAGAGAAATGGGAGAAGGGATAAAGAAAGAGAAGGGTTGAGGAAGAAAGGGTGTGTCAGGGTTCTGTCCTTAATTACGTCACCAGCCTGCGACGGCGTCCCAGCCTAAAAAGCGGGCGTGTCCTCTCTGTGCCCTCTCTTTCCGCACTCTCTCCTTCTGTATTCTCCCCCCTCCGCGTGGTCCTCCCTCTCTCTCTCTCTCTCTCTCTCTCTCTCTCTCTCTCTCTCTGTCTCTCTCTCTCTCTCTCCCCCCCAATAAAGCTCTAGAAAGGCAACCATGGCTCGTGACTCTCCTCTAGCACTCTCCTCAGCCGCCGCTTAACCAACGGGGTGGACAGAGGCTGGGAACCCACCACCTCAACACATGACTGTAGGAATGGGAAGTGACCCTGAAGAATGGGCCTCTTTGGTACATTAATGATGTTGAGCTGGCTAGCTCCAGACACTTCTGACATAGGCTGGAGCTCTGAAACGCTTTTCTTTTGTAGGAGAAATTGACATCTATGAAGGAAATCTCCACTTGTCAGGCAATCACTCTCTTTGTACCAGGAAGAAAATGGTAACAAGCTCTCCAGAGACTCAAAGAAAACTTGACTGAACGATGTGGAGCAAATCTTATCTTTGTTTAAGGTGACTTCCTGCCCATTTCTTAACCATTTTTTTTTTTTTTTAAGAAAAAACAGGTATTTAAAAACAGGACCTTTCCACACACCAGTCTTCCTTTGATTTTGACAAGGGAACTATTTAAGCCCGAGGCTTAGACCGTTTCTTTGCAATCTACTCTAGAGATTTATTTACTTCTCTGTATTTTTGTCTGTGTGTACATGACGTTTCTATGTTAATAAACTTTTATTTGTTTTTTACTTGCTAATCTGTTTTTGTCTCAGGGAATCCCAGTTAACATTTAAGAGGGACAGAGTGAAAAGGATACATCCTCAAAGAGGGAACCAAAGACACAAAGACACAGTGTTAACCTGTAAGGATAAACAGTAAATGGTACCTGCTGTGGGCCCTGACAAGGTAGTCGGTTTAGAGAACATGCTGGACACAACAGATCTAGTGTACCACGTTTATTGGGTGGGTAGGGGGTGTGTGTGTGTATCCACACACTCGCGTGCATGTGTGTGTGTGTGTGTGTGTGTGTGTGTGTGTGTGTGTGTAAGGCCATCACAGAATGGGGACATGAGAGAGGCAGACAGACAGACAGAGAACAGGCAAGAGAGCAAGAGAGAGAACTGGGACAGACGGACACTTTTAAGGGGTGTGTGTGTCGTATAGGGAAGCTGACAGCTGGTAGCTGATGGTGGAAACGCGCCACACCTGGCGAAAAGTGTTGCTGTAACTGCCTGTGTTATAACCAAGGCAGACTGGCGGGAGCTACCGTTACCCACGGCTGAGAGCCAAGTTCAGGGAGCATCTCTGAAGGGGGTCCCTGGTTCTTATGTCCCCCAAATAAAGAACAGGACAGAGGCAGTAGATAACACGTGAAGAGAGAGCAATTACTAAGAAAGATCACACTTCCAGGGGAGGAAGAGGGCTGGAGTAGGGAATAGGTCCCCGTTGTACAAGGTCGGGTTTTTATGCAGCCTTGACATAAGCTTTTTGACTTATTTGCATAGTGCAGGCTACGAGGCACAGGCTCCATCCATGACATGGGTCATATGTCTCATTAGCCTATTAACACGCCACCCAGCATGGGCGGTCCATGCTGTGAGGCCAAGAAAGGAGGGTTCTCGGAGACCTGGAGATTGAAGAGATTTCAGGGACCATGAACAGAGGCCTGGGGGCTGCTCAGCAGGCAGCCTCTAGCAGCCACCCAGGCACACAGGTGGTCACAGGCACACACACACGCAGACCAGCACACAGGCCACATGGAGGTAATCAGGCAGGCAGGTTGGTTAAGGCCCAGGCAAAGGTTCTAACTAAGGCTCCTGACCCCAAGATCAGGTTTACAGGAAATTCCACAACAGATTACATCACTGCTAACTTTGGGGATCAGACATGCAATGTCAGCCATTTCGTACTGACTCAGAGTCCCCAGATGTCTAGCATCAACTATGTTTTAGCTGACTCATGTTGGGTATCCAAATCCGCATCAGGTTCTTTAAACATCATCTGGCTCCTCTGGGTTCTGTTCTCAACACAGATAGAATATTTTAGAACTCTAATGCACCCTAGGGTATTCTCGGACCTTCCAGAGCATCACAGGCTGAGACAGTGGCACAGGCTGGATGTAGTTGGCCTGGGAAGGTGTGGAAACAGGGAAGTCCTAGCCTTCTTCTTTGTGGATAGTTTTTTCCTCGTGTGCTAATTTTGTAAGGATCACTGCAAGGACCTCACTCTCCACACTTTTCTTCTGCTTCTACAGCTGTCAGGGAGAGCTGAGGCAGAGCAAGGATATCTAGCCAGCTCTGACCAGCTAGAGAGTAGACAGGTCCAGGAGTCATGGTGTCCACAGTGAGCGCCGGCAGTTTATGGGGCGCAGATAACTGTCATCACCAACAGTGGGCCAGCAAAGGCCCAGGAGGAAGGCAAAGAGCTGAACTTAAGGGCCTGATGCCTCTTCTTGGCCACACTGGAATGACTCTCATTAAGCTAACTGAAGGGGCTCTAGCAGGCCGGAGCATGGTAAACACAGGCCCAAGAAGGGCAGACATTGCAGACAGGTTTGGCCTCTTACCCCTTTTCCTCCCCCTTACTAAATAGTTACATTCCTAAAGCTAGCCCCCAAGGTTTGTCTATTCCCTTATCTGGCCACTGACTCATTCCTGAGACAAAACACCAAGGTCCAACAAACAAAATTTGTTTTCTTGCTGATCTGTCCAATCAGGTTTACAAACTCACCCTAGTGAAAGGACCAAGCAGATGCTGTAACAGGCTACTCAATCTCGTCTCAGAGATCAGGCCTCAATTTCAATTTCCTGAGACTTGAGCAAGCAGTTTCTGGGAGGGCCATGAACAAAAGACATAGTCCTTGCAGTAGCTCCCTTTCTGCACGTACTCTGACTGCTCAGATTCAGCCAATTGTTTACTGTCTGGGACCCCTCACCAACTTAGAACTACGTGCATGGGTCAATGTGACAGCCTGGGTCATTGAACCAGCCCTCACAGTCAGTATGTGCTAGGCCAGCCAGCCTCCATGGCAGCTCAAGGACAGAGCCTGGGCCACAGAGTCAGTCACCACAGTCAGTATGTGCTAGGCCAGCCAGCCTCCATGGCAGCCTGGGACTTGTCGAGGTCTAAAATGAATAACTGTTACCCCCCAACTAACCCTAGCCAATTAAAAGTTACTAACATGATTGCCATTCGCATAACCCAGTCCTGAGTCTGTTCCTATGTAGTCTGTAGACTCCAAGCCCTGCTTTGCTTTAAAAACCCTGCCCCATTGCTACTCAGGGTCTCTCTTGCTCTGTTGCTGCAACAGATGGACAGAGAGTCCCGGGTTAACTCACAATACAAAGAGTCTTTGCATTTGCGTCGGATTCGGTCTCTTGGTGGTCTTTGGGGGACTCTGGGTACAACACTAGCCCAGACTCCCCCGCCTTTCCCCTTAAAAACCCACCCCTGCAGAAACACCCTCTCTTGCTCTCTGCTTTCTTGCTTACTTGTGCTTGGGGCTGCTGCTGCCTTTGCAGACCCTGCCTTGCCCTTCCAGGGTAATAAGTCTCCTTTGTACTGAGCTTTTGGTGTCTGGGTGTGTCCTGTACCGATTCTGCGGGGTGCGGACGACCTCCCTTTCATTTGCTTCTGCAGGATTCCTTGCCCTCCTGCCAGATTTTGCTTGCTCTGATTTCACTCACCTCTAATCAACCACAACTTGAAAATCTTACACAGAAAACTTGGAAATAAATAATTCATAAGTTTTAAATCTTGCCTATCCATCCAGGAGTGCTTGGGTTCAAGGAACCTAATGACTGTACCTCATACTTATGTCATCCAAAGCCACGGTCTCCTCTCATACTGTTACTAGAGTCCTGGGCCATGGTTCTGATTCTTCAAGTTCCAGCAGAACAGACTGGGCCATCCACTGCCTCAAGGAAGAGAGACAAACAAGTCTTGATGAAGTAGGAAAAGAATTTGTTCAGCGTGACCATACTGATTAGGAACAGGGGGATCGCTGTCCTAAATCGTGTCTTCAGTATTAACAGTCCCAGGATAAATAGAAGAAGGACAAAAACACGCAGGGCTAAGAAAGAAACATAGTCAAGCAGTCTTGGTGACTTGGTTGATCATTAGCTCAAGCAGGGGGCCAGCTGAGTCCAGAAAATTATTTTTGCTTGAAGGGGCAATTTGGTTCCCATCCCGAGATGATTGCTCGCACTTGGGTGGGGAGAGGTCTGCTTCCGTCCAGGGTGTAAGCCTGCAGGACTTAGCCTACCTGGAATTTGAATGAGATAAACCAAGAAGAACCAGACTGAGAGTGGTCCAGAAGAGCAGATGGAACCGGTCTACACAGTGACTGGGACCTCCTGGGGGTGGGGGGGGGGAATGCAGGGGTCATTTCAAGTGAACCCCTTTTACGTCTTCAGAAAAAAGAAATAGTAAATGCAACGCATGATATTTTGAAAGTAAAAAACAAACAAATTAAAAAACACTGCATCCATGTAATTTTTATTATAACATCTTGTTATAATTATTCTAATATATTACTGTAGTTATTTCCATGCTGTGCCTAATTTAAAACTTAAACTTTATCAGCGATCTATATGCTTAGGGAAAACTGGATAGAGTTAAAGTCTGTACAGGTTCTGGCCCTGTGGTCTTTTGGGATAGACCACCGCTACAGGTTGAGGTTTGAAGTCTTGGAATTCGCTGACTGGGGGGCCTTGGTACCTACCGTACTCAGATGAGGGGGGCTTGTGTAGAAGAAAGGAAAGGGGAGGGGACTCTCAAGGCCTGAATAGGAAACCGGAAAACAGCCTTTAAATCGGAAGAGAGTGTAACCAGCCTGCCTGGCAGGAATGGATATACTCTAGAGACAGCTGTGCCCCTCTCTTTGACTATTGATAGAAATGACAGACTTCAAGACATAGTCAGAAGATTCCTCAGGAATCTCCTGCTGATGGAAGAAAAGGTTGAAGCCCTGAGGGCAGTCAGAGGAGCAACCTGTTTCTGGAGAAAGGTTTACAACTTGTCAGATGAACTTGTGGGAGAGACTTGGAACTGAGACGACTATGGACCGGGGACCCACATCTTAGTTGGACCACTTAGGAACGCACACCTCTTAGCTTCTGTTTGAGATTTCCCGGGGGAGGTTGTCTCTGCATCTCTTCGTCCCTCTCCCCAGTGGAGCCACGCTGAACGAATCTCCTTTTCCTGCTTCTCACCATCAGTTCGGCTCTTTTGATTGGCTTATTGAAGGCAGGGAGCCAAAGCTGGTGTGCTGTAACCCCAAGTCCTGTAACAACAGCTCTATTTGGCAGGCTCTTTTTCCCCTTCTACAAGTGTCCTAGGTACATAGACTGGAGATTTGAGAACAAGATTGTATCAATAATTAAAAAGAAAAAAATTAAAATGTTAAAAAGAAAAAACAAATCATGTTCTTTGCATGCCTACATAGCTTGACTTTATTATTTAATTACGTGCTATTATTTAATTTTTAGCCTGACTTTATTATTTAATCACGTGTATGCGTGAGTGCATCTGTGGGGCAGTGCCAGTACTTGTGGAGACCGGATGTAGGTGGCAGATCTTTTAGAGCTGGAATTGTAGATGGTTGTGAACTGTCCAATGTGGATGTTGGGAACCAAACTCGGATCCTCTGGGAGAGATGCTCTTAACTGCTGAGTCATGTCTCCAGGTCTCTGTAAAGCCTTTTAAAGATGAAATAAAATGAGCCCTGTTCAACAATAAAATAAAATGGTTAATAATGTTTAATAGAACATGTTGCGGCATACTATACTCAGAACAACGGAGACGAGTACAGGGACCACAGGTCTGGAGTCTTGCAGTCAAATAGACGAAGAGAGAGCTCATCCTCAAACAGAGGCAAGAAGGAATTCATAGCCAAGTGGTGTATTGGGGGGTGGGGTCTGTGGGTGGGAAATTACTGTGAGCAAACATCAGAGACACAGGCACCATCCGGCAAATCAATGCAAGTGCACAGACACATACCAGTAAATAAAGTCTTCAAAAAATTTAGATGAAGCAAATTAGATTTTTAAATATTTTATAAATCAAATTAGTGATTCTGGGGGGCTGGAGAGATGGCTCATCGGTTAAGAGCATTGGCTGCTCTTCCTGAGGTCTTGAGTTCAATTCCCAGCAACCACATTGTGGCTCACAACCATCTGTAATGAGATCTGGTGCCCCCTTCTGGCCTGCAGACAGAACATTGTATACATAATAAATAAATCTAAAAAAAAAAACAAAAAAGAGCAACAAATGTTTAAAAAAAAAATTAGTGATTCTGGCAAACCCAAGTTGTCTTAGTTAGGGTTCTTATTGCAGTGAAGAGACACCATGACCACTGCAACTCTTATAAAGAAAACATTTCTTTAGGGTGGCTCGTTTACAGTTTCAGAGGTTCAGTCCATTATCATCATGACAGGAAGCATGGTGGCATGCAGGCAGACATGGTACTGGAGTAGTAGCTGAGAGTCCTACATCTTTCAGGCAACAGGAAGTGGATGAGACACTGGCTGGTATCCTGAGCATAGGAAACCTCAAAGCCCACCCCCACAGTGACATACTTCTTCCAACAAGGTCACACCCACTCCAACAAAGCCACACCTCCTAATAGTGCCACTCTCTGAGATTATGGGGGCTAATTACATTAAAACTACCACATTCTACTCCCTGGCCCCCATAACCTTGTGACAATATCATAATGTATTTAGTCCAACTTCAAAAATCCCCATGGTCTGTCACAGTCTCAACAATGTTTAAAAGTCCAAAGTTCAAAGTCTCTTCTGAGATTCATGCAATCAGTTAATTGTAATCACCTGTAAAAATCAAAATCAAGAAGCAGATCACATACTTCCAACATTTAACGGCACAAGATATACATTACTGTTACAAAACATAGGGAAAGGAGCACAGTGAGGAAAGACTGGACCAAAGCAATACCAAGAAGCCAGGTGGGCAAACTCCAAACTTTGCATCTCCACGTCTGATGTCAAAATTCTCTTCAGATCTCCAACTCCTTTCAGCTTTGTTGACTGCAACACACTTCTTTCTCTTGAGCTGGTTCCACTCCCTGTTAGCACCTTTCCTCAGCAGGTATCCTACGGCTCTGACGTCTCCAACATCTTGGGTTCTCCAAGGCAATCCAGGCTTCCACTTCACAGCTTCACACAATGGCCTCTCTAGGCCTCCATTCAGGGACACCCCTGGCACATGTCTGGCCTCAGCAGCTTTCCCTAGGCCCAGAGGCAAATTCCATAACCCATTTCTTCTATCCTTAACTCTAAAGCCAGAACCACACGACTGAAGCTACCAAGTTCTGCTGCTTGCTGGGGCTAGAACATGGCCCCCTGGTTCAATTACATCTTCACCAGCTTTCTGTTTTTCACTGCCTAAGTTTGGCTGTCCTGAAACTTGCTCTGTAGACCAGGCTTGCCTCAAACTCAGAGATCCACCAGCCTCTGCCTTTCCAGTGCTGGGATTAAAGGTGCACCTGACCGTGAGATCAAAATGAGCCATCTTAGTAATAAGACCAAAACGCTTTCACCCTAAAACTAAGGCCTAAGATTTCTCCTTTTAGGTACAGGCCATGAGTTACTGAAACCAGTCAGTCCAGATTCCCGAAACCAGGAAGTGTAAAAGTACAGAGTCACAAGGTAGTCACGAGGTAATGACTGCCGGACTATGGAATGTCCTCTCCCTGGTTTCCAGGGTAACTGACCACAGAAATGTCCCCACCTGAGGGCAGCCAATGAGAAATGGTGGCAGGCAACCACCCCCTTAGAAGTAAGATTAAGCCATGATTTCTAGAAAGCCCTTAGCAGTGAGCCAATCAGAATTGTACCCGTCCTAGCACCCCTAAATGATGTAACCTTGTGGTTTTTGCCTTTAAAAACTGAGCTTGCCGAGAGGTGGGCACTTCCTCCAGCCTCCACTGTGTTGGATGTATTGGACAAAGTCCCTGCCTAGGCTTGTATTGCTTTTGGATATCCAGAATTAAACCTTACTTTTGCATTCCAGCATGCTCATCTTCAGTGGTCTCTCTGGGGGTCGCAATCTGGACACAACACTGACCACACTCAACTCTAAGCTTTTCATTAGCTCCTTTTCACAAACTGGAAACTTAGCTGGGTGGGATCTCACTCTAAGGTCACCACTCCCTATATTCCATTTCTTAATCTGTTTCTCTCCTTGAACACAGGGCTTAGCTCCATTCCACTTCCTGGTGCTTTTTTTTTTTTTTCTACTCAAAATTGACATTTTGTAATTGACCCTGCTTGGCTTGCTCCTTTTCATAATAAATCTTTATAAGCACGAAAACTAGTAACTATACAACAGAGTCAATACTAGGATGTTTTGAGAATTACTCTGCCAATGGAATTAATTCTAAACTCTTCATTTTAGCCTCAGGCAGACTCTTTGAACAAGGGCAAAGGCAGTGACTTTCTTCACCAAAATACCACAAGAACAATCTCTAGGCAATGTGCTAAAACTCTTCTCCTCTGAAAACTCTTGAGTGAGCCCCCAGCAGTCCAAATAACTCTTAGCACCTCTGTTGTCCATGCTCCTACTAGTATGGCCCATTAAGCAGTGCTTAAAGCTTTCCACTGTTTTCATAACCCAAAGAACCAAAGTCCAAATTCCTCCAAACAAAAACATGGTCAGGCCTATCACAACAATACCCCAGTCCCTGGTACCAAAGTTTGTCTTAGGGTTTTTATTGCTGTGAAGAGACACCATGATCATGGCAACTCTTAAAAAGAGAACATTTAATTGTGGTGGCTTGCTTACAGTTTCAGAAGTTTTATCCATTATCATCATGACAGGCAGCACGCTGGTATGCAGGCAGACGTGGTGCTGGAGTAGTGGCTGAGAGTTCTACATCTTTCAGGCAACGACAGGGAGTCAACTGAGACACTGGGCAGTATCTTGAGCATAGGAAACCTCCAAGCTCACTCCCACGATGACACACTTCCTCCAACAAGGCCATAGCCACTCCAACGAAGCTACACCTCCTAATAATGCCACAAAAGCTAAAGGTTCTTGCTGGAAACAGGTTGGAAACATGAATATCATCTCAAAATGATGGCAGGTGAGGGACCTGCTGAGATATTGGGAGCAATCGTGTATTAAAGATGAGGCCTCACTGACTTAGGATTCTTTTACTAAAACTGGATCTTACAAGAAGGTGCCCAGATGACTAAAATTCAGCCAATGGAAGAATCTTTATTGATCGAGGGATACAGAATGAGTGAGGTGTTTCAATATGCTGCATTCTGAAGGGTCTGAGAGCATCCATAAAAAGAACTGTGCCATCAATATTTTGGCCTGTTTTATAAAACAAACAAGTCTCTCTCGCCTTCATTTTTTTTTTAAACTGGCTCGTGTGCTTTCTTTACACTGTGACATCTTCCAAAATAAGAGACACCTGGTGATTTTTATTGTGCAATGTAATATATTTACAGATTCATGCCTACAGTGAGTTACACTATTTGTAGTATTTTTCCAAAGCAATCTTATACCATGTAGCTTTCATGATATTAAAAATTAGATAAAACAAGTAGCTAGAAAGATGGCTGAGTGGGTAAGAGTGCTTGTTCTGAAGTCATGAGGACTAAAGTTTGGATCCTAGCACTCACATAATACTCAGGTATAATGCTTTAGCACCAGCTCCAAGGTCAGCAGAGCCAGGAGGATTGCTGTGGCCCGCTGTCTTCCAGCCTAGATAGACCCTGCCTCAAGGAATAGGCAGAGTCACAGAGGAGGCCATCTGATGCCCTCTTTTTGTGTCTGCATGTGTACACCAGCATGAGCATCAATGTATACCAATGTGCACACACACACACACACACACACACACACACACACACACATAAATAAAACCCTCAAAGAAGTTATACGAAATGAATTAGATTTTTAGATCTTTTACAAATCAAATTAAACAAGATAATAACTATTCCTAGTTCATTTTTTCTCATATTCACATTTATACTATAGTTACTGGATCACAGTGTATGTAGAGACACTCCTGCCCTCACAACTTAGGTGATAGAGACGCGGCCTTACATGGGCGGAATCATTCTCTTCGGCAAGGGGACATTGTGAAATGTAAAGAGGCTGGAACTGAAGAATATTTGTTTTTCTGGAGAAACTAAAACCCCACATTTCCTCATTTCCTCCGGGACCTGGTGAGAAGCCCTTGCAGTCAGGCAATGGCTAATTGCTCGATAGAAAACACCGGTATGGCTCACTGTGCTGAGACTCTACCCATATGTAATTTTCATTCCCAGAACCAAGTCCTTTCATCTGCTCCCATGTCTTCCAAAATTTCAGTGCCCTTGTTGGTAAAGAGTACCGATTGCCATTTCATTTTTGAGAGTCATTCAGAAAGAAAGAATCATACTGCAAGCTTGGGACCAGGAACAGATTGAATTCATTAAAAAAAAAAAAAAAAAAAAGTACAAGCCAAACTGTTCATCTCTGGTACATGAAAAATTATCACTGTTGTTGTTAAAACCATATGCTCTAGGTAAGAGGACAGGTTTTGTATTCACTGTGACATTTGTTCTGAGGAATGTTAATGCACTTAATGCTAGTATGTGCTTAGCAGCAATTTGCAAATTTCAAAAGCAACTCAAGAGTTCAAAAATGAGTAAGGAAAATACAAATCTTGGCCTGAGGTATTTCTCAATTGCGTCTGAACATTAGATCATCAGTAAAGACCTACTAAGATACTTGACAATGTTTTATAGCTCAAGGTATGCAGATTTAATTTTTTTTGAAGTTTATTTTTATTAGTGTGTGTGTGAGTGTGTGTGTGTGTGTGTGTGTGTGTGTGTGTGTGTGTGTGTGTGCTTGTGTATGTACCACATGCATGCAGGTACTCTAGGAAGCCAGAAGAGTACATAATCTCTCCAACCTCCAAATTTAGCACTTTTTTAGAAAATATTTATTTTACTTTTTGTCTGTGAGAGTGTCTACAATGTGTGTGCTGTATGTGTGAAGGTACTGGTATCGGTACCACAGGAGACCAGAAAAGAGCCTGGATCCCTTTGTTCTGCAGGAAAGAAAAGAATAAAAAAGCACCCCAGTAAGATTTACAAGAAACAATGGGAGCCACGAGGGAGTGGAATGACATATTCAAAGAGTTTTTAGAAAAAAAAATTGAGTAATCATCCTGCATCAATCAAAAGTTGCAACAGTAAAAGTGAAGTCATTCCTAGATAAACAAAATGGTTACAATTTGTTGCCAGCCAGCCCAGAGGACACTAAGGCAAAAAAACCCAAGTGATCCCTGACACTATTGTCTCACAAGATCATTTGACATAATCTAGCTCCCTTTCTCAATGGATCCAGTCAACTGCAACCCAACTCCTAGAAGTAAGTCAGAAGGTCCATTAATAACTGGAACAAGAGTGTTAATGAGTTTTACTCATTATAGTAAAAATTTATGAGCAATTCAAATGTCCATCAGTTAATGTGTGGGAGAAACACTATGCAGTACACCCATACAATGAGATATTACTCATCAGTAAGAAGAAATGGTACACTCATACATGCTATACCATGAATGAATCTTGAAATACACTAGATGGAGATACGGTTCAATGGTATGGTGCCTGCCTCCTGTGCATTGAGACTCCAGGTTCAGTCTACAGCACTACTAACGTTTCAGTTCATGTGAAATCTCAAAAACAGGGAGGTCTCTAGACACAGAAAGTATATTAGTGGTCACTTAGGACTAGAGAGGACAAAGGATTGGAAGACAATGCGAAAGGTAGAAGACTTCCTTTGTGGGCCTATTAGTCGGCCTTACATTACTGTATTGGTTACTTTTCTTTATACTATGATAAAGTACTATGACTAAAGCAGCTTGAGGAAAAAAGAGTTTCTGTTGACTTGCAGTTCCAGAGGGCTAGAGTCCATAATAGTGAGGAAGCCGTGACTTGGTAGCAGGAGCCTGAAGCCGGCTGATCACGTTTGATCTGCATGCAGGAAGCACACGGAGAGAAGAGGAAGTGAGGCAGAGCTAGAAACTCTCATAGCCCCGCCCCTAATGATGTGCTTCCCCCAGCAGGCCTCCAAATCCTGAAGATTCCATACCTCTCCAAACAGTGCCACCAACTGGGGACAGAGTACTCACATACACGAAGAAAATGTCTCACCCAAACAACTACAGTTACTGTAACACATATCTGAGAGATCAACTTTTAAAGGGAAAAAGCTCATAGTTTTAGAGATTCCAGGCCAGGATGGCTCACCCTGTGCTTTGGGCCTGTGGTCGTTTATGTACCAGGAGCACATTGAAAAGGAAGACTCTTCGCATCTTGGTGAGGAAGCCGAAGAGGGGAAGAGAGGAGCCCAGAATGCTCCTAAAGCCACATCCTTCGACATCTGGGGACCTCCCATCAGGCCCTACTTCCTAAACATTCATTCTACTGCCTCCCAGTATTGCCATTCCGGCAACCAAGCCTTGACCACACGGGCCCTTGGAGGACATTGAAGATCCAAGCTCCAGCAGAGGGCCGGGATGATTTTCCTAAAGTTGTGGGATCAGAAAGATGGCTCAGTGGGTCTCCTGACAACCTGAGTTCAATCCCCGGAACCCACACAGTGGAAGGAGAGAACCAACTCCTGAAAGTTGTCCTCTGACCACCAAGTGTGGGTGGCACACACGGACGATGCATGCACATGTGTGCCCCACCCCCACCCCGCATACGCATACGCGTGTACACACAAATAACTTTGAAAACTTGACTGTCTGGATGGTTGTAATCCTGAATAAACAAAATCTTCACTGAATTGTGTCATTTAAATGAATTCCTTTTATTCAGGAACTGTTACAAAAGTTTACTGTAGGCATCATGACATTTTTACTCCTAAACACTTTGCAAAATATTTTTTAAAAACCGGTACTAAGGGTTCCATAATTGTATATTTTCTCTGTCTCTTGTCTGTCTGTCTGTCTCTCTTTCTCTCTCTCAATCTGTCTCTCTCTAAGCTTTCTTTGTCTCTCTGTCTCTGCCTCTCTCTCTCTCTCTCTCTGTATGCAGGTGGGCATGTGCATCAGTGTGTTATTATTAATATAGTATTCTATCTCAGACTCTTCTCAGTCTCAAGAGCCCACAGGCTATAAAGATCTTCCAGGCATGGAACTGAGATGCAGTGTAGAGGCTCTCTCAAAGGATGGTCAGAAATGGTCATTGCGTTTTTTCCCCCGGAAACTCGGTGTGCAAGTGACTCAGCTCTTGCCAAAGAAGTGAGCAAAGACAAGATGAGTAAAACGCTCTCTTTCCAGAGAGAATATCTCTGACCTTACAATTGTCTTTCCGCCATTCTTGTCAGTGAAGATAGCAGCAACGCTGGCCTAGGAAGTCATGGATCGAAGACGGTTGGAGCCACTTTACTGCATGGGCTGTGAGCCAGTGTCCCTGCAGAGACAGAACATACTGTGGGAGAATGCTTTTGTACACTAGTTTAATAAGATGCTGATTGGCCAGTAGCCAGGCAGGGAGTATAGGCAGGATAAGCAGACAAGGAGAACTCTGGGAAGAGGAAAGGCTGAGTCAGGAGTCACCAGCCAGACACAGAGGAAGCAAGATGACAAGGCTGAACTGAGAAAAGGTACCACGCCATGTGGCTAAACATAGGTAAGAATTATGGGTTAATTTAAGTGTAAGAGCTAGTCAGTAACAAGCCTGTACAAATGGCCAAGCAGTTATAATTAATATAAGCTTCTGAGTGATTATTTTATAAGCGGGCCATGGGACTGCGGGGGCCTGGCGGGACCAGAGGAACCTTCCAACTACAAGAACACATGCCCCGGACAGGGTCATGAATGGAACACAGAGTGCCACCTTGTTCGATTCTCAGCACCACACAAGAGCTGCAAAGGAATGCTGCTTCTCGGCTCCCATTTGTTTCCTTCTCCACTGTGCAGGTCAAGATGGTGAGCCCTTCCTCGGACTACAGCTCCCAGGATTCACTAGTTACTGGGAAAGGTCACCTAAGAAGCCACGAAGATTTGAAGCAGCAACGGGCAGGAGAAGATGCATCTGGTGGACACTCAGCCAGGCTCCGCACACCAGTCAGCTCCAGCATTACGTGTAGCTACCAAGAAACAGTCCCCCTCAGTATTCCCTGTGAGCTGCTCTCCCACAAGCCAACAGCTAAGAAGTGTCTTCTCATTAAGTCAACATGACTGAAGTTATTTTTAAAAAAAAAAACTGTTCTAAGTAAATACATACTAAGTATCCCCAATTTAGAGAAGAAGAAAACAAAACAAAAAAAATTGGAAATGTTGGTGTAACACCACCAGTGAGCAATGCTAGCTAGGCCTGACCTCATGGGAGAAGCAACATTTCAAATATATGCGACCAGAGACAAGGTTTATTCAACATCTTCAAGGAAGAAAGGCCCCTTTCAGGCCCCTTGGATGGTAATGTATCTTTTCTGCACATTCCCAGAACTCCCCATGCAGCATTCTGCGGACAGTGATGTGATGAGAGTTCCTCGCCAACTTGACATGCTCTAGAGTCACCTGAGAGACAAGGCCTCTGGACACATCTGTAGAGCAGTGGTTCTCAGCCTTCCTGATGCTGACACCCTTTAGCACAGTCCCTCGTGTTGTGGTGACCCCCCAATCACAAAATGATTTTCATTGCCACTTTACAACTGTAACTTTGCTACTGCATATGCAACCCCTGTGAAAGGGTCCTTTGACACCCTCCCCAAGGGGTCATGGCCCACATGTTGAGAACCACTGCTGTAGAGACTTGAGTTAGTTATGTTCGCTGATGCGAGAAGATCCATGTTAACCGTAGGCTGGGGATCCTGGACGGTGTGAACGGAGAAGAGGAGCGGAGCAGGAGCTCATGTTGTTCCCTCTCTGTTTCCTGGCCAAAGCTGGTGGTGTGACGGGCCACTTCAAGCTCCTGAGGCCTTGACGTCTCCACCATGATGAAACAAACCTTTCCCCCTTGAGTTGTTGTTGTTGTTGTTGTTATCATCACAGCAGCAGGAAAAGAAGCTAAGACAGAAAGTGGTACCAGGAAGTGGGGCCATTGCTGTGATGAACCTGTGTGGCTCTTAGGCCATTGAAACTGTTTGATGGTTGGAATGGGAAAGAGTTTGGCACTTTGAGTTAGAAAAAAAAAATATAGCGCATGGGAAGCATTCTTATGGGAGCTTGAGAGGACAAGAATGTTGAAAGAAACATGGACAATGAGAGGCCCAGGTCAGAGTGAACAAGGACTCTTCTAGGAACTGGGTTAGGGACCATTTGTATGGTACTTTGGCCAAGAATGTGGCTTTGTTCTGCCTGTGTCCAGAGAACCTTAGTGAAGATGAATTTAGAGATCATGGCCTCATTTGTTTGGCACAGAAAATCCCAAGCTAGGAGAGCATTCAGGTCAGTACTGAGAAAGCACCTACAATTGTTAAAGAGATGAATGCCACCAATGTGAATGATCTGTGCTGCACTGGAATAGTAGGAAAGGTATCCTGAGGGCAAAACGCCACCCCTGAAGGCTCCCCTTCTGAAGATCCACATTCATGCAGGAAGAAAATCCTGTACTCAAGGGTTCCCTCATCCACAAAAGCAACTGCCTCGGAAAGTATTTGCTCCTGGTTACCTTTGCCAAGGAGTTTTGTCATAGCAACAGGAAAAGAAAACCAGGACAGGTGACAAAGAGATGTATACATCTGAGAGACATGTACACATCTGGGAGATATGTACACATCTGGGAGGCATGTACACATCTGGGAGATATGCCATGATTTTTGCTTATTCTCTGCTCTGTGACTTTAAGATGTTGAAAACATAGAGCCCAAGGAAATAGCTCAGTCACGGAAGTGCCTTTGTGTAAACATGAGGACCTGAGTTCGAACCCCCAGCACCCACACCGAAGTCATGCGCCACAGCATGCGTCTGTAACCCCAGAACCAGGGGAGAGGTGGGACAGAAACGGATCGATTCCTGGAGCTCATTCCCTGGCTAGCCTAGCAAATTGAGCTCCAGGCTCTGTGAGAGACCCTGTCTCAAGGCAGAAGGAGAGTCGTTAGTCAAAGAAGATGTTTTGATGTCAACCTCTGGCCTCCACAGATACATATATGTAACACACACACACAAACTGAGAATATGATGGTGGTGGGAAAGCACCCCAGAATGTCTTGTGGTTGTGGGTAATGGGACACTTTCCCTTTCTAATGGCTTGGCATATGCAAACTTTGTTTCATGTACAAAATTAATTTTTTGTAACTTTCTTTTTATTTATTCTTTGTTTCTTTCACATCATGCATCTCGAGCCCATTCATTTCCTGTCCCTGCATACCCACCCTCTGTCCTTGCAGTCTCCCTCCCCAGATAAAATTTAAGAGAAAAAAGAAAAAGAAAAGGGGAAAAAAATCTCATTATGGAAGCTGCAGTGTGACACAGTGAGTCACACAGTAAACCCTTCGGTCCATATACATCTTTACTTGCAAGTGTTCCTTTCAGAGAGTCATTGGTCTGGTTCGGGGTCTATGGTTTCTGATACACTACCAATGCTGGACCCTCACTGGAACTCCTCTTGGTTATCCTGCTGTTGCCCTGTGCTGTGGAAATCCTGCATATTTGGGTCCCTTCTTGCGCTTCAGTAGACCACAGATGGGGTGACTATTGGGGTAAGCCAACACATAACCCTGGTTCTGGGCCTGGGATTGGTCAGCCCGACCCGCTCTCCCTTGTCCTCACCACCAGGGTGCGCTCTCCTGCATTGCCCTGGCTAGTTCACCCCTTGTAGCAAAGAGCAAGGGGCGGGGCCAGTTCTCCAGCTTTCATGACCTCAGGGTCGGCTCTCCCACACCTGCACCTTCAGGGCCAGCTCTACCTTGTTGCCCAGGTGTGGTGTAGGAACCACTCTCCCGAGTGCTGCAGCAGATGAGGGACAGGGTTAGCACAAAATTATTATTATTATTATTATTATTATTATTATTATTATTATTATTATTATTTTCTTTTCGTTTTTCGAGACAGGGTGTCTCTGTGTAGCTTTGGAGCCTGTCCTGGAACTCACTCTGTAGCCCAGGCTGGCCTCAAACTCACAGAGATCCGCTTGCCTCTGCCTCTCGAGTGCTGGGATTAAAGGCGTGTGCCACCACTGCCCGGCCAAAATTATTTTTTAATATATAAAATTATCTCCAGACACTCTGTAAAAAACTACTTACAAAACATCAATTAGCTTCATGTTTAGATTTGGTTCCCCTTCTCAATTATTACTGTGTTTGTGTGGAGATTCCAAAATCCAAAACAAACAAAACAAAAAAAAAACCCACCCAGATCTGACTAAAGTACTTCCAAGCACTTTCAGAGATACTTCTCTGTCCAACAAAAAAAACTCACACTGGAATGGCCTAGTCTCCAGGTTACTTCTTTTCTTTACTCGTTAATGTTATCTATATCTATACGCAGATTTGGTCTGTGGGCACAAGATTGACTGAACTAATTCCAGAGGGTCCAGAACACTCGGCAAGTTTTCATCATCAAGAAACTTTCTACCATCAGAAAGTGGACAAAACTGGGCTGGAGAGATGGCTCAGCGGTTAAGAGCACTGGCTGCTCTTCCAAAGGACTTGGGTTCAATTCCCAGCAATCACATAGCAGCTCACAACTGTCTGTAACTTCAGTTCTAGGGGACACCCTCACATAGATATTCATGCAGGCAAAACACCAAAGCACACAAAATAAAAAGAAAAAAAGAAAAAGTGGACAAAACTGCAGCGTGTCCAGGAGCATTTGTGAACCTGTCAGGTATTCTCATGGAGGAGTAATTTTTTTAAGGTACCAGCAGAAGGGTGGATACTTTTGAATATGCATTCTCATGCCTAGGAAGACTCCAGGATTGCTGAAATTACATTACCGCCTTGAAATCCTTGCTATTTGTTTATGGACAAAAAGGGCTTATCTAGCCAGAATCAAACATAAAGCCACATGCAACTGCATTTTCTGGTATTAATATTCTGTGAAATAAAGTGACATTAGAGGGATTAGCTCCCCCGATGCACGATTTTACATAAATGAATGCCTGATCCTATAGTTCCTCAGCAGAGCTCTGGGGCTGCAAGTCACAAACACAGCATCAGCTCCTCTTGCCTCTCTTCCTGTGTGCCTTAAACAAACAGCGACTTTGAATCATGATTTCATTATTGTAGACAGTAGAATTCCATCAACTATCCAGAGCACCAACAACGTCAAAGTTATGAAGGAAAATCTCAACCCAAATTCTCGGTTTACCCATTTCAGGCAATAATCTACAAATCCAGTTCCCGAGTATCCAAAAGTTATAAATATTCAGTGCCTTGGAGTCTTTTCTAATGCTCAAATGAGAAGGCACAGCTTGCTTTTTAGACTAAGTTTTGAACTGCAACTCATAAATAATGAGGTATGTCACCGAAGGCCAAGTAGTCATCCTTCCTTTAGTCTAAACAAAACGTCCTGGGAATGGGCCTCGGAAGAAAGATTCTTGGCGATGTGTGGAGAAGCTCAAGGATATATATCTGTTCTTCTCTATAAATACAGTTCTATCCACCGGTAGCTATTGCATAAGCTGTACATTATATCACACTTGAGGCCTTTTAAAGGGGTGATTCTTCACATGCGGATAAGTTGAAAACAAGACATTTTCTGTACCCAATAAGTTACTGGCCTCTGAGACCTATAAGGGAAATTTTGAACTGACAATTTTCTTTGGAAAAGCTGTGAATGAAGAAGCCTGGCAAGGAATAACTAAATAATATTCTCTTCTGTGTAACTGTTTAATAAATCTTTTTTTTTTCTCTAACTAAGATGTGTAGGTGCCATAAAGGTAAGTAACATTGCATCCTCCAGACATACTTTATAGATATTCTGGGTAAACACCAGATACAATCTAATTTCTACAATAAGTGAATTGGTAAAGTCATGAATGTTTGATTGGTTTTTACTTTATGAGCTAAAAGAAAATTTGCATAACAGATTTAAAAAAAAAAGAATCCTGCTATATGGTCTACACTGACCTCAACCATGCTATCCTCCTGCCTTAGCCTTCTGAGTGTTGAGAAGACAGCTGTGTGCCACCGTGTCTGGCAAGAGATAACTTTATAAGGTTTATAAAAGTTAAAATTGTCCTTTGAAAGGATCTGGCATGTGGAGGAAGTCAGATCCATAAAAATGAGTAAATACTACAATATATTTGTAGTCAATTGCACCAAAAATTCATAATTAAATAAATGATTAATCCTGAAAAGATAAAACTATAAAAATAAATGAACATACAACTCTTACAGACCAAAATAAGATGTGATAAGCCAGAAGAATGTTTTAATATTGATGTATTCTATTTTATGTATATGTTTTGTTTGCATGCATGTATGCTACACTCCATACACACCTGGTGCTCAGGGAGGCCAAGGAAAGGTGTTGGACCCCCTTGAACTGGAGTTATGGATGATTAGGAGCCATCATTGGGAACTGAACCTGGATCCTCTGTAAGAACAGCAAGTACTTTTAATCAAGGAGCCATCTCTTCAGCCTCCTGAAGAATTTTTTAAGTAAAGTTGCTCTTCTGTCCTAAACATCAGATGCCCAGCAGGACTATCTCAGCTCATGATTGTAGAAAAATACACCAGCCATATTCTAGAACTGGATGGAGACTTAATGAGGGCCTCAAAATCTGGCTAAGAATGAACACATGTACAGATGTGTGACACCAAGTGGATTCAGCAGGTTATGTATGTGCACACACATATACTTTGATATATGTAACAATAGTAATTAAAGAAGAGGTCATGAATTGGAGAAGGTATTGTGGAATATTATTTTAAGATGTGTTAAGTTCGTTTATGCTGGGGAACATTTGTTTAGTGAGCAAAGATGTGCTGCATTCTTTTATGTTGCATTTGTTTAACTCTGTGAAGCTGTGCTATTGTGCCTGTCTAAAACACCTGATGGTTTAATAAAGAGCTAAATGGCCAGTAGCAAGGCAGGAGAAGGAATAGGCGGGGCTGGCAGGTGGAGAGAATAAATAGGAAGAGATATCTGAGAAAGGAGGATCAAGGAGCGAGAAAAGAAGGGGCCAGCCACACAGCCACACAGCCAGCCACGGAATAAAAAGGGGGGAAAAAGGTATACAGAAATAGAGAAAGGTAAAAGCCCAGAGGTAGAAGGTATATGGGATAATTTAAGTTAGGAAAAGCTGACAAGAAACAAGCCAAGCTAAGGCTGGGCATTCATAAATAAGAATAAGCCTCTGTGTGGTTTATTTGGGAGCTGGGTGGCGGTCCCCCAAAGAGCAAAGAACAAAGAGCCAAAAGAATAAAAAACAATCAACTACAGGGGGAGCTTTAGGGGGGTACACATGGGGAGTTGGGGGGGGTGGGGGGAGAGCAGAAGTGATGCAGATCCAGTACTCACGTACGAAATTCTCAAAATATCTGGTATTAAAAAAAAAAGGCGTGCCATCCCCTCACTGAATAAGAGCTTAGAACACTTCCTTTTGTACGTGTGTGGTTCTGGAAATCAGATCTAAGTCCTTACACAAGCTGGACAAGAGCCCTGCCGCTCAGCTGCATCTCCAGCCCCCCCCCCCCCACTTTTTTTTTTCCTTTGAGACAGAATCTTACTAAATTTCCCAGGCTGGTCTTGAACTCACGTGGCAGGCAGGGCAAACACTCAGCCTGTGCTCCTCCTGCTTCAACCTTCCCACAACTGGAATCACAGACCTGCCCCTCCAGGCCCCGTACTCTGTCAGCCTGTGTGTTTATGACTCTGAAGACTGTTCACTGAAGTCTGTCAACTTCCTGTTCCTCCAGGCTGAAAATCTCTTTGTTGGTGTTGTTTTTGTTTTTTCTGAGACAGGGTTTCTCTGTGTAGCTTTGGAGCCTGTCCTGGATCTCGCTCTGTAGACCAGGTTGGCCTCGAACTCACAGAGATCCTCCTGGCTCTGCCTCCTGAGCACTGGGATTAAAGGTGTGCACCACCACTGCCCAGCCAGGCTGAAAATCTTGCAGGAAGTGATGTGATTCAACTTGATCTTTCCCTCCCCTCTCTTCCCCAACCCCTTCCTTTCTTCTCCCCTCCCCTCATTCTCCCTTCTCTCCCCCTCCACTTCTCTCTTCTCCTCCCCTTCCTACTTCACCTCTCCTTCCCCTCTCTTCCCCTTCCCTCCCCTCCCCTCCCCTCCCCTCCCCTCCTCTCTTTCTCCCCTCCCACTCCTTCACTCCTTAATCTCTCCTCCTGTCAACAGCTCTCTAAAACAAGTAACACCATTATCTTTCCTTTATGTACTCTATAACACGGAACTCTACTGGAAAGGGCAGATGTCCATGTGCACAGCCACTGGGCACACTCATTACGTTCAGTCTTTCATTTGGGTAACAGATACATTGAGACATTTGTCTTTAAGTCATACATAACTGGGTTTGTTTGTTTTTAATTATTTGTATTTCCTACAGCACGCAACGTGGAGGTCATAGGACAATAGGGCAGGGCTCGGCCCACTCCTTCCACCTTGTAGGTTCTGGGGACCCGAACTCGGGTCATCAGATCTGGGCGTGTCTTTACCCGCTGCGCCATCCTGCTGGCCCATATCTGTTGTACATGCTGTGTCGTATCTTAGTATGACCCGATTAAAGTTCCCCTTAATAGGGTTAGCTCTCTTTTACCATGGAGTCACAGAACTGTTTCCCTAACACTGGGGACACACAGGTCGGGTGGTTCCCTCATCACTGCCGAGTTGAAGCCGCCAGACATCAAACCGCTCATCACATCAAATTAAGTGACATTCGAAACAGAACACAAATACGTGCCAGCCACTTGAGCAAAGAAAGCCGTGACAGAACCGAAGACCCGAATGTCACACCCAAGGCTCTGCAGGCTCAGCCCCCTCCACTGCAGTCCTGGCCGTGATTTGAACTAATTAGAAAGTGCACTTCAGCCAAAGGTCGTTATTCTTTCTTGCAAATCAACAGCTCTCGTCAGCAGCTTTCCCCAATGGCCCTCAGACACCCTGGCCGACCTTCAAGCACTATTATATCATGAATTATAATAAGCAACCAGTTTGAACTTGGAACCCCGGGCCCAATATTCAAATTACTTTTTCATAACAACTTGGAAAATCATATTTATGTCACAGTAGCTTTTGAGGGGACAGTAACCTGTGACTCTATGCAAATGAATTGCCCACGCACAGAAACCTTATTTTCCACCCTTAATTTAATTTTAACTGCAGGAAAACTGTATCTGCCTGGAGGCTACTGTAAACATACTCTGAGTCCACCCCACCTTAGGAGTTCCCCAGAATCCTCTCTCTGTCGATGATTTTTAGACTCCATAATTGTTAGACGGCGAATACCACAAGAAAAACTCACCTCTCCGGGGCCGGTAAGCAGAGCTACAGAAAGCTGGTGTTGCTGTAATGGAAATTCTGTCATTAACTGGGAAGTTCCCAGTGACTCGAGGCAAAAAAGGGGAAAGGAAAAGAAAAAGAAAAATCGAGGCAACGTCACAGACTTCTGGAGCCACAGCTAGGAGTCAGGGATGTGTGACGGCTACATGGCTCTAAAGAAGCTGTTAAGTCACAGAACTGTGTCGCTCCAAGGTAACTTAGAAAAGGTTTAACTCAAATATCCTTAGGGAGCTCAAGCTCCCTCAAGGTCATCTAGTGAGCCTTGGACAAGATCCCAATGGGAGTCTTTAACATTTTCTCGAACTCTCTGCTCCACAGACTCAGGACATTGGATGGTAAGGAATAAAATCAGAAGTCTTAGTCTGGCGTGTGTGTATGCAGATCCCAGTCATTTACTGTTTAGTGGGTACCCAGGCTAGTGACACCTACTCTCTGCCTGCCTTTGGTTGAACATCGAAAACTACATTCATTTTTCTCATTGAAACAGTGTCTCACAGGAAACAATGTCCACTGGGTATATCTTACCTGCTGTTTAGAGTCAAGAACTGGCAACCAAGCTTGGTGGTGGTGGCGCACAACTTTAATCCCAGCACTCGGAAGGCAGAGACAGGTGAATCTCTGAGTTTGAGGCCAGCCTAGTCTACAGAGTGAGTTCTGGGATAGCCAGGGCTACACACACACACACATACAAAAAAAAAAAAAAAACACTAATGATAAAGAACTGGCAATCAATGTCATTGTAGAGAGTATAATCAATTTCATAATATCTGTCAACAGAATAATTCACCTTGCAGAAAATGTTTTCAGGGATGAAGATAAAGATCAGTTGGTAGCATGCTGGCTTTGCATGCATGCATCTTGGGGTTCACTTCCTAGCACCAAAGGGGGAACATCATGGAATGCCCAATCAGAAAGCAGCATACATCCCACCACTAACAAGTCTGGAGGATTACCCTGAGCCATGTAGCCAATCTATATTGTGAGTTCCAGGCCAGCCTGGGCTGCAAAGAGAGACCCTGTCTCCAAAAACTAAATGAACAAAAGAAGGAAGAGGTATTGCACATGCATGTGCATACACACATGCACACATACACACAAGTGGGGAGAACCGGATAATAAATCCTTTACATTGAAACATAAAATTAGCATATGATCCAACAAGTGCACTTTTCCAACGCAAAGTTCTCCTTCATTAACTGAGAACTTTCATAATACCTCTGAGCATGAGCCCCCAAAAGAACTGATGTCCGGATTTCTATAGATATTTATATACAGCTGTGCACAGAAATGATATTCACAATTGCCAAAAGGTGAAAATGCTGTGTCCATCATCAGATGACTTGGTGTACACACACACACACACACACACACACACACACACACACACACACTGAATGCGATTGTTACTCCCCCCCCCCTTTTTTTTTTTTTTTTTTTTTGGTTTTTCGAGACAGGGTTTCTCTGTGCAGCTTTGCGCCTTTCCTGGGACTCACTTGATAGCCCAGGCTGGCCTCGAACTCACAGAGATCCGCCTGGCTCTGCCTCCCGAGTGCTGGGATTAAAGGCGTGCGCCACCACCGCCCGGCTTGTTACTCCCCTTTTAAAAGCAGTGAAAGAGAAGACGGCAAAGGATAAAATCTCTAGGAATGTGACTCCCCTCCGAGACAACAACTGCATGGTCACAGTTGGTAGCATCACCGCTTTGGAACTCAGGAGTCTGTTGAAGGAAAGCCTGTAGTTTCCAGGGTAAAGCTTGAGTGGTATTTCACTGTAACTAATTTTGGCCAGTGTCTCTTACCTCTTAGCATGGTAGCAGCTAACCATCTCTCACCTCCAGGCCTGAGGCAGGCAGCTGAACAATGCATGGGAACCAAGGGACGCAAAAGAACCCATTCCCCAAATATCCAGGGTCTATGCTGTAGCTGGAATTTTCTCTCCAGGTCCCGACAAGCCCTGGCAGTCCGACAGCCCACTTATAAAATAAACACACAGACGCTTATATTATTCAAATTGTTTGGCCTAATGGCTCAGGCTTCTTATATCTTAAATCAACCCATTTCTGTTAATCTATAAGTTGCCACGTGGCTCGTGGTTTACCGGTATCTTCACATCTGTTTGTCATGGCGGCAGCTGGCAGCGACTCTCTGGCTCAGCCTTCCACTTCCCAGAATTCTCCTCTCTCCTTGTCCTGCCTATACTTCCTGCCTGGCTACTGGACCAATCAGTGTTTTATTTATTAACCAATCAGAGCAACACATTTAACATACAGACCATCCCACAGCACTATGCTGTGACCGCTGGCGGCTCATTCAGATCACAGAGGTGCACCTGGAAAGACGTGGCCAGGGCTGTCCTGCCCCCATGTTGCTGCAAGCCCCTCCACTTCTGGCTGAAGTGACTTCCAGGGGATTGAAGAAACCATCACTTCAGCCTCTGGCTCCCATCACATCTCTCTTTTCCTCTTTCAGAGTCCAGATATTAAAACCATGAGTACCTTCAAAAGCAGCTGAATGTATGGGAGAAATACAAAGTGACCATGCATGCCCGAGTGAGGGCACGCCTTAGGCCAATCTTTGTCACAGAGATAGACCACAAGAAGAACAATAACAACAAAATGTAAATCCTGCTGGGCATGGTGGCGTTGACATTCAGGCTCGGTAGAACAGAGGCAGGCAGACCTCTGTGGGTTTGAGGCCACTCTGTTCTCCAGGGCAAGTTCCAGACACAGGTATATAGCATGAGCCTGTCTCACTAAAAAGTACAAATAATAATAGTAATAATAAAATCTGGGTAAAAGCAAGAATATGATTCTAAAAATCAGCTGGGGTCGAAAGATGGCTCAGCACTTAAGAATACTTACTGCTCTTCCAGAGGGAGGGCCTGAGTTCAATTCCCATCACCCTCATGGCAGCTCCCAACTGTCTGTAACTCCAGTTTCAGGGGATCTGATACCTTCTTCTGATATTCGTGGGCTTCTGTACATATGTGTACTTACATATATTTTCAGGCATACACACACATACACATAAAGTTAAATAAATATTTTTTTTAAAGAAGAATCACCTTATTGTTAGATTCAAGTAAACAGTTTTCAGTTAAAAATAAAACCACAGCTGGGCGGTGGTTGCACATGCCTTTAATCCCAGCACTCTGGAAGCAGACCAGGCCGATCTCTGTGAGTTCGAGGCCAGCCTGGTCTACAGGGTGAGATTCAGGACAGGCACCAACACTACACAGAGAAACCCTGTCTCGAAACCCCCCCTTCTCCCCCCACCAAAAAAAACCACAAAGCAAACAAAGAAATAGGAAAGTTATGGCCCATTCTTGAGATGGGGATCGACAGAAGCTGCCCCTTACAAAACTGATGAGGTATGAACCATTGCTCAAGATACACACTGTAATTGCAGAATTTAGAAAAACCAGTCTCAAACTGAATGGGAAACTTCCTCTGTGCTGGCTAGTTTTCCACAGAGCTGGAGAGTGCTGTGTAGCCTGCTGGGGGAGAAAAGACATCGGTAGTCTTACTCAGTGACAAAAGCTGCGTGCTGCAGTACTGATCTTTCGGGCAAGTTGTGCCTACTGGTGCAATCGTGGTATAATTGTTATGCAGTAGCTATTTTCCACAAGAAGGAATTTCATATTCAGTACTACTGTAGTCCTGGTGATCAAGCCACCAAGGCCATGGCTGGGGAGGTCCTAGAACCCAGAGTTGAACTGCTTTTTGTGTGTGTGCGCGCTAAGTGGTCAAACTTATACACACATATAATGACGAGTGCTTATCCTTAAACAGGACATCTATATTAACCCAACTGCTGCCGAAGCTCAGGGAACATTTTGGAAGAGGAGGAAGAAAGAATTCAAGAGCTGCAAGATAAGAAGTACCAGGAAATACTGTCTTCTAGACATGACATGGCTAGCTCACTCACAAACCCACAGTCACTGGGTTGCCCGCCTAAGAACTGCCACACTCATGTACTATATGGTTGGTACTAACTGGACACGGTGGATCATCAGAAAAAAAAAAACAAAGACCAAGTCTGGGGGTTAAGGGGGATATAGGGAGAATTAGAGGTAGGGAATGTGGGGTAGATATGATCGTATTTCATTGTATACATGTAGGAAATTCTCAATGAAAATTAAAAATTGTGGTGATATATTGTGTACCCTAATAAACTTGCCTGAGGATCAGAGGACAGAGCCAGCCACTAGATTAGACATAGAGGTCAGGCAGTGGTGGCACACACCTTTCATCCCAGCCCTTGAAATCTCATGCCTTTGCTTGGGAAGCACACATGCCTTTAATCCCAGGAAGTAATATGGCAGGGCAGAGAAAGGTATATAAGATGTGAGGAAACAGGAACTCACTCTCTTTAGACTGAGGATTTCATAGAGGTAAGAAGTGGTGGCTGGCTGTTCTGCTTCTCTGATCTTTCAGCTTTTACCCTGATATCTGGCTCTGGGATTTTGTTTTTTGTTTTTTTTTATTAAAAGACCATCTAAGATTCAAACAACAGAAAATAAATATAAATAATAAAATAAGTTCTTCATAAAGAAATTCAAAACCCAAGGAGAGCCAGCAAGTTGGTTCAGCGGGTAAAGACACTTGCCACCAAGCCAGACAAGCTGAATTTGATCCCCAGATCTACTTCTACTTGGTGGAAGTAGAGAAATGACTCTTGCAAGTTGACCTCTGACCTCCACTCACACAGCATGCCATGAGTGCTCATACGTATCACACACAGGCACACAGACGGGCACAAAGTGAATACACGGGCAAAAGCTAAAATTCACAGTGTCCTTTCTTAACAATGAACAACAACATTACATATTCTTTAAATGAGGGAATGCGTTAGCACCAGTCCTAACCCAGAAGAAGTACTGAGAGAGAAAACAGAGAGGTCCCAAAGCCACATGAAAGAACAAAGTTCTCAGTAGATGAAAACCTGTGGACAACTGCAGAGTGAAATACAATTGCAACTTTACCGTCTAATCCCACATTTTTGTTTTCTCCATAATTTAGGAGACCTGTGCATTCCGATGACTTAGTCTGTTTGGGGGTACACAGTGTAGAAAGCGGGCTGTTTCTTTGTCTGCTGCTGAGGTTAAGCTGATGTAAATGCAAATCAGAGCCTTGAAGCTGCAGGATGTAAAATGAAATCCCCCACACTACCCACAAGGAAAATGAGAGAGTCTACGCAGAAGGAAGTAAGACACAAATGTAAGTACTTCGCTTCAAAAGACTCAACCGAACACGAAAGAAGAGTGCAATGCAATAAATAAGGAATACATAAAACAAATGGGGGGGAAAATGTTAGAAATAAGTAGCTCCTTATTAGCAATTAACCTTTTTAAAAATCAGATCAATCTTCTCTCTCCAAATTAAAAAAATACTCTTCCTCAGTCATTCCCAACAAATGACAAAATGAAGAAGATTCATTCTCCTATCAGGAGGGAGATGGGGTTTCCTCTCAGAAAAGGCATCTTAGGAAATGTCCAGGTGGCCATTTGATTCAGATAAACAAGGGCGGGCCCTTCAGGTGAGTAAGAGATCAGACTCAATTCATATATATGTCTGTTTACAATCAACTCGATTGTCGGTACACATGACTGTGAAGAAGTTTGACATGTGCATTAGTTACTGTTTCCACTGCTGCAACAAAACCCTTGACAAGAATGGTCAAGTAGAGAAGGGCTTGTTTTGGCTCGTAGAGAGTACATCCATCATGGCAGGGAAGTCTGGAGGCAGGAATGTGAGGCCGCTGGTTACACTCCATTCATAGTTTGAGCAGAGAGAGATGAATGGTGGTACACAGCTCACATTTTCCATTTCAGTCAGTTAAGACTCTAGCCAAGGTACGCTACCATCTACATCAGGATAATTCTTCCAACGCCAGTAAACCCAATTTACAAACACCCTTACAGACATGCCCAAAGGCTTGTCTCTGACATGATCCTTGTCACACTGACAATCAACAATAACCATCACAACATACATAGACCCATCAGTGTGTGAACCTAAACACATCACAGGAATTACTGTGCAGTTGGGCTGTAGGTGAAAGACGAACAAGGTACATTGACTACCCTTGGAAGAGCATCTGTAAAACACTACAGTAGACACACTTCTCATCGGACATCAGTGATGGGAGTTTACAGGACAGCGTCAATTCTAACATCCTAAGGGAATTACAGGACAATACCCACCACCCAGCCTGTCAATGTGTACACGATAATCCAGGTGGCCACATGGCGAGCTTCTTACCTGCATTGTATCAAGACCCAGGAAGGGTGGTAAAGCAGGGGCTGGAGGGCAAGGAGCTGGAGTTCTACATGAAGATCAAAGCCGGAAAGCCAAATAATTCATCGTGAGTTGATCGTGTCATAAAATTGTTTATTTCTTTTTTTTTTTAATTGACACAGTTAGCTAGATGAGACAAAAAGATAACTCAAATAGGTCTGGAGAGATAACTCAGAGGTTAAGAGCTCTGGCTGCTGTTCCAGAGGATCTGAGCTCTGTTCCAAGCACCCACATGGTGGTGTAACTCCAGTCCCAGGGGAATCTAGCACCCTCTTCTGGTCTCCGTGGGCATTACATGCACATGATGCATAGATACACAAGCAGACAAAACATCCATACACATGAAACAAAAATAAATGAAAAACCTCAAAAAAAAATTTAAGAAGGCTCAAAAAACCTAAAGGAACTATGGAAATCAAGACATGACTACATACTCAATACAAATAAAAAAGACAGTGAAGGAGTGTTATGAACAGGTGTATCATGGCAAAGTGAGCAGCTTAGATGAAATTCTTAGAGGTTCAAAAATCTTACCAAAACTAAATCACAAAGAAATAGAAGATCTAATAAACATAAGCAAGCTGGATCAGTGATTATAAATCTCCCAGCAAAGAAAAAGCCCTGGACCTAATGACTTTACAGGTGAATTCTACCACATATTTACAGAAATCAACACTAATTCTTTTCAAACACTTCCCAAAATACTATAAAGGAAGGTACATTTCGTATTATATTCTATGAGACGAATATTACCCTGATACCAAAGCTAGACAGTGACACTTAAAGAAAGAATAACTGTGACCAACAATCTCTCAGAAATATTGATGCAAAACTTCTCAACAAATACTGCCAGCTGAGTTCAGCAGCAGGGTGTAACGAATAAACGTCATGACTAAGTGGAATTTATTCCTGTAATCAAGGAAGTTCTGCATAGAAGTCCTGGACAGTATAAGACACTGCCTAACAGAATGAAGGAGGGAGGGAAAAAAAAGCCACAGTCATCTCAATTGATACAGGAAAGAGGTCCTGAGTTCAATTTCCAGCAACCACATGGTGGCTCATAACCATCTACAATGAGATCTGGTGCCCTCTTCTGGCCTGCAGGCAGAACACTCATTGTATACATAATAAATAAATAAATCTTTCAAAAAAAAATTCCACATCATAGAGCACATTTTAGGAGGAGAAAGAAAGTGCCTCAATGTGACAGTAGCCAATTATGAAAACCCACAGTGGACATCAATAGTGAAAAACTAAAAAAAGTTAAGTCAATGATCAGGAATGAGCTCTGTTTTTGACACATCTATTCAACATAACACTAACAACCTCTAATTAGAATAGTTATTCAAGAAAAATAAATGAAGCTGGGGAGTTTAATCCTCAGAACCTATGTTATTAAAAACAAACAAACAAAAAAAGCCAGACACAGTGGCATATTTGTAATCCCAGCAATGGGAGGTAGAGACGGGCAGACTGGTCAACCAGCCCAGCCCACCTGCTGAGTTCCAGGCTAGGGGGTGACTCTGTCTCACAAGGCAAGGTAGGTGGTACCCTGAGGACTAACAGCTGAGAATGACCTGTAGCCTCACACAAATGCTCACACAAGCACAAACAAATAAATGACTAAACACATGACATCCACATTGGGAAGAAAGTAAAACTATCCTTGTTTGTCCATGACATGATCTCATCTGAGAAAAATCCTAAAGACTCCACACACCAAAAAGTTAGAATTGAGATATAAATTCATCAGGACTGGAGAAATGACTCAGAGGTTAGGAACATTTGCTTGCTTGCTTGCTTGCTTGCTTGCTTGCTTGCTATCTTGCTTGCTTTTTTTGTTGGTTGGTTGGTTGGTTTTTCGAGACAGGGTTTCTCTGTGTAGCCTTGGCTGTTCTGGAACTCACTCTGTAGACCCAGCTGGCCTCGAACTCAGATCTGCCTGTCTCCGCCTGGCTTGCATTTGTTGTTCTTACAGAGGACTCAGTTGGGTTCCCAGCTCCCACACAGCGGCTTACAACCATTCTTAACTCCAGTTCCAGGGGATCTAGCACCTTCTTCTGGCCTCCTTGGGCACCAGACACGCATGAAATATACATACATGCATGCAAGGCAAAACATCATACACATAAAAAAAATTGACACATCTTTTAATAAAAGAAATCCTTCAAAGCAGCAAAATACACAACACGCCGGGCGGTGGTGGCGCACGCCTTTAATCCCAGCACTCGGGAGGCAGAGGCAGGTGGATCTTTGTGAGTTCGAGGCCAGTCTACAGAGCAAGATCCAGGAAAAGGCGCAAAGCTACACAGAGAAACCCTGTCTCAAAAAACCAAAAAAAAAAAAAAAAAAAAAAATACACAACACACAAAGATCAGTTGCATTTGCATGTGTTGACAATGCAATCTGGAAGGGGAATTATGAAAGCACTTATCACTAACAAGACAATGCATCAACCAAAATAAAATACTCAGCAACTAACCACAGAGATGAAGGACTTGTAAAATGAAAACTATAAAATATTGCTGAAAGATGTTTAAAAGACAAAACTAAAAGCATATAGCCGGGCAATGGTAGTACACGCCTTTAATCTCAGCACTAGGAAGGCAGAAGCATGTGGGTCCCTGTGAGTTCGAGGCCAGCCTGGTCCACAAAAGCGAGTTCCAGGACAGCCAGGGCTGTTACACAGAGAAACTCTGTCTCAAACAAAACAAAACAAACCAAAACAAAAAGCATATGGTCTGGAAGCCTTAGTACTACTAATACGTCAATTTGATGAAAACAATCTGTAAATTCAATGCAATCCCTATCAATATTCCTTTTTTTTTTTTTTTTTTGCAGAAATAGAAAAGTCCATCCTATTCGCCAAGAGGATTAAAGGATCTCTAGTCCCTAAAGCAATGTCAGAAAACAAACACAAAGCTGAAGGGCGCAGCCTTTCTAACATTATGCCACTCAGACTGTAGAGTGATTGTGTAGTATGCACAGAACTTTGGTTTCAATGGCCAGCATTGCACAAACCCGGCATGGTGACACACCTGTGATCCTACAGGTGGAAGGGCAAGGATCAGAAGTCCAAGGTCACTCGTGGCTACTAAGTGAGTTCAAAACCAGCCTGGATTACAGGAGAATATGTCTAAAAAGAGAAAGCAAAGCAAAGCAAAACAAAAAACAAAACTCAAAGCACCAACGGCAAAAGTGTGGTTCTGACATACAGACAGAATAACTGACCAAGGGAATCGAATAGAAAGCCTGAAAAGTAATTGCTTACCTTTATCGACAAATAACTTTCTGATAAGGGTTTTAAGACAGGGGAATGGGGGAAAGACAGTTTCCAAGAAAAGTACTAGGAAAGTGGATGTGTACATTCAGAAGACCCTTAACAAATAGAGTGCACAAAAATCAACCTGAAATGAATCAGAGACCTAACCTATTATAACACTCATAGTGATTATAATAATAAAACAAGAAAGCAAACAACGAACCAGGAACTGGAGAGATAGCTCAGCCATTAAGAGCACTTTCTGCTACTCCAAAGGACTCTGGTACAATTCCCAACACCCACCAATAGCCATCCATATCTCCAGTTCCAAGGGATCTGACATCCTCTTCTGGCCTCTCTGGGCACCAGGCACCCATGTAGTGCACAGACATACATGCAGGCAAAACACCCATCACACATATGCAAAAAATAAAACAACAAACAAACAAACAAATAAACAAACATCAAAATCTTCATGGATTTAATTTGGACAAAGATGTCATGTATATGTCACTAAAGCATAGACAACCAAAGGAAAAATCCAACAAGTTCAACATAAAAATGTGTGCATCAAAAAACAGTTCCAACTGGGCAACAGTGGCGCATGCCTTTAATCCCAGCACTTGGGAGGCAGAGGCAGGTGGATCTCTATGAGTTCAAGAGCAGCCTGGTCTACAGATCAAGTTCCAGGACACCAGGGCCACCAGGGTTACACATAGAGAAACCCTGTCTCAAAAAACCAGAGCAACCAACCAACCAAACCCCAAACAACCCAACTCACAAACAAGATGTACATGAAAAGACCCTCGGCACTATTGACCATTAAGAAAATAATGAACACTGAGGAAACACCACTTCTTACCCATTCAGTGGCTGCTATCAAAAAAAGATGAGCCATGCCTAGTGCCACAGGCCTAGAACCCCAGCTGCTTAGGATGCTAAGGCAACAAAACTACAGATTCAAGGTGTGTCTGAGCTACAGAGTCAGTCAGTTCAAGGCCAGCCTGGGCAGCTAAGTTAGACCTTATTTCAAAACGCATACCAAAAGATAAGGTCGGAATACAGCTCAGTGGTAGAGGACTGGGCTAGCATGCTTGAGCCCTCGTGTTTAATCAATGCTACCACAAATAATAATAATAATAATAATAATAATAATAATAATAATATTAAATAAAGTGTTGAAGTCAGCTTCAGTTGCCAACTTGACACTTGGCACCTTCCATGGAGGAATGGTATCTCTTGGATTGGCTTGAGGGCGTGTCCGCAGGGCAGGGCATTTTCTTGATTGCTACCTGATGCAGGGGGGTTACACTCACTGTGGATGGTGCCATCCCAGGGCAGGTGGCCCTGGGTTGTGTGAGGAAGGTGGCTAAGCAAGCCAATGAGCATTGTTCCTCCATGATCTCTGCTTCAGCTTCTACCCCTGGGTTCTTGCTTTGAGTTCCCACCATTGCTCTCTCAATAACAGACTAGAACCTATAAACCAAATAAACCCTTTTCTCCCCAAGCTGTTTTGGTCATGGTGTTTTATTACAACAACAGATAAGCAAACCGGGACATTAGAAGAGCAACAAAAATTTTAAAAAAATGAATGACCAATAACAAGTAGGGTTGGAGAAATGGCTCAGTGGTTAGGAGCACTGACTGTTCTTCCGGAGGACCTGGGTTCAATTCCCAGCACCCACACGGCAGCTCACAACTGTCTGTAACTCAAGTTCCAGGAAACCTGACACCCTCACACAGACATACATGCAGGCAAAACACCAATGTACATAAATTTAAAAAAATTTAAAAAGAAAAGAACAAGAATTGGCAAAAAGGTAGAGAAGCTGGAACGGTGTGTATTGTTATATTGTTACTTCGGAATGTGAAATGGTGTATCCGTTGCGAAAATGGTGGAAATTCTTCAGAGAATTAAACAGTACGTCACTCTCTGATCCAACAATTTGAAAGGAGGTGCTCAAAGAGTTGTTTGTTCATCTGTGTCTGTGGCAGCATTATTCACAGCAGCGAAAGGTTAAGAGCAGCCCCAGTGTCCACTGAGGAAGGGAAGCAAAGCACAGCATGATAGAAAAGTAAGCCACCTTTCAAAGGAATGGAATTCTTGGCTGGAGAGGTGACTTAGCCGTTAACAACCATTGCTGCTCTTCCAGTGGATTAAGTTTGGGTCCCAGCACCCACATCAGACAGCTCACAAATGCCTGTAAGCCCAATTCCAGGGAATCTCATGCCTCTGGCCTCCTTGGGCACCTGGACTCATATGCACCTACCCATACACAGGCACATTTAGGGACACATAGTTTTACAAGTGAAAATAACTATTTTTAAAAAGGAATGGAATTCTGGCATTTGCTATACTGTAGGTGAACCTTGAAAAAAGTCTGCTAAGTGACAGAAGCTAGCCACAAACATATAAATGCTATGTGATCCCACTGACAGCAAGTACTTGGAACCCAGGCATGAAGACAGGGAGTAGAATATTTGTTGGTAGGGGCTGAGAGGCAAGGAAGAATAAGGGAGTGTTTAAGGCCCAGAGAGTTTCAATTTTACAAAATAAAAATGGACAATGGCAATGGTTGTAGAACAGTATGTAACAGCAGCATTTAATATCCCTTAAAAATGGTTAAGATGGTATGTGTACTTTAACACAATAAAATAACAGAAACAATAGAAAAAAGCATCCGGATACATACTACAACACGGATGAACATTGAAACCATGACAACACAATTAAGCCAGACACAAAAGAACAATCACATGTTCTCGTTCCCTCAAGGCACCTGGAAATAGCTTCATGGGATGTAAGTGGAACAACGGTTCCCAGGAATGGAGGAGTGAGGGGGGAGTTTTGAGCTAATATTTCTGGTGGGGATGATGAAAAGTTCTGGAAATGAACGGTGGGGATGGTGTCATAAGTAAGTGTAGGGGTAACTGTCTGTACTTTACCCTGAAGCATCACCCCTACTGAAGCAACAGGTAACTGCTAGGTACCTGCCCCCCCCCACTCCCGGCGTGGCCCAGATGGGGACCCCTTAAGACCTGGGAGGAGTACCTGTTCGCTCTCTCTACACAACCTCATGGTCTTGGAGGCTGGTGCTGCCGACCAAGGCAGAGCTCTCCTGAGAACCATGTTGGACCGCACCCCACCCCGCCTGGATTCCGAGACCAACTCAATTATTCTTGTTGTGAGTTAATTTCTGAATAAACTCCTGTGACCTTCAAATAGACTCCGTGGAATTTCCACATTAACGAAGTGTGCATACTTTCTTTGTTTGCACCGTGTTGCCTAGGCTGGCCTCGAACTCACAGCAATCCTCTTGTCTCAGCCTCTTGTCTGAGGTCAGATTACAGCCCTGTACCACCGAGCCTGACTTCTAAGTAAATGTATTTAATATCACCAAGCAGTGTACTTAGATCTCATTAGAGTGGTGATTTTTATGCTAAGTCCATAATGAAAACAAGAGATTTCTCTATAGGATTTAGAGTTGGTATGTAGAAGGTATGAGAGAATAGCCAGGCTGTAAAGAAGAGCTTCCTTCTAAAGAGACAGGTTTATCAGACAATTATGTTGCTCCTTCCTATAAAAGCCAGGAAGGAACTGATGTGGGGATGTGAAACACTCTCACCAGCGTGGTGGGACATTACAAGGAAGTCACTGTTATCTTGATCCCTGTACCTGAACAAATCTTCCGCTCGTGTTTGCCGAGACACTTTGATGTCTGCCCTCAGCCAGCAAGCCCTCCATGGCTGTGTAAACTTCTCCTCTTGCCCTCCACCCCGGGGGTGACCCAGCACGCTAGGGACTCCTCACTGAGGTAAATGATACAGCACCGCAATAATGGCAACAGCTAGATCTTTCCCTTTCATCCACCTCCTTCCCCTGTGAAGTGATTCTCTCTAACTCCCTCCTACCAGGTATCAAAACCCCAGATGAAGAAGAAAGCTGTTACCTGAAGCATTGTGTGCCTCCTGTAAGAAATCCAATTATTTATGGTCACAGGAGCCATTTTTTTTTTTTCAAGCGCGTTCGTGAATGACCTAAATGGACAGTTTTCTTCCTGCGATCAACAGCGGTCTTCCTTTATTCTGAATTTACAGTCTTATCAATCCCTTCCCTCCTTCAAGATGAAAATAATGTTGGACCTGGTTACAATCTCAGGCTAGGCTCAGGACTTCTCTTCCTCAGGATTTCCTTCTTTTATTTTTTATTTAATAGTTCCTAGGACTCTAGCTGATGCAACTTTTTTTTTTAAAAAAAGATGGCTATAAATAAGACCATAGTTCCCAAAGATTTCTGCCTTGTCTGTGTTCTGTCAAGGGTAGGGAAATAACAAAAAACAATTCCATCGTTGCAGCTGCTATCACTGTCCTGTGTATGTGTCACAGGATGGAAGTCTTGAGTTGCAACGTATAAAGCCTCAAATGTCACATGAGTGGAAGAATTCGTTGTGTTTTCTGAAGAGATGTCACACTGCCCTACCCTGGTGCCAATGACACCCCCACAGCTGGAGCATTCTACACATGACCTGCTCCAACGAGCTCCATGAACAAGAGAGATGGCTACTCTTTTGAGTCCTTGGAGGAAAGGGCCGCTGTTCGCTTTCTTGAAGGCTTTCTGCCATTCCTGTGTGTGAGACAAATCCACCAAGGGATCCTGAGGAGTTAAAGAACAGAAGATGGAGAGGAGACTTGGCGGTAGGTTATGTCTATTAGGTGTCGTCTGTTCCTTTTCTGGACTTCCACATTCAGGAAGAACAGGTGGTGCCAGGAGCCCTATTATAGACCACACAAAGAGGGGGTTGGCCAATTCACTTAACAGCCACTCCTGGGAGAGCCAGGATCTTCTTTTTCCCTTTGCCCGACAATGCTCAGCCTTAAAAATAAAGTTAACTCCCACTATCAGAAGAAGGTTCTTAGGCATTTCCCCCCAAAGACTCCCACCTCCTGTGAAATTTCAGTGCTTCCAGACTACTGGATATCTCTATTTCTGCTCTATATTAGTGCTTCATTACAATGCTAAGATTTCTGCATCTTTCCAAGAATCAATTTTAGCCCCACTGAGGACAATGTTGTCCCCACTTGAAGGTACTTAGAATAGATGTGATGAAGATGCCGATATGTGGCATCTTCCTGTGGCCAGTCTGGCAGAATGGGAAGGCACACTGACTCTGGGCTGGAATACGCCAGGTTTCCGTACAGGTTCCACTCCTCCCTAGAAAGACCAACTGGCTAAATTCAGGAAATGTCACACTTTCTCGAGGCTCAGCACGCTTAGCTAGAAGATGGGAACCGTGCCCCTCTTTCTTCAGGATTGTGATGGCATGTGTATTACAGCGACATGCACTTGTCTCTCTGAAATACGCTTCCATCTGAAACACAAAATTCTGAGCCTAGGGATGGAGTCAGTGGAGTGCTTGCCTAGTGTGCATGAAGCCCTGCGTTTGGTCCCCAGCACCACATCAAACTAGGTATGGTGGTGTACACAGCCGACCGCAGCCCTGGAGGGGCAGGGGCAGAGGACCAGACAAGGTCATCTCCAGCTACATCGCAAGTCCAGCGACAGTCTTAGCTACATCTGACTCTGTCTCTAGAAGAAGGAGGAGGAGGAAGGGGAGAAAAAGGGGTGAGGAGGAAGAGAAAATACAACATGCTGCTTTATGAGATTTGCTTCGTGTTCTTAACGCCATTCATTTCCTTTCCCAGAAACACATTGGATTGAAATCTAATTTACAAACGAATGTAATGGTGTGAAATGTTACATACCAGGAGCGAATGAGCATAATCACGCATCAGGGCAAAATAAAAAGTTACACACGTGCTCAAACTTTACGACTCACTGCGATTCCTCTGCACTCGAGAAAATCCAGACATTAATCACTCTCTTCTCCGCACTTTCCTTCTGTGATCGAGTTTTATTATTCTTTAGTTACAGCTCCATGGTTAGGATACCAGTGAGATAGAAATTGGTTTGTTTTCTTTTTTTTTCTGAGAGAAGGCTCCATCAGGCTCCATCAGGCTCCATCAGGCTCCATCAGGCTCCACGTAAAAGAAATTTAAACCAACCTAGCCTCCTGGGTGAAATTTCAAAGATGACTGATTTCTCTGGTCCTTTCACCTATATGTTACTGTCTATCTCTAAGTCGGGGTTAGTTTTCTTCATAGTTTAGCCTATTGATGGTGACGGTGTAAAGCATGGGAATGTTTGAGGCAGTCAAAGTGAGACAAGAAGGACTTCATGAAAAATACATACGTATGTATGTATGTATGTATGTATGTATGTATGTATGTATAAAACTTCAAAGCAATGTGTTTCCAGGATATTCACCTCCCAGGGAGTACAAAATGTACTTTCATACATGCTCACAATGAAGAACATCAGAGTCATTTTACGTAAATAAATAGTCAAGATTGGATGACACTAAGAATCAAAAGCTAAGCTGAGCTTCTGGCGTCACGGCCCATGCTTCCTTCACAAGTGTGGGTGGTGAGTGACAGGTGTTCTTGAATTGGGTTGTCAGGAGCCTTTAGACTGTGTGTGTTGTCTGCCACCACCACCCCCCCACCCCCACCCACCCACCCACCCCTGCCCTGGGAACACTGAATGGTGAGCCAGAGTCCCTCATGGAAAACATGCCCCCCTGAGAGAAAGCGCACAAGTCTCCTGTGTGGTGGTATTGTGTTCCCCAAAATATTGTGCACCCTAATAAACTTATCTGGGGTCAGAGAACAGAACAGCCCCTAGACACAGAGGCCAGAAAATAGTGGCACTCACACCTTTAATCCTAGCATTCCAGAGGCAGAGATCATCTGGATCTCTGTGAGTTCAAAGCCATACTGTTAACAGCCAGGCGTGGTAACAAGAAGCTTTAATCCCAGGAAGTGATGGCAGGAAGCAGAAAGGTATTTAAGGCATAAGGACAAGGAACTAAGCCTGATTAAGCTTTTAGGCTTTCGAGAAGCAGTGCAGCTGAGATCCATTTGGGTGAGGACTCAAAGGCTTCCAGCCTGAGGAAACAGGATCAGCTGAGGAACTGGCAAGCTGAGGTAGCTGTGGCTTGTTCTGGCGAGGTGAGGTAGCTGTGGCTTGTTCTGCTTCTCTGATCTTCCCGCATTCACCCCAATACCTGGCCCTGGGTTTGTTTTTATTAATAAGACCATTTAAGATTCATGCTACACTCCTGTGTCCCTTTGTGCGTCCTAGGGCCATGATGTGTATTGATGTGTGGGTTTGTTCTTGCCCTAGACAGAGATGAGCAGTCTTCAGTGTGTGCAGGGTGTAAGAGCAATGACTGATACTAGAGGATATGACCATAAGGTTCATTTCCAGTTCCCACACAGTCCAGTATGGACTCAGTGACCATCCAGGGCTGAGTCTTCCACGCCCTTACACCAGGTTGTTTACAATGACTGATGGAACCTGTTACACCTGCAACTTCAGTTCAGAAGTGACACCCATCTCTGCTTCCCTTCCGCCTAGAACCAGTCGCTGCCCAAGTGGGTGGGGGACTGCCCACTGTGCAAAGGAGTCTGAGCGGCCAGCATGGTCCAAAGGTGGGTTCTTCCTCAAAACCCTGGGGGAGGGACTAATTGCAACCTTTTAGTAAGGGTCTAGAGCCTACTTCTCCTCAAATGTACAGGCATAAAACCATTTGTGCCCTGTCTGCTTTTGAGGATAAACTCTGCACTCTTGGCTCCAGCAGTAGGAACTATGAGATTAGAAAGCCGTGGTTCTAGCAGATGGCTGTAAGCTGGCTCCTATTTAAGGGATAAATTTTAAGCTTCAGAGGCCAGTCCATACTGCTTGATATAACAAATACTCAGCGCTGACCACTTATGCCTCTTATCTACAAATGACTACTCCTTTTTTTTAAGTATTTCTGGAATCAAATAGGATTTTGTCTCCCCGAACTGCGCTGCTTTTGGTAAAGGCTAATATCCAAATCCAAGATTATCTGGAACGTCCAGGCACCTGGGACCACAGATAGTGACAAATGAGACTGTCCCCGTAAGCGCAGATGGCTGGTATAAGCTTGTGGTACCAGGGACTCGTTTTCAGGTATGTGATCAGGCATGATGGAGCCAAGTTATTTTCTTTCATGAACTTTTAATGTTTTTGGCACACTTGAAAAGTGCAATAAAAAAACGGGAAAAGCATTCATCAATATTAGCAGATCTCGGTAATCCTACCGTTGCATAGTAATATCATCAATTATGTACGGTTCCCACAGGGCAGTGGGTTTCAGGGGACTGAACATGGAATGCAAAGACTTCTTGCATTTTCTTCAACTCCCGTCATTAGTTCCCCAGCATGCCCCACCCCCGTCTCTGCCTGCTCTCAGCAATCTGCTGGCAAGCTGAGGCGCTAGACCTTGAAGGACTAGGTGGGCTTCCTCCAGTTCCTGGCAAGCGATGCGTGGTCTTTTAAGAGGTGACTTGGTCCAAAATAGCCACTTGTTCTTCGGCCCATGAAGCACAAGTTTGTTTTGAGTGTGACATACGTGTTTGACCTTTTCCCCCTTTGGTCTGATAGAACAGCTTGACATTTGGGCTACCATCACACACACACACACACACACACACACACACACACACACACACACACACACACACAGAGTGTAGAGACAGAATGAGACAGCCAGCTAGGAGACAATATTGTACTTTTGCATCTGGGCTTCTCCTCAGCAGCTGGGCTCAGGTCTTGACACGTCCTGCTTTATCACGCCCTGAAGGCCAGACAGCAAATGGAACCGGCTTGCAGGGCTGTCTCTCTCCTGAAGGTGGCAGTGTGAGAGCCTCAGCCTGAGCAAGAGACTGGCCTGGCATGAACACTAAGACATGTAGACCAGTACTGGTGGAACAGGACAGGATGGGGGAAAAGAATAGTGCTGAGTCCTCTTGCCTGTTGTGCACAGGACGACCAGCCCTTGTGTGCACGTGGCTGGTGGGTTCCCACATCACCGAGCCTGTTCCCAAGCAGCCCAGGAGCACCTTGGAAATTAGTTGTCCCCCACCCCCACATTCTTCTCAGACTTTCTTCAGGTTTTAGCTCTTTCTCCTTTCTGATGAAAGCATCTCAGGTTCCTGGTGGTGGAAGTGTGTGTGTGACACAAAGGATTAGGAATTAGAGACCCCAGACCGGAAATGGGCAGCGATAACACACCCCCAAGGACCTGCCGCCCAGTGGCCCACTTCCCTCAGGTGGACCAAACCTTCCAAAGCTCCACAGCCTCCCAAAACAGCACCGGCCGCAGAAAGCAAACCACACAAAGCATGAGCTTATGGGACGTTTCAGATTCTTCTACCGAAGCATCTTTTCATCGTCTGGACCACACTCCCAGTCAGCTGGATTGGCCTGAGGGCAGCACGGAGGTTAGGAACCCAGGCCAGACTTACTTCAGCTGTGGCTGAGATCAGCCAGGCTGGGAAGGACTCGGGGCCAGATTCATAACTAAACGTCAATAGGTGGTCAAATCAGGCAAGGACTCAGCGTGGTCTTACAGCTCCTAGACACTGGTAGAAGCTTTATAGGAATCATCATCATCATCATCACCATCATCACCATCATCACCATCATCATTATCATCACCATCATCATCACCATCATCATTATCATCATCATCATCACCACCACCTTCATCATCACCATCATCACCATCATCATCATCACCATCATCACCATCATCACCACCACCACCACCATCATCATCATCATCATCATCGTCATCATCACCATCATCATTTAAATTTCCCAGGACACTTAGAGCACTGGTTTACACATTCAGAGTGACAAGGTTTCTGCAAATGGAAATCTTACAAGTTGCCCTCATCATTCAATGCATTTTGCTGTTTTATTGTTAAGTAACCAACCAGAATGAATCCTCCTTACAAGAAGTTGTGAAAGGTGTGGTGCCAGGTAGAATTCTTACCAGCCAGTCCCACAGCAGAGGGACCCAAGCTAGTCAGACCAGGTTAAACTTATCAAATGACATCATTGACGGAGTCTCCTGTGAAGACACTGAGCTGCTCTGACCCTGCTGGCTGGTGTCTCTGCTGCATCCTCTGGTCTCTAGTCTTCCTCTCTGTGGTTCTTTGGACAGAGCTGGCTGTGTGACATGATGAATTTGGACTCGGCACACTCAGCAGTTTCAAACGTTTCCATTAGGTGGTGACATTCAAATATCGTGAGACCTCTTTTTTTTTTTAAATCTAGATTTCCATCTTCTCATTTAAAAAAAAATCAGATGTGGAGGTGCACGCTTGTGATCTCAGCACTGGGGAAGCGAGGCAAGAAGGTCGGGATTTAGAGGTCAGCATGAGCTGCACATAGCTAGCCCCTGTCTCAGAACAAACAAACAAAAAACCAGAAGCTACAATATCAGTGTTCAGCATGAATGACTGGGGGCAACAGGAAGCACACAGAGTGACCATTGGTGGTTTGGGTAAGAACAGTAGGAACAGTCAATCACATGGTCACAGCCCCTGTGAGATGTTTAGAGTATTTAATTCTCACTCCATCCCTACGAGGTGGAGGTTCATAGCATTACCCTGTGACAGTTTCTGCTTTGACTCTTTTCTCCCCAAAGGAAAGAATTCAGCTGAGAGACAAAGACAGTTACGGTAGAAGCTTATTTAACAAAGCAAAGTGGATCACATACTCCAGAGAGGTTGGAGAGCACTGTCCAGAAAGCAGGCGAGTAACACCGCGGGTCTGTGATGCGGGTTTTTAGGGTGTTTATGAATATTTATGAGACGAGTGGCATATTCGTGGAGTAAGATTACTGTTTCCCTTCTCAAATCGCAGTGAACTGAATCTCACTTTTAAGATATTTCTTCCCATGATCCTCTTGACAAGTCCATAAAAAACAGGGAAGGTCAAAACCGTGGTGCAAATGGCATCGGAATAAACGTGGGGCTTTTTGAGGATGAGGACCTCGGATTAGTACACGTGTGTAACTGAAAAGGTGCCCTGACCCCTTGATTCCTGAGGCAGTAGGAAGAAGCAAAATGAGCTTCAAGGATATTTATCCTACAAAGGGGCATTCTGAACATCGGGAGATACAACTACCAAGATACAGCTGCAGTCACCTTGGTCCCTTCACATCGAACTCCCTGCCTAACCGGAACGCACAGCTCCCAAGATTTACCTGCCATTGTCCTTGAGGACCTCATACCCAACTATTTGCCTACCCAAATCTCAGTCTGACAAATACCTCCAATTTCTAAGTGTGGCAAAGGCACACTGCTTTCAATGGCAGAGCCAAGATTCCAGCCAAGCAGAACCAAGTGGTAAGGACCAGTTAGCAAATATGGCCTCCCAAGTGATACTGAGTAAGAACAAATGACCATTGGTATGTGGAAGTCTGGGCACACGTGCCTCTGTAATTAACCACACAGTTCAAGATAGTAAGGAGTCTGTGCTCAGACCTTTGAATGTTTCTACGCCTTCTACAAAGGAGGACAATGACCCATGTCCCTTAGATATTCAGACTCTACACAGCTCAGTGAGGTAGTAAAATATCATACATAGAAATGCTCAGTTGGGGCTGGATGGATGGCCCTGCAGTTAAGACCATGTATTTCTTTTGCTAAGAATCTGAGTTTGGTTCCCAGCACCCACATCAAGTGACTCACAACCACATGTAACTACAGTTCTAAGGGATCTATCTGATGCCCTGTTTGGCCTCCAAGAACACCTTTTCTAGTGCATATACTCTCATACACACACACACACACACACACACACACACACACACACACACACACACACTTAAATAATAATAATAATTTTTTTTTTTTTACAAAAGAAATGCTCAATTATATTCACTGTTATTCTGTCAGGCTTGCTCAGACTTTATTGTGAAAAGTCTTAAACTGATGCAGTACACTTTCTCAGATGTCTGCCACTTTTTAATTTTAGATAGACACTGGTTCTTGGCCTCATTAATAGTCCTCAGCAAAGACTGCTTAACTGGACGGCAGCATTATATATAATCAAGCTACGCTTTAGTTTTGGTTTCTGTCCTTTGGCAAATATCTACTGAGCATCTATTAGGGTATATTCATCACAGTAGCTAATGCTTTTAGCTGGTTTGTCGTAGGCATTCACATAAATACACGCAGAAAGGCAGAGGTAACTTCTGTTGGCAGGAGGTCAGAACTCAGTGTGAAAATCAGTTCAAGTAGAGTCAGCAAACCAAAGCTTATCGAAGACATTTTCCTTGTTCAAATCAGAGAGCATCAGCACTAATGAAAACAAGATGCAGACCACGTCTGACATATTTTAGACCATTTAAAGGCAAGCATTTGTATGCTGCAAGCTACAAATGAGTTGGTACTCCAATGAGGACTTTACAAGCCATCTGCTAGTCGCCTAATGAAGCTAGTAACTATCATTGTTTACAGTTAGGCACCAGGGGTCACGGGTATTTGTTTATAATGAAAGCTTCAATGCGTCACTGTAGACGCTAACGGAGTCTTTCTTCACCAAGGCTAATTACAGATATAATAAAACATGTTTAAAAATCTCTTAGAGTCCATAGAAGAACCTGAGTTGGCACAAGTACAAACCACAGTACTCAGTCTGTTTTCATCTAGTGAATCCTGATTATGGAAGCCATCCATATTTAGCCACTAACAGTCCCAGGCTACCGACGGGTCCTTTGCTCCAGATCGCTTAATCACAAGATGCTTTGTGAGCCATCTGGATCCAAGGATGTTTGCACTGAAGATCTGTGTGTGGAGTATGCAAACTCTCAGCAAGGCACACAAGAGGTTTTGAGAATGCTTTGCTTTGTTTCGTTAAACAAGAGGGTACTTGAAAGTTCTGCTCTCCCGGTACCCAAGCCGAACCTTCCGGCTTAGTTAATTCAGAAAGAAAAAGGTGGCACAGGAGAAACACTTTGGCTTAGGATCATAGAAACAAAGAAATTGAAGGGCCAAATCAAATTTGACTTTTCAACCAACATTAGAGACCTAAAGATGTAATCCAAATTACATTGGCTTTGGTCTTCACACAATGGCAGTATCTCCACGGTCCATTTGGAGGAAAATTGTGGCCTGTTGCATTAATAGATGGCAGCCTCCTCATTGTGGCATCGTAACTAGGAAGCCTTAGCCACAGTACGTTCATACACGGTTTACTACCGGTCACACTGCCAAGGCCTGAGGTGTCACAGATGAGAAAAGACTTTCTTCTTCGTTATAACTGCCTGGGGGTTGGTGATGCAGTTCACAGGTATCCCGTTCATAAGCACCCAGGTCTGATCCCCAATACTATGAGGGTGGGGGGGAGAGAGAGAATATACAGCTATTAATAGGAATAAGAAACGACCACAGGAAGAAAAAAAATATCCGTACTCGTGAAGTGTTTTTTTTTTTTTTGGTTTTTCGAGGCAGGGTTTCTCTGTAGCTTTGCGCCTTTCCTGGGACTCACTTGGTAGCTCAGGCTGGCCTCGAACTCACAGAGATCCGCCTGGCTCTGCCTCCCAAGTGCTGGGATTAAAGGCGTGCGCCACCACCGCCCGGCATCGTGAAGTGTTTTTCACTTATTCCAAAGCTTCCTTCGCGTGTCAAAGCTAGCTCACAAAATATATCCACGTCTTGGGGAGGAACAGGAAATTTGAAACTTTGAAAATAGAGGCAAAAGACAGGAAATAGAGCCGGCGTAATCCAGGGCTGATCTAAGGGGTCCTCCAAGAATGTACTGCAGACACAGAAGACAGTGTGTGTGATAAAGCTGGTGTTTAGATAAGTGAAGAAAACCAAATTATTCAAAAGTAATGCTGATTATATTCATTTTCAGGGAGAAGCGATATCTTGGAATAGTGCGTTAAAATAAAATCTGAAGAACTTAATCATTTAAAGAAAAAAACTTGTAAAATCCTGGGCTACTATTTATACAATCTAAATATCCCTTAACTGAAATACCTGATAATAGAAGAAGTTCAGATTTTGTGTATTTTTTGAATTTGGGAACATTTGGCACATACAATGAGCTATTTGGAGAGTGAAAACAAAGTATAAAACCCAAATTAATTTATGTTTCACATTCACCTTTTGAATATACCCTAAGCATAATACTATACAGTATTTTTAACCATTGAATACAGGCAGTTTCTTAGGGTAGGATTTTCCACCTGGGGGCATCGTCATGTTGGAGCTCAAAAGGTTTCAGATTTTGGAGCATGTCCAATTCTTAATTTTCGGATTAAAGGTGCTCAGTCTTTATGACTTCTGAAGATGACAGAAACCACAGGACAGTCTGTAATTCAGACCATAAGTCACTTCTAGAATTCTGTCAGGCTACAGGCAGCTACAAGCTAGCTCACAAAACACAAATTTAAAGACAAAAGAAAGACTACAATTTTCACAGAAATGCCTAAAATCGATGGGGTTTCAAGACTGCATGTAGCTATAAGCTCTGTTGATCATTTTGATGGATATTAATATCCAATAAATATGGCATCCAGTTTTCTGGCTTATGTGCTTCCAATTAACTTACACGATACCGTTTATTACATATGCTTTTTAATTTTAATTCTTGCCGTCCATTTTACCTTCATTTCACGAAAGTGAGTCGGTGGCCCAAAATGGTCTATTGGAGCATAAGAAACAATAACGGAAACATGCCGTCCCTATTGCAGTTCAGAATAGCACCCTCCCTGTGAGTAATCAGCAAGACTCTGGTGCATACGCTGGATGTGAATTCGTGCAAGCCAGGGCAAGGGACTCTGACGATTCACACAATCACAGAGAAGGAACAGGAGGATAGGATGCAGGATGACAATTATCTGAAAATTAGATTGCATCCAAGCAGTCCTGTCACTTTTTATTTTTTCCATGTATTGTCTGGATCAAAATCACCTAATGACACAAAACAATCCAAGCATCTGCATCATGTTCACACAAACTAGGTGGCCTTTCTAATACCCGCAGGAAGTTTTCAGACGTAAAAATTAAGTAGTGTTTTCCAAGTAGGAGATAATCAATTGTCTTGTGGAAAGCAAGGAAGAAGAAATATCAGGTCAGGGTTATGACAATTAAAAATCAGGGTTGGAGGGATAACTCAGTGGTTAAAAGCACTGGCTCTTCCAAAAGACCCAGGTTGGATCCCCAGCACACTGTGGAGTCTTACAAAGGCCTGGAACTCCAGTTCTAGGGCATCCAGAACCACCTTCTGGCCTCCGGAGGCACCAGGCATGAACACAGTGTGCATGCATACATGCAGGCAAAACACTCAGACTACTTTAAAAAAATGAATAAATAATTTTTAAAAGACAGCCTGAGTTTATAGGAATATGACTTAAACAGACAAACAACAACCAAAAAACAAAACAAACAAACAAAATCGAGCATAAAGCCGGGGTCTGTGAGATGGATTAGAGGGTAAACTCACTCCACAAGCCCAGTGACCCGAGTTAGCATTCCTGAACAGAACCCACATGAGGATGGAAGAAGAGAATTGACTCTGTGAGGTCGCTCTCTGATTCCCACATAGGTACTGTGGCATGAGAGCCACATACACACATCATACACACAACAACAATAATAAATACAACTTATTTTAAAAGAATCATGAAGCCAGCTCTGAAGTTCATGGCTGACATTATATCCTAGAAGCAGAAAGCGAACAACTTTTGGCAAAACATCTGTATCAGAAGCCACTGGGTGAACAAGACATGGAATGGTGAAGTGAGAGTAATGAATTCCACGTTCTACTGCGACAGATCTTACTCCTCTCTGTGAGAGAAAAGGGGAGTTGAGGCATAGGACAGGAACCCTCTCCTTGTATATATATATGGTACACCTCAGGAATCTATGGCTTTTAAATGTATTTATCCCTAAAGATCCATGTTATATAACGCAGACATTTTCTTGTTTCATGAAGGGTTATTTGGGAAGCTGAATGGTCTTTAAGACCACAGGCATCAAAGCTGATAGAATACCAGATGTGCATGAACCAGAGAAGCGATATCCTAGGATTCCGAAGGGGTGTACCCAGGACTGGGGCTGTGGCTCGGTGGTAGAATGCCTGCCTGCCAGGCAGGAGGCCTTGGATTTGATCCCTAACCCTGCTAATGAATAGAAAAGGAAAGAAGCACCTCGAAGCTAATGCATCCACTGTCTTAGTTATGGGGCAAGTGGTTGAACAAAAGCTATTGTTGGCTCCCAATGAGAGTTGAATGAAATAATGGACAATGTCAGCATAACCAAACTGTCACACTACCTGTCCCCTGTGTGAAGAAAAGGACAGTGAGTAGGGCCTACTTTTTCTTTTCTTTCTTTTTTTTTTTTTTTTTTTTTAAGATTTATGTATTTATTATGTATACAGTGTTCTGCCTACATGCATACTGGCAGGCCAGAAGAGGGCACCAGATCTCATTACGGATGGTTGTGAGCCACCATGTGGTTGCTGGGAATTGAACTCAGGACCTCTGGAAGAAGAGCCAGTGCTCTTAACCACTGAGCCATCTCTCCAGCCCCGGGCCTTCTTTTCTAAGCTGAGGAAGGCTGGTAACTTGGAGAAAAGATGACCACACAAAATTTCAGCCTTTGGACAACTTTGATAAAGTCACTGTCATCCATAATGACCCTTCTGTGCTTGGCAGGGACTTCCTGCCAGTACTTCAGTGGGAAAACATTTGCTAGATCTCAAGTCCAAACTCTCTGTCTTGCAGCTTTGACTTGACATAAGTGTTGGCTTAGGGTTCTACAGAGCAGTGAAGACACACTGTAGCCAAAGGACTCATCATCTTTTCAAGGATATCCCCCAGCATGCAGACCAGCCGACAAGCCATTAAATACTCCCTGACATCCTGGGAGCCGGAAACACAATAACAATACACTAGCCTGTGGGGACATTGCAATAGGGTGAGACAGCGAAAGTGGACTCTAGGTCACTCCCTCACAGGTTCTCCTTCCCGGTTGGGTTCCAGATCAGTAACTACCGACCACGTGCCAGGTCGGGGTTACTGGGTTCTGATAAAGACATCGGAGCCAGAACAGCAACTAGAACTGAGTATGGCGTGGCTGCGTTTGTGACTGTCCGCTGCCACGTGCCACGATTCATTCATATTCATTTTTACTTTCTAGGAGCCAGAGCGAAAAACGAGATGGCATTATGAGGAGCCCGTCTTTGAACCACATAAATTCTGAAGGCTGTCACTAATCCCGGCTATCTCAGTCAAGAGAGAATCGTGTTAGGAGCATCCATAGGGCTCTTTCTTTTCTATTTAATTTCTCTTTTTTCGTGTGTGTGTGTGTGTGTGTGTGTGTGTGTGTGTGTGTGTGTGTGTGTGTAAACCACACAGATGTGAAGGTCAGAGGACTGCTTGCCAGAATTCTTTCCTTCCTTCCACCACGTGAGTTCCAGGGCTAGAACTCAGGTCATCAATCTTGGCTGCAAGTACCTTTACCCACGGAGCATCTTGCTGGCCCATGTGGTTTTTTTCTACATAAATATTATTCTAGGATTCAAGAAATTCTTGTTCACAAAACTGGTGACGGGACTCTGCTAGCTCTCTGGCGTGATCAGTTTATGTATTATGTATTCTAGAACCAAGGCAATGACACCTGGGATTGGAGGGGGCCAGGATCAGTAGAAGAATGTTTCTGGAGTTGATAGGACCCAAGGATTCAATGTAAGATGTTACTAAGGACCTGTATGTATGTATGCATGCGTGCATGTGTGCGTGTATGTGAGAATATATGCTTATACATATGGAAGTGCCTTATGGAGGCCAGAAGAGAGTGTTGGGTCCCCCAGAGGTGGAACCATCAGTGGATGTGAGTCGCCCAATATGGATGCTGGGAATCAAACCTCAGCTCTTTGGAAGAGCAGCCAGTGTTCTCCACCCTTCAACCATCTCTCCGGCCTCCTGGTCTTGGTTGTTTTGTGAGTCTCTTATCCTCAGTGCTGTTAAATGGACGAATTCTATGACACCATCTCATGTCATTTTGGACCTAAGAAACAGTACACTGAGTTTCTTGATGGCCCTGGTACCCTCACCAGGGCATCCACATCTCCTTCATAAGTGAAGTGTCTTCCCAAGACGCACAGTCAGCTGCTCTCACAGAGAGGCCTATGCTAGCTCCTCTATTTCTCTGAACCTTTTGTTCTTTTCTCAGAAGCCTCAAAGGCTCTGTCTTAGCGTCACTTCAGGTAATCCACTGCATTGTTCTGAGGTACAGAGTTACTCAAGCAATGTGCTAGACCCGCTGCCTGGGACTCCTGCTAGGGAGCTAAGTCGTCAACCTCCTTCTACTCCAACACTTTGCTCCAGCACTGTCGTGTTTATCAACCAAACATACTCTCCACTTCCAGAGCGTGCTAGACACAGTCTGAGCTGCTCGGTGTCAGCTCTTCCTCCCTGAGTCGGGTTACATTGACATTTGACCCTGATTATGGGCCTGTAGCCAGTAGATAGATATGCTGGCAGATTCCACGAAGGACAAACACTTTCCTGGAAGGTATTGTCTTACTCCAGACTCTTCAGAAGATGGGAAGCTAGTATATTCTAACAAGGTAGTGAGGGCCACCTCTACAGCTCCAGAGTCTTTAATACAGCAATTCAGAGTTTTCACCTAGAACCCAAACATGAGCCATAAGGTCCTGATCTTTGCCTATCGAAGTCCTGAGTTCACCATTCCACCACATCACCTCCGCTGGTTCTTTCTCCTTCAGGTCATGAAAAGAAGCCCTTATGAAGCCCGGGAGCCGGGATGCTGAGGTGTAAATGTGACTAGTGTCTACCTACTTTCATGAGACTTCAGTGTACATTGGCAAAACAGAGAGTGCACATGAAGATATATAAATATTGGGGTGATATGGATGGACTAGCAAAAATCATCCTGAATGAGGTAACCCAGACCCAGAAAGACAAACACAGTACGCACTCATTCATGAGTAAGCATTAGCTGTAATGTAAAGAAAAACCAGGCTATAATCCACAGCCCCAGAAAGGCTAGATAGCAAAGAGGGCCCAAAGAGGGATGGATGTGATTCCCTGAAAAGAGGAAATAGAAAGGGTGTCCTGGGTAAATTTGGGGTTGGGGTAGGAAAGGAAGTGGGGGATGGGAACATGAGGGATTGGGTTGGTCTAGTTGGGGGCAAGACAGAAGGGGAGAGTATTGAAAGAGATATCTTGACGGGGGCATTTTGGGGGTTAGGGAGAAACCTGGTACCAGGGAAACTCCCAGGAGTCCACACGGATGACCCCAGCTGAGACTCCTAGTAGAGAGGGTGCCTGACTGGCCTTCTCCTGTAATCAGATTGGTGACTACCCCAATTGCCATCATAGAACCTTCATCCAGTAAGTGATGGAAGTAGATGCAGAGATCCATAGCCAAGCACCAGGCTGAGCTCCAGGAGTCCTGTTGAAAAGAGAGAGGAAGGATTGTAGGAGCCAGCAGGGGTCAAGGTCATGACGGGGAACCCACAGAGACAGCTGACCTGAGCTCCTGGGAGCCCACGGACTCTGGACCAACAGCTAGGGAGCCTGCATGGGACCAACCTAAGCCCTCTGCCTGTGTGTGACAGTTGTGTAGTTTAGTCTGTTTGTGGGGCTCCTAGCAGTGGGATCAGGACCTGTCCCTGGCACTTGAACTGGCTTTTGGGAACCCATTCCCATGCTGGGTTGCCTTGCCCAACCTTGATGCAGGGGGAGGAGCTTGGTCCTGCCTCAACTTGATGTGCCATGCTTTGCTGACTCCCATGGGAGACCTGCCCCTTTCTGAACAGAGACAGAGACAGAGGAGAGATGGATGCAGGGACGTGGGGGAGGGAGGAGATGGGAGGTGGGGAAGGGAATGAGAGAAGAGGAGGGAGAAGAAATGGAGGCCGGTATGTAAAATAAATGAAAAATTTTAAGAAATAAAAATAAATATTGGGGTGAGGTGTAGCTCAATGGTAAGAGCTTTTGCCTGGTGCTGTGGTCTACATCTAAAATGTCCCCTCAAAGCTAAAAGCTTTGTACCTGATGGTGGGCTTTGGAGAGTGATTGGATCATGAGGAATCTGATCTTATCAATGGATCAGTCCACCAATAGGTTTGTGATTGGGTTATTGCTGTTTGTTTGTTTGTTTGTTTGTTTGTTTGTTTGTTTGTTTGTTTGGAGGCACAGTCTCATACATCTCAGGCTGACCTCAAACTCCAGCGCAGCCTAGGATGACCTTGAACCTGTGATTCTCGTTCCTCCACCTCCAGAGTATTGGGATCCCACCACTCCTGGTTTTGATGAGTCTTTAATTTGCCTGACCATTGAGGAGAGGTGGTAGAAACTACAGAAAGTGGAGCCTGGGTGACCTTGGAGACCATCTCTGCTCCCCCTCTCCATCTTCCTTCCTGCTTACCAGGAGGTTTTTCTCTACACCACCACCATGATGCCGTGCCCTACAGCAGCTCAGAAACCATGGAACCAAGCGACCATGGAATGAAACCTTCCAACCATGAGTTAAAATCAACCATTGCTTATTATTTTTCTCGGGGATTTTGTCACAGTGGTAAAAAGCTGATTAACACGTCTGCTATGTTCAGTATAGTGCATAATAGATGCACAGATAAATACTACACAGAGAGAGAGACAGAGAGACAGAAAGAGAGGGAGAGAGAGAGAGAGAGAGAGAGAGAGAGAGAGAGAGAGAGAGAAAGAGAGAGAGAGAGAGAGAGGAAAGAGAGAGAGAGAGAGAGAGTGTTAAGGCAAATATCTTGTGAAGTCACAGCCCGTTTCTACAGCTCACATGGAACACTCCTCAAGGAGCACAACATGGGTTTCAAGGTCCCGTTTCCTTTCTCGGTAGCTTCTCCCTTGCCCAGTCCTACTTTCCCATCTCCAGGCCACAGACTGTGCTGACTGTAGAACAGCCACACCCAATTCGCTGTGGCTGTTCTAAGTATGACCCTTCTGGTCATAACTGCCACTCTCGCACCGTCTCAGCTCAAATCCTGGATCTGTGAACTCTGGAGCATTCGTCTTTAGCTCCGGACACCTTGGTCTGGATTTGATAATAATAAACTCAGAACCAGAGAGCCAGCTCAGATTCAAAGGAGAACAGACACTTAAGAAGCCAGAGCAACCGGGAGGTGGTGGCGCACGCCTTTAATCCCAGCACTCGGGAGGCAGAGCCAGGCGGATCTCTGTGAGTTCGAGGCCAGCCTGGGCTACAAAGCGAGTTCCAGGAAAGGAGCAAAGCTACACAGAGAAACCCTGTCTCGGAAAAAAAAAAAAAAAAAAAAAGAAGCCAGAGCAAGGAAAGATGAATACAAATTCTAGGCTGGTCAACACAGCCAACCAAAAGATGCCTGTCCCCAAGTAGAGGTGAGGAGCGCCACATTGATGTGGATGGTCCTGCCTGTGGGTGCTATGAATATTCCTTGGTGCTCCTGGGATCTCCTCCGGCCCGGTTTTCTACATCACTGGGGGCAGGGGGATGGTAGTCTGGCTCCTTCTCTATATTCCACATGCCTTGAGAGCCAGAAACTCTGTTTATGCACCTCCCCATGTCCTCTTGACCCCACATAAGGACTAGATATCCTCCTTATGCAGCAAGGCAGGAAACGGTGCTGACTGGGAGTATCCGTGGCTCAAACCTACATGACTCCAGGATTAGCCAAGGAACCAGGCCAAACCAAGAGAAGCTGAAAAGTAGAATATTATCTGCCAGACAGCTCCAGGAAGCTGCCTGAACGACAATGCTCAGAGAGAACTGGGCGGGGACTCTGAGTTCAAAACCAGTATGTGTTCAGGAACCCACAGATTACAGTGTCCATAAGGACACTGGGGTCCGGCCTACCGCTAAGACCCTGTGCCCCGAAGGAAGAGGGCTGGAAGCCCCACCACTCCAGGTTTGAACCAGTAGGATTTGGTGTTTCCGAGGAACTCAAATATTTGCAAAGGACCAAGTCTCAGGACTGTGAAAGTCTGTGCGCCTCTACTATGCAAGTACTTGCATACTTTCTTTGCTGTTATTTTTTTTTTCATAACAGAATAATATAATGGTGTCGTCTTTTAAGTCTCAATCCCCCAAAGCGTAGCGCAGTGGCTGAAGGAGGCACAGCTCAGCATACTTTATTGAACAAAAGAATGTAAGTTGTTACCCAAGATGCTTGAAGGTTCGTTTTCCTTTGTTTGTTTTGTGTGTGGGTTTTTTTCTTCTTGTTGCTGTTTTGTTTGTTTTTTTGTTTGTTTGTTTTGTCCAGTCTCTACGTCATGTGGTTTTGGAAACATTATTCCCAATGTCCGTTAGAAATCATTTTTTTTTTAAAGATTTATTTATTTATTTGTTATGTATACAGCATGGACTGCAGGCCAGAAGAGGGCATCAGATCTCATTATAGATGGTTGTGAGCCACCATGTGGTTGCTGGGAATTGAACTCATGACCTCTGGAAGAGCAGCCAGTGCTCTTAACCTCTGAGCCGTCTCTCCAGCCCCTAGAAATCATTTTTGCACCCGGCTTTGGTGGACCCGGCATTGGTGGCACACCCTGTTAATCCCAGCCCTCGGGAGGCAGAGGCAGGCAGATCTCTGAGTTCAAGACCATCCTGGTCTACGGAGTGAGTTCCAGGACAGCCAGGGCTACGCAGAGAAACCTTGTTATGAAGGAAAAAAAAAAGAAAAATCATTTTTGCTCCAAGTCTACCTAGAAGGCTTATGTGGTACTGGGCCTAATTGCTTGTGAGAATGGAGTCACTCCGTCAAGTTAAATACCATTTTCCATCACACTGGCCCCATAATTAATCAGGAGCTCAGGGTTAAGGATTTAACTGAACTGAAAGCAAAAGCATGCTAAAAAACACTGAGGTTTGTGGGGAAGAAGCCCTTTGACAACCATTATTGTCTCAGATCCTCCAACAATGCAAGGGTTTCAGTCACTTTCTCCTGCAGCATCTTGGTGACCAGTATGAGAAACCCTGAGTGTCACTGGGGTCCTGAGAAAGGTGTCAGCATCAAGGGAACCCTGGGAGAAGAGAATGCTGCTGAGAGGATTTCTCTCGGGCCAATGGGAAGCCATGCTCAAATGGGACATCCTGCCTGTGTGAAACAACAGGATCGCACCTCTGTGGAAATAAGGCATTATTTTCTCATGGAGCAGGTTCTAAAACCTACACCGACGGTACCGCAAAATCCAGGCCTGCTTTGTAATAATCTGCCTCACTGCTTTATAGTTTACCTGAAGAATGGTTTATGTCATTGTATTAGCTTCCCAACTTGATGGGTGGATCTGTGAACCCAGGTCTTTTCCTGGTTAGAATGGGTGTCTGTAGAGGGCACTCAATGTGTGCTTAATACATTGACTGAGTAGAAGTTAAATGATGACCAATTACATGAGAATAAACAAAGGCCATTAATTCCAAGGTTGCTATAGGCAGGAGTCACCGCTGTTGGCTTGCATCTTGCAGAGACTCCGAGGCAGAAAACTAAAGTAAAAATGTTATAGTGGGAAAAGAGAAGGCCTTGGTATGCCTTGCTTAGGCCTCTTGGCATGGGAAGCTGCAAGCAGGCTAAGGAAAATGGGGGCCTCCTCTGAGTTTGCTCAGAGATGCGTATTTGACTTTTTTGTTGATGCTACGTGGGAAGTAGGGATTAAAATTAAGGACACTATAATTTATTAATCACATCTTGGCTATTCAGGCCACTAGTCAGAGAGGTTATGGTTTGGCTCCCTGGATTGTAAGCAGGTACCAGTTGTTAGCAGTTGACTTTCTGGTAGACTATTTTGTGGCCAACTGGCTTCCTAAGCTAGGGCTACAGTTACAATTAAGGTGTTCTATCTATATATGCTCTACCCTTGACTGCTTAACTAAGTCTCTTAATTAAATATTCTTTTCCCCAGCTTATATCAAGGAACAGACTTCCCCAGAATAGTTGGGAAATTGTCATTCTTGCTAAAACTTTTTTTAAAATGTCTCTAGTATTTTTGTTGCCTTGAGGGCTGATTCAAATCCAATCTGGGTTTGGAAAACCATATCCAGTCTGTGGTGATATTTAAGACAGGTTTCAAAAAGAGAATAACAACTATACAATAATCAATTTGGAGGCTATACCTGGTGATAAAAGAAAGCTAGAAACTAGAAAGGTGTGTCTCAACCTGTGAGGTGCATCCTGCGGAGTTACTTCATGCAAAATTGGAATCTTAGTAAGGATTAGGAAGGTAATCATTGGAAAAGTATTGATAAATTTCACATATTAAATAATGATAAATATGAAATAATGACTTAGGTAATAACATTTATAGGTATTATTATTCTATACCTTTTAATCTTAGTATTAGTCTTAATAATTGTTATTAACAGTTGATATTAATTGGTGGGATCCCATTCAAAAAATTATATATATAAGTATGGACAAATAGAGCCATATGGTCGGTTCTGGAGCCTTACGGCAGAATTTGAGACTTGAAAAGTGCACAATAAACTTAGCAAAAAATAAGACTCTAGAATAAGTGTATGACCTTTGTTAGGTTTGGTGGTACACATCTGTAATAGAGGCACTCAGAAGGCTGAGGCATATAGATTGAAAGTTCAAGGCTAGCCTGGGGCTACATGTTAAGTTCCAGGTGCTGAACTACATGGTACAACTTTGTCACAAAACTCAAGTAAACTAAACATGGAAGACTTGCTGTGTGTAGTAGTGCCTGTCTATAATCCAGCTCAGAAGAATGAGTCTAGAGGGCTAAGAGTTTGAGTCCAACCTAGGCAAACAGTGAGACTGTTTTGGTTTGAATGAGATATCCGGCACGGTGTAGGACATTTGAATAGTAGATCCCCAGTTGATGGCAATGTTTGGGGAGTCTTGGGAGATGTGGCCTTATTGGAGGATGTTTGTCACTGGAGGCAGGCTTTGAAAGCGATAAGATCCATACCATTTTGAGTTTATTCTCTCTGCTTCACGATTGCTATTCAAGATGTGAGCCCCAACTGCTGCTCCAACAACTGTGTCTACTGTCACACTTCTGCCAAGATGGACTCTAGCCCTCTGGAAACTTTTGCCCCAATAAACTCTTTCTTCTATAGGCTGCCTTGGTCATGCATTTTATTACAACAGTAGAAAAGGAATTAATACAGACCCCATTCAAAAAATTAAATTAAAGAACAAATAAAAAACTTATTAACAAGAACTGCTCCCGATCATCAAGCTGACAGTTCGGAGCTACATCTTCACAGTATATGTTCATAAACTTTAATTACTACTATTAAAAGGGAGCGCCACATATGGTTAGACTACCCTAAACTGTAAAGTGACAGATGTCTATAAATATTAAAATCCTGTAATTATCAGGACAGTTCATTAATTATCTGTCATTTGGATCTTACTTAAAAATAGGACTGATATTTATTCCCAAACATTCAGCCATTTAATGAAGAGGCCCTGTGTGAGGGAAATAAGATGTATCGAGCTGAGGCCTCTTTCAGGTGCTATCTCACTTCAATAGCCAGAAGTATTGTGTTGATTTCGAACACACCTTCCTAGTTTAAATACTGAAAAGCAGAATTTAACCTGAGCGGAAGTGCACTTAAGTCCTTTTTTCTGTAAGTCTGTCCTTCTAGATTCAAACTGCCATGTGTTTGTTCCTATTTTCACTTCCATTATCCTCTCACTATTTCCCCATTTTTTATTCCTTGTAAGCTTTCATCTTTCCCTTTTCTGTTTCCCAAACCTTTGAACTGTTTATTGCCCAGTCCATCTCTAACTGTGAGGGCAACGGGAGCCTCCTCCTCCTATTCTGTTCCTTACCCACTCAGAGGCTTAGGGATATGGAATAAGTGAAATAAAGTAACTTATTAATAAGCACTGTCTCTGCCGGTGGTGAACTTGGAACATTTCTGCATGTTCTGCACAAGGCCTTAGGAAAATGGGATTAACTTCAGAGTTACTCTATCAGAAATTTAGATAAAGATTTGCAGTTGATAGATTGACATCTGTTTGCTGATGGCCTCATTATAGTCAAATTACGTTTTAAAAGTTTGATTTCTGAAACATTGCCCAGTTTAAGTATCAAAGGGAGTGTTGTGGGGGGGCATTTCAAATGCATTAAAGTGAATGGCAAATTTTTTTTTAAAATTTCATTACTGGGGCCAGTGAGATGATTCAACAGCTGAAGGTGCATGCTGCCAAGCCCAATAATGAACCTTCAGAGCACTGTCGTATATGGACACCACACAAACACACACACACACACACACACACACACACACACACACACACACACACACTAAATAAGTAAATGTAAAAGAAACAACTTTAAATAAAACCCCATTATTCGGTTAATCTATTTACATTTTTAAATTTACTTTTTAGTTTCTGCATACTTATTAAATTTCTGGTGAGGTGTGATGGTAAACACCTTTAATCCTAGCCCTTAGGAGGCAGAAGCAGGATCTCTGTGAGTTCAAGACCAGCCTGATCTATATAGTGAGTTCCAGGATAACCTGGACGACACAGAGAGATCCTGGTTTTTGTTGCTGCTGTTATTTTAAATTAATCTTTTTCTTGAAATAAAAAATCCCTTTTGTCAGCTTTTAAAAAAAAATTTTTAACAATTCTTTCCTATTCTTTCTCCAGTGTCCCATCTTATGCAGCATCATTACCACTTCCTGTATTATTTCAACTCTATTTCCATTTAACATCTAGATTGTCTAAAACCAAACAATACAGTTCTATAAATGCTACTGCAAACTCTTATCCCTGAAATTTTCCTTGTCATCTCCTCAACTTTGCTTTGGATTCTCATTTTTTGTAAGGGGGGGGGGGGGGCAGGGGAAATATCAGCAAAGGAAGTCCTTGTCACAATTTAGTTGAAACAAAATGGTGCCATGAACTAATGTTTTTGATTTTATCAGATACTGTTTCTGAATGTTCTGAGATGCACTCATTTCTTCCCCTATTAATATGAAAAATTACATAAACTCAGTCTTCTCATCTCAGACGGTCTCTACACTCTGGGACAAGTGCAAATCGTCCAGGAAATACTTTTAATTCTGTGTTGCTGGACTTCATCTGTCAACATTAATTAAGGTTTTGGTGACTATTCATAAGTGAAATTCATTTATCATTTTTCTGTCACTGGCTATCCTGGTTACTGGTATAGTTCATAAAGTAATTTCAGTAACTCTCACTCTTTTTTATTTATTTTTTAATCTTAAAAACAGGTTTAACCAAAAAAAAAAAAAAAAAAAAAAAAAAGCCGGGCGGTGGTGGCGCACGCCTTTAATCCCAGCACTCGGGAGGCAGAGCCAGGTGGATCTCTGTGAGTTCGAGGCCAGCCTGGGCTACCAAGTGAGTTCCAGGAAAGGCGCAAAGCTACACAGAGAAACCCTGTCTCGGAAAAAAAAAAAAAAAAAACCTAAACCAGAGAAATACAATTGGTATCAGCCGTGATGGTGCACACTTTTAGTTCCAGCACTCGGGAGGCAGAGGGAGGTGGATCTCTGTGAGTTTGAGGCCAGCCTGGTCTACAGGAAATCCCAGGACTTTGAGGACTACATAGAGAGACCCTGGAGAGAGAGAGAGAGAGAGAGAGAGAGAGAGAGAGAAGGAGGAGGAGGAGGAGGAGGAGGAGGAGGAGGAGGAGGAGGAGGAGGAGGAGGAGGAGGAGAAGAAGAAGAAGAAGAAGAAGAAGAAGAAGAAGAAGAAGAAGAAGAAGAAGAAGAAGAAGAAGAAGAAGAAGAAAAGAAGAAGGAAGAGAAGGAGGAGGAAGATAACTGCCATAATCTCTACTGAGGAGAGTTTGTGTGTCCATCAAAACTCACAACTATCCACACCCTTTGACTTAGCAATCCCACCAGAAACTCTAGGGATTTCTTGGAAGGTGACATTCCCCATACCATGACTTGTCTTAACTGTTGCTTATTTTGTTTGCAAGTAAGGACATTTTGTATAACTGCATCCTTGGAACAAACAGAGTTCTGAAAAGGTGACGCTCCTCAGAATTCTCTGAGTGTTGGTGGATGTGTTTGTGGCATCTTTGGGGTTTTACAAGCACCACTGCCTGAAAATGCTCTACACTTGAATCCCCATTTAAATGCATTGGGAAAAAATCACATTATTTAGAGTGCATGATAAATTACTCTGGGAAGTAGCAAATATTTTTTTCTATTATAAACAAAATAGCCACTGATTTATCTGTTTTTCAGTTGCAGAAAATGGCCTCGCTGAAGTAGTCTACATTTCTAAAGCTTTTAAGCTATTTGTTCAAATTCAGAATAAATTCTTCCCCCAAACAGTTTTATTACTAATGATTATGTTCGCAAACACCCTTAAGAAGGCTGATTTAATCCACAGTGAGTCGAAATGATTTGAATATTTATGATAAAAATAGTAAAAAGCAACATTTATTATTTCTAGAAAATTGAAAATGGAAGAGACCAGTCAATCTTTTTTTCTTCTATGTCCGTGCCTCAAAACAAAGTGTGTGGAAGACGCGCAGGCAACACGGCGAGATGCCAAGGCGAAAAGAGGTTTCTGGAGGCGAATTCTGGAGTCTTCTGAGGCGTTTAGAAGTTAACGGGAAAAAATCATAAAGTTTAGGATTTTCGTTGGTCTGGGGAACTGTCTAGCAGCATAACAACACTTATGCTTTAAAGTTGTGGGTAGTGTCGCTGATGGCACAAAAAAAAGGAACCTCGAAAAAGGAAAAGGCAAATTAGGGAGCCAAGCAAGGATTGGAAAAGACGGTGGGAGAGGGATTAGAGTGTGAGTCCCAAGAGCGGAACTGTGTGGGGAAAAATAAACTTGACTGCAAACAGTCAAAGAGAAGGTGGCATGTATGTTCCCTGACTAATTGTCGCATCTCCTGGCCTTCCTAGGAGTTCGGTAAGAGTTCATTAAACAGAGCAGAACCCCGCTGAACTCCAGGTCGGATGCTCCCGAGGGGTTGGGGGCAGATGTTAGTTACCCATATTGACCACCAGGTGGCAGCAGCAACTCATGGCCCCTCTGTGGTCCCAGCTAAAACCTGGGCACGCAGAAGCCCTCCTACAAATAAATACTCCTGACTTAGGAAGGACTGGTATGGTTTTTCTCTCAAGTAACCTCGTTAGTAGAATTTGTTCCCAGTGCAATCGCCACATCCTACCTACCCCCCCCCCAAATATTTCTGCATCTTTAATTATTAATATCAAGCTAAACACACGTGGAATTGGGTCAATGAGATGGCTGAGTAGCAAAGGAGCTTGTCCTCTAAACTGGTGACCTGAATTGGATCCCCCCAGACCTACGTGGTGGAAGGAACCAGTTCCCAAAAGTTGTCCTCTGACCTCTACAGGTGCTCCGTGGTACATGGGTACACACACACACACACACACACACACACACACACACACACATACACACACACAATCACGCACGCACAAACAAACACGTTTAAAAATTGAATTAAAAAGCACATGGAATGGGTGAGACAGCAACCGTTTTGAGGGTCAATGTTCAGAAAGAACTATTGCGACACCATGATGACTTTTAATTGCAGCCATGAATTGACCTATTTCCCCAAAATACAATTACTCCACGCTTTATTAGTTCAGGCTTAGTCACATATGAATATTCCTCTAGGTATTGCTAAAATAAAAAGCAAGTAAAGCAGATTAAAAACTATACTTACCAGCCCCCAAAGGAGTCCTTTCTTTAAAACCTTCCTCCCAGTCCATGCTGAAGGAAGGCACCAAAAGAGTTTGAAAGTTGAAGCAAGTAAAGCAAATTAGGAAGCAAAATGAATCATTCTCAGGGCAGGTTGATGGAGATTGGCAGAAGCCATTAGGAAGACAAGAAACACAACCTGAGAAAGTGTTGTGGTTGTTTTCCTTGTGTGTTGCTGGGGATCAAACATATGGCTTCACACATGCTAGGTCATTTCTCTACCAGTGAACTGCACCCGAGACCTGGGTGTGTGGCTTTTGTTTCTGAGTGAGCTTAGTGTTAGCCGCTGTGAGCCTTGTTCAATGCAGTCGTGATGACTTTCCATATTCCCCATTCTCTATGTTCAAGCACTCCCTTTCTCCTCTCCATGGCCAACTGTGTTCCCATCAGCAGGGTTCCATCTATCTCTTGACCACGGGAAGCTCTGGGTGCACAGCCCACACCGATCTCTCCTTCACCAGCTCAGCCCTCTGTCTACTGAACATCTGTGACGACAAACGTGTGAACCCCAGGGCTCCCAAACCTTTCAAAGTAAGATTCCATTTCACGTTCATGTGGCTAAGGATGCCACACAAGAATGCTGACAATTTAGGCACAGGCCATCAGCCTCGCTGGACGTGCATTTGATCGCAATGGATTAGTTCGTGTGCTTCTGAAAGCTTTATGAGTGGCCCTTGACGTGGACCATTAGGAAAGGTGAGGAGAGGGCATGGCAGCCTTGACGTCCTAAGCCACGGTGCCCACGGATTAAAGACACCCAGGTGAAAGTCATCAACTCCACAGCCATTGTATAAAGCTGATGAGAGTGAATGGAGGGAAAAGCAGTGTCTCTGTGCAGGGCATGGTGATACATGCTTTTAATCCCAGCACTCAGGAGACAGAAGCAGGCAGATCTCTGTGAGCTCAAGAGCAGCCTGGTCTGTATAGTGAGATCCAGGCTATTCACAGCTACAAAATGAGACAGACCCTGCCTCAAAAAAGAAAAAAAAAATAGCTATCTTAGGGTTTTATTGCTATGATGAGACACCATGACCATGACAAATCTTTTTTGTTGTTGTTGTTTTGGGGTTTTTTGTTTTGTTTTGTTTTGTTTTGTTTTTCGAGACAGGGTTTCTCTGTAGCTTTGGAGCCTGGCCTGGAACTCGCTTTGTAGACCAGGCTGGCCTCGAACTCACAGAGATCCGCCTGGCTCTGCCTCCCAAGTGCTGGGATTAAAGACGTGCGCCACCACCGCCCAGCAGACCATGACAACTCTTATGAAGGAAAACATTTAATTGGGCCTGGCTTAGCTGGCTTAGAGTTCAGAGTAAGTCCATTATCATCATGGCAAAGAGTACGGCAGTGTGCAGGCAGACATGGTGCTGGGGAGGGAGCTGAGAGGTCTGCATCTGGATTGGCAGGCAACGGGAAGAGAGAGTGAGCCACTGGGCCTGGCTTGAGCTTCTGAACCTTCAAAGCCCACCCCCAGTGACATACTTCTTCCAATAAGGCCACACCTACTCCACCAAGGCCACATGTCCTAATCCTTTCAAATAGTGCCACTCCCTATGAGCCTAGGGAGGCCATTCTCATTCAAACCACCACAATAGCATTTGTGTAGAAACTCAGAATCTCCTTTGTTATATTTACCATATGGATACAGTTTGAAGGGACATCTTGTCATTTGCAAAAAACAAGGACAATCCATTCATAGAAAAAAATGGTTACCATTTGCAGGGGCAGCCACCCCACCGGCTTTGGAATGTCTTTCATGGAAGCAATGTAAAGTGCCTGGGGGATGACGTAAAATCAGAATTGGTTTTTGTTGTTGTTTTAGTGTGTGTGTGTGTGTGTGTGTGTGTTTATGCGAATGAGTGTTTTGCCTGCATGCATGTATGGTGGAGACAGGGAGAGGGCATCAGATCCCCTAAAGTTGGTTGTGAATCACCATGCAGGCTCTGGGAACTGAACCCAAGTTCTCTGCAAGAGCAGCAAGTGCTCCCAACCCCTGAGCCCTCTCTCCAGCCCCATTGTTTTACCGGTTTTTTGTTTTGTTTTTTTTAAATATCCTGTAAAGCTGAAAAGGAAGGGCATTTAGCAGATCATAGGAAGCCATGAGTACCAATGGAAGTAATTCCAGCCTTCCCTTGTAAAATTAGGCAAAGAGTTACACCAAATTTCAGAGGGGAAAATAATACAATTTGTGCTTTGGGGGAACATTTCTGAAGGGTGGAGATTTAAAACCAAAGATAAAACAGGACACAATTGCAGACTATTGAGCAAGAGGTGCTGAGGGTTGGATCCACGCAGTAACTGAAAAATGGGGAAAGGTGGAAATTGAGAACTGAAAAAATGAGTTCCATATCGTAGTTAGGGACAAGAGCTGATGAGGGAGGGTCATGAGAGATGACTGAATTTCATAACTTTGGTCATTAAAGGAGTATGGAGCCGGGCGGTGGTGGTGCACGCCTTTAATCCCAGCACTCGGGAGGCAGAGCCAGGTGGATCTCTGTGAGTTCGAGGCCAGCCTGGGCTACCAAGTGAGTCCCAGGAAAGGCACAAAACTACACAGAGAAACCCTGTCTCGAAAAACCAAAAAAAAAAAAAAAAAAAAAAGAGTATGAGAAATAATGACTGATTTGGCTGCTGTATTGGCTGTAACGTACCAGCTCTGGTGTTGAACTTGGACCCTCACACATCAACATTGAAGAAGGTATGCTGAAGCTTTAAAAAAAAACAAGCTGATGCAAGCTCTATATGCAGATTTCAAGATGACCCAAACCAGAGCTACAGGTTTAGGGTTCCTTGGCATAGAGAGGTCAGTGAAAAATAGTATGGGAAAGAAAGAAAGAAGGGAAGAAAGAAAGAGAGAGAGAAAGAAAGAAAGAAAGAGAAAAAAGAAAGAGAGAAAAGAAAGAAAGAAAGAAAGAGAGAGAGAAAAAAGAAAGAAAGAAAGAGAGAAAGAAAGAAAGAAAGAAAGAAAGAAAGAAAGAGAGAGAGAGAGAAAAAAGAAAGAAAGAAAGAAGAGGGAGGGAGAGAGAGAGAGAGAGAGAGAGAGAGAGAGAGAGAGAGAGAGAGAGAGAAAGCAGGCCAAGAAAGGGCTTAGAGAGCCCAAGGCCCTCCCACCCTGACTCCACCTACTCTAATCTGACCTCTGGTGTTTAACAGGGCAGGTCCTGGTTAGTATTTAGACAGGCAAGCCTAGGAAACATTTGATTCTGGGTCAGAAAGTGGCAAAGGGACCAGAGACATAGCCTGAGAAGAATCCAGAGAGAGAGGAGAATCAAGCGTCCATGGACAAGGAACCTAAGGTCAAAATCCGTGGTTGCCAAGGTGTTGGGTTTACCAAGTCGGACACAATGAAGGACCAAACCACGAGTCACTAAACAGAAGTTGACTGTCTTAGCATTCTGGAGAGAGAGGTCCATGATCAAGGTTGCTTTCTTCTTTTTTTTTTTTTTAAATTGAATAATGTATTTGTATGTGTGTGTGTGTGTGTGTGTGTGTGTGTGTGTGTGTGTGTGTGTGTGTGTGTACTAGTGCATGTGTGCCACCGCATTATGCAGAGGTCGGGACCAACTTTTGGAAGTCAATTCTTTCCTTCCACCATGTGGGGCTTGGGGATTGAACTCAGGTCGTCCGTCAGGCTTGGTGGCAAGTACATTTTCTTACAAAGACATCTTGCAGACCCAGATTGGCTCTTCCCAAAGGCCTCTCTCCTAAGCTAGGTGCTGCCTTCTCTATTGTGGTCTTCCTGGTGTGTATGACAGCATAGGAACGCCTCCTCCTAGAAGGAAACCAGCCATATTGGATTAGACTTTTGCAGTGGTTCTCAACCTTCCTGATGCTGCAACCCTTTAATACAGTTTCTCACGTGGTGGTGACCCCCAAGCATAAAATTATTTCCATTGCTACTTTGTAACTATAATTTTGCTCCTGTTATAAATCATAATGCAGATATCTGATATACAGGCTATCTGATGTGAGACACACACACCCCCCCAAAAGGGTTGCAAACTGCTGGATTAGAATGACCTCATCTAAGCTTAATTTCTTCTTCAAAGATCCCAAATGGTCCCATTGTGATGCCCTGGTGATTAGGAATTCAATGTGTGGACTCAGCAGGGGACACATTCACAGGACACATTCACACTATGACAAGTTATAATGTCTAGAAAATCCTCTCTGGTCAAGCATATGGGTAAAGCAGCAACAGCTAGCCCTTTCTGCGTAGACTGAATGCTGGACCAAGTCACAAGTACTTCACGTAAGCTAAATCACTGAACACTTGCTATAGCGTGGGTATTGATCAAAGGCTTGTGTGTCAAAGGCCAGATCCCTAGCGCAGCGACTGGATCATGAGAGCTCTAGTCTTGGGAATGAATTCGTCCAGTCACAGGGTCATAGCTGAACGGGCTTGCATGGAGGGTCTTTGTTACCCATGGGAGCTGGCTCTCTTGGCTTCCTCACTGCTGGAGGTCAGAGGTTATCCTCCATCACGAGCTGACTTCCTACTCACATAAAAAACAACCAGGCCTATGGACAATGGGCCAACATCTCTAAAACCATGGGTCGGAATGGACTTATCCTCTTTCAAGTTGATTTGCCTGGAGTATTTTGTCACCATGACTGGAAGCCGACCGCCACAACACTCAACTTCATGAAGTAGGTACTGTCGGGTTCAGCACATCCTCATCCAGCAGAGGGCACAGAGGCACTGAGACCCTGAGTGACATCTCCACTGAGGACACCCAGACAGTAAGTGGCAGAATCTATCCACTCAGCTTCAGTCCCTGAGTGTGCTGTTCACAGCAGAGCCCTTGTCTTAGTTAGGGTTTTTATTGCTGTGAAGAGACACCATGACCACGGCAACTCTTACAAAGAAAACATTTCATTGGGGTGGCTCGCTTACAGTTTCAGGGATTCAATCCGTTATGATCGTGAAGGGGAAGCGTGGCAGCGTGCAGGCAGATGTGGTCCAGGAGCGGAGAGTGCTTCCTCTTGCAGGCAACAGGAAGTCAACTGACTGTCACACCGAGGGAAGCTTGAGAAAAGAGACCTCAAAGCCCGCCCCCACAGTGACATACTTCCTCCAACAAGGCCACAGCTCCTAATAGTGCCACTCCCTTGGGGGGACATTTTCTTTCAATCACCATGCCCTGAAGGCACGATGTGACTGAACACTAAGTGGACAGAAGCCACTGACTATTCACACTCACAGGTTTTAAGTGAATTATGGTAGATAATATGGCAGCCTGAGGAGAAAGGGGGGAAAAGATGAACTATTATTAGATGGTCCTAATGCCCTGTTGAAAAATGAAAAGAAAGCAACTCTATTAGTACATACATTTACTCCAGTTATAATTCTAACCTTTGGAGTTGAAGACCTCCCCAAAGATACAAAATGCAAAGAAAACATTCAACAACACATTTTTAATGCTTAAAATAAAGATTTTCTTTTGACTCCGGGTTAGCCTCAAATACAGGCCTGAAGAGAAGGCTGCTCATACACAGACAGATACACAACACAGACAGACACACTTACATGAACCTCCACATGTATGCGCAGAAGTAAAATGAGAGGAAAAGAAATGAAACCATGCATGATACGGGGCTGGAGAGATGGCTCACTAGTTGGAATCACTGGCTGCTCTTCCCGAGGACCCGAGTTCAGTCCTCAACACCCACATCAGGAGGCTCACAACCACCTGTAACTCTACAGTCAAGAGATCAGACACCCTTGGCTGGCCTCCTGGAGCAAGTGCAGGGCCCACTGCTGAGCTCCGGAGAGAAGCCTGACACTCCGGAGAAACATTGTCGGTCACTTTTATCAAAGACAGAAAAATTCTCAAGAGAGTAGCACAAAAGCTGGGAAGTGGTTCTAGAAAGGTCCGAGACACGCGTCACGTCTTAGATCCCTCTTCCTAGAGAGACAAAAGGCACATAAACCTGGCTGGGCTTGTCTGCGGACAAGCGAGGGTCTTCTGCAAAGACAGAGGTGAACGCCCACGGTGCACAGGTGGGCGTGGCTGCGGCCTTCCTCCCCTGGGCCATCGATCACCCATAGGGAGTGCTGATTGGCTGAATCCCGTTCAGTCTCACCCACGAAACATCCAGTTAGCTAAACTCACATCCCTCCCTGCTGAATTCCTTCTCTGTTTCCTCCCTTCCTCAAGACTCCAAGGTACTCTTATCCCAAGCTTAAGAGCCAGGAAACCAGCTTAGATGTTGGGAGGAAAAAGAAGTTCTTTATGATTTTCAACCGTTACTAGCCAGAGTGGTCCAAGACACCTGGAAGTGAGCATGGCCAGTGGAATCAACTCAGCGGGCATCATGGGGCTCACCGAGACCGAAGCGGCCATCGTGGAGCCTGCGTGGGTCTGCACTAGGTCCTCTGTGTGTATGTTATGGTTATTAGCTTCGTGTTTTGGAGAGACTCCTCACAGTGGGAGGAGGGTGTCTCGGACTCTTTTGCCTGCTCTTGAGACCATTTTTTTCCTCCTACTGGGTTGCTTCACCTAGCCTTGATTAGGAGGGTTTGTGCCTGGTCTTATTGTGTCTTGTCGTATCGTGTTCCATTGATGTCCCTGGAAGGCTTACTCTTTCCTGGGGGGGAGAGGCGGGGGAGAGGGGGTATGGATCTGGGGATCCATGGAAGATGGGAGGTGGGGAGGGGACTGGGAGGAGTGGAGGGAGGGGAAGCTACAGTCAGGATGTACTTACTGTGTGAGAGAAGAATAAATAAAATTTTTAAAGAAAAGAAATGTTGCTGGGCGGTGATGGCGCACGCCTTTAACCCCAGCACGCGGGAGGCAGAGCCAGGCGGATCTTTGTGAGTTCCAGGCCAGCCTGGTCTACAGATCGAGATCCAGGAAAGGCGCAAAGCTACACAGAGAAACCCTGTCTCGAAAAACAAAACAAAACAAAGCAAAAACAAACAAACAAACAAACAAACAAACAAAAAAGAAATGCTGAGAGGTTCTATGTCATGACACTTCTGAATTAAAAAAAAAATAATTAAGACAAATTTTTAAAAAAATATGTTGCCAGTGAGATGGTTCCGTGGACAAAGGTGCTTGTCCTGAAAGCTTGGTGATCTGAGCCCAGCCCCCAGAACCCAGGTAAGGCTGGAAGGAGAGAACTGAGACCGCAGAGTCACCCGCTGACCTTCCGCCTCCACGCATGCCCATGGTGGCACACTCACCTCCACACACAGTAATAAAGAAGATTTCAAAACATACTTTTCACCTGAAGCTACTGTAAATGCCATGTTGGGGTAAGGAGATAAACAGAGGGGTGGCAAAGAGAGACAAGACTGTCAGAAGACTGTCAGGGGTGTGGAAGGTGAGGGCAAAGAAAGATGGAGGGGGCCACCCAATTCTAAATGGTGCCTTTGGTCAGGCACACCCAGACACGTGATCCCAACACCCACATAATCCCGGAGGTGGCTGATAAAAAACTGGGAAGCAAGGTGACTAGCCACTCAGCTAGTCTAGTGGAACCAGGGACCAAACAAAGATCTTTGTGACCCTAGACTCCAGGATCTTCCCTAAGCACCAACCCCAGTGGGCCATGGTATTGTGTCACACAATTGAAGCTTAGGAGTAGGTAGGCATTGTGGAAAATGTGGCAGCCTTTAAGTAAAAGGTTGCTGAATACACAAAAACAAACAAACAAACAAACAAACAAACAAAAGTGTAACAAAGCTGAGATGTGTTCTCGCAGGGCTTGCCCGTGGTGCACGGTGTGACTTCACTGCAGCCCTGATTCCGGACTGCACGCTAGAAAAGCGCATTGCGCATGAGTCGCCCCTAGCATTACCACTGACTGCTGCCTGATGCAGTTCAGCTCGCACTGGACCGTTGAACGTCATTGGCTGCAGTGTTTTCACTGTGTATGGAAAGTTCTCCGCTCTCACAGGAGGAACATAAACAATTTCATTTCGTTCATTTCAGAAAACCACGCCTTTCCTCCCTACACATCACTTCTTATTGGCATGTAACGAGTTAGGGTATTTGGGGAGTTGTGTTGTGTCAATAAAAGGTTTTGTTGTAAAACTTGATCTTGGAGCGGCTGATTGGAGTTTCATCTCAAAAATTATGAAATACATTTTCTCTTGAGATGAGGACAAAATTTCCAGTGATGTCTGAATGGCTCTGAATATACTTTTGGGGTTTTCGTGCTATGGATTTATGCAAAGTGGTATGCTCAACATTGCCAGTTATAACATCAAACTATCAGCCAACTATGAAAAGTGTTGACGGTGCTCTGCCCTGCAGAACCCAATACTCAGCTAAAACTTCGTTCTTGATATAAAGCTAAATGGACGTCTCGTTGGTGGACAGATTCCCTTTAATCATGAACAAGTGGTAAAATTATATGTATGCCAACAAGTTGTTTAAAAATAAATTTCTGTATGAGTTATTATCATTGTTTAATTTGTATTTCCTATAGACCAAGGGTCATATAAAAATTCCTCAGCTACACAGGGTTACTCAATATCTCCTTAGAAAAAAATTGTTGGGCACATGTGCAGAAAAGAAAATACACCCAGAAAAGGAATGAAAGGGGAGACTACACAGACATACATTTCTATGTGTTCCAAATGTGTGTGTGTGTGTGTGTGTGTGTGTGTGTGTGCGTGTGTGTGTGCGCGCGCGCGCGCGCGCACGTGTTACCTCTGTGTCATTAACAGGGAAAGAGGAAAGGAAAGGATATGGCAGGCTTTGAAATAATGCTCAGGCTCTCCAGCTGGTCTCTGAGCAGGGCTTCAAGAATCCGGATGTCAGCCCTTCCTGTGGCTAGTCAACTTTACAGAGCTCTCAGCAGCATGCCCGCATCATGTGGTGGTGGAGCTGCACACTCACAGAGACTCACAGATGAGCAGTGAAGGCAGAGGGGCAAGGTGTGAAGCCCGAGTGGCAAAGGTCTTCACCACTCAGAAGCAACGGGGTCAAAGGCTGGACTTAGCTGACAGGTCTCTTCCTCTGTGGTGAGAGTCTCTAGCTTGCACCTTGAACTTTTCAAGAGGCCAAGAATTCTGCCTGCTAAGAAGGAACATGTAGTTGTTTCTACTAGATCTCTTCTCCATTCTTTATTCCCCCCCCCCCCCACTGGGTAACCAAAGCAAAACACACCAGTGAATATTGTATCCATCTTCCTCCAATGTACAGTCAGATTGTGAAGAATGTGACAGTGATTGGATGGCTGTCTCTGTGAGTGACAGATGCTCGTGGCCACTCAAGAATACACATGAACATGAATTTGGAGGCCAGAGGTCAACCTCGGGTGCCATTCCTCAGAACCTGACTGGACCTCTCCCCAGTCCTCCATAGCTATGGTTTTTAATTGCACTTTTGCAAACGTTCTTATACATTGCCTTGTATGAACTGGTATGCAAAACGGTTTTGTTATGGGCAATCTCTATACAAGGCAGTGAAAATTAGTCCTGGTGCTCTGACATGTGTATCTGCTCTCTCTCAGTAAGCTAGAAACCTACCAAGAAGTACAGCTGATAGTGGATCTAGTGTACCATTAGTCACAGACATCCCAATCTGAGACTTCTCCGGGCATTGAGTCCAAATCAATTCTGTGATGCTCAGCCTCTTGCATTTGTTTTATTGGATGCTCCATAAATTCTTATTCTTATGGTCCATGATACTTTGATAGATCAAAATATAAGAATGGACCAACATGGTGGCACGTATCTGTCATCTTGGTATATGGGAGGCTGAGGCAGGAGGATCAGGAGTTCAAGGTCATCTTTGGCTGTACAGTGAATTTGAGGCTTTCCTGGTCTGCATGAGATTCTGTCTCAAACAAAACAAAATGTATTTTTCATTATACATATATAATATATATATTCATTTTGTGTATATATACAAATATATTTGTGTGTATGTCATAAAGTTATGTATTATATTTCTATCTATCATCTATCTAAAGCATAAGATTATAGTTTACAATCACAATAGCAGAAGATATAATTTTTTATTAGTTACAATATAAGAGCCAAAACAGACAGGAGGATTTTCTGGCCTTTATGGCAGGTCATCGGCCATCTGTTTCCTCTGTATTTAGCTGTCTGAACAGTTGGACTTTATTTCCTCTGCATAATGCTTAACTTTTAAGACCAAAAAGTTCTATCTAAGGATGGTGCACAGATGTGCTGCATTGCAAATTTAAACAGGCATTTATAGGCGCCTCAGTTTTATGTCTGAGATAGCTGATGGAATTTGGTCTAGAATTATATTTTTGGATCATTTAACCCATAATTGTCCCCAGCTTGATTAATATACTGTGTAATCTTGCTCAAAAAAAAGCTATTTAAGAATACTGGATTTTTAAAAGATATTATCAGCTCATACAAGCTGTAAAAACAAACAAAATTATTTAGAATTAGTACTATTAGATTTTTTTTCTGGGCTTGGGATGTACTTCAGAACACTAATCTACTATGGCCCTGAGGTTGACTCTCAGCACAATAGAGAAGAAAAAAACATTGTCTGTGTGTATAGTCTGAAACTCTAATAACTATTGTTTGACAAAAAAAAATGTTATTTAATGAGGTCTGTATACAATACAATAAAGATTATTGTTGCATACTAAATAAATAATGATGTTTCAAAGTAGCCTGTGTGACCTGTATTTTTTGGTATTCACCTGTGGTGGTTTGAATGAGAATGCTCCCCAATAGGCTCATGTGTTTGAATGTTTGGTTTCCGGCTGGTGAACTGTTTGGGAAGGATTAGGAGGTGTGGCCTTGCTGGAGGAGGTGTGTCCCTGGGGGCTTTGAAGTTTCAAAAGCCCACACCAGGCCCAGTCTGGATTTCTTTGCCTGCTTCTTGTGGATAAGATGTAAGCTACTGTTCCAGTGCCTGCTTGCTACCGTGTTCTCCAGCATGATGGTCATGGACTCACCCTTTGGAACTGCAAACAAGCCCCCAATTAAATGCTTTCTCTTGTAAGATGTCTTAGTCAAGGTGTCTCTTTACAGAAATAGAAAAGTAACTAAAGACATTACCGATGCTATATAAATTGAACTCAATCGAATGCCTATCAAGGCAGAATCATGGGCCTTGAAGAAATCTCAAGAAACAAAGGCCAACTTCATCACAGGTGAAAGAATTACCCTTCTCCTGAAAAGAGAGAGAGAGAGAGAGAGAGAGAGAGAGAGAGAGAGAATTATCTTCATACATTTAAAGATATCTTCCAACAAGGAGGGTTCATATTGCATCCTTCTTAGGCTGGATGGATGTTTGCTCTTTTGAAGAAGTTGTCTCCTAAATTATTTTCCTTTAGAGAAGCCTCTATTAGGAATAATTTTGTATCTGTGGTGAATGGTGTGGAATGCTAACACACAAGCTTCACCCAATCCCCCATAATATTAAAAGCCTTCAAAACCATTTGTCCCTGTAAGAAAATTAGTGTTTTGCCATCCACTAAATTCCAGTTCAGGGAACATTTAGTCCTCAGACCACCGAGTCTACTCTGGCCTTGATGGCTCCTCAGCCTCCTCTGTTCTTTCCTGACTTGTAGGCTGTTCCTCAGTCTGGGCTTAACTGAAGTTTTCTCATGGTTAGATGGAGTCAGGGACTAGGGGGAAGTACTCAACAGGATGGACTTCTCTTCCTACCATCGTGTATCCGGGGACTACGCTAGCCATGTATGACTTCTCACTAGTCATGTTAACCTTGATCGTGTAGTTTAGGGAGTGTTTGCCACTATGAAGTTACCTCGTTTTAACGATGGTGTCACTACCTCCAGGCCATACTCAAGGGGTGAAGGATTAGGACTGTTCCTCTCCTACTCATTCATTCATTCATTCATTCATCAACCAACCAACCAACCAATCAATCAATATTTTGCATTTGTACTCATGTATAATTTTATTTTGTATTATAATCCAGTATGTCTGGGGTTTTTTGTTTTGCTTTGTTTTTTGTTCAGACAGAGTTTCATGTGGTAGCCTGACATAGCCTTGAGCTCATAGTCAAGGATGACCCTACAATCCTGCTTCTGCCGTCTCCCCCTCTCGAGTGCTGGGACTATAGCTTGGTTTATAATCCAATTCTACGTTACTTACTCTGTTTCTCAAAATATCCCAGTAGTGAGATGGTTTAGTGGGTAAAGTGCTCCATGTACAAGCGTGAGATGAACTGGGGGCCCTGGATCCCATGTAAAAGCCAAGTACAGAAGAGGTATACATCTGCAAAGGCAGAACTGGGAGGGGGAAACAGGCACGTCTCTAGAGCTCACTGGCTAGCCCGTGTAGCAGAAATGGCAAGCTCCAGGTTCAATGAGAGACTGTGTCTCAATATACAAACAAACGAATGAACAAACAAATAAAAAGGGTAAGTATATAAATAATAAATAATAAGACAGTGGTAGATAAAGACACTCAATATAACTTCTGGCTTGCACACATGTACACCCAGGTACATGCACCTGGACACACACATGTGTGCACACACACATGCACTCACACACACAATAACATGAAAACACAATAATTATGGTGTTTTCACACCTGTACCCAACATGCTTCTCTCATGTCTAGCTCCATGACTATGAAGCCCTGCAACATTGCTCATCGTTACCCTCCTCACCTGCCGCTCTGCAGAGACGCAGCTAAAAACACAGCCGTCTTCCAGACCGGTCCCTTGACTTGAGTCCTGGCTTCATTACTCACCAGCCCCATGACTTGGGTCCACAAGTTCAATCACCTGTGCTTCAGTTTCTTTGTGTCCCCAAACAGTTGTGCCCAAGAGGCGGAGGCAGGTGGATAGCCGCAGATCCAAGGCCAGACTGGATCATACAGTGAGTTCCAGGACAACCTGGCTTAAAGAATGAGACGCTCTTGTCTCAAAAAATAAAAAGAGTCCAATACTGACTAAATGAGCTTATACAAGTCGAGCACATAAAGTTGTGCCCTGCTCACAGTGAAGTGCTCAATAATTAACTTTGTAAAAAAGTCTCCATCAGATTTATTTGACAAAAATAATCAATAGCCAACAGGAGCCTGATGACTAAGTTTTAAAGGTGTTTGTAAATACTCAAGAATCGTTATACTGCATAAAAGAAAATCATCCCAGTATGGAAAAAAATCCATTCATTTATTATTTATTCTCCAAGGGTTACTGTGTGCCTCTGTGGCAAGTCTTTTAACCATAGCGTCTCCACACTGCACCCGTCCTTCAAGTGGAATGTGGTAGGGGCTGCTTTCACTCCCTCTTACCAATATTATTTTTTTTTCTGCTGCGCATATCTTCTTTATGCTTGAAACCTGAATTTTTTAAAAAAATTTACGTCAAGTCGGATCTTCCTCTGGTTGTGAAGTTTTCATTTTACTGTGTAGCATTCCATCATTTTAATATTCCCAGTGAGAAAGCGGTGCAGCGGTGTTGGTATGCAGCTTTGGCATTTTAGGAATATTTTAAATCTTTGAAGTGACAGTTCCTTTAAAAATGGAAAAATATCTGAAATATTTAAGCTTGACAAAGATACGAACGATCTGTTCTGAACCCATCATTTATGCTTATCTCTCTGGGACACTCTGCAAGTTCTGTAGGGCAGCCTGTGCTACTTCCTTTGAAATGTAAGCCTATTGGTTCACAGGTAAATGAGGTCTTACATAGTCAGGAAAAATTAAATTATTTCAGAATCTGGAGAGAACATTTAGAAAACCCTCTCGACCAAAGAAAGAACGTGGAGTGTCTTAAGTTTGGTTTCTATTGCTGTGATAAAACACTGAGACCAAAAGCAACTTGGGGAGGAAAAGGTTTGTTTCGGCTTACAGTTTATAATGAGTGAAAGGTGGGGCAGGAGTTTAAGGCAGGAACAAAAGCAGAGGCCACGGGGGAGTGCTGCTTACTGGCTTGCTCTCCGTGGCCCACTCAGCCTGCTTTCTGATACCATCCAGCACCGCCTGCTCAGGGGTGATGCTGCCCACCTTGGGTCGGATCTTTCCATCAATTATCACACAAGAAAATGCCCCACAGACCTCCCTACTGGGCAATCTCAGGGAGGCATTTTCTCAGCAAGGATTCCCTCTTCCAAGATGACGCTGTCTGGAGTTAAGCTGGCCAAACAACCAGCCAGCATGTGGATCTTATTCTAGAAAAGCTAAAGGCCATGGCTAAATACGTAATCTGACTCTCTTTCCCCAAATCGTCTAATGTAATAACCCAGGCCTGTGACGAGGCATTTTAAACAATGATTCCAACTGACTTCTAACCAGGCAAACGCAGGGAAACTGATACAATGTAAGACCTGATTCTCTGCAAGGAAACTAAGGCCCACGGTAAGATGATCCACCCATCCCTTATGTGTTAAGCCCCTAACTTTCTAGAATACTGGGGAAGAATAACAGGACTGTACCCGAGAACTGGGACGATGCACTGAGCTGTACATGACTGGTGGGGTTATAAATTGGCACAACTCTTCTGGCAGATAGTTCGGCAATGCATGTCATAGTCCTAAATGTCCTTATTTATTTGATTCAGTAACTTAGGATGGAAAAGGCATTTATTAAAAAAAAAAACAAAAAAAAAAACCTCTTTAACATTTGTTTGTTTATTTGTGTGTATGTGTGTGCATGCAAGATCAGGTCTATGGAGTTCAGAGATTAACTCAAGGGAGTTGGTTCTCTCCTTGTACCATCAAATTCAAGTCATCAAGTTTGCCACCAAGTGCCTGGACCTGGTGAGACATCTGTCCAGCCCACAAAACTGTCGCACTGACCACTTGAATCAGAAGCACCCGGGGTTGCTGGGGAGGAGGCCGACCTCAAGGCTCCACTCGGATCAGCTGGAGCAGATTCTCTGGGGTGGCATTTGGCAATCTGCATTGGTAGACGTTCGCCATGAAACGTTAATGTTCACTAAGGGTTAGACAATGCTGTCCTAACTAACAGGTGAGCCGAGCCTTAAAAAGGGGAGGGGGGGTAACAACATAGAGGGATACCCTGGAGCGGATATCAGAGTCCGTCTGTGTGGGGAATGAGATAACCAGGGTAAAGACGGATTTCTTAGAGAAGAGCTTTGGGTAGAACTTCAGAACCCAAGAAGATGACAGGATGAGGGGACAGGATGCCCTGGTGTGGGGAGTTTGACTCGAGGGGTGGAGGGGACCCCTGTGCAGATGTGAGGAAGGTTTTGATGAGGGAGTTGGCCTGAGTGAAGGGAAGTGACAGTTCTGGGAGATGGTTCTACACAGAGGCATTGATGCAGGCGTAAGTGCATTAGGGTGAGGAGGGTCAGTTTCCCACTGCTGGAGAAGGCGTTCCAAACGTGGGAAGGAAACAGAAGCGCACTGGTACTGAGCATTGGGTTTGAAGTAAAAGAACTGTGTGGTTTAGACAGTCAGACAGACAGACAGACAGACAGGCCTGCAAACACATCTAAACACCACAGTGCATCCGCCTGGCTGTCCAGCCCTTCTGTCTAAATATTTTTTCCCTCTCAGAGGAACCAGAGTCCTTAGAGAAATAGGTGATGTCAGCTTTGGGATGGAGGAACTGAAGAGGAGTGTATTTGTTACTTTTATAGTTGCTGTGACCCAGTGACTGTCAGGAAGGTGGGGTGGGGTTTGCTCCGACTTACACTTTGAGGGGACAGAGTCCATCTTGGAAGAGATGGCAGGGTAGCAGGAGTGTGAGGTGGAAGGCCACGTTGCACCAACAATCAGGAAGTAGAGAAGAAACAGAAAGTGCCACCAGTCCCACCATACCCCACCTCCACCCCCATCCCCCACCCCTAGTGACCTGCTTCCTCTGGTAAGGTTCTACTTGCTACATAGTCTAAAACCTTTTGAAACAGTGCCATGAAGCAGGGGTCCAAGTCTGTAGGGGGCATCTCACATTCAAAGTACAAGGAGCCTGGACCCTTTCTCATTATTTGAAGCAGGGAGATCCCACCACCCCCAAATGTGAGTGGACCTTCTGGTGGAAGCCCAGATAATGGACATGGAAGAAGGAAACTACCTTTTGAATGCTTGTCTTCACTCTTGTTGACAAGCTCACCTCTCTTATTTCTGAAGCATTCCTTCACTGACGTTAGAACCTACTTCCAGCTGGGCGGTGGTGGCGCACGCCTTTAATCCCAGCACTCAGGAGGCAGAGCCAGGTGGATCTCTGTGAGTTCAAGGCCAGTCTGGGCTACAGAGCGAGATCCAGGACAGGCACCAAAACTACACAGAGAAACCCTGTCTCGAAAAACCAAAAAAAAAAAAAAAAGGACCTACTTCCAGATACTTGCGGTAGCACCAGCCATTAATCTCAGCTCTCAGGAGGCAGAGGCTGGAGGATCTCTGTGAGTCTGAGGCCAGCTTGGTCTACATAGAGAGTCCCAGACCAGCCAGGGCTACATAGCATAGTGAGACCTGAGACCTGAGACCTTGGAGAGAGAGAGAGAGAGAGAGAGAGAGAGAGAGAGAGAGAGAGAGAGAGAGAGAGAGAGAGAGAGAGGGAGGGAGGGAGGGAGGGAGAGAGGGAGAGAGGGAGAGAGAGAGAGAGAGAGAGAGAGAGAGAGAGAGAGAGAGAGAGGGAGGGAGGGAGGGAGGGAGAGAGAGAGAGAGAGAGAGAGAGAGGGAGAGAGGGAGAGAGGGAGAGAGGGAGAGAGGGAGAGAGGGAGAGAGAGGGAGAGAGGGAGAGAGGGAGAGAGGGAGAGAGGGAGAGAGGGAGAGGGAGAGAGTTCTTAAGGTTTCCATTGTAGACTGAAGACCAGGACTGTTGAAACATCCAGCCTCATGGACTGGACATCTGCTGGGTCCTTGGCTTCTCTTCAGTATGAGACAACCGTTGTGGGACTACCCAAACCATATCCTGTAAGTCAATCCAATAAATCCCCTTTTTAATGTGTGCATGCACACGTGTGTATGTGTGTATGTGTGTGTGTGTGTATGTGTGTGTGTGTGTGCTAGTCAGGGTTCTCTAGAGCAGCGGTTCTCAACCTGTGGCTTTTGACCCCCATAAGTGTTGATATCAGATGTCCTGCATATCAGATATTTACATTACGATTCATAACAGTAGCAAAATTACAATTATGAAGTAGCAATCATGCAATTTTATGGTTGGGGGTCACCACAACATGAGGAACTATATTAAAGGGTTGCAGCATTAGGAAGGTTGAGAACCACTGTCCTAGAGGGTCAGAACTTATAGAATGAATCAATTTATCTATCTGTCTGTCTGCCTAGGTCTATTTATCTATCTGATTATACATAAAGGGGATTTGTTAGAATGGTTTACAGGCTGTGGTCCAGCTAGTCCAGCAATGGCTGTCTACCAATGGAGGATCCAAGAATCCAGTAGCTGTTCAGTCCATGAAGCTGGATGTCTCAGCTGGTCTTCAGTCTACACTGGAATCCCAAAGACGTGGGCTCTAATGCCGGTGAAGGAACGGACTTGCTGGTGAGATCAAGAGCAAGCAGGTAAAGGGAGCAAGCTTCCTTCTTCTACGTCCTGATATAGGCTGCTGGCAGAAGGTGTGGCCCCGATTACTGGTGGATCTTCCCACCTCAAAAGGTCTTCCCGCTTTAGATGATTTAAATAAGACAAAAACATCCCTCACAGGTGTGTCCAGCCATTTGGGTTTTCCTTAATTCCAAATGTAGTCAAATTGACAACCATAATGTGAATACACACACACACACACACACACACACACACACACACATCAGTTCTGTTACTTTAGAAAACCTGACATTCATTTTTCAAAGCAGGATAATATTCAAATAGAAAGAGACTAAACACGTGAGAACAAAGAGCCATGTGACAGTCTTGACTGGGCCCTGTTTCTAATAAGCAGCAAAGAGTTTCAAAGGAAATTGTCTGTCTGTCTGTCACATGCTCGGATGTCTCCTGTGGATGCGTATAAATGGGAGCTAGGAGAAGACGTCAGACATTCTCCTCTATCGCTCTCTCAGGTTGCTGCCTCTTTCAGGGTTGCTCAGTGCTGGGGTTAGAGGCGTGCGACCACACCTCGCTTCTTTACTTGATGGCTAGGAACCGAACGCGGATCCTTAGGCTTGTGAAGAAGTTGCCGCCACTACTGGATGCCAGTGGGACAGGTAAGGCCATTTGTAAACTAAGGTTATTTAGTAGTTAGATAAAGTCTATTTATTTATTTTACTTACTGTAATCCTAAGATTTAGGAGGCTGAGGCAGAAGGATTGCTATGAGTTCAAGGCCACACTGGGCAACATGGTGAGTTCTAGGATAGCCTGGGCTACAGAGCGAGACCCTGTAGCTCTGGTCTGGGCTAACAGTTTGGAGAGATTGAGCTTTCTTTTGCAGCATTACCATGAGTGGATTTTATTTGTCTACGTGTACCTATCAACTAGCAAGAGAACTACTGGATTCTTTTTAGAAGAATAATCTTTAACAAAGTATTTGCCTCTACACTAAATGTGCTAACGGTAAGCACAGTTTCACTCATTAAAGCATGTTTCCCCATGTTGGAATAGGTGTTCAGCAATCTTCACACTTTAAGACAATTCTGTAGCATTTGTTTGTGTGTGTGTGTGTGTGTGTGTGTGTGTGTGTGTGTGTGTGTGTGTGTTGGGTGGGGGGTGGCCAGTTCAAGGCAGGAGCCTGGAATTAGGAATTGTGGAGGAACACTCCTTGCTCTCTGGTTCCCTAACATCTTAACCAGTATCATTATACAGCTCAGACCCATCTGCAAAGGGATGGTGCCACCCACAGTGGGCTGGACCTTCCTGCATCAATTAACAATCAAGAAAATCCCCACAGACATGCCTACAGATGGATCAATCTGTTCAAGGCGTTCCCTCAGTGGAGGCTTTCCTCTTGGATGGCCCTAGCCTCAAACTGACAGATAATAATAACTAGGAGAAGCACCTTCCCATTCTAATTGGCAAAATATTTTCCTCTTAACTTGACTGTCTCTCAATCAAAATAAATTTGGGAGATTATACTATAGCTAGGTTTCTTTCAATTATGTATTTTGTTGTTGGTGGTTTTGGTTTTTTCTTTGTGGTGATGGTGGTGGTGAGTAGAAAGTCAGTGCTTTTTGTAGCCCAGGCTGGCCTTGAACTTGTTATGTAGATGAGGATAACCTTGAACTCCTGACAACCTGCCTCTATCTCCCCAGAGTTTGAGGTCATGGGTATGTGTGATGTTGTTTTCGAGACAATGTCTCCTTATCTTAGGTTGTCTTAAAATCTCAGGTTTGTTTTGGTTTGTCTTTCTTTCCCATCCCCCTCATGACCTCCTTGCTGGGTTTACAGGCCTAGGCCACACTTCTCTTAGAGATGGGTTCACACCATGAAATCAACATCAGGAGAGAGACAGAGACAGAGAGAGGAGAGACAGAGACAGAGAGAAAGAGAGAGTCTGCTTGTCTATTTCCCAGCTTCCGGCAATGTATTTGTCAAGAGTTCCTCAGTGGGTTTTGTGTGGCTGTAGTTCAACTGTCTACATTGTATTCCATTGACAGAAAGACAAGCTCACATAGAGTAAGAATATATATTTATTATTACATTTACATAATGTGTGTAGGGGTGGGGAGTGACAGCTGTCAGAAGAGAGTGCGCTGGAGGCTGGTCTCTCCTTCCACGGTGTAGTAGTCCCTAGGAATCTAACTCGGGTCATAGGCTTGGTGGCAAGCTTTACAGGCTGAGCTTCCTCATTGGCTCCAAGATAACAATTTTAGGGAGAAATTCAGAGGGAGAAAAAAGAGGCAAAATAATTTTAAAAGACTGAGATGAACCAGGTGGCAGTGGCGTACACCTTTGATCCCAGCACTCAGGAGGCAGAACCAGGCGGATCTCTGTGAGTTCGAGGCCAGCCTCGGCTACAGAGCAAGATCCAGGACAGGCACCAAAACTACACAGAGAAATCCTGAGATGAGGACACACAATTTCAGTGTGTGTGTGTGCATGTGTATGTGTGTGTGTGTGTGTGTGTGTGTGTGTGTGTGTGTGTGTGTGTGTGTGCACGCGCCCATAGGGAGGTCAGAGGATACCTTCTGGTGTGGATCCCAGCCTTCCATCTTGTCTCTGGCTGGGCGTGGTGGTGCATGCCTTTAATCTCAGCACTCAGGAGGCAGGAAGATCTCTTTGAGTTAAGTCTAGCCTGGTCTACACAGAGAGTTCCGGGACAGCAAGGGCTACATAGAAAGACCCTGTTTTGAAAATAAAAGACAAGACATGAGATCGAGTCTGTTTGTTGCTCATTGTTGCATAGGCCACGCTGGCTGATCTGTGAGCTCCAGGACAGTCTCCTGCCTCTGCCTCCCACCACCAATAGGAGTATTGTGATTGTGTGAGTACAGACATGTGCCTGGCTTTGTGTGGGATCTGGGGATTCAAACTCAGGTTCTTTTGAGTGCATGGCAAGGGCCTTACACAATGAGCATCTCCCTAGCTTCTACAATCACATTTTTTTTTTGGGGGGGAGGGAGTGTTTGAGATAAGCTCTGTGTAGCTTTGGAGCCTTTCCTTGAACTCACTCTGTAGCCTAGGCTGGCCTCGAACTCACAGAGATCCACCGGGGATCTGCCTCCCGAGTGCTGGGATTAAAGGCGTGCGCCACCACTACCCGGCTCACTTTTTTTTTTTTTTTTTTTTTTTAAAAAAGAGGTTGCTTTTCCATACGGATGAAAAGCTGCAAATTCAGCCTGGTAAATATGAAAAGAGAATGCCGCACTATGTCTACCCCAGAGTATGCACATGGATCTTCTGACAGCCTTACACAAGCTCGTGACATCTGAGCAGCTTTTCTTCGTAAGATGAGTTCGTTTCGGCTTTCGATGGAGGTGAGGGTTCTCTGGGTGCCAGGCAAGTACTTTACCATCGAACCACACTCCCCACCTGAGACAGGGATTCTTGGTCATCACAGAGCCTGCTCAGTGGGGTCTCCTGTGAGTGATTAAGGTAAAGCCATTACCTGGCTGGCGTCGCTTACTATTGAGTCAAAAATGACTGTTTTGGCCTAAGGTGTTGGTACAATAATTAACCAGAAGAGAAGTGGTTAGTTATGGTAATGAGAAATTCCAGTTTGGCCCAGCACTGGGAGTTTTTAAAGATCAGCATACTTAGCTTCTGAAAGACTTTTTAGATGCTCAAGTTTAGGAAATGTGGATTAGGTTACCTATTTATAATAACTAAATACATTATTTAACTAGTTTGGTTGCATAAGAATTTAAAAAAAAGCCGGGCGGTGGTGGCGCACGCCTTTAATCCCAGCACTCGGGAGGCAGAGCCAGGAGGATCTCTATGAGTTCAAGGCCAGCCTGGACTACCAAGTGAGTTCCAGGAAAGGCGCAAAGCTACACAGAGAAACCCTGTCTCGAAAAATCCAAAAAAAAAAAAAAAGAATTTAAAAGAAAAAACCTTATAAGTTTGATTCAGAAAAAAAAAAAAAGAGAGGGTGAGCATGTCCTCTTTATTTAGAATTTCCGTTTATATAATCCTTGATCTCCTTGAGAAAACAAGGAATATTAAAATATTGAAACCAGTTCATCTTGCCTTACACAGAGTCAATTCACTAGCAGAACAGGAAAGGCTGTGGACAATGGTTCATTCGAAGTCGGTTTCCACACTAGCAACTAATTCTTACACACCTCACTGGAAGTGGAGGCCATAAAGAAATAAACAAAATCGTATCACATTACCGAAGAGGTCCAGGCCAAGAATAGGATTATGGACAAGCTACTTAATTCCGTTCCACTCACATTACTTCCTCCTCAAGACTCAATCCTGTAGCTTCAGCAATCTACAAACTTCCAGCAGGTATTCGAAGTCCTGACCTTTTCAATGAGCTCTACCTTCTTTGCCAAGTATCTCTAATTTCTAAACTCAAATCCTGTATCAGATTCCCCTGGGGACTTCCTCATCTCCCCTCATCCACAGTTCTGGGTTTCTTTCAACTGCCTAAAAACTTGGACGCATCCCAGATTCCTCCTTCCAGTCTCCACTCACCTCCCTCTTCTTAATCTAATCAGTTGCAAATTCTTGCCAGGCCGTTCCTTTGCATCCCCCGGAGCCTTATTCCTAATCCTAGCTCTTGTCTATCTCAAATGTGCACTATCGCCGTGACCTCCCTAACTGGACGGCTCCAGCCAGTCTTGGGTTCCCTCATGCCAGGTGCATTTTTGAACTGGGCTTGTCCGTTTCTTTCCGCAAACATGTCCCCGCCGTGCCTGTCCATTTTGGTATCACATCTTGTGCCCTAACCCTTCTCATGATCATTTACCTCCTCTATGATTCTGTGATGGGATCTCCCGGACCCTTCTTCTCTCATGACAATCTGCTCTTCTGACGTGGAGCTAGTGTTTAGGAGACTATGGGGGTCTTTACCTTTTCTCTCCCCAACCCCAACCGCATTATAATGCCACTGAAGTCACCTAGCAAGTGTCTTTTTGCCTCTTGATTTTTCCCTCTACTTCTTATAGCTGGGGCCACTTTCCTTTTAGATAAGAACGTAGTTGTGCTTATCTGATGCTTTTAAAATACTTGCTGTATATAAATAGTTACTGACGGCCGCCAGTGGGCTTTTCTGGTTTTATTAGTGTCAGGTAACTTCCAGTACACATCCTTGTACACCTTTGGGCGCTTTAGACTCCATAGACAGATATCACTGCAGTGGGGTGGCTGGATTCAAATTATGTCTATTTCAAACTTGGGTGGAATGACAATTTTTGAAGTATTTTAATATTTATTTATGTGCTTCCTTATTTATTGTGTGTATGTGCATATACGTACATTCCTGTGTGTGAAAGTGGGTACATGTGTAGAGGTCAGAGGTCAACCTCGGGTCTAGGTCTATGTCTTTTATCTAATGTGAGACAGTCTTCTTGTTTTTCTTCTATGTAGGCCAGGCTAACTGGTCCAAGAGTCTCCCCTCTGATCTCTTGGGAGTGCTGGGGTTACAGATGTTCAAGCCCGCTAGCTCTGTACGTGGCTTTTTAAGAAGATGCTGTGTATTCGAACCCATCTTCACATTTGTGTGGAAAGCACTTCTCCCCATCGGACCAGCTCCACAGCCCTCTTTTAAAATGTGTGCCACCACGTCTGATTTCATATGGTGCTGGAGACTGAGTACTGGGCTATGTCCGCCTGGGCTAGATCCCTTTGTGTTTGTGGTTTGTTTGCTGGTTTGTTTTTGCTTTGTTTTTGAGACAGAGTCTCATGCAGTCCAAGATAGTCTCAAACTTACGATGTAGCCAAAGCTGGCCTTCAACTCCTGGTCCTTCTGTCTCCTAACTACTGAGGTTACAGCCGTATACCACCCTCCAAGTTTCTTTATTGCACTGCATCCCCACAGACTATTAACTCTCGTGACAACGTAAAACCAAGAGAAAGAGAAAGTGAATAGACTCTTCGGTGGGCAGTTCACGGTAATCTGGCATTCCCCAACGCAGCCTGCACACCTTTCCTTGCCAAGGATCGTCTGAAGCCCAAAGCCAACCGAAATGTGCCCATCCCTGAAAGGGGGTGAGCTGTAAATTTCACAGATGTGACGTTTCATTGCTTAACCCTTAGGGAGTCTCCAAAGGAATTAGATGAACTCAGAACTTGCTCCAAACAGAAAAGGCCCGAGAGCCTAAGCCATCCTCTCTGTCATTTCAACATTTTTGCCTGATGTCTCCTGGGCCAACCATTAGAAGTGAGCCTGTTTCTTCTTGCTTCGAAGTTTTGTTTATTTAGTGTGTCTTTTTGAAGTCTGATGATTAATGGGACAATAAATGCCACCAAATGCTCTGAGCCACTTTGGATTCCTCCCGGTCTTTTTTAGAAATTGAATAATATTTAGCCGAAAGCTTACCAAACTTTCCTGGGGACTCCTGTGCAGTATCCGTCCCCGGGAAGCAAACTGAACAACCCTAACACCAGTGTGCGCTGCTTTTACTTTTGAGGTATAAGGTGTTGATGTTAGTTTTTCGGCTGCGTTGTGTTCTTACCCTGCAAGGAAATGCCACGAAACACGACAGAATCCGCTAACAAGAGTTTTATTAAAGGGACAGAGAGTGAACAGGCCTGCGGGAAACACGTGTGTGGAGAAGAAGGAGGAAGAAGAAGAAGAAGGAACCGGGAACATGGCGCCGGATTTTAAAGGCTGGGCGTGGACAGATCAGCGTCACTATTACACGCAAGCGCGTAGATCACATGGCCACGTTGCGCGCCTACGTAGCCAATGGAACGTCACGGATCTTGGTCACGCAAGATGCCCTGACCCGGAAATGGCTATCCTGACCTGGAACTGGCTAGGTGGAAGTGTCTGTTGGGCATATGCGAACACGCCCGACCGTGGGGGCGTGTTGTAAACCTTTCAGTTGACACTCTAGCACAATAAATACTTCCAAATTCTTTAGGGGAAGGGAGAAACTCACTGAGCGAGACTCAAAGGAGGGTGGTTGGTTTTAGTTGCTGATTACATTTTGGCCACGCGAATGGGCCAGTAGGGATAGAGCGTTACACCTCAGTAGGGTAAGAGGTTAATTTTAGACAAGCTCCCTCTACCCAACAGGATGTCATTCCACTGAGGACTAGAACCTTGACCGACCATCTCTGGATTAATGGGCCGAGGCAGAACACAGGTTAGGGAGTGGAATCTTCCCTCAACAAAGCACAAAGCCCAGCTTCCACAGGCCTTGGCATGGGGAAGACTGAGAAAGATAAAGTGAGCTGTTTTTCTTGGGAACCTCTGTTCCTCTCTGGTTGTCCTTCCAACTCAGTGCTCCTGGCTTTCCCGTTTCTAGGGGATTTCAAATTTCTGCTGGTGCACAAACTGCTTCATTCCGATTCCTAAGATCCCCTCCAGGGATGTCCAGTCCCCTTCTGAAAGCTTGTTTCAAGCCTCGGCCCTTACCGTCTAGGTCTATGCTCAACTTCTTCAGCAAATACCCAGACACAGAAAATGTCCCGGCTGACTCCAGATCTCGACAAAATGAGAAGTTGTTACATTAGCAGGTTATTACATTGTTGTTATATCAGCACGCAGGATTCACACCACGGGACTGAAGAATGCCTGGACTCTGGGGCCTTCCTTCCTAAGGTGCTGCCATTTCCAAAGAATCTGCTTAGGGACCCGGGTGGTGGCGCACAGCAGGCTGTAAAGGTTTAGGGGCAGAAAGGCTGAAGGACAAGGGACCTTGCAACCTTAGTGTCCACTCTGCCAGGGCTTTGTCTTCTTAAGAGTCTGATGGCCTGCTCCTTCCTACTCAGTGCCGACCAGCACTTAATAGCTGAATAAATAAATGCTTGTGAGCGACCTCCATCTCAGACCAGATGGACCCTTGATCAAGGAGAGGGTGGTCTCTGCCACCATCCCCGGCGCCCCCAACTTCTTCCCTTCGGGTGATAGTCAACCCCTTCTGGGCCCCGTCTGGGATCGAGATGGGGAACTTCCCGGGACAAACAGCTGGAAGGAAGGGACTAGAATACTGGACGCGGCCATGTCCCTTGGCCTCAAAGCCAGCCGGGGATCGCCAGATGCAGAGGGCCCTGGGGTCCCCGCCGGGTGCAGCGCCCCGACGCGGCGGGGGTGGGGGTGGGGGAAGGCGCTGGTGATTCGGATCCCCGGGGCCCCCGCGCGTGGCGGCGGGGTGGCCCTGTCGCTTCTTAGGATCAAGCCACAGTTCCCCGCCCCACCGTGGGCCCTTAGGGCTGACGTGTCGCGGCGCTCACGGATCGGGGAACCCGCCTTTACTTTGCTGCCCGAGGCCCCGCGAGGTCCCTGGTGAGGTCACCGAGGGCCAGGCTCGCAGCAGAGGGCTGGGGAGTGGGGGGTCGGGTGGGGGGGGCACCGCGGTGCCGGGACACGCCCCGGACACACTCCCAGCGCTTTTTGCACACTCGCCCACCACCGCCGCCGCGGGGAACCGCCAAAGGCACGGCGGGGGGGGGGGGAGCGCAGCATGGGGCGGCGGGAGGGGGGGGGTAGGGGGGAGTTTCTGTGCCCTCGCTGTTTGTTGGGACTTCTTCCCAGGACAGCACGCCCCACCCTTTCCTCTCGAAAGTCTTGTGGTTTCCCTAGAAGACCAGGGAGAGAGAGAGAGAGAGAGAAGTGGAGAAGAGTTTGCAGACTTTTTCTTTCTTTTGCCGTCTTTCTCGTTCCGAAACTCTTAAAAAAAAAAAAAAAGAAATCCCTAAAGGGTCTGTCTGGGCCGACGGGAGATAAGTCCGGGGTGCTGGAGAGGAGGGAGCAGAGCCGTGCATTCCTTCGCCCTCCCGGCCTCCCCACCTGGCCTCGCCGCTCCCTCCCCTCCCCCGCGCGGGGTGGGTGTGTGTGTGTGTGCGTGCGTGCGGGGTGTGTGTGTGTGTGTGTGTGTGTGTGTGTGTGTGTGTGTGTGTGTGTGTGTGTGTGTGTGTGTGTGTGTGTGTGTGTGTGTGTGTGTGTGTGTGTGTGTGTGTTCCCTACCCCCTCCACACACCCCCCGGCAGCTGCAGGGTTAAGCTCAGGAATGTGGCGGCGAGGAATGTGCATGCAGATGAGGCGAGCGCGGGGCGGGGCCGAGGGGGCGGGGCGTATGCTAATCGCACGCAAATGAGGAGGCCCGCCGCTGCCGCCGCCGCCGCCGCCGCCGCCGGGCCGTTGCTCCGCGGAGCTTCCCGGATCCGAGCCCAGACGGCGTCGGCCGGGGCAGCCTGGGCGCCGCGACCCTCGGCGGCCGCAGGGGGACGGGGAGGAGGAGGAGGAGGAGGAAGAGGCGGAGGCAGCGGCGGCCAGGAGGAGGAGGAGGAGGAGGAGGAGGAGGAGAGCTCGCTCGCCCGTTCCGACGCAGACATGGTGGACTGATCCCCGGCAGGGCTGAGAGCAGGGATTCCCGAGGCTTTTCCCTCCGCCCCGCCGCCCCGCGCGTGGCCCGCGCCCCGCGCCCCGCGCCCCGCACGCCCCCTCCGCCGGTGCCCGCGTTCCCGCCGCGTCCCCGCGCCCGGTCCCTATGGAGGCGCCGCTCGCCGGCGAGGCCGCCGACCATGCCTAGGAGAGCCGGGAGCGGGCAGCTGCCGCTACCCCGGGGCTGGGAGGAGGCCAGGGACTACGACGGCAAGGTCTTCTACATCGATCACAACACCAGGAGGACCAGCTGGATCGACCCCCGGGACAGGTGGGAAGCCGGGCCGCCCCCCTCCCCTCCGGCTAGCCCCGGGGGTGGGGTGGGGTAGGGTGGCGTGTGTGTGTGTGTGTGTGGGGGGGGACCCGCCTCGGAAGTGTGGCGGCGGCTGTTGTCCGGGAGACCTGGCGGGGCGCGGGGGGCGTGCGTGGGGCGTCGCCGGCCTTGCACCCCTGAGGTCTCTAGGGTTAGGCGCGGGACCGCCGGCCTTAGGCGCGGCTCTATCGATCTGCCCGCCAGGCGCCCCTTCTTGGGGCCCCATTGCCCACTGCCTTCCCCCACGCCCCTCCAGGACTTGTAAGACACTCCCTGCCCCCAAGGGAAGGGCTGGATTGGTGCTCTGGGCTGGCACCCCAAGTCCAGTTAGCCGGCTCAGGGTAAGGGATACTTGAGTCCTCTGTAGACCTCCCGTGCGCTTTAAAGTTGGTCGGATGGAGACAGAGGGCACCTTTCGACCTCTGCAAAGGCGCTCTGGGCTTGGGGCCTCCCGGAGGCCTAAGTGCACAGTGAGCCACTAGCCATCTGGGCCACCTGTGGCATCTCTCCAGCCATCCTTGCTTGGCTCCTGAGCTTTGACGGCAAGTTTTTGCTAGGACGCACCCCCAGCCATGCCCTAGGTCCCCGAACATGGAGAGGGGTCCCAGTCCTGGCTGGACCTTCGTGGCTTTGCCCCTCGGATTTTCAAAGCACTGTTTTTGGAGTTTTACTTCTCATTCCTCACCTGATAACTTGGTCAGATTTCCTTGTTGAAGTGGAGTGAACGAACCCTAGACCTGAACCTCGGCCGTGGGTAGCCCGGACCCGAGCTCAGACCGATTTTGCACAGGTCTCTCAGTACAAGCGTTTCGTTCCTTCCTTTTACCTGGAGATCTGAAGCAGCAGACAGACATCGAAGAAGTTCAGGAGTTGAAGTTTTGTGGAGTGCTCCCAAAAGTTTTGTCTCCCAACTTTCTTTTCACTCTGAGGAAGAACATTTCTTAGGATTAAAGTTGTTAGAGGACCACTAGGAGGGCGTGGTGTGTTGTCACACATCTGTATAAACTCTGCACGTGGGAGGGGAAAGGAGAAGGAAGATCCCGAGTTCAAGACCAGTCTGGGTTATGGGAGACCCTGTCTCAAAAAAAAAAAAAAAAAAAAAAAAAAAAAAAGAAGAAAAGAATACTAAGGAACACTTTTACCTGTAAATTTGAAAACTGACCATTAAGGAGCTATTCCTTTTTGTTTTGTTTTATATTTCTAGACTGTCTCATACTGTATGTAGCTCAGGCTGGCGGGCTTGGAACTTATTATGTAGCACAGGCTGGTCCCAAGCTCACAGCAATCCCCCTGCCTCAGCCTCCACAATGCAAGAATTACGGGTGCCAGCCACCATGCCGGATTAATATAGCCTCAGGGATGCCCCTGTCCTGTGCAGTTTTATCATTTCTAGAAGGTCTTACTGGCTTTTTATGCAATGGGGTCTGAGGCAGTTACGGCTGCTTTTCCTGTTAAACAGCCCCCCCCCCCAGTTTGAACTCGAAATACTTTTTCACTTAATATTCCCAATCACTCTTTTTCTAGAACTATTGTATTTGAAAACTATTAAAGAGCAGTTATAAGAAAGTCCCAAGCAGCATACATTTATGGAACAATCCTTGTTAATTATCCATGAAGATACGGGTTCAGATTTCCCTCCTGCTGAGGGAAGACACCTGTACCCAGGCCCCACCTCCCCACAGCCCCACGGGCCAGTGCTGGCAGATGAAAGTTAGGACAAGAGTCGAGCCTTCACAGTCTCTCCAGGCACACCAGTTGTCATAAACTCCGTGCCCCAAGCCGGTAACTTACACTGTTGCACCTTGAAACTCCTTAACAGATAGTAAACGTCGGTGCCGATGGTGTGCACACAACAGCGGTTTGTGAGGCACCTGTATAAATATTTGACTTTTACGGTTGTGCGTCGGGCAGTCCGGCAGTCCGGCAGTGCTCCGCTCTCGGATACCGGGAGTCTCAGGTTAGCTGCAGCACATGCTTGCTCTTTCGAGGCTTTCCACATCCTCTGCTGCCTCAGCTCACAAATGTTTCATTACTTCATCTCACTTGCCCACCAGAGGGGATTATAAGAATAGGCTGGGTGAGGCAAGTGGGAAGCGGGGTTTTAGGACTTGGCTTCTCTGTATTACTACTTCTTACACAAGCCAGACATGCCTTTTCCTTTAAACTGGAATGAATCGTCAGTTGCTGGGAATGCATTTTTTCCAGAAAGTGGGAACCAAGGACTATATTGGGGACAAACAGTTTTGACTAAGTTGAATTGTTTTTCCCATTTTCCCCGCAGCTGTTAGGTCTTTAAATACTTGGAGATAGGCATTTGAATTACTGGAAATATTTCTGAATTTTGGTATGAGAACTTTAAAATCAGCCACTGTGACATGCTTTCTTTTCGTGCAACTAAGCAACAGTATGTCTTCCGACATAGTGTTAGAACCGATTAGGAAAGATATTTGGAGTAACCACTAACTCTTGTTAATTTTGCTACACAGCAAACCTATAGAAAGACCAGTAGGGAGTTCATGGATTCTTCTGCACCATCAGATTACAAATCCTGAAAGAAAAAAGAAAAATAACTTGCGATACTGTGGGTCCTCGGCGGTTTGGGATCTTTAAGGACACTTAACTAAAGTGGTTGGAATGATTTCCCCATTCATTGTTGTGATTTTCATTCCGTTAAGAGTGAAGATTTCGCTCCTGATAGTTCATCATAATTTATCTGATATTTTCTGGTTGGACAGAGAATTATGCTGAGTGAATGGGAGGAGGCTGGGGGATTTTACGGCAGCATACTTCCAATAGTCCAATCCAGGAGTACTGGAGCTAGAGCACGGGGACCGTGTTTTCAGGTACTTTAAGCTTTTGGAGCTAGGTCACATGATGCAGACTTTGCTGGGATGTATTAGACCTCTTACTGCTCTGTCATGTACTAAGTTGGACTGAGTGTCTGCGTCAACTCTAAACTGTGGATAATGTCACATCCTCATAGGGATGTTTTCCGGCTCATGGGTAGGACTCAGCCATAACACTTTTTTTTTTTCATTAAAAAAAGTGTGTGTATGGATGCATTATCTGTTCCACGAGTGTGTAGTGCCCTTGGAGGCCAGAAGAGAACGTCGGGTCCCCGGGGGTTGGAGCTGCTGGTGATTGAGAGCTGTCCTGTTGGTGCTGGGCATTGAACCCTGCCCGGGGTTCTTTAGATCAGCCAGTGCCCTTAACTGCTGAGCCGTCTCCAGCCCTCTGTTAACACTCTAACTCAGAGACTGGGCTGTAGTTCTTGGAAACCCTGCTAACAGTACAGACCGCATCACATTTACTAGGCTCTGTGAAGGTGATCTCATTTGATTCTCCCATCCATCCTCTGAGGTAGGTTTTCTTACCTCACAATCATAGATGAGGAACCAGAACCAGAGAAGTGTGGAGTCAGGATCTGGTACTAGACAAGGTGATTCTGTAGAGCAGTGGTTCTCAACCTTCCTAGTGCTGTGACCCTTTAATACACTTTCTCATGTTGTGGTAACCCCCAACCATAACATTATTTCCCTTGCTACCTCATAACTTTAAATTTGCTACTGTTATGAATCTCAATGTAAACACCAGTGTTTTTAGGTGGTCTTAGGTGACCCCTGTGAAAGAGGGTCATTCAACCTCTCACAGAGGTCAAGACCCACAGGTTGAGAACTCTAGAGCCTGTGCCTTGTTCCTTGGCTTCATGGAGGCTTTGCTTCCTGGGGGTGTTATTTTGTGGGTTCTCTCTCCCACTCCCCTCTTATTTTGCTCACCGTGAACACTCTTTGACCACAGTAGCTAGTGTTTATGGTGGACCATAGCTCATGGCCAAATGGGCCGGTGTTGTAGAACACTACATTCAGCACAGAAGAAGGGATGGGAAGGATCCATTGCCTGTTGAGTAAGAGGGCTGAATGAGCAGGCATTATGGTTTTGCATGCTTCTCGTCCTTGTGCTGGATGCTAGCCAGAGGCGCAATAAGTGTTGTCCGGTGAAGCTTGCAGGTTGCCATGCAAAGCAATTTTGTGTGAAGGCTGATGGACCCTACTCTGTAGCTTATAACTAGGGTCATCTGATACAGAGCGATTGTAGCTTCGAAGTGAAGAGAGACTTGTGTGGTGGTGTGTGAACGGAGGAGGAAGAAGCCCTCGCTGAGTGCACCATCGATGGTAGAGCAGGCTGTCCTTTGCACTCGGTCGGCACACAGTTAGGATCCCAGGAACTCTCTGAATCTCCTTTGCTTTCAAATCGGACGAAACAAATGGACCAACCCACTGCGAACATGTAAATTTCTCAAGTCTTAATTTCACATTACTGCCTTATGTGGCCTGTGTGTGTGGTAGATGTGAACTGAATTTTGGTTAGGTCAGTTAATTGAAGGCCAAAAAAATCAATGAAAGAGTGTAATTTGAGCTACTCTCCTATTTTAGTTTCTTATTGGGCTTTCAAAAAAAAAAAAAAATTATAGCCTGAGCTACCAACAGCCAGAGACAATCAATTTTCCAGTTGGATTAGAAATAATGAGAGAAGTGAGCTGCTCCATTTCGAAGAATAATACACATATGTGAGTTACTTATTAGAGCAGAAAACCCACTGTCAGCTCCGCAGTCTTGATTGTCCTGCCGTGGTCACAGGTGCTGGATAGTGTCCCATCCCAGCAGGCTCAGCGTCCGTCAGCCATGATGCCGAGAGTTAGCTGAGTGGTTATGGTGTTTGAAGTTGTGGAGGGGTCGCAAAGAGTTTGGGTTTTAATCCCTCGAGGAAGCGTTAAGCCAAGCTATGAGGTCTCTCAAGAATCCCCATGGAAGTATTTCTGGTTGTCAGCACAGTTTGCTAAGATGCTTGCCAGAGTGAGCAATGCTTGCTTGGAATATTCGAATGACCCAGGTTTCTCCTGTGGTTTTAACGGTCTGCAGTTTGCAGTTTAATTTCGCTGTGAGATTCAGGACAATAGTTGGTTTTTCTAGAAAGGCTGGTATTTATAAACACGCTATTTGTTTGGAGCTGAAAATTGCTAAGTTGTCAGAGCTCCAGTCAGCCACTGTGACATGTGGTCTCCAAGCAAGTGCTATTTAAATGTAATGAGAGGAAGCCTGGTACATTGCGAAGTGTGGAAGCTTCCTGCAGGCCCTGCTGTGCCTTGTAAATGGGACTTTCTTCCCCTTCTTGGTAAAATCCTGTATAAAAGGAGGCTTTCTCAGTGTAGGGGTGTGACCAGCTTCACGTTGCTGATGTGGGAGTTGGTGATACTGTGTATCACCTCATGTGTTGGCTTGAAACCAGCGGCAGTCCTGGGAGTCTGGTCGGCTCTACAGGCCTGAAGTAGAGATTATTTTTATCGTATGCAGGTATGATAAAGGTTTAGTTTGGTAAGTTACCAAATACTAGACACCTATCAGATTTATTTTTTTATCATTGGTATTACCACTACTACTAATGTATTTATTTTGGAGACAGTCTCTAGCCTCGTTTGGCATTCAACTTTCTGTGTAGTTGGGGATGACCTTGAATCTCTGATCCTCCTGCTTCCACTTCCAAGTCTGAAGAAGAAAGAAGAAGGAGGAAGAGGAGAAGGAGGAGGAGGAAGAGAAGATTGATGATGATGATGATGATGATTTTGTGTATACACATGGGTGTGATGTGCGTTCGTATGTGTGTGTTTAGTGGTGTGAGTGCACTTGTGTGTGTGTGTGTGTGTTTGTGTGTGTGTGTGAAGGACTAAAATTGATGTTGAGTGTCTTCCTCCATTGCTTTTCACCTTATATACTGAGGTGGGGGTCTCTCACTGAACCCAGAATTCAGCAATTCCAGGTAGTCTAGCTACCAGAAACTCTTGGGACTCCTGAAGTAGGCTCTAATGCCAGTGAAGGAATGAACTGGCCAGGAAGAGTGAGGGCCAGCAGGCCAAGAGCAGGCATGTCCTTCTTCCCTGTCCTTTATATAGGCTGCCACCAAAAGGTGTGGGCCCAGATTTAAGGGGGAACTTTCCACTTGAAAAGACCTGGTGTAGGGTGGGTCTCCCCATCTCAAATGATTCAATCAAGAAAAATCCTTCACTGGTGTACCCAGGCTGCCTTGGGTTTAAGTTAATTCCAGATGTAATCAAGTTGATGACCAAGAATAGCCACTATACCCTGTTTCCGGGTGGTCTTCCGTGTCTACCTGCTTTCATGTGGGTTCTGGAAATCCAGTCTCTGGTTCTCACATTTGCACGGCAAGTGATTTTTACCCTCTCAGCTATCTCCCAAGGCCCTTTCTATTGATTTCAAAAATTTCAAATTGTAATGCGTGACACCACACACACACACACACACACACACACACACACACACACAGAGTCTTGGATACCACAGCCTCAGTGTGGAGGTCAGAGGACAAGGTTTGTGAGTTGGTTCTCTTCTCCCATTGTGGGAGCGGACTCTGATCATCAGGCGTGATTCTCTGGCCATCTCATTGGTCCACTGAATTTTCTCTGTGGGACAGAACCTCTCTCTGTTAGCTCACGGCTGCTCTGACCCCTTGATTCTGCTACTTCACCTTCCCTAATGCCGAGAGTGCAGGTCTGTACCACCTTATCTGGCCTTAGAAAACTTGTAAAAACAAGCAGATCTCTGTGAGTTCGAGGCCGGCCTGGTCTGCAGAGCGAGATCCAGGAAAGGTGCAAAGATACACAGAGAAACCCTGTCTCGAAAAACCAAAAAAAAAAAAAGAAGAGAAAAGAAAACTTGTAAAAAGAATCTTACATAGGAATATGAGAAAAACATCCAACAAAAAAATTACCAAAATTTAAAGGCACAATAGCAATTCACTGTAGGAGCTATAAATATAGTATTATGTCTTGATATATGGAAATACTAGGTTTTTAAGTGTGTGTGTGAGAGAGATGCATGTGTGTTTGTGTAGATATACATGAACGTACGTGTGTGTGTGTGTGTGTGTGTGTGTGTGTGTGTGTGTGTGTAGGCTAGGGGGCAACTCTGGCTGTCATCCCAGAAACACCATCCACCTCTTGTGAGGCAGAGTCTCTCGGTTGGCCTGAAGCTCAGCAGTTAGGCCAGATGAACTGGGCTCTGAGTCCCAGGGATCCTGCTGTCTCTGCTTCCTTAGGGCTGAGATTATACATGTATAACACATATAGCATTTTACCTAGTGTGCTGGATAGATTTATGTCAGTCATCTGAGAGGAGGGAACCTCAATTAAGAAAAATGTCTCCATGAGACGGGGCTGTAGGCAAGCCTGTAGGCCGTTTTCTTACTTAGTGATTGATGGGGGAAGGGGCCAGCCTACTGTGGTCGGTGGGTGATTGATGGGGGAAGGGCCCAGCCTACTGTGGGTGGTGCCATGCCTGGGCTGGTGGTCCTGGGGGCTATAGGAAAATAGGCTGAGCAAGCCACAGGGAGCAAGTCAGTAAGCAGCACTCCTCTGTTGCAGAAAAATTGTCCGTACAGACATTCCACTGTGCCAATAAAGCAACCTTGAATCTAGGACGGAGTTAGCGATTGGCTGACTGGGATTAGCCATAAAGTTCTTGGAGGACTTTGCAGAGCAGCTAGAGAGGGCAGGAAGGGGACTCAGGAGGAGTTGGGCAGGGGGCAGTTTCTGGCACTGGAGGTTCCGGAGAATGTGGAGAGAGGGTCCGCCGGTTGCTCTGCTTTCCTTGGATTCTTCGGGTCTTTATTTCAATTTCTGACTCCCGAGTTTTTATTATACTAGAAGAAGTGAGGTAATAATTTCACCAAGCAGATACACTCCTCCACGGCCTCTGCATCAGCTCCTGCCTCAAGGTCCCTGCCCTGCTTGAGTTCCTGTGCTGACTTCCTCTAGTAACGAACAGTGGTATGGAAGTGTAAGCTGAATGAACCCTTTCCTCCCCGAGTTTCTTTGGTCATGGTGTTTCCTCCCAGCAACAGTTACCCTAACCAAGACACGTGGGTTCTGACCATTGAACTCAGGATCTGTTGCTTGCAATGCAAGTGAAGTACTGAGTGAACTCTTCTTTAAAAATTAATATAAATATATTTATATCAAATATAATATAAAAATATTAACTTTCTATGGAAGACTGGTATTATTTATACCAGTCACAAGCTGGTGATGATGTTCAAACAGAAAATAGTCCCATCTATTAACCCTGCTATGTACAGAGCTGCAATTTTTATAGTCAAGGGTGTCCCCCATATACTGTATTTATTTTTGTTTTGTGAGTAGTTTTTCATGTATTGTTAGCCTGCTTTTAGTACATAACTCATAGTTCCAAAAGTATTAGTGAGAATATTTGGGGGCTGGAGAGATGGCTCAGTGGCCAAGAGCACTGGTTAATCTTCCAGAGGACCTGGGTTCAAGTCCTGGCACTCACTCGGTGGTTCATAACTGTCTGTAATGCCTGTCCTAGGGGATCTGACGCCCCCTTCCGGCCTTTGAGGGCACCGTATGCATGTGGTACACAGGTTGCAGTCAAAACACTCACACACATTAAAAAAAAAAAAGTGAGAATTTTTGGAACTAGAACTACCTAGGTCGTTATAGGTTAGCAAAATTAAGCTTTGGGGACTGGTTCTTCACCCCATAGCTTATGAGGAGTTACAGAAGTCTACTCTTCTCTGCCTCTGTGTGTGCAGAGGCTTGCCTTTGTGTGCCCTGGCCTGTGCTGCTTAACAGTTCTGAATGTGAGCATAGGTAGCAAATGTCGAGCTGCAGAAACTCGTGCCGTAAATTCCCGATTGAAATTCTGCCTAGCTAATAGACCATTTTATTGATGTTTCTCTGTTATATAAGAAGGCCGTTTTATTAAGTGGCAGTGATCCTCAATAAAATTTGAAACATTGGTAGGCAACTTTTACTGCAGAAGATTTGAAGGACACACAATTTCATTTAGTGTAAAACTCTAATCCCCCCGTTTCCTTTGCAGGTGGTAGTCAGCAGAGGTAGGAGTTCAGGTTTTTTCTCCTTTGAAACTGGGAGGAGAATGAATGGTTGTGTGGAATCTGTGTGGTCACCGTACCGGCCAAGGTGAGGTTTTGGATGGTCAGTAATCCTGTCCCACACTGCATGTTTTTCTTTTTCCTGATTATCAGGGAATTTGAATTTGATTCAAACAGTTCTTAATTGCTTTCCTCTCTGCCTCCCTTCGTTTCTGCTGAGCGGTGGAATTTATGACATTTCTCTTTAGGCAGTAAAAACGTGAGCTGGTATTTGACTTGGGAGAATGTCTAGTGCCCTGGTTTGCTATAGATACCCAGAACCGGTGTGGGTGTCTGACTCAGGCCTGTCTCCCCTCTAACAGTACGCCTGGAGGATATGTGCATTCTTGACGGGTTTCCTAATGTCTCAGATGCACGGAGCACACCTGCGTGTCTGCATCACTAATGATTTCATAAAACCCATTCCTGTCCACTGAGGATAGAGACCTGCTTTGTATGGGTACCACCCCTTTTTGCTCCTCCGAAGGTTACCTGTGCCCACCGGGCACAGCACTGCGGAGCTCTGGATCCACACAAATGAGATAGAAGCATTTTGAGGGCCTTTGCCAAGATTTTCCAAGGTGCAACCATTTGCCCCTGGGGAGTTTATCTGGCACGACCCCGTCTGTAGTCCTTGACTCACACATTCACACATTCATCAAACATGCATTGAGATCGCTCTGCAGGCACAGAGATCATGGGACGCAGCGTTGAACAAAACAAGTAAGGTCTGACTTGCATAGATTTTCGTATTCTGGTTTGGGGAGGGCAAAGGAATTATAGCCTCAGCAATGGTGAAATGACAGTGGTGTCATTAGAAGCTGCTTTGAGCTGGGAGGGCCTTCGCTTTTGAGAATCTACATTTAATTAAGATCTTTCATCCACTTGGAGATCTTGGGGGAGAGTAAATGGTGCCGGCCTAAGAAAAGGCCCCGCAACCACAGTTTAAGTGTGCCGTAGACCTGGGTGCAGATAGAGAGCATTTCCTGCAGTTTAGAAGGTCCCGTCGGGCTGCCTTCTCTCAAACAGATGTAGTGGTTTAAGAAGCTGAGCTGAAAGACTGAGACCGAGGGAGAAGGGATCTGACCATTTCCGCCTTGTAGAACACCACACTTCAAGCTTTTTGGGAGTCCTTAAAAGTTGGAGAGTTTTAGTTGGGCATGGAGAGTGCTGTGATCCCGCCTCTCAGGAGGCAGGAACAGGGATGTGAGCCTGAGGTCAGCCTGAGCTACAGGCAGGTTAGTGGTAGAGCTCTTGCCTAGCTTGTACAAGACCTTGGGTTCAATCTCCAGTAAGGGGAAGACTGAATAGAGGTCTGATGAGACCCCCGTGTTTTATATGTAAAGGTGGCTCAGGAGGAAAAATCACTAGCCTGATGACCCAGAACCCATGTATCTGCATTTCTTTTTTCTTTTTTTTTTTTTTTTTTTGGTTTTTCGAGACAGGGTTTCTCTGTGTAGCTTTGCGCCTTTTCCTGGAACTCACTTGGTAGCCCAGGCTGGCCTCGAACTCACAGAGATCCGCCTGGCTCTGCCTCCCGAGTGCTGGGATTAAAGGCGTGCGCCACCACCGCCCGGCTGTATCTGCATTTCTAATCCCAGCACTCCTACTGCGAGATGGGAGCCAGAGACAGGAGAATCACCTCATGCAGCCGGGGAGGAGAAACAGGATGTGCATGAGGTGAGGTGGAGGGCGGGAACCAACTCCTGACCGCCCACTGTATCGTGTGCGCGTGCCTGTGCGTATACACAATACGTGAAATAAATACAAATAATTGAAAGAGACCACTCCTCTCTGGAGAGGGGATCGTGGATGCTACTTTGGTGAAGAACTGTTGGAGCTTGAATTAAAACAATGGCTTTTGCAATAGGAAACAGTGAATGGATTTCTCTGTTTTCAGGTTAAAAGGCCCGAAGCTTTTCTGACTTACTGTTGGGCAAAGACCAAGAGGGGTATGGCTGGCTGTACCGATTGCATTGGAAATCAGAGTTCTTTTTTGGGTGTCTAGGTCTAAGGTGTTCAAAAATGATAACCTAGTGGACATCTGGACGTAGAATCTGGACTGTTACACAGAGAACCCTGTCTCAAAAAACAAGACAAAACAAAAAGCAAGCTAATACACCTCCAATTTAGGAGCCGGAAGCTTACAAGGTTGAGTGTCTTGTCTTGAGACCGCAAAGCTCTGAAGGGGTGGCAGAGTTAGACTTCAAGGCCACACTTTAGCCATATGCTGTCTACAAGTTACTCCTCGTACGGCCTTTGCCCTCCTGTCTGGGACTTGGGAGTCATAGCTGCTTTTCAGGACTTAGCCTAAATTTCATCATTTGAAGCGTCCTCCAATCTTAGCCCCACGTTACGTGGCAGGATCTTAACTGTTGGACTTGATTCTAGCTTCGGTGATGTGTACAGTGTTTGCTGCCTCCAGCTGAACTCCAGCCCTCTCAGAGCGTTCCCCAGTCTTCCCAGGTGAGTGGGTAGGTACCACTGAGTCAAACCATGCACAGCATCACTTATTTATGTCCCCCTCAGGGCCCGTAGCAAGATACCCTGCGAGGATTAGTTACACAATTTCAGCCTAATTTGGTTCCGTCACTTCTGCCTTATTCCAGTGTTGAGCTTCTTTCAGCGGCTGAGATCTGACATGCTGTAAATCTGCTTTATCCCTGACATCATCTGGTCCTAAAACCCCGTTGCCCTTGGATCGCAGGCTCCTCCCGACTAGGCTCAGGAACCGCTTTCCGCCACCTGCACCCTCCAAGCTGTGCCCTCCCTAAACTGTCATGGAGCAGCCCTTGTTCTGGTAAAGCCAGAACTGCTTCCGGTCCTTCCTTCCCTGTGCAGCTCTTTTTATCAGTTTCAAACCCGGTGTGATCTGCTGTGTGAGCGAGCCTGGGTCCCACTCCAGAAGTGTGAGTTACAGACCTTGATTGGAATGCCTTTCTACCCTGTCCTAAATCTTGGGTGGGGTGGGGTAATGCCAGCATATTGTTCATCTCAGCCATGTTATAGTATGTATGCTATAAATGTCTTAGATTTCGATCCACAGTGAAGAGCAAGTGGCAGAAACTCAGTTTTTTTTTTTGTTTTTTGTTTTTTGTTTTTTATGGTGTTTTTGCTTGATTTGCTTAGCTTGGTCCATATGAACCTCACCTGGAAGGATCCATTTAGAAAGATGGTTGTGTATTCCCTTTTCCTGTCCCAAACTGGACTTCGTTTGGTGTTTGTGGTTATTGAACAACATACCATATATCTGCTTCTCTTTGGGCATCTAGTGTTTCTAACGCTTCTATTGTTTACTTCCTCAGAGAGCCAAGTTTGTGAACTCTAATTAAACGCTTGGATTATGCATGCAAAAAAATCTTTTGTTGCTCTGTTGCTATGAGCAACAGTTGGAAAAGTTAACCTTCCCTTTCAAAAGAAGTTGTAGACAAATATGTGAATTTTAGCAGATTTTTAAGAAGTCATCCTTCAGTGTCGGGAGTTTTACCTATGACATAAACTGCTACTGGACCATAATTATGGTGAAGGAAGAATGCAGTAGATGTGAATATTGACAGAACATTCCTAAAATACTATTCAAATGAGGCGAGGCTTTGCTGGGTTGTGGCAGAGTAGCCAAGCATTGAGTATTTTAGCCACTTGTCTGACTGGATTTGCTGTTGTGGTCTAAAAGAAGCCTTGCGCTGTGGTTTGCCTGGAAAGACCGTGTGTGACTTACCTGAAGTCTCTTGACTTATTAAACAGTCTTTTCCTTTCTTCCCATACAACACTGTCTCCTTTTCTCTCCTTCCCGGCTGTGGTTGTCAGCGCTTCCACCATCTGGTCCAGATTTGACCGACTCCTTTCTGATGACTGCTTAGACTTGTTATTTGATTCTGTTGTGTGATTTTTTAAAAAAATTATATTTCTTTGTCCTTTTTACACTCACAGTGTTTACCTAAATTAGGGTCGGTAGTGAAGAATGCAGATTGGCCCATCTGGGTGAATGCCTTGAACCCCGCCTTTGAACACGGATAGGTATTTATGTATTCTCTCTCCAGAAGCCACTGGGAATTAGGCTGGACTGTGGAAGTCAGGTTCACAGCAGTGAGGAATACCATATAGTGGTAATGTGATGACTTCTCTGTGCCAGGATCCAGCACTCACTGGAGGGGAGCATTTTGCCCTCTCCCTGCATGCTGTCCTCTATCCTGAGAGCAAACCCTGAGCTGATAGTCTGACATCATTTGTGAGGGATTCTGGAAGGGCCAGCTGTGTGTCCATCTTCAGGACTGCTGGCTCTCACACTTGTTGCTCAATGGAACTGTAGACTTTGCCCATGTGTGTTCCAGGGATTTAGAAAAAAAGTCTTATTGTTAAGGTCAAATACTTAAATTACATTTTGCATATCTTAATAAGATGGTAGTTCCCCCCACCCCTTTTGGTTTTTTGAGATAAGGTTTCTCTGTGTAGTTTTGGTGCCTGTCCTGGAACTAGCTCTGTAGACCAGGCTGGCCTCAAACTCACAGAGATCTACCTGCCTCTGCCCACCAAGTGCTGGGACTAAAGGCGTGCGCCACCATGCCCTGTCAAGGTGGTAGTTTTTAAACTACAAGGATAATCTTAGTTGTTAATTCTAAAAGACTCTGGATTATGCTTAATTGACCGTTCAGCAATCCATCCATTGATGCTTGTTGATGGGCTTTTAAAGAAAGGAGATCGCAATGGAAATGGAGACATCTGATTTCATCCAGATGCCAGAAGTGATGTTCTAGCTCTAGAAGAAACATCATTTTTACAAGTAAAGAAAGGAAGTTTTGCTACTTGTGATTAGATCATTCCAAGTTAACCAGCAATTTGGAGATTTAAAAAACAAAACAAAACAGGAAAACTGGTTTTTCTTTTCTGGTCTTAGGACAATGAGAAATCAGTTGGAAAACCAGTTAGTTATCTTAAGAATTTTAGGGTCAGCTACTTGAAAGAGTGTTTATTTATACATTTCATTGAAAAACTCCTGTATTCATGTTCATGAAATCATGGCATAAAGAATGACATATTATGAATTGATAATGAAAAAGATATTTAATTCTGAGATACAAAGATCTCCACTGTGGTTTCATTTGGGTTAAAACAAATGCATAAAGCCATAGCTTCTGACATTTGTAAACTAGTCATTTTGAACAAGGAATCTTTATTAATGGCTATTCTGGGAGGACATAGAAGCAGATTTCAGGAAGTTGAAGTTTATTTAATAGTTATAGAGGCCATTTCAAATGTTTTTTTTTTCATTTTTCTTTATTAAGAAATTTTCTACTCACTCTACATAGCACCCACAGATCCCCCCTCCTCCCTCCTCCCAGCCCTCCCTCCCTAACCACCCCGCATCCCCACATCCCCCAAATCAAGGTCTCCCATGGGGAATCAGCAGAGCCCGGCACACTGAGCCTAGGCAGGTCCAAGCCCCTCTCCTTGAAATAATTCTGTACATAAATGAATAGAACTGTGCCTTTACAAGAAAGAAGAAGTTTAAATATTTCAAGTTTGTAACTGAGTGCAAAAATATTTAATATTCTCTAACTTTACTGTGCTTTTATCTGCATAGTAATTGTCTGACCTCTTCTGGTGCAAGATAGACTTGACTATATAAAATACATGAGCATTTGTTTTTTATAGCATTGGAAGCGGAACCAGGGCCACATGTGGCAGGCAAGCGCTCTGCCTTGAGCTGCCCCACGGTTCCCAAATCATGGTTTAAACAGTGACGTTGCTGGAGACCGTGATGAAGCCGTGGATGTGTTAATCTCTTGTGATGACTGTTGACTAATGCAGAGGTACGACGTAGTCTGTGGGGGCAGGACTGTCAATGGAGAGGATGCGTTTCGTTTCTCTGTCTTTTAGTTGTGCTGGGTTAAAATGGCACCACTCGGTTCCCTGATTTAGTTAAACATTAGTCCAAGTTAAAAAGTTTTATGCAGGTGAAGATCATCTAAACTGAAAATACCTTGCTTCTTTTTTTCCAATGACTTGAAAATGCTGTGGAGTTCAAACGTTAGCGTTCATAACAGAGCCCGCTCACTCATTTACAGCGTGCCTGTTTTCCCACTCTGATGGCAGAGCTCAAGAGGGACAAGAGAGCATGGCCCACAGAGGCTAAATTAGTCCTCGGGCTCTTTGCAAAGACATTTAGGAAGCAGCCTAAAGAGGAAAGGGCTTATTTGGCTCACGGTTTGCAGGGTTATAGTTTATCATGTTGGGGGAAGCATGGCAGAGTTCATGCTCTGTGTGTGTGTGTGTGTGTGTGTGTGTGTGTGTGTGTGTGTGTGTGTGTGTGTGTGTGTTTATGTGTGTGTGTGTCCTCACATGACTCCCAACTAGGAAGCAGAGAGAGAGAGAGAGAGAGAGAGAGAGAGAGAGAGAGCTAGAGGGAACCAAAGGCAAACTCTTAAGCCTCAAAGGCCCACCTCAGTAGCTGTACCACAGCAGAGTCTCAGATAGCATCACTGGGACCAAGTGTTCAAACACAGTGGAGGACTTTTTAGAACCAAACTATTGCAGTGGAACCCCCCCCCCCCCCCCACCACCACCACACACACACCTTTTTTTTTGTTTTTTGAGACAGGGTTTCTCTGTGTAGCTTTGCGCCTCTCCTGGAACTCACTTGGTAGTCCAGGCTGGCCTCGAACTCACAGAGATCCACCTGGCTCTGTCTCCCGAGTGCTGGGATTAAAGGCGTGCGCCACCACCGCCTGGCTGCAGTGAAGCCCCTTTGAGATACTGCTTCTCTTAATAAGCTGGCCCACCTCTAAGTAATACATCCCACGGTGTGGTGTTGGCACCCACGTCAATCATTGGCCTCCTTGGAGCCTTTTTCCGGGCACCTGCTTTCTCTGCCCCGTTGGTCAGTGTGTCTGACTTCATGCATTAGCAAGTTCTCGGACTAGCTTTATCCCTGTCAATGGGAAAGCAGGCTTGTTTGGGTTAAGGACAGTGTATGTGTGTTTTCTGTGTCTGCTGGTAAGTTATAATTTAAGTGAAAGTGGGCATGGATTTTGTGTGTGTTTTCCTAACGCCTTCACTTAAAGGCCAACTAGGAGTTGGTATATATAATGAGTGTAACCTCAGTCATCTAACATTTGCAGTAGCTTTTCATTCATACAAATGTAAACAGTTATCTTGTCCTTAGTATTTTCTATGAGCCATGCATTTTCTAAGCTTCCACATACACTTTTTTCATATAATTCTTTTAAATTAATATTTTTATTTTATGTGTGTGTGTGTTCCACAGGTCGACTTCAGCTGTCTTCTTTACTTGCTCTCCACCTCAGTTTTGGAGACAGATAGCGTCTCTCACTGAACCTGGAGCTCGCTGATTGGCTAGGCTGGCCGGCCGGCGAGTCCTAGAGATCCTCCTGTCTCTGCAGTACCCGGACCATAGGCACGGATGACTGCAACCAAATTTTTATGTGGGTGCTGAGGATTCGAACTCAGGGCCTCATGCTTGTGTGGCTAGACTGACTGAGGCACCTTCCTGCTTATCTCACTTAATTGTTAGCACACCATCTTGAGGTGGATATGTTCAGTTGCCCTAGGGTTAGACTCCCAATTTCATTGCCTGTTGTATTCATTAAACAACAACAAAAAAAATTCTGTTGCTTTATTATTTCTGCTGACTCTCCTGAGCTCCGAAGCTCTCTTCTTACCATGGTACTGTCTTCAGAGCACGGTGAGATGCGCCCTTTCCCACCCCACTCCGGAGTGGAAGAGGCTCTGTTGTTCCAGCGAGGACAGGTTCTGCCCACCACTCTCTTCCCTTAAGTGAGTTTAAATTTATTGCTTTTGAAAGGGTGATAGCTGTACAGGTGACACAATTCCAATGAATAAGGGCATGCTGCTGCGACTCAGACCTGGCTTCAGCGAGTCTCCCCAGGGCTCATGACTGTGGCCGAGATCTCCAGTGTGGCTGTGTTTTGGGGTAGTGGGACTGTTCAAAGGTTCGAGTCATGGGAGGTCCTTGGGTCAGGGGGACGCTGCCATCTGAAGGGAGTAAGGTAGTTCTTTTGGGACCTAGTAGTTCTTACCAGACCGAGTGGCTACAGAAGCGGGAGCTCAACCCTGTCTTTGGTGGCTTCCTGTCTGGCCCTTCCTCTCGCCCAGGCTCCTGCCATTGTGATTCTGTTCCCGTGAGATCCTCACTAGGGCCCAGCTGATGATGATGGCCTTGAACTTCTGAACCCATGAAGTGTCTAAACCACTTTCCTTTATAAAGTTTCCCAGGCTCCGATATTTCATTAAAGTAATAAGAGTTGTACTAATTGATATATTCAATGACAAGAAATCTTTCTTCCGTTGCTCCTGGAACCCCATTTTTCTTCCCAAAGGAGCCACATATGGTCGCTTTCTTATGTGTTCCTCCAAAGATAATTTCTGCATATACAGATCACATGTATGTGTGATGTGCATGCTTCTACTTGCAACTTAGCTGCAAAAGTTGTTTTTTTTTTTTTTAACACAACTGTACATTATTTTCCACTGACTTTTCTTCTCCTGGTAGGTCATAGAGATTATATAATCTCTTTGTATATATAGGTTTGCCTATAATATTCTCATTTTATGAGTGTACTGAACTTTAAAAAAAAACACTCATTTATGAACATGTCCGCTTCCTTTTTTGCATTTATTTATTTATTTATTTTGTAGCACTGCGGATTGAACTCAGGGCTTTATACATGCGAGGCAAGTGCTCGGCAGCGTCCCCTAACCTAAGGACCTCCCAGGACATGAACCTTTGAACAGTCCCAGTCCTTCAAAGCACAGCCACACTGGGAGACCTCGGCCACTGTCACGAACCCTGGGGAGTCTCGCTGAAGCCAGGTCCAGTCTGCGCAGCAGCAGACCTTTATTCGTTTGAATTGTACCACCTGTACTGCTATTACCCTTTCCAAAGTAATAGAGAGGTGGAAGCTGTGCTCCAGCCTCCGGTCTTTATTTTTCTTTTCTAAAGAGGCTTTGTTGACACTGCCATGTGTCTCCGAACTGCAGATCCGGGTCTAGGCTTGGAAAGGCTGCCCAAAGATATGTGCATTTTAAGTATTGATACGTTTCTTGCTGGCGGTTGCTTTCCATGGAAGTCGTATCAGTTTCTAACCCTAGAAACCTGTGAATTAGTGCTCGTTCCCCACACTTCCACGTTTGGGAAGATTAGATGTTTGTAATGGATATGAGAAATACAAGCACTATTACAGTGAAATAGCATTTTTCATCTTTTATGAAAAAATGAGTGAGGTTGAACTTTCCCCTCACTTGTTAAAAGCCATTTATTGAGAAACAGAGGAGGCAGGAACTTGAGGTCAAGAAACAGCTGGGTGGGTACCCGGGGTGGGATTGCCACCATCCAGCTGTTAGCGCAGGTCCTGGACTCTGCAGCAGAAGGGTGGGCGGGACACCTCTGGTGTGAAGCTGGGGGGAAAGGCAGGCTGGAGACAGGCTGATGAGGCTGAGGTGGCCTCCTTGAACTGTAGGATCGAGCTGGTTAAAAAGGAGCCGGACTCTGTTCCAGGGCACCTTGCCCCTGTCCTGGAAAGCTGGAGGGAGCGGGAAAAGCTACATCTGCCAGTGAGAGAGGCATGAAGGTCACTGAAAACCCGGCCCTAAAAGATGCAGGGTGAGGGGCGGCGGTGGCGCAAGCCTTTAATCCCAGCACTCGGGAGGCAGAGCCAGGCGGATCTCTGTGAGTTCGAGGCCAGCCTGGTCTACAGAACGAGTTCTCGGGAAGTCTCCAAAGCTACACAGAGAAACCCTGTCTCAAACAAACAAACAAGATGCGGGATGAGCTCCAGGAAGCTGAACTCTGAGCAGCTGAGCTCAGTGCAGAACAGGTGACTTGAAAGTTGGTAGTTAGGATTGTTGAAGGAGACCTAGACCCATGGGAAGGGTGAGGTAAGCTGGCAGACCTGCTGTGGTGAGCTGGATGAGCGGATCACACTGATGGACAGGACCGTCTGGGCACTGCTGGAGAGGAGGATCCCCCCAAAGAAGACAAGTAGTAGGGAGAGTTAAAGAGCCTGACTGATGGACTCAAGGAGGCAGAGACCCCCACAGGGCTTGCCGAGGGTGTGGCGGCCACTCTGGAAAAGATGACTGATGGTTTGGAAGATAGGCACGGAAGAGGAGCACCCACTTCCATTTAGGAAGGATGCTGAGCCAGGCTCTGCTTCCCCTCCCCCTGACCACGATCCCTGAGGCCACACTGCTGGAACTGACTTTGGAACTGAGCTGATCTCTTAACTTGATGCTTTCCTTTACCTCTCTACCCTCCACCCCTCCTGTCTTTCTGACCGGCCTATCTCTGCCTCTTTTTAAAGAACCCGCTGGGCTGGAGGCCGAGCGCATTTGGGAACCACACTTAAGAGACTGTGAGCAGCCTGTCAAGTGTCTGTAAAAGCATGTTGTGATGTCCGTGGCTTGTAATTACTTTTTGCTGCTGTAGTAGCAGCTCTTTGCAGGAGACCCCATGTAATCGCACGGCTCTTGCAAACAGCAATCTACTTCCTGCGGGAAGGTGGCTTTTTATACCAAGTGCCTTCTGCATAGTGGAGGAAACTCAGGCTATGGAGCTGCCTTGCTGAGTTCCAGATAGAGCCCAGACAAAGACTTCACCAAGGGAAAACCTCTTTAAACTGTTCCCAGGTACCAGTCAAACCTGAAGGAGAGTCTAGGAGGAGTTAGCCTCCCCCGAAGAGTAATAAAATAAAATACTGCACTGGGAAGGTTTTTAGCTGTATGCATCTTTAAACAGCTTTACCTTTTTTTTTTTTTGGTTTTTCGAGACAGGGTTTCTCTGTAGTTTTGCGCCTTTCCTGGGACTCACTTGGTAGCCCAGGCTGGCCTCGAACTCACAGAGATCCGCCTGGCTCTGCCTCCCGAGTGCTGGGATTAAAGGCGTGCGCCACCACCGCCCGGCACAGCTTTACCTTTTGATTGATTGATTGACTGGGGAGGGACATGCAAAATGTGCTTTGTCCAAAAAGGTCTCTAATCCTTCATGTTTCCAAACCTAAAAGTAAATGGCGGAATATCATTACTTAAATCCTGGTATTATGGACATGGATTTTCATTTGTCTTTATTTTTAAATAAATATAAAGCATGTATTGACTATTTTTGCATGTTTCTCCCTATGTAGAGATAGTTTGTGATTTAAGGCATCAATATGATAAATTTTACTAATAATAGACTTCCTAACTTTGAATTTGGATCTGAAGCTCATTTAGCTCTTTAGAAATGTGTATGGCTAGATCCTGTAGGTTCTAGGGCTAATGTTTTACGACTCTCTGTAACACAAATTGCTAAACAGTCTTATTAATTAATAAAAACCCAGGGCCAGATACTGGGGTGAAAGCTGAAAGATCAGAGGGATAGAACAAGCCAGCCACAAGTTCTTACTACTGAGAAATCCTCAGCCCAAGAGAGAGCTACTTCCTGTATACTCACACCTATATACTTTTCTGTGCCCTGCCATCTCACTTCCTCTCTCCGCCCAGCTACGTCACTTCCTCTTCTCGCCCACCTCTATCACTTCCTGTCAGGATAGACCTCCAGACCTCTATGGTTAACTAGTGCTGGGATTAAAGACATGTGCCACCACATCTGGCTCTGTTCCCAGTGTGGCCTTGAACTCACAGAGATCCGGATGAATCTCTGTCTCCCTCCTGAATGCTAGTCCCTCCCGAATGCTAGGATTAAGGGCCTGTGCTACCACTGCCTGACTTCTATGTTTAATATAGTGGCTGTCTTTTTCCTTTGATCCTCAGGCAAGCTTTATTTGTTAGAGCACAAATAAAATATCAGCACAACTCCCCACCCCCACCCCAGTGTGGAGGACCAAATGTAGCAAGTGCTTTACCACCGGGCTAAGTCCCCAAGTACATACATATTGGTAATAGGTGTTTCTGAGACGGGTCTAATCCCGCCACACCTCCCTGTGCTCTGTCCACCAGATCGTGGTTGTGATTTTATGTTTGGATTTTTCCATCCTTCTCTTGTTTTGGAGTACTTGCGCTGTTCCTTGCAGTCGGGTGTACCTGCGATCGGGTGTCCCCATGGTCGGGTGTTCCTTGCAGTCGGGTGTCCCCGAGGTCGGGTGTTCCTTGCGGTCGGGTGTCCCCGAGGTCGGGTGTCCCCGAGGTCGGGTGTTCCCGAGGTCGGTGTTCGTGCAGCTGGTGTTTGGTCTTGAACTCGTTAGGGTCGGGGGAAGATTCCCACTCTTTTTCTTCTCATTGAAGCGGCTTGTCTCTGGCTTTTCCTTCCCCCCTCGGCTTACGTAGGTTACTTAATTGTTGAGTTATTTCTGTTATTGTCCCCTAACGTAGCTGCTATCTCTTGGATATCTTGGTACTAATAACTTTTTAAAATTTTTTTCCCCAGACTCAATGATTTTTTACTTTTTGCCTTTAATTTTTTGGAGACAGGGTTTCTCTGTGTAGCTTTGCGTCTGTCCTGGATCTCACTCTGTAGCCCAGGCTGGCCTCGAACTCACAGAGATCCGCCTGCCTCTGCCTCCCGAGTCTGTGATTAAAGACGTGCACCACCACCCAGCCTTCTATGTTGACTTTCAGTATTTGAAAACTTGATGTTACTTTGAGATTTTGTTTTCATTATTACATTTTATTCATTTTAATTTTAATTATAAGATGATTTATTTGTTTAATATGAAAAAAGTTACTTTTATTGTACTTCCAAAAAAGCTAGATTTATTGTTATTTTATGTGTAAAGGTGTTTTGCCTGCTTGTGTGTCGACGCAACACACGTGTGTCTGGTGCTGGCAGAGGCCAGAGACAGTTTTGGATGCCCTGGGACTGGAGTTGCAGATGGCTGTGAGCTGCCCTGTACGTGCTGGGAATTGAACCCAGGTTTTCTGGAAGAGCAGCCAGTGCTCTTAACCACTGAGCCATCTCTCTCTCTAGCCCCTTTACTGTACGTTTTAAAAGATTTAGTTTGTTTTCAATCGTCTATATCTGAAAATCTGTCTAATTGACTCTGCCTTGTTTAGTGCTCGTGTAAAATCTTGTGCGTCTGGTTCTCCGTGCTCCCTCCCTTCCCCAGACAGCATCAAGCCTGTTGAAAATGTTCGATGCTCAACTTAGTGTGCCGTCTTAGGAACCGTTTGAATTTCAGAATAGCAAGCTGTGCCGTCTCTGTCGGTGTTTTATTTACCCCTGGTGGTCCCGGAGAATCCGGAAGGATAGCCCCGTTCCCTGTTCCTAAGGGCACAGTAGGGACATGCTGACTCCTCTGTGTGTGCACGCTGCCGGTGGGATAGAAAGTTGGCCTTCCCGGGGCTGGTCCAGGGAGAGACAGGCAGTTCTCTGTCACTCCTGCGGAGACAAGGTCAGCACTGCCTGACTCTTAGAATGGGGGTTCCCTGTGGTTTTGGGGGCCCAGGGTCCAGGTTTTCCTGTTCCAGGTGTTGTTCATCAGGAACCACACACCTTGTTTTTTTTTTTATATAAGGGTCTTCTTCTGGGACCTGGGGCTCCCAGATTAAGCTGGGGTCACTGGCCAGTGGTCCCCGGATACCAGCCCGTTCCTGTCTTCAGGACTGGGATTATAAGCATGTGGAACTGCCCCATTTTTAAGTGGCTTGTGGGGATTGAACTTGGGCCCTTGGGTACTTTACCGTCTGAGCATCTCCTGAGCCCCCCCCCCGGGTTGCATTTGCGTTATGTACAAGATTGCATGGTACATGTATGTGGTGTGTGTGCTAGTGATTGCTATGTGACAGCGAGCTTTACCTCGTGGCGTCTGTAGGTTCTTACTGGCCAGATTCTTTCACACTGGAATTTCTTCAGAATGCTGTACCCCATTTATCTAGTCCGAGTGGCATTCTCAGTGTCTGTGGAACTTCAGGCTTTCCTCTCTCCCCACCTGCAGCCTGCCCCCCTTCTGTGGCTTTAAGACAGACTGAGTTCTTCTCCACCTTCCTCTGAGCTCAGTCTTGTTTCCTTCACTGTGGCGCACATCGTCTGTTTCTGTCTTTCATGATGCCGGCTGACGATTCTGACAAGCTAGATCAGCATGTTCTGCCATGTGGGTTTGTCTGATGGCACCTTATGGTTTGATTTTTTGGTCATATATCTCACCACAGCACTACGTAAAATAAATTACATCCTCATGTACCACATCTAGGGGCACGCCATGTTCCTCTGCTCTTTCCTGGATGACGTGTCTTTTGGTTGCCCGTGAAAGATGTTTCGTTGTTTTACATGGTACAGTTACCATTTTTGAATCTTCTAACTCAAACCCAGTGCTGGGGGCTGTCAAGAAGCTCAGTGGTGACAGCGTTTGTGGTACAAGGCTGAGTTCTATCTCTGGAACCCGTTTAAAAAGATCAGTGGCACACATCTACAATGCCAGCACTCCTACAGGAGAAACAAGAGAACCCCCACCTCCACAAGGTGGGTGAGAGCTGACTCCCAAACATCTGTGACTTCTGTGTGTGTGCCACAGCGTGTGTGTGCTCATGCCTCACACACACCATACACAACCCACATACACACTAATGAAAAATAGAGAATTAATAACCCAAATCAGGGACGTTTGATAAGTGGTATTATTTGAATGAATTAGTGAATACATTTGTAAGTGTATTTTTGTCCTTTCAAATACTTTCAGGATATTCTGTATTGGCATACAGATGTCATCTTCAAACAGCATGCTTCAAAATAATCTCATGCAATTGACATAGTTCACAAAATGTGAACATCTTAAGCATTTTTGTCGAGCATGTTAGTAATTGACCTAATTGTCTTGAGTGCATGAATTCCTAGTGGAAATGCGAGGAAAAAGATTGAAAAGTTTGAATTCTAACTCAGACTCCACCTGGGTAAAAGATGTGACATGGTTTCTGCTAACGTGATCTTCTGTGACCAGAGGAATAAATCCTGCATTTTCTTGTGACCTTAAACCTGGAAGGTCACTTTCAGGTCAGGGACACTAGTTGCTTAGAACTCATTCAGAGCAAGGACTTAGAGGGTTGGTGTGAGGCTGGAAAATCTGTAGCAGGAGGCGTGGTTGGTGAGTGTTTCATGAAATGAGGCACTGTTTCAAAGGGGGGGGTGTCTTATAACTACATGATTTTATACACACACATACATGTATATATATATATATATATATATATATATATATATATATATATATATATATATTTCTTTTTTCTTTTGAGACAGGGTTTCTCTGTGTAGCCCTGGCTGTTCTGGAACTCACTCTGTAAATCAGGCTGACCTTGAACTCAGGGATTGCCTGCCTCTGCCTCCTGAGTGCTGGGATTAAAGGCGTGCATCACCACCATCCGGTGATGATCATGTATTTTACCACCTGGGCTAAGACTCTTCAGGAGTCTGGGATAAAGGCATGTTGATAATTAATGTTGAGATCATGTGCCTAGGCTAGGATTAGCCTAGATTTTTGAAAGTCTGTCATGTGAACAAAATACTAGGTTTCATCTGTGGGAGAGACAGGACCAGAGGACACAGAGAAGGAGCACACACTTGCTAATAGTCTTCCAGTTGTTGAAGAATGGAGTGGTGTGCCTCACAGGGTGATGTGCGCTTCATCACTGTGGATGCCAAGACCTTGCACAGTTGCCTAAGGCTTGATACTGTGCAGGGTAGGCGAGCCGATCTATCCCAGTCCATCAGATGTTTGTGTGGTCTTTCCACGTGTTCCGTAGATGTCCATTTTCTGGTTAAGTGTAGCCCAGCCTTCAGTGTAGCCCAGCCTTCTACTACCGAAGGTTAGAATTCACTTCTTTGATAGCTTTCATGAAAGGCCTATCTCCCTGGTCATCTGATCTCTCGTACCAGCTGCAGCATCTGTCCATTCTGTATTATGCATAAGCCCTGCCTCCTCATTCAGCAGACTGCAGGGCTGTCTTTTTTTTTTTTTTTAACCCTTTCCACACGCTTGTGCTCTGTTCTTTTCTGGGCATGTCTCCATACAGGCAGGACCCCGTCTGCTGCTGCTGTATGGTCTGTTAACAGTCCCCTCTCACGCGTCCTTCTTTGTTACTTTTATTTTAGTGTGTGTCTCTTTCCTGCTCCACAAAAGGTGTTTTGCTTTCCATGGCAGAACGACCTTTGAAATTGGAAGGGATACAAACTTTGGGCCCGCCCACTTGTTGCTGTAGTAATGGTACCGGTGGCCATTCCTTGGCTTCTCCCAGGCACCGATGATCTGTTTGATTCCTGGGTGTTTTGTTTAGCTCTTTGTAGAACTCCAAGAGTTCTACAGGCATGACTGTTTGCATTTAACGAGGAGGTGTAAGAAGGTTCAGTGATCTGTCTGAGGTGACCCAGTCGGTAGGTGTCGACCTGGCTCCAAGCCCAGGTCTCTCTCTGTGTGTGCAGGCACTCATTCAGCTGATGGCTGGATGCTGGCAGCCCGCCAGACATTGTGCCCGATCAGGAGACGTTACCTTTGCCTTTCCCCACAAATGCACATTCTAGTCATCTGGGGCAGTTTTCTGTTCTCATGGGTGCCATCCTACACAGACTGAGCTACACCTTGTGGAGTCGGGAGTCTAGTTGGACAGAAAAACACAGTAGTTCTGCCTTAAGCCTCATGAATATTTAAAGGGGATGTAATGACAATGTGTTCGGTGGCCCTGGAGTTACTCTTGGAGTCCGGGAAGCCCTTCTGGGGATCGACAAGTACCATTTACAGGGGCTGGAGAGACGGCTCAGGGGTTAAAAGTATACTATTCTAGTAAAAGATCCGTCTATTTTTTCCAGCACCCACATCAGGTGGCTCACAGACACCTCTAATTCCAGCTTCAGGAAATCTGCCATCACCTTCTGACCTCCTTGGGAACTATACTCATGTGCACCCCCCATACACGCGCACGCACACACACACACACACACACACACACACACACACACACACACACACACACACAATTTAAAAACAAACATTAGGTCCTAAGAAATAAAGACGAGTTCACATGGGAACTTGAGGATGGTAGGAGGGAGCTGGAAAGAGGCTTGGACAGGACCATTTCCAGGGTCTGAAGGAACGACCCTGTGTAAAGTCTGAGTAGGGAAAAACTTCATGCCTTGAAAGTTAAGAAAGGGGTCGGGGTGGGCAGGCAGGAAAGCTTGATCTTAGATTGGACACATTGGCAAAGTTAGCTCAAGGTCTTGATGATTTATCACTGCAACAAGATATGTCTTTCTTTGCTTTTGTTTTTCTTTATTGTTGACTAGGTGTTGTAATCATTCTGTTGCTGTGATAAAACACCAACCAAAAGTTCCTTGGGGGAGGAAAGGGTTTATTTCAGCTTACACTTCTAGGTCATCATTCATCACTGAGGTAAGCCAGGGCAGGAGCTCCAGCAGGAACTCGAAGGCAGAAACCATGGAAGCATGTGGCTTGCTGGCCCATTCACAGGTTCATGCATAGCTAGCTAGCTTTCTTCTAGGACCCAGGATTAAATGCCTAGGGGTGCTGCCTACAGTGGCCTGGGCCCTCCAACAGCAACCAACCATCAAGACCGAACGCCATAGGCGTGCCCACAGGCCAGTCTGGTGTAAGCAATTCCTCAGTGGAGGCGTCTCTGAGATGACTGGAAGATGTGTCTAGTGGACAAGCAAGGCTAACCGGGTGGGACACTAGGTAAAACAGTTACATAACTTGATATTCAGAAGCTGCTAATGTGTACAGCTGTGCTACAGACTTCCTCTGTCTCCTCCTCATCAAGTTCCTTCGCCTTGAGGTAACAATACTTCCTTTTCTTGTGTGGCCTCCCATCGTGATTTTATAAACTGACAGGTAGACACAAAAGTATATATTTTTCTCACCTGTTAAAGACCCCAATACAAAATATTGAATAGTTTTTCTTCACTTTTTTTTTGACTTAATGTATTTTGGATACCATTTCATGTAAATATAAAATTTATTTCATTCCTTTTTATGACAGTATTATATTCTTTTATAATTATGAATTTTATCTAATTTATCAAACCAATGTAGTATTATTTACTTAATATATCCAATCAGTTCATGGGACATGGGAATGAGCTGAGGAGGGAGGTATAGTCTAGTCACTAGACTCTCGTGGGAGATAACCACTAAGTGGTCAGTAGCTCGGGGTGAGTGGACTTGAGTTCAGATAGTGCAGTGGAGGTGGGTGGGACGTGGCTGTCTATAAAGAGGGTTTAAGAGGGAACTGCTGACTGCTGAGACATCAGGAGTGGAAGTGATAGGCGACTCCTAGGCTCCCTGGCGTTAGTATTTGGGAAGATAGCGATGTCATTTGGCAATTTGAGTTTAAGGTATTTGGGAGGCACTTGGGTGGAGGTGCTAGAGGGGTCATTTGACTTGCTGTCCTGAGCTCAGGAGACAGGATACAAATTTGAGAGGTGTCATGGCATGGTTAATGTTCATTTATAATAATAGTAATTGAAATTTTGGCTCAACTGTGGCTGTGGTAGAATGTGCCCGGAAGCATGCCTCCACTTGTTTTTTAATCTTTGAGAAAATGATACATCATCTACAGTAGTTAGGAAATTCTGCTGGATCCATTTGCCGAGGTTGTTATTTGATAACAAAATTAGCATATTCATTTGTTGAGTATTCTGCCAAGATGTTGACTGCTGGACAGCTTAGCATAGTGTCTTTTTGCACACACACACACACACACACACACACCAGATTGTGGAGTTCTGCAGTTTTCTTTCCCTCCTGCATTTAGTCATGAAACGCACACCGTTGCCCGCCTTCTCGAGGGCAGTGTTCAGGGGCAATGTTTGTGTTTGGAGTAGTCTCTGTTTGCAGTTCCTTCTCTTGAGCACGGGTGATTAGTTTCAGTTACCTGTTGTGTCTGTCATTTAGTTCTAGGCTACTTTATTAACTCAGTGTTGTCACACACACACACACACACACACACACACACACACACACACACACTTACAAAAGTGTGTTTAATCCATACTTTCCCAACAACAAAACTTTACTTAAACCTGGAAATTGTGCTTAAAATATGAGAAACTGCAGGATGTCATACCATATGCCTTTAATCTCAGCATTCAGGGGGCAGAGGCAGGTGGATCTCTGAGTTTGAGGCAAACCTGGTCTACATTGTTGAGTTCCAGGCCAGCTAAGTCTACATAGGGAGGCTCTGTTTTAAAAAAAAAAAAAAAGGAAAGGAAAGAAAATCCGTGTATGTTTATTAATTAAAATATTTACTTACAGCCAGGCAGTGATGGCTCACACCTTTAATCCAAGTTCTCAGGACACAGAAGCAGGTGGATCTCTGTGTGTTTGAGGCCAGCCTGATCTACAGAGTTCTAGGACAGCCTTCAAAGCTACACAGAGAAACCCTGTCTCGAAAAACAAACAAACAAAAAGTACTTACATACATGTATGTATATATACTTATCTACATATCTGTGGTTTTGTATATGAATATATATATATGTATGTATGTATGTATCTCCTTCATAGACTTTTAAACTATAGCTGTTAGTACTGATTTCTTATACCACAAAAAGTAGAAATGGTCAGGTAGGTGGGCTATGAGGCATTTAACTCTTTAAAGTAGAATTCAGTCAAAGAATTTTTGACCCAAGCATTAGCTTAAAACAATGTATGCCCCTGTCCTCGGACATGTACTTATTGAGGAAAGATGGAAACAGAGCAAAAACATGATAGTAACCACTGGAAACTCTGCATGCTAGCAGGACATACTGGTAAGTGTGTCAGAAAAGCTGTGTGGTAGATGCAAAGCCTAATAGATGGATTCCTTCTATTTAGATTTCTAATTTAATAAAGTCCTCTGTTTTAACCTCATTAAAACTGAATTCTTTTCCACAATTCAATCTTAGGGGAAAAAAAAATCCATAAAAATCAGGCACAAGATTTGGATTGATTCTTGACCCAAGGGATCCACTGATGGAGAGTAAATGTATGTTAGCTGTTCAGCTTCTGCAGGAAACCAGCGTGCTATTGGGAATGAGCGTAGCTGAGCTCTGGTGATGGAATGTGCTCCTTCCGTAGGGAGGAACTGAAGAAGCCCCAGCACAGTGTGACATGGCCGTGTCAGTAGGTGACTTAGTACACCTTTACCACTCAGGCCAGCTTTCCACTCCAGGGCTTTCTTGGAGAGAAATTGCAACATAACCCCTTCACTTAATGAATAAACAAGCTGACATTTCCACAAAGGAGCAAACTACCAATGTATGCAACAGTGAGGATGAATCTCTCCATTCTGCTAAGTGTTTCTTACACCCACACACACACACCACACACCCTGCCTCCCCACTCCTCACCCTCTGGTCCTTTCAGATACTTCTTCCCCAGTTGCCCCTTCCTCTCCATGGAATTTGAACACTACAGATACATAACTCTTTATGGTCTTTGGGAGGATCTCTGCTGATGCAGTATCTCAGGCGTCTTCAACTCTATTAACTAGCTCGTCTTCCTGGAAGCAATATCATGCTCCTTCCCCCATTTAGGATGCCTGGCATAAGTGAAGGACCACATTCAGGTGACTCCATAGGGTATAATTCAGTATATATGGTAGTCTTGAAAAGCTCTAAGACAGATTTGCCCCATAGAAGGATGCATGGACTTTTGGAGATGATGGAAACTGTCTTACTTTGGGTTTCTATTGCTGTGAAGAGACACCATGACCACGGCAACTCTCATAAAGAAAACATTTCATTGGGGTGGCTCACTTACAGTTTTAGAGGTTCAGTCCATTATCATCATGGTTGGGAGCATGGTGACGTTCAGGCAGATGTGGTGCTGGTCAACACAGCGCTGAGGTTGTGAAGCCCGGTGGAGGGGGCTTTCCGAGCTTAGGAGGGGCCTGGGTTTGCCGCAGCACTCCAAAAACTAAAGACAACCTCCAGCCAGTCTCGGAGCGGTTCTTATGCGTAGAGACATGCCGAGTCACAAATGTATATGATGAGCAAGTGCCAACCAACTGGAATGGAGAAAATAATTTTATAAAGGAAGGATGAAGCTGGCTGGATTGTACTCTCCAGTCATGATTTCTATTTTCAGAAACAGTAGCAGTCAGGATTCTCCAGAAAAGCACCATGTACATACAAACAGAAAACGTGTGTGCATGTTTATGCACTTGGACCACAGGCCTGTGGAGTGCGGCGTGTACAGATTGACAGTTAAACAGTTGGGACAATTGAACAGAGACATCTGAAAAACATGTTCACATTGTATCCAGAAATTAAAACAAGATGACTCCTAGCCCAAGACATGAAATTATAAAAAATTGAGAGGAAGTATTTATGGCCTCCTATTGTGAAAAGAGTTCTCAAATATGCCACCAAATGCCTGATTCTCTTAAAAAAACAGTTTTCGGCCAACTCGAATTCTTTCAGAGGGATTCTGCTGAGGAAACGAGGCTGACCCACTTTCCTGTTCACAGCCATTTGGTTCTCTTTCCTTTGCAATTCCTGGCATGGCTTGTGTTGGCTCGTCCAGTTACTGGCCAGACTTTTATTGATCCTTAGAAGTTCCTTACATAGTTTAGAAAATTTCCGGTGGGTTCTGTGTGTATCAAGTACCTTCCTAATTTCAGCTCCCTTTCCCCCCTTTCCTCCCTCTCGAGCTCAGTTCCGTTCTCCCTCCCTCCCTCCCTCTCTCCCTCCCTCTTCCTCCTCCCTCCCTCTCGAGCTCAGTTCCTGTTCTCCCTCCCTCCCTCCCTCCTTCCCTCCCTCCCTCCCTCCCTCTTTGCCTCACATCTTAATGGAGTTAGATTTTAGTCTTTAGAATTATTTATTTTATGTGTATGACTGTTTTGCCTGCATGTATATCTGGGTACCATGTGTGTGCCTGGTGTCCACAGAGGTTAGAAGAGGTTGTTTGATCCCCTAGAACTAAAGTTAGGGAAGGTTTCGATCCACTGTGTGGGTTCTAGGCCCTGAATTGAGGTCCTCTGGAAAAGCAGCGAGGACTTTAAGCCACCAGCCCTCCCTCCAGCCCTGAGGTGGTTCTGTTTTTACACGCAGGGCAGTTCTTAGTACAGGCGGATTATCCAGCCTCTAATTTATGATGGTGCGTGTTTTCTTGCTCAAGAATCTTGTGTTTTTTATCTCTTTGCAAAGATTTGGAGTTTTATTTTTCACGTTTGGGTCACTAACTCTGGAGGACTTGGTTTTGAGTGTTGTATCGTGTAGGTAATGGCCCCTCTTCCTGCTCTGTGGCTCTTGGTGCAGCTCCATGTACTGAGATGCCTAGCCTTGTAGCTAGGCATGATGATGCCCTGTGACACCAGTTCGTACAAGTGTTCATCTGTGTGTGTGTGTGTGTGTGTGTGTGTGTGTGTGTGTGTGTGTGTGTGGTGTTGTTGTTGTTGTTATAACTTCCTTTAGTCTGTTTAGTTCAGTCTTTTGCTAATGTCATGTTTTCATCAGTATTTCGGTTTTATTAGAAATCTTGACATTTGGTAGAGAAAGTCCCCAGATCATTTATGTGACGACAATAATACCATTTAAGAATAATGGCTCCTTGTTCTTCCTTGCTTTCCCTTAGTCCCTTTATCTCTTTTCGTTACCATACAGTTCTAGCTCAGAGTTGGAATACAGGGTGGAACTGAACTAGAGATAATGGCCGTCTTTGTTTGGTCCAGATCCCACAGGGAGAGCTGTCCACCTGCATAGGTAGTGTAGACATCCGTTATCAGGCCAGGGAAGTTAGCGTCTGGATGTGAGGGTGATCTGGCTGTGACAGCTGTCACCCTTTTTATTGGCAGGGTTGATTCAGTTGACCTGTAATGTGGGGATTTATCATGGCAACTCCACGTAGTTAAAAAGGAGGTTTATTTTGGGGTAACTTACATCCAGTAAAGGGGTTGGTTACAGGATCTGGGAGAGGTGAGGTGCAGTCCAGCAGGGTTCTCTGGAGAACTCTGACGCAGTCTGTTTTCCAGCATCCAGGATCACCAGGAACCAAGAGGGCTGGCACATCTGGATCTCAGGTCTTAAGGGCTCTGTCTTGGCCCCACCCCAGGGGCTGGTCATAGGTAGGCGTGGTAGTTACCAGAAGCCTCACTAGGGGTAGTACTTCCAGGCCAAAGCTGGAACAGCTATCCACTACAGACCTGTCATCAGTACATGTGTCCTTCTCTGGGAGAGAGGGTGCCCCTGCCTCAGCCTCCAGCAGGCTGTCATGACCGACATTCCCTTCTGTTTACAGTGCACCATGGACATTTCCTAAATAAGCAGTTGCTGAATTTTATATTGAGGTTTTTCTACCTTTTGATATACTCACATGGTGTGTGTGTGTGTGTGTGTGTGTGTGTGTGTGTGTGTGTGTGTGTGTGTGTAGAGAGAGAGAGAGAGAGAAGCCCAAATTAGTAAATACATGAATTCATATTCCAGTGTTAAGCTGGCCTTGCATTCTTTGGACAAATTTGAATTGGACTTGAATTGCCAGTTTTTGTCGTATTTACTAGGCTTCAGTTTGCTAGTGCCTTATTTTTCCTTACTTGAAGTAAGGTATATCCGTTTTAGGAATACACCCCCCCCCCCAACACACACACTTTAAAGTGGCTAATTATAGTGTGCCATAGATTATTAAGATGAATTCTGGTTTCAGAGTTGTTAAGGTGTTTTAAGATGTATGTCTTAATGCCAATCAGGAGTTTTATTGTTTTGTATTTTATGTTTATGAATATTTGCTTCTTGTCAGATTTTGTCATTTACTTATATGCATATGTGTGTCTTTGTATGTGTGTGGATGTGGTGGTTTAAAAGAAAATGGCCCCCAAAGGGAGTGGTTCTAATGGGAAGTGTGACCTTGTTTGAGTAGGTGTGGTCTTGTTGGAGGAAATGTGTCACTGTGGGAGTGGGCTTTGAGGTCTCCTACGCTCAAGCTACATCCAGTGAGACAGTTCACTTCCTGTTGCCTTTGGATCAAGATGTGAGGACTCTCAGGTCCAGCACCATGCCTGCTTACCTGCTGATTTGCTTCCCGAGATGACGATAATGGACTGAACCTCTGAACTGTAAGCGAGTCACCCCAATTAAATGTTTCTCTTATAAGACCTGCTGTGGTCATGGTGTCTCTTCACAGCAATGGAAACCCTATCTACGACAGTAGGTATGAATGCTGTGTGTGGAGATGAGAAGTCAACCTTGGGTGTCATTCTTCAGCAGTCCCCCCACACCCCAACTCCCTTGACCAAGTGTCACGGGGATCAGAGGCACTCTAACTAGCCTAGGCCGGATGGCCTGTCTCCACCTTTTCACTTCTGGGATGTGGGGCGTTTACCTACCAACCCCACAGCTCTCCAGAGTTTTCTTGAGTGTGAGCAGCAGGAAATATTAGATAGAAGGGTTTATTGCGGAGAATCTCGTGGAGATAAACAGATAGAAAATAAAGGATAGCCTCGAGAGGGCCTGGAACCTTTTCCAACGGCCCCGACTGTCTCTGCCCCAGGGTTTTTATAGAGACGCCAAGGGGTGGCGCAAAAGACCTCCCCCAGCACAGCCAAGTGCAGACCATCTCAGACACCCGCACTCAGGCCCGTGGTCCTAATCATCCTCTATGTGGACCTGCTGGGTAAAGCCACGAGGAACCCGAGAACAGGCTCCCACACTGGGATTACAGGCACATGCTATTATGCCTAGCCTTTTACATGTATGCTGGGGATTGAACTCAGGTTCTCAAGCTTGCAAGGCAAACACTTTACTGACTGGGTTAGCTCCTCAGCCCCTGGCCTCCCACTTTTCCATCCTCCTGCCTCATCCTTCTGAGTGTTTGAAGTATATCCCACTGTACCAGGCTGTACTGTTGTTTTCAATGAGACTCTGCACATTTTAACTTTTTGAGGTCTGACAAATGAGGTTCTTTAAGAAAAGATTTCTGGAATCACATTCTATAGTTGTGGGTTTTCTCATCATTGTTGTTGGGTTTTTTTGCTACTATCAAATCAAACCAAGGTATTAGATCTGTCTGAAAATTGTATTAATTATTGGGCGTTAAGTCTCTCCACTTGGTGCTTAAGTTTGGGATAGTCTGTTCCTTGGCTGCCTCTTAAGGGTCTAGGTAGGGTCACTATCAATTTGTTCTTAAAAAGAGTCTGGTCTTCAGCATCCAAACTTAGTGGCAGGGTTTTGCTGTTAGTTCCTAACCTTAGTCACACTCCGAGTGGAGTCCTACACTCACCTTGGTCACACTCCGGGTGGAGTCCTACACTCACCTTGGTCACACTCCGGGTGGAGTCCTACACTCACCTTGGTCACACTCCGGGTGGAGTCCTACACTCACCTTGGTCACACTCGACTATAGAGTTCTAGACTCACCTTGGTCACACTCCGGGTGGAGTCCTACACTCACTTGGTCACACTCGACTATAGAGTTCTAGACTCACCTTGGTCACACTCAGTGGAGTCCTAGACTCACCTTGGTCACACTCAGTGGAGTCCTAGACTTATCTGGAAAACTCATGCTTAATTCAGGACTCAGCAGAGTGGTCTGCAGACCGAATTTGACCCAGGCCCTTCATTTTATAAGTGGCATTTTAATGGAACACAGGAGTCCCTGATGTTTTACATACTGCCTATGGCTGCTTTTGTTCTTCAGCTGCAAGGCTGGGTAGTTGCGACAGCATTCAGGGAAAGCTGAAGATACTTGTGTGGTGAAATTTGTTGACTTCTAACTCACTAATTTCCTGATACCCTGTTAATGTGAATACCTGTTTTCAGGCCCTACTGTCTACACTCTTTCAGTTCCTGGCCCAAATCTTTCTTCTTGCTAGCTCAGAGACAAAGGTTTTCATGTGGTAGGAAATGGTCTCTGTGTATGCATATTCTACTGTGGCCGCGGGACATTTCCTGAGGTCCTACAGTAGTGGCTGGCCGCATGAATTGACTCAGTGGTACCTCGTGTTCCTTGTATTGTGACTTGGACATGGGACTAGAGAGTGTGACAGCTTACTGTAGTTGGGGTTATCACAGTAATGGGGGACAGTAATGTAGGAGTCTGAGTGAACACAAGCAGATGTAGGAGGGCTATGTATGTAATCTAGTTTTAGGATCGGAGTCATGACTTCCGCTACCTTTCTCTAATGAAGTTTCACTCATTAGGAGTGGGTGGCTCAAAGTTCAGAATCCTCATTATTCCCATATAAGCAGGGGAAGAAGGGTGAGGACAGACGTTCCTTGGTGGTCTTAGTTACCTGGAGGTTTTCATGTCATCTCTGTCTAAAGAATCTACAGTTTACATCATTGGCTTAGTCTCTAGACTCTGACTCGGGAGTGAGAAAACTAGGGTCTGCTGCTCAAATCTCACTCAGTGCTTTCCTACATATGAAAGCAAAGCCTGAATGGAGCTCAGCGCAACCTTTTGACTGTGTGCTGTGCAGCCAATAAGAGTCGGGCGGTTGATGCTGTCCCTTCCCTTTGTACAGTAGCCCTCATCCCTACAGTGTCCACAGCTGAACTCCAGATTTGTTTTTTCTCTTAGTAAATACCAACTCCATTTCCTAATAGGCCGGAAAGTATTTCTGCTTATTTCCGGTTTCCATCGGCCAAAACCCCTAAGTGATGACGGAGTACGAGGCCCCGTGCACGGGCTGTAGTGGACGGGGGTAAGAAGGGACCGTGTCCTTTTTAGCTGTTGAGATTTTATACTTGCTTCTGATCCTGGAGTAGCCTATCCTGCCCTAGCCAGGGCAGTTTATTATGCCGTGTGTACTCACACACAGCCGTCCACACATTTGTGTGCCCCCATGTGCCAGTTGTGAAAACATGGCTTATTTTGTGTATGCTGCACTCCCAGGATATGTAGGTACTCAATAAGTTTACAGAGGTGAATTGTGGAAGTTGGAGCTGCTCAGGAGTATACAGCAAAGAGGCCCAACCCGCCTCCGAACCATCTAGATTACTGAGAGTGGGCGTTCTGTGTCTTACCTAAGACCCACAAAATCGAGATTTCTAAATGTAGGGTTGGGAATCTTCTTTTCAAGCAGTTATTGCGGGGCTTGTCAGGCTGCTGGCTGAGAAAGACGCCCTGCCGGGTGCTGGTGGCGCACACCTTTAATCCCAGCACTCACGAGGCAGAGGCAGGTGGATCTCTGTGAGTTCGAGGCCAGCCTGGTCTACAGAGTGAGATCCAGGACAGGCACCAAAACTACACAGAGAAACCCTGTCTTGAAAAAAACCAAAAAAAAAAAAAGAAAGAAAAAGAAAAAGAAAGATGCCCAAGCACAGATTTCCTCATTCCTGTGGTGGTATACCGTGGAGCACACCTTTCTGTGGACTGTGAGATGTTTAGCATGGAGGGGTGCAGTTCTGATATCTTCATGAATTATACAGGATGTTCTTGGTAAGCAGCCAAAGAATGGCCCTTAATGTTAGAGTCATAGTTTTTGGAAGTGCTCAGTTAATGTTTGGTTTTACTCTTAGATAGTTGAATAAGCAGCACCGACTGTTTACAATAAGCAAAATTGTCTGCCCCAAATAGACTTTTTGTTATTGGACATCCCTCCTCAGGCTTTAGTCTTACTCTGTGCCTGTGAATGGATTAATGATGTCGTTGTAGAGTTTTCACTGGAGCATCTTAATGCAAAGAGTAGTGAGCCCACAAGCCGTGTGTGTGTGTGTGTGTGTGTGTGTGTGTGTGTGTGTGTGTGTGTGTGTGTGTTGTGTTCAGGCCCTTTCAGATAAATGACAAGCTTTTTAGTACTCTGTCTTCCTGTTCTAAAGATTCACCCCAGTTTTGTCTTCCTTTAAGTAATATACGTGTGCTTATTATAATACGAAATGATATCTAAGAGGTGACTTGGGCAGTGTGCTCTCCCTGGTTTGTGGGTGAATCCCTTCCCCTGGACACACTCCTGGCCTGCATCAGTGTGAGGAGCCCTGGAATGGAGCCACGTGGTATGTGTTCTGGCTCAGCATTCAGCAGCAGGCTGATGTTACCCAAGGGGACTAGGGTGTGGGCTGGGTGGTTTCACTGTTCGTATCCTGTGAGGCAAAACACAGAAATGTTCAGTTTCCTTCCATAAATTATATGTGAAGTCAAAACCAAGAAAATGCCAGTTTCTTCCCAGAACGAGCACTATAAAGAGAAGCATAAGAGAAAATTCAGTATCCAGGCCAGAAAGAGCAGTGAAATTCATCTTGTCATCATCAGAGGAGGAACAAAAGTTGGAAAGTACGGTGATAATCCTTTCTTCAAATCACACTTGTATTTCATTTTGAAATTCTTTAGCAGGCCGATTTCTGCTGTCAACTGTGTTTTATTGGATAAATATTCCATCAACTTGGTAGCCTCTGGTTTCCACGAAGTCTTCATTAATAGTGAGTGGGTGACTTGGCCATGGCATTTGGGACCAGAAGAGAGACATCCTCACCACATCTAGCGGACAGAACACACTGCAGTGGATGGCGTAGACGTGCAGCCTGGGACTCAGTGCCTCTTGGCTTGCATTCTCGTGTGTCTGTCTGCTGCCCCAGAATCCTGCCCAACAGTTCTCTAAGAAGTCATTACTAATTAATTTGAGTTGCCTGGAGATGAAATGCGTTCGGTAACTCCATCCTGCTAAGCAGAGATGAACTTCATTTGGATAATTGGGAACTGTTTATAGAGTAGTGAGTTCTATCATTCTTGGAGGTTTATGTATTTTTAATAATATACAAACATTTTTAGGCAAGTGTTATGTCACTTTATTTCTAGGTTATTAAATGAAATACATTTCAAGTTTTACTAAAATTGAAAGTGGTGTATGTTTTGAGTTAAGTGACGATTTTTCATCGTTTGGTGTTCCTAGCTTGAATTCTTTCTTTTTTTTTTTTTTTTTTTTTTTTTTTTGGTTTTTCGAGAAAGGGTTTCTCTGTGTAGCTTTGCGCCTTTCCTGGGACTCACTTGGTAGCCCAGGCTGGCCTCGAACTCACAGAGATCCGCCTGGCTCTGCCTCCCGAGTGCTGGGATTAAAGGCGTGCGCCACCACCGCCCGGCTTGAATTATTTCTTAACAGCAATACCAGGCAGCGGCTAGGGAATATGCTGGAACCTCTGGTGGGCTCTCCTTTGCCTTCAGTCGTGGGAACAGTTGGCAGGCCACTGCACATCTTCAGAACCAACCCCAGCACTTTCTCCTCTATTTGAATGACCTCATATCCGAAAAGGGACAAAGAGAAATTCCTTTTAGATAGTAGGTGAGTTGATTCATTAGTATCCCATTAGTTGACTCAGTTTCCTCTGCTGTTCAGACAGACCCAGAAAGGAAGTGGCTGTAGAGACGGTGTGAGGTGGGAATTTGGGGAAATATGACTATTTGGGTGGAATCTTTGGCGAGCACTTACTAGGAAACTTTAAAAGCCGGGCGGTAGTGGCACACGCCTTTAATTCCAGCACTGGGGAGGCAGAGCCAGGCGGATCTCTGTGAGTTCGAGGCCAGCCTAGTCTACAGACAGAGATACAGAACAGGCACCAAAACTACACAGAGAAACCCTGTCTCGAAAAACCAAAAAAACAAACAAACAAAAACCAAAACAAACAAACAAACTAGGAAACCTTACTGTTTGTCTAGCATTCTGTTTTGGAATTTGAGTTGCCAGTTGAAAAGGAAGTTACAAAACTGAGAGCATCTTGATGGAGCTGGATACTAAGATGTACATCCTGGGGTCAAGAAGACTGCTTGACATTAATACCGAGTCTTGGAGCGTTGTTCAGTCATTCATTTGAAGGTTAAAATTAATATCTGAAAGCAATAATTAAGTCCATGACTGCCAGGACTAATTGGAGAGAGAAAACGTGTGATCCCAGACGTCATTACTTATTCCTGGTCTGTCTTCCTAATAAGAGGCTCTGGTTTCTGTTGTTTTCATACTAATTGTTTGGAACAGGACAAGATGTGTTTAATGAAGCTCATTGTACATGGAATGCTATTCACTGTAATTAGACGATAACAACCAAACAAACATGATTATCTTTAGCAATCGGAAACGGGCTTGTCTCAATAACATCATTTTTGAAGCCACGGCGCCTCCCCTTTCTCTTCCGATACTGCCTAGATCTGGTTTGGCTTAAGTGACAAGCCCTGCCAAGAGTAAAACCCCAGGACGATGGCAACAGGAGATGCCGTGCCCCATAGTTTCCCAGGGGTTCATCTGCAGAGGAAGAGAAGGGCTAGTCAACTCAGACATGCAGTAGAATGATGAACGGTTCAGGGCAGGGCTTTAAGCTTGGCACTCTGCATCACACTGTGCAGCCCTGTGGCAAGGTGCTGCCCTCTTTCTCCCTCAGCTGTATGTTATTTGAAAAACGTTTAAAATCGTAGCTGCCTCCTAGTGAGAAGTGGCTTAAAAAATTCTTACCAATATTGATTTTCGTTATTTGGAAATAAATCGGACAGGCTTTTTTTTTTTTTTTAAATTCCTGGTAAAATGTGTGTGTGTGTGTGTGTGTGTGTGTGTGCACGTGTGAGTGTGTGCCTGTATGTGTGATTTGTATAAGTGTGAGTACAGGTTCTATGGAGGTCATAGGACAACTTTGGGAGCCAGTTCTTGCCTTTCTCAGTGTTGAAGCTGGGTCTGTCTTGTTTCTGCTGTATTGTGTACTCAGGCTGTCTGGCTGGTGAGCTTCTAGGCAATTCTTATGTCTTCATAAGCACAGACCAGAGCATCTGGCTTCTTCACATGGATTCCAGGATCAAACTCAGGTCTTTAGGCTTGAGTGACAAAGACCTTTACCCACTCAGCCATTTTGCAGGTCCCAGAATTTTTTTTTAAAATTGTTATTAAAAACAAGATCAGCAATATTAAAGAAATTTAAAAGTAATTATATTTAAAAATAACATTGTGTATGCCTTCTGAGTATAATTTATACACATGCATATTTGATATAATTAAAATATAACATATGTAGCATTCACTATGGGCCGCTGAATATGATTTCTCAGTCTTGGCTGGATGCTGAGTAGGCAATGGGTTGGACATAATGGTCCCAGTCACAGCCATGTGGGAGAAGGGAGGCGGGCTTCCCTGAAGAAGAGTTGGATGCTTAAACTTTGAAGCAACAAAAAACTTCACTATAGTGAACGTGGGATTTCTCAGGTGTAAACCATCTCTGTTGGGTAGGCAGAGGAACTGGCCAGTAGGGATTCAGTATTGCAAAGGACTGTTCTTTTCAGAGAGTTGACCTGACTCGTAGGAACTTGGTAAAGGAAAGAAGGAGTCAAGACGTGCATCAACCTGTTTCCTTTTCTAGATCAGTGGTTCCCAAACTTAAGTGCTGTTGGGGAATCCCTGAGACAGTTTCCTGGGGCCATCTGCAGCTCTTCTCGCGGACTCAGTTGCTCTGGGACCATGCCACAACTTGGTGTTTTCCACAGACCCAAGGGTGATGCCAGGCCTGCTGGTCCTGGTTTGTTGGAGGTTCACTGTACCCCAACACTTTCCCAACCCAGGCCATCCTAACATTGCTGGGAAGCAAGCCAGCGGCCACTGGGATCCTAGGGACACCGCTGACTTCTCGTGAATGGTACAGGAGAGTTTCCACGAGGCTGCTGAGATCCAGATAGGCCGAACATCAAGGCTGGTACAGCTGGTTTTGTTTGTTTGTTGTTTGAGGTCATGGCAAACCACGGGTGTGATCCCTACTTCATTTATCTACATAGCAGTGTAAAGCTTCTGGTTGCGGAACCCTTCACACAGTTAGACCACTTCATCTAGTTATCATTCATCACTACTATAGATTTTTAAATTTAGCTCCACCCAAGAACTCGGCCGTTGTCCTGAGTGAACGTCAGAGGCTTACAGTTGCTAAAAGCATTTTACTTCTTGCTTCAAGTCCATGAACACAGATACTGGAAACTAATGAAATTGAACATGTTTGGGATCGTGGAACATGGGACACAAGTTTCTGGCATATTTCACTTAGGATTTCAGTTTACATTTATTTGGTCATGAGCGATTTTGAGCACAACAGGGTTGTGACACTATTTTGAGTTCGGTGTATTCAGACGTAAGGACACTGTGAAAGCGTCTCCAGGCCAATGGGAAAGCAATCATGAGACATGCTTTTCTTGGTAAGATATTCACTGGCACATGGTTACATATGACATTCTCATTGTTCAGTATGAATGGGAACAGCTTTTATAAAATACATAGTGACTGCCGACCCTAAAGCAGGCTGTGGGAAATGTTAGAGCTCCGGGAAACTTTAGCTCTGCAGTAGATGATCTTACAGAAACCCCCCTTAAGCTCTGCTTCACCTCCCCGAGCACAAACGTGGACGTACGTGTGAGACTGACTCTCCCACACGGCTTTAGGGGTGCACCTTTCAACTACATCTATAAATACCTGTACTTTGGTACTTCTCCCAAACAGTGGGTTTTTGGAAGATAAAATACTAATGAAGAAAACTGTTCAAAAGTTATCCAAGGATTAATCTGGTGGTATTATCCCGTTTTCATATCGCTCCTAACGAATCTTGAATTTTAATAAGCTTAGAGTAAGAAGCATGTTTAATGTCTTTAAATTAGATCAGATCTTAGCCATGACTGAATATGGTTTGGCTTGCATAGTCTCCCATTTAATATTGTATAAGACATTGCATAAGGAACAGTGAGGCCCATCTCTGATTTCCTTGGTTAAGCTGGCTGAATGATCACTGGACTCTGTATGTGTGGTGTGTGTTTCTGCATGTACCAAAGGTGTTGGTTTTTCTTTTTCTTTTTGAGATGAGTTCTTGGACTGTCTGTAGCCCAGGCTGTCCCGATCACCCACCTCTGTCCTGTTCTGTACAGGAATGACAGGTGTGTGCTGACATGCCCAAGTTGGTACTCTTCCTTTCTTAAATTGATACTGGCTTTCAGAAGATGGACACGTTTGCTTCTTTCTAAACATCTGGCTGTAGCTGTTAGCTATTAAAGTGATCATCCACGTTCGTGTACAACTTCTGGTCCCAATTTGTATCTCTGCCATGCAGAGTATGGCAGTGCAGACCTGTAGTCCTAGCAGCAGGAGGCTGAGGCAGCAGGATTGCCAGTTTGAGGCTAGCTTGGCCTACATAGTGAGCACCAGGGTAGCCTGAACTACATAGTGAGATTGTATCCGTTTCCTTTGGTTGCTGTGATAAAAGACCATAACTAAAAATGCATAGCTCCCCTGGAGCTGGAGTTATAGACCGTGGTGAGCAGCCTGAGCCACGTGACCTGAACGCTGGTCCTCAGCAAGAGCAGCGAGTTCTCTCAGCTGGGAGCCGTTTCTCCAGCTCCCGATTCTCACCGTCTGTCTTGTGGGTTCTGATGACACTCGGGTCATCAAACTTGCCAGCACACACTCTTGCACTCAGGGCCATCTCTCTGGCCCTGGAGTCTTTGTTTAGGACTGAATTAGTAAGTACATAACCAGAATAGTTGTCCAGTACCCTTTAAATTAGACTACACCCCCCAAATTAATCTGGATGGATGCAATTAAAATACTGTATTTGGGGGGAGTTCCTAATTTATTTGTCCTTTTTAGGACCACATTTGTTTTGTGTAGTGCATCACAGTATAGACTGTGCAGACAAACTCCTGCTGTGTAAGTAACTCCAGCCTAGTCAGTCCCCCCGGGATCAGTTTCTTATACAGAAGGAGTCAGAAGTACCTCATCCAAAGGCTTATTCAGATTCACTGATTTGATACCCGCCCAAGATACAGTAGCAATTGCTGACTGTCTTCAATTGGGAAAAGTGTATTTAAGTTCCATGCCGTTCTTGAAAATTATGGTTCCCAGGGAATGTCCTGGAATGAGTGAAGCCTTTGGATGTAAAAAGAGGAAGGAAGGACTGGGCACAGCCTCCAGGTTTCTCCTCCAGGATTTCGGTGTTCATGGTGTGCCCACATTTTTACAATGGCTGTATCTTCCAGAAAGATTCTTCTTCTTCTGTGCTTTGGACCTGTCCAATGATGGTATTTAAATGATTTCTGTGGTGGTGTTGTCTGCTCATCATCCGTCTTTCCTACCCACCTCTTCTGCTTGTAGAATCAAGAAAGACAGTAGATATGTTGCCAATGGCAATCAGTGTGTTGGAAGCACAGCCCTGCAGTGCGGGCAATGGACTCAGAACTGTCCTGGTGCCCTGGCCTCGCATGCAGAGCACAGACACCAGGCTTCACTTTTATAATTCCCCCCCCCAACTTTCATTCCTTTCTTTCTTCACAGCTACTATATCCCATTGTATTATAATAAGCATGTGCATAGATACCTGAAGAACAGCAGTAGTAAGAAGAAAGGACAAAGGAAAGTAAATGACTAGAAGGCATGTCATATGTGTTTTATATGTTAATGGCACAGTAGTTAACTGATACTGATAAAAGGAAAAATTAGGACTTAGTGGGACAGCCATTCTGTCTGTCCGTCCATCCATCCATCCATCCATCCATCCATCCATCCATCCATCCGTCTCATCTAACTACCATGGAAAAGGAGGTACTTGAGCAAGTGAGAACAGGCTTCTTGAGTCATTGGATCCCTAACTGGGCTTTTGAGTTCACTAGGGAAGAGCTGGGGTCAGCATAGTCATGGTAGCTGGTTTTAGCATAAATGAGATTTGAGAACCAGCAGAGGATCTTGGATATTATAGGAGATGTCTGATCCTCATTTTTTATGTTATTAACACCTTTAAAATGGTTTTGGTGAAGGGATGGTAGCATGGAAGAAAGATCACAAGGGAGGCTGGGTGGAGGGAGGTAGACTAGCTTGGACAGTAATAGTGTACCCTATGGGAGGTGAGAGTGTCTGTGTAGTGTTGTTCTCAAGATAGAATCGTCTGGTAGAATTACTACGTTATGTTTTCCTCTGTTAGCAGTGTGGGCTGGAGAGTAGCAAGAGGGACTTTTAGAAATGTCACCCCCTCACTTGGTGCTTCTTGTGGGTGTTGGGGACCTATTTCCAGTCATTGGCACAAGCGTGTCTGGTGAGGGTAGGCTGAAATAGCCTTTCCTGCAGCTTGCTGGCAAAGTTGGCGATATAAATCACCAGTTTTCAACCTCTATCATGGAGCCAAATTCTTCCTGTGTTTGTCACCCCTGCCTGAGTTCAGACTTAAAATGGTGTAGTAATGTTTTTTGGTTTTTCGAGACAGGGTTTCTCTGTGTTGCTTTGTGCCTGTCCTGGAACTCACTCTGTAGCCCAGGCTGGCCTCGAACTCACAGAGATCCGCCTGCCTCTGCCTCCCGAGTGCTGGGATTAAAAGGCGTGTGCCACCTCTGCCCAGCTAGTAATGTTATTTATGAGTGTACAGTTCTCCATGTCATTTGTTACCTTGATTCTCTTCAAACCTTTAATTGACAAATAGTTTTGTTAATCCAGCCGATACTCCAAGACGTTATTTCAGCTTTTAAAGTTTCTTGTCATCAGTGGCCTTTCAGACAGGTGATTGAGAATGTGCATTTCTGTGGCTGAACTTTGGAAGAAATACAGCATTTTTCATACATTAGAAAATATTCAAGCACCCTAGTGGGAAGTAACCATGTAATAGATGCAGTGTGGCAGGAACTTTGACCACGCTGTTCCGGTAGCATCACCAGATTTGAACTGAACGTCTCCGGAACTGTAGAGGGAATAGCTGCCTGCAGGAGCGTTGCGTGGACACCGTTCCAGACCCAGAGCCACAAGAACTTAATGAAGGCAAGCTTTTCAGCCTAAAACGGTCTCAGAGGCAGTGAGAGGACCGAGTACGTTCCTTTAAACGGGCGTCTTAGACCTCATTCATTCTCGAAAGCACCAGGATGAAGCTGTCAGCATCCAGTCCAGACTAAAAGGGAGGGTTGCGGCTCCCCAGGGGTGGGATGCGGTGGGGAGGGGGTGCTCCTACCCTCAGGCCTGCAACAGGAAGGAAGCAAACCTTCCTTCGCTTGTTCCTTTTTCTAGAAGAAGTAAACACTACTTCTCAATGCTTCTAATATTTTAAACTGTAGTGCGCCATGCTGACTCCTTGCTGTGTTTTTACTTGCTTAATAAATTTATAGAGAGTTTTGAATGCTTTGTTGGAGATTCCCAACGGTCACTGAACAGTTTTAGTGTCTTCTTATCAGTTATTAAGGTGACTCTGTGTAGCCTCGGCTTGCACAGTCATTTGTGCAGTGCTGCCGTGTTGGACGGGTGGCGGTTCCTCACTGCCATCGCTGTCCTCAGCAGTCATTATCCACTGTTCTGTGTCTCTGTGTAGCTCTGTTCCTGGACTTTCGGTGACGGGATTGCGCCGACGCCCATACATCCTATGCCGCTCTCTCCGAGCTTCTCCCCAGCCCTTCCTCCTGGACTCCAGCATCTGCTCACAGTTCTGAACTCCCGAGCTTTGGCGCCTTCCTCAGATCCTCCCCCCTCTGGCATTGCCTCTGTTTCCCCAGATGTGGTTCCAAGTTGAAAACCTGACAGCTGGTTTAATTTGTAGAAATTTAAGTTGTCAGTTTGCAAACCAAACTAGACCACAGTCTAGCCGTGTTGTCTGTCCCGTCTCTGTGTCCCCGTGTCCCATGCCCCCCAACGGGGACACACACACACACACACACACACACACACACACACACACACACTCTCCCTAAGCATCATGAGATGTCTGCCCATCTACTTACTAGAGGTCAGTGTTTGGTTTCTGGAATGTGTGCATGGCATCTTCTCTGCAAATCCAGGGTCTGATCAAGTCCTCTCTTTTTTAATGTATTCATCCCAAGAAACCCTTAGCATTTCCTGTGTTCTTCTTGTTTCCTTTTTGGTGGTGGTTGTTCTTTTCTAGAGCACTTTGGTGGGTTGGGATGGACTCAAAGGAGTGAGCTCTTTTACCAGTTTCGCAGTAATAATTCTTTTTTTAAAAAATTATTTATTTATTATGTATACAATGTTCTGTCTGCACACATCTCTGCAGGTCAGAAGAGGGCGCCAGATCTCATTACAGATGGTTGTGAGCCACCATGTGGTTGCTGGGAATTGAACTCAGGACCTCCGGAAGAGCAGCCAGTGCTCTTAACCTCTGCTTAAATATCATGGTGGTGTGTGTAGACATAAAAAGAGGGGACAGCGGAGCTGGAGGCCGTTTCCTCGGTGGCTCCTTCCAGAACCTCGCTGGGTGCACGAGGAAGTGGACAGAGTGAGCAGGAAAGGTCAGAAAATGAGTGCCTGGGGAGAGGTGAGCCGGGCCCACTGTGAGCAGAGGGTCCTGGGGACTGCTGGTGGCAGGGGCTCCCTCTGCAGCAGTTCTTTAACTCCCTTGGCTTGCTTCTGCCCAAGGTGCATGGTTTACCACCCTTCAGTGCCCTGGAGCAGGGGCGGGGGCCGGGAGGGCCGGGGGACTGGGGAGGGCTGGGGAGGGCTGGGGGGCTGGGGAGGGCTGAGTGTCAGCCTACAGGAGAGGCCTGGAGCCAGCAGCCACAGGGACTAGCTGTTTCATAGTCCTCCTGCCGGTCAAAAACAAAACAAAAAACATACCTTGTGTAGGGAGGACACAGGGCTTATCTCTGTGGCTTGGCTTGGGGCCGATCTAATGGAGAAGCTGAGGGCTAAGATGGTATTTTTGGAGCGAAGGCCTGTCAGCTCGGGTGTGTCTGCTTTTCCTTTATTCTTTTTCATTTTGATTCTCTGACTTAACCCCGTGAGGGGCCATTGCTCCATTACTTTGGAAGTTCCCCTTACCTTTCGCTACTCCATGTGGATGGTACTCAAAGTTATTAAAAATCAATTTAGATACTTTTCATTCTATGAAGAGATGGTATTTTCTAGGTCACAATACAAAAGTGATTTGCGATCTCGCTTTTGGGTGCCTTATAATTTTATAACTTAATTATAAATAGAATTGAATTATCAAATAAGGTGGCAGGTGGGAGTGGCTTGCTTTAATGTTCCAGGATGTATTAATTTTAGATAAAATGAAATTAGTATTCCTATGGACAATTGAACGAGGTTTCTGAATTACTCTATTCAGTTGGGATTGACTCAATTTTGCAAAATGGTACTTTTAGAGTTTTTGCAGCTAATGAGAAAATGGAACTGAAATTAAAATTCTCTCACAGTGTGGGCAAAATAATTTCTGTGAGCTGCAATTAAGAAGGTCCACGGAAGAGTCACGTTGTGCTCTAATTTCTTTCTGTCAGATTACATGGTTTTTAAGTTTCTCCTTACTTTATTTGGGCAATATATGACTTTGTACAAGTCAGGTATTCTGCATTACATGATTTTGCACTTTTTTTAAAAAAGTGATTAAAAAATCTCAAAAGACAGGGAATAAGACAAATTCAGTGATTTCTCTTATTTTCTTAATTTTTATTTTTTCAAGACATGGTTTCTTTGGTAGCTTGACTGTCCTGGAACTCTCTATAGACCAAGCTGGCCTCGAACCCAGAGGTCCGCCTGCCTCTGCCTCCTTAGTGCTGGGATTAAAGGCCTGCGCCACCGCCGCCGCCGCCGCCGCCGCCGCCACCACCACCACCACCGCCAGCTTTTTTTGTTGTTGTTAAATCAAGAATAGCTTGAGAAAGCTTTTAAGCCAAGTCTACACTGGGTGAGAAATCTTGTCGTATGCCTGTCTTTGGAACCAGGAGACATAAGCCCTTTTGGTGGGTGAGGGTCTCAGAATGGCTTGGACTGAGGCCAGCTTGACTCACTATTATGAAAATACTCTTTGGTGGAACCAAGAAGTTCCTGGACATGGATTGGCTTCTAGAAGCATGGGCACATGTTTTCAAGTGGGGAGGCCAATTTCAGCTGTCTGTGGGCCCGTTCTGTGTGACAGCCTCCAGGGTGATGTACCCATAGCCCAATCACCATAGTAGATTTTTGGGGCCCTAGATTTCTGCAGAAAAGGCATGTTCGTAGCAATTCATAGAGAAAGGCACTGCAATCCGTTACCTGGTGCTGGAACTGAGGTGCTAATGACCAAGAGCTGCTTGGCTCCCTGAATGCTGTACTGTCTTTACCTCTGACACACTTCAGACATTCCTGGGCCCGTACACTGTACATTCTGTTCGTTTCGGTCTTATATTGACGGGGTAAATGCCTACGGGAATTCAAGCCATGGCTGGGCAAAGTTGATTTGAGGGTAGGTCAAGGAGTGGGGGCTGGGGTGGTGGTGGAAAGGGGTGAAAGGGCCTCTTCTGACTTGGGTGTTCCCCCACATTCATGTCAAATGTTGGGAGGGCCTCTCGATCAGGGTTTGGTATGTGGAGAATGGGAAGCTGAGTTGGTAAGATTTCTTCTTTCCCTCCTAAATTCCACCCGATAACACCAGAAAAGCATATTTGACCTGTGTGGCATTGAGGTATTTGAGCATTGTGAGTCAGGTGCTAGGCCCGAGAAGCTGCTGAAGTCGGAAAGGCAGCTGTGGTGTTGATGTGGTGTCTAACGTGACTGAGGAGTAGGTACACTGTTTTTTTTTTTATTAGTAACTAAAGTTTACTGTTTGAAGAACACAACAGGCCTTTTGAAAGCACTTTAAGGAATGGGTGTGGAAGGGGGTGCGGAGGAAGGAGATCTCAGCAGAATGCTTTAGATATTTCCTGTTGTATAAATGCTACATACTTCTCATGCCTTCAGACTCCTAGCAAATGGGAACAGAGCCCACTGAGGCTTAAATTTAATTACTGTTACAAAGAATGTAGAAACTGACAGGTAGTAAAGGAACCTTAAAAACTGGCACAGAATGTGAGTTTTAATTTTTCACCACGTATATGTATTTGGATGTAGTATAATGAAGTACACTTGGGCCCAAAGTGTTTGATTTTTAAATTGCTTTTGTTTAGTTCACAACTTTTAGTAAAAGCCATAGAGGTTGGACACATTCCAGACGTTAACGTGCCTTGGTTATAGCGTCTCCAAAATACCTTGGTCATTGCAGCATTTTAATTGTCAGTTTTTTGTTATTAATTTTTTTATTATGAAATGCTGCACATTTAATAATGAGGAAGAGTCACACTGTCAGAAGCTCTTTTAGAATCTGCATTTAATCTAGTAAGCTGGGTTTTGTGTTAGAAGCTTTCTACTTCTAACTTCCCAGTTCGCTAAACTCTCCCGACCCCACACCTTTCTCTCTGTGGGTGAAGCTCTATGCTTTACCTATCCTGTGCCTGAAAAACAACAGCCAATGAAAGCGTTTCTTTTAAATCTCCCTCGCTTTTAATAAACAAAGTAATAGAATTTGGAAAGACATTTGGTACAGTTATTTTAAATATTTTCTTTAATTTCCTTTTTTTTGGGGGGGGGGTGGTGTTTCAAGACAGAGTTTTTCAGTGTAGCTGTTGGAACTCACTGTGTAGACCAGGCCAGCCTGGAACTCAGAGATCTGCCTGCTTCTGCCTCCTGAGTGCTGGGATTAAAGGCATGCACCACCACTGCCCAGTGTAAATATTTTCTTTAGATAAGTGCCACACCCATTTAGGTCATTGCTGTATTGCTGGGTGGGTCAAGCTTGTGTTGACTGGTGGGCAGAATGTTTGGGTTCCAGAATAACTACCCCTTAATAGCTCGCTCTGAACAGTGCTCTTTATTTCTGTGGACTGTAGTGTTTTGTAAACTCATTATTTCTACCTCATAGAGTTTTGTATATTGAGGAGCTGGAATAAATAAATGAAGCAGGGCCGAGGTGGTGTCTATTGGAAGCATGCTTCAGCATGACCAGAGAATTTCTCATTTCCGTCAGGACGCAAGCTCGCATCATTTACTCACAGCTTTCAAAATTAACTCTGAGTATTCATCAAATATTTCTGGTGTTTATTATTTATTCTGTGTGCTCTGCAGGATGCAAAGGTCATTGCAGACAGATCTGGATCCCCAAGTCTTGTCTCAAGTACATAACAAAAAAATGATCAATGGCTTATAAAGAATACAGATTAAATATCTTGGGCTCCAGGGTAGTCAAAACTGTTGGATACTAAGTAACCCCCCAGCCTTCTGTCCAGAGAGCTAATGTTCTCTGAAGCTCCATTAAGAGCAATGCTTTCCATGATACATCTCACGGAAGCCCAGAGTTCAGTTTCTCTGGTATCAGAACTTAATACTGTCATCGTGGCTCCAAGGGACTGGGTGATACGTTTGTGGCCTAACTAACATCATGTGACCAAGGAAGTACGTCATAGTGAACACAGGACATCACCGAAGGAGACAGGTTTGTGATGTAGCCAAGAAATATGGTTTCTTCTTTTTTCTTTTTGTTTATCCGTGTGTGTATGGTATGTGTACATGCACACCTGTGGAGGTGCCTGTGGAGGCTGGGGGTGGATGGCAGGGAATCTTCCTCCGTTCCTCTTCGACCTCATTCATTGAAGTAGGGTCTCCCAGTCAAACCCGGGACTAGCCATTAGGCTAATCTCCCCAGCCAGCTTGCTCTGGGGATCTCGTGTCTCTGCCGTCTGGGCTGTAATTACAAGTGGGCCACCGTGCTCCCCTGACAACTGTGGATACTGGGGATCTGAACTTCAGTTCTTCTTCTTGGGCAGCAAGCACTTTATCCGCCCACCCTCAGCCTCTTGGCTCCTGTCTGTGTGAACTGTGTTGCTGTTCAGAAGAAGTGTCCTAACCTTCTGAAGTCAGGCGTACTTAGGAGATCATCCAGCCTACTACATACTAAGCGTTGACGGGAGCGTAGTGTTGAATCACAGCGTGACTCAGACTGTGTGAAGCAGAAGAGACTTTCCTACACATTGCTCAAGTGTGTGGCAGAAGTAATAAGTGAAACGCAATACAAATGTAGCAGAAGGCCCGGTGGAGGGGTTTGTTTCCTTTGAAGTGTGAATTGGATGGGTTTTCTGTGGAGCCTTTCCTTTCCCAGTCCGCGAGGGCAGCTCTCTTCTGGTCTGGTCATCTCACCCCATAGACGTTCCTCTCAGGGTCAGAATTGTTCCAGTTGGGATGATAAATTGTGTGGGCTCCTGAGAGTTAGTCGGTCCTGAGGTGTTAGTGTGGACTAACTAACAGTCTAGCTAATGATAAGTACTGTAAGTTACACACACGGGCCACAGGCAGCTTCAGGGGCTTAGGGAAAACATTTTCAGTAAGACCGTGGCTTTGGGAACAGTAAAGGAATCTCTGGAGATGAAAATTGGAAGGTGAGTTGAGGTCAGAATGTTAGCAACCCGAAGGCTAGACCTCACATTTTATCTAGTTGGCCATGAGTGATTTTTTTTATTTTTTTTTTTTAATTATTTTAAAAGACCCATGTATTTCCTGCCAGATAATACTAAAGGGTTCTTTTGGGGCACAGAGGTTTAAAACAAAATTGTTAGAGCCTACTGCCAATTAAAAGAGGCATTTAGATTTCTGTAAGTCAGTGAAAAAACATGACATGAATTACTACAACCTGAAGAGAACCTAAGAAACCATTAAGTTTTCTAGCATGAATTAACCTCTGCGGTTTGAATCCGATTCTATTGTTTTGCAGATGAAAACGCCCCCGGCAGTTGGACATTGTTCAAGGGCAGAACCTCAGGAAGTTTCAGGGAGATGGAGTTGAACCCCACCCCCCTTTTATTTTAGTTTTTCGAGACAGGGTTTCTCTGTGTAGCTTTGGTGCCTGTCCTGGAACTCACTCTGTAGACCAGGCTGGCCTCGAACTCACAGAGATCCGCCTGCCTCTGCCTCCCGAGTGTTGGGATTAAAGGTGTGCGCCACCGCCGCCCAGCTGGACCTTTCTTTGACTTCACTGCAGAGCCTTATTTTGGGAACTCTCAGATTCACTTTGATTCTGTGTCTTGGCTTTGTTGTGATGAAGATATATCTGCTCTATTTAAAGGACGATGAAGCTTAGGAGTTCTGAGGACAGCAGACACGAAGGGAGCATGCAAGGTTGTTCTTGTGTGCCCTGGAGTGCCCCAGTGGATACTGGGGGGTAGACGTCATTAAGAGAACAATGGAAGCCGGGCGGTGGTGGCGCACGCCTTTAATCCCAGCACTCGGGAGGCAGAGGCAGGTGGATCTCTGTGAGTTCGAGGCCAGCCTGGTCTACAGAGCGAGTTCCAGGAAAGGTGCAAAGCTACACAGAGAAACCCTGTCTCGAAAAACCAAAAAAAAAAAAAAAAAAAAAAAAGAGAACAATGGAAAAGAGAGGCCATAGATATCATTCCCACACATTGGAAAGGGCTTTATATTTTGGCATGTGTTAAACAATTTCAAGATAAAAAACTGTCTTTAGGCATGAAATATTTTATGGCATGAAAGAGAGAGTCTATGTATTAAAAATGGAAATAATGACTATAACAAAATGACCAATTATGTGCAAGCTTATAAATTAGCATGTGAGGAGTTTATTTTACTGAATATTTATTGAAATATGCATTACTATAAAAGTTTTAAGGTTTGAGGAAGACCACACAAATGTAACTTACATGTTTTTATGCTTTTATGGACAGTATTTAACTATTATCTTTTAGGTGGCCGTCGGAGAGACACAGTTTAGAATGCCCATGGAGTGCCCATTGGTGGGATGAATACTTTATACATACTTAACACTGTTTACATGATACAGTGTTACGCTAAAGGAAGCAAGTAATTTTGGGGATTCAAGACAGTATGAAGAAGTATTATACAAAGTCTTAAAACTTTCCCCTCCTAAACCAGCCAATTACTGTCTTCACAACTGTATTATTAAAAAAAAATATTTAAGAAAATTTGTTAGGTTCCAGCAGCATTTTAAAAAGCCTAATCCCGTGTTACTTAATGTCACTGAGAGGGGAGACATTTACCTAAGTTGACAAGTTCCTATAAAGTCAACACTTTCTCATGGACACTAATTTGCGCTTCAAAACAGGGTAATTAAAGGATGATTGCTTTCTTTGGGAAACAGTCTCACATTATTTAGAGAATAGTAGGTGTGTTGGGCCAATTGAATGTAAAACTGCCGCAGAGGATTAACGTTCCAAATGCTCATTAACCTCAAAAGACAAAAAACGTCAGATGAATGGTTGCTGTGCCCTTGGTCAGATTCCTTCTAGAAAAGACCGGTTTTGGTCTGGCTTAAAAACAGCTTTAGGGTGCAGATGGCTAACAACTCAACGGGACCGGCTCCCAAGCCAGCTCAGAGCAGAGACAGCATTCAGGCTACCTGCCTGTGGTGGGCAAGGCTGGAAAGGAGAAGAGGTTTGGGGATTTGTGGACTGTGTGGTAAGGTCTGACAGAGGGTGGGTGCTGGAGGTGAGACCTGTGGGTGCACTACAGGGGTCTCACTCTCGCTATTCTGAGAGCAGGGTGGACGGAGAGGTGCTCATCATGGACTGCCGTCGGACGGCATTTGGAAGGAGTGGTTGGCTTAAATTAGTGTTTTTGCTTCTTTCTAAAATGAGGAAAAGTGGCTGAGAGTTCCCTGGGCCGGCCACTTCAAATACAGCCACTGGGACATTTTCCCCACCAGTCACCTCCATTTCTTCTCTGCTGCCTTCGAGGTGCCCAGCACCTCCTGCCTGCGTTAGAAACAGTTTTGGTATGCTTTGTCTTCCCAGTGGACTGTAACCTCCTTGAGGGCGAGTTCATGGGTCTCTTAACAGGATGTTGAATGTAAAAAGACATCTCTCAAAAAAGGCTAAACAGCTAAGGTTCCAGCATTTTAGAGGCTGAGACAGGAGGGAGGTTGATGAGTTTGAGGCCAGACTGGCCGGTTTTGCAAAAAAAACAAAAAACAAAAAAAACAAAAAAGTAAAACCAGGACTGGGGAGATGGTACAGTGGGTAGGAGTGCTTAAGGATCTGTGTTCCAGTCTCCAGCAAAGCCGGGCGTGGCTACATGCTCCTGTAATCCCAGAGCGAAAGGCCACCGAGGCTTGCAGGCCACCCAGACAGTGGGAAAACCGCAGACTCCAGGTTCAGTGAGAGACCCTGTCTAAGGAAGGCAGAGACACGCAGTAAAAGGAGGCAGCAGCACAGTGGTGGGGACCCGTGGTCTCGTTTGCGCCCATCCACATGCAGACACCACACACGGAAGAGCAGCAGAAGAGGGAGGTGTGCCATTTATATTAACTATTAACCGAAACCTCACTAGAACGTACGTGCCTTGTACTCAAAGGCACGTGTATGTTGCTAATATCGTTATGTTTCACTTTTTTTTTTTTTTTTTTTTTTTTTTTTTTGGTTTTTCAAGACAGGGTTTCTCTGTGTAGCTTTGCACCTTTCCTGGATCTCACTCTGTAGCCCAGGCTGGCCTCGAACTCACAGAGATCCGCCTGGCTCTGCCTTCCGAGTGCTGGGATTAAAGACGTGTGCCACCACCGCCCGACCCTATTTCACATTTTTGTATTATTTTAGAGTCCTGGAAACTATATTTATATTTAGGAAAATTTTACCTTTAAAACTTTCTATGAGACTTCTTTAGGGATGAGTTTGCAGCCAGTGAACAGAGGCAGCAGGAAGTTTGACTTTAAAATGAATGTTGGGGAATTATTTTTGAAGAAAGATTTTACCGTTTCCTATTAGTTGTATCTGCACATGATGGATGTGCACACAGTGGGTTCCTACCATAAGGTTCCTACCCTACTATTTGTCCTCCGAGTCTTTCTCGGCAGGGTGACCACATAACATACGTGACAGGTACTTTTAGTGTTTGTCTCTGTTTTTTTTTTTTTTTTTTTTTTTGGTTTTTTGAGACAGGGTTTCTCTGTGTAGCTTTGCGCCTTTCCTGGAACTCACTTGGTAGCCCAGGCTGGCCTCGAACTCACAGAGATCTGCCTGGCTCTGCCTCCCGAGTGCTGGGATTAAAGGCATGCGCCACCACCGCCCGGCGTTTGTCTCTGTTTTAAAGTAACATTTATGGATTGATTTCCCAGTGTTAGGGCTTTAAATTTTTTTTTTTCCTACTTGTGTATGGAAGTCAGAGGTGTGTGTGTGTCTGTGTGTGTGTGTGTGTGTGTGTGTGTGTGTGTGCGCATGTGTGTGGGGAGGTCAGAAGTGTGTGTGGGAGTGTATGAATGTGTGTGGAAGTCAGGGTGTGGGGGGGGGGAGTGCATGGGTGTGTGTGGAGGTCAGAGGTGTGTGTGTGTGTGTGAGTGTATGAATGTGTGTGGAGGTCAGGGTGTGTGTGGGGGAGTGCATGGGTGTGTGTGGAGGTCAGAGGTGTGTGTGAGGAGTGCATGGGTGTGTGTGGAGGTCAGGGTGTGTGTGAGGAGTGCATGGGTGTGTGTGGAGGTCAGGGTGTGTGTGAGGAGTGCATGGGTGTGTGTGGAGGTCAAGGTGTGTGTAAGGAGTGCCTGAGTGTGTGTGTGTGTGTGTGGAGGTCAGAGGTGGAGGGGTCAGTGCATGAGGTTGATATCTGGTGTTTTCTCTTTTTGCTCTTGTAGGATTTTTTTTTTTTTTTGGATAGGATTACTTTGACTCGAGTCTTTTGTGCTTTTATATGAATTTTAAGATGATTTTTTTTCTGTTCCTGTGAGGACTGTCATCAGTATTTTGATGGAGATTGTGTTGAATCTATAGATGACTTTCAGTCCGTTTCACGGCATTAATTTTGTCAATCTGTGAACATGGGATGGATGTCTTTCCATGTTCGAGCCCCCTCAGTCTCTTTCCTCAGTGCTCTGTAATTACTGTTGGTGCTGTCTTTCACTTCGTTGGTTAGGTAGTGTGGTGGTGAGGCTCCTGTGAATGAACTGTTTCCTGATTTCATTCTCCTGGAGTTTATTATGGGCCTGCACAAAAGCTACTGATTTTGTAAACTGATGCTTTGCTAAATTTGTTTATTGGCCCCAAGAGCTTTTTGGTGGAGACTCTGGGTTCTCATATAGAATCATATAGTCTGAAAATAGGGATAACTAATCTCAACAATCCTGGTCCTTTTTTTTCTGGTCAGATCCAGCAATTAGCTTCTTTTCTTACCCGTAATTTACTTTGGCCAGTGGCTTGAGAGCAGAAGTGATGTGTGTCTCCCTCTCTGATGTCTGATGCTTGTGCTGGGTTGGAGACCTTACACATCTCAGATGTAGTCAGGGATGCTGAGCCCCACTGGGGGCTGCTGGAGAGGCATCAGGGATGCTGATCCACACTGGGGGCAGCTGGAGAGGCATCAGGGATGCTGAGCCCCCTGGAGGCTGCTGGAGAGACATCAGGGGTGCTGATCCACACTGGGGGCTGCTGGAGAGGCATCAGGGGTGCTGATCCACACTGGGGGCAGCTGGAGAGGCATCAGGGGTGCTGATCCACACTGGGGGCAGCTGGAGAGGCATCAGGGGTGCTGATCCACACTGGGGGCAGCTGGAGAGGCATCAGGGATGCTGAGCCCCACTGGAGGCAGCTGGAGAGGCATCAGGGATGCTGATCCACACTGGAGGCTGCTGGAGAGGCATCAGGGATGCTGATCCACACTGGGGGCTGCTGGAGAGGTATCAGGGATGCTGATCCACACTGGGTGCTGCTGGAGAGGCATCAGGGATGCTGAGCCCCACTGGAGGCTGCTGGAGAGGCATCAGGGATGCTGAGCCCCACTGGAGGCTGCTGGAGAGGCATCAGGGATGCTGAGTCCCACTGGGGGCTGCTGGAGAGACATCAGGGGTGCTGAGTCCCACTGGGGGCTGCTGGAGAGGCATCAGGGGTGCTGAGCCCCACTGGGGGCTGCTGGAGAGGCATCAGGGGTGCTGAGCCCCACTGGGGGCTGCTGGAGAGGCATCTAGGACAATGTTGGACTTGCCTTGAGGGAGAACGAAGTGAGGTTTGGTGTTTTTGCTGCAGCGTTTCGTTACTTGAAGTATCATGGCACATACAGCTGTTAGTCATATTTAAGAAAGAGGCACAACTTCAGAAGTGTGTGGCAACCATGTACTAGTGAGTGAGTGTGTGGCAGTGATCAGGCACAGCCTGTGTATCACTAGGGCACTCCCAGCAGTCCGCCTTTCCTCTTGGCCTGGTTAGCACTCCATGGTACAGCTCCACCAGTCACCAGCCTGACATGTTAGCCTAGTTCGCTGGGTTCTCTGCAAGTGTTAAAAAGGGCACCGGGGAAGCTTGCTGGTCAGTGAGTTCATAGTCCCTTCATTTTTATCTCGTTTTGTTTTTAACAAGGTACTTTTTTGTTTAGCTGCACGGTGCTTGTCTTAAAGTCTACAGTGCCTCTGAGTGAGCCTCTGTGGAGAATCAGTTTTTCAGTTTCTTCCAGGATTGGGTTTGGCTGTCTCTTAACAGGCTGCGAGGGCCTGCTTCACAGGCACAGCCTTCTGTGAGGTCTGTGACGCTGGAATCCCATTCCAGGCTGTTGCAGGAGGGGTTGGTTTGTTTCTGGGCTTTTTCTTTGGTGACTTGTGTTCCTCATTTTTCCCCTAAAACGTTAGTGTATATATACTATGAACAGAAGTATTCTCATAGAGAACCATGTTATCATATAGACAAATTTTAAAAATGGTCCTATAATGTCATCTGACACCTGTGTGTAAACCAGTCATTTAAAAACTTCTAATGTCATTTTTTATTTCCCTTAATAAGTTTGTTTCCCTTCATAGGTCAATTAAAGGGAGTGGTGGTGCGCACACCCTTAATCCTAGCACTGGGGAGGCAGAGGCAGGTGGACCTCTGAGTTTGAGGCCAGCCTGGTCTACAGAGCGAGTACCAAGACAGTCAAGAGAGACCTTGTCTTGGGCAGGGGGGTTCAGTTGAGTTAAACACACCTCAGTTGACATTTGCTTTTTGAGCAGAGCAAATCCTTCAATCTTTTATTTCATTGTGTTTTGATTTTGGGGACTATTTAATCTTGAACATACCTGCACCTATAGAATCGGCTTAATTCCTAGAGCTGTGGCCCTGATAAGGAGGAGCTGGTGAGAGCACATTTTATTGTACAGCAGTTATAGTGGCTTTCGCCCTAACTCCTGAACTGCCAATCCAGAGCTCAGCAAAGCTCTGGTCTCTGTGGTTCATTGGCTTTTCTACTAGAGAAGCAGTATTTCTGTTAGCAGTGATGGAGAAGTATATTTAGAGCTCCCCCAGCCTAGCCCGTGTCACCTTGTCCCCTTGGCCAGCCTTAGGTCTCATGACTTTTGTTTGCCTCAAATTGGATCTGAGGCTAAGCTCAAAGGGCATGCATTTGTGTGTGTGACTCAGGGCTAATCTCTGGAGTTATCAGACATTCCTCACATTCCATATGTCTAATTTTTAGTGCTTGATGGATCTGGTGGTATACCAGAAGAAAACAGGCTAAGAGGAGGAGGAGGAAACACCAGAAAGAAAGTCTCCACAGAAGTAGAAAGATCCAGCCATATGTTTAGCTCGCAAAGCGAGCTCATGGTATGGAATTGATTTGTAGCATGTTAATGCCATTCCTTAGGCTGCTCAGGAGCATTGCTCAGTTTTCTGATATTTGATTCTTGAAATTCCAATCTAGGAGCTTTAGAAAAGTCTGTGATTCTTTCCATCTGTGTGTGTGTCGTACTCAGGGCCAGCACACGGAGTTTTAGTAAAATAAATACTTGCAAAAGCTAGTAAGTATTGTGGGAGTGACTTAGTGTGACTGATGGGAGCCGTCAGTACAGATGTGGTCAGCAGAGTCAGATGCGTTGAACATACTGAAGGCATACCAACCGCTGTTTAGTCTTCCCAGGACTTGGGGGGTTATAGGGGGTAACAGGGAGGAAGACGGTATTGGTAAGACATGAGGGGTTCTGTGACAGACAGCACACTCAAATTGGTCAGAGCTGCTAGGGAAATAAGCAACTCGTAAACTCCAGTGACCTCTTGCCCATACAGTAAGTCGGTTGATGATTCAAATGGGGAAGCACTCATGTGAACCACGAGTGTCAGGGTTGGGGATCAGACATGGTCAATCAGTCACTAGAATGTGTGTTAAAAACTCAAATCTGATGGGGGGTGGGTTGGGGGAGAAGGCTGGGGGGCGGGAGGAGGGAGGACAGGGGAATCTGTGGTTGGTATGTAAAATAAATAGAAAATCTCTTAATAAAAAAATTATTAAAAAATGAAAAAAAACCCTCAAATCTGTCTTGGTCAAATATTTTGCATCTACTACAAGGATGTCAAATTAGATTCTCATGTTGATAACTTAAATATAGATTTTGTAAGTTTAATAGGAAATCATTTGAGACACAGACATTGGAGGATCCCAGTCAGAAACTTTGAATGTAGGTTGTCTCCTTTGTTCATCAGGATCCAGGAAATGTAAATAAGTAAGGTATCCTGTATAAAATATGTGTACAGACGTTCTGTAGATCTGAGTGTAATATAAATATAATATAATTGCATTATATCTAAATTTAAAAAACTATCCGGTGTTCCTAAGAAAACCAGTAAGTACCATGTACGGGTGTAGACATCATTTTCTGCATGTCTATGGTCTTTGAAGTAGTAAGCACGCGCTGTCTGGATATGAGAAGCTGGAGGTGTACAGATGTTGTCCGACTCACTTACCTTCTCACAGCTGTCTTTGGAATAGTCAGACTGGGTTTGGTTGTCTAGGAATCTGCTCTGATGCCTCTGTGGCCTTCAGTGCCGGAGTGCCTGTATCTCGCTGAGAGGTCTCTGCTTCAGGGCCCAGGAAGGTCTCTGGACACCAAATGCTCGATGAGACGTATCAGTGGAAGCTCCGGCTTTGCCCACTGCTGCGCTCCAGCATGGGAGGTCTATTCAGGAAGTCTGACAGGCGGGCACCGTTACTGGAGCCAGACCAGTGGGTGCAGAGTTGAGATTTGCTGAAACTCTAGCTGTACGTTGTGGGCAGTGAATTCCAGTTCACTGTGAGATTTATCTGCTTTGTCTCTGAAGGCAACAGCAGCCGTGAGACCATGAACAGGTAAAAACCATGGAGTGGAGTTGAAAGCTCAGACGCTTCCCCGGGGTCATCAGGTCTCAGCTCTTCTGGCTCTTTCTATGCCTTTAGGCTAGGAGCCCTGACTAGCTAGATCTCTATGATGTAGTTGAGCACTCCTTTCAGAAAGAAAGGCTTTCGGGCTGTGGCAACCCGGAACTTCCCCAAATCCAGCACCTTGCTCCGGTCACTGGCCCGCATACTTTGTGGTGTGTGTAGCTGTGTGGCAGGAGACACTCTTCTGAGGTCACCTTTATAAACCTGCATCAGACGCCATGCTAGTCAGTGTCTAACCTAGAGCTTATCAAAGGATACTTGATACGGTATTGTTTGGGAACAGTTAAAATTCCCAACAACACCAGATTGTGCTGGAACTACCAGAGTCTGTGGTCTCAACAGTGAAGGAGATAAGATAAGACGTGGAAAGTCTAAAGCATATCACTGGGTGAAAAGTAAACTGAAGTGTGTTGCTTATGTAAAAAGCATACCATGTGTTTTCCCGGCTTCTTGTAAAGTCTAGAAAGACAGGAATTTGTTGTAGAAGGTGCTTTCTAGGAGAAGAATGTGGGAACTTAAGTATTAGGCACAACACTGCAGTGTTTTACAAAGATGATGTATTCTTTTAATTTCCTACTTACATTTTGGTTTTTTTGTTTGTTTGTTTGTTTTTTGAGATAGGGTTTCACTATGTACCTCTGGTTGTTCTGGAACTTGCTTGTAGACCAGGCTGGCTTCTTGAACTCACAGAGATCCACCTGTTTCTGCCTCCCAAGTGCTGGGAGTGAGGGTCATGCCGGGTTCCTACTAGTATTTTGCATAACAAGAGCTTCAAAATCGTTTTGAAAAGCCTCAGCTGCTGTGTGGAGAAGTTGGCGCAGAGGGATGGGGATGGAAGCACACTAAGCCTGGGTGGAAGTTCAGGCCGCACACACACCAGGAAGCTTTGATTAGAGAGGCGGTGGGGGGGGGGCAGACAGCTGGATGAGCTGTGTCTGTTCTGGAGCGGCAGCCTGTAGGACTTGGATGAACTCAACCAAGGGACATTGGGCAAGGAGGCCCCTGGAATGCCTCCAGGGTGTGACTTGAGCATCTAGGGTGGCGATACTACCACCTTCCAAGACTGGATTATGTGGAGGGAGAGATAAGGTGGAGGGATGCAGTTTTGGAGGGGAAATCAAGTACTGCCCTTTGTGGGAGTTACATTTGCTGTGGTACTAGACAGTCGCGTGGCATGCTGTGGTACTAGGCAGTCCCGTGGCGTGGCTGTAGTAGTAGACAGTCCCATGGCGTGGCTGTGGTACTAGACAGTCCCGTGCCGTGGCTGTGGTACTAGGCAGTCTCGTGGCATGGCTGTGGTACTAGGCAGTCCCGTGGCGTGGCTGTGGTACTAGGCAGTCCCGTGGCGTGGCTGTGGTACTAGGCAGTCCCGTGGCGTGGCTGTGGTACTAGGCAGTCCCGTGGCGTGGCCGTGGTACTAGGCAGTCCCGTGGCGTGGCTGTGGTACTAGGCAGTCCCGTGGCGTGGCTGTGGTACTAGGCAGTCCCGTGGCGTGGCTGTGGTACTAGGCAGTCCCGTGGCGTGGCTGTGGTACTAGGCAGTCCCGTGGCGTGGCTGTGGTACTAGGCAGTCCCGTGGCGTGGCCGTGGTACTAGGCAGTCCCGTGGCGTGGCTGTGGTACTAGGCAGTCCCGTGGCGTGGCTGTGGTACTAGGCAGTCCCGTGGCGTGGCTGTGGTACTAGGCAGTCCCGTGGTGTGGTGTGGTACTAGGCAGTCCTGTGGCGTTGTCAGGTGGAAACAGCTGGCTGGGAATCACACACCCATTGTTTTCCCTTAAGGTATGTCTGTCGCTTGGCAAACAAAGATGAAAAACCAGTAGGACTTCTGTGGATTGAACAAACCAAGAAATGCAAACACTGAAATACCTGAATGGGAGAATGTTTTGTGAAAGCTTATAAAATGTCACTAATTAGTGTCGTCGCAGAGATGAGGATGGCTTCCTCAGCAAGCTGTTTAAATTAATACTAAGGATAATATTGAATCTTAAGGGACAAACGTGGCGGGAAAGAGAAAAGGGCGGAATATTGGAGAGTGGGGGGAGAAAAGAGGCCGCTGTGAGGAGACCTCTGTCAGGGAACCCTGCTTTTGCTGCCTGCGTCTGAGGTTTGCTGGGTTCTCTTGGCCTCTTCTGGGCTCCTTATTGGTAGACTTTCCAGTAGTTGGCTTTGTGGATGTCTGCTCCTGAGCTGTGAAATACTGGAGTATTCCTGTTCTTTGTGGTCTTATCGCATGCTTCTCTGCTGTTAATGAAGGTGTCTTGTGGGAACTAGAGGATTTTTCTTCCTTCCCTGACATTGGATATTTGTAGAACCCTATGCCGATACTTTTTGGCAGCCATATTAAATGCAATGTTAGAATTCTTAAATGGTAACATGACTAGTAATGGGCCGGACCAGGAAACTTTCTTGTAGGTAGAGTCATCAGGTGGACTTTGTGTATGGAAGGTGCCTGGGAGTGTGGACTCGGGCAGGTAGATTTCCTTACCTCTGAAGATCACTCCCCTTTAACAAATATGGAGTCTTCAGATAGGTAAGAGGAAAAATCAGTGATGTAGCTTTTAAATAGTGTTCTGTTTTCAAAGGAGCACAGATTAAGCTCACTGTCCCTGGGAGTTTCAGCACATGGCTAGCTGACTGTTGACTTTAGGAGCGTGGCAATACAGGAATACCTTGGTGAACGGTCTGGTACACGTCAGGGCTCACTTCATGGCAGCTGGGAAGCAGAGAGGAGGGAAAATGGCTGGTTTTGTGTAGGATTCTAACACTGACACTGTGCCTTTATAATGAAGATTGTTTTGTATTCAACCGAATTACCCACCTCCTTCCACCCTCCCCATGACTACCTCATGGGCATGACATGGATAATTTTCTGATAGTGTGATAAGAAGATGCAACAAAACATCATTTGTTTCCAAAGTGAGCATGTAGGTGCCACTGTGGAAGCACTGTCCACCAGGAGAGGGTAACCGCCAGAGGCCGCCATCGTATACAGGACAAAATGCCAGAGGGGAGAACCGAACTCTGTGTGTCTTACATCTTGGTGCCGCGGCAGAGGGAGCTTGCTTCCGGCTTCTCTAATGGAGTAGGTTTCTGGGAGAGGAACTGGATATTTTGCATCGCCAAACAGTCCAACACGCAGAGCTGCTAGACTCGGGTTCTTCCGTTAACGGCTACTGGGTTCTGCCGTTCCCTGCTGCAGTCCCAAAAAAAAAAAAAAAGGAAAATCAGTGTCTGTTACTGGTCAAGGAAGTTTTATTTAGCCTCACAACCATCTGTAAATTTTATTTTGTTTGGGGAGTCTTTAAAAAAAAAAAAAAAAAAGATTTATTTATTTATTTATTATGTATACAGTGTTCTGTCTGCACATATTCCTGCAAGCCAGAAGAGGGTGCCAGATCTCATTACAGATGTTGTGAGCCACCATGTGGTTGCTGGGAATTGAACTCAGGACCTTTGGAAGGACAAGTAGTGCTCTTAACCTCTGAGCCATCTCTCCAGCCCTTGGGGGAGTCTTAAAACTATATTTAGCTGTTTAGTGTATGTGCACATGTGGAGATCAGAGGACTATTGTAGGAGTCAGTTCTATCCTTCTACCATGAAAACCTTGGGAATTGAACTCATATCATAGGGCACAGTGACAGGAGCTCTCATCATTTGAACCACCTCACCAGCTCTGTGGTCTTCTGTGCTCTAAGACCTTGTTCTGCAGCATGGGTTTACTGAAACAAGGTTGCAGTATAAAATAACCTACAGTCATACATTTGCCCTGTATTTCTTTATTTTATCCCTTTTGATAAGCCAAGGAGAAAATGTGTTCCGCTTACAAGCCTTGAATACCTTTCTAATACTTATTAATTACCTTCTTGGCTGTAGCAAGGGGAGAAATGCCGTAAGCTCGAGCCCCTGCTGAATCCTAGAGTACGGTTTTGTTTTCCCCGTGTTTCCTTTCTGTGGCATGTGCTGGTGAAGGACAGTCGTGGGAGCACCAGGGTCTTTCAAGGGTTCTTTAATGAACTTTCTCCTAGTAGGGGCACATTCTCACCCTCTTCCAGTCAGGTTCATTTTTTTCACGTGACTTGACTTACCTGGAATTAATTCTGCTGTAAGGAAGAGTTAGGATTTAACTTTTATCCTCGCTGACTGGCTAGTTAGCCTTCCCAGCATTTTAAATTAACCATCCCAGCTGGACGGCGGTGGCGTACACCTTTAGTCCCAGCACTGTGGAGGCAGAGGCAGGCGAATCTCTGTGAGTTCGAGGCCAGCTTGGTCTACAGAGGATTTCCAGGACAGCCAGGACTACACAGAGAAACCCTGCCTCGAAAAACCAGTAAGTAAGTAAGTAAGTAAGTAAATAAATAAATAAATAAATAAATAAATAAATTATATATATATATATATATATATATATATATATATATATATATATATATATATATATATATATATAAACAGCCCTTCACTCATCAACAAAGTTAGGAGATAAATAGTATCTTCATGAAATACTTGCAACTTCAAGAGATTAATATTCAAAATGTGTAAAAAGCTGCTGTAGATCAACTTTAAGAAGAAGAAAATCATTGGTATGTAAAATGGACAGAAAATTTCTTAAGAATAAAAAAATTTAAGAAGAAGAAGAAGGAGGAGGAGGAGGGGAAGAAGAAAAAGAAAATGAAAATCAAAGGCTGAAGGAGCTGGCCACCTCCCTACAGGTGCATAGTTCAAGTCTGAACTTGCTGCAGAATGCTGCAGAATCCAAACGCTTGTGAGCCTGGGACATAACACCACAAGTGAAAAATTCCACACCATGAAATCTTATTTCATGCATGCAAGTATTAAAATTATTGTATAAAATTACCTTTAGGGTATGTGTGTAAGTCGCATATGAAGCATAAATGAATTTCATGTTTAGACTCGGGTCCCATTTCCAGACTATCTCATGTACTTTCAATATTTAAAAAAAAAATCCAAGCCAGAAGCAGGTCTGGTCTCAAGCATTTCAGATAAGGCATCCTCCGTGAGTAGTAATTAGATTACCCCTACCCTAGACGATCTTCAGGCTGGTGGGGTGTGGAATGTGGGTACACATGAATTCTCTTCTGTTGTAGGAACAAGTATAGTGAGGATATAAAGGGGGCTTTCTCTTTTAAAATGTGTATGGTATTTTGCCTACACGTGTGTCTTGGCATCTTGTTCATGCCTGGTGTCCTCAGAAGCTAATGGACATTGTCTGATCCCCTGGGACTGGAGTTACAGGCAGTTGGGAGTCACCGTGTGGGTGCTGGGAATTGAACCTGGGTCCTCGGGAAGAACCATCAGTGCTCTTCACCACGTAGCCATCTCTCCATCTCCTAAAGGATGTGTTTTTAAAGTCGAGATTCAAAACTCTGGTGTATGTATAGTTTATTTAGTATGATCTCAACTTTGTAAAACCTATGTATTTTTAATATTTATACGCATGTATGTGATTATTTATAGTAAACAGCCTGAGGAAGCATCACATTGTTAACTGAGATTACTCTTCTATAGTAAGGATAAAGGGATTTAAAAAAAATCCTCTTAGTTCTGCAGTTTTGGTAAAAGTCACACAAGTCCGTTTTAGCCATTTCTCAGCCTTTTTACAGGAGGTGTAGCAGGAATGTCTCCAGATGGACAGTGGGTTTGTGTTGTCCCGACAGATCCCCTGTGTGAGTGCTCACGCTTCTCCATCCACTCTTCCTCCCTGGACAGTTCTTACCTGGATGGGCTCCGTAGTGTGGCGTTGAGCCGCAGGTTGCGGGAGGAGGCCATCTTGGCGCACTTCCGTTTGTCTGGACAGTGATTGAACAAGTCCTCTTCATCTTGCTGACGGTCCTGCCTTCTTGGCTGGCACGGCCACTTACATTCACGAACCATCTTTCAAAACCAAGTCATCTGACAAGCAAATATTTCTTGGCTCTTAGCGGAGAGGAGAGGTCAGGTTAAAGTGTTTGCTTGACCAGTCTGCTCTCTTCCTTCGGTGGAGTAAAAGCACAAGAAAGATCAAAAGCACTTGCTCAATTACTGGAACCCCCAGGACACATTTTGTTATGTTTTCAAAGTTTTCTGTTTTGCTTTTCATTCTGATTTATAATATAACTATAATAAATAAAGATAAATCACAAATTTTGATGCAGTACTGGAAGATTTCCTCTCTTCTGTCCCAGTTCAGGCCATATATCGAGTGTCACCTTGACGCCAGTCTTCTTATTGTCATTTGCTCAAATGCACTTACTATTAATGTGTCCAGATGGACCTTTAAAAAAAACAAACAAAACAAAACAAACACAAAAAAACCAGGGTCTCTCTATGTTTCCTTGGCTGTCCTGAGACTTGCTATGCTGATCAGGCTGGCCTCAAACTCGCAGAGATCCTCCTGCCTCTGCCTCTGCCTCCTTCCCAAGGGCTGGGATTAAAGGCATGTGCCTGCTGTACCCAGCCATAAATGGAAATTTTCAAAAAGGATAATTTATAATCCCTAATCCTTCCTTTCTAAATGTCATTTATTTAACCAGCGTTTATTACATCCTGACTATGCTCTGAGGCAGGCTCTGTGCTTAGGGACACGGGGCAAGAGCAGGGCTGAGGGGGACCTGGAGCACAGAGCGTGCTGTGGGTGGTAACTTCTGTACAGGTGAGCAGGTAGCCGAGGATTCCTGGTCTGCAGAATGGCATGATGGGGAAATTAAACCAACATTTAGAGTTTTTTAAACTTTATTATTGAATGTGTGCAGAGAGAGAGAGAGAGGGAGGGAGGGAGGGAGGGGAGAAAGGGAGGGAGGGAGGGGGAGAGGGGGAGAGAGAGAGAGAGAGAGAATGAAAATGAATACCACGGGGCTCCTGTGGAGATGTGGAGGACCGAGCACAGTCTTTGGAAGTCGGTTCTCATCTTCTTCCACCAAGGGTTTCAGGAATTGAACTAAGTCGGCGGTTGTGAACCTGCGAAGCTACCTTGCTGACCAATTCTTTTATTTATTTTTTTGTTTATTTGCTTTTAATACTGCCAAATTGTTTCATAAAAGCATTGCATTTGACTGAAGTAACTGATTTTTTTCCTATATTATCACCAGAACTGAGTTTCCTCATGCAGACAAAACAAAACCAAGCCAAACCTTGATAGCTTCATAGGCTTAAAATGCGGCCTCAGTATTGTTGCACTTGGCGTTTCTTTTTATTATTAGGGATGTCGAATGTTTCCTCGTTTTTAATTATTTATTGTCTCCTGTGAAAGGACTTTATTCATTTGGAGTCTTGGCTTTGTTATATACTTGTTACTACCCTTTAAAACAACTTATTGAGGCAACCTTTATGTAACATGGATTAACAATTATTATGTGAACAATACAATGGCATTTAATACAGCCATAGCACTGTGTCACCCAGACCTGTATTTAGTAAGGTTCCCATTTCTCCACGGGACCCGTAAGGAGTCTGAATGTTCCACCCTCTCCCTGTCCTCTGGTAACCAACTGTTAGTCTATCTGTATTCTGCTCTTATGGATTATGTATTAACTGTATGAGATGGAATCATGCAATGTTACTTTTTGTGTTTTTCTTTCACGTAGCCTAGTGAGATTTGTTTATTTTGTTTTTGTAGTAGTACAGTTACTATAGGCAAAAATTTACCCCTTTTTTAGACATAGAGACTTTGTTAGGGTCGGGGGGGGGGGTGTGTTTTTAGACCAAAGGAAAGACGTTACTCGTCTATCACAGTGATTGTCCATTGTCAAGGTAGCAGGAGGGCTGTCGACTTGAGTTTTGGATGCTTGTCCCTGGGGATAGTACTCTAATCTGATGGTTCAGTCTTTAGACTTTGACATCTGTACATATATGCTTAGTGGCTTCACTTATGGATAGAGTACTCAAAAATTATGCTGTACAGACGCAGAAAGTAAAGCATGACATTTACTTTTGAAGTAACTGTAAAGAAGATTGTGTATTAACTTTTTCATGAATGAGAACTTCCGAAGGACAGGTTCTCTGAGTTCACGGTCAAATTTATACCTGTCAATGTCATTCTGCTCCTACAACGGTGGCAGTTAAATACGTGCATATCAACCAGTTCAAAAGGAAAACGCAGAATTATTTGTAAATGTTAGCGACGTCATCACAGCTTGTGGTCACAGCACACTTCCTGAAACTCTTGAATTTTTTCGAGAAATGACTATATGCGTGCCATACTCAGGCTTACATGTGTCGATTATTTGGTACCAGGTATAAGACCTTCCTCTTGTCACTGAGCCTTGCCTCTCCGTCTCCTTCCTCGTCTCTTCAGGCCGCAGTGTGCCATGACAGCCTCCATTAGATGGCAAGGGACGAGAGTCCCCAGATCGAGGTGGACAGCGCACACAGGTGCTCTGGACACACAGCTGTGTGGAGGTCAAGAGGCGTTCTTTAGGTGGTGGGCGTAGACACGGTCTCTTTCTTTGGCACGAGAACTTTTGATATGGTATATAATCCCTTTATCAAAAGAAAAATGTTATTTTCCTGGGCATAAGGCATACCTTATGACATAAGGCAGATTTTGAGAACAAATCGAACAGCGTGATTTTTTAAAACTCAAATTGAGTCCAGACTTCCTCTGTGATTATACAGTAAGCTCGGCAAATGGTTGCATTTGAACACATTGCTTTTAACATCTTTGAGATTCCTTTAACTTAACACAGTTTTACTGTTCACCGGGCCCTATACTGTCTAGCTGTCTTAGTTAGGGTTCTGTTGCTATAATTTAAAATACGAAGAGCAAAATTAGTCGGGGAGGAAAGAGTTTATTTCAGTTTCCATTTTTTCCCCCTTCAAGGAGAATCACAGTCCTCCATGAAGGGAAGCCAGGGCCAGAACGGAACCTGGAACAGGGGCTGATGCAGAGGCCGAGGAGGAGTCTCGCTTACTGGCTTGCTTCTCCTGGCCGGCTCAGCCTGCTTTCTTACACTCCCAGGGTCCCCAGCCCAGCCGTGGGGTGGGCCTTCCCATATCAATCATCTGTTAAGAAAATGGACCACAGGCTTGCTGCCAATCCGGCTGGTACATTTTCTCAATTGATACTCCCTCTTCCCAAATGACTCCAGCTTGTTTCAAGTTGGCATAAAACTAACCAACACACTAGCCCTTGTTTAAATTTTACTTTCCCCCCCCGATGTCCTTTTTGGGGAAAATAAATAAAAATAAAAATAAATCAGAGACTGGGGCTCTTGCAGTAAGTAACTTGCCCCTGGTAGTATAATGAGTTTGTTTCAGGACAAGGATTTGGACCCGGATCTCTTTGGTGCCATATTTTAAGCTCTTAAACTTCTAGATGAGAGGCTCCTAAACTTTAGCATGCAGTAGAAATCCCTGAGCGAAATCCCCAGAGAGTTGCTAGGACCCAGAGTTTGTAGATCTACCACAGAATCCAAGATGTGTGTTTCTGTTGATTGTGCTGGTCCTGGGGGCAGTGTTCAATAGCTTGATGATTCGGAACACAATTCAGTGCCACTTAGGAGCAAATGGGAGAATTCATGCCAGCTTGTGTCCATACCCACTTACGATAGTCTGGATACCGCTCCTGTATAGTCCTTTCTGTCCTCACATGAATCTTAGGGGAGGTAGTTAGTTTCAGGAAGGGTGTGTGGAGACAGGGTGATTACCACCTTTAGAGAGAAGTCAAGGAGAGAGAGAGGCCCGGTTAGGAAAGCTCTCGGCATGGCTGTGTTAGAGCTGGTTACCCTCAGTATTGATTTCTGTGGGCCTCAGAGGCCAGTGCTCTCGAAGCCATTTCCAGATTTCATGCCACAGTAAGGCTGAGTGAAAAAGGTGTCGGGGCTTTGTGTCCGTGAGGGGCTGTTGGGAATTCTCATGCCATTTCCCCAGCTTTCTGAGGCATAGATGAAGAGCTTTGCTGTTCTGATAGATGAACTGATGGGGGAAATCATCTGTCTGAGGTTTTGCTTCCCCTCAGCATGGGGAGAAGGGACCCTGACTGATTTCATATGGAAGAGCCATGCCAATGCCGTGAAGTCATACTCAGTCAGAAGACTTGGTGACCGATGGTGGCTTTCCCGCAGCAGGGCGGTCCCAAACTGCAACCACAACCTGCCATGGCTGCTTCGGCAAAATGAGGGCTGTGAGGGCAAAGGTCAATCTGGAATTGTCTAAACCCCGATCCTGCGGAAAGAAGACTATATAATCTCCCCCATCAGCTTTAAAGAGAGAGGCAATAAGGCAGAGCTAGTCTTAAAGAGATTATGTCTTGAGAAAGTCCTCTTGAGAGAAAAGCGTAAGGCCGTTTTGAAAGGTGACACCATGTTGGCACATGTCTGAATACCGGATGTGCCTGGTTCCGTCAGATGTGTGTCCTCCCTCTCTGGAAGACCTTACAGCAGATGTCACAGTTAGACATTTAAATCAGTCAGACCATCCGAGTCTGAAATGGGAGTAGCCTGAGATGTATGTACAAAGAGAGAGGTCACCACACACACATACACACACACACACACTCACTCACTGTGGTGTGAGTGTGTGTTTGCATGCCGGCATGTGTGTGAAGTGTGCATGTACTTATGTGTACACGTGTGTAGAGGCCAGAGGTCTTTCTCGCTTGTTTTCCATTTAATTAACTGAGCAAGGACTCTTGTTGAACCTGGACCTCGTCTATCCCATGGTCCAGCCAGCCAGCTTTCCAGGGGAGTCCCTCCCTCCCCTGCGCTGGATTACAGGTGGTCTGCTCCCTCCTCAGTTTCCATGTGGGTGCTGGGGATCTGAACCTCACCAGTGTTTTGTCCACGGACCATCCCCCCCAGCCTCTTGTTGCGTATTTTTGTTTCAGAAGTGCTGATATCATTTCTAGAATGATAGCGTTTGGATCCTGGGGCAGCTTTTATTTCTGTTGGCATATCTGCGTTGCTCCAGTGTTCCCTCCAGATTCCAGTTCCCCTCACGCTCAGCTTGGGATCATGTGACTGAAGATGGCCTGCTTCACCTGTAGAGATTTATCTTCTAGTTTTAGGAATGATCTGCTCTACATTTTTGAATATTTGCTTCTTTTATTTTGTTTTTGAAGAAAAATGAGACAGTCCAGAGGTTAAAAAGCATTTGTAGCTCTTCCAGAGATCCAGAGTTCGGTTCCCAGCACCCATGTCATTTGGTTCACAACTGTCTGTAACTCAGCTCCAGGGCAACTTACCTCCACACTCACTCGAATGCTCCTGCACACGTACACAAATAAGATTTGGAAATAAATTTTAGATGCAATAATGCAAATTCTAGGGACAATTGAGAACTCGACGAAAATGCAACCTGGACGCTTAATTCGCAGTTGGAATTAACGTGTGCTCTGACGTGTCTGGTTTGATGGACACCTTACAGTGTGTTTCTTCCTGTTCGTTGTAGGTTAACGAAGCCCTTGTCCTTCGCTGATTGTGTCGGGGATGAGCTGCCATGGGGATGGGAAGCAGGGTTTGACCCCCAGATTGGTGCCTACTACATCGATCACATCAACAGTAAGTTTTCATTTTAGTGAAATAAAGTATATCAAAAAACAAACCTCCAAAAACCTGCATCACTCATACAGAACACTGAATGTTTTACAAAGTCAGTTGCCTTACTTTAAACTGCTGTTTTTTTTCTAATGACTAGTATTCAACTCCAGTGACTACTTAAGTACCTGGGTCATATATAAAGAACTTTTCTTATGGAGACAGAGGATGAGGATGTCTGGGCAGTCTGTTGGGCAGGCAATGGTTTATAATCCAGTATAGGTTAAGGGGGCTGTGGTCTACAGCCACAGGGTGCCTCTATCTATGACCCTTCTCCTCTGATTGGAATTCTCTTATGCTTGTCCCAGGAAGAGTAGAGCAAAGTCCAAGCTGGTGTGGCCTGGTGGCTGGGAAGGGGTGGACACTCATCTGGACGTCAGCATAGCTGTGTGGAAGTGACCCAAACCCCTGGCCTTCTGGCTTGCTGAGGAGGAACTCTTGCCTTTAAGTCTGCCAGGGTGCTGCCAAGGCAGAGAATTGTCATGGCCATGAACTTTTTACAAAGACATTTATTTTTATTTTTTAATAATGTGCCTGTGCATGTGAGTGCAGGTGCCTGTGGGGTTCAGAAGAGAGCCTCAGATTCCCTGAACCGCTCGAGCTGGAGTTACAGGCAGTCGTGAGCCATCTGATACGGATGCTGGGGGCCAGAATTCGGTCCTCTTCAAGCGCACTGTGTGCTCTTAGCCGCTGGGCTTTCTTTCTAGTCCCCAACCCTATACTTCTAAAACAACATACTTGGGGGCTGGAGAGGTGGCTCAGAGGTTAAGAGCACTGAATGCTCTTCCAGAGGTACTGAGTTCAATTCCCAGCAACCACATGGCAGCTAACAACCGTCTGTAACTCCAGTTCCATGGCAAAACACCAAAGCACAGGAGGGGAAAAATAACTACATTCTTGGAGGTTTTTTTTATTCATTTGTGTGGACGTAAGTGCATGTTTACATGAATATTTATGTCTCTATTGAGCCCTTTAAAAGTTTATTCCAATTGTAATACACAGAAGTCAGGATGATTCACTTTATTTCACTTAAAACTATTTTATAGACCTGAGGGAGTCCATAGTTAATTGATTGCCTATAATTGTAATACACAGAAGTCAGGATGATTCACTTTATTTTACTTAAAATTATTTTATAGACTTCAGGGAATCCATAGTTAATTGATTGCCTATTATCTTATTTTTCTTAAATCAGTTCTTACATCAAAAGATTTACAGACAGTGCTCTTTGATATCCTTAGGAATTATATCTCTATAGAATATATCACTTAATGCCCACCAGTGATGGTTTATAGCTGCCCTATGTAGGTATGTAATAAATTAAAAATTATTTATCATATTTTATGTGTGTGGAAGTTTTGCCTGTATGTATGTATGTGTACCATATGTGTGCTGGTGGCCACAGTGGTCAGAAGAAGGCATCTAGTTCTCTGGAACGGAAGCTGTAGGGGTTACCATGTGGGTACTAGGGACCCACAGTGGGTCTTCTGCATGCTCTTAAATGCTAGGCCAATTTCTTTGAGAGGCCAGATAGCTTAATATAAGTGAATTCTTACAGAGAGGTGAGATTCAGGAGCAGAAAGAGCAGATACATTAATGTACCAAGTCAGTTTTCCAAAGAGCACAGCGTGTGTGTGTGTGTGTGTGTGTGTGTGTGTGTGTGTGTGTGTGTATGTGTGTGTTACTGAGAACTCAGCACCTTGTGAGTGCTAAAACTTTGTGCTTTGTTAAAGTTAACTTTTAATTTATGGGGTCTTGAAGTTTTACTTGTTTATTTTTAAGTAAATGTTACGTGTGTGGGTATTTTGTCTGCACGGGTATCTGCACCTCTTGAGTGCCTGGTGCCCAAGGAGGCCAGAAGAGGGTATTGGAGCCTCCGGAACTGGAGTTCCAGATGATTGTGAGTAGCTTTATGGGTCCAGGACTCAAACTGGGTCCTTTGAAGGAGCAACCAGTGCTCATAACCACTGAGTTATCACTCCACCCCAACTTTGTGTTTTTCAAATAAGATTTTCTTGTATTATATTAGTATTAGTATTATAAACAGTTATAATAATATCTATCGCCTGCCTCCATCTAATGTACAGTTATGGTTTATCAGTGGTTAACCATCAAAAGCCGTGCTCTTTAAGAGTGGCAAGGATGAATTTTAGTAAAATTAAGTTCATTTTAAACAGTAGGGTACGTCCTTACATAACTGCAAATACACAATTCACTGGAATATCTGAAAAAGCTATTTAACTTTGTAATACTTTAGATGGATAAAATTAGCCTTCTTCCCATCAAGTAAGATTTGGGAAACCAAAAGCCAACCAGTTGTACAGGTTCAACAAAAATAAGCTGTCATGGTAACCAAGTGGGAACTTGACCTGCCCCAGCTGCCCTTCACCCACCACAGCCCTTTGCTGTGGAAGCCTCCTACAAAGCTATCTTTTCTTTCTTTTTCTGGACCTCACTCTGCCCATGGGTACTGTTTAACGTCTTCTCCATCTAATCCTTCTCTCCTGTTCAGTATCTTTGCCATTTTGTACTGATTTTCAAAGTTTCTTCTAGCGCGCCTGCGCGTGAGTTTGAGACATAGTCTTATGTAATTTCATGCTGGCTTGGAACTTGTTTTTTAGACCATGCTGGCCTCAAAGTCACAGACATATGTCTGCCTCTTTAGGATTAAAAGCACTGGCCACCGCACCCAGCCCTTCAGTGTTTACTTTATATTTTTCTGTCTTAATATATAAATACTGGAAACTCTCAAAATGACTAAACCCAAACTACAAATGAAGAAGCAAGTAACGAATTTCTCCTCAAACCTATCCCTTCCAGATGTGTCCAGCCTCTGCCTGCTCACATGCACCCCAGGAGAGCTATGAATGAAGCCCAGCCCAAAATTATTACTTACATAGACATTGCGTTTTTGTGCATGTGACTTGTTTTGTGTGTTTCTTGGGTGCAAATCTTGTAGATGCTAATGTTGTGTGTCAGCATGTCAAAAGATTTGACATGCATGTATCCCTTACTGGATGCAGTCCTCTTCGTAGCCAGACTCCCTGCAAGCCATGGCCTCAGGGAACTTCACCTCTTTCACCGTTTCCCATCATTTCCCAGAGTCCACTCTTGCTGAGGCCGTCGGAGACACCACAGGATGGTGACAGCTAGGCACCGCTGGAATGCTGACTGCTTTGGTGTGTCACCATGGGTCATTCCTTTTTCCTGGCTTCTCTGGATTGCGTGGGATCTTTCTCCGAGAGGTCCATTTTCAATACCAACCATACCATTCTAGAATTGGTGTGTTCGGATGCCTCTGTTCCCAAGAGGTTTCGTAGGGCCCTCTCCCATGGATTAAGTGCCGCAGCCCATTCGTTTCTGTAGTTCTTGGTACACAGGAAAATTTAAATCATTGGCATCTTGTACTTGGATTTGTTTACACTTTGATTCTTCACCTTTGTGAGCCTCATGGAGGCAGTAACCGCATCTTACACATTCATCCTTGGATTCCTGTCTAACGGTAAACTCAGGAAGGGAGACCTGTGTTAATGGAATTCACACAGGAAAAGCTGACTTTTTTCTGAAGGAAGGATTTGAAGTACGTTTCGAGCATATGTTATACTTCAGGAAGCAACATTCTGAATATATAAAACCTTGATTATCAGAGCATGAATTTCTAAGCCCACCACCACTTTGCTTTATTATATAATTGTGGCTTCGCGGCCTGATGGATTTACTGTGCCTCGAAGGACCCGAGTGAGCAACAAGTAGTCTCCTTACTGAGAAGGAGCTGCTTGCTATCTCATTAATCTTTGAGACATTCCTGCAAAGTAGTTTATCGGGAGCAAATGGTATTATCTCTTCTTAGCAGCTGCTCCACACATATGTTGTGTTTTGACATTGTATAGTTTCAGCATTATTTCCTCTTACTTGGATAAAAAAAATGCAACAGTGAAAGTTTGGTTGCTTAATAGTATTGCTGCAAAACCCTCTTAAATATTAGCGGTGAAGGATTTGACCTTAACAGTGAAAGTAGCCTTGGGGCATGTTTCATGTTTGCGTTCTACAGAGGTGGGTGTACGGCTGCCCGCCGTAAGAACAGGCTATTTGTGCTTACCTAGAAAGCGAGTGTAATGTCTGTGAAGTGTTGATATGACAACCAGGAGGGAGTCACTCTTAAAAGATTTAGTTGTGTGTGTGTGTGTGTGTGTGTGTGTGTGTGTGTGTGTGTGTGTGTGTGTTCGTGAGCCTGCGTGAGTTTATGTGCATCGTGTGTGCGCAGAAGCCCGGGGAGTCAAGAAGAGGGCACGGGATCCCCTGGAACTGGAGTTACAGGAGGTTTGTGGTGCCGTGTGGGTGCTGGGACCACACGGGTCCTCTGCAAAGCACAGTGAGTTAGCGCTAATCCCTGGGCCGGCTCCCCGGCCCCAGGAGAACACTTGCCATAGCTCAGCGCTGCCGTGACTTTTCTTGTAGTGATGGAAGTGTTGTCAACACACAACTGTGCAGACACTACATAGTTTCTCAGTGAACTTTGACCAACGTGTGGTGAATTTGGTCACCTCTGTAGCTCTCAGCCCAAGCAACACAGAATGTTTCTGTCTTCCAGTCAGCCCTTCCTTGACGCTGCATTGTTCAGATTTGCACCAGCACAGCTTAAACTGTAGAACTCACTGTAACAGGCTGCCGTGGGATGGTTTAAGATGCGAGAACTCACTGTGTAGCCCAGGCTGCCCTGCTTGCTCTGTAGCTCAGGCTGGCCTCAAACTCACAGACCTCCTCCTTCCTCCGTGTACCACCTTGCCTAACTAGAAGTAGATTCTTTTATTTGACATGTTTTTTAAAAAAAAAAAAAAACAAAGCCGGGCGGTGGTGGCGCACGCCTTTAATCCCAGCACTTGGGAGGCAGAGCCAGGCGGATCTCTGTGAGTTCGAGGCCAGCCTGGACTACCAAGTGAGTTCCAGGAAAGGCGCAAAGCTACACAGAGAAACCCTGTCTCGAAAAACCAAAAAATAAAATAAAATAAAATAAAATAAAATAAAATAAAACAAACAAAAAATCCTGTCCTCCTTAGGGCTGGAGGGATGGCTCAACACACTAGATCACTTGCTGCTCTTTTAGAGGACCAGGCTCCGTTCCGAGCAGCCACAAGGGGAGGCTCCCAGCCACTTGTAACCCCAGTTTCAGGAGACCCAGCACCCTCTTCTGGCCTCCCATGGCACAGGCATGATGCATATACATACGCTCAGGCATGTGTACATCAAATCACATAAAATAAAGCTTTAAAAATAGATTGTCCTTGCAAAAAAAAAAAAAAAAAAAGAAAAATAGACTGTCCTAATGAATTGAACAATGGCATGGTAGAATATTCTTTAGAAGTACATTTGGCAAGAAACTCATATTCAAAATATGTAAATAGTTTGCCAAAAGTGAATGTTAATGAGAAAAACTAAGTTCAAAATAAACAGCAAACCTAGAGACTTCATGGCCTCCTTTATATTCTTCTATGACATCAATATATTATATTTCTTTTTATTGCTTATTAGTATTCCATTTAAAAATCTATTTTGAATTTGAAATTGTTCCTAGTTGGGGCTATTAGTAAGAAGGCTGCTGTGAGCATTGTTATAGAAGGCTTTTTTGGGGGGAGGGAGGGGCATTTTGAAACAGAGTTTCTCTGTGTAGTTTTGGTGCCTGTCCTGGATCTTGCTCTGTAGACCAGGCTGGCCTCGAACTCACAGAGATTCGCCTGGCTCTGCCTCCCGAGTGCTGGGATTAAAGGTGTGTGCCACCACCACCTGGGGAGAAGGAGAATTTCTATTTCCTCTTTAAATGTTAAAAATGTATCTTTATTTTGTTTTTTTGAAGAAAGTCTTACTGTGTAGCTAGACTGGCCTTAGATTCCTGTCCATTGTGAGTTTCCTGAGTGCTGGGCGCTTGGGTCACGAGCATTCACACTGTCCTTAACTCCAGCTCCAAGGGTTGTGACACTTCTGGACTCTGCAGACACCCACACTCTCACACACACAGAGACACACACCATACACAATTTAATAATGGTAACAACAAATATATATATATATATATGTATATATATATATAAAACAAATATATATATATTGATGAAGCTCATTACACACCTGTTTTTCTCCTTTATGGTTGATAGTTCTGCCTGAGAAATCTCCACAGGTGGTAAAGGCTCCCATGACTGTTCCTAGGTTTAAGGGTTTTTTGTTTTTGTTTGTTTGTTTGGTGTTTTTTGGGGGGGGCGGGTCAGTTTCTAGACAGGGTTTCACTGTGTAGCAGTTCTGGCTGTCCTGGAACTCACTCTGTAGACCAGCAGGCTGGCCCCAAACTCACAGACATCCACCTGCCTCTGCCTCCTAAGTGCTGGGATTATAGGCTTGCACCACCACTGCCTGGCTCTGGACTTAAGTTTTTATGGTGCAGTATTTGTGTGATCCCTTTTTATTTTCTTCACTGAGTTGATTTAGAGCCTAGGTCAGAAGTGGTTTACTATGGTGTGACTACTTCATTCCACTTAACTATGTATTTCTCTGTACTCTGGCTATCATGCCTCCGAGGACTGTGAATGTTCAGTGAGTCGTGAATGAGAGACCTCAGGCTCTTGTTCATTTTCCAGTGTGTATTGGTGATTCTAGATCATGATCATAGGTTCATAGGTGTAGTTACTTTAGAATCAATTTGTTAGTTTCTCCCAAAGGAGCCTCTTGGACGTTTGATACCATCTATAGGTAATTTGGGAAGAGCGATTATTATGATACCATGAACATGATAGAGTTTGCCATTTATTTAAAGTGTTCAGATTCTTGGGGTTTTCAGAATGGAGTTTTTTGTGTGGTGCTGTTGTCTTTCCAATGAATTCATATAAGTTTTTTTTTTTTTTTTTTTTTTTTTTTTTTTTGGTTTTTCGAGACAGGGTTTCTCTGTGTAGCTTTGTGCCTCTCCTGGAACTCACGTGCTAGCCCAGGCTGGCCTTGAACTCACAGAGATCCGCCTGGCTCTGCCTCCCGAGTGCTGGGATTAAAGGCGTGCGCTACCACCGCCCGGCTTCATATAAGTTTTTTTATGGATACAATTACAGTAGTATTATACAATCAACTTTTTTTTTCTTTTTTTGAGACAGGGTTTCTCTGTGTAGTTTTGGTGCTGTCCTGGATCTCGCTCTGTAGACCAGGCTGGCCTCGAATTCACAGAGATCCGCCTGGCTCTGCCTCCCGAGTACTGGGATTAAAGGCGTGTGCCACTACCGCCTGGCTACAATCAACTTTTATGTACATAATGTACATTTTAAGTATGCTGCCGTCTCAGTAAAGACCAAGTTTTAGTCATAAGGGAGTTCTGTCTTTGCCCTTGGCAATCAGCCTGTCGGCAACACAGTGGGAACTGATCTTTGCCACCAAAGATTAGTTTTGCCTTTTTCTAAAGGTTCTAGGAACGGCACTTCAGATCCGTTCACACTGTTGTATAAAGGTGTTCCCTAGTAGTATATGGCTGGGTGGCTGTATCTGGGAATGGATATCTGGGGTTGCTTTTTGTGAATGAACCTTCTGTGAGCTGCCTGTTGTGGACAGACACCACCATGTATTGTGTGAAGACCCGAGACACGTGTGAGCCTGTGATACTGTCGTCACTCGGTCCTGGAGAGTTCCGGTTGCCGTCTGCTCGTGTTCTGTTGTCCTCTTAAACTTCCTGGTGCAGGTGTGTGCAACAGTCTCTGTGTAGTTGTGGCTTGTGTCCTCCTATTTAGTCTTATCAAAAAACAAAAACAAAAACAAAAAAACCCGGAGTCAGATACCGAGGGTGAAAGCTGAAAGATGAGCGAAAGCAGAGCCACAGCCACTAGAAATCCTCCAACCAAATGGGGGGCCGAGATCCTGTCTCTCCCTCCCGAGTGCTGGGACTAAAGGTGTGTGCCACCACTGCCTAGACTCTGTGGTTAACTAGTAGCTAGCTCCGCCCCCTGATCTCCAGGCAAACTTTGTCAGAACGCAAACAAAATATCACACAACAGCTAACGATGTTGAACATCTCTGAATGTATTCATTGCCATTGCTTGTGAATGTGTGTGTGTGAAGAATTTGCTCATATATTTTGCCCATGTTTTTAGTCATTTATCCAATAATGAGTTGCTAGAACTCTTCATGTTCTCTACATTAAAATCTTGTGAACCTTTTTCTTCTTACCCATGGCTTCTCTTTTCAGTTTCCTTACAGCAGATTTGAAGAGCTGAAAATTTCAAAAGTCCAATTAATTTTTAAAAACACCTCCTACTTTTTGAGTTCTAAGAAATCTCTTTTCCTTTGAGAAGCTGTAAAATGTTCTGCTTTTGACTGTAGATCTTTCCTGAAGCATTTACAGTTTAGATTGCTGCTCCACACCAAATTATTTTCGAGCTTTGTGTGAAGTAAAATTGAGGTGCTTTCTTTCCTAAGTAGATATATCATTCCAGGACCGTCTCTTTCTTTTCTTTCTTTAGTGTGCACGTCTGGTTGCATGCATCTTTGTGCACGTGTGGTGTGTGCATCTGTGTATGTGTGCATTCATCTGTGCATACGTGTTAGAGGCCAGAGGTTGTTGTCAGGTGTCTTTCTTTGTTGCTGAACCTGGAGCTCACTGATTTGGCTGGCCAGCAGTGCGCCCCGGGGATCTGCCTCACTCGCTAGCCCTGGGATTATAGAAGCACACTGTTCCCAACTTCGTGTGTCAGTACTGAGGAGCTGAACCCAGTCCCTCAGGCTTTCACAGCAAGCACTTACCCACTGGGCCATTTTCTTACGCCCCACCTCCCCAGAACCAGTTCTTGGGTGGGTACTCTTTTCCTACCGAGTGGTTACCTTTGTTGAAAATGTATTGGTGTATGTCTCAGTGACTGTTCTAGTTCTGTGAAGAGACACCATGACCAAGGCAACCTATGAAAAGAAGCATTTAACTGGAGGCTTACTTACAGGTTCACCAACTCTCTGGAGTCAGTCCATGACCATCATGACAGGGTGTGTGGCAGCCGCAGGCCGGCATGGCGCTGGAGCAGCAACTGAGAAATTACACTTTGCAAGAAGATGGAGGCAGAGAAGGAGCCAGACGGGGCCTGGAGTGGGCTTTAAGTTTTAATAGCCCAGTGACACACAGCAAGGCCGTACCTCCTAATCCTTTATAAATCGTCCATTAACTGTGAACCAAACATTCATATATATGGGGCGTGGGGTGGGCATTCTTATTCAAACCACCACAGAGTACATCTGTCTATTCCTGAGTTTTCTGTTCTATTCTGTTGATCTGTGTAGTGTCTTTATACTCATAGCATACAATCATAATTACAAGGCGTTCATGTCTTGAAATGGGTTGATGTATTTTTTTTTAGGGTTTTTTTTTAATTTATTTTAATTTATTTTGCAATACAATACAGTTCTACATATCAGCCACAGATTCCCTTGTTCTCCCCCCTCACGTCCCCCTCACCTTCCCCCCAAACCCCCCCCCCCCCCCATTCCCATCTCCTCCAGGGCAAAGCCTTCCCCACAGACTGAGGTCAACCTGGTAGACTCAGTCCAGGTAGGTCTAGTCCCCTCCTCCCAGGCCGAGCCAAACAATCCTACATAGGCCCCAGGTTTCAAACAGCCAACTCATGCAATGAGCACAAGATCTGGTCCCACTGCCTGGATGCCTCCCAAACAGATCAAGCCAATCAACTGTCTCACCCATTCAGAGGGCCTGATCCAGTGGGGACCCCTCAGCCATTGGTTCATAGTTCATGTGTTTCCATTCATTTGGCTATTTGTCCCTGTGCTTTATCCAACCTTGGTCTCAACAATTCTCGCTCATATAAACCCTCCTCATTCTCGCTAATTGGACTCCCAGAGATCCACCCGGGGCCTAGTCATGGATCTCTGCATCCAGATCCCTCAGTAGTTGGATGATGTATGTTTTTTAACTTGACTCTTTACTAAAATTGTTTTTCAAAAACCACAAATTTTTATATTTCCTGTGTAGATTGTAGAACCAACTTCTTCAGCTCTTTTTTTTGTTTTGTTTTGTTTTTTTTGTTTTTCAAGACAGGGTTTCTCTGTGTAGCTTTGCGCCTTTCCTGGAACTCACTTGGTAGCCAGGCTGGCCTTGAACTCACAGAGATTCACCTGGCTCTGCCTCTGTGCTGGGATTAAAGGCGTGCGCCACCACCGCCCGGCCTAGAACCAACTTCTATTTTAAAGTCCACGGTGGAATTCTAAATTTGTCTAATTTGCTGGCAGCTCCAGGAAGAACTGACTGCTGCTGAGTCTTCCAGGGACTGAGTAGCTCTGGGTTAGACCCCTGGGTCTGCACGCCCCCTGCTGTGTACCCCACTGAGTTCTATTCAGGTGTGTTTTAAAGCTCCATCTTACAACTCTTTTATCGGCAAATGACGCCTTGTGTAGAAATTCCTTCTCTTCAGATGAGAAGAGCTTTGTCTTCTGTTTTCCAGTCCAGACTTCTCTTTTCCCTAACTTCTTCCCATCTTTTTGCTTTTTAATTTCGGCAGCATTTTAGAGTCTTTGGTGTTTTGAATTGTTGGAAAGTGGCAAGAACAGACATTTGTACTTTCTGGTCTTTCAGTAGACATGACGCTGCCCGTCCCTTTTGTTCTGTTCTTTTGTAGATGTCCTTGATGAGGCAGAAGTACTCTTCAGTCACAGTCCCTGAGACTTCATATGCAGGGCTCTCTTTATGAACGAGTGCTGAACTAGTAACCAGGGTTTTCAGTATTTCTTGAAGTGACTGTTTCTTATTTTTACTAATGGAGTGTAATGTGTTTATTTTTAACATTAAGCCAAATAGACTGTAATTGATAAAATATACAGATGTTTTCAGTATCTGCTGAGATACTTATGTAGATATCCCAATTCCTCTCTCTCTCTCTCTCTCTCTCTCTCTCTCTCTCTCTCTCTCTCTCTGTGTGTGTGTGTGTGTGAGAGAGAGAGAGAGAGACAGAGACAGAGAGACGGACAGACAGACAGACAGAGACAGATTCACTGTATAGCCCTGGCTGGCCTGGAACTCACTATGCAGGTCTGATGGTTCTCAGACTCAGAAGTGTGCCTGCCTCTGCCTCCCCAGTACTGGGATTAAAGGTATGCACCCGCACACCTGGCCTCAACCCCCTTTTAGAAAGTGGCCTGGTCTTGGCATATACTCTGTACATCTTCCTGCACGCTTTAAATCGTCTGTCGATTACGTATGATGCTAATGCGATATAAATGGTTGTTCTGCTATCTGTTTAGACAATAATGACAAGATAAAAAAGAATGCTGATGTTGAATTCTGTTTAAAAAAATCACATTTTAAAAATTTGAGCAGGTGCCTGTGGCAGACAGAAGAGGGTGTCCGGTCCCCGGGCGCTGCAGTTAAAGGAGGCTGTGAGCTGTCCAGCATGAGTGCTGGGAATGAGCTTGGGTCCTCAGCAAGAGCAGCAAGCACTAAGTCACTGAGCCATCTCTCCAGCCCGTGAATTCTGTTCTGTTCAGATGAAGACTCTGCTTTGTTCTTTAAGCGGTCCTTCTGTCATTTAAATTCTTATGTGCAAAAAAACTTCTTAGGGCCAGCCAACTGTGACCAGTTCCATCCCTGAGAAGGTGGCCTGGACTGCGGGAGAAAGGTGTCTGAACGGGAGCTTAGGACCCAGCCAGGAAGCAGGGCTCCTGGGGGTCTCTGCTTCTGTCCCTGTCCCCGCGTTCCTACCTGGGCTTCCCTCCATGATGGAGTGTGTGTGACCTTAAGTCAAATAAATCCCGTCCTTCCCCAAGTTGCTTTAGTCAATATCTTACCATAGCAAGAGAAACCAGGCTAGAACAGGTGGGTCGCTATGGCCTGGGGCTTTTTGCTGTTTACCTAGGATGCCCCACCCCACACCCCATCCCAAGAGCTTTGTCTGGCAACAGCCTCTTCCCCACACTCTTGACAAGAAGTGGATATTTGTTTTGGAGTTTGTTCTCTCCAGTCCATTTGCAGTCTTGTGAGATCTAGGAAATCACAAGAGGTGTCAAACACAAAACCAGAAGTTTCTGTCAGAGTGTTTTTATTTCCTCCCCGGTCCTTCCCCTTGCTTTTCCAGTCTTCCTTTGATTGGGCAGTGGATTCTGCGCTCTGATTTTGGTTGTAATCTCTGGAGTGATGGATGGCATGTGCTAACTCCGTGGTACTCTGAAACAGCCTCCTGGGTAACACGTTTTGTTGGGATTTGAAGAAAAGTTCTGGTATGTGTGATGCTTTATACAGTATCGTTTTCTCTCAACAGAGCACATGATTCTCAAGCCTTTCTGTTGCTTCTCTGTCTGCATCCTCCAAGCCCCCTAGGTAGACAAACTATTTCTTAGAAGGAAGAAAACAAGGAGATAGATTTCTTGGTAATTGCCATAATCATGTAAAACCTAATATAAATGAGACAGATGTGTTGGGATCTACCTCTTCCGGATACTGCTGGAGCCCTGTTAAATTCTTTAAATCCCTATATTGCTGATGATAGACCTTTATTGTAGGCATTCCTTTTAGTGTTAACTTTCCTCTAAGCTGTTGGGAGCCTAAGATAATCTGGCTCCCTGACTGACACAGTTAGACCATTTGCTGACGTCCTAACTGTATCGAGTGGAGGAGCACCAGCCGGACAGCGGGCCAGGCTGCTTGGGTCCTAGGACTCAAGCCTGCCTTGAGGAAGTTGTGCTGCTTGCTGCTGAAGCACAATTTGGGCTCCAGATGCTGTTACCCTTGCCATGACTGTTTGGGACGGTGTGGGCTACATTTGTTTTTCTTTCTGTCACAAGCCTCAGTGAAGCGTTCTCCCAGGCCAGCCAGAGAGCAATTCCCAGGGTGGTCCAGCAAAAGAAATATAATTTGTGTAAATACTATCCTTCATTTGCATAAAGGACTGATCTGGTTGGTGCGAACACAGCCCTTTGTTTGTATGAAAGTGCCACGCCTGGTGTCTCACCCCACTGGGGCTCTAGGAGGCTGCTGAGCTCACTTTTCTAGCCTGCCTGGAGACATGTCCTGGTTGGTCTTTTGTCAACTTGATACAAGCTATCTGGGATGTGGAGCCTTGATTAAGAAATGTCCTTATCAGATTACATGTAGGGAAGTCTATGGGGCATTTCCTAATTAATGATGGACGTGGGAGCACCTGGCTTACTGTGGTGATACCGCTTCTTCAGCAGGTGGCCGATGGCCCTGGGTTGTACGAGAAAACAAGCTAAGTAAGCCATGGAGAGCAAGTCAGTAAGCATCCATGGCTTCTGCGTCATCCTGCCTCCAGGTTCATGTCCTGACTTCTGTCCTGACTTCCCTAAGTGATGAAATATGACTTCAGAATTGTAAGAAGAAATAAAAAACAAACAAACCCTTTTCTCTTAAAGTTATCTTTGGTCATGGTGTTTTGTTATAGCACTAGAAACCCTAACTACGACAAAACACCCCCCTGTGCCACACTGGGTTTTTGGCTATATATATGAATTCTCTTGAATGGATGTTTTAAAATTACTATATTTTTATTAGTTCTTTGAGAACTTTGTACATGCATACAATGTATTTCGATCATATTTATTCCCCTCTCCTCCTGACTTTCCCCAGATCTCTTCCCAACTTTATGCCTTTTTAGAAAATCTCATCAAGACCAGTTTGTGTTGACCATATATTCAAGGGTACGGGATCATCCACTAGAGCATGGTTTACCTACCATAGGTAGCCACACTCTTAAAGAAAACTGACTCTCCCTCCGCTGTCAGGCATCCACGTGTCAGTAACTCCTTAGGACGGGAACTTACGATCCATCCCCCCCCCCCCCCCCCCCCCCCCCCCCAGTCACGAAGATAGCTCCTAAGTGCAGGGCTATTGGGGGTTCAAGCCTAGAGCACTGAGCCTCATACTCAGTACCCTGGTTTTTGAAGCCTGGAATAACTGGCCCCCAGCTCTCCAGGCACGGAGGCTGCCAGCCTCTGGCCCTGTCCACTCAACTCTATATTCATTCCTTTTCTGTTGCTGTGATGAAACACCAGGACAGAGGCACCTTATACAAGAGTTGATCTGGGGTTTACAGTTCTGGAGGGTTAGAGTCCGTGGTGGTAGAGCGGAGGCAGCAGGTGCAGAGATGCGGCTGGAAAGGAAGCTGGGTGCTGAGGTGTCACATCTCAAGCTGCAGGAGAGAGCTGACTGGGAATGTCGTGACTCTGAAACCTCAGAGCCTGTCCTCTGTGACATACTTCCCCCAGGAAGACCACACTTCCTAAGCCACTCCCAGCGTCAACAACAACTGGAGACCAGGTCTCCAAATGCCTGAGACTTGTGGGGGATGTAGCATTCAAACCCCCACAAGCCCCCAGGCCTTGAATAATTTGGGACCCAGGAATGTCAGTACTGAAAGTGCTTCTCACTCATTGGCGGCTAATGCCCAGTTATAGCCGATAGACCCAATGGCTGATTGGCAGCATGGGAGGAGATGCTAAGTTGAAATGATGATAATTTATATATTCCACATATTTTGCCAAATTCAGGAACTTTTCGGGTCCCCCCCCCCCCCCCCGCACCTAGATGTACATTTGACATAGATTCTTCCGCCTTCTGAACTTTCAGATTTTCCTTCTATTTTTTTATTCTTTCCTCGTGTGTTTAGCTTATATTCCATTTGAAGATCCTTAAACTTTGTCATTTCCAAAGCTGTGACCTCCCCCTTTCCTTAGTGTGTGCCTCTTTATCTGCCATGATGTTTTTCTTTGCGATTACTATCAAATGTCTCTCTTGTCTGTTTCCTCCCGGTTGTCTTCACTGTGATCAAACTTTACCTCTGAGAAACTTCTAATCAGCGTTGTCTCCAAAATCTTAAAAAAAGATTTTTTTACCCTTTTATATTTTATCATCTCAGACGCACTTGGGTTCTTAGGAGTACTAAAGGAACATCTTTCTTCGTTTTTCTCGTTTGTGCCTTGGCTTTCTCTCCTGCCCTTTGCCAACTCGGCCATCGCAGCCTTAGCATATATTTTGTAAAAGTCATGCAGACAAATAGGAATGGAGATAAAAGAAATTCACGTTACAAGAGCTAACGTTAACTAATTTTCTGATTCTCGGCTGTACATCTTCTCAACCCTCTTCCGGTCAGGGCACAAACATACTCATACTTGGAGTTTTCAAATTCCGTTATGCTTTCCAGTACAGCTGTGGTGTTCCCTGAATTTCTTTCTTTCAGTTGGTGTGTAAATTTCATTACAAAAGGTTCCCAGGCTGCCATATCGACCCCTCCGGCAGTGGAGCCTCACGTTTCTGCCAGGTGGTCTTCTAAAATAGAGTTAAGATCCTTGCGTGCGTTTGCGTAGACTCCTCCGTGGCTTCCGAGGTGAGTCTCCCACTTGGCCTGAGAAGGATTGCCATTGCACAGAGAGCAGGGGGGCCAGGAGGGAGTGCCTCCCTCCTGCAGCGTACCCATGCTGCCTGTCGAGAGCGCTAGCTGATCCTCAAGGCTTGGCCGACTTCACTGGAGAAGGGTAGCCTGTGGCGGAGTTTCGGGGAGGGAAGAAGGAAGACCACAGGTAGAGCCAAGGTCTTCAGCTGGCTGGAGAATGCAGCCTGGTGAAAGAATGCAGGAAACTCTGTGTCGGGGCCGTGGGAGTCCTGACTGGAGAAGTGCGCTTGCCTGGGACTCTTTGGTATCCTGTTTAACTGCAGCTGGATTCGCTGGCATCATACCTTTTCAACCAGAAGAAACCCTGCACTCTCTAAATTGCTATATACTTCCCCATCCTTCTCTAAAGACGGTATCTCATTCTGGTATAAATTTGTTGGATTTTTTTGTTTGTTTGTTTGTTTACTTTGTGCATAATGATTTCCTCCAACATCTTATTTTGTCTAATGCATCCAATTGGGGCTTAATAATTGTACATGGAAGAAATAGGCAACAAATAAATTTTGCAGATACTTTATAAAAAAGGAAGACAAGAAAAGTTGTACATATTTATTTCATTCATTCTTTCGAGCACAGCAGGAAAAACAGAAATCTGCGTTATAGACAGAAACACAAGTCTCCGAAGTATAATGTTGTCCATGCTAAGCTTTTGTGTTCCCTATCTGTAAAGTCCCACATCTATGAAACTAATGGGATGTGAATTCTCTTGAGATATGTAATGTTTTAAAGCATGTAATATATTACTTCTTTAATATAGCAGACAGCATGCAAATTACATTGCATTATGATATAGTGATCTCCCAAGGCCAGAAGGTCTTAATAAAAAAAAAATACCACATTTGTAAAACACTCTTCTTGCATGTTTACATTTAATAAATATTCTTTTCAAATCTATTCAGCAAATATAACAGATGGAGATGAGCCTAGTCCTGCTTTATGAAACCTTCGAAGATGCCTTTGGGAGTTCTCTTTGTGGTTTATATTTGAATTGTGCAATATTTCAGAAATATAAATGTTTCCTGCCTCTCTTGTAAACAAATCCAAACCAGTCTACTCGGGGGTTTCTTCAGACTCATCCAAGACACATTTATTATTATCGCACAAAGTACTAAGAGTTCGTTACCATCTTTCATGTTGTTTTAATTCATTAATCTGAGTGTTAATGTTGTAGCAGGATTTCATGGCCTTTTAGCTGTTGACAAATATTTATTTAAGTACACCAATTCCCAAACATGGGGACAAATATGCCTAGCTGAACCTGAGGGATGCCTGCTTACTATTCTAACTAAAAACATCCATGTGTTTGCATCTCTTTACTTGATTGGTTTAATAGTTACATATCTCAGCGTGACAAATTACTAGTGTTTGTTGTCTTACAATTTCTGTGGGCCTTGAAGCAGGTGAGGCTTAGCTGTCCTGGCTACGGTTTCTATAATAAACTCGTAGCCAGGATGCCAGGCTGCAGTCATCCTGCGCTCTGCTCGAGAAGACGGCTCAAACTCGGCCTGTGGTTCTTGGTAGTGTGCCTCTGTGTGGCTGGCCACAGGCCTCCTCACCGCCAGGGTGAGCTTCTCCACAGGCCTCCTCACCATCAGGGTGAGCTTCTCCGCTGGGCACCTCACGCCACGGCAGCTAAGGGTGGAGGTAGAGAGAGGACAGTGCCGCCCAATCCAGAAGTGCTGTCCTCTCCAGCCCGAGAAAACTTGAGGACCATAATTTCCTATTTGTCATGTGACAGTTTCTGTCCTTTGAGCCAGAGTACAGTCATATGTGTATGAATACTGGAAATTAATCTGAGCACTATTAGAATATTAAAGGCCCGTGTTACAGTGAATATATAAATAGACAACTGAGCATTTTAGGCCCTTACTCGGTGATCTCTGCACATCTTCCATATTCCCTAGAGGGCGGCGCCATGCTGTTTTGCCCTTGAAGATTCCGATGTGGAAGGTCTGCCCATTCAGGACAGCTCCTGTGCAGACAGTGGCTGTAGCATGTGTTTATTCCCAATAATTACATGAGATGTTTATCTTTTGTGTATTTAAATATTTATATCTTTAAAATGAGTATTTCAAAAATGGTGCTTTGGAGAAAGCTCAGCTTTTAGTAGTCAGTGAATATGAAGCCAGAACTATAGGTCTGAGTCAGTGGTTAGTGTTTTACTGAACTAGACCATTTTGTGAATCACCCAGGGCCTCTCTTAGCCCCAAGAGGACCCAGCCTTCCCGGGCCAAACTGTCAGTTTAATATCATGCCTTATACCCGGAGGTCAGGTCACACATTTCCAGGACAGTCTGGCCTCTGAAAAGTCAGTTCCATGGGCCAACATAGACCTCCTCAGTTCTCTCTTAAAGTTTTAAAATTTATTTCATGCATGAATGTTTGCCTGTGTGTGTGTGTGTGTGTCTGTGTGTCTGTGTCTGTGTGTCTGTGTCTGTGTGTCTGTGTGTCTGTGCCTGTGCACTAATGGTATTGTATGGCCAGCAATCCACGGAGTCTATTTAATGAACAAAGGAGTTTATCTGGGGTTAATTCACAAGACAGAATAAAGGAATTTGTCGTGGGATCTTGGAAGGGTGAGGCTATTTTCTGGTGAGATCTGCCCTGGTCCGTTCCAGCATCCCAAACCACGAGGTAGCAAAGAAAGGAATGAGTTCGTGCATCCCGGGTTTTAAGAGTCCCTTGGCCACGCCCCGGGGCACGTACCTCAAGGTCATAGGCAGGTGTATCAGTTACAGCTGCCTCACTGGGGACGGGGCTTCTGGGCGGGGCTCCTATAGCCCCCTGCTACAGTGCACCGTGTGTATATGTGTGTGCATGTGCACCATGTACGTGCCCGGTGCCCAGATCAAAAGAGGGCATCAGATCCCCCAGAACTGGAGCTACAGATGATTGTGAGCTACCATGTGGGTGCTGGGAATTGAACCCAGGTCCTCTGCAAGTGCAACAAGTGTTTTAAACCACTGAACCATTTTTCCAGCCCAACATCTCCTTAATGTAGTAGTCATTTCTCTGAGTTTTAAAAGTATATGTAATCAACTTTAAATTTTGTTTATTAAAGGTAGCTTTTTCTTTTGCACTACTTGGGGGAGGAGGGAGTGTGTGTGTGTGTGTGTGTGTGTGTGTGTGTGTGTGTGTGTGTGTATGTGTTAGGCACTCTATCAGTGAGCTACACTCATAAACCCTTAAGCCAGTTTTATTAAGGTGTAACATACAATGAATGAGTTGCATCTATTCTCAGTATACAGCTCATAAGCTTTGACAGGTATATATCACATAACCTTTGTAATAACCAAGCTATGGAATGTTTCTGTCCCCTCGAAAAGGACATTAGCTCCATGCTAGTTCTTTGCAGGCAGCCATTGGTCACTTTTCTGCCATTGGGTTTGATTTGCCCTTGACCAGGATTTCATATAAATAACTATTGTCTGGGCTCTGATACAAACCTGCATATTGTCTCTCTCTCTTTTTCTTTTTTCTTTCCAAGTAGTATTTATTGTATGGATATACCAAGATTTAAATATTTGTGTATTGTGAATAATGCTGCTAATGAATATTTGTATGCAGGTATTTCCGCCAGTCCGTAGTCTCATAGCTCCTGAGTAAGTAAGTTGCCTCTTCACCTACTCTCTGGCTAAAAGTGTGTATTCTTCTGTGACTTGTCAGTACAAACATCTCGCAGCCAACTGTATTGGCATCCTTGTAGATTCACAACCCCTGCACTTGGCCTTGTAACCGCCATTTACCCCAAGACAGACACCAGTACATGGCAGCTCCCTGCTCCAGTATGTGGCCAATGCGTTTATTATAAATTAAAATGGTTAGGGAGAGCAGTCCCAGGGCCCGTCTTCTGAGCAGAGGTTATAATTGGTTTGGAGACTTTCACAGTCACTAAGGGACTTTCTCCTTAGAGCAAGAGCAAGGTGGCTTTGGTTTTTAATTGTTTTAAATTTTCTAATCTACCACAGAGTGATTGATATTTTTTTAAAATAAAAATGAATTCATAGAAAAATGAAATGACCATAAAGAAACATAAGCTCCAATATTTATAGATTCAACAGATATATAATAACTGAATAAAATTGCTATGAAGACTTAAATGTTCTCTTGATTTTCATCTTTATTGCTGTGGGTATGAAGTGACTCTGAGGCTGGTGATGGTCCATGGACTAGGCAATGAGTAGTGCTGATGTACCAGGTAAGAGGGCAGGAGTCCTGTGTTAAGTCAGTGGAAGTGTGGCCCTTCAGAAGTCCATTTGGATCCGAGTATCCATGGCCCTGGATGCTGATGGTGATGTAACTCTTGTTTCCTGGGTATTGGGGAGCCCGAGAGTTCTCAAAAGGATGATCGATGGATGACATGTGTGTGACAGGCTTATAATTAGGATACATTGCTATCAACGTCTGCCAAGAAAGGGCCCGGGCTGATTTTGGAGTAAATAGAATAACCCCATATCCAGATTTTAGACAAGTCACGCTATAGAAGTTTCTGGTAGATGCTTTAGAGGATACAAGAATTTAAACTAGCTAATCCCTCAATGAATAATCCCACAAACATAATTAAATCCCAACACAGATTCCCACCTACTGTCTTTTCAGAAACCACACAGATTGAAGATCCGAGAAAACAGTGGCGGGGTGAGCAGGAGAGGATGCTCAAGGACTATCTCTCCGTGGCCCAGGATGCACTCAGGACACAGAAGGAGCTGTACCACGTGAAGGAACAGAGGCTGGCCCTGGCCCTCGATGAGTATGTCCGCTTAAATGACGCCTACAAGGAAAAGTCAAGTTCTCGCACAAGCCGTGAGTACTGCGTGGCTGGTCACACTCTAGAATTGAAGATGAGATTGTAGAGAGGTGAAGGTCACTCACACTTCTGTGGAGTTACATTCTGAGCCCCTTTCCCTCCCAGGCAAGAACTCCTCCAAGCCACGAGAGAGGAGGGGTTCCCAAGAGATTACTCAGAGAAATACCCCATCCCCTCTTGAGATACAAGTCTCCCCATCTGGGCATCGGGCTTCTGTTTCTCCAGTTACTTATGCCTGGCTGCCTTTTGTTTGAGTAAATCTCTGTCAGAACAAGGAAAGGAGGCCAGAGGCATCTGATCCCCAAGAGCTAGAGCCACAGAATTGTGCGCTGCCCCAATGTGGGTGCTCGGAACTGAACTCAGGTCCTCGGGAAGAGCAGCAAGCACTCTGCAGCCCCAATGTGAGCCTTTTAAAGGTGACTTCTGCCCACTGCTGTTCCTAGGGAGGAACTGAGACTGTTGGATCTCAAGCCCCTCCATCTCTACTTGTGTGTCGGTCATCTGGGGCTGGCCTTATTTAAAGAAGCAGCTATGCCGGTCTCAGAACATTTTAAGTCATAATCCCCTAAGGAGCCGCACAGCAGAACTCTTGAAGGACCCAGGACAAGTTTCTTTCAGTATTTTGTATCCTGAGGTTTTGTTTTATTTTGTTTTAATATGACAAAGGCTTTGAGAATCATATCTGGTTGTTCATGCCTGTAATTCTTGCGCTTGGAAGGCTGAGGCAGGAGAATCCCTGCAACTGTGAGGCTGCATAGGAAGACCCTGTTTCAAAAAATGAAATAGGCTTGAAATAAGTGTGAGAACCTATCTCCTAAAAGAAAAAACAAAAGCAGTTTTTTCAAAAGAACATAAATCTTGGCTCTGTGTGTGTTGGTGTGTTACAGGGACCAGAAAGGGCCTTGTTGCATGCTAGGCATGTGCTGGACCACTGAACTTTATCTCCAAACCTCTTTTTATTTTGAGACAGGATCTCACTAAGTTGTTTAAGCTGTCCTTCAGCGTGTCCTTTAGCCCAGGAACACTTGATTTTGCAATCTTTCTCCTTCACCCTCCCATCTAACTGGGATAAAGGGCTGGCCTGGAATACCGGAGCCTGCCCATAAACCTTACTTTTAAAATGAGTAAATTCCAAGCTTACAATTATTGCAGCTGATAAGTAATATTTTTTTTCTCTCTTAAAAGTCTTCTCAGGGTCTTCATCTAGCACTAAATATGATCCTGATATTTTAAAAGCTGAGATCTCCACCACACGATTAAGGGTAAGATTGTTTTCATTGTGATTCTTCATTGAACAGACGCGCAGCTCAGGCTGTGGAGGAAGCATGGGTGCTCGCCTCCCCTCTCTGCCTCTGAAGGGTTAGGGTTAGGAAACTTCTCCACTCCACCCTGCTGGATGGTCTTTCTCCTTTGTTTGAAGGATGGTTGGGATTGTTTTTGTCTCCCATCCAAGTACTAACAGGGCCTGACCCTGCTTAGCTAGCTTCAGAGATCAAATGAGATCGGGTACCTTCAGGTAGCGTGGCCCTAGACTGGGATTACCTTTGTTGCAATTGTTGGCTTTTCTTTTCCTTCCTTCCTTCCTTCCTTCCTTCCTTCCTTCCTTCCTTCCTTCCTTCCTTCCTTCCTTCCTTCTTTCCTTCCTTCCTTCCTTCCTTCCTTCCTTTCTTTTTTGTTTGTTTTTGTTTTTTTGAGACAGGGTTTCTCTGTATAGTTTTAGTGCCTGTCCTGGATCTCAATTTGTAGACCAGGCTGGCCTCGAACTCACAGAGATCTGCCTGGTTCTGCTTTCCCGAGTGCTGGGATTAAAGGCGTGCGCCACCACCACCCGGCTTGTTGGCTTTTCTTATTAGCACTTAGTATATGCAAAGGAAATCTGCATCCTGATAATTTACTTTCCCTCTTTGTCTTCCAAGACATTGTGCTCTTTCATCGGACGCCCTGGTATAAAGGGCATCTGCAGCTTCCACCGCCTTATCTGTCTGTCCTTCCTTCTCAGAAAGGATTATTTCCTGATCATTGCTCTAATTATTTTGACCAAATACCGATCTTGTTTCTCCTGACTGGGGGATCCCATGGGCTGTTCATGAGCAAGTTGCATCGTATGTACTAATGACCGTGGTCATGAAGCAGGTTATCATCCTAACCACAGACGCCTCCAATGCACCCTCTCGTATTTTCTCTCTTCGCCGTTCTCCGCTGGAAGCAATGCTCACCTCGCCAGCCCTGAGTCTAACGCTTTCATTAGCTCTGTAAAACCGGAACGCTTCCCATGTATGTGGTTCCCTGGCATCTTTTTTCCAGCATTATTTCAGGATTCATCCACATTCACTTTTAAAGCTAAATAGCTACTGCTTAAGCAGACACATTTCTCTGTTCTACCACTGACGTGTGTCCGTTTGCTCCACTTCCTGATCATTAATAACTGTCTTTATGTATACATCACACATATTTTTGGTGCATACAGGTACACATTTTTGTTTTTGTCTGTCAAGACAGGGTTTCTCTGTGTAACAGCGCTGACTGTTCTGGAACTCACTTTGTAGACCAGGCTGGCCTCGAACTCACCGAGATCTGCCTGCCTCTGCCTCATGAGTGCTGAGATCAAAGACGTGTGTCACGGCCGCTGCTTGGCTGCATGTACACGTTTTTGATACAAGAGGGGAATTGGTATGTCAAAAAATGAACATAACTTTTAGTCGGGCTGGCTTAGTTGGTCGAGTACTTGTCTAGCATTCTGCCTCTAAACAAACAAACCCACCTCCTGTTTTTTGGTGGATATCACCAAAGTTTTAACCATTCTTGCTTCCAGATATTTGCATTAAGGCTCTAAGTCACGTAATACCTACGACTTTTGCTTACATTCTATAGGTTTTGAATTTTGAATCTTTACTATCATGTGCTCCAAATCCTTTCCTGCCTCTCTGAGAAATCAAAGAGTATATTGCTTCATTTTCAAACAACTGGAGATTTTTACCATTGTTACTTATTTGTGCCAATTCTACTTACTGTTTCTTTTTCAATGGTTTTATTTATTCATTTGGTTTCTAGTTCCTTGCCCACATTCTGCACATTAATATGTATATTTTTGACCAAAATAGCCACAGTGCTTTACATTCCCAAGGCTTGACTTATCCAGGGCTGCATCTCCTGTCTTCTGGGTCCTTGGGTATATTGCTTTTCTGTTGGCTTTTGGTCAGTTCTTGATCCTTATAGTTGTTTACTTCTTAAGAGCCATATAGTACATGTGCGGTAGTACAAAGATAATTTTAAACTTTGGGCAATCTTGCATTTTTCAGAGCACTTAACTTTGTTTCTTGTAGGCGTTTGGGTCGGGAGCAGATGGTTTAAATCCAGGCAGAATTGGAAATGACTGAAATCCAGTCTTCAGGCCCTTTCTTAGGGTGGGTCTATCTCCAGTTTACCCCCATCTCTTAGGGCAAAGCTCTCAGAGCTACCCATGAGCTCATGGAAGCAGTTCCCCCCACCCCCACCCACCCCATCAGCTTCATCGAGACTGAACTCCCAGCCTCTCCCCTAAGTTGTGTGGGCCTCACTACCCATCATTCTGTGTATCCAGAGCCCGATTGGGTATCCCAGCTGCCCTGCTTTCTGCATAGCGGGGGTCCTTAGGAAGGAGCGCCACATATGGGTCGTGGCTGCTCTCCCTTTAACTTTTGGGCCTTTAACGTAGTTCTGTGGACTTAGTGGTTCTCCAGTATCTTCAGACAGACGGTCTGGTTCGGTTTTCCTTACAGCTTACTCAGTGCTTCTCAGGAATAAAACAAAACAAAACAAAACAAAAAACATGAAAAAAGTTCACTTGTGGGTTCGTGTGTGGGCTGAGGTGTAGCTCAGCAGTAGAGCTAGGGCCCTAAGTTCAGGCTCCAGGACAAAGCAGAAACCAAACCCCTGAAGCCCAAACTCAAATTCCATCTGTGGAAGTCTGAATTCTCTTCATTAAGTTTATAAAATCATGTGTAGAAGTGGTCTGTGTCACCTTGTAGTAAATAGTCTTCAGGGCATCATGGACCCTCTGGTCTGTGAAATTGTCTATATTTCTCAAGACTCCTGTTCAGTGGGCTCGACTGCTTTGTGCTGTGTCTGTAGGTTACTATGATTTACTTATTGTTAGATAACTCATTTTGAGAACGTGGAAATGAAGGCATTTTTACTAAAACTTGCTCTCCCCAAACTCTACTACCACTTCATTGTGATTTTTCAGGAAGTTGCTACTGTCCTTTGAAACATTAACCACTTTTCATAATTATCTTTAGTGACACAAGTCATAGTCACAGCAGACTACTGTAGACTGTACCTGCAAGGGAGGAAATACCGAAACTTTGGGAGGGGGATAAAGGTAAAACCATATTAAGGTCTCTTATACAAATAACCATTAAGGAATCTGTCAATCAGGGATCTCAGGACACCCCCGTGTGGTCACATCCTATTTCCCAATGAGTCTGTGACAAGACTACGTTGTGCCAGGATTTCTGGTCTTAATTAGGGGCATTATATATTATACCTGTTCTGCCACCTTGTGACTACATGGTAAGCCAGAGAGATGCCCTCCTTGGGAAGGTGCGCCTGTGTAGATGAGGATGTGAGACATTCTCTCACTGTGCCCTTATCTCTGTCGTTAGATAGATGGACAGTTGAAATGCTTTTTAGAAGCAGGCGGGCTCCCGACTCTGCTGCTGCTGTGAGGCAGGAGCCTGCTCTGAGCACTTTAGCTCTGCTAACTCGTGGCTGGGTAGCACTCGGGGAAGGGGATGGCTGTCATTATAGAGTCTCCGGGGTCACACGAGCTCCTTGTAAGTTGATGTTCGAGGGTGGTAATTGATGAAGGAACTACCTGCATAGCTCTGGACACCCACCTGCATTTTAAGTCAAACAGAGTTTTTAGGTATAAACAAGCACTCGTTACATACTTCATTGCTTTGATGGAGCAATATTACCAAGTTACTGTAAGAAAATTGGTTGCAACTCCGTGGGTTTGGTCCCGGATTTCGGCAACTCTGGGGAAAGTGTCCTGACTACCTGGGGCATCAGGCAACCCCTTGAGCTGCTTAGGACCGCTCTGACAGCTGAAGCTGCAAGGAAACAGTTCAGCCCTGGAGGGTGAGGTATCCCGGACACCTGAGCTGCTCAGAATAGCTCTGCCCTGGAGGCGTCCTGGACATCTGGAGCTGTTTAGCACAGCTCTGACAGCTGGAACTTTTCCTGGGGAGATGTACAGATGCCTATCCACTCCAGATAGGACATCAGTAGGTCAAAGAAGCTACCCTTCCTTGGTCCATCTTGGTGATGTAGGAGGGTTACTAGCATCTTGTAGTAGGAACATGGGTTTTAAAGGGTTACTTACCGAAGTGTGATACATCTTAGATAGATATATCACCAAAAAGCCCAGCCCAGCATGACTGAGGACTCATGACAACTGTATCTCTGGAGTCTTCTGTGCATTTCGAGATTTGATTTGTAATTGAGAATAGAGTTGAAATAATTAATATAAAATATTGTGCTTTAAGCAGTGTTCTAAATAATATAATAAAAGTCATATCAATGTGCTTGAAATAAAAAATATGCCATATAATATGAATTAGTACAAATAAGGATTGACTTTTCACTACATACAAAAGATCTTTGCATTTGTGTTTTGTGTAAACTTTAGTTTAAAGTGGTACATGCCTATGATCCCAGGCTGGTTGGGCTCCAGAGCCAGCCTAGGCAATCCTCTTAGATCATCACAGACACACAGACACACAGAGAGACACACACACCCCCATCTTACATTCTGAGTTCCAGATGTTCCTGATCTTACTTCCGAGATGCGGGAGCGACCAGCACTATTTTGTAAACCCAGCATTTGCATTAGATGCTTTAGTCTTCAAACGTTTAGATCGATTTGTTTATTAATAGTTGGTGTTTGGCTAAAGAATACAGTACAACTTTCTTAGTGGTTTTGAATGAAATTAAGAATTATATGGCTAAGAAAAAGGAAACCAAAAGAGAAATCGAGAGAAGACTGTCCTGTATAAGATCTATACTCATACCCTGCTAGTAACTTCAAGGTAATTTCATAGCACCTTTGTGCCCTTTTTTTCCTCCTCAAAAAATCAGTGTCAGGCCTTGAAAAGATATAACAATCATTCCATGGGTTTAACGATGTTTTATTTCTGTTTTTCTCTAATGATTTTGACCTCTTTGCCTAATTTTGAAGGACTCTGTACTGCAGGCTAAATAATACATGCAAATGAATCCCTTCCTTGACGTTGTGTTGTTGAGAGATTTGTAGATTCTTCTCACTCATATAAGTCACCAGCCTCTCCTGGCTCTCAAACACTCTGGTTTCTACTGTGATCGGAGCGTTTTACACTGTTAAATGCAGGTGACATCTCTAGGAAAGAATATAGTGTCTTCCTATGTTAGACACACACACACACACACACACACACACACACACACACACACATATGTATATATATGTGTAAATAGACAGTATCGGCAGGGGAACAAATACATTTGTAAATGATCAGTTTAGATGGTCAACCAACCAGCCAGAACAGGAAAAGAAAATTTAAAGCAGACTAAAGGGAATTGTCTTAGATGAAAAACCACTTCATTGGGATTAGGGAGGGAATATGCTGGAAATACATTGCATGCCTGTATAAATTCCCAGAGGATAAATGCAAGTACATGTAAAAACTTTAGTGTTTTTCCTTTTTTGAAACAGTGTTTCACTGTGTATCACTGGCTGAACTGGAACTTGCCGTGTAGACCAGGCTGGCCCTGAGTTCATAGAGAGAGATCCACCTGCTTCTGCTTCCTGATCCTAGGAGTAAGGGCATGCACCACCACACCTAGATTACAATACAATTATAGGAAAGATTAGACTCCTTTTATGGATAAGGGAGAGCAGTCTAATTATCTTTTATGTTTCTATAATGTGCCCCGTTTCTATTCCTTTTCTCATTTTTAATTAAATATTATTTTTAATAAGCAAAGCATTGAGTTCTGTTATGGCAATTTGAAGCATAGTTTGTTTCTGTTGCCCCCACCCCCCTTCTTTTCTTATCCCTTCCCTGTACCATCTGATCCTTTTGTCTGGTTCTATATCATTTATATTCTGTTACATTTTCCCTCTCATAGTTCCCTTTCTAGTTTCATGACATATAGCCCCTCACTTAGGTACACATTAAAAGCTAAGCTCTGGGCCGGGTGTGGCAGCCGTGGCAGCGGCAGCGGCGCACGCCTTTAATCCCAGTGCTCGGGAGGCAGAGGCAGGCGGATCTCTGAGTTCGAGGCCAGCCTGGGCTACAGAGTGAGTTCCAGGACGGGCACCAAAACTACACAGAGAAACCCTGTCTCGAAAAACCAAAAAAAAAAAAAAAGAAAAGAAAAAGAAAAAGAAAAAAAAAGCTAGGTTCTGTTGAGGGGCCAGAACATGTAGTATTTGTTTTTCTGAACCCCCTGAAAAGAAACGTGTCCCCATTAACAGTGACTCCTCATTCCACACACCTCTCTTCTCCAATCACCCGAGTCCCAGACTTTAACCGTTTCTCTCTCCCTCCCCAGACTTGTGTGATGTGACTGTTTCACACAAATGTCAATGTGGTGGTGTGAGTAAGAATGGCCCCATAGGCTCATACATTTGAATGCTTAGTCATAAGGGAATGGCACTGTGTGAGAAGGATTGGGGGTGTGGCCTTGGAGGAGGAGGTGAGTCATGGAGGGTGGCCTTTGAGGTTTCCAAAGCCCATGCCAAGCCCAGTTCTTCTCGATGCCTACAGATCAAGTGTAGATCTTTCAGCAACACCCAGCTCCATGCCTGCCTTATGCCACGCCACCATGCTCTCTGCCATGATGCTAACGGACTAAACCTCTGAAACGGTTAGCAAGCCCCCAGTTTAAACGCTTTCGTCTGTAAGAGTTGCTATGGTCATGTGTCTTTTCACAGCAGTAGAACCCGGACTGAGACAGTCATCTCCAATACTCGGTCTCCTTTATTGGCGTCTTTGTCTCTGTAATGTCTGCAGGTCCCTCTGTGTGGTGGTAGCACATGTCAAGACAACAGCCCTTCCTAGTGTTGAGGAGCATGCTCAGTCAGTGACTGAGTCAAAGTTGTGTCCACGTCTGTGAGGCATGTGTACATTTTCATTTCTCTGGATATTTGCTTGGAGTGGAATTGTTATCTGATAACTTGCTGCTTAATTTTATGTGTTTGTAGAGAATTTTTACATTATTCTATTATTTTTATCTTCAGACAGTATATTTCATAGATGTTAATGTGCTTTTTCTCGTTGGCTTTCTAAAAATTTTTATTGGAGTTTAAAAATATTTCATTCAACCCTCTTGTTTCTTATGATAAAAATCCGTTAATTAGCCATCACAAATGGCCCTCGCAGCATCTGGGGTTCTGATTTCTTTCTTTCTTTTTTTTAAGTTTAGAAGCGATGACTTTGGTCTTCTGACCATCTGGAGTTGATGAGCTGGGTGGTGCAGACTTGGCGCAGGGTAGGAGTAGTAGTCAAGAGAAATTTCCAGAAGGAGCGGGTTGACAGTTGCCCTTTCCTGTCTTATAGAGGAGCTCCCCGCAAGACAATGGAGAGCCCGCAAAAGGGGAAGGTACTCATTAGTAAAATACCATTTTGCTCATTATAGCTTTAATGCTGCCGGGTTCGCCTCAGGGGCGAGCCTGGGAAACCTGCCTGTCTCCTGATCTTTCCGAGGCTTACAGGTCTCGGATTTACTTTTATTTCTTGTCATTCTCTCCTTTCTCCTGCTTTTGAAATAAAACAGTGCACTAGGACTGTGCGGAGTGAGGAGAAGTGCTGTGGCTTCCAGTCACACACATTTGATCACAGTGTCTTCCTCGTTTTCAGAAATAACTTTGAAATCAATTTAAAATGTCAGTTTCTTTAGCTTAGTCAGTAGCGAATGCGGGGAATGTGCCAGTCCTGGGTCTCTCGCCTCTCACTTCGTACTCTGGGTTGTGAGATTTGATTCCGGGGAAACTGATACATAAAATTAGGTGGTGGTTATCGCTGCAGGAAGTTCAGGCGTAGAGAAAGCTCCAGCCCTGGGCTTCTGGGCTGTCCATGTCTTCCGTTCTTGGCCAGGGAGTATGGACACTTCTAAGGCGGAAGGAAGGGTCATAGGTTTCATACAGGCCACTCTGCTGTAATTCCACCCTGGTCCCTGCGAGGTCCCCGCTGTTTTGTGTTCGGGTCCCATACCCCTCACCTATATAGTAAGAACTGGAACTCTGTCCATATCATACGTGATTGTGAGACTTGAAGATGGGTGTGATTAGCATGATGCCTGGAATAATAGAGCTGCCCGTTATTTCTTCATGGAGAGTGTGCTAGGTGTGCAGACGAAGGCCGCCTTAGTCCTCCGGCTGTGCTCCAAACTCGGGTTTTTACATTTTGTGCCCTGCACTTGTGGGTGGCTTGGAGTGGGACACAGAAACAAAACCACGGTCTTCCTATAGCTAGTGGAGAAAGGTGAGTGAGCTATAACGGAAGTCCCTACTCAAAACCAAAGAAGAATTAGAAAGAATGTCTGCCTGGAAATCAGTTGTATTCTCGTTTGTCGTTATAATGGGAGTGAATTGTTTCATTATTAAGAAATAACCCGCCGGGCGGTGGTGGCGCACGCCTTTAATCCCAGCACTTGGGAGGCAGAGCCAGGCGGATCTCTGTGAGTTCGAGGCCAGCCTGGGCTACCAAGTGAGTTCCAGAAAAGGCGCAAAGCTACACAGAGAAACCCTGTCTCGAAAAACCAAAAAAAAAAAAAAAAAGAAAAAAAAAAAAGAAATAACCCATTTTATTTTGAAATTGATATTTGGGAAATGAGAATCATTCAGGTAGTGTACCAGACTCCCTACAATAGGAAGGTTTGTGCTTACATTGGATGTTAGGAAAGCTAAACAATGTGAACATAAAGACAGCTCAGGTTGGCGTCCTCTGTCGCTGTCATCCAGTGCACAATAACATCCAGGGGTCAGAGGTTACTTTTAGATTTTTTAAATTTCAGGTTTTTTTTTTTTTTTTTTTTTTTGGTTTTTCGAGACAGGGTTTCTCTGTGTAGCTTTGCGCCTCTCCTGGAACTCACCTGGTAGCCCAGGCTGGCCTTGAACTCACAGAGATCTGCCTGGCTCTGCCTCCCAAGTGCTGGGATTAAAGGCGTGCGCCACCACCGCCCGGCAAAATTTCAGTTTTTATTACGTGTGATAGGAACATTTAGCATGAGCTCTAACAGGTGTTGAGTGTGCAGTGCTGAAATGTTGATGTGGTGCCCTGTGCACAGTATAAGTGGAAATGTATCAGCCTTTGAGCAGCAGCTCCCTGGGCCCTCCCTCTGCCCCCTGGAAGCTGCTCTCCCTCCTGTGAGGCTGACTAATTTGAGTACTTCACCTAAGTAGAATCGTGTACTATTTATTCTTCTTTGGGTGGCTTCTTTTAATGCAAAGTCCTCAAGGCCCATCCATGTTAACACATATATATTGCAGAATCTTCTGACTTCTTTGTGAGCCTGAATACTGTTTCATATTGTGGGTGTCTAGATGTTTCCTCTTTTTATTTGTTGTTGGACATTTAGTGTTTTCACCTCCTGAGTGTTACTGCAGTGAATGTGAGGAGTGCTGATATCCCTGAGATATGGAATATTTGAAACATTTAAATTGACCTGCCATTCTATCCCAAATGATTCTAAGTACAATACTACTTTTTGTCAGTGGGAGATACTGATTGGTTTAATTTAGCAGTTCTACATGGTCTCAATAACAGTTCTTACCGACTCTCTTTTCAAAGGTAAAGGGTTTCAGCCCATCTCTCGGAGTTGCTATTGACTTTTTGATAAACTTCCTTTTTTGTTTTAAATAGAAGGGTTATTGTCTTTTTAACAAAAAGTACGGAAAATGCTGTCGGCTCCACAAGTACACAGGGAATGAGCTATTGATTACCCGTGGTTCATTTGACATGCTAATAGTGAATGACTTTCCGACTCTTCTGCGTCTCCCACCCCAGTCCAGCCCCCTCCATCTCCACCAGGCAGCCCTCACCCAAGTCAGCTCCCTCTTCTCTGGTTTCTAATAGCACCGGCCTCACTTCTCTTTGAAGTTACAAATTGAGCCTTGACATATAATCACTTGTATTATTTTCCCTGGTAAAATAGAAGTGGACACAAAGTGAATCGTCAGATGGAACTCCAATACATCAAATACTGGACAGCTACTTTAGTCCAGGTACTCTGCTTTTCCACACAGACGTGACTTCCACAGCTCCTCCTTTTTCTCTGGCCTGTCTCTCACACCACCGTGCTCTCCCTCCTACTACTCTGCCTGACACTCTTCCAGTTTATTTTGTCTTTTCTCTGGGATTTCTGGATCATGAAGGCATCTGAGGCTTTTGCTGTCGGGGTGATCTCATATATTCTCAGACGTCTCCGAGGGTCTGTCTGCTTTCTCTCATCTAGATGCTTTTCTGAACGTCGAGTCCTTATGTTCCACTTGACCATCAAGTTTCCCCAGGTTTCGTCCTTTCGTCCCCCCTGGGTGCCAGGCCGGGTACTTGAAAGGGGTCTTTGCTACCTGTCTCCCTCACCAGGACACTGAGTCTGTCACTCAGTCCCCTGGATTTCTGCCTCTTCTGAGCTCTACTCTGAAGCACCTACCATACAGCCCCCAAAGTGTCCTTTAAACTCATAAAGCAGGTCTTGCTTTCAAATCCCTCCCTGATTCTTGTGTTATTTAATGTGCTTCCTATTGGGGTGATAAAACACAATAACCAAAAGCAACTCGGGGGAGAAAGGACTTCTTTGCCTTACACTTCCATTTCACAGTCCATCGCTGAAGGAAGTCAGGGCAGGGAATCCCAGGCAAGAACTGAAGCAGAGACCATAGAGGAAGACAGCTTCTTCCTGTCCTGCTCTCCCCACTCATCCCGGCTCGCTCAGCCCGATTTCTCCTACCACCTAGGACTACCTTCCCACGGGTGGCACTGACCCTCCCATGTCAGTCATTAATCAAGAACATGACTTGTGGGAAGCCATCTGGGAGTGGACAGAAACCTAACCAAGACAATTCTCAGTGCTCTTTGCGTCTTATTCATCTTCAACATGGCTCCAAGACTATCTCAGACCTTCCTTTGTAGCCCCAAGCGTCCTCTTCCTTTGTGACCCAGCCACAGGAGGGTCACAAGAGTGAAGGTCCCGAGAGTGAAGTCCTCCCTGGCTGTAGGATTTGGGCGCTTGTCCTACTCTGAGACTCTTCCCTTCCTACCAAGTGAGTGCTCTCTCACTCCCCCACTTCACACCTCAGACGGCCTCGGTCCAGTCCCTCACACTGACTTGGGCCCCACACACACCTTATATTTCATGATACACTGAACCTTCCTGCACAGAACCTCCAATGTCTGGAAAGGTTCGTTTCACCGGGTGACTGTATTTCTACAGTACCCGACTCTGGGATTCAGTAAGGACCACGAGGGTGGGAGGAGTAGGAGGTTGTGTCTGTCTGTCCATGCTTCAGGCCCACACCGGGCCATAGTGGAAAGTCAATAAGTACTTTCAGGATGAAGAAAATGAATAGAGAAGGTGACGTGGGAACTAACTCAAAGAGACACGTGGGAGGAGTCAGCCTTGAGAGGCTTGGGCAGAGCCTCGGGCAAAGGGATAACCCCTGAGGCGTGTGTCAGTGGGCACATGTGAGAAACCAGGGCGTGCCTGGCCAACCGGAGCCCAGTGAAGGAAGGGAAGAAGTCCAGGGTAGGTTAGAGATGCATGGTTACAGGTTCTAATGTGACCCTGACTGGCTGGGCCACAAAGCAAAGAGCGGGATGGTGTCCAGCTCTTCACAATGGTAACTACGTGACGGTGACATCACTGATAATTTAAATATAAATTTAATAAACTCATAGACCTCCCCTAGAATTTATGTGATGGAGAAGTAGTAAAATGTTTCTTAGCTTATTCATGTATGATCTTCTGAAATAATGTGCTGTTACTAATTATTTATATAAACACTAATGGTCACACTGATTTCTCATGAAAGGTTAAAAAGCTGAAGAGAGAACTCTCCCAGATGAAGCAAGAACTTCTCTATAAAGAGCAAGGCTTTGAAACACTACAACAGTGAGTATTAAAATACTAAAATTGACTTTACAGCAATTCAAAGCTCCCTAATAAAAAAAAAATAGATATACCAATTACATAAGAGACTTCTCAAAGAAACATAGAAAGTAAAAGGCTTAAAGCTGTGTGCCAAAAGTCCAAAAGCAATCAACTTAAAAAAATACTGGGAAAAAAAAATCTATACACTTTGAAAAGGTCTCAACTTTTTCTTAATCATTGAAGATGAGCCCAAGAAACCAAAGTGAAAATTTTCACTTGGTGTCCTGGACCACTGCCGGCCTCAGATTGTGGTATGGGTCTGCCTTGATGGCTGGACTGGGTGGACTGGACAGGAGACGCTCTGAGCTCTCCCTGGGACTCTGTCCACCTTTCGGTCTGTCCCGGAGACCATGTGGAGTCCAGCTTGACCCATCTCTAGAGAGTCAGGGCAAGTTAGTTTCTGTAGAGGAGCCTGCCGCTCCTCATTTGCCACATTCCCTCTGGTTTTTTTTTTTTTTTTTTTTTTTTTTTTTGCTGCACTCTGGTTCTAAATGCTGGCCGGCCCCTGGGGTAGAGTTAAGATGGGCCAGATTAAGGGGAAACGTAGATAAGAAAAAGTGGCCAGTTCTGGGAGAACCCACGCCGCCGCCGTTCCCAGCCTATAGAAGCCCCTGTTCTCTACTGATGGGGCTAATGCTGACCAGACGGTGCTGTGCTCATCTGAGACATTGTCTCCCACAGTCCCCAGTGCACCGATATCTCCTGGAGAGGAAGAAGCCTGTGCTTTTCATAACCGTATGACCACAGAGAGCGCCAAAGCTGTCCTGTACCAGCATTCAGGCGCTTTGTGTGTTCTTCTGCCTGGGCAGGGCTGGGTGCCATCAGCTACGGGGCAGTGTTCTAGGGATTTTCCTGGCCAGGTTCATGTTCGGATAGGTTTCACGTTCTTCCCAGCAGCTTCCTCAGCAGAGTGTTAGCAATGCCAGGCTAACACGGGAACCACCTCTCTGGGAAGTACCCGGCTCCGTTCCTTTTGCCTATGAAATCCTGGTCTGCCTTCTGTTCTTAGGAAATCTGGTGCCATCCAAGGCATTACCCCCATTAAGGCTCATGAATGTCGCTGGCCTGACATGAGCTGATTGTTCTTTGTGCTGAGTGGTGACTTGTATCTTGTGATGCCCACCCACCTACTCTTGCCCGGCCGTCAGACACATGACTGTTTTCTCAGACGTTTGTTGTTATGATTCAGTCGTCTTGCCTCATAGATTCGGGGCACTGACACCCTTGTAGGTCCATTCACCCGAGTGCTTCTCAAACCTGACTGATACCTGAGGATGTCTGAAGATACCTGCTCTAGGGCTCCATTGCCAGGAGTATTTGATGGTCTCTCAGGAAGTCTCCAGTTTAGACTTGCAGCGACCTCAGCTGGCTGCAGGCTAGAATGACCTAGATGTGTTATTTAGTAATTGTGTATCAGCATAAAGCAGGGCTTTGTGGGCAAGAGGGGATCAGACACACTTTTAAAGAGTGCCATAAAATTTTTAGCCATATGGTAGGCATTTTAAGACACATGAAATGGTAAGCCGTGTCACCACCCCAGGTTAAAGGTTAGCCAAACTTGATGTTTTTTGTTGTGTTGATGTGACAGTACTCTATTGTCTCAAAGCAGTTTGCTTGCAAACCCTTTTCACGGGAATCTAAGGCATGTCTAAGACTGTGTCAGTGACATTCCGTGGGAAAACAGCGGACATCTGTGTAGAAATCCGGCTTCCTCTCGGAATGAACCGAGAACAGAAAGATTCACTATCTAAGGACAGAGACCGCTCCTGTTGCTCTTAGGTGTAGACAGAGCAAAGCCTTTTCCTCCGCTCTTGTCCCCTCCCACTAAAACACTGACCGATAGATAGCTGCTGGGACCAGAGACCAGACTTTAAAAACAAACCTCATGGCTAACTCCATGGAAGACTGTTTCTTTGCTGTGGCTGTGACAGGTTCCTGGAACATTTCACTTCTTCACCATAGACAGGGATATTTTTGCTGAATCTTGAATTATGATGTGATTTATCCTTGAGATTTCATTTTACTTGGCACAACAGTTTTATGCTGGGTGAACAAATACCTTTCTGTCTGTTCCTTCGGTTTATGCCCTCAAATTTGACTGCGGCCTAACAGTGGTGTGGCCTGTGTCTGGGAGGATACCAGGAACACCCCTCTGCTGCCTCCCCAGGTGGGAAGTGATAGCCGTACTTAGCAAATCCAAAGCAGGTATGGTTCCCACGAAACTCTGGCTCCCAGGCACATTTTCCAGATGTGCAGGTGAAAATCTCTTTCAGATATAGAGTAAACGTTTTAAAGTTTAAAAAAAAAAATTAGAGAAAAATAAAGCTTCTTTTCATTCAAACACAGAAAACTAACCGCGTGGCTCTTCATTTTAAGAGTAGAAGGTGGTTAAGCCTATGGCATTCTGACGAGAGCCACCCGGAAGTGAGTAAGCCACCAAACCACATCATATTTTTATAGTCAGGTCGAAAGAGGCAGGGAAGCGGGAAGTGAAAGGTGGAGAAAGTGAAAGCATGGAACCAAACATGGAAATGAACATTTGGGTAAAGCAGGGAGGCCTGATGGAGGGCCCCGAACACAGGAAGGTAGTCGAGAAATCGCCATCAGAATGTACAACTCTGTGAAGTGTGAGCTGCATTCTAGCCTGGCACAGTGTGTTTCTGCATGAAGGGCATGTTTTACCCTTGCATGCTGAGGGTTTTCACACGGGGGGAGAAATCATCGGGCTTTGGAGATTCCCTTTGACACAGTTTCTGTTTCATGTAAGCTTCTTTGTGAAATTCCGGTGTTTGTTGGCTCGCTTTTCATTTATAAGTGCCGTGCTTGAAAATGCTAAGACAGCCGTCGGAAGTGGCATTTCTTTAGTGAGTGAGCCTTCACCTGTAGTAAGCTGGTGGATATAGTTCTTCGAGGAGCCGGAGGTTGCATCCATGGATTCCCTTCCCAGAGAAGTGAACCGGAGCAATATTCACGATGTGTTTTCATGAAACATTCTAGATTAGTGGTCATAAGATTCCTCAGCCAGGGTCTGGAACTTTGGGATAGCCACCCTACTTGCTGTTTTATGTGGTTGAAGAGTTAAATTTGCATAAGCTTGGTCCCAGTTCTTCATTTAGAAAAACAACGGGACCCCCAAGGCCCCTTCCTACCCTAAACGCTGTGTGTGTGTGTGTGTGTGTGTGTGTGTGTGTGTGTGTGTGTGTGTGTGCGTGCAAGTAATTCTGTGACCCTATTGCCTGTACTTAGTTATCAAATGACTTATAATCAAGTTTATTTTGCTAGGCTTTTAAAGGCTTAATTGCTTATTCAGTAGCATAAAATATTCACTAAAATAGTACTTGGGGAGATGCATTATCTACACGCTGTACTTGTTTGAGTTAACTTTGTTTGGCATCGTGATTAAGATGGCATTGTGTTCTATTCAGATGCACCTTTCACATTGAAAGTGCGTATTAATTATTAAATGGCTTAAACCAGATGAGCTCTGAGTCCATTTCCTCTGATTTAGTGTCTGCCATTTCTCTGGAGGGTCTGTAGATAAGTCCTAAAGCTGGTCTGAGAAACTGTGTGGAGCTGAAGGCTGGTGGGGCAGAGGCATCATCTGTAAGTAAAACCCAAGTCGTAGCCATAAGGAACCCTGGAGGGACCATAACTGAAGAGAACAGGGTGCTGATCATGGACAGAAGACCCAACAGTTTTCTTTAAAAAAGTAGAAAATTTGATTGAGTCCTTCAAAAACAACGAGTCTCCAAGTCCACTACCTACAGTAATAATGATGTAAAATAAGTACATCCGTGGGGACCCGGGACAGATTGACCCACTGAAGAGCTGTTTACTCAATACACACTGGCAGAGGGGCACATCTGCCATCTGTCTTCTTCCTAAATTCGAATTCATTCAGCAAGGCAAGAAATTTCATCTCAGTTCATAGCTTTAATAAGTACCTTTTAGATATTTGACAGAAGAAGCCACATAATCCAAATATCATAAGCGATTCTCTAGCACAGATAAGCGTTTGTCAGGCACTTACTAAAGACTCGCCACGCTGCCCGTGCTGCCCACACTCTGCCAGGTGTTGCTGGGGCGTCACGGCTGTGAACTTCAGCGTCTGCGGCTGCATCAGCAGTGTTGGCCTCTGCCAGCGCTCTCTCTTGGCTTACAGACAAGGCTGAGTGTGGTGAAGACTGGCTTCAGCCAGCATCAGGAGCAGCCGAACATGGGTTTGTGCCTGAAAGTGGTTGGGAAGGGGTAAGATAGGATGTAGTGGGTGGAGACGTCTAACCTGAGGAGAAGGGAGAGGCACTCAGTCCATGTGGGGTCCTGGGAGAGCAATGATGCAAAGTCATCTGCCGAGGAAGGGACCCCGAAACCAGCGGCTCCTCTGCACTTATTTATTTATTTGTTTATTTAAATTTCTTTTCCTTCGTCTCCTCCTCTTTTAATAGAATTGATGAAAAGATGTCTGGAGGCCAGAGCGGGTATGAACTCAGTGAAGCCAAAGCCATCCTGACGGAACTGAAGTCCATCAGAAAAGCCATCAGCTCAGGAGAGAAAGAAAAGCAAGATCTGATGCAGGTATGTCGTGGGGCTTCTGTGTCCATCTGCTGGGGGCCCGGGAAGCTCTCCCTACTCATACTGATCATGCCCACCGTGGATGGTTACAGACTCTGAGGAACACACGCAGAATGAGTTGGTTCTCAGCTTGTGGTGTCCCTTGTGAAGGCAGGACTCAGATGTCCTTTTAGACTGAGTGGAGTCGGGGGAGATGGAACCTGGAATCCAGATGGAGAGCTTAACATTTTGGCACACCCCTAAGCCCCTTGGAAACTTCATGTGGGACCTAGATTATCAGACTTCCCCCTACCAGCGACCCTTACCCAGGGTACATGGGAGTGTGTCACCGTCATCAGCAGGAAGTGGGTATATCTCTTGGGCTGGAGGAGGTTGACCCAGCCAGGGGACAGCCATAGTTACCTCCAGGAAAGCTGCTAGTTGATCTCTTTGTTCTCACTGTACAGTTTTCAGCCTACAGATCTTAACTCCTCAGGTCCATCCTCGTACAGAGGAAAACCAAAACAGCAGCTGGATAATGAGCATTCTGAATATCTGCACCCATCAGGGCCATGGATCGTCTTGAGACATCTCCTTCTGTCCCTTTTCCTCTACCTCATAATTAAAAGCGGGGAGGGGATTAGGAGTTCATCACCATCTAGTCAGGCTTCAGTCTGGGTCTTTGACTAGTGTTGGAGCCAGCAATGATACTTGGGTGCTTAACCAAACCTCCCCATTTAAATGTGACATTCAGCATGTTGGTTTCCAGATGTTAGCTGAACACGGTAGTCTCATGTCCATGGGATCTTTCATTTGGGGGATTTTAAAATAACTTGCAAGAAGTGATCTGATGGAAAAGACACTAGTGATAAAGGCAGATCCTTGGAACTGTGGCTTGTGCCAAGTTGCCTCCCGAGGGCCCTGCTCACTCACATGTAGTTCCCTTAATCCTTGCTGATGTTGAGGTAGTTAGTATGGCCCTCTTTTTAGATGAGTTATAGCCTAGGCAACCCAATACGTTACTAAAGCTCACAGAGCCAGTAAGCATAAGATAGAGGTACCAGCTTAGCTAGCCTTAAGCACGTGTATAACACATGCAGAACTTTACCCACATATTTTACCATTGTCCCACAATTGTCCTGCTAATTAAATTGGTGACTTCTGAAGTCGCATAGTAGTTCTGTCATTGGAACCTGGAACACTTCTGCATTGGAGCCTGTGATTGGTCAGGTTAGGATCCCTTTTGATTCTTCTGTAAACTTTGGTCCCATCCACAGGTCAGAGTGAATTCTTTTAGCTACGAAAGTACAAGGAATAATTAATTAGTAGTTGCTGAGCTCAACAATAGAACTAGAAGGGAAATCAGATATTGGCTATGACTTTCAAACCTATTTGAGCACAGTAACAAATATTTTACATAAAAACCCAATAACACAATTATGTACACCTAAAGATAAGCACACAGCCACTCAGAACCAATTCCACAGCAATATTCCTTCTCTTCGTGCTGATAATATGCTCTCACTTTATTTTACAGTATCTTCCATTTCATTGAAACGTATTAGTCACAAGCTACCAAACTGGTTAACTATGTCATCATCACAGCTAAGAAAAAAAAATGACTCATCTTTCCATTTACAGAGAGAAAAATAGAAAAGACTTGCTCGCATTCACTGAAATGTTCCTTTGCTCCTTTCTACAATACATAACTTGATGTGTCTGTGTGAGTTGTATTACAGGCACATATGTGTGCATATAGTGTATGTCTGTTCCTGTGAAAGGTGAAAATTAAATATTACATGTCTGGTATATCCTTCCTTCCTTCCCTCCCCGCCCCCTCCCCGGCCCCTCCCTGCCTCCCTTCCTCTAACATGACGACCTCCTATCACCCAGGTAGGACTGGACCCTCCCCTCCTCCTTGCCGTAGCCAGGGCTGCAGATGTGCACACCAGGTTCATAGCCTCTCACAGCTGTTCTCTTAGCATGGAAATTCTGAACACCAGGTTAAATCCGGCCCTTCGGTTACCAGTCATAGGGGTGTGTTGTTTGTTCTTTACTTAGTGCTGCTATAGGATTCTCAAAAGGCAAAGGCACGTTCGCTTTTGATTACCCACTTTCCTAAACCAGGTATCACCGCCACAGGCAGCGCCGTGCAGGCTCAGGTCGATGGACTCAAAGGAGGCCAGGTCTATCCCGTGACAGCTTCTGGGTCTCAGTTTCCTAATCTATAGTTTTGTCTTAGTTAGGGTTTCTACTGCTGTGAAGAGACACCATGACCATGGCAACTCTTAGAAAGGAAAACATTTATTTGCGGTGGTTCTATTTTCAGAGGTTCAGTCCATTATCATCATGGTTCAGCACGGCAGTATGCAGGCAGGCATGGTGCTGGAGCTGAGTCCTGTATCTTGATAGGAAGGCAACAGCAAGTGGTCTGAGACACTGGGTGGTATCTTGAGCATACATGAGACCTCAGAGCCCACCTCCACAGTGACACACTTCCTCCAACAAGACCGCACCTACTCCAACAAGGACACGTCTCCTAATGGTGCCACTCCCTTTGGGGGCCATTTTCTTTCAAACCACCACAAGTATTAATGTAAACTGAGTATTGGGTCTTGCCTAGGTGTGAAGTTGTGAATGGTAATCTTTACTCTAGATCTAAAGTGAGAGATCGCATTATAAATAGTCCATGGGTCCATCATTTCTGTTAAGTGAGCAGTTCTGTAGCGTTCTGCTCTCTGCTGCTGTAGTAGAAGGCCTAAGTCAGGGAAAGAGTCTTGTTTAACTCAGTGTCAGAGGCTGAAAGCCCAAGACTGGCCCCGTTTGTCAGTCTGTAGCAAAGTCCTCCTGTGGCTGGTGTCGCAGTGACAGGCTGCCCCTTAAAGAGATGGATGGCAAGACAGGAAGCCAGAGCCACTCGGAGACTAAACCTGCACTTTTATAACAACGTGCTTTCTTGGGAATGAAGCAGGGTCTTTTCATAACTATAGTACCATTGTATTGACCCTCCTCTTACAGGCTCTGCTACTTCTAAGCATTGTTACACTGAGAATCTTCCACACCAGCTTTTAGGGAATGCATACCCCATATTCAAACTACAGCAGATTCCCATTGGAAGAAAGTTGGCTTAATAAATTGCTTAAAAGTAAGAATTGCACATACTATAGAGTCAAGGCTAAAGACTGGAGAGACGACTCAGTGATTGAATTCTTGCCGCTCTTGCAGAGGACCTGAGCTCCATCTCCAGCACCATCCCAGGGGGTCCCCAACTGCCTGTAACCCCCGCTCCAGATCGGACACCCTCTTCTGTTGGGTGGTCCCCAACTTCCTATAACCCAGTTCCAGATCAGACACCCTCTTCTGTCAGGTGGTCCCCAACTGCCTGTAACCCCCGCTCCAGATCGGACACCCTCTTCTGTTGGGTGGTCCCCAACTTCCTATAACCCAGTTCCAGATCAGACACCCTCTTCTGTCAGGTGGTCCCCAACTGCCTGTAAGCCCCGCTCCAGATCGGACACCCTCTTGTGTCCTCCATGGGCGCCTGCACACATGTGGCTCTCACATGCAGAGACACATACAAAATACACATATACTAAATCAATACAAAGCTAGATCCTAGTGTCCACAGGAGAAGGGAGGCCACCTGCTGAATATGCTCTCACACACTTCTAGAATCACAGACTTGTGCAAAATATACAGATAACGTCATGGTTTTCATCGGCACGGCTCCTTCCATTTCGTGATGCTATGGAAAGGGACCGCCCTCCTGTGCATTAGTCTTAGGAGGTGCTGTGTGTTTCTTGGCAGAGTCTTGCTAAGCTGCAGGAGCGCTTTCATTTGGATCAGAACATGGACAGTTCCGAGCCAGACCTGAGATCTAGTCCTGGGAACTCTCACCTCTCCCTGTCCAGACAGACCCTTGATGCTGGGTCACAGACAAGCATTTCTGGAGATGTAAGTAGCCAGAAGGCATCTGCTGCCCCAGTACTGTCCTCCGCAGGGGTGGTGTGGTGAGGGAGGGTAGGAGTGCAGGGGGAGGGGGGTGTGGGGTTGGTGGTGACAGGGGATGGGGGTCGGGGGACTGGAACAGGAGCTGGAGAGTAATCATTCGGTATCTCATCCTCCAGATTCATTTGAAAAACCACAGCCTCGTCTTTTCTGTCAAAGTGCCAAGGGCACACAGTAGGAACTTTCTCTGGCTGCATTTCTTTATGGATGCTACTGAAAAGCTAGACTACAACCCAGTTTAACTTCTCCCTGACTCAGTTTACAGCCTTGTGAATTAGAGTCACTTCACATGAACATTCAAAGGGCATAAGGAACAGGAAAGTGCTTCTTTTTTTTTTTTTTTTTTTTTTGGTTTTTCGAGACAGGGTTTCTCTGTGTAGCTTTGTGCCTCTCCTGGAACTCACTTGGTAGCCCAGGTTGGCCTCGAACTCACAGAGATCCGCCTGGCTCTGCCTCCCGAGTGCTGGGATTAAAGGCATGTGCCACCACCGCCCGGCAGGAAAGTGCTTCTTAAAGCTAACACGAAGGGACTGGAGGATGGCTCAGCCTTCAAGAGTGTCTCTTGCTCTGCCAGAGCCTCCCAGTCACAATCTATGACTCCAGCTCGAGGAGATCTGACAGCCAGACCTGGCTGCCCCGGACACCCACTCACAGCATACTCACACAGACACACAGACACACACAGACACACACACACACACAGACACACACACACACACACACACACACACACACACACACACACACACACACACACGCATGTGCATGAGTTTTTGGTTTTGTTTGTGAAAAAGAAATTGTTTTTATAAATTTGAAGTTGAGTATTTGTGAATTATAGCTTATGTTTGAAACTGTTTCCTGTGACCTGTATATCACTATTTCCCCCCTCCCTCGAGAGAAGCCATCCCAAGTATTTAGTTTTGTTAGGTCCCGGTTAGATTTATGCCTCTTAGGTGCGTGTGCTGTGAAAAGGGAGCAGATGCACGCTGACAGTAGGTCTTACCTGTTTGAAAAATTAATTCCTGAGGTGACTTCATTTACATTTCGTGTAGTTATGAGTTAAATAATGGAAATTTTGGCAAAGAAATCAGTTCCATTTCATAAATTTCATTGACCTATATACCCTTCATGAACTCTCAGATACCAGACCCATTTCCCTGATATTTTTGTCTTGGATTGAATCTGTGGGGAAAGTGGTGTTAAAGTCTTGGGCAAACAGATGAGCTGGGATGAAAGACGCCTTCCCCCTGCTGAGTAAGTCCTTTTAACGGACGCTTCCCCATTTCACAGCCATTTTCTCCAGCTTTTCAATTACTTGGGCTTCCCAGAAACAAAAGCAGTTTACTTCATTCATTAGCAGAGTTAATTGACTTTTTTCCTTCTGTTTTTACTAGATTGGGGTACGGAGCAGATCAAATTTAGCTGAAAAGGTCAGGCTGAGTCTCCAGTATGAAGACGCCAAGAGAAGGTGAGGGCCGGGGCTGTCTGGCTGTGGTCGATGGGTTCCAAGGATGGTCTCTTTCTCCGAATTAATATTTGCTGTTGTGGTGACTCATGTGCCCCCCCTCCCACCCTCACCCCCCAGTTCTCCCCAAGCCTGACCTTGCTGCTCTGACCTGCAAAGGTTACTTCCCATCTTCCAGCTCTCTCTCCTCCCTTCAAAGCTGAAAAATGAAGAGAATTTTATTTTATTTGTTTATTGGTCTTTTGAGACAGTGTTGCTCCATGTAACACTGACTGTCCTGGAACTCGCTCTGTAGACCAGGCTGGCCTCATACTCACAGAGATCTGCCTGCCTCTGCCTTCCAGGTGCTGGGATTAAAGGCACGGACCACTATAGGGAGACTTTAATGAGAAGTATGGGGATAAAAGTTTCCCCTTCCCTTCTGTGGAAAAAACTTTTGAGCTTGTATAATACATCCAGTTGAAAGTGAGATGGTTGCTTCCTAGCCTGAAACCCCATGCAGTGGGCCAGCCTTACACCTTTGCTGGGGACTTACCTCTGAGTGGCCTTTTGTCCCGAAGGCTCCCTACTGCTACCTAGAAGGTGCTGTGTGTCTCTTCTATGACAGGTCAGGGAAGGAGGAAAGGATCTCTCCGTTACCTTAGAAGCTCTGGTGTTCACCTCTTTTTAATTCCTGGGTACAGCACAAGAGACCACATGGTCCTAATATAGCAGGTGGATACTCAAATTACTTCCTTATTGTATCACACCTCATTCTGAGGGTGATGGCCATTCTGATACTATCAATTTCATTTTTTTTCTTTTAAGAGCTTAAAAATGCCGTTGTTTCACATTATTTAGGAGACATTAAGAGAAACTGTATTGTCAGCATACAGGAGACCAAGAAATTTGTCTTGTTCCCTCTCAGACCATGAGGCCCTCCCAGAGTGTTGTGGCTCCTACCATAAGGAGGACCCTCGGACATTCAAATGTATCCATTATTGCTAGAGACGATCAGATTTTAAAGTAATTGACCGTAGGTCTTAGAGATTATCTGGCTATAACAAAGTGAGGTGGATATTACTACAATGTTTTCCTGTGTGTTAGCCAGTGTTCAAATAGTACTTGAGTCTTCAATTTACTGAAGAGAAACGTAAGCTTCATTCCACCAATGATTAACCAGATGACTGTGAGTAAGTCCGTTGGTCGTTCTCAGCAACATTTAACTCAGCTCATTTTAATGTCTTTCACTTCCCCCAATAGATTTTAAATGTCTTGGGGGTAGGAAAGCTTTTTAAATTATGTTACCTCCTTTCCAGGAACAGAACTGGAGCTTGCCTTCAGTAGGTTTTAAGGGTTGATCTTTGGTGTGCCCAGTGATGTGACTTCCTGGGTGGATTGTTCCAGGGTCCTCTTGCTGCAAGCAATCCAACCCTGTAACAGCCAGAACTTCTTGGTTCTGCCGTGGACAAAGCCCAAGATTCATGCCTGGTTTCCTGCAGGCTAATGACCGTAACTCAGAGTTAAAGAGGACCAGGGCTCACAACAGGGCTTCTCACCAACTTCACCTTGCTGCCTTTGGGTCACCTTGAGCTTTCCCTCGATAGTGACCAACTGTGACAGTTAGTTACCTCTAGAGCTTAGGTGACATTTCCCTTCCTAGTTCCTGGAAGTCCCTCCCCATTCTACCTGCCAGATCTGAGTGCCCATTCCAAAACAAAATCCAATGTCTACTCGTGTGCCCTAAAGTAATAAACGGATACCTCTTCCCTGTATCTGCTGCTACCCCCAGCTCAGCTGGCTACTTTGGTCACATCAAAACTTAGACTCCTGCCTCTTTGCCATCTGGCTGCCCTGGTGTGTTATTTGGGCTTGGTTTTAGGTTCAAGGTGACTCTCAGGGGATTTTGCATATGTTGAAAATGCATTTTCCTCCTCAATTCTTAACGAGGGAACAAGGGGTGAGTTATTCTTCCCTTAACCTGTTTTTGTTTTATATGCTCAACGAAGCTAATAATATGCTTATTTAGCAATTTGATGATTAATTTTCCAGTGTGTGGAGACAGTTATTGATTGTTTTGTAGTTAAAGCTGAAGAATAGCTGATGTTCTCTCTCTCGTAAGTCCAGACAGGAGGAGGAAAAGCAGCACGCTGGTGTGTGTCAATCTGAGATAGCTTTTGCTTTTTAAAAAACCACAGTAAGAAACTTAAGCACAGGGTGTAGACCTACTTCATTCACATCCTTGTTCTGAGCTGTTTTTTCATAATAGTTTCTTCCTTTGAAATAGGAGAGACGCAGCCCTTTTGCTGACTCTTTCTTATGTGGTATGTGCTGCCGCAGTAGCCAAAGCAGCCATCCACCGGTGCATGCCAGGATATGGGTTCCCTGTGTCAGTACCAGTTTGCCCATAGTTTATCTGGGTCTTGCGCCATCTGCTTTCATCTTGTGGGAAGTCCTGATTGTCCTCACAGTGCTGCTGGGCAAGTCATTTCATCCAGGAGACCGGACGTTTGTGCCGAATTGGGAGTTCTGTAGATTTGACCATCTATACCTGGACTCTAGACAGAGGGAAGTCCCCGGTCAGGCAAAACCGTGACACCTGAGGCTTTACCGAGCGAGCTACTTTTCCCTCTTCTTCACCCGTGTCTCTGTGGTTGCCACACCAGCCACCTTTGCTTTGCTGGTTAAGGTCCACCGTGCCTGCTCCAGTGCAGCCACATAACCAGATAGGAGCATAGGTCAGAAGCAGTAGCGCCTGCGATGGTACAAGATTACTCAATAATTAATGCTTACCCTGCAAAGGCCCCAGTGGAGGGGAGATTTCCCAGTGTGAGGTTTGAGAAAAGTGGGGTGGGAGGAGGCAAGGCCCTGCCCATTGTCCTTGGTGATGTGAAACCTTAATGAATTGATTTTGCCTTAATATGAGTTGACCAAGGTTCCTCTCCTTTCTCATCTCTTCCTTCTGTAATCTGCTACTGCCTCAGTTTCTACCCAGCTCTGGAAGTATCATTTGACTGGGGGGATGGAAGCTTTACCCAGAGGACTCTAACTACAATGGTGGCATTTTGGGGCACCCTGACTAGCCTTCCCGTTACCCCACACACATCGGGGATACCTGCCTGTGGTACCCTACTTTAGATGCTTCTGTTCACGTGACCTGGAGTGTGTGGCTTGCTCTCTGGGAAGATGTAGATTGCAGTTGCACCCAGACGTAGCCTGGACTTGGATTCCCATTTCCTGGGAGGCCTAAACGCGTGTGCCTTCTGTGTCTTTTAGCATGGCTAACTTGAAAATTGAACTGTCAAAGTTGGACAGCGAGGCCTGGCCCGGGGCCCTGGACATCGAGAAGGAGAAGCTGATGCTGATTAATGAAAAGGAAGAGCTCTTGAAAGAGCTGCAGTTCATCACCCCACAGAGACGCACGCAGGACGAGCTGGAACGCCTGGAAGCCGAGCGCCAGCGGCTGGAGGAGGAGCTGATGTCCACGCGGGGCGTGCCGAGCAGGGCTCTGGCCGAGAGGTCTGGTTTGGTTTGGTTTTTTTCTGGGAACAGGGTGACTTGAACCTGTGCTTATGTCTTATGGTGACATATCTAGGTCTGGATATCTTAAGCAACTTCTGCTGTTAGTGGACTCAGAAACAGCGCGAAACAATTTCCTTTTCGCAGAGCAATACAGCTCCCCCTCCTGTACCCCGGAGTAGCAGTTCCTCTGTGTCTATTAGGGATGTGAAAGTGCTCACGACAGACCTCGAGTAACTAAGGAACGTTGACATAAAATCAGGAATGCAGCACATCATGGAGCAAGTCTGATAACAATAGCTATAAACTGTTGCCCTCTGAGGAAGAGGATCTAGACTGTTCATACAGCAAATGAGCCTTCCTAGGCTCGCTTTCAATACTGACAAGAAGTCGTGTTTATTGCTTTTAATTTCAAAAGGAAAGGAAAAGACAGCTTGCTCTCTTTGATATCTTAATCAGTCACAAGATGTTCCTTATATGTGACGTGTCAGTTGAAACCCGCTTCTGAAGCAGAGGCAATCATTCTGAGCAGTTTCCTGACTTTTCTGTGGGAAGGTGGGAGTTCTTTATTCTAAAACATCCAGGGCCGCAAGCAGATGGGCAGGAGTGTTAATCGGAGGGCACATGTGTCCCGTGGGTGTGAACACACCTGCAGCAGAGCCCCGTGCCCAGATAGATCTTGCTGGCTGCTGTGACTGCGTGCTTGTTTGGCGACAAACTGGCCCTTCAGAACCAGTGTGCATCACAGCCCAGCAGCACAAGAGGAGCCGTGCCTGCCCTGAGTGACTCCACATGTGTCTCACATATAAGTTCAAACACCCGTCCAGAGCCCAGTTTCCTTTCTTTATTTCATTCTTTGCCTCTTACCTTCTAATCCCTATTTCTCAGTAAATGTCTGAGTTTTAAACGTTAAACTATTTTGAAAGTATGGGAACGGTGGGGCGGGAAGGGAAAATCCTGCCATTCCTGATTAGGTCTTAGCATGTGCATGTTTTGAGTGTGACCATTTGGGGGAGATGCTCCATGTGGCCGCAGCATCCTCATTTTAGGGAACATGAGCAGGTATCCCAAGGCAAATCCTCTGCAGACTGCATGTATTCAACCAAATTCTCCCTGTGGCCTCCTTTCCACTTCTGGCCCACCTTCCTCTGCTCTCTCTGTCTAGTGCTGGTGGAGGGTTAGTTTTGGGTGTGAGGGAGGACCCCGGTCACAAGCACTCACAGGCACAAGAGTGAGTGACGAGAAGAAAAGGGTGAGTTCCCCTCTCTGCTTTCGTATCATTTAAATTTCCAGCAGAGACTCATTAGTGAATGTAATGAAGCGGGTAGCCTTTGTGGGCTCCCCGTGTAAAATGCCAGTGCATTCTACGTTTCACGACACTTACTAAATACCACGTACTGTTCCCTTGCTGTCCCAAGGGGTTGGTTTCAGGACCCCTCCCTTCTACCCAAGCCATAATTCCCCTGTACAACGTGTGTAGTGTTAACAGAAAACATACACATGTCCTGTCATAAGCTTTGGACACTTTCTAGATTACTTAGAAATCCTGACAATGGAAATGTTATGGAAACAGTTGTAATACTATGTAGCTTAGGGAACATGACCAGGTCAAGTCCATATGTGATCGGTACAAACTCAGGGTTTTCCATGGTTGGTTGAATCTTTGATTATAGGACCAGGTTGTGGAGACTCCTCAGGATTCATGTTCCTCTGACCTGCTAAGTGTCTCTCTTCTCCTCCGTAGCCTCTGGTCCTCCTTTAGCTTTGTTGCCGGGAGACAGGGAGCATCTTCATCCTCTCCACATTTACAGGGGTGCATGGCATCCTGCTTGTCTTTTTTATTCGGGATGGTTTGTTCATGGGTGACTTTTATACTGTGTCTGCACACACATCATGACTGTCAGATTTCTAGTGGCAGGCTGGGACTCAGCAGAAGCAGGAGCTATGTAGTACTTACATAAAATAATGATAATAGTTAGTGAGAAGCAGCCGTGGGGTTTGTGCCACATGGGGAATAGGCAGTGTGGTTAGCTGACTTCTCCTGCACAGCCCGTCTGCCACTGACCTGATAGGTCTGTGTAATATACTGGTTTTCGGAGTCCTCTGGAAGTCAAGGCACTTGGCATACCCAGTAAGTGCATAGCAGTTGCCTTGGGTGTCTGTGGTCACTATGGTGCAGTACGAGGCGGAGGGACTCCAATGAGCGCCAGGTCCTCTGCTCCCCGAGAAGACGCAGCCCAGCAGGGCCTGGCTGCTCTTGGTAATGCGTGTTTTCTGTACCATCGCACTCCGTCTCCTTGTCCTGTTCTTTACCCCTCATCCTCGCTTCCTCCTGTATATGCTTGTGTTTGCTAGTTGCTCCGATCCAGCTGTCCTTGAACCTTGGTAAGTAAGAGCCTGCTTCTGTAAGCCACATCTCCGCAGCGGTAGAGCAGGTGGTGGCCAGCAACACCCTAGGAAGGAGAATTCACAGTTTCATCATGGAGTTCATTGTCAACAGCAGACCCTTTGTTCCGACGCAACCAAAGAAAGCTTCTTGCTGCCTTGCCTTACACTTTCCTCTTTCCCATCCTACTGTGGGTTTCTCATGAGTTCAGGGGTGAACTCAAACTTTGGTCTCCAAAGACACTAAACTCCCATGAATTCCCGGTTAGTCATCCTAGGTATCCTTCCAACCTGGGTTTCTGCTGCCAGGGTCTGGCTATAGCAGGGATCCCCGCCGCAGTGGCAGAGGTCTCCCTCTAGTGGTAACAGAGCTTATCTGCGTCGATCAGACCAAAAGAGAAAATAATGGCTCTCCCTTCTTGTACCCCTTTAATACTCCCACCCACAGCATTGGCATTCCATGAGCTGTGACTTCCTGTAGCTGACAGACCTTTGCTGCTTCACACAAATTCAAGGGCTCACCCGGGAATCATCAATGTGCCTGGCTTACTTATATGTTTTTTTGCTAAGGCATCTGAAGATTATTTAAAACAAATGGGCAGGGCACGTGAGCGCCATTTATTTTTATTTTTCAGTGGAAAGGAGACTGATTCACTGTATCGATGGCGTGAATGCTTTCCTGGGTGCAAAGCTGTGAGTTCGGGAGAAGCAGTCTCTCTCTCCCCAGGTGCTGAGATGGAGACAGAAAGAGATGATGGCCTGATGTGTTGCTAGGGCAGCCTGAAGGGCGATGAAGAGAAACAGGATGGATACAGGGGGCTCTTTATGAGCCCCTGTCTCGCTGAGGAAGCCAGAAGGGCAGGACTGAGGAGGGGCTTAGAGAGCCAAGCTCAGGAAAAGGACCATGTTCATAATTCCCTGGGTGTGGAGGACCTTGTCACCTCGAGCTGCCCTCAACTGACGGGCGGAAGCTGCTGCCTCGCTACGAGATTTCTGTGGCTTTTCACAGTTCCTTTATCACCCTTCTAGTGACACCAGCAAGAAGTTTGTATAGAGGAGAGAGGGAGAGCCAGTGCCCGCCTTCTGAGACCTTAGTGTCGTTTGGGAGAGCACATGAAGAACACCCACGTAGGGGCCTGAGGAGATGACTAAGTCAGTAAAGTGTCTGTTTTGTATGCACGAGGACCTGACTTTGGACCCATAGACCTGCATTTAAAGAATCAAAAAGCCAGCCGGGCGGTGGTGGTGCATGCCTTTAATCCCAGCACTCCGGAGGCAGAGGCAGGCGGATCTTTGTGAGTTCGAGGCCAGCCTGGTCTACAGAGCGAGATCCAGGAAAGGCGCAAAGCTACACAGAGAAACCTTATCTTGAAAAACCAAAAAAAAAAAAAGAATCAAAAAGCCAAGCATGGCTACAAGTGTCTATTCCTGGTGCAAGGGTGGCTGGCTGGCTCCTGGGGACTAGCTGAGCAGACAGTCTAGCCAATCCCTAAGTTCCAGGTTCAATGACTCCAGTGTCTCAAAAGATAAGGTAGGGGCTGGAGAGCCGGCTCAGTGGTTAAGACCACTGGCTGTTCTTGTAGGGGACATAGGTCCAGTTCCTAGCACCCACACATTGGCTCACAACTGCCTGTAACTCTAGTCCCGGGGGATCTGACAACCTCTTCGGACCTCCACAGGCAATGCATGCATGGGGTGTGCAGCCATACACACAGGCAAACCAGCCATACACATAAAAGAAATAAATAAGGTAGGAAATGTTCTCCAAAAGATACCAGACATCCACATCAACCTCTGATGTTCACAGACACAGACACACACGCACACGTGCACACACACACACACACACACACACACACACACACACACACACACACGAGAGTACACATGAGCACAAACGCTGAGCACCGGCAGTTGAGAGCCAGCCTGCAGGAGTTGGCACAGCAGCCCTAGAGCATCATCATGGCCTTGAGAACAGAGGACACCAGCCTCCATGACATGTCACATTAGAGCCCCTTAGGACACGAGGAAATGCCTTTGTATTAATAAAAGTGATATTTAGTTTTAAAATATTACCAATCTCTCGAGTATTTCTCCTGTTGCCAGCGACATGTGCTTTGGCAGGGTTTGGGGCTATCTCCAGACCTTTGTGCCTTCCAGGTCAGTTCATCTTTACGTTAATTTTTCTTCCTGAGTGAGCGATTTGTTAGAGAGATTTTAAAAAGTAGACTGCGCTTCTTAAAAATGGAGTTATAAAAGTTATGAAAGAATTGATCGTGCCGGTATTCCAGGAAATGGCAAGGATTACTTTTTAATTGTAACAAATAACGGAAACTGTGGTTGGCACATCAAAGGGATAGGTACCTATAAATAAAATGAGTGCATCTCCTCACTCCCCAAGACATGCATACAATTTCAAAGGGTTGGAAACTGGGGAGATTTTCTTTTTCTCCAAAGCAATGTGGCTAATTGTGTATATCACCACCTTGCAGGGCTGTGAAGAGACGTGATTGTTCTGTGGTCTGTAGAGCACTTTCCCATGCCTTACTCCGTTTGATCCCTCTAACTGCCTTATCAGGTAGACACAGAAGGATTGTAATCAGTGTTCACAGACAGAAAGGTGAGCCCCTCCAGCTGGTGGCTTGATACTGGGCTCACAGACAGCAAATCCCAGACTGGGCACCAGGCCCTGCCCTCCTCAGATGACGTATCAGGCCCCTCGGCTGATGCGATTTGTGTAGGCACTAGGCTTATCCTTGGATGTGTGACCTATGTTGAAACGAATTTGCTGTTTCGAGATAAAATTCTCCGGTACTGTAACTATGATAATCTGCTCCAGGTGATGAGGCAGGATGGGGCTAGGAGCGCGCCGACACTCTTGGACTTGTTGAAACTCTAACGGCAGGTTTAGCTCCCACAGTATCCTGAACCAATCTTTCTCTGCTGTTAAACCTCCCAGGAAGTCAGTTTTCAGGACGAAGTGCTGTTTTACAGCAGCGCTTGCTAAATTCAGTACTTCCAGTGGCCTTTTACACTTCCTTATTATTGCCACCTAATGTTTTCCAAACGAGAGCCAACCTACAGTCCTTTAAGATTCTCGGCTTTGTTTAGGCTTTTGTTACCAACTTGAGAAAAGTTCACACCGTCAACTTTTTAGTTTTCCTGGCTTTGGGACTGGATATACGTCTCCAGCTTCATTTATCACGGCTGTAAAGCTTTGCCTCTCGTCTGTTTTCCCTTTATCAAGTTTATCCAGATGTCCTCCTCTTACCTGATTCTGGGATACTGAGTTTTTCTGTTGTTTCGTTTTGGTTTCTACATTATCATTTGAAAATTAATTTCTTTGGGTTTTTTTTTTTCTAGATTGAAATTAGAAGAGAAAAGAAAAGAGCTGCTACAGAAACTTGAAGAAACTACTAAGTTAACTACTTATTTGTATTCACAACTGAAAAGGTAAGCTTGCCAGGTCCTCGAAGAGAAATGTCTTCACAGCATCCAGGCAGGTCCTGGGTCCTCACTGGTTGGTTTTAGCTGCTTAAAAGTAAACAGTTAGGGCTGGAGAGATGGCTCAGAGTACTGACTGCTCTTCCAAAGGTCCTGAGTTCAATACCCAGCAACCACATGGTGGCTCACAACCATCTGTAATGAGATCTGGTGCCCTCTTCTGGCATGGAGGTACATATGCAGGCAGAACACTGTATACATAATAAATAAATAAATAAATAAATAGTAAACAATTAAATTACGCCCGCTCAATTGATGTTTAAGTTACCAAATTTACAAACAGTTTTCCCCCGATAAACTCCATGTTTAAGTTTAGAATGCATTTTGAAAATATCCTCCAGAAAGAGGGTTTGCTTTTTTCCACCACTTAAAATTTAGGGAAATAGTGTATTTCTGCCGCCATCCCGCCTTTTACCAAAGGAGATAAGAGATCTCCCGTGAAATAGCTGCCGCTGATTTCTTACACCGATTCGAATAGTCACTTTACATGAGTGAGCTCCTGGGTCTGCTGCCTGATGTCTTTATAAGAGCTTTTCTTCCTAGCCACTGTAGCTACAGTGACACATTAGTCTTTTCCAGTATTTTTAAAGTATAAATTTGCTGTGGATGGCTCTGCATGTTGACTTACAAATAAGCATTTGATTTGACTTAAACTCTTGCAAAAGATGTATCCCTGGTGGTGGAGACAATGATCTCACTGTGTAGCCCACACTGTCCCAGAACTCACTCTGTAGACCAGACTAGACTCGAACTCACAGAAATCCACCTGTTTCTGCATCATGAGTGTTGGGATTAAAGATGTGCGCCACTTTACCAGCCTTTAATGGTTATTTACTTACTCATTTATTTATTTATTTTGGAGACAGGGTCTCTCTGTGGAGCCCTGGCTATTCTGGAGCTGGCTATGTAGACCAGGCTGGCCTTGAACTCACAGAGACCCTTCTGTCTCTGCCTCTAAAGTGCTGGGATTAAAGGTGCGCACCACCCTCCTGGCCATGTATCGTGTATTGTTTAAAAAGACCAGAACTGGGGGCTGGAGAGATGACTCAGAGGTTAAGGTTAAGGACCCGGGTTTAGTTCCCAGCACCCACATGGCAGCTCACAACTGTCTGTAACTCCAGTTCCAGGGGATCTGACACCCTTACACAGACATACATGCAGGCAGTGTATGTACATAATAAATAAATAGATCTTTAAAAAAAAAGACCAGAATTTCTGAGGTGTATGAGGAGAGAGCAGCGTTGCTAACATTACTGAGTGAGTAGGGAAGTGGTTGTTCCAACAGCGAGCTCCCCTGCCCGGGCTGTAGATTTAACTCAGGCATCTCCGTTTCCATTCCCTTCCTGTCTGAAGGAGCCTGTGCTGTAGCTGTTCTTCTGTGTAGTCAGGTTTGACAGTGGACTGTTCTTCTCCCAGCCTCTCCTCCAGCACACTGTCCATGTCATCTGGCAGCAGTCTGGGGTCGCTGACATCCAGCCGGGGCTCTCTGAACACCTCCAGCAGAGGATCCCTCAACTCGCTCAGTTCCAGTGAACTCTACTACAGCAGCCAGGGCGAGCAGATGGACGCAGATTATCAGTATAAACTGGACTTCCTTCTTCAAGAGAAGGGTGGCTACATTCCTTCTGGACCCATCACCACCATCCACGAGAATGAGGTGGCCAAGTCTCCCAGCCAGCCCGGGCAGAGTGGACTCTGTGGGGTGGCAGTCGCCCCAACCAGCCACACTCCCCCGCTGACCGAGGCCTCCAAGTCAGTGACGTCCCTTTCCTCCAGGTCCTCTCTTTCATCCTTGTCCCCTCCCGGCTCTCCTCTGGTCTTGGACAGCGCATTTCCGGTGTCTTCTCATGACGCCTCTCTGCACCAGTTCACTGTGGACTTCGAGGACTGTGGATTAAGCAGCCACTTTGCTGACATTGGCCTTGGTGAAAGTCAGGTCCTGCTGGATTCAGATTCAGGAGCGTCCCAGTCTCTCTTAGAGGATAAGGGCCTTGATGAGTGCACGGGAGAGCTGCTATATGAAGGGACAACAGGTAAGTGCAGAGCTGTGCTTTCCCACCCCCCACCCCCCAACCCCAGCCGTTTTAGGAGGGATTAGGTCACTCTTTCCACATATAAAGAAAGGGTATGGTTCCCTTCTCATTCTCCAGGCTGTTCATTTAAAGAGCATTTATTCTATACCTAGACTTCGTCTCTGTCAAATAAAGGTTGCCATTGCAGACGGGGGGTGGGGGTGGGACGTGGGGGACGGACATATTTATAGCTCAGTGATAGACAGCTTGCTTGTCTCGTGTGTGTAGATCCTGGGTTCAGTACCCCAAAATAAAAACAGGGGCTGAGGAGATGCTGAAGTCGGAGTCCAGATCCATCACTGATGGACGAGCCGCTGTGGCAGCTCACACCGGCAATCCCGGTGCTAGGGAGGCAGAGCTGGGAGGAGTCCCAGGGCTTCCTGACCAGACAGCAGAACCCAATCTGCTGAGCTCCAGCTTCAACCCTGTCCCCAAGAGTAAGGTGGAGAGTTACCGAGGAAGACAGCACCTGTTCTGTAGTCCAGGGGTCCTCTGTGGGTGGTAGATGCCTAGGATGTATTTTATCAGCAGTCCACACTTCCACCTGGACTCTGGTTCAGAAATAGCAAGGAGACAAGGGCTTTCTTTTTAAAATTGCCCTGAAACCGATGAAAACAAAGTCAATTAGCGTGTTGGCTAGTTAGCGCAAAGGCTCAGTGGTTAGCTTGCTTGGGGAGTTCTGTATAAACACCGCCTTTGGTTTGTGCCCAGGCTCCCCTTCTGCCTCAGTTCCTCAGTTCCTTGGTGGCTGTAGTCCGGTGTCCAGAGTTACTCTGCCATCTGCTGGCTGCTCTCCCAGCTGCAGGTCCAGGAAGAGATGGGCCGAGTGGTTCCTTCCTGACAGATGCCGAAACTCTGGAATGGGCCTGCTTTCGTTAACGTGGCTTTCCTCCGCACTGCGGAAGCTGTCCGTGAATGCCATAGGTGTGAAGAGCAGATGGCACCCTTGCTGTACAGTGCCTCCTGTGTTCCGGGGATAGTCCACTCTACCGCTAGCTTGAAGCAAGGTGCAAAGCGAACTCTGTGCAGTCAACATGTGTCAGCGCATCCCACCATGCAGAAAGGGCAGCCCCTGTAGACCCCCGTCCTTGCTGTCTTAAGGAGTGTTTTTTATGTGTATACACAGGCCTAGGAATTCTAAGTATTAGTTGATTGGTCGATTGAAATCTTTAAAGATGTAGAATCCAACTTGATTTAGGAGTGTCTGGTACTGAATAGTGAAGTGCTGTGTTCTCGTTATCGACCGGGGCAGAGCTGGAGTGGATGAGACCTTCCTACGGTTTGTATGCCCTCTTTCAGGGATGTGCCAACATTGCAGGCCATTCTATTAAAATACTGCCCACACACACACACACACAAATAAGCACATGGAGATGGGTCCATAATGGCTCTCCACAACAGAGAGCCACTGTGGGCCTCACAATGGCCTGTGGGAAGAAGTACAACGGAGCACCATTGCCTTGACTCTCTTCTCTAGCCTCTTTGGCCGTTTTGGTGAGCAGCCTATCCTGTCTTTTAGACCCATTCCTCATCTGCATAGTCACCCTCAGAGAACGCCATCCAAGTGTGCCTGACACATGCACGCAGTTTGTGGTAGTTGTTATCCTGTGTGCTGAGGAGAGCCCGTAAACGCTGGTGTGCCCACTCCCTTCACACCACACTCCGGTTTAGGCGAGGAGAGAAAGCAGAGCACTTGTGTGGTTGTGCCATTCTTTTGTGCCTTTCGGGCCATGAGACTCCCTGAGCATCTGTAACTGACTCCGCCCGTTAGGTATCTGGAATATCCTCTAGTGAGCATTTCTCGACATCTCATCAAGTGGTGAACCCAGGCCATCAGGGTAGATGCTCAAAAAGCAGCAGGGTCCCAAAGCCTTCAGCATAGGGGCTGTCACCGAGTGCTCCCGGGCCCCCAGTTACACAGGCTGGTGGCGCATGGCTGCCGAGTTCCTAATGCTTGGGTTTGCTGGTGACTTTGTTGAAGATTTGCGGCTGGAGACAGGTGCCTGGAGAAAGTTCCCATGAAACCATTTTTTTTTTTTTTTAACCTCTTAAGTGTTACACAACACTGTTGTTAAAAGGGCACCGTAGGCCTGGCTGTGGCTCAGTGGCAGAGTGCTTGGCTAGGACATCTGAAGCCCTGGGTTCGAACCATCTCCAGTACCTCAAGACAGTCACTTGGGAAAATGCACACAAGGCTTTGTTTGCAGCTCGCTTTCAGCTTCCTGTCTGGAAAACAGCTTAAGGCGTGTGTCTTAACCGTCAAGACTAACTGTTCAGGCCCCAGGAACATCTTCCCACCTTTAAGGGCGGGGGCATGTGGAAGGACGCTGTTCCTGTCTTAACATCCTAGGGCCTTCCACAGGTGAAGCCAGGCCGTTTGCTCTCGGCACCAATCCCTGCCGCATGACAGAAACCGAGGTGGAATAACTATGAAGTCTTGCCACAGTCAGTGGCTGTCATTGTCAAAGTCAGTTTCCAGACTGCTGCGGTTATTCCTGGGGGTAATCAATAAATCATGTCATCACCTTCACCCCTCACAAAGGGGGGTGGGCACAGAGAAGGCACTTCATCATCAAGGCAAAAGCATCCCCACTGCCAGAAATAAAAGGGAAAATGCCGCAATCAATCCTGTAATCTGAAGCCTTAAAACTTAAACATCTTAACAGGATGTACAGTCATGACTCAGAGGGGGGCCGCGTGCATACCAATCCTGCTCCTCGGGCTCACTCACCGGAGGATGAAAGCGCTCCACGGGCTTACAGCTTATTACAGTACAGAGCACAACTTTCAATGAATGCTCCTCGCTCCCTGCAGGATGCTGGTGTATGAATATGAGTTAGAGATAAAAGTTAAGTGGTAGCTGCTGCTAAAGATTCAGTAGCACACAAAAAGTTTTTTGTGGATTTTTTTTTTTTTTTTTTTTTAGTGGTATTAGCTGGTGAGAATTCATGGAAATCAAAGATGCTTTCTCTTTAGTTTCTGTTAGAAGAGGGGCACAGGAGAAGGAGAAAGGGGCGTGTTGAGAGACGCAGGGGAGTGAAGTCTCCTCTGTGGAGTTGCTGGAGTTCCTCAAGTAGGGCTAGCGCGAGTGTTTGATGGGGGCACATGGTTGCTTAGCCAAGGCCTGTGGTTGTTCATGAAAGCTTGAAGCAAAGGAGCTGGGGATAATGGGAAATTATGGATCCCTTGCCTTAAAGTATCTTAGGGCAAGGACCTGTGAGATGGGTCAGTGGATTAAGGTATTTGCATCCAAGACTAACAACCTGAATTCCATCCCACAGGATGGAAGGAGAGAGCTGTCTCCTGCGAGTTTTCCTCTGACCTCCACATGTCCCCCCCCCCCCCCCCCCCCCACACACACACACATTTTTTTTATTCTTTTTTAATTAGGGAGATGGTGTTGAGAGCTGGCTCAGTGGCTAAGAGCACTTGGTGCTTTTGCAGAGAACTTGAGTTCAGTTCCCGGGACCCACAGGGTGGTTCACAACTGCCAGTAACTCCAGACCTGGGGATCCAACGCCACCTTCTGGCCTCCCTGGGTACTGCATGAATATGGTGCAGTTATATAAATGTAGGCAAAACATTCAATGCACTTAAAATAAATCTTTTTAAAAAATTGTTTAGGCAAAAGCAAAGACAGTTTTTCCCAACTAACCAAATCCCAGACCCTCTGAATTCCAGCATCTTCTCTCATCCCGTCTGTTAATACAGGGAGTAATGTTCTCGACTTTAAGACAGAAATTGTACTTTGGGCGTCTATGGTGTATTTTACACTTGTCCCAATAAGAAACGAATGATGCTACCACTTTCTCTACCTTAGATGTGGAAAAATCATTACCCAAAAGAGGAGGGATCCATCTGCGTGGAGACAAAACTGCTTGTGTGTCAGCCGCTGCCTCTGATGAGTCTGTGGCTGGAGACAGTGGGGTCTATGAAGCTTCCACAAAACAGTAAGGAACCTGCAGGGTGGGACACGTTCAGTCCCTGCATGCCCGTCAGCCAGGCTAGTGCACACTGTAAAGTGTGGTCCCCTGCATGCCCGTCAGCCAGGCTGGTGCACACTGTAAAGTGTGGTCCCTTGCATGCCCATCAGCCAGGCTGGTGCACACTGTAAAGTGCTGTCCCCTGCATGCCCGTCAGCCAGGCTGGTGCACACTGTAAAGTGTGGTCCCCTGCATGCCTGTCAGCCAGGCTGGTGCACACTGTAAAGTGCAGTCCCCTGCATACCCGTCAGCCAGGCTGGTGCACACTGTAAAGTGTGGTCCTCTACCAGAAACCTCCTGCCAGCTAAGGAAATCACAAGCAGATTGGTGTACTCAGAGGCAGCTGACCTGAGATTTCAGACACTGATTTTCCTGGGAATTTTGGTGATTGGCCAACGCTTGCTTGACACATGAATACCTTGTTTAGGTGTCTGAAAGCCCCTGATCCAGTGGGATAGCCTCACCGGGCTCAGGAAAGCCAGATGTCACAAAGTTTGTTCCCTAAGCTCAAGTCAGACTCTCGATGGAGTTGAAGAAGCCCGAATCAGTAGCTTCCACAGGGGTCTGCTCCACAGCAGTGGGATGGAAAGGCTGTTAATTCAGGTTCCCTTTGAAATGAGAGAAAACGAAGAGTAGCCGTAGCAATCAATACCCCTCTTAACCGACTGTCCACCTGCTCCTGGCCTAGGCCTGGTGAAATGGAGGACACGCCCTATCATGAAGAGGATGTCACCATTGTGGAGACCGCCCAGGTGCAGATAGGACTCAGGTAAGCCAGTGAGGGCGGGGGTGCGGCCAGCGGCCGAGGTTACTCTCTTTGATCCATTGTCTCCTTTGACAGATACGAGACCAAAAGTGCCAGCTTCATGGTGATTATAGCACAACTCCGGAATCTTCATGCCTTCTTGATACCTCATTCTTCAAAAGTGTAAGTAAAGTCAGTAAAAAAAAAAATAAAAATAAACAAGTTACAATAATTCTGCCTATGAGCCAACAGTTCATCAAAATGAAGGCATGGCGGGAGCTGGGGGGTGGGGCAACTCGAGATGTGCTGCTCGTCCAGGGGACCCATATTTGCTTCCCTAGCACCCACATTGGACAGTGCCCGCCCGACCACCCATAACTACAGTTCCAGGGCACTGCTGCCCTCTTCTGACCTCTGCAGAGACCTGCACGTGGACACACACAGATACACATAGTTAAAAACAAAACAGATCTTTTTTTAAAAATGAAGGTAAGGGGAGAGATAGCCAGGCTGGTTGTGTCCGAAGCAACCGTAGGGAAAGAAGAAGAGACATGTGAGAAAGGAAAAAAGGTTAGGTCTTTATTCAGATGGTTATTGTTAAGGTTAGGAGTTAAGTCTCTATGGTTCCTTTCTTTGACCAGAGGCTGTGCTGGGGCCTGATTGCTGGAAATATGATTTTAATTTTTATTATTGCATACTAGTTACTAGTATTAGTTTAGAGAGTTTTTTTTCTGATGTCATACATGAATATGTAGTGATTACATTACACATTGCCGCAGAAATTTGCTCCATGAAAGAGCCTGCTTTTACCTCTCCATGGTCACGTCCAGGGACCGGTCATTTCTCAGGTGCAGTTACATCACTGTGTTAGACCAGGAACCCCAACGAAGTATTGATGTAATTCTTCACTGCCCATTGCCTCTGGGCTGTTTCCTAAGAGAGCTGCTTTCTCAGCTCTTTATCACAAGTCTACCCTAGAGCCAGAGTCTCAGTGACTCCCTTAAGAAGGGCTCGGGGCTGTGTGACACAGAATACCAAGTCTGTGTGTCTCCTCTGCCCTGAACCTCCTTTCTGGACATGGCAGGACAGAGATGGAGTTAAAACAACAGCTGAGTGGTTCCCATGACTCCATGTCAGCCAGGCGGCTGTTTTCCTAATGACAGTGTCGTCCTCAGAGGCCAGGACTTCCACAGAATATGTGTAAGAGTCCTGGATGTTTACTAACAGGTTACCGTTAAGTTCCTCATAGCCAAAGGGGGAGGGGCATGCAGGGGCAGAGCTGGATGGAGATTCTTTATAATTAATGTCGATATAAAATAAAAAAAAATAACGTGAAATTTTTAGTTATGGGTTTGAATTTACAGATTTCCCTAAATAGAAAAAAATATTTTAGAATATCCATTAGACAAGAATGGGAACGGGAAGTGGGGAGATTTAGTGGATTTCTCTTTCTGAATTAGGGAAACACCTCAGGCTGCTCCCGAGAACCGTGAGTCTTCCTTGGGTGTCAGATGAACCCCTGAGGAGCACTGGGAGCCTCTGCTGTCCCACACTTGCCTTTACACGTACACAGAGTGAGATCCTTCTGCAAGTTCGTCTCGTCTGTGCCGGCAGAGATGCTAGACAATGATATTTTTTTGGAAGTGCCGCTTCATCTGTTTTCCATCTTGTTAACAATATGCTCTTAGCCTCTCTTTGTGTCTGGTAGGGGAATATATCCCGTTCATTGGCTTGTTCGTCAACAGTCTGTCCTTGGATGCTCAGGATGAGGGTTCTTGGAGAGAAAACCACCAGTGTCCACGTTAGCGTGTCTCCACCTTCCCCGGCTCAAAATCCACTTACTTTCGAGTTGATGTACGTGGGGAGGTCAGCCCTGCAGCCCTGCAGACTGTTCCTCCTCACCTCGCCTTTGCTGCAGTCTCCTGGTGACGGCAGGCTGCGTTTTTCACGTGGAGGGGCCCAGTGGGCACGGGTGGGTTAAGAACAGAATGTCTGCAGCTGCACTCGCATGGGCCCGTTCTGGCCGCGGCACTTTCATCCGATAATGCTCTCCATGTTTCCTCGTTTCCTCTCTTTTGCAGCTAATTGCACATGATGGCGGCGGCGGATCCACGGTCCCTGATGTGCCCATGAGATTTCGTTCTGTTCTTGTTCTTTGCAGGTATTTTAGGGTTGCCGTGCTTCCCTCCTCGGCAGAAGTGAGCTGTCTATTTCGAACAAAAGTCCATCCACCCACCGAGTCTGTGCTGTACAACGACGTGTTCCGGGTGGTCATTTCTCAGGCAGCCCTGCAGCAGAAGACCCTCAGAGTGGACCTTTGCTCCGTCGGTAAACACCGTAGAGAAGAATGCCTGGTAGGCGCCTTCGCAGTCCCTCTCAGGGAACACTGTGACCCTGTTCTGCAAAGCTGTTTTCTACTTACGCTTTGCCAACAGTAGCTACTGCTTAAAACAAGCGAACAACAAAAACATTTATTTATTTATTTATTTATTTATTTATGTATTTGGGGGTGGGTGTGTTCATGTGCCAAGGCACGCATGTGAAGGTGAAAAGGTAACTCGGGGAATGAGTTCTCTTCTGTCGCCATGTAGCTTCTAAGGAAAAAACACAGGTCGCCTGGCTGGGTGGCAAGCACCTTTACCCGCTGAACCATCCCACCGGCCCGGTTTTTTCTGTTTTTCTAGAATGTTTTTCCTCCCATTCCAGATTTTTTAAATCTGCTTAGAAATTTTAATGCCTGTAAAGCTTGACTTTCCAATGCTACTCTTTGGGTATGGAAGAACTTTTGCCTTTGCTCCCACTAGCTCTGTGGCGTAAGCTTGCGGTTCCCAATGCCAAACGTGTGTGTGGAGCCCTTTCTATAGTAAGCTCCTTTACACCGGAACAATTACACGGAAGTTTGATGATGGGAAATTTGGTCACCTATTTTGGGATAAACAACTGCCGGAAGTGGGTTATGCTCATAGCAGGTAATGGAGCTGGATGTCAAAACTGTCCCATCCAAATTCACGGATTCAAATTGAAATTAAACCCATTTGCCTTTCCATGGTATTAGATCATCTAGACAGAATTATTACTGTTTGGAACAGTATGATTAAATGTGATAAGTGATAGAAAGGTTTCATACTGAACTAACTGTGTATTTAGGATGCTGTCATGCCCAGTTAGGCCGCCATCTCCCTCTGGACAGCCTGCTCAAATACGGCCGTCCAGACAGGAGCCCACATGATCAAAACAGCTGCTTCTCTGTGGTCCAGTAGGAGACGAACACATGTTTAATATGACCACAGGAAAAAGGAAGATAGTTTTCCTCTTTTCTTCTTTATTTGAAAAAAAAAGGTACTGTCTCATAGTAACATTAGGATGGCACCGAGGTGGTTGTTGGGCATCAGACTGTAGATACCGCATTACCACGTGCCAAAGGCTCCAGTAAGATCGCTGAACATGTCCACTGGCAGCCTCTCGGGAGCAGTGGAGTCGGGATTAGAATCTGGCTGTGGCTAGGTGGGATCTGAAGTTGCTTTTATCTTTCCTTTTTTTGGCATTCTAGTGACCCACAGAGCCAAAACAAACAAAAACAACAACAACAAGAAAAAACTTGCTACATTCTCCTTTAAGAGCAAGACAGAGTCCCAGTCTTTAAACGTCTTTCTGAATTACGATGTATTGTCATATTCAAGGCACTCTTCTGACATATTAAAAGAAGTACTTTAGTTTCTAGTTAACCATTTATTTGTTTATTTTTTTAAATTTCATTTAAATGTAATTCCATGTTTAGAAAAAGTTGCATGCTTAAGTCATTGGGGAAATTAGTTGGGAAAATTTAAGGTTACAAAATAATCCCAGGATTGGCAGCTCCATTGGGCATTATTTCTTACTGAGCCACAGCTGAAGGTATCAATATGCCCAGATTTTAAAAAACCCGCCAGTCCTGAGCAGGGGAGATGGTCCATGGGTTAAGTACCTGTTATAGGAGCATGAGGATCTGGGTTCAGATCACACACCAATGTAAAAGCAGGACTCTGTGGTGCATGCCTAACCCCAGCACTGGAGGGGTAGAGGCGGGCGGATCCTAGGGCCTTGACTCTAGATTCAGTGAGAGACCCTGTCACAAATAAACAAATACATAGTGGAAAAGAAATTGAGGAAGGTATCTCAAAGTCATCCTCTGACCCCTACACATACATATGGACGCACATGAAAGTACATGCTCACACACAGGCACACACACATGCACACGCACATGCAGAGCCAGTGTATTATGTCACCAGTAGTGTGTTGGTTCTGCTTTAAGACAAGCTCACCCGGTCATCTTTGTCTTACCAGGGAGAACAAACAATCATTTAAACTTTTCATTTCTCTCTCTCTCTCTCTATTTCTTCCTTTTCCCATAGGCTGGGACTCAGATCAGCCTGGCAGATTTACCATTTTCCAACGAGATTTTCATGCTGTGGTATAATTTACTTCCTTCCAAGCAAATGCCTTGCAAAAAGAAAGAAGAAGAAACCGAGGCGCCTGCAGTTCAGTCAGCCGAGCCACAACTGGAGTCTATAGACTTGGTGAGTTACAGCTGGAAACGAGCGTGCCTGAGAGGCCGTAGCGCAATGCGGACGACAGATGTGGACGACAGATGTGGAAGACCGCGGGCCCGGCTGTCATTCACGAGCTTGTCTTCCTCCTTTCTCAGCCCCTCTTTGCTCCCAGCATCCTAAGAAAAATCATTTCCAGCTTAGATTCAAGTGGGACTTATAAAGACATCATACCTCTCCCATAAAAATAATTATTAGAGGCTTTGGTTTTTGGTTTTTGGTTTTCTGTGACAGGGTTTCACTATGTAACAGTCCTGACTGTCCCGGCACTTATTCTATTGACCAGGCTGGCCTCGATCTCACAGAGATCCACCTGCCCCTGCCTCCCGAGTGCTGGGATTAAAGGTGTGCGCCACCACCTTGGCTAGAGGCTTGAGTAGAGTATGGTCATTGTCCCAGGAGAAGCCCCTGTGCCTATGACCCGTCACTGTCCTTTCTCCCTGCTCTGTATGTTGCCCGTTCTGGGCATTGCATATCAGTGAAGGAACGCGAGGTTTGCTCTCTTTTGACTCGTTTCTTTCACTTAACATAGTCGTATCAGGTCTGTCCCTGGGGCACAGTGTTGGTGTTTCCTTCCTGCTTACTTCCAGGCAGTGTTCTAGTGCAGAGTCCCACTGTTTGCTTACCACTCCTGCGCTGATGTGCGTCTCAGTTCTTTCTACATTTTGGCTGATGTGAGTGCTGCTGCTGTGAAAACCTGGATCCTAACGTTGGTGTGGACATGTGTCGAACTGTACTCACCAGGTTGCATAGTAATTACACTTAACATTGTGAAGGATTGCAAACTCTTCTTGATATATAGAGTAGTTGCCTTTTTACTATTGAATTATAAAAGTGTGTGTGTGTGTGTGTGTGTGTGTGTGTGTGTGTGTGTGTGTGTAAGAAAGAGAGGGTGTGTCAGGGTCTCACTATAAGCCCAGGCTGGCCTCTAACTTTGCCTCAGTTTTTGTGGGTGCTGGAATTATAGGTGTGTACCACCACACTCAAATTTCTGTCTTGGTACAAGTCCCTTTTCAGGTAATTTTTTTTGCAGAGATTTTTTTTTTCTTGTTTTGCAAGGTGTCTTTTCATTCTCTTGTTACTTTGATAGAAATACAGCTTGTCTCTCTCCCAGCTCATCTTCTGCTCTTCTATGTTCTGTTGGTGCCGTATCTAAGACTAGCGTCCTCGCATAAAGGGTTCTCCACTGTAGTCCTTATGAGTCTTACAGTCTTCTGTGTGGACATCTGATCCATTTAGGTTATTTACACAGCCTATGAGGGGGTGGGGGGGATCCCGTTTCATTCAGTTGTGTATGGACGTTTAGTTGCATTTCCCGGAGCTCCCCCTGTTGGGATTCCAAGAGAATGCCATGAAAACTCGGGTCTTCATGCTTTCAAGACAGCACCTGCCCAGCAGAGCTCTCTTGTGTGGTATGTTGTGGCCAAGGCACATGGTCAAGAAAGCCATGTGACCAGAAAGGAAATAGTAACCTGCAGTCCCAACAGGGGCAGAGACAGTCCCTGGGCTTCCCTGGCCAGCCAGCCTCAACTACCACGGGCCACAGGCCAGTGAGAGACCTTATCTCAAAACAGCAAAGGCCACCAAAGCCCTGTAAGGAATGACAGCCAGGACTGTCCTTTAGCTCTGTGAGGGCTTGCACACACGTGTGTACCACACAAGGAGTGGTAAACGCAGACATCGTTATCTTATTCCTGACTTTAAAGATGTGTGTGCGTGTTTGTGCGTTTGTGCCCCCACCGTGAGTCCATGAGTGCATGGTACCCGTGGAGGCCAGAGGAGGGCATCAGATCCCCTGGAGTTGTGAGCAGCTTAATGTGGATGTTAGAGACTCTGGAAGAGCAGCAAGCAGGCGCTCTCAGTCACTGAGCATTGCTCCATTTCACCGTGAAATCATGGTTTCCAGAAATCCCCTTTGTCAGATTGAAGAAGACTTTTTTTTTCCTAGATACCTGCATGTTTTGATCATTAAAGGCTGTTGAATTTGCCAAGTCCTTTTTTTTTTTTGTAGCTACTTAGGTTTCCATATATATAGTTCTCCATCTTTCATTCAGTTGCTACTTTTTAATTTTAAACATTAAATTAATCTTGCATTCCTGGGGTAAATCTTACTTGATTAAAAAAAAAACATGTAATATGTGGTTCTTGTTTGTTTGTTTGAAATAAGCATGTTAGTACTTCAGCGGCGATTGCTTTCTTGTGTCTATACTCATTGTTTTTCTACACCGTCTTTGTGTTTTTCTGTATGTGTGTGCATATCCCCTGGGTGTGCATGTGTGTGGAGGCCAGAGGACAACCTCAGGTGTCAGTCATTTTACACATGATCTATCTTGGTCTGTTTTGGTTTTTACACAAGGTCTTTCCCTGGCACTGGGGCTCACGAACTTGGCTAGGCTGGCTGAGCAGCCAGCTGGGAGATCCTCCTGCCTTTGCTTCCCCAGTTCTGGGGTTCCAGTGTGAATCACCACACCCGGACTTTGAATGGTGGTGGGGGTCAAACCAAGGTCCTCAGGTTTGTCCCGCAAGCACTCTACAACTGAGCCGTCTCCTCTGCCCTCCCAGAACGGGCACTGAAGCACTCCCTCCTCGTCTCCACTGAGGAGGAATTTGGAAGAATATGGCTACTAATTCCTTAAAAGTCTGGTGGGTCCAGCAGCCATGTGGACCTTAGCTGTGAGAGGTCTCTGGTTCAAAATCCCATGTCTTGTTTGTTCTGACTCTCAGAACTTTGGTCTTGCATTTGTTTTGGTATCTATGTCTTTTTAGGAGCATACTCATTTCAACGAGATCATCTTAATTTGTTCAATATAACTGTTCATAATGTTCTCTCAAAATGGAGCTCGTACCTGGAAGGCTATCGCGAGGTTCAGCCATTAAAAACGAGGCACATAACCAAAACGTCAAGAGACCCCACCTTGTTCATTCCAAGACTCAGTATTGGTAACCTCCTCACTGGTTTTCTTGATCAGGCCAACTGCAGGGTTGTTGACGTTCTGGGTATTTCTGAAGAAGCAGCTTAGATTTTACTTGCCATGTTTCCTCCTTGGTCTGCTACTGCCCAGCTTCTGCTTGCTCTAGGACTACGCTGCCCTTCTTTTCATGCGTTCTTAAGGGGGAAAGTTAGGCCCTTGGCCGATGCCTTCCTTTTCCTTACAGCCCTAGTATCCTGACGGCTCTGCTCGCACATCCCAGACATCTCTCTCCACTCAGCTCAGTGTTTTCCCAATGCCTTGTGCTCTCCCTAAACTTCTGCTTGCTTAGGAAGGTTCATTTCTGCAGATTCCTTAACTTCTCATATCCCCTTCTGTTGCTGGTCTTTAATTTCATCCCAGTGTGACCAAAAAGCCACACTTAGCATGACTTAAGTCCTTTTGAATTTCCTGAAGCCACTTTTATGGCCTAGTATATCCTAGAGAATGTCTTATGTACACTTGAGAAAAATACTTGTTCAGAGTGTTCTACGGATGTTTGTTAGTTCTGTCTGCTTTATAGTGCTGTTACATGAATTTTATTTCGCTTTTTTATCCTCTTCTAATCTCTGTCTCTGGTTTTATTTTGTGGGAAAGGACAATGGAGAGATTTATAACAAAGTGCACAAATCTTACCCAAACAGTCTGAGTTTATTGCGAAGCAAAAACACCTTTGTAACTGTGATCCACATCAAATCACAGCGCATTGCCAGTGCCTCAGAACCTTGCCTTGCGCCCCTCCCTGATGCTACCACCGTCTCCTCAAGGTAACTTCCCTACCCCTGTGTCTGTCCTACGTGACTTTGAGTTTGATGTGATTATATCCGGCATCTTGTGAAACTCACTTTTGACTCTGTAATTACCCTCATTCACTCTCATTGTTAGGCAGTATTTTATTGTATACTTGTATCTCACTTTATCTGTTCTCTTGCTGTTGAACATCTGAGTTGTTACGAATCTGGGGCTTAATATACTGTTGCTATTAATCTGTGTACATATAATTGATAAAAAAAAAACTGCTGTCTTTTCTCGCTGTTCTCTCGCTGTGCGTGCATAGCTCTAGCTTAGACTTTTAATTTTCACTTCCTTGATTATAATATGCATACCACTAAATGGGTGTTATCTTTTATAAAGTAGTGTATATTCTAGTTTTTAATTCATTGTCTTTTGTATTTTGTTTGATCAGAATCCATACGTTTGGAAATGAGTATTTTAAAATAAATTTATCACGAGTGTCTGATACTTTCTGTGACTTTTCACTTGCGTTTTCTTAACGTCATCTTTGGGTGAATGGACACACTCAGTTTGAATGAAACTTTGCTTCTCAGTTTTGCCCTTATGCTCCGTACTTTCCTTTTGAAGGACTGTTTGCTACCAGGGTGTGAGGGGTTTTGTCTGTTTGCTTTGGTTTTTTGTTTTTTTTTTTTTTTTTAAGACAGTGTTTCTACATAGAGAAACTGACTGTCCTGAAGCTGGCTCTGTAGTCCAGGCTGGCTTTGAACTCACAGAGATGTGCCTGGCTCTGCCTCCCGAGTGCTGGGATTAAAGGCCTGTGCCACCACCACCGCCTGGCTAGGTTTTTTTTTTTTTCTTCTTTCGGATTTAGTGTGCAATCCCTCTGAAACTGATCTCTGCATAGGCTGCGAGGGGTGCAGGTCAGGGCTCCTCTCAGCCTCCTGGTAGCTGATTCATCCCGCATCATGTGTTAACATCTTCCTGAGCTACACCACGGCTGTCGTCTTTGTCACGGTCCAGGTGACCTGTGTGTGCTCGTCCACTCTGTCCCATGTTGTTGGGACTGAGTTGTGGGCCTTTGTCTCCAAAGGCTTTCAGTAGTTCATCATCTAAGGTGATTTTTCTAGGGATGTTCATAGGTGATCGTCATCAAAGGGAGGGGGTTGTCTTTTCATTTACTGCCGGTATTTATCATACCGAAGTGCTGAACTTCATCAGACATTTTACCCTGTATCTTAAGGTGATTATTAGATAGTTCTACTTATTTCTCTCTGTGCCATAATTATTAATTAGCTTAAGTTTGTGTGTGTGTGTGTGTGTGTGTATGTATATATGTATGTATGTATGTATGTATGTATGTATGTGTGCGTGCGCGCATGCGCGCACACACACAGGAGGAAACAAGGGCATGCATACCACGATGCTCAGGTCTACAGAGGTTAGAGGCTGGCTTTCTGGGATCTCTTCTATACCTCCACTGTGGGTTTCAGGGATGGAACTCAGGCTGCCAGGCCTGCCCGTGTAGTAAGCACATTTACTCCGGGGCCGTCCTGCCAGCCTTGGTTGACTTTTGAATGTTAAAGTATTAGAATGAAGCAGGCTTCACCATGGTACATTTTTTTTTAACATATGTCCTGAATTTGCTTAACTGATTTTTTTCTCGTCTATTTTCTTTTTTTTTTTTGGATTTTTCGAGACAGGGTTTCTCTGTGTAGCTTTGCGCCTTTCCTGGAACTCACTTGGTAGTCCAGGCTGGCCTCGAACTCATAGAGATCCGCCTGGCTCTGCCTCCCGAGTGCTGGGATTAAAGGCGTGCGCCACCACCGCCCGGCTTTCTCGTCTATTTTCATGAGAGCTATTAGTCTTTTTCTCAGGATGTCACTGTCGCTTTGACATTGAGGGCTTGCAGACTTCATTGGGTGTTGGAAAATATTTCTATTCTACTTACTGCAGAAACTGTTGTAATTAGTTATTTCAATAAAATTTTAAAACTTGACACAACCTGGTAAGAATGCATAAAAGGCACAAATTACTGATATCAAGAATTAAAAAAAAAAATAATGACATAGTCCTTGTCGACGTGAAAAGTAATAAAGTACATCATGGCAATTTTAAAACCCATTTCTTCCTCAATTATTTGGGGGAAATCCTAAAATTTAAAAAAAAAAGTATCAGTGACGTGTCCAGGGCTCTGCAAGAGAAGTAGCCCCTTCAGAAAAGTCAGGTGACAGCTTGTAGAATCCCCCGGAACGACGCAGCTCCCTCCCACCCTAGATGCGCCATTTTGAGTTAACGCTGAGGGTTTGGGCTGGAACTCAGTTTCAAAGCTACTTGTAAACTAAAGGTTCGGTTTCTTTCCTAGCCAGGGCTGCTCTGGTTTTCTCTACTTGCTGTAGATTTTCACAGAATTGGTCTATTTACTCTGTTTTTATTAGCACCATTATTATTGTGGCGGTGCTGGGAACAAACCCAGGGCCACACGCACGCTTGCCAAGCTCTGCCGATAAGTGGTACTAGCAGATCTGCCCAGCATGAGTCAGCCATAGTACCTTATTGGCTTCCATACCCACAAGGACTTTTTTAGTCCTGATATTGGCAGTCTGTGCCCTTTTTATGCACTCTTACCAGAGATTTGAGTTTTCTAATTTTATTAAATAACTAATTTGGGCTTGTTGATTTTCACTATTATTTATGTGTGTGTTTACTGTTCTGCTTATTTCTGCTTTCATTTTACTATTTCTTCGATCCACCACGTGGGGGTTGGTTAATTTGGGTCTCTTTTTCTTAAGAGGGCGCTTAGGTAGCTGTTTGGTTGTCTTTGCATGTGGGGCTGAAAAATGCTTTTTACACGTGCGGTGTGACAGAATTATCAGGAATTCAAAACACTTTACGGTCTCCGCTGTGACTTCTTTACTACTCGTAAGTTTTTAAAGGATATTTACTAGGTGCTGGGTGGTCGGAGCTCTTTAGTTGTGTGGCAGATTTCGGGTTTGATTTTACGGTCTTCAGAGAACAGAACATGCTCCATTCAGCCATGCTTGCTTTTGGCGCGGCGTGGGCATGTTTGGGATAAACATTCCACTTCTCTGCGAAGAGTCTGTGTTTTGCTCTCAAGCTGCTAATTTTGTTTTTAGAGTGTCTTACACGTCGTGGGTTTTTGATTTGCTTGTTTATCACTCACTGACAGGAATATTAACTCTCACTGACTGTGATAGCACTACTGTATTTTTCCCTTTTTAGTCCAGTAATCTTTTGAGTCTGTGTTAGTAGGTGAATATAAATTTAGCCTCATAGTGTATCTTTGTGTCCAACTATCCTTTTATTGTTAAGAACTATCTCTACTTCCAGTAATACCTTTTGTTTTAAAGTCCACTGTGTCCGGTGGTGGCAAAGCTGTGTTAAGTCCTTTTGTGATGAACCGTCTGCATGGTTTATCATTTTCCATCATTTTTCTTTTATCATTTCAATTGTTCTGTTTGAAGACAGCATGTAGCGGGTGTTGGTTTATTGCCCAGTCAGTGTCTTTATCTTTTAATTGAAATGTTTGGTGCGGTTACAATCAATCTGTTCACGTATTTGGATTTGAATTTGCCTTATAGTTGGGTGCTGTTATTAGCCTCAGCGTCGTCCCACCCACCCCCTTTGGATTGGTCCAGGCTTTTACATTTCCTTTTCCCTTCCAGTAGCTCAGCAGCAGCACAGCTCCCCAGCCACCGCTGTCGCGTACCTGGCAGATGTGTCCGTGACCGCCTAGTGTGGCCGTGTTGCCCTGCAGACGGCACCAGCCCTTCCGTGTGCTCTCTGCGCTGTGTTCCTAGACAGCGGCAAGGCCTTCAAGGTCTCGGCATCTCCAGCCACTGCGGCTGTAATTTTTTTTTTTTTTTTTTTTGTAGTTCAAAATGTGGCAGCAACATCAGCATGTCTGTTTTTTCTCACAATTTCACAAAAGGTTCACTTTCTCCGGAGATATTTACAGCTCTGCACATATATGTTTTTTTCCTTGTTAAGTTGAGTACTTTGGGGAACTGAGCACTTTACAGCTTCCCCATTGAAGTGTTGACCTAGTTATTCCTCATCCGTAAAACCTCGGGAGTCAGATGTCAGGGAGAGAACATGAATGGTCACAGAAGCAGCTGAGAGCAACCAGTGACCTCTCTCTCTTTCTCATTCCTTGATCCAAAAAGCTGAGACTCTCTCTAAGCCCCTCCCTCCTACTTCCTGTGTCTCTCTATCTGTCCTCAGCCCTCCAAAACCTCTGTGGCTAATTTTGGTCAGCTCGGAGCTAGCTCCGCCCTCTGATTCAAAGCAAACTTTATTGTCAGTCTCGGGGGCGCCAGAATACGAGCAAAATATCTCACAATAGCACCTAGTGCCAGAATCACTGCTCTTGTGCTTTGGAGTTGCTATAACTAGATGAAGGGATAAGCCCGTCCTCTTCCTCTGTGTATAGTATTCCTTTCAGAATTCCCAGCCGTGGTGGCTTAGTTTAAATGCTTTAGTGTGTGTGTGTCTTATTTCCCCACAAGTTTTAAGCAATAACTGTGCTGAGTATAGCAATCTCTCGGGGACAGTAACTTTCAGGGTTTATATCATTCTGTGTTCTCCTGGGTGTAGGTTGCTCACAAAATGTCTGATGTTTATGCCTTTGCATTCAGGTTGGCATTTTTCCCTTGCAGCTTTTAGTGGCTCCTTTGCTGTGTTTCATTCGGGGTGTTCCCCTTTGTGTGCATGTATGTTGTGTATGCATGTGTTCATGTGTGTGCATATGCACTTGTGTGAGCATACCTGTGCAGGCCAGAGGACAGCTTCAGCTCTCATTCCTCAGGTCTCTCTCACTTCATTTTTGGAGACAGACCCTCACTGGCCTGGACCTCACCTTAGTGGTCAGGCTGGCTGGCCAGCAAGCCCCAGGTATCCCAGCATCCTCAGCTCCCCAGCACTGTGTTACAGATGCACGCTGCCACGCCCTTCTTTATACACGGGTTCAGAGAATCACACTCAGGCCCTCATGCTTGCAGGGTCACAGCTCACTGACTGACTGGGCGTCTCCCCAGCCCCTTCCATGTACTCTTGGTCCCCCGACTTAAGGAGGTTCTTTCTTCTCTGACTGTGTTTACAGTCTAACTGCTTCCTGTGTTAGGAGATCTATTTCTTCCTCTTAGGTTTGAGGGATTTTTAGCTCTAATCTCACTGAATAGATTGTCAAAGTCTTTAGAGGTTATCTCAGCTCCTTATGTGGTGGTTTGGTCTCTTGAACACATCCCAGGGTTCTTGGAAGTTTGGGTCATAGTCGTTAAAGGGTTTTCTCATATGTGTCTGTATGTACTGCCTCGACCTTGCCATCCTCCCTGAAATGTGTTCTTGTGTGATCTTGTTTACTGATGCTGTACTCGGCTGTATTTGCTATTTAATTGATTGATTTTTAATTTGCATAACTTATGTTTGGCTCTCTCTGTTTCCTCCATGCTGTGCATGTCACTGACCATTTCACACGCGTGGGTGACTGTCTCATCTGGGCCCTGAGATGATTTCTTTGCTTTATTGATCTGCTGGTTTGAATCCTCTACGTGAACATCGTTTCCTTTCAGAAGAAGGACACTGGAGTCCTTTTCTGGCATGTCAGCTAACTCATCTTATTTTTCGGGTATTGGGGTGTCTTGGTGGAGTGCTGTCTCCTAAGAGAGGCTGGCTTGTGCTTTTTTATTCCATCCTGTTTTATACATCTGTGGGTGTGCCCCACATCCCTCCTGTGTTACACACCTATGGGTGTGCCCCACATCCTCCTGTTTTACACACCTGTGGGTGTGCCCCACATCCCTCCTGTGTTACACACCTATGGGTGTGCCCCACACCCTCCTGTTTTACACACCTATGGGTGTGCCCCACACCCTCCTGTGTTACACACCTATGGGTGTGCCCCACATCCTCCTGTTTTACACACCTGTGGGTGTGCCCCACATCCTCCTGTTTTACACACCTGTGGGTGTGCCCCACACCCTCCCGTTTTACACACCTGTGGGTGTGCCCCACATCCTCCCGTTTTACACACCTGTGGGTGTGCCCCACATCCTCCTGTTTTACACACCTGTGGGTGTGCCCCACATCCTCCTGTTTTACACACCTGTGGGTGTGCCCCACACCCTCCCGTTTTACACACCTGTGGGTGTGCCCCACACCCTCCTGTTTTACACACCTGTGGGTGTGCCCCAATCCTCTGTTCTTACGGTTTTTCCCCTCCTTCCTCACTGCTTTGTTCGTTCATCTTACATAAACACTCGTGGTGAGTTGTCATTGGTCAGGTGGTGCTGTGAGCAGTGGGAGGGAGCTGACCGAGGGAACCGGTGCAGTGGCCTGCCTGTCCCCCTGTCAGCTGCACCAGAGGACACTTGAGCACCTCATTGTGTCCCAGGTAGGTCCTTATGATGCTGGTTGAGGAAATGTAGTTTATAGGTTTTGGGAGCTGAGTATCCACACTTAAGTAGTGAGGTGGAGGGGGGGATGGGAAGCGGACCGTAAAAATGAGAGGCAAGTATATGGTTAGAAGGATAAAAAAACAGTAGAAAACATTGTGTATATAAAAGCTTGTCCATGATTGTACATACCAACTACAACTAAAGTACAAAAGCATAAACACAATAAAAATGAAAAATTTAAAGCAGCCTTCCTGATGCTGCGTTCCTTTAGTACAGTCCCTCATGTGGTGGTGACCCCCAACCATAAAACTGTTTTCATTGCTGCTTCATAGCTGTGATTTTTCTACTGTTACGAATTGTAATGTAAAAATCTGTGTTTCCAGTGGTCTTAGGCGACCCCTGTGAAAGGGTCATTTGACCCTCCAGAGGGGTCATAACCCACAGGTGGAGAACCACCGCTTTAAAGGATTGCTTTTTTTTAGACAAAGTTTCTCTGTGTGACAGCCCTGGCTGTCCTGGAAGGATTACTATTTTTGAAATAAAAAGGCAGCAAGATGAACTAGAAAGTTCTAGCCCTTTGTGTGTTTCCCAGTTGGAGAAGTGTGGGCTTCCCCCCCCCCCCCCCCGCCCCCCCGTTTGTTTTTCTGATCAGACTCCACAGGTTGCAGCAAGGACAGCCGCTAGTCCCAGGAGTTCAGCCACTGTGTCCTCCGGAGGAGTTCTGTGCCAGACTGTTTTCTGCCAGCCTCCCCCAATCTGATTTCTTCGGGCCGAACAGTACAGTCCTGCCTCTGGGGTTTGGGGGCTCAGTTGGTGTGCAAAGCCCGTGTCTCAGGCTCCAAGAGTGTGCAGAACCCACCTACCCGTGTTTACTTTGTCCAGTCCATCAAGATACCGCATCAGGTCCTGCCACCAACTTCCTGTGGCCCTGACCTGAGGGCCCCCACATAGCTCATCCCGGCAGTGGCCGTGATAGCGGAGTGTGGAGGGTGTCAAGACTCTCGGTTTCAGACTCTTTACCAAACTGGATCTCCACAGTCTGTGCTGATCCTTTGGGCACTGCTCTTCTGTGGTGCAGATCCTTTGACCTTCCCAACAGGGGCAGGGATTGAGGGATGGTGAGCTTCCTTGCTTCTCTCTCCACCTCAGGCTCCCATAAGGCAATGTGCTCCACTTTTCCCCACAGCACACTCAGCTCAGTCTCTGGTTTTGGTTTCCAGTGGTGCAGACCATTCTTCCAGTTTTCTGTCCCCCCAGCCCTCAGGGTGATCCGTGCCCAGAGTCCTTGAACACACTTCCCTTGGTGTGACTGAGTGCCGCACAAGCACCTTGGTGTGACTGGGACACCAACTAACCTGTCTGTAGCTCTTTGTCTTCTCCATTGGTGGCTGTTTGTCATGAATTCTCTCCCATCCATTCTCATAATCTCACAGGCCTTATAATCTGTCATCTTCCCGCCGACCCACGCTACAATGTAAGGATTCCTACAATCTCACATACCCTTTCTCCTTCCACTGCTGGCCCGGGTCTCTTCCTTAACTTGCAGCAGCTTTGTTCCGGCACCGATGCACTTCTCTTTGTGTTCATGCTGGAAGAATAATCTGTAATTTCATCAGTTTTCTTTATACGAGTTGTAAAAGCTTAATTTCTGTCTGAAAATCTGCAGTGTGTGAATCACTTGTGGGTCTGCCTCTGTTGTCTGTTGTTTCTGTTGGCTTTGCGCCATTAGCTGTTAGTGGAGTGCTGGCTGTATTGAATGAGGGATTGTAAAAGCTCCAGCTGAAATGTTCTAGAGATGAGTTGATGTTCTTCTGGAAGGCAGGTGGCAACATGGGAAAGTTGCCTGCATCACCTGGGGGTTCTGAATTCCAAGTTTTCTCTCTCCTGAACCCTGCGAGGCATGAAATACCGGCTTAACTGTTTAGGCTGCTAGCAGCTGGTTTTGGATTTATTTCTCAGTCTTGCTCTGTACAGATGCAACTTAGGAAAGGCAAAAGCCTGGCTAGAAACATCCTGGGTGATGTAGGACCCACTTCCCCATTCATTTCCTCCAGCCCCTCTTATGTGGACTGCCTTGGTGTCTGCACTCCGTGCTAGCCTTTTTATACAGTGAACTGTGGGGCCGAGACCCCAGGCAGCCCATCTGTTTAGCCTGCAGGCCTCACGCCTAGGTTGACAAATGCCTTTAGAGGAAACCCTGGCAGTGATGGTCGCCCCTCTGTGTCTTTGCTTTCCCTGGGACCTCAGCCCTCCAGCCCTGACAGCCCCTGTCAGTCTCGCTGCTTTAGAACATCTGGGAGTTTGTCTTTGTTTTGGTTTCATTTCGTTCAGCATTCATATTTGTTCTCAGCAGGAGAGCTGGGTCTGGTACAAACTGCTTCTTCACAGCTGGAAGTGTAAGTCTGCGTCCAAAGAGTTTCTGAATCATGTTTGGAGTGTCTGGTGTTAACCACCGCATGGTTTCTGTTCTGCAGGATGCCGTGTCCGCCTTACTTGCAAGAACTTCAGCCGAGCTATTGGCCGTGGAACAAGAGCTGGCCCAAGAGGAGGAGGAGGAGGAAGAGGAGCTGAGGCCTGAAGAACAGCGGGGTCCAGGGGGAGATTGGTAAACAGCCACTGTCGTTCTTGGGTCGGGGGGGGGGGGGGGACTCCATTCTCAGTTTCTCAGAAGCTTCTGGGCCTTTGCAGGCTCATGTCTTAGTTTGGAACTATGGCAAACAGTGTGACATCGGGGGCGCTGGCTGTAGAGTCTCCTCCTGGTCTTTAGAGTGTTAGAGGAAGAAGTGGCGAGACTGTGGCAAAGTCAACGCGTGGGCTGTGCTGTTTGCTCTTGCTTCCGGTGATGCTGTTCATTGCTTTTCTGTGCTGTTGTTGTCTAAGCTATCTGTTTAAAAAGCTATGGTACCTTATTATAGAGCAGTGGTTCTCGAGCTGTGGGTCAGATCCCTTTGGGGGGCCAAACAACCCTCTCACAGGGGTCGCCTATCAGATATCCTGCTTATCGGATATTCATAATGATTTCCTAACAGTAGCAAAATTACAGGTATAAAGTACCAACAAGATAATTTTATGGTTGGGGGTCACCACAACATGAGGAACTGTATTAAAGGGTCGCAGCGTTAGGAAGGTTGGGAACCTGTCTTTTTTCCATTTCTTTCTCTTTTGACTAGGAGTATCATTTAGGCCATTCCTAGGCAAAGTTACTGTTTAGGAAAGAGCATCCAAGTAACCATTGCAGCATTGGTCCCTCCTCTAGTCCTTTTTCTCTCCTCCTCTGTATAAATAGCCCATCCTTTAAGGATGCCCATGTTGTATATGCCCATATGTCTCTGCATGTGAAGACCATCTTTGCAGGCTTTCACTCTATTCTCTAATAAATTTTAGTGAACGCTTCCCTTTTGATTGTCTTCCGTAGATAAACACATCTGGATTAATTTTTGTGAATAGTTGTACTGTTAGGTGTGGTTGGACTACTGTTATCAGGTATGGTCTGCACGTGTGTGGATGTGTGCATGCAGAGATGAAACCTGTGAGAAATTCAGAGTGACGAAGGTCACAGATGGTCCTGTCAAGGGCCTTTGGAAGGAAGGCTCCTGCAGTGAGATGTGAAAGGCTTGGAGACACCCGGAGAGGGATGTGAAGGTTCATCATAGTGTCTCAAGCACTGGGCTTTTCTCATGCTTGGAAAGCACAATGTACCTCACAATTCCAGGAATGTACTTAGTAGGTTAAAAGGGGAGTGGGGGGCGGGGGGGTGGGGGGGTGGGGGAGGATGACAACGACAACTTCCAGTTCCCTGTAGTCCTCACTGGTTCCCCTTCGTGTTCATTTCACAGCTAGACATTTAATAACTAGTCTGTGTCAACCGGCCAATATGTCACCAATTGCAATTAAGCCTTGACATTTAGAAGTCAGTGAAAGACTTCCTTTCTATTCTTAGGACATGAAACTCAGCAAAGCCTGCCGTGTTTCGAGCCTTCACAATACTCCTACCGTGTACACTCTGTATAGACTATGGTCGTATTCTTTTAAAATGTTTTCCGAAATTTTTATTTGTTTTTATTTTATGCATTTGGGTGTTTTGTCTGCATATACATGTGCACCGTGTGCATGCAGTGCCCTCAGATGCCAGAAGAGGGCGTCTGCCCCTCTGGATCTGGAGTTACAGAGGGTTGTGAGTCACTACCCAGGTGCTGGGAACCTAAACCTGGGTCCTCTGGAAGAGCAGCTAATGCTTTTAACTGCTGGGCCATCTCTTCAGCAATGTGGTGAGTCACATTCTTATCACCACCCAACTCCATCCGCAGCTTTTGATAATGAGCCTGTGAGACCGTGAGTCATCTGATAGCCCAGTAACAAACACTTTACACAGGTCTCTGCCTGATGATGAACAGTTAATAATGGGTAATCCTCATGTCTTAGATAAGAATAACGAACTGTTACATGGTTAATTCTGTAATCAACTGAATAGTACCAAGTTAGTGAATGTCATGGTTTTATATGCTGAAATTAAAATTTGTATGTGGTCCCTGAATATTTCTATTGAAAATCTGGGGACTTGGTCAAATTTCATCACTTTTAACTTAACATTAACATTTTGAGCCGGGCGGTGGTGGCGCACGCCTTTAATCCCAGCACTCGGGAGGCAGAGCCAGGCGGATCTCTGTGAGTTCGAGGCCAGCCTGGTCTCCAAAGCGAGTTCCAGGAAAGGCGCAAAGCTACACAGAGAAACCCTGTCTCGAGAAAAAAAAAAAAATAGCATTTTTGTACCATGCTGTGGTGATTTTGCTCTGGATTCCTGGAACATACAATGAGAATTTATTTTTCTTGATCTACTTAGTTAAGAACTTCAGCCGTCACAGTATGTCTTGAATCACATGTATGAATCTTTTATTTCTCCGGTAATAGATTAACACGCCCAGTCACACTGCATGGAGTACGCCTGCCGGACTGAAAATAGCTTTTGGTTTTTGTTTTGCTTTGTTTCTCCATAGCTTAACAATGCTAAGAGAGGCCTCTGATGAAACTGTGGCTGCTAAAGAGGCTGAGGGTCACGTGGCGGAGGGCAGCCGCTGCACAGGAAACCCGAGTTCATGTACACGTAGGCTTGATACGAGTGAAGGCGATCGTGCTGAAGACCCTGGCCAGCCACCAGCTGGAATTCCCACCCTGGTAAGTGTTCTGCTACCCTCTGCTAAGACAGAACCCTGGAGATGCATGTGCTCAAGGGGTGCTTGTCTTCTCTTTCTAAATCGGGATTTGGGCCCCAAAGGCTTCTATGGGAATATCACCAAGAGCATTGAAAACGCTTTACAGTTTTCACATGGGCTCAGAATATTAATTTTTCCTTTATAGTTGGCAGAAACAATGCTCACTACCTTATAGCTCTATAAATGGTATGTGAGTGCTTGTTAAAAGTTGTCTGGGGCTCAAGATGGAGCTGAGCTGGTCCAGTGCTTACAGCCCTGGGTTGGATCCTCAGCACAGCTGTAACCCTGGCGCTCAGGAGGTATAGGCGGAAGGATCATCAGCTTTGTAGTGAGTTCAGGGCCAACCTGAGATATGCAAGGCTCTGTTTCAAAAACAACAACAACAACAACAACAAGATAACAAGTATTTTCTGCCCTGGTGTGGGGTTCCTGTAACCTCAGCCCTCACGAGGCTGATGTTAAAAGATCACGGGAGCAGGCCAGCCTGGGCTCCACAGCAAACCTCTGTCTCAAACAAGTGTTCTTCTATTTAGAGAAATCAGGGAGCGGGGCGACTTAAAGGTATCAAGTTTCAAAATCTATTTCAGTGTTAAACATAAAGTAAGGATTTGAAGTTCATCCTGGCTGGCTGGGGTTCCAGCTGAAACCCGCTCTGAAAGACGACACTGACCTGGTTAGGCACAGGTGTAAGGAGTCCTTCTCTGTCCCTCCAGCCAAATAACGACAAATAAGACACAGAGACTTCTTACTAATTATCAAAGCTCGGCCTATAGCTTGGGCTTGTTCCTAACTAGCTCTTATAACTTAGATTAGCCCATATTTTTAATCTACATTCTACCACGTGGCTTTTACCTCTGTCCCATTCTGTGTGTCCAACTTGTTCTGCATCTGGCTGGCTTCTCCACCTTTCTTCTTCCCAGAGTCCTCTCTGTCTCTGGAAGTCCCACCTAAACTCTTCCTGCCTATCTATTGGCCATTTAGCTTCTTAATTACACCAATCACAGCAATACATTTTCACACAGTATACAGATATCCAACAACATTTCCCCCTTTTTGTCTAAATAAAAAGAAAAGGTTTTTAATTCTGACATAGTGAAACTATATATAATAAGAACAATTATCAGGTAAGAATTACATTCACAATGTCTAGTCCATTTGTATTTGGCAAATTTGGAGAAAATACTATCTATCTTATCTTGATGAATTTAAAGTTTTATACCTAAACCATTTTTTATCATAACTTGTATTACCATCCTAAAACTAGCTTTTTAGAACTCATTTTTCTTAGATAAGCAAAGCTTCTAAGACTCTTAGCCTTATATACTTTATACCTCTTTTGTGAGTTTATTTTCTGAATTTGGTAACAAGGAAAACTGTAACTATAACTATCTATTTTCAATTCCATCAGAGGCCTGAGAAGAATATAATATTACTTGAGTAAACAGGAAGTACAGAGCAAACAACTTCCAAAACTATAGAAATGATGGAAGCAGCTGGCTGCCTGGAGAGTCACCCAAGGTTCCTCTGTAATGTTAGGGCATCCATCTTTAGCCTACAGACCTAGAATATCTGATAGACTTTTCTGTGAAGCAGGAATTTTGAAAGACTGTCCTGTCTTGTCTTGGCAAAGTTTGGCAGTTGCTTTCTTTTGTGTCCTGCTTATCCAGTTTGGACAGCATTCTGTCAGCAGTTAAGACAAGGGCAGTCTTTTTGCCCAAATGGCTAGCCTTGCCACATTGAAAACAAACTCCATCTGGAGGTTCTTCGATGCCTATCATCCTTTTTTGAAGTAAATTGGTGCTGCCAGGAGCAGACATGTCTCACCGTTGTGAAAAGCCTTATGTTATTAAAGCATTTTAAATGCCATATTCTGTAGGTTTTTGAAGTGTTTGAAGACCATCTGTCTATCTAAAATATATTTCTATATGACCTTCGAAACATACCTAATGTGACTACAAGTTTGATTGTTATAGATGACTACTAACCTTAGTTTTCCTAAATGGTTTATAATAATAACTTTTAAGGAATAGAACTCTACATTACATTTTTAAATGAGCTGCATGGGTACAATACCTTAAACAAAAGTAGAAACATATATACAGTATAACAAAAAAACCTTAAATTGTATCAATATGTAAAAACCCATACCAATGTAAAATATTTGAGTCTAATGGTTGTTCAAAAGTAGATTTAATGATCCCATCATTTCTGTGCTATATCCCTTCCTTTTCCCTTCAGAAGGAGATCCCTGAATCTATTCTCCTTTGTTCAGCTTTTTTCCTGACCATGACCAGTAACACTATGTAACCAACCCCCCTAAACCGTGGCAAACATCTATAATCTATCAAATGACTAAAATCCACCTACCCCACCTCTTGAGAATGTGGGTGTTGTGTTCTCTAGACTGCTTCCTGTTATCTGGGGGCAATGGCATCTTTGGGGGACCCTGAGAAAATTGGGATAATGGTCAAGTCCTGGAAGAGCTAGCTGTATCATTCATTGTCCAGTCTCTGTGTGATGGTAGAGAAAGTACAGGGCTGATCTGAAGTCCTGACTGGAGTAGTCTGTGAGGCTGGACCACCTCAATGAGCAGCTTTGAAGTTGTTCTGAATGCAAAATTTTGAGGAAACTGCAACAGAGGCTTCTGAGGCTGGATCACCTGGGCTACTTGTTTTCATTGATGTCTGGTCCTTTTTTTCTGAAAACACAAACTTTTAAAGGTAACATATATATCTGCATTAAAACAAGTATGGAATGTGCTGTGTGCACAAATCAGTTAAAGATGATTTTTTTTTGTTTTATGTTTAAGCAGGTAAAAGGCATCTGTCAATTTTATAAATCCATTTGGAGTGTATAACTAAACCTCTATGCATGCCATATGAAAAGATGATATGTAATAATAAGTCATGAGGATTCTGTAGCCACCAAGATTTATCATGTCTCATCCAGTCTCAGAGCTGTTCCCATATTTGAGGGATCAGCATATACATCCTGATATATGCTGTCCTGTAGTCTTTCTTGGTTTCTTTCTTCATGTCTATAGTCAAGATTTTCAGGAGGTCTCCCCCAGTCAGATCTGATCTTCATTAAGTTGAGGAGAACTGTAACTTTTTGTTTCCTGTGGAAACAAAGGTGTAACATCTCTCCCAATGCAACGTATTTCCCGACTTCCATTTTGAAACCAAGACATTTCTGAAGAATGTAGCTGGGTTTTGTAGCTTGAGTTTTCCTGCCTGGCCCACAGTCAGGACAAATCTCTGTCACCTGCCAGTCCCACAGCCTCTCAGACCCGACCAAGTAAACACAGAGACTTATATTGGTTTCAAACTGTATGGCCGTGGCAGGCTTCTTGCTAACTGTTCTTACAGCTTAAATTAATCCATTTCTATTAATCTATACCTTGCCACATGGCTCGTGGCTTACCGGCATCTTCACATGCTGTTTGTCATCGTGGCGGCTGGCAGTGTCTCTCTGACTCAGCCTTCTACTTCCCAGAATTCTTTTCCTCCTTGTCCTGCCTATACTTCCTGCCTAGCCAATGGCCAATCAGTGTTTTATTTATTGACTAATTAGCAACACATTTGCCATACAGAACATCCCACAGCACTTGCCTTTTTTTTTTTTTTCAAAAAGGAAGGTTTTAACCTTAACAAAGTAAAATTACATATAATTTGGGAATTTGGGCGTAGCTTCTCTTACTACTTCCTGCTGGAGGGGGGCGCTGTGTCTTATGGGGATACAAAGAAAATTTTAGGATTATGGAATAGTCCATGAGGCTGTATTGTCTGAGCCAGTTGCCTTCAAACCATTCTGGATGTTGGATCATTTGGGCCATGGTGTCGTCGGAGACCTTTCAGGGGGTCTTGGCTGATCAAACCTGATGTATCTTAATCTGGAACAAATCCATAGCCTTTGGGTTTCTGTGGAAATAAAAGAGACTCTTTTCCAAAGCAACATATCCTTATATCCAAATTTTGAAGTCAAGGTATCTTTAAAGTATACATATTGGTTTAACTCAGCTTCCTTTACAATCAAATATCTCTCTGCAGTTAAGAATCCCAAAGACAACACAATGCAGATTCTCTGTGTAATATCCATTTTTACATGGCTTATATTTTATACCACCTTTACTGTCTCTTTGAAGACTTTATTTTTTAAAACTATGTATTTGTTTCTGTAACTCTATATATCTTTTTTGTCTCTTTCAAGCCTACGCATCTTTTACACACATTGTAAACTATTACATCTGAATCTGTCTTATTGTGAATCTATTGCCTTAAACTGCAGCAGCTGTGGCTGCTGGCTCCACCCACCTCAGCTTCCCAATGTGGCGTTTTCCACCAGCTCTGGGAGCTATCGTGGGTCTCTATGCTTTTATCCAAGCAGTGTATAGCCCAGAAACCTCTTTTTTTGTTTTGTACCTGCAAAGGCTAAATCCACCACGCAGCTTAATGTGCTACTTGCAGAGGACTCATTCCCGCCATACTGCAGGTTACTGCAGGTCGAGCACGTACGCTAGGAACCCACCAGTAGCTCAAACCGGCAGCTGCCGCTCATTTGAGAGAGACAATTAGGAACTGTTTTTAGCTCCGTTTTAGAAGATTTTTTCAGGTTTTAGGTGGAAACTCTTGCCACCACGTTGGACGCCATTTGTAGCTTGAGTTTTCCTGCCTGGCCCACAGTCAGGACAAATCTCTTTCACCTGCTAGTCCCACAGCCTCTCAGACCCGACCAAGTAAACACAGAGACTTATATTGGTTTCAAACTGTATGGCCGTGGCAGGCTTCTTGCTAACTGTTCTTACAGCTTAAATTAATCCATTTCTATTAATCTATACCTTGCCACATGGCTCGTGGCTTACCGGCATCTTCACATGCTGTTTGTCATCGTGGCGGCTGGCAGTGTCTCTCTGACTCAGCCTTCCACTTCCCAGCTTTATTCTCCTCTTTGCCCCGCCTACACTTCCTGCCTAGCCAATGGCCAATCAGTGTTTTATTTATTGACTAATCAGCAACACATTTGCCATACAGAACATCCCACAGCAGGGTTTAGTTCAGCAATCCTTTCCATAATCCAACATCTCTCAGCAGCTGCCATTTACTCATCAGCATTCAAAGATTCAAAGTTAGCAAATCACCATACAGGATCCAGATGCCTTGTTTATATTTCTCATCTTTATGTGACTTATTCTTTTTATATTACTTTACTTTTTCTTTAAATACTTTATGATTTTTAAACTTTTTTATGACTGTCTATAGCCATTTTCTTTTCTTTCTTTATTTTTTAAGCACCTAAGCCTACTTAAACATATTGTATCTGTTTAGAGGTTTTCTCCATCTGAACCTGACTTTTTGCACGTTGGCAGCCTCCTCTGACCGCATAAGCCAAATCTCAAACTGCTAGGCTCCAGCCGCCTGGCTCTGCTTGGCACATGGGATGCTGGTGGCTGGCGCTGCCCCCCTCGGTTCCGTGAGAGCCTGTCCTCAGGCCTGCGGGTTTTTACCTGCCCCAGCTCTAAGAACGTTGTGTCTGCCCGAGACACAGAGTTTGTACCCAATGTCAGCTGCTCAAGTGTTCAGCTGCACAGCAGGGCCTCTTAAAAGAGCCGAGCCTCCCCAAGAGACCCAGGAAGCCGCTTGCTCAGAACTTTTAATTTTTTTTTTGATCCATAATTATGAATAGGCAGTTTGACCCCTTGAGTAAGAAATACATCAAGTGCTGTCATTAGCAGGGTGTCCCCCATCAAGATTGCAGTGCCCGTGGGTCAGTGAAGGGCGTGGGGATAAATTACTCTGGAGATGGCTTCAGGGAACAGCGTCTGCTTTATCGCGCATGAACAACCACTTACATAGTGGAGCCTGTCGACTGTGATTGGTTAGCACGTTACCTCGGACTGGGTGGTGAGAGCTCACGCCACCAGGGTCCCTATGCAGAAGGAGATGTGGAAAGTGCAGACTTGTCCACCAGCCAGCTACTCAAGCGCAGTGTGCCGGGTAGGCTCACCACCAGGTTATGCCTGTGTTTTCTGCTACAATCAAGACATCCGGAATGGGGATACTTCCTGTCTAAGACTCAAGGATGAAGACACACTAGAAATAAAGAGAGATGACTGCTTGCTGATAGAGCTGGTATTTGGAGACACCTCTTCAGTCATGATTTTGTTGTATGTTCAAAGATCCAGTGAAACTTCATGGTCCTTCACAGCAGTTGTTATGTTCATCTAGTCTGAGTGCAAATTCCACTTATCAACAATTTTATGTCATTGTTTTTTTTTCCATCTATATTTTATTTATGTTGATGGGTGTATTGCCTGCATCTGTCTGGGCACCATGTGCCTGCACTACCCACAAAGGCCAGAAGAGGGCGCCAGATCGCCGGGAACCAGAGTAGTAGACAGTTGTGAGCTGCCATGTGGATGCTGGAAATTGAACCTGGGACCCTGCAAGGGCAGCCAGCACGCTTAACTGTGGAGCCATCTCTCCAGACACTATAGTGAATTTTTAATCATTTTTTATCATTATACCTTGTTCTGACAACACTACTCTTTAAAGACAATGCATTTCCAAGTAGGAGTCTTCACATAGAAAGCCTCCCTCCCCTCTCTCCTTATGAAACATGATGCTCTGTAGGGCAAGCCTTGCTCACAGGGCTAGAGGAGTCTCTGCTTAACTTTAGCTATTTGCTCACTCCCTAGAACAGTGGTTCTCAACCTATGGGTCATGACCCTGCAGGGGTCACATATCAGATAGTCTGCATATCACATACTTACAATTCCTAATGGTAGCAAAATTACAGGTATGAAGTAGTAATGAAATAATTTTATGGTTGGGGGTCACCACGACATGAGGAACTATATTAAAGAGTTGCAGCATTAGGACGCAGCATGAGAACCACTGCCCTAGAAGAAGGGCACACATAGGAACATGCACCTGCCAGCTGCTGACGAATCACCCACTCTCACCGTAGGTCGATAAGGAGACGAATACCGATGAAGCAGTGGATGGCAATATGGCAGTTCGCCCCAAAGACCGTAGCAGCCTGAGCTCTCGACAGCATCCCTTCGTGAGAAACAGCATGATAGTGCGCTCACAAACCTTCTCCCCAGGCGAGCGGAGCCAGTACATCTGCCGGGTAAGGAGAGCGGCGCAATGGCGGCCTCTTCCCCTTCTGTAGTGAGTGGCCCGTGCACAGGGGCTGCAGAGCTGACTGGAGACAAGAGGTGTAGAACGCCACACCCCGGGGGTCCTGATTTTCAGGGGCTTTGTTTTCCCGTGCACCCAACGTCCTGCTGGCTCTAGTGTAATTGACTTGGCAAAGAAGTAAAGTTTAAGGATTTAGATGTGAAGAATTGTTGAACTTCTGTGTTTAGAAACATAAAATGGCTTAAGAAATGTATTTTGAATATTTCGTATGCCGTTCTAAGCATGTTAATCTCGCCAAAGAGAAAATGTGAATTGGATTTTACAAAATTATGTTCTAAGACCTTGCGTCCCTGAATCAGACTCATAGTCCCGGGAAGAAAATTGTGAAATTCACATCAGTTTCCCCAAAGTCTACCTTAGGAATTATTTATAAACTATAGTAAATGGATTTAATATTACATACAACTAGATAGGTACTTTTAAAATTCTGAACTTATTCAGGCAATAGAATACTTACTGAGCACCTTCCTAGAAACAAAGGCTCCGCCCCCTCCTCTTTTGCACAACTTCTGTTCTTGTCAATGAGCCAGACCATAATAATAAGCATGCTGAAGAAGCTGTGAGTTGCTATTGGTGGACTCAGTGCCCTGGGAAACAGAAGAGCAGGCTAAGGGGGTTGGAGTGGACAGGAGGGCTCTGGGTGGCCTTTCTTGATAAGGTGACCCCAGCAGAGCCTGAGCCAGGGGAGGCGTGAGCATGCGCGTTGTGGACAGCATGGCCCTCAGCACTGTGCTTCAGAGAAAACAAACCACTGTTGGCTACAAGTCGAGAACTCGTTGTATCAGAAAATAGTTCTCTTTCCATACAGATTCGATCCTTGCTACCAGAAGCCAGCTCTTGAAGTTCTTTCAGAAACTTAAGTTAAGAATGGGGAAGAAATGATTTATGAAAGATTTTCTTAAAAGTATAGTTCACAGGCTGCAGGTGTGGCTCTGTGGTTGATCGGTTACCTTGCGTGTGAGGCCCTGGATTTGATCCCAGCACAGCAGTGAAGGGCAGAGGTGAGGGTGGTTCACGTGGCTCACACTACCTGCTTTGTTCCGTTGGTTATTTTGTGATTATTTCCTTTCCTGTCTGTCTTTGGTTACCAGTTAAACCGGAGCGACAGCGACAGTTCAACCTTGGCCAAAAAATCATTGTTTGTGAGGAACTCCACGGAGCGGCGCAGTTTGCGGGTTAAAAGGGTGCGTATTCCCTGAGCCGGACTTGAGGAACATAAATCCCAGAAGGGGCAAATGTCAGCGTTCCCAGCTCTCGGGCTGGTGACTGAAGGCGCCGGGCCTCTTGGAGCTGCGGCTGTGAGTCCCGTGCTGTGCAGGGAGGATGTGTTGGGCCCTGGTTTGGCCCTGTGCTGATGAAGGTGGGAAGCTGGTTTGCAACGTCTTTGGAGAAGGTGGTTGCTGGGTCCCCGGTGTTAGTGAGTTGAACCACCACCATCTTCAATGGGGGCTTCAACGTCTCCACCATGTCCAGCTCTTGAGTGATTGTGGGAGAATTTAAAACCAGGCACCTTCTCTGAGGGAGCAGATTTTCCACAAAGGAGTAGCACATGGGTGCTTTGTGCAGGGTTTGTAGAGAGAAGGGGGTGTCTTTTTTATTACAAAGTTTATAACTTGCATAAACAGTTATTTTTAGGCATTAGAAGTGAACATGGAGAGGCCACTTCTCACTTCTTTCTAAGTCACCTGCCTTCCAAAGCAGCTCTTGCTTTTAGGGGATGGTGGCTTTGGGGAATTTTAACTGCAAGTGTTCAGGACCTGAGTGGAGCTAGGTTACTCATAGCTTGGTTAAAAGAACTCCTCGAACTAGACATAGGTAAGTCCTGAAATGTTGCTTAAGTTGAGGGTTTTAGCTGGCTTTTAAGAAGGCAGATACGGCTCAGTTAACTGCGAGGGTGGCATTCTGACTTAGGAGTCGCAGCATGAAAACTATGGAGAGGTCTTAAGAGTACAGAGCACTGCAAAGATTTACCGGTGAGTCACGAGGTCGGAGAAGTCCCCTTGAAGCACACTGGCCCTCGAGCCGACTCTGCCAGCTCTTCACATGGTCTAAACCAGCGAGGTCTACCCATCTGTGCTGCCCAATTCTGTGATCACTGTTGAGCATCGATTGCCAACACACCACTGCACACTAGTCCTTATGGAGGCTTCACGCACTTTTGCTGAAGTGCCTGTGTGTGTGTGTGTGTGTGTGTGTGTGTGTGTGTGTGTGTAACGGGCGTGTACATACCACAGCATGTATGGAGAGTTGGTTCCTGTCTTCCGCCTCGCTGAGGCAAGGTGTCTTGTTTCGGCTGCTTCACTGTGCACTCTAGCCTACCTGTGAGCTTCTGAGTAATTCTCCCATCTGCGTCTCCCAGCTTCTTATGTGAATGAGACGCATGCTACCACATCTAGCTTGTTGGCTTGGGTCATCTGCCCTGTGTGGCTAGCATGGTCACAAATGAGCCGTCACCCTGGGGTGGGAAGAATTTCTGGCCCTGAAAAGCAAGTCATGTAGCCGAGGCACATGCACATCTAGGTATTTCTTTCTGTGTGGTGCATGTGTTGGAGAAGATGGGGATTGAATATAGGAACCTAGTAACAATGTTAGAGAAGCCTAAATATTTAGTGATGAGATATAAGTCGGACAAAAAGGAGAGGGACCAGAAGTCAAAGCTGTTTCAGGCTGGGCCGGGTGGTAGAGGCCTGTTATGTGACACTATTCCTGGGCAGACATCAGTGAGTACCCGTCTACTGTCCCAACAGACCCAGTATGAATACCACCAAAGGCCAGCTCTTTAATCTTGGAGGCACCTGCTCCAGAACCAGGCCCTCGTTTACTCCCAGGTACTTGAGAGGCCAGCTAGGAAGATCACAGTTCAAAGACGGTATTCAAAGCGACTCTGGGGCCAACCTGGAACTTAGTAAAACGACCTTGAAATAGAAAGAGGGCTGGAGGTATAGCTCGCTGGCAGGATACCTAGACTTACAAGGTCCCGAGTTCAATTCCCAGTACGATTAAAGGAAAAATAAGTATTCCAGTTTGGGTGAGGTCCCAGTAGAAGAGGACAGATAGGTCCCCTCCGTTGTTATGACCACCCTGGTTACTCCAGGTCTGCAAAGCAGAGTAGTTGTGTATCACATAGTACCCGTTCTCGGGAACTTCCCAGCTTCCATCCCCGCTCCTTGTAGCCTTCCTTCTGTTATTAGTCAGCCTAATGGAAGTTCTTTTCCTCAAGTCAGTCTGACTCGCCCCTGGGCCCTCGGTCTCTCACTGGCCTTTTGAGGTAGTGAAGACACAAATTCCCAGTTCACTGCTGCATGCAGCCTCATACCATCCTTCGCTCCAAGTCCTCAAGGCCAGAGACTACATTCTATTCCTGATACTCTGCCCATCACACACCTGCCAGCAGGCATTTGCTCCTACCTACCCCAGAAAGTAGACTGTGCCCAGTGGGAAGTCAAGGAAGGAGCTGGACTGTAACCATCTGGAGTCAATCCGCCCTCCATTCTGGCCAACACTCACAGTGTGGTCGCAAAGGACTGAGCTGCAGGGGGTTCTGTGTCCTGAACGGGAGGGTATATAAGTATTTTGTAATATGTTTTTCGTTTAGCATGGGCTGTGCTATCCACTTAAAATGGTTTTAATTACGTTTGTTTGTTTGTTTGTTTGTTTGTTGGAAGGGGGTGCCATTTCCTGTGTGGGGATCAGGGGACAACTTTGAGAAGCTAGTTCCTCCTGTCCATGTGGGTCCCAGGGATAGAACCCAGGTCATCAGGCTGAGCCCTCTCCCCAGCCTAGTGCCCACTTTTTAGATCTCCGTAGTTTAAAATGACCCAGCTTTATTTCATGCTCACCTACTAAGCGGCAGGCTGGCCTGATACCAGTTCCTGCTGTCCTCACTGGGACCCAGGCTGAGGGAGCTTCCATCTCGGGCTCACTGCTGTGTCCCCAGTAGGAGGCAGAAATGTACAGATCTCACAGCGCCTTTGACAAGCGTCTGCCTAGAGGCGATACCTCTCCCACCACCCTGCCATTGGCCAAAGCGAGCCACGTGGCCAGTTATGCCTGTCATGTGAGGAGGAGCAGAGATAGTAACGGGGGATCTGCTGTGTCCCCTCCACAGGCAGTCTGCCAACCCACCCTCAGGAGGACTGCTCAGGAGTGCCCGGTGCGCACATCTCTAGACCTGGAGCTGGACCTGCAGGCCTCACTGACCCGCCAGAGTCGCCTTAACGATGAGCTGCAGGCCCTGAGGGACTTACGGCAGAAGCTGGAGGAGCTGAAGGCTCAGGGAGAGACTGACCTTCCCCTGGGCGTGCTGGAGGATGAGAGATTCCAGAAGCTTCTGAAGCAAGCAGAGAAGCAGGTATGGAGCTCCGGGTCACACACCAAGAGGGGCTGGTACAGAAACATCCTTGGGGTGGCGGGCACCTTGGAGCAGGGTCCCAGCATAGGCATCTTCCCATCCTTTTCCTAGGACTTGGGGCATGGCCACCCCACCATTATAGTGTCCTTCCTACCCAAATATTGCTGTGGTAGTGGTTGTCCACTCAACCCCAGGCAGCTCTGTAGTCTCCTGACAAGAAGGGAGCATGGCGGCATTTCAGTGTTTCAGCAAATGGTACACAGTGTTTACATTTCAGTTAGCCACCGTAACTATAAATACATTGCTAACTTTCATGTTTCTAAATTTTCACTTTCCTTCCTTGAGAAAAGATTACATTTCACTTTAATAGCATACATTTGCCTTTCACTCTACAAACGTGAATAGAAAATAAGATAAGATGGCTGAATAAACAAATACTTTGTTTTGTTTGGGGGGCATCTCAGTATGTAGCCCTGGCTGGCCTGGAACTTGCTGTGTAGACCAGGCTGTTTCAGAGATTCACCTGCCTCTGTCTGCAGAGTGCTGGGATTAAACCACACACAGGTTGTATTGTCGTTATGGCAGGGTTTTGTTTTGTGGAGTTTTGTTTGTTTTTTTCAGACAGCTTCTCACTGAATAGTTCAGGCTAATCTTTAAAAACACCTTTAATCTCAGCACTCAGGAGGCAGAAGCAGGTAGATCTCTGAGTTTGAGACCAGCCTTGTTTACATAGTAAGTTCTGGGACAGCTGGGGATATGTGGAGAGACCCTGTCTCAAAAATACAAACAAAACAAAAAAAGAGAACATGTAATCCCCCTGCCTCAGCCTCCCAAGTCCTGGCATTACAGGCATGCACCATTCCCTCCTAGCAAAAATCAAATAGTTTAGAGGGATTTTTTTTCTAATGTGCCACCTAAATATTACTGAATCTGCCTCAGTATAATAATACTGATTTATTCTCAGGGTTAGGATTTATATTTTGGCTTAGTGCGATTTGTATTCATTTCTACACATGATCTTTAAATAGAGCTTTTCATACAGCTGAAATGTTACAAGTGCCTAAACATTATTCCTTTAATGTGGCCCTTTGGGCGGAAATCTGAAGCTCAGCAGATAATTCCTTGAAGTATCTAATAGGAAAGGATCCTCCATAACAAGTTTGTCTTTTGAACAGAAAGGCTTGGTCCCACCTGGTGGCAGTGTTGAGAAGCGACTGGGCCACAAGGACACTCAACTCCTCAGCAGAGGACCTGATAGCTAAAGGGGCTGTTGGAAGGTGGAGATCTGGCTGGGAGAGGGGAGTCACCAGGGTGCCTGCCTTCCTTCCAGATAAGCCTGTGCTCCAGCGCCCACCCCCACAGTCATTTCCTGCCTCTGTGCCTGGGTTCAGTTGTGACAGAGCCACTGGCTGGATCTGCAGCCCTGAGCCAGAGGAAACCTTTCCTCCCTGTAAGGCATTCTCTCGGGTGTTTTACTACAGCAACAGAAAGTGGTTAAGATGTTGAGGAGGAAAGAACAGCCCAGACAAATTTGAGATTTAAAAGAGTCAATTTAGACAATTATCTAGGAAAATACAAGAACTAAGAAAGTTGAAAAATCTTCTGTCTCTCAAAGAAATGACAGCAGAATTTTAAAGTCTATCCATAAAGAAAACATTAAGTCAATATGTAATTTCCACCCAATTTTTAAAGAACAAATTGTTTCAATTTCATGCACTCAGAGAGAACATGCCACCCTTAAATCTATGTGGCTAAATCTGTGATTCTAAAAGAGAAGATACTATTCAAAGGAGACTCACAGGCTGATTTCACTATGACTGCAAATGCAGACGTCCTCCCTACAATATCAGTAAACAGAATCTAATGACATATTTTAAAAACATTTTTACCGTATTGAACTGTGGGAGGATATTTAAATATTAAAAATTGTATTAGTACACTCACTTAGGAGACTTCCGAGGGAAACTATCAGTCAACTTGATGGGTGTAAGCAAATACTGATAAAATACAGTGGACATTAATATTTAAAACGCTTAGTGAGCAAGAAGACGGGACATTAACCTTATGAAAACTAACAGAAACCAAATGTAATCCTAAGCAAAACAAACACAAAGTCATCTCTTTAGAATCAGCTGAGTGAAGTAGTGCACGTCTTTAAACCCAGCACTTCAGAGGCAGAGGCAGGTGGATCTCTGACCTGGAGGCCAGCCTGGTCTACATGGTAGCTCCAGGCCAGCCAGGGCTACAGAGTGAGACCCTGTCTCAACAAACAAACAAAACAACAGCAACCAACGTAAAATGAGACACAGACTGTCTTAGTCAGTGTTCAGTTGCTGTGAAGAGACACCATGACCAACTTGACTCACGAAAGAAAACACTTAGTGGGGCCTTGCTTACAGTTTCAGAGACTCACGCCATTATCATCATTGACGGGGAGCATGGTGGCACACAGGCATGGTGCTGGAGCAGTAGCTGAGGGCTACATCCTGATCCATAGGCAGAGAGACTGGGCCTGCCTGGTGGGCCTGGTGTGGACTTCTGACCCTCAAAGCCCACCCCCGTGACACACTTCCCCCAACAAGGCCACACCTCCTGGTCCTTTCAAACAGTTCCACTCCCTGGTGACCAGCCATCCAAATACGTGGGCCTTTGGGGGGCATTCCCATTCAGACCACCGCAGATACTCAGCCCTCCTCGGCATTGTGCCTGCCGTGCTAGTCGGCGCCATTAAGAAAGCAAAATGGCTGGAAAGAAGAAGAAAAGCTCTTGTTATTGGCAGGTCAGAAAAGCAGGTTTTACAGATAGTAAAGAGCGTTTACAAGATGAGTGAAAAGGAGTGATGCCGTCTGTTCTGCGTCTCTCTACGTGAGTTACTTGGCACAGCTCTGGCCGCCATAACAGAACGTCCTTAAGGAGGAAGGTCATCGTTTCAGAGGGTTCAGGTAGCGGTTGTGTGGTCCCTGCACTTAAGCAGAGCATCCTGGTTAGGAGAACATGGGGATGGGGGACTCTTCTCATGGCAGACAGGAGGCAGAGAGCTGGGGTCAGGGCCAAGGTCTGATCTTAAGGCATCAGCTACAGCCCCAGTGAGTTCCTGCCCTCTGTCCTCTGACTGACATGTCTCTTGCACCACACAGCAGTGCTCCACACACAAGTATGCCTGTTCCTGGGCTCTATTTAATACAGCTGTTCTCAACCTGTGGGGTGCAACCTCTTTGGGGATCAAACACTTTAGGGCCCACTCCCTCCATGGAGGCCACACCACCCTAAATTTCTAGTCCTTTCCGAAACAGCACCACCACCTAGCGGCAAAGCCGCCAACGTGAGCGCTGGGGGACGTTTTGTATTTGACCCATAAGATGTTTTATGTACCAGCTAGAAGCAACTAGAAAACTTCAGTATTGACGTTTATACCATGAACAAAGAATAGTATCAAGTATTAAATTTGATATGCAGTGTAGGGAAAATTACAAACTTTTGTCAGTAAGGACAAAAGCCCTACCGAAATATACCACATTCATATAAGACAGGGTTCAAGATGCCTTCCTGTAAAGGGCTAGTTACTAAATATGTTCAACTTTGGGGCCATCATGTGGCCTAAGCCACCATTATAAGGCTTTGCTATTTTACCACAAAAGTAACCACAAAGAATTCTAAGTAAGGGTGCTTCCTGCTCTTCCAGAGGATCTAAGTTCAGTTCCCAGCATCCATGTAGGCAGCTCACAGCTGCCCGTAAGTAAGCTGGGGTGGGGCACATCTGACCCCTATGACCTCCGTGGACCCTGTCACTCACATGCATGTGCCCACCAACAGACACATACATACACATAATTAAAAATTAAAATAAAAGCATTAAAAGAGTTATAAATACATGACTATGGCAGTATTCTAACACAACTTCATTTAAAAAAATAAATGACAGACCATAGTTTATCAATCACTAATATAGAAAAATTACTATACAGGGATTGTCTTCCAAAAATGTACCATACAGCCTCTTTCCAGGCAGAATACCTACTTGCTTTTTCATGGATATTAAAGAAAATTCTGAAGAAGGAAAACAAGGGAGGAAATTCTCTCTACAGAAGTCAGGATTTATTAAAATAGTCAAGAGTAGTTTAACAGTGTGAGATTCAGAAGAGGCAAGAGACTGACTGGTCATGGTATTAAATCAGTGGTTCTCAGCCTTCCTAATGCTGCGACCCTTTAATACAGTTCTTCATGTTGTGGTGACCCCCAACCATAAAATCATTTCATTGCTACTTCATAATTATAATTTTGCTACTGTTATGAATCATAATATAAATATCTGTGTTTTCTGATGGTTTTAGGGAGACCTCTATGAAAGGGTTGTTTGATCCCCAAAGAGGTTGCACCCCACAGGTTGAGAACAGCTGTATTAAATAGAGCCCAGGAACAGGCATACTTGTGTGTGGAGCACTGCTGTGTGGTGCAAGAGACATGTCAGTCAGAGGACAGAGGGCAGGAACTCACTGGGGCTGTAGCTGATGGCAGAACACTTTCAGGAGGTTCATGAAGGCTCGAGTTTGATTCCAGCACCAGGAAAGAGATTATCCACACAGAAGATGGCATTGCAGCTCTGCTTGGCATGTGTGGTGGTTTGAATAAAAATGGTCCCTATAGGCTCATGTATTTGAATGCTTAGTCATCAGGGAGTGGCACTATTTTAGAAGGATTAGAAAGATTAGGAGGTGTGACCTTGTAGGAGGAAGTATGTCACTGGGGATGGGCTTTGAGGTTTCAAAAACCCATGCCAGGTCCAGTTTCTCTCTGCCTATGGATCAGGATGTAGCTCCTAGCTACTTCTCCAGCACCATGCCTGTGTGCCACCATGCTCCCTGCCATGATCATAGACTAAAGCCTCTGACACTGTAAGCATGCCCCCAGTGAAATGCGTTCTTTTATAAGAGTTGTGTTGGTCGTGGTGTCTCTTCATAGCAATAGAACAGTGACTAAGACAGCCTGTAAAACTCAACTCTAGAACATGAACTTGAATGTGGAAAAGGAAAACATACACTAACGGTAGAAATAGGACTGCTTCTTTTCATGTTTTGATTGTGTCTCTCCCTGTGGCAGGGTCCTGTTGTTCCCTTTGGGGGGAGGGGCCAAGTAGGTGCAGAGTCAATGACACAGACTCTGGGAGAATGTTGAAATAGCAAGTTCAGTTTATTCAGGAAGAGGCAAGCCTTATCTACCCTCCACCCCTCCCTGGGGGGAGGTCTGATGAATATGCATCTGCTGGTGTGACATGGCTGCCTCTGATTGGTCCAGGTCATCTCAGATCGTGTTTCAGCTGCTGTTGCTAAGGCCCTTAGGCAGAGCCAGGTTGGCTCTCAGAAAGTATCTTTTTTACTGGTTTGGGCCCACTGGCCCTCAAGCCTGTTAGGGATGAGTCATCCCACATCTCCCACACCTATTCTGTGCCCTATCTAGTTGGAGCTAAGTCAAGCTGAGGTAATTGTTGAGAGTCTTGAAGGCTGAGTGAAGTAGAGCCCTTGTGGACTTCTAAGAGATGCTAGTTGAGGGGGTGGTATGGCAATGATTGTGATTGTGTGTGTCTGGCACCTACAGTATGAGGCTCCTTCCAAGCCCTTTGGGTCAGGCATTATCCCACAAAACAGTTAGAGGGGCTCTGACAAATATGACCAGTATTTCTGGCTGATTACAAAGCAGGATGAAGGTGCCTTTCAAAGGTTAGAGTCACAATGCACTGTTTTCCGATGCGTACACATTGTGTTTCACTGTGTGATTCTTCCGGGTTTCCCCTGTTGGTGGATGATTTGGGACTAGAGGGCATTAGGGTATTTCATCTTCTCCTTCCATACCCATGGAAAGTGGAGGAAACATAAAACCCAACAACCAATGAACTGAGAACCTTGAATAGTTCTTCCTGGAAAAAACAAGTCACGTGATATAAATGTTCTCTCTTGGTGCCCTCAGCCTAGGTACAGACTCCAGCATCCTCGGGTGGACCCCCTCTCCTTATCATAGTGCCCTATCGGTCCACCCCTCCTTGGCAACAGTTTCTATGGCTCGTTAAAGCTTGCTGGCCGTTTTCAAGTGACTTTGAGTTTCCCTGACCCTGCACGCTCTGAGACTCGAGTATTGCGCCTTCATTTCAGGGTGAAAGATGAGTGCCGCAGAGGGATGAGGAATGGACTGTGGTGTGAGGACCCTAGTCCACCTGCGCTGGGGCTGGGGAACAAGCTCTCGGGGTAGCAGCCGCGTGTGTTCCCGACGTCCTTGTGTAAAGCAAGGCGCTGTACTTGTCCCTCAGTTCCCGTGGACTGTTCTGAAATGGAGACTTCCTGTCGCTTGGTTGCCAGCCTCTCAGGGTGTCACATCTGGGAAAGTCATGGCCGTGAAAGGACAGGAGTCGCACTTAGCTTCTCCCGGGTCCCAGTGCCCGAGACTCCTTGTTGGTTTGCATTTTCCCTACATCACACCAGCCTATTACACGGCTCTTAGAAACATCAGGCAGTTCTGCAAACAATATGAATTTGAAGTAACTCCATCGTGCGTGACCGCCTTGGAGATTGTCATCTGGTGTAACGATTATATATATGATCTAGGAGGTAATTCTGTTTGTAGAATTACCTAATTGTTAGTATTTTATTATCTGTATCACAGGTTCCTGTATAACACTGGGTACTGGCTTAAGTCCCTGCCTGGTGTATTCCCAGCAATGCTCAGTACCAGTTGCCACCCAGCCATAACTGAGAACATCCGAGTGTGGTTACCTCGTCAACAGTTATCTAACGTTGCATTGCGTGTGTTTCCCTCACAGAACAGGTCCTGTGCAACACACAAGGTGATGTCCACATATATGAGGCAGATCTGATCCCTGGAGCTCAGAACCGCCTGGAGACCCTGGAGAGCATACCTTTCCAGTTTGGATTTAAACACTCCAAGGGGTGCTGGGATGTAGAGTGAATGAGGCCCTGGCCTGAGGGTGCACACCTGTAATCCCAGCGCTAAGGAGATAGAGGCAGAAAGACCACAAGTTCCAAGGCTGTCCTCTGCTACATAGCAAGTTCAAGGCCAGCCTGGGCTACATTAAACCTGGTCTCAATAAAACGAGAATTCCCCAGAGTCAAGACATGAGTTGTAGCTCAGGGTTGAACACTTGCCTAACACATGAGAGGCCTTGGGCTCTGTACCCTACGATAGGGGAAGAAAGTCAGAGGAGTGATGGCCAAGGTCTCCTGTGCTCTGCCAGGCTTCCCCTTCCAGCTTTGGAAACTTGACACCTTAGAATTCTCTTTAGTAAAATGATACTTTATCTCATCACTAATCTGTGGTCATTTCACTATTTTTTTCGAGACAGGGTTTCTCTGTGTAGCTTTGGTGCCTTTCCTGGAACTCACTCTGTAGCCCAGGCTGGCCTCGAACTCACAGAGATCCACCTGCCTCTGCCTCCCGAGTGCTGGGATTAAAGGCATGCGCCACCACCGTCTGGCTTCGTCTCACTATTAAGTAATGGCTAGCATGTGTCTAGTCCTGTGGTGTCTGATGGTGGCTATAGTCATTGGCATGGAGAGGAAATGCCATTATCTTACCAGAATCCCAAGCTGTACTTTGTGATGGGCTAGGTTTCCTTTTGCAACCAAGATAATGAGGGAAGGAGGGGGAGTCTCTGGTGATTGTGGTGGAGCCCAAGATAAAGACATTTTCACTGATAGAAGTGGGAATAGATGCCAAGGCCCTAAGGCCGCCCGCATGTGGGCAGGTCCTGTGCTCTGAGGCCCCTCAGAGGCCCCGCCCCTTAATGTTGTTTCAAGGGCAGTTAGATTGCAACATGAGGTTTGGAGGCCAGCGTTCCCCTCTCAGTCAGTGTCGGCCCCTCTGCCTTGGGACAGCGTTACAGCGAGTTCGGGACTCACCAAACAAGGCACATTTATACTGCTTTGAAAACGACGCGAGTCCCTGAGCACAGAGAGTTCTCGTCTTTATTTTTACCAACTCTGTGGGTAGATAAACTATTTGTATCGTGTACTGTTTTTCTCGACAACTGAACTTGGAAGTAAACAGCTCTGAAAATCCAGACTGTTCAGCTGTGACCCTTTCGTTATAGCTGCAGAAGTGTGCACTCACCTCTGGGACATCTGCTGCTGCTTCTTCACCTTCACACCCACTGGGCAGTGTGCTCATGGGCACAGCAGCCTGTATACACACACACACACACACACACACACACACACACACACACACACACAGCCCTTTCACTTCACCGGGCAGTGTGCACATGGGCACAGCAGCCTGTACACACACACACATGTACACACACACACACACACACACACACACACACACACACACACACACAGAGCTCTTTTCTTTCCACCATTTCCCTGCAGTGCCGGGGATCTGTGATTTTTGTCAGGCCATCATAAAGTACCTAACGACGACCCTGCCAATCGCCACAAAAATATATGCCTCCTGGAGAAGCAGCGGCTGAAGCCAGCAGCAGCAGACCCTGGATCGGCCTCCCGTAGGCTCCCGGGTCGTCCTCCCTAAGCCGCCATGTTGGCAGTGGGAAGTCTCTTTTATAGCTTTCAATAAAACCAAATGTCGGTGCCTCAGACTGTACTCCTCCTGAGGAGGCAGAGTGGGAAGCAGGGGCTGTAAATTAGACAGCTGCGTCCCTTGTCCAGTCAGGCTTACCATGGCTGTGAGTGAGTCACTGGACCTTTCTGCAGGTCAGGCCCTCTCGTGTACACTGGAGTCTAAGGCATGGAGGGTGTGGGGAGGACTCTGTTCTTCCGAAGAAGCCTGTCTTATCTTCCTCGGAATGTTTCCCTGTCAACATGCCGAAGTGCTGGAGGATTTGGGGGTTTTTTGTTTTGTTTTTAACTTCAAGTGATACATATCTAACACTTTTGAAAGTTAGGCTACACTGAAAAAAATTGCAAAAGATATTTTGTTAGCTCTTGTTCCCCTTGAAAGTCCCTGGTGCTCTGGGGGAGGCAGAAAGCAAGCAAGTCCCATATTGGCTGTTGAGGAAGGAAGGGCGAGGCAGGCCAAGGCCTTGAGGCGACTCCCTGAGGAGGGGAAGGGGACTGGTAGTCCGGAGATGGACCAAAAGACGGCAAGAAGCTGAGTGAGCAGTCCCTGCGCGTGCACAGGGCAGTGTGTCTGTCGCTTGGTGTGAAAGGAGAGGGAGCCCGTCACAGTCCAGGCAGCTCCCCCAGGCGCTGCTAGATCAGCTCCACTCCCCAGGCCCTGGGGAGACGGGGAAGGAAGTTACCCTGGAAGGACAGCGTGGAAGCCATCCTCTTAAAGCAGCTTTAAAGAAAAGAAAGCCAAATCCAATCCACACACCATAGTTTCCCCGGTCCACAGTCACGTACATGGTCTCAGTTACCATTAGCAAACGAGAAATGTTAAATAGAAAACTGCAGAGATGAGGGACTGGTAGCTGCAGGAATTGTAATGACTGTTGTACTGTTACTAGTTCCTGCTCATCTCTCATGAACAGTCATCTAGTTCCTGCTCATCTCTCATGTACAGTCATCTAGTTCCTGCTCATCTCTCATGTACAGTCATCTAGTTACTGCTCATCTCTCATGTACAGTCATCTAGTTCCTGCTCATCTCTCATGTACACAGTCATCTAGTTCCTGCTCATCTCTCATGTACAGTCATCTAGTTCCTGCTCATCTCTCATGTACACAGTCATCTAGTTCCTGCTCATCTCTCATGTACAGTCATCTAGTTCCTGCTCATCTCACTGTACAGTCATCTAGTTCCTGCTCATCTCTCATGTACACAGTCATCTAGTTACTGCTCATCTCACTGTACAGTCATCTAGTTCCCGCTCATCTCTCATGTACAGTCATCTAGTTCCTGCTCATCTCACTGTACAGTCATCTAGTTCCTGCTCATCTCTCATGTACAGTCATCTAGTTCCTGCTCATCTCTCATGTACAGTCATCTAGTTACTGCTCATCTCTCATGTACAGTCATCTAGTTCCTGCTCATCTCTCATGTACAGTCATCTAGTTCCTGCTCATCTCTCATGTACAGTCATCTAGTTCCTGCTCATCTCTCATGTACAGTCATCTAGTTACTGCTCATCTCTCATGTACAGTCATCTAGTTACTGCTCATCTCTCATGTACAGTCATCTAGTTCCTGCTCATCTCTCACTGAACCACAGTCATATTTTCAGCTATATACTCCACTGTGTTTGGTCCAAAGCCATACATGCAGACTCAAAAGAGAAAGCGAGTGTCGGGCGGAGGCGACTCCGTGACTCTAATGCTTGTCAGTCAAACATGACTCCCTGACCTTGGATCCCCAGCACACCTGTAAAAAGCCAGGAGTAGAGGCATGTGTGTGATCGGCCATGCTGGAGTAGGGCTTTATGGGGAGCCCTTCTGCTCAGTTTTGTTACCAACTAAAAGCACCCTAACTTTTTTTTTTCTTTCTGGGTTTTTCTCCCTTGTTTTTCTTTTTATTGGTGTGGGTATTATTACTGGTTGTTATTTATTGATGGGGTGGGGGAATCTTGAGCTTAATGTATAGCTCAGGCTAGCCTAAAGTGATGGCAACCTTCAGAGTACTTGAATTATAGACAGAGCTACCTTGTCTGCCTTCTTATTTTTATTTAGTTATTCATTAATTCAGTTGGTTTGTTTTTGAGACACAGTCTCTGTATATACTCCAAGCTTTTCTGCAGCTCTCTATGTAGCTCAGGCTGTCCCAAATTTACAGTCTTCCTAGTCAGCCTTCCAAGCTACTGTGCCTAGCTCTTAAAAATAGTTTTTAATATTAAGTTGAAAAAAAAACTTGTTACCCCATAAAAACATTAACATTCTTTTCATTTCTCCAATTATTACACTCTCTAGTCTTTCCTATTGTTTTCTCATTCATTAAACGTGATCTGTTTTGCTCACAACTCTCCCTTCTGAGAGAGTGCATAGTCCACAGGAATGTACCGGGAATGACAAAGCACTGAGGTAGTTAGTAGGCTTAATGATGTGTTGACTCGGACTCCGAGTGATTGGCGTCTATTAGCCCATTGAAGTACTTACGCCCAAAGAAACAAAGGCCCAAGGGCTGCCACATCCCTCACTCAGACTCATAGCCAGGAAGTGCTCCAGAGGGAGTTTGAAGTCAGACAATCAGCCGCAGGGTCTGCCATCTTCATCACTAACATAGACAATCCCTACTGAAGGCGACCACATGTATTTGCTGATTCGGTGAGCAGAGGAATGCAATGCAGAAGCAGCCATTAGTGAGCAATGTTATTGGCCTGTTTGTATTTTTATATATATGTAATATATATATATATAGATATTATATATATATTACAAAGTATCACAGTGAGAACTCAGTGCCGGAAGGGGACTAAGGGGACGTGGGCACTGATGGTGTTCCCTCTGTCCCTTCACCTGTGGCAGGTTACACGTGTGTTCCTGTGTGAGGGTCTCTGTGCTCTACACGTACACGTGCCATTGCCCAGTAGGTCGGATGCCCTTTAGTGAAGCTCATTAACTGGCTAACATGGGCAGAGGGGGCTGAGAGGCAGGAAAGAGTTGGCAAGCATATTTGCCAAAATGTTACCAGTTCAATTTCTTAGAGAGAGGCTGGTAGGTTTTCAGTTTTATGGGTTTGTTGTTTGGGTTTTTTATTGTTTGGTTTTTGAGAGTTCTCGGGTTTTCCAGATGTAAACATTTTAAACGTGATTAAAATAACTCACCTCTGGATTAGGCAGCGCCTCCTCCCCTCGGCATCCGCTGAGCATGTGGGTGTTGTCCCCACTGCCCGACAAAAGACATGCTTGGCTGCGCGGCCTGGCTTCCCAGCCTTGCAGCACGTCTCCAGGTTTCTAATGCAGACTCTTCCCTGTTGCCCGATTTGTACCTCCTTTGCCAGGCTGAGCAGACAAAGGAGGAGCAGAAGCAAGACCTGAACGCCGAGAAGCTGATGAGGCAGGTCTCCAAGGACGTGTGCCGTCTGCGGGAGCAGAGCCGGAAGGTCCCCCGGCAGGTGCAGTCCTTCAGGTAAGCGGCTTCGTGGGGCCAGCTTGTGGGGTTGCCCTCACGGGGTGTGACTGCACAGCTGTTCCCCTCAGGACTAAGGGAGAGTGGCCACTGTGTCTGTCCCTGGCGTGAGTATAGTCGCACATGCGCTCCATCCTGAGGTGACGCCCATTGAGCCGGTCTCCCCAAGAACCCAGAACCTCTCATCATCATGTATGCATCTCATTGAGAAAGCTTTGCCCAGGATATAGAAAGAACACAAAAGTCATCCATCTTTGGGGGACTTTGTCCACTCATTTTCTGGACATTCCTTGGGTCCCATTCTCCCCCCCCTCCACACACAGACACACCTTGTACTGTGCTGATCCCCACAGTACAGCCAGAGAACACACGCTTCCTGCTCCTCCAGAGGACCTCCAGTCTGGAAGGACAGAGTTCCATAATGTCCAGTGTCGTGTGGATAAATACGGATCATGAGAGCACATAGGAGGAATTTCAGTCTGTGGAGGCCAGGTATACAGGCGCTAACAGGTCCGCTCAAAGGAAGGCATCACTGGAGTCCATGGTGGCAGGATCCCGTCAGACCTTCAGGCAGTAGCTTGGCGGCTGTGAGGAGCAGCACAGACAGAGCCACCCAGCCTGGGGGGTCAGGCACAGCCCCCCAGCTTCACAATGTGTAGCAGAGCTGCCCCAGGCGAGCTCGTCAGGTAGAGTGGGACTCAGACTCCACAGGGCCTGAGTGCCACACGGAAGGATTTCAGCTGTGGCTTTGGGTTCTGAGGGAGCCTGGGGGGGCAGGTATTGTCGGCACAGAGGAGAGCGAGACTGAGGCAGAGGGCAGAGGGGAGGAGGAGGTTCAAGTGAGGACTTCCTGCATCCTGCGTCCGTCCGCATAGCCTGGGCTAACCATGCCCTAGTACAGCCCAGGTAACTCCATCCAGTGGATGGTCAGAAATCAAACTCTTAAAGTGGGGGTAAAGGGTCACACAGAGAGAAAAAGAGGGGCCTGCAGGTTCAGTGTGGTGGCCCCCACGGTGGAAACGGGCAACGCACCCAAGCAAGTGGGGGAAGGTGACCGGGAGAGGCACCGGTGTGGTCCTGGAGCTGAAGGCCTGGAAAGGACAGACAGATGGACACTGAACCAAAACAGAAAAGAGTTCAAATGTCCCCAGATAGTGTGACACCGGGGCCTCAGAGACCGTATCCGTTGGTCAAGTGATAGGAAAATCACAGGGAAAGTTTTTCTTTGTTGGTTTATGTTCGTCTTAGTTTGGGCTTAGGTTTTGTGTAGAGAAGTCCTTAGAGAGCGTCTCGGCTTGGGCCAGCAAGATGGTTCAGTGGTCAGAGGTGCTTGGAGCCACGCCTGCCCACCTGAGTTCAGTGCCTAGAACCCACGTGTGGAAGGAGAAATCCAATTCCTGTGAGCTGTCCCCTGACCTCCTCACACGTCACCCATACACAGACTCTTCCCTCCCCTTCCCTCTCCTTCTCCTCCTCCCTCTCACATTCAAACACACACACACACACACACACACACACACACACACACACACATACACACACCACACACACACACGTGTACACAGGCTCTCACACATGCAAGCACACACATATACATGCGCACACACGCACATACACACACGCACAAATAAATAAATGTAAAAAAAGAGAGAAAGCTAGCTAGCTTTTAGGTTGTGGAGAGAAATGGGGAGAGAGGCAGTTAGGGAGCGGGAGAGGAGGGGCTCCTGGTGAACGGGGAGAGCTTTGAAGGGTGGGTGCTGGGATCAGGCAAGTGAGGTTTCAGAGCAGGGACAAGAAGCTGAGGTGCCGAAGGCCCTCATGTAAGGGTTTCCCTGACCACTGTGCTAGACGGCCACTGTGGCTACCTGCAGGAAGTGCTACTGCTTGGTTCTTTAGCTACGGCGTGGGTGGCAGGAGCCCTTCCTGCCCAGCATGCTGCAGTCTTCCACAGAAAGCAACGTTGTCAGCGGTGGAAACCGTAAACTTCCAGTTGTTAATGTGAAGAATGCATAAACACTCCTGTTCCCCGTAAGAAACCCACCTGTCCTGGTCGCATGGCGCACGCCTCTTATCCCAGCAGGAGAAAGGCAGAGGCAGGCAGATCTCTGTAAGTTCAAGGGCAGCTGGTCTACGTAGTGAGGTCTGGGGCAGCCGGGGCTACATGATGAGACCCTCTCTCAGGGTGGGGGTGAGAAACCAACCCATTGATATCACAGGCAAGTGAGGAGAAGGAGCATGATGGAGTGAGATCAGACACACCATGTGGGACTGCGCAACACCTGTGAGAGCTGAATGTGCCCCCTTGCTGCCTGGGTGGTGAGGGTCAGGAGTGTCAGCGGGTGGGCACAGGCACAGCCCTACCACAGCGTCTTGTTCCATGTGGAGCCAGGAGCCCAGAGTCCCTGGGCATCGTGGTGCTCAGGCAAGTCAGCAGGGATTCCTTGTGACTCTGAGGCAGGCGCTGTAACTGACCATGTAGTTAAATCCCTGTGGGTTTCAGCAGCGTGTAGCTAGAGTTTTCCTGCCTGGCCCACAGTCAGGACAAATCTCTCTCACCTGCCAGTCCCACAGCCGCTCAGACCCAACCAAGTAAACACAGAGACTTATATTGGTTATAAACTGTATGGCCATGGCAGGCTTCTTGCTAACTGTTCTTACAGCTTAAATTAATCCATTTCTATTAATCTATACCTTGCCACATGGCTCGTGGCTTACCGGCATCTTCACATGCGGCTTGTCATTGTGGCGGCTGGCAGTGTCTCTCTGACTCAGCCTTCCACTTCCCAGGTTTATTCTCCTCCTTGTCCCGCCTATACTTCCTGCCTGGCCACTGGCCAATCAGTGATTTATTTATTGACTAATTAGCAACACACTTGACATACAGACCATCCCACAGCAGCAGCGCCTTGTGATCACCCATCATGACGACAGTCTCTGGCCTTTTAACATCTTTCCTCATCTTTTAGGGAACCAGCCAGTCTTAAAGGAAGCTGTATCATGAAATAACTGTCCAGGGTCCTGCTTCTCACTCTGGCTTTCGTCTTTCCTTCTGCCCTGTGTCTTGTGTGTTGGAGGAGGGAGCTCAGTCCTACCTCTTAGCTGCCAAGTACAGCTCAGTGTGGAACACACCCTCATGTACATGATTGGTAGCATGCTATGTGTATGATAAGCTGTTGTCATCGGTGGCCACTGTACAGTCCTGAAATCTGATTTTTCCCATCCGTCTCCTCACATGAATGCCATTCCGCCCCATCCTGGTAGGTCTCCCTTTGGCTCATGGGGTGGTTTTCCTCCTGAGATAGTCAGAGGGGCTGGGAAGATGGCTCAGTGAGTCATACTTGCTATTCAGGCTTGGAGGCCTGAGATCAGTCCCCCCATGACCCGCCTACGAAAGCTAGATGACCTGTAAACCGCAGTGCTGAGGGAGCCGAGACAGGAGGATTTCTGGACCTTGCTGGCTAGCCGATCTCGCCAACTCAGCAAGGTCCAAGTTCACTAGGAGACTGTCTCAAAAACTGAGGTGAAGAGCTGGCAAGGTGGCCTGGCGAATAAGGACACCTGTCCCCAGGGCAGGCAACCTGAGTTTAATCCCTAGGACCTACGTAATAGAAGAGAACCAACTCCAACCTTTACACATGTGCTGTGGTGCGTGCGTGCGTGCGTGAGCATGCACACATAAATCAATGTAATAGGAATTGTTCTCTGACCTCCCACCAACACTGTGGCATGTGCATGCGCGCGCGCGCGCGCACACACACACACACACACACACACACACACACACACACACACTAAAAGTGGCTCTAAAAAGAAAACATTAAAAATGAAGGCTCCTGTGATTTTAAGTGCAGTTTCTGGAATCGTGGAGACAGCCTTGGGGCTCTCAGAATTTCCGGGTCACACTGAGAGGTGCTCTCCCTCCCTCTCTCCCTCTAGGGAGAAGATTGCCTACTTCACACGAGCGAAGATCAGCATCCCATCCCTGCCAGCTGACGACGTGTGACCTCGTGGCTTACCGTGGCTTCTCACCTGCGCACCGTCCGAGGGAGGGTCCAAGACTGAACCTTTACTGTTTTTGTTCTTTTCTATTTTTTGTCGGGGGGGCGGGGCTTTTGTTTCCTGTAACACAACTGTCAACTCTTGAAGAACTTTCATTTCACACCGATCTCATCAGGTTAATTTGTAAAGTACTTTGAATGTAACTCTTACATGCTTTGAGAAGGACAAAACATTCACAGAATGAATGAAAACGGGGTAACCTGGTCCACACGTGTTGTACAGTGTGTATGTGTTACCCCTTGGGTTTCACTGTGCAGAGCGGAACAGAGGCGGCGGGTGCCCGGGGTCGGCCTGCTGAGCCAACTGCAGGAGCAGCCATCCAGGAGCTGTGGCGCTGGTACTACATCATACTCCTGAGCTAGAGAGCCACACTTTCCGTCGAAAGTGCACGCGAGCAAGCGTCGCTCTGCGTCCACCCCGTCCCTCCCGACGGCTGTGTCTGGCCCCCTTGTTTCTGCAAGACAGTTCTTTCTGCTCTCCTAAACTTGTCCAAAGAAAACCAAAGTATGAAGTGCTGAGTACAAGAATATGAAAAACAAAGGTATATTCCTACTGTAGAGAGAAAAGGAGGGGCCCCCAGCTCCCAAAAACCACACTCAGGAAACTCACCTCCTGCTTGAGTGGCCGCTAGTTCTAACTCTATCTGAACCTGCGGGGTTTTGTCCGTCTCTGGCCTACACCAGGTTTTGTCCTAGGGATAAAGACAAAGCCAAGGAGAAGCATGTGGTGGCCCTGGGCTCTGTTGACAGTGCAGAGGGGGCACACTCATAGGGAAGGCCCAAACGGGAGTTCCTGAGGTGCAGAGAGGACACACCCATATTCATCGGGTGAGAGCGGAGGTCAGGGCACATCTTAATGAGACCAATCTTACTCGACCTTATTCCTCAGCTGTCATCTTTAGGGGACTCTATCAGTGACGCATAGAAAGCAGTCGGAAGCAGAAACAAAGGGTAGGCCTGAGGGGACCCGCAGCGTGGACTGCATCATTTACAAATACATATTCTGGGGGAGCAAGCTTGAGATAGAAACTGGTCGGAGTGCCCTGTTCTCCGGGTTAGGTTTTAACTTACCAGGCCCGGGCACTTCTTTAAAAGAAAGAAAGGAAGAAAGAAAGGATCAGCATAGCTTTGCCAGCATAAAAGTGTTAAAATACATAGTTTTTAGGTAATTGAAACCATACTTACTTAGTTTGTCATACTGGAAGAAGCCGTGTTTTGGTGAGCCATCTTATATAGCAAGCTAAATTATTTTTATTTTTTAATGCAAAGTAATTTTATAGGAATTTTAAAAAAAAAGAAAGTTAGGCAAGAAAAAAATCTGCTTAAAAAAGAGTTATGTTCTGCTGGAATCCCCATTAGTAAGAATTGTTATCTTCCTGAATCTATGCATATTTTAGAAAGTTCATTCTATCAGAATCAAAATTTACACTTAGCCAGAACGTCAATTATCAAGTTACTGCACCTGAAACTTCAACCGTTTTCCCCCTAAATGTTCCACAGCTTATACCCAAGTTCTTAGAGGATGTAACTGGACGTGCACTACTTGGAACAAAAAACAGCCTAGTGGCAGACGGAGCCCAGTCTTCCAGACTGCCCAGTCTGCCCTGTAGGTGACTGGAGGAAGCTGGAGTGCCATCCATCCTTGTCAAGGTCAAATGTGAACAGCAGGGTTTTATTTAATATAGCACTCAATAAAGGTCAGCTGTCTTCAGCATCATAGTTTGACCCATGAAAATGTTCATAGAACTTTGTGTAGTTGTACCGTACGATTTTATTTTCATTTATTTATTTACGGTCTTATTTATGTTCTGTTTAATATATAGTTTGGTTCTGGCCATCTTAAATGTTGGGCTTACAAGAGGCTATATTGGAGTATTTACAGCTTTATGATCTTCATCAGATTTATTGCTAACTTTTTGTAATACAAAAAGTCTCAGATGAGTATTAAAGAATAAAGTGTGTCTCAGGCTGGTAGTTCACAATTGTGACTGGGGGACTTTGATTTTATTTTTACAAAACATGCTCATTTCGGACATGAGAGAGAAACTCATTCTAGCTGAAGCCTTTGCCCACTCTCTGAAAGTCAGCAATAGTGGTATGTACAGGCAGCTTTCTGTAGGCTGACACATTTGTATTAACCCATGACTCCAAAAGCATCTTACTAACTCCATCATAAAACCATAGGGACACATAAAAATTTTAATATTATTAAAGTATTTTTAAAGGTAGAATTTATTCTGCACAGGAGAAAAAGGATTTACTATTTAGCTCTCACATTTGGATTATCAGTATGTTATTACAGTTTTATAGATCAGACTCCCAAGTGTTACAGGCACAAGAAGGGTATTACTTGCCAAATGAACAAAGTTTAACTGAGTCTCCGTAGCATACAAATTAAATACATTTAAAATTTTTGCTATGAATATATGTTATATTAAATATGAGAATCTCAGGACTGAACTAAATATTTCATCAGGTTCAATTCTGAATATGTTTCTGTTTTCACTTCTGCTGTTTGTAAAAATGTGCAAATACATCGCACAGATGACCTTGCGTGGCGGCACTTATTTTCCATGTGTTTCTGGATGGAAAATAAGTTCAATGATTTTTTTTTTTAAACAAAGATACCTATTTCCAAATACTGTATTTTAATGTTTCTTATTGTTCGGTTAATTTCCCTGATTGGCACAAATACAAGAATCTACTTGAACCATGTACCAAGCAAATATAAAATGTTCCATGAAGAATTCCTCAAGCCAGAAGTTTGTCATGAATAGTTCTTGTTTAGACTGTGTACATCAGGGATAAATGAGATGGGGTATTTTCATTTCCCAAGGAAAACAGGGACTGACGAGTATGTGGTCCCCAGTTAAACTGCCTGAGCTGGCAGAGTTCTTCAAAAGGAGGCAGCCCTCCCAGAGGGCACTGTGCCCACACACACCAGTCCTGTCCTCTGCCACAGAGCCAAAGCAGGCAGGACATCCCACCCCGAAGCACAGGGCACAGAGGCAGGTGCACTTTTGTGTGGCAGATTCTACCTGAATTCCCAGGACCCAAGGTGACTGCCCAGAGGCAAGCATGGGTGTTTGTAATGTGGGAAGGACTCTCTAGAGACACTGGGGTCTCTGAAAAGGGGGTGTCCCGTTGAGTCCCTTAAAGACCAAGCAGGTGTTTTGTGTTGTTGTTTAAGTATCCACTGAAACCTTAGTTACGTAAGTTATCTTAGACACCTGAAAGTACATGATCAGCCATCACATGTGTTTCCCACATGGCTCCTCTCCACGTGAATGATCCTGTCAGAGTTACAGACGTGCTCATAGAATGCTTTATTTCCTGTTCCCTGTGTGTGTACAGTCACAGCCTATTTTAAAGGTTGATGAAGCGCTCAAGCTCATTAATGACTGATTACATCAATAGGTCCTGATTCATTTGGCCTCCAAAGAGAAAACAGAAATGCTTTACTCAGTGGTAGAAAGAAATGGTATTGGAAGAAGTTAATAGTCACAGAAAGGAAGTAATGCATTTCAGAAAATCAAAATCACAGGGAGTGGGGGTGGTTATAGCAGGAGAGCCTACCAAGTCCAGCTGGAGCAAGCGCCTGCTGTGGAGAAGCCACTGGTCCCTCGGGCTTAGATTTCTGGGTTGGCGTGTTTCAGCTCCAGTTGCTGACAGTCTGGTAATCCTGCCACTGCATAGTGGCCCGAGGCTGGAGGAGCTGGGCTTGAGCAGGCTGCACAGTGCAGCAGACACCCCCCTAGCACAAGGCAGAAACCAGCAAACCAGCCCAGGAAGAGGGCCTCCCCAAACTCCCACCTGGGCACAATCTCAGGCATGGTCTCATCCCAGAACTCCTGAACCGTCATGTGGGCCACCCAGGAGACAGGAACCAGGACCATCACGCCCGAAGTCCAGAGCAGGAGCCCTCCCAGGATGAGCAGTCTCCTCTTCAGACCCTTCTGTGTCTCTCCAAGCCTCGAGCAGTCCAGGCCACAGCCAGAGGCCAGCAGCCCCAGCAGCCCCAGCCCATTCGACAGAGACATCAAGATCCTGGAGCTCTGGAGTTCGGCTGGCAAAGCCAGGAAGGAGTCAAAGGCCTTGCACTGCCTTCCCACTTCCTCCTGGATGACGCAGGATGTCCAGAGCCCCATGGTCCAGTTCTCCATCTCGTTCAGTTCCAGGTTGAGGGTCTTCCAGTGGGGCAAGTAGTTTGTAAGGCAGGCCAAAACCCATCCCAGCAGGGATAGCAGAAGCGCAGCACACTGCGCAGCCGTCCGGAAATCTAAGCCCATGAGAACGTCTTGTGAGCCCGGGGCCAGCCCGACTCCTGCCCCGAGCTTGCAGTAAAGTGTGACACTTCTCACTTGCAGAGCTCAGACATACTTTTGCATTGTGTGTCTAGGAGGCCGCCTGCCAGGTTTACCATTGTTTGATTCCATGTTGAAAAGGTTTCAGGAGAGGACAGGGAAACGCTGCTATGAACCAGTAACGCTAAGGTGTGGCCCGGGGCCGTGTTTGTGTCCTGTGGACTGAAGTTTGTTCCAGAGCACTTTGTCAGGGAACCCCTGAGGTCAAGTTGTGCTAATCCTTCCTTTGTGAAGCTTTACCTGGCTTTCACATTCCCGAGGCTCCTAACAAGTCAGAGAATTAAGTCTGAATGTAAAAAATGTATAATTGAAGGTTTGGGTTCAACTCCTCCTGCTTTGTGCCGCGCTAATTACACATGTCAGATTTTCATCTGTTAAAGAGTTTCAGGTTTCAGTGCGTGTGGTATGATAATACTGGGTGTTACCATCTTTGCAAAAAAAGAAAAAGAGGTTCAGAGAGAAGTATTTCTTAACCAAATAAATCAATCTTATCAGGAATCCCTCTAGACTTGAAGTCAGGCCTGTTTTGAAAAGTCTCTTTGGCTGCACATATTGCAGAGCACACGAAACAATACTGAACTGAGTGTAGGGTCTCACTTATCTGCATGCCATTGTGTTGAGCCCACTCACGTGCATAAGCCATAAATAGTTGTCGAGCTTTGAGAATGTGAATTTGGGGGAATTTTTCTTTTTTCTTTCTTTTTTTTTTTTTCCTTTTGCTTCTTTGCTGAAAATAGCTTCCTAGGCTGTAGGAAAAACAAGCAAGAGGGCCTTTGGGTCAAAATCAACATCGTTGCTCCCCACTCCACGGTCTATCCCCACGTTGGTCATTTTTTCACTGAACACAGAAGTTTTCCTTCTGACAAATGAACTGATACTCTAAATAACAAGAAAACAATTCCCCTGGGATTTTTTATTTTTCTTTTTAAACTTGAAGCTTTTGAGTAGAGAGATGAGGGCAGAGATTGGCTACCACTTAAAAATCGCAGAGGCCCACAATGTTCTGGTCGTTCATCCAGAACATCCAGGCACATCCAGCTTCCTAAAGTCCTGGGAGAGTTCAGCAGTTTCCTGGGAACATCTAAGCAGGAGCAGAAACACTGGATGACATTTGGCCACTGGCTTTAGCCTGTGGCTCTCCTAATGCTTGAAAGAGTGCAGACTGTTAGTTTCTTTGGGAAGTGGAAAGTAATTCTTTCCCGCTACAAACAGCGACACAGCTTTCCCACAAAGTGAATACGTCAGAGCACTGGACTGACTGTACTGGACAACTCCCAGCACACACTGGATTAAATAACCAAATCAATGACGTTTTTTCCACACATAGCTACATAATGTCATCATCATTGCCTTATAGACTTCCTTTCATCCTTCCGGTTTGAGAGGCAAACCTCTTGTATAGCCCAAAAAGAAAAAAACAGTTATTGAATTAAAAAAAAAAAGTGAGCAGCACAATTTAGTTACATAACAGAGACCTTTCAGTCAGCAGCTGAAGGACATGACTGTGCCCTGTTGGTAGCTTACACTTCAGGCTGTGCAGTTCCGTTTTCCAGGTATGAACCATGGTCTCGAAATCCTGCCACTGCATAGTGGCCCAAGGCTGGAGGAGCTGGGCTTGAGCAGGCTGCACAGTGCAGCAGACACCCCCCTAGCACAAGGCAGAAGCCAGCAAACCAGCCCAGGAAGAGGGCCTCCCCAAACTCCCACCTGGGCACAATCTCAGGCATAGTCTCATCCCAGAACTCCTGAACCGTCATGTGGGCCACCCAGGAGACAGGAACCAGGACCATCACGCCCGAAGTCCAGAGCAGGAGCCCTCCCAGGATGAGCAGTCTCCTCTTCAGACCCTTCTGTGTCTCTCCAAGCCTCGAGCAGTCCAGGCCACAGCCAGAGGCCAGCAGCCCCAGCAGCCCCAGCCCATTCGACAGAGACATCAAGATCCTGGAGCTCTGGAGTTCGGCTGGCAGAGCCAGGAAGGAGTCAAAGGCCTTGCACTGCCTTCCCACTTCCTCCTGGATGACGCAGGATGTCCAGAGCCCCATGGTCCAGTTCTCCATCTCGTTCAGTTCCAGGTTGAGGGTCTTCCAGTGGGGCAGATAGGTTGTAATAATGGCCAGAACCCATCCTAGTAATGAGAGCGAAAGCCCTACAGACTGCATGGCCGTTCTGAGGACGAAAGCCATTGGGACAGACGTCGTAACTCAGCTACTCTATAGGATCTGCTGCCCTGTCTGGTTGACAGTGGTGTGATGGCCCTGATTCTATGCCACTGGGAATATAAGCTTTGCCCGTTAACTCTCTGGGCACTCTGAAATACGTGTTTGTTCCTCTTGAATATAGTGTTTCATGTAAAGGGTAAAGGACTCTGTTAAAAGCTATGAGTTAGTCTTTCTGATAAGGATTTGATCTGTTCCCTTCCAATTTGCTTGGTAAAATTCTATCCCCAACGCTTGACAAGTATAAGTCTAAAGATGAACAAAGAGGTCTCTGTGACCCCTCACCCTAACGTACAATGGAAATCTTTGTGCTTCAATATGGATTAATTAGATTTTAAGTGGTGATAAGAGGTCAGCTCTTTCCACAACAGGACCTCATTGTAATAGCTGCAGCTGAGATTTCAGGGATGTAAAACAAGGCCTTGTAAAGAAAGGTAGACTGTTTCCCTATAATCTATTCTCGGAGTTCCTTAACCTACACAAGAGCTGGGCCCGTGTTCCTGAGTGTCACAGGGATTCGCTTGAGACTTGGCATGAAGCTTTCCTCAGATTCCTTTGAAAGCTAGAGACTGGTTCACCTCGTTAATTAAAATGAAAAGGACCTGGGTTGATGCCCAGAGAAACTCGGTGAGGAAAGGGGCATTGTGGGAAACTCCAGCTCTCCTTGACTCTTTCGTCCATCCTGGGTAGGCACTGGGTAAAGCCTGATGTCTCCAGCAGCGGTTTGTGGCTCAGATCTCCATTTTCCTTGTCCTTTCGGCTGCAAAGGCCGAGGAGCTGCAGGCAGGAAGGTGTCTGTCTGCTTCAAGACAGAAGGCTGGTATGAGAACAATAACCACGATGGGCCCGACCTCTGAGGCCTTATCTTGTTGTTTTGGTTCAGGACACACCTTGAGAGCATACCTCAGGCGAGCGTGACCCCCTCAAAGAACACTGGGCCTCCCAGGCCAGGACAAAAGGCCGCATGCTCTAGATTCCCAGCACTGTTCCGGCTCTGGCAGGGCCCAGCCCCTCAGAGCCCACAGCCTGGATGAGTGTAGCTCAGTGAAGGAAAACCACCGTGCTTCATGGAGCACAAAGCAAGGCTGGTTCAGGACCGGGGAAAATCACTCACGACGCTGATACAGACTCCAAAACCCAGTGTATCCACCGGGAGCCGAAGAGTAGTTTTAGAGGGTGGTGTTCATTTATTTATTTATTTATTCAGCTTTTTTTTTTTAAAGGTTGACAGACTGAAGGTGTGACTCAATGGTAGAGTCCTTGACCAATGTGCAAAGGGCCCTGGGGTCCATTCCCAGCGCTTCAAAATTAGGTTTGCCAACACGTGACTTTTTTCCTTCCTGGGTGCTAGGCTCAACCCAGGGCCAACACACACTAAGCAAGCACTCTACCATGAAGCTATCCCAACCATTAGTTTCCTTCTATTTGCCGATTTTCAGGATCCCTTAGGCTAGGTCGATGTCCTTAGTGTACACATAGAGGCACATGATCCAGAAAGGACTGGCACTGGGCTGGGGCCTGTCACCAAGAGATGGGATAAGGCGGAGCCCAGACTTCCTTTGCAGAGACTATCAGGGTGATGGAGGTCCAGACAGCCACCACTGTTGGGGAAAACACGGATGTCCCACTGAGACATCCTTTTTAAAAACAGAATGAAAACCATTTTGTGAGATAGTGAGTTCTCTGTCCCAGATGTGTTTAAGTCAAGAAGGATGCCCTGCCTAGGGCAAGCTCTGCTATGAGGTCAGTTGGACCTTTAGAATCTCTACACACCTTTCACACTCGCTTCTTACAGCTTTGAAAACGATGTTGGCTGAGTGTGGTCTGGCCTAGAACCCAGTACCTAAAATGTAACCAAGAAGAGTGGTACAGTCCCACCAGGGCCCTGTGGGGTCCTCGTTTGAGTGGGGAAAGATCACTGGCAAACAACTAAATCAGGGGGCCGGAAAAAAATGAAGAGCTTTGGGGCAGGCCAGGTTGCTCAGTGGTTAAAGACACCTGCTCCCAAGCCTGATGACCTGGGTTCCATCCCCAGGTCCCACACGGTGGAAGGAGAGAACTAACTCCTGGGCATCATCCTCTGATCTCCAAAAATATGCAGTGGTGTGGGAACACTACACACATGTACCTAAATAAAAATATTCTAGTTTCTTTAAATTTATTTTTACCTTGTTTTTATGCATATGGGCATTGTACCTATATGTATGTCTATGCACCACATATGTGGGGCCAGAAAGAGGGTGTTGGATCCCTTGGAACTGGAGTTGCAGGTGCTTGTGAGCCACCATGAGGTGCTGAGGAGTCCAACCTGGGTCCCCTAGAAGAGCAGCCACTGAACCATCTCTCCAGGTCCTAAAATAATACGTTAAGAGCCAGGGGCTTAAAGGCAGATACCTGGACCACAAGGCACAAAGGTCCATGAAGGAGCCAGCAAGTGGAAGGGAACCCCAGATACAGATCCAGGAAGGCCTCCCACCTCTAGAGTGTGGATGGAGGGGACACTCAGCCGGAGGACAAATACTTCCACCCACTCACTATTCCATATATGTTCATTCTGTCTCAGGGGGGAGAGAAAGACAGACAGACAGACAGACAGAGAAGCAGAACTCACAAAGTCAGCATGCACTGAAAGAGAACATGAACAACCATCCCAGTTGACCATCCCTGTCACAGGTTTAACACTAAGAATCACACTCCAGGAGAATGCACTTGGTCCAGGGCGTCGATAAACATGCCGCAACCAACCGCCCCGATACGCTGTTATTTAAGACAATCCTCTCCGTGTATTTTGTGACTCTGCCATTTGAGCGACATGTGAAGACACAGAGGTGCTGAAAGAGGCTGGGTGTGGTGGTCACACCTTTGAGCCCAAGGCTTGCGAGACAGATGCAGGCTGATCTCAGAGAGTTTGAGGTCAGCCTGGTCTATGTAGTGAATTCCAGGCCAGTCAAGGCTACAAAGCATCTCAGAAAAAAAGAAAATTGGAAGAGCGTGTTACTCATGACTGACGTAGGTAGGTATGTTAAAGTTATTTTACTGTAAGAAAATACTGGAGACAAGTTTCAAAGAAGGAAGGAACAACATTTGGTGAAACAGTCTGTAATCCCAGTACCACTAAAGCAGAAGCAGGATTCTGACTTTGGGTCCACATAGTAAATGCCTGTCAATAAAATAAAAAGAGGGAAAATTGTTTTGACTTAGTTCTGATCTCTTGGCCCATTGCTCTGGGGCCTGAAGTGAAGCAGCATCGCATAGTGAGAGCAGCTGGAACTCAGAAGAGCAAGGATGACCCCGAACGTGAGGCTTCAGGGGTGGCGGGCAAGGATGCCCCGGGAACGTGAGGCTGCAGTGGGCAGTGGAGTGTTTAATACCAAGTGCCAGGATTTCAATATAAAGATAATTAAGAACCTGGAAAGGTTATAAGCAAGCATGTGGCGTGATCACATCTGCATTTTATAAACTAACTGGTGGTCCCAGGGCCCTTCTTTGTATCACCGAGATCCAAAAGTCACAACCAAACTGTCTACAGACAAGCAATGTGGCCTGACTGTGGCAGGGCCCGGGGCCTTGGGCAGGGCTGGCTCCGTATTCCCATTCCGACAGCTGGCGGCAGAGGTCCTGCTGTAGGGACCGGGGCACAGAGAAAGCAAGACTACGGAGCAGAAGACACTGGCAGGGACATAAGACAGCACTGGAGGACTATAGATCTTAGCTAAGGTCAAAGGGAAGACGAAACCTCCTGTTGCCAGAATAATCTTTAAAAAAATCCCTCCGTGATTGGTGAGACGTCTCAGCAAGTAAAGACCTTGTTGTCAAGCCTGGTGACCTGAGTTTGATCCTCAGAACCCACATGATAGAAGGAGAGAGTTGACTCCTACAAGTTGTTCTCTGCTGTGGTCTGTTCACATACATACACATATATCATACATGATACATGATAGGTAGGTAGGTAGATCATAGATAGATACATAGATACATAGGTAGGTGATAGGTAGATAGTAATAGATAGATGATAGATGATAGGTAAATAGGTAGATGATAGATTGATGATAGATAAATACATAAATAGGTAGGTAGATGATAGAAGATAGATAGATAGATAGATAGATAGATAGATAGATAGATAGGTAGGTAGATAGACAGGCAGATGGACAGATATAAAAATGAAACATAATTAAATAAAAATAATTCCTCCAGCTCTAGAGTTCCAAGCCTACCATTCCATGGTGTGTGCTCAGCCTGGGCCAGGTTACAGGTCAAATGTTAGGCACAAGATGAAGTCTCTGTCATGGTTGGAGACCTGGCAAGAAGGATGTCCACAGTGGAGCCAGCTATGGGAAAGGCCATTTTACGCCTCTGTGGCCAGCACCTTGGGTGTGCGCTCACCGCAGAGACTGCCCTTTCTCCCAGTCACTGTGACATGTCAGAAAAGACAAAGGGATTCTTCCTGCCAAACACAGCTCCACTTGATTAAAGAAAGCCTGTAGTTCCAGAGACTGAAGAAGCAGGAGGAACACCTGAGCCTAGATGTTCCGGGCCGGCCTGGTCCAGACAGCAATACCCTGTCAACAAAAAGGAAAAGAAACAAAGAAAAGCTATAGTTTATTTTGTTTTTAATATACTCTTATCCTAGTAAATAGTAATTCTCAGCTCGTTTATAAGGCCAAGGCTCCTTGGTACTCTACCCTACAGTACCATGCCTTGTGTTTTATACGTACTCCTCAACATGTCTGTGCAGTGGATGGATTTGATAGCTCCTTCTAGAATAAAGACAGACTGTCAACACCATGGATTCTGTGCCCAATGCCATACTGATGATGACACCAGCTGTCCCTACACCTCTGGTGTTACCAGCTGCAGTGGGGCAGGAAACATTGCTGAGGTCTCTTGGGTTGCAAACAAGAACATCCTGTTTCAGGATTGGTGGGCATGGGCATTCTTGAGGTCTAGGGAAAAGACTAGAAAGTGCAGGAACATCGCAGTGCTCATAGGTATTTTTGAATTGTTCTGCAAAGAACACATAGGAGTGAAAAACTAAATTTTCTGCAGAGAACATATAAGGTGAAAAAATAAATCTGTAAAAGAAAAAAATAACCTGCTGGGCTGAACTCCCTTCTGTCAATCACCGTTCCAGGTAGCGATTGGGAAAGCACCTTTTGTGTGCCAGACACTGCGCAGAGACCCTCGTACCAGTCAGTGGTCTAAAGCACAGAAGGGTCACGTCACTCACAAACGGTGCCAGGGTGTGTCCAGATCTTTGAAGCCCAAACACGAATTCTCGGAGCCCAAAGGTGACCTGGGATGTCCCTCCATCTCTGTTAGAATGTTGTCCCTCCTAAGGAAGCCACCCAAGGAGCTTATTCCAAGAGCACTTTGGATTCCACCCCATAGCTGGGGTGGTAGGTTCGGCCACACTCTGCAGTGTGAGCATTCCCGTTGTGATCCCTCTCAGATGGCTGACTGGGAGCTAGGGCACAGCAGCCACCGTGAAAGGATTTTGTCACACAGAGACCATGGATACAAATAACTTCCAGGCATACACCATGGTAAAATGAAGCAAAATAATTAAAAAGTGTTAAGGGGTTTTGTGTGTGTGTGTGTGTGTGTGTGTGTGTGTGTGTGTGTGTGTACGTGTGTGTGTACACCAAAGGTTGTCTTCAGGCATCAGGTTCAAAGCCACCTACCTCCTTTGAGACAGGGCCTCTCATTAACCTGGAGCCTACCAATTAGGCTAGACAGATTGGCCATCTGAGTTGGGGGCATCCTCCTGTCTTCACATTCCCAGCACTGGAATGACCACTGAACACCATCACTCCCAGCATTTTTACATGGGTTCTGGGGATCAAACTCAGGTCCTTTAGGCTTAGGCAGCAAGAATTTTATTGACTAAACCTGTCTCCCAAGCCCAAGAAGTGATGTTTTGAGAATTAAAAATATTTTTTGTTTTTAATGTAACTTACACACATTTACATATAATTCCATATTTAATGATGGTTGTGTTCAATAACCATTTCCCAGTATCCCCAAGACCTTCAGCAGGTGAGACAGACCCAAAACACCACTGTGATGGGCCCATGTGTTCCAAATCAGTGTCACCAGGGAGCTGGGGCTGGATTCTGCAGGCTAGAAAACCCCTCTGAAACTCTAATGAGTCCCAAGCACACCAAACTTGACCTTGGGAGCACCATGGCCCTTAGGCTCACTGCCTAGAGTTCAGGTCTCAGAACTCTTGGGATCCAGCATACCCACTGAAGCTAGCCTCAGTGGCAAGTCAAAGGCAGAATTGGCTCTTCAGTTTCAGCCAGTGCCAGGGTCAAGGCAACATCAGCTGGTGGGACTCCGTCAGCTCCCAGCCTGTGACACGTCCGACTAGATTTGTGCTGTCTCTCTCTAAGGTTATCTGAAACTGATGAGGCCCCTGATGGTCTGTCCCAGCCCTCCAAAGTATGCCAGCTTGCCTCCGAGGCTGAGGATGTTAGTGGTTAGGAGAAAAAAAAAACAACCACATACTACCTTTAAAGCCATTTACTTCTAACTTGCATTAATTAGTTCAAATTTATAGCTAGTCTGTGTATTAATTCAGTGTCCTTGAGAGAGATTGATGATAGATAGATAGATAGATAGATAGATAGATAGATAGGATAGAGAGAGATATGATTGATAGATAGATAGATAGATAGATAGATAGATAGATAGATAAATAGAAAGATAGATGATAGGTAGATAGGTAGGTAGATAGATGATAGATAATTAGATGATTGATAGATAGATAGATAGATAGATAGATAGATAGATAGATAGATAGATACATGTGGTATAAACACGTGATAGAATATTTTTTGGTTCAAAAAAATAAAATCCCAGTGCTGAGGAGATGGTTCAGTGAGTCACAGAGCTTGCTGTTCAAGCATGAGAACCTGAGTTCAAATCTCCAGCATCCACATGAAAGGCCGGACATGGCTGCTTGAACCTGTCAGTGCACAGTGGAGGTTGCTTTATTCCATGATGCAAACACTACCATCACCTCCATTTGACAGATAAGGAATTGGAGATTTAAATAAGGCAACTAACTGGCTTGGGAACAGTATCACAAAGAGACAAGTCCGGGCCTGTTCGTGTCCCGCCTTAATCTTTTACATCATTGGTTATTGTCACAATAGCTTCCCCATTTTTTGTCTTAAAGCTTGCTTGCTGCCTGTCGGTGCACATTCTCTGTGGTGATTTCTTGGACCAGAGTCTGAACTCCAAGTGTGTCCTCCAGCGACGGGCGCTGACACTGTAAGAAGCATCTGCTGGCCTTGTAGATGTAAAGTTAGAAACTGCAACGGGAACGGGCTTCAGCGGGGATTAGGAGAATGGTCCTAAGTTGGGACACAGTCTCCACCTGTTCCACAAATAGGAGTGAAAAGACCTCCCGCTCGGGATTAACTGGGTTCTTTACCTTGTAAATCCTCTCTAAATATTAACCTAGGCTCTCGGTTCTCTGACTAAGCTCATTTCCAGCTAACAGATGGGGAAATCATCACAAACCAGGATGGAGGAACAGCCTTTGGCACCTGTTCCCATCAAGGTGGGTGTCTAGTGACTCATGGGATCCCAGAAGCGGCAGATGCCCCAGACATCGCAGCAACTCCCTTTCTGAGAAGCTGCAGCCTGAGAAGCTAGTTGAAGTTCAGGGTCGGGGCTTGAGCAATGGCCCCGGGACTCGATTCCTGGGCTCTTTTCACTGTTTCATAAGGTGGGGACTCAGCAGGAATCCACAGCCCCATTTAAGCCCCGACCAGCATGATACTTGTCCTCTTCTCCAGGTCAGAGACCGAATTCCACACCAGTATCAGCCAAGCACATGTCACACACTGGAAAGTGTGCTGGGAGTGGTGGCGGAGGAGGGCTTGGGGGATGGGAACACGGGGTTCCGGACAGCACAAACAGGAACCAAAGGCAAGGCCATGGTGGGGCCCAACCTGGGAGAGGGGGTGCCACAGACATCCTCTGTGTCTTTCATCTCTATTCTGCTTTACCACAAGCCTCCTCGGGGCCTGAGAGTAGTAAAGACTCTCCAGCCAGAACTGAACACCAAGGGCTTCTGGGAACTAAAGGTGGATTCTGAATTTGCACCATTCCCCACGCCAAGTGTGCATTGGGCCCCTAAATGCACCCGGCTCACACGCGTTCCCAGGAGTGCCCATTCCATAGTCGGTGATGAAAACGCTACCGCCCAGCACCACCCAGCACCGCGCAGCCCAGCACCGCGCAGCCCAGCACCGCGCAGCCCCACAGGCCACTCCATTCTGATTTTTCCCTTTCACCAAAGAGACCTGCTGTAGGAAACCTCTAGTGTCGCCAGCCAGTCACCCAACACGTGTTTCTGTGTACGTGTGTGGCGCGCACTACGAGCTCGGGAGAGTGTGCATGTGTGTGTGTGCATGTGTGTGTGTGAACATACATGTGGGCGCGCGCGCATGGCAGGGCCAGAGCTCCGTCACTCTCCATCTCTCATTGAGCCTAGCTGATCCATTCAGCCGGGCTGACTGGCCAGGGAGGTCCAGGGGTCTGCCCGCCTCTGCATCCCCACCACCACCACCACCACACCAGCCTTTTACACTGGTGCTCGGGCCCTGAACGCTTTGGGGTCCTCATGCTTGTGTGGCAAACACTTGTGTGAGCATCTCCCCAGCCCCTTCAACACAGGCAAGGCCCTGGGCATATGGGGGTAAACAGATCTTTCTCGTCCCTGCTCGGGTCGCGTGGAAATGGAGTCAGTGTAGGTAGAAAAATATGCATTTGGTGGCTAAAGGGAACCGTCTATGGGAAAGAATTTAAATGAGCATCTATGAGCCTCCCTACCTGTCCTAATTGACTGTAACCCCCAGTGTGACACAGCCCGGAGTCACATGAGAAGGGAGTCCCAAGTGAAGAACTTCCCCTGATCAGAGTGGCCTATGGGCATGTCTAGTGGGGGGGTTGTCTTGATTGTTAATTGATGTTATAGGGTCCAGCCCACTGTGGGTGGCACCATTCCCTGGGCTGGTGGTCCTAGAATGTACAAGAAAACCAGCTAAGCAGATGCCTACTAGGGAGACAGCATGCAGCATCCCTCCATGGCTTTTGTTTGTTTGTTTGTTTGTTTGTTTGTATTGGGAGAGGGCGTTGTAGCTCTAGCTGGATGTCCTGGAACTCGCTCTGTAGACCAGGGTGGCCTGGACTCACAGAGATCCACCTGCCTCTGCCTCCCGAGTGCTGGGATTTAAAGGTGTGCGCCACCACCGCCTGGCCTTGTTTGACTTTTATTTTTATATGCCTATGTTTGTGTGAGTTTAAGTGCTCTGCATGAGTACAGGATCCCAAGGAGCCGAAGAGGGCATCAGGTCCTCTAGAATTGGAGTAACAGATGGAGTAACAAGTGCTGGGACTTGAACCCAGGTCCTCTGGAAGATCAACTAGTGCTCTTAGCCATAGAGCTGTCTCTCCAGCCTCATTCTCCATGATTTCTGCTTCAAGTTTCTGCTTGAGTTCCCACCCTGATTTTTTCCTCAATGACAGACTATAACCTGGAACGTTAAGCCACATAAACTCATTCCTCAAGCTTCTGGTCAAAATGTTTTATCACAGGCATAAAAGGAAGCCAGACCAGCATCCACATTGGGATCCCCTAGCCTGCCAATCATTGACAGGCATCCTTGGAGGCCGAGGAGGGGAAGCCCTGTTTAAATTGCTCCTTGACTCCCCAAGCCTCAAAGATCCTGAAACATAGTGGAGGAATTCAGATCGCATGCCCTCCAGACCTTTCTAGAGAGTTCCGGGGAAAATCCCCTGAAGCAGCACACTGATCCTGGCCCAGCCCGGGACTCTGGCAGATCGGCAGTTCCACACAAAGCAATGCGGAGCAGCCGAGCCATGTGCAGCTTGGTTGGGGTGGGAGGGAAGCGCGGGTCTCCCACCCGGTCCAGGTTCACTTGCTGCTGCAGGAACACCTGCATCTGTCCGCAGACACAGTGTTGTTTGTTCTCTCCGTGGGTGGCTCCATGTCCGCTTCCGGAAAACAATACACTAAGGAAGGCCGAAGTTTTCACTCTTCCGGTTCACTGAGAAAGAAATCAGGCGCTGCATGGTGCTTTCAGTGGTAACCTTCTCCTTTGAAAACTCGCCGCCTATAACACCGGACTCCTATTTATTCAGAACCGGCCTTCCAGAGCAACAGATCCCCCCAGCTATGGGGGGTTATTCGGGATCAAACCCACCAGCCCCAGAGCCAAAAAGAGACACTAGTCCATCCAGGCTATGTTAGCTGCTTTCCTCATTGCTGTGGCCAAACCCCTGACGTTAATCAAGTTAGAGGAAGGAAGGCTTGCTTACTCTGGCTCGCAGTTTGAAAGGATGCAGCCCATCATGATGGGGGAGGCAGGGGTTGGGGCAGCTTGGTTATGTCTCAGTGGACCAGGCAGCAAAGAGCTCAGGCAGGAACCTAACCAAATATGACTCACCAGCCCCGCATCTATGGCCCTATGTCTGCCAGCTAGACCCCGTGTGCAAAGGGTATCCCAGCTTCACAAAACGGTACCACCCAGCTGGGGACCAAGTATTAAACACACAGGCAAGTGCGGTGGAAGACATTTCCTGTTCAAAACATTACCTCTGAAAATTCCCCCGAGTATTCACTTTTAAATGGTATCATTCAGAAGTTTCACAAAGATTTCCACATACGCCTCCACTAGAGTAGGCTCTTTGTATATCGCAAACTGATGTAAGGGTAATGTAAGAAGTTGGGCTCTAGAGTCAGAAATACCTGGGTTCCAAGCTTAACTCTGCTACTTTGAAATATGCAGCCTTGGACACCTTAACATGCCATCTAGGATAGATAATAGAACATCGGTTTTCACAAGGTGAATACTGAGAACACAGGTGGCCATGTGTGGAACCCCACAACACACAATGGGCTCTCAGTAAATGAGTAGCTATTTTTACCTTGGAGTTGGTTTTTCCAACCTGCCTTCAGAGAATGTGAAACCTCAATGCTTCTGCAGTTAAGTTCTTCCTTACTGTGCATGACCTGAACCAGACGCCCTTGTCCAAAGTTATATACAACTTGATTCTTCTAAAATTGGGGGTTTGTACCATGGGAAGGGCCTGGCAGGCAAGCTGGGCTCAACAGCCTGCTGTGAACCCCATTGTTTCTCCCAAGACGTAACTGAATGGCTCTGTCTCCCACACGCTCTCTCACAGGGTACCATCACATGCTGCTGACCCACTGGCCTTTAGGTTAGAGGAACAGACTCTGGTCGCTGAGCATGGTTCCTGCAACCACTGGCCCATCTGTTCTGTTACAGCTGTAGCTCAAAGGCAGGATGCTTTCCGGCAGGTGTTACCCAGCCCTTGCTGTGGGAACAGGGCTGAGGCTCTTATCAACACAAAGATTTCTGTCAGCATAGGCAGGAAGGAAAATTTCACTTTCAAGAGGAGACAAATCCATGGAAGAGATTACAAATATGAAATACTTTATGCCTATCCCTGAATGTTTTCATTCACCCATCCATCCACCCTCCTACCTATCTACCCATCCATCCTCCCTTCCTATTAATCCATCTAACTCACCATCCATCCATTCATCCATCCATTCATCCATCTACCAACCCATTTATCTACCCATCTACCACTCATCCACCCACTAATCTGTTCATCCATCCATCCGTCTACTCATCCATCCATGAGTCCATCAATCCCTTCCTACATTAAGGTACTTGTGTTGAGTACTCGTATAAGATCAACCTCCTTAATTCAAAAATCTGAAATCTAAAATGTTACAAAATCTTGAGCTTCTTGAGTGCTGGCCTGACATTGTAGGGTGGTTTGAATGAGAATGGCCCCCAAAGGCTTACATATTTAAATGCTTGGTCCCCAGTTGGTAGAACTACTTGGGAGGGACTAGGAGGCATGGCCTTGTTGGGGTAGGTGTGGCCTTTTTGGAGGAGTTGTGTCACCAAGGGTGGGCTTTGAGGTTTCAAAAGGCCATGCCCCCTGCCCCACCCACCCCACTTTCTCCCTGCCTGCAACTTACAGACATGAACTCTCAGCTTCTACTCCAGCACCATGCCTACTTGTCTGCCACCATGACCTCTGCCATGATGATCAGGACTAATCCTCTGAAATAAACAATGAAATGCTTCCTCTTGTAAGTTGCCTTGATCGTGGTGTCTCTTCACAGCAATGGAAGTATAACTAAGATGCACCACCAGTGGAAAATTCCACACTGACCTCAGATGATGAGGCTGACTCAGATCATAAGTGCAATGAAAATGTTGTACAAAATTGCCTAGCGGTGTATAAGGTGGATATATAAAACAAATTAATTTCATATTTAAGCCTGGGTTCCATTTCCATGATATCTCATTACATACAAGCAAATATTCCAGCACTGGAAAATTCCAGGTCAAGTGGTTTTGTTCCCACCTGTTTTGGCGTGAGGAATACTCAGCCTGAAGTTTTCATTCCAGATACATGATTCATGGAGGACTGGAAATCTGGGAAAGGGGTCTTCACTGCCGAGTGGTTCGTAGACCTCTCAGATGAAGTACTTGCCAAAGATGCCACAGTGGAGGTGCTTAGCTTTCATAAGAGTGCCAGGCAGGGGTTCTTTTTCTCAGAGAATGCCCCCAAAGCCAAGGGAACTCTGTGCTAGCCCATTTTCCCTAAGCACTGAGCTTGGCAGGCTATGCCCAGCCTCCTTCCAGAAAGGTGTGTGACCAGGACCTCAATGTTCAGAAGTGCAGGTTAACATAGATTGTTCTTAGCCAGGCGGTGGTGGCACATGCCTTTAATCCCAGCACTCAGGAGGCAGAGGCAAGTGGATCTCTATGAGTTCAAGGCTAGCCTGGTCTACAGAGTGAGTTCCAGGACAGCCAGGACTGTTTCACAGAGAAACCCTGTCTCGAAAAACTGTGTGTGTGTGTGTGTGTGTGTGTGTGTGTGTGTGTGTGTGTGTGTGTGTGTGCAGAGGGAGAGGGAGAGAGAGAGAGAGAGAGAGAGAGGGAGGGAGATTGGTCTTGGAGTCTACCCTCAAGGGCAAACTCAGGGAGCCTGCAATCAATAAGCATCAACTGTATACTCAAACATGGCTTATGTGAAGGAGAGGCCACTCTTGAGGGAAGGTGACGAGTCCGCTTAGGCAGCCTTACATTCTCTTCTGAACGTGGCCTGCTGCGTTCGTTTATGCTGGGATCCTTACATAGACCTGCTGTGGACATCTGGTCCTGGGCCAACTTGATGGCCTTCACACCCCATCGCTGACAGAAATGTCAACTAAAACAAATTCCCGTCAGGCCCCGGCGGAAAAGGCTAAATAAATAAAGCTCACGCTCACGCTCACACTGGTGAGATGTCAAGGAAATAAGCACAGTGGACTCTGCTCTTGGCTTGGGAGAATGTTTTCGCTTTCTCGAGAAAAGGCACAGGAGGCTGGCAAGATGGCCCAGCAGGTGAGCTCACTTGCCACCAAGCCTGATGGCGTTTAAGTTTGGTTCCCAGGACATCGTGGAAGGAGAAAACCATCTCCTAGAAGCTGTCCTCTGACCTCCACATGCATATTGTGGCACATGAACACCCAAACACACACAGGCATGCATGTCAACACACACACTCACACACAAATCCAATATATCTTTTTAGAAAGACCAATGATTGGCAACAGAGGAGCCCTGTGGCCGTGACCAGAGGTGATAGCCAGGCATTGACGTTTTCTTTATTTTTCTTTTCTTTTATTTGGGGGGGGGCAGGTGATTCAAGACAGGGTCTCACTATGTAGCTCTGGCTTTCCTGGAACCCATGCTGTAAACCAGGCTGGCCTTGAACTCAGATATCTGCCTGCCTCTGCCTCCCAAGTGCTGGGATCAAAGGTATGCATCACTACACCCAGCTAACGTTGATGTCTCCTAAACACTGGCTCATGACATCTGCCTTACACATCATGCCTGCCTTACACATGTCACTCAGACAGGAAACACTTGGCCCTTTTCTCTGAGCTCCAGGCTAGCGTGACATGGGAAGGGCAGTCTGCCTCCTTTGTGCAGTACCCAGCAAGAATAGACCAGATTTATACTGCAAAAGGTCCTCTCCTCTGCCTGTGCTGGGCTGGCATTTGCTGTGAAAGGGAGTGAACCATGGCCTAATAACTAAGCAGCCAGAAGTTTACAGCCACTCCTGGGCAAACAAGAGACAGTCACCCCTCATGCTTTTCCGGGACAGAGTCCAACCCAGAGACTATTGCTCAGAGGAACACCAGCTTTGCTGAGCTACATCCATGTACCACACAGTTCATCTATTTAAGGTATAAAATGCGGTGGCTTTTACATATTCCATCTGGGCAAGTCAACTTCAGGGCATCTGCACAGCCCTGAAAAGGAAATCCTCAGCCTTCAGCCACTGTTCCCAGATTCACCCCTAATTCCTAGTCTAGCCAACCACCATTCTGTCGCCATGAATTTACCTAAGGTGGTTGTCACATAATGAGATCATACAATATGTGTTTGACTTCCTTCACTGGGCATCGTGCTTTCACATTTAATCCCTGTGGGAGCAGGCACTTGCCTCATTTTGTCATCAATTATCATATTATATAGTATCTGTCCGCTCATGGCTTGACAGACGTTCTGGTCGGTTCCTCTTCTTGGCTAGCCTAGATATTGCTGTCACTCTGTTCTCTGCCGTTCTTTCTTACCCCAGCATGGGCTGTCCCCAACCTCACCCAGGCCTCTGGTCTTCAACACTCTGAAGTCCTGCCTGCTGTCGAACTAGTGATGTAGACCGGGCTGGCCTCAAACTCACAGAGGTTTGTCTGCCTCTGCCTCCGAAGTACTGGGGTTGAAGGCATGTGCCACTGTGCCCATCTTGCCTTGCCCTTCTGATCTTGGCACCCTGGGTAGGTCAGTCCATTTCTGCCATGGTCTATCCACACGTAGGTCTTCAACTATAGGAAACCAAGGCTGGCTGGACTCCAACTCAGGGCTCTTGGGATTTCTCTTTCTCTCCCTCCTTCCTCTCTTCCCCCAACTCTCTCTCTCTCTCTCTCTCTCTCTCTCTCTCTCTCTCTCTCTCTCTCCTTTCCCTTCTCTTTCCCTCTCTTTCCGCTTCCTTCACACCCCATGTCTAATATACCTACAGCCGCCATCTTCCATTTGCATTCTATGGCTCCCTTCCCTACCCCATCTGCCCTCTACAGTCTTGGGAGTGGAGGGGCATCTCCAGCCCTCGTGTGACGGTCCTGACATGGTCTCCCTGAAACGTCGTGGGTTGGGAACTGGATCTCCAGAGTGACGCTGTTGGGCAATGGGGCCCAGTGAGAGACCTGTAGGTCACTGGGGCCCCTTCTCTCAGAAGAGACAGTTGGGACTCACAAGTGTTTCTTCTCTGGGCCACAGTGTAACTATGGCTTATTTCTTGTCCTTGCTTTTGCTGTTGGCTTTCTTACCACAAAATGCTGGAGCCCAGGAGGCCCTCGTCATGGAGCCATGCCTTGCTATTAGAACTTCAAACTACCCAACACAAGCCAAGTACACCCCTTCCCCTCATGAGCAGCCTGCGTCCGGTAGAGCGGGGAAAAAAAAAAAAAAGCTGATTAAGACAGCGCCGCCCCTCCTTGAACAAACCAAACACTGCAGCATGTCTTCTTTACTGACTTCTACTTCCCACATCCTGATGTGGGCCCGGTCTCCAGCCACACCTGACCACACTCAACTAGCACCTTCCCACCCTGGTTGACACACACGGTCATGTCGTAACCCTCCAGGGTTGCACAACTGTGGTACACATCTGGTTTTATGTACGAGGAATACGGCCAGCTGCATCCCATCCCCCACCATCAGTCTCTAACCCAAGTGCCTGTGTATCTCCCTGGGCACCAGGAGGGTGGTCCTGCAGAATGCTGGGCTCTGGGAAGGACTGAGAGAGAAGCTGAGAACCAGAGCTGGGAGACCCATTTCCAGACCCCAGACTTTTAAGAAGTTGGCATGGAGTTGGGGGGGGGGGGGGCTGTTTGTTACTTAACTAAAAGTGTCGTTGCTTCCATAATTTACATTTATCCACCATTTCTTACAGAATTTGCATTTATTAAATGTGTCCTTTTTTTTATTTCAAATCACTGACAACATGCAAAGTTCAAGTCCTCCTGTCCACACATGTTCCAGTCCTTCGACGATCTCAGCGGCGTCCATTACGCTGAAAATTTCCTCACTGTCTTCTTTTGAGAAGGGCCATGATGCTCAAATAGCGTTATTAGAATCAAGATGAGGAACTCTGTATGAGGACTGACAGTTTCTACACAAATGTACACAGGCAAGCACGCATACACATACAAAGGCACACTTCACACACATACACACACACACCCCAGAAGAGGAGAGAACTCCATGCCATAGAATGGTAGACATAGCAGTTCCCAAACCAGGCTCCACTGATTCAGACTAGCCTATTCATAATGCTTGGTTTACATTTATTTGTTTGTTTGTTTTTATTTAGTATTGTAGCATGTATACATATATGTATGGGCACACATTTATCACAGTGTATGTGGAAATCAGGACAACAAACTCTCCCTCCATCTTGTGGCATGGGATGAAGTCAGACAGTCAAACTTGGTGGTAAGCACCTTGGCCTGCTGAGACCTCTCACCAGCCTTGTGATGGTTCAATGTTAAACGTTGGCTATATTGGGCTAAGGGGTGCCCCGTGGCAGCGAAAGCATCATTTCTGGTGTGTGTGCGTGTGTGCGTGTGTGCGTGTGTGCGTGTGTGCGTGTGTGCGTGTGTGCGTGTGTGCGTGTGTGCGTGTGTGTGTGTGTGTGTGATTTCTACCAGAAGCAGACATTTGAATAAGCACACTAACATCTACTCTCACAGTGTGGTGGATATCCAATCTGTCCAAAGACCAAATAGAGTAAAACAGTGAAGATATTTCTCTCTCTCTCTCTCTCTCTCTCTCTCTCTCTCTCTCTCTCATCCCTTTCCCTCCCTCTGTCTGTCCCATCCTCCTTTTATCCCTGTCTTTCACACTCTCATCTCATCTCTCATCTCTCTCCCTCCCTTCCCATGAACTAGGACATCCATTTTCTCCCCTCAAATATCAGAGCCCCTGATACTTGGGCTTCTGGACTCAGGGGCTTATACGCAAATGCCAACCCAACCCGATGCCCTGGACCTCCTGTTCTGGATCTTCAGTCCTGGACACCAGCTTCCCTAGTTCTCTGAATGGCATGCTGTGTATCTCGGGACTTCCTACGGGATCCAGTTTCTAGAACGAATCTTGTCTACATCCATGCACATAACCTACTGGTTCCACTTCTCGAGACGCTAACACAGTTGTTCTCCCACACAACTCTTTCCCCTTGTCTAGTCCTTAAGCTCTTTGGAAGACGTAACAGAGCAAAACAGGACTGGCAGTGAGTGGCCAAGGACAGCTAGGGACATCCCATCTCACTTCCGCCACCCTCCCTTTCCTGTCCTGACTCTGGTCCTGCCTGGATTATGCCCCCGGTGGATGCTGCTGATTTCTGAGGCAGATGGACAAGCAGCATGTATTCCAAAGCATCTTAAGGAGGAGGCAAAAGGACAAAAAAACTTGGTGTCCTGCCACCCCGCCCCCACCCCACCTGCTGGTAATGCCCTGTAATCTCCGCTCTCACTGAAGTTCTCCGGGTTCCATATTTTCCTCATTCCCTTCCAAGTCTAGCTGGATTGCAGAGTCAAGTTTATGATTATGAATGAAAACTAAAGAAAGGAAAATATAGATGTGGAATTGGGCATGGTGGCGCATGCCTTTAATTTCAGCACTTGGGAGGCAGAAACAGGTGGGTCCCTGAGTTTGAGGTCTACAGAGAAAGTTCCAGAACAGCCAGAGCTACACAGAAATACCCTGTCAAGAGAGAGAGGGAAAGAGAGAGAGGGTGGGGGAGGGGGAGAGGAACGGGAGAGGGGGGCGGGGCAGGAGGGGGAGAGAGAGAGAGTGCGTTTAGAAGTGGACTCAAGTCTACGGCCATACCACCCTGAACACACCCAGTCTCGTCTGATCTCAGAAGCTAAGCAGGATCGGGCCTGGTTAGTACTTAAATGGGAGAAGTGGACTCAAAATGAAGCCCAAGGACATCTGTTAGAGCTTAAGAGAAAAAAAATACAGCACAGGTTAGGTAACAATCCCAACAGTCACCAGATGGAGAGATGGAGAAAAAAATCACACTTTTTAAGTTAGGCATGGAATAAAAATAGACAGATCATTTTAGACAGATCATTAAGGAAGAAAAAATAAGAGGTAGAGAGATAGCTCCGTGGTTAAGAGCACTGGCTGCTCTTCCAAAGGACCCTGGTTCAATTCCCAGCACCTACATGGCAGCTCACAGCCATCTGCAGCTCCAGTCCCAGGGGGATCTGACATCCACTTCCGGCCTTCATGGTTGCCAGGCACCCACATGGTGCCTTAGACATACATACCCATATGTCTAAAATAAAATGCCCGTACACCTAAAATAAAATAGATTTTTGAGAACAAGGAAAAGCACTCTCAGGAATGACAGTGGACTAGTGAGCTAAGGAGAGCCCCAAAGCATTGGGCCATGCATAGGGTTCTCTCTCTCTCTCTCTCTCTCTCTCTCTCTCTCTCTCTCTCTCTCTCTGTTTGCATTGACTGTTTTGCGCACACTCTGTTTCTTAGATGGCGATAGGGTCAGTACGGATTTCCGGTCTTCATCTGCAAACAGGCTGCTTTGACGTGTTAATCTTGATGTAGCTCTCTCTGTTCCCACTCTCTTATCACATTCTGAGTTATTTCATGTATCAAACGTTACTAATCTCTGCGGTATCTGAGGCCCTAGGGATCCCCCATTACCCACCAACTCCCCCAACAACGGGGCCTGAAGGCCCAACTGCAAGATGAGTGACCTCAGAGGCCCAGCACCAGAACCAGAAAGAAAGGCAAAACAGGTGGGAAGCGTGCCGAACCAGAACAGCTACGGAACCAGAAGCGGTGGCTCCGGTTCCCGTGAACGCCTTGTCTAAATAAAGGTCTCCCCTGTTTGAGGTATCATTTGTAATCAACACACACCACTATAATTGCAGCATCTTTCTGTTCTCTGGAATTTGTGTGAAGTAGGATTTATCAATTTTAAATCACTTGTGATGCTTCAAGCAGAAAGGAGATGCGTGCTTCATGCATCTGAAGTACTATGCTAAGTCTTGGGGTGTCTAACACAACCCCTGCCCTGATGAAGTCTGGCACCTTCTACAAAATTGTAGGGACCCAGTGAAATAACCCAAGGACACAAGTGTTCCCCGAGGCAAGACTGCACACATTCATCTGCCAGCTAGGGGACCGCGTTTCATCGGAATGCTATTTGATTTCATGCCTGTGCAGACGGAGGCAACAGAGCAGTCTGAGATGCCGGCCAACGGCTCATGAGTATGTCTCAATATTGCATTTCTCGTCTTAAAGTAAAATCTAAAATTGTGCCTGTTTCAGGTCCCACACACCTGATTCTGTCTCTGCTTGGTACTTGGGTCTCCAGCCAAAGTAGGGGAAAAAAAAAAGATAAATGAAGAGGGAGACACATTTTTCTACCAATGAAACAAAACGAAGTAGGAAAATGTGTGTTGATTTTGATAAGCTCCCAATGCAGTCCTACCCATTTAAAATGGAAGGCAGGCGTGTCTGGATGGATGTTTCTTTTTCTTTCTTTCTTTTTTTTTTGTTTTTTGTTTTGTTTTGTTTTTTCGAGACAGGGTTTCTCTGTGTAGTTTTGGTGCCTGTCCTGGATCTCGCTCTGTAGCCCAGGCTGTCCTCGAACTCACAGAGAACCACCTGGCTCTGCCTCCCGGGTGCTGGGATTAAAGGTATGCGCCACCACTGCCCGGCCTAGATGGATGTTTCTTGCATCACTCATTTGTATTATTTGCCTGACCCCTGTGAGTGTGTAAGTCTGTAATCTGAACACTAGAAACTGTGGGTTTGAGTCCGAGGCCCATGGCAGACAAGGACAGTTAGAAGGAGCCTACAGCCACTGCTGACTTATGCAGATTCTTGTGTAAGCTGGAGACAAGGGATAAAAACTTTGCAGAACAGAACAGCCACCTCCGATCACACAGCATCAGGCTGGTCGTTAGTCATGTAAAGGAAACAGTTTCAGATAAAAAATGAGCTATGTTTGCCTTAATCATACTGTTTCACTTTCAAAGATATAAATACACATTCACCCACTAATCTTGCAACGTCAGGCCAGGCCTGTGCTTAGGCTAGGCCTTCCGAGTGTAGCATGGCTCTGGCTTTTGTATAAAAGCCTCATGTGACCCCTGTTCCTGCCACTTGCCCTCCAGGGTTAAAGGTGGAAGACAGATGGATGGCATTCCAGCAATCCAGGAGCAGAGTGTGCCAACCTTCGTTAATACATATATGTATACATACATACACATGAATATATATACACACACACACACATTGTTCCTCCTGTCCCCCACTACTTCACCCTAAAAATACATAAACATTAACTTTCTTTTTGTGTGTGTGTGTGTGCGCGTGCGCGCGTGTGCATGTGTGTGTGTGTGTGTGTGTGTGTGTACATGCTTGTGTGTATGGGTGCCCACAAGAGCTACAAGAGGCATGGGATCTCATAGCGCTGGACTTACAGGCAGCTGCCTAACATGGGTACCAGGAACTGTACTTAGGTCATGTGGAAGAATCATGAATGCTTTTAACCTCTGAGCCATTTCTCCAAGTCCCACTTGTGATTTTTTAATAATTGCTTCACCAACACCCAATGTGAGAGTCGTTTCAGGTGATTTCTCTAGTTTCTCTTAAGTTATAAATGAATCTTCCTCAAGACAGCTCTTTAGTCCTGCTCCTATTTGATCAGTGAATGTGACATTGAATGGAACTACACTCTGCCAAGGACGCTAGGATATGGGGGTGCAGAAGCAAGCAACCCCATCCTGGACGGATGCACGCCATTGCTCCAGAGCAAAACAGCCAGAGAGCAGTCCCAAGGTGACGCCCACACTGGTCAGAACTGGAGGGTCAGTAAGTCACCAAGTGAATGATCTGGAGCTCTGGTGGGGACAAGGTAGGTGAAAAGCCACATTCCAAGGATCAGAAAACCCCTAACATTAATTTGCCTCTTCCCTAAGGACGTGACTTCAGGAAGTCCTTCCCCTCTGCTGGTCCTCTCACCCATCTCACTCACCCAAGGGACAGAAAAAGAGTCCCATGCCTGTGCTTCCTATTCCACTGAGTGATCAGATGTGATGGAAAATGGCGCCCGGGGCCACACCTGCCCATGCACACACACCTCAGTCCATTGTCCCCTGTGACTATACAGTGTGTTACTCGGGTGAAGCAAATGACATTCCTGCCCAGAAAGCTACTTCAGATGTCTTACATGCTGCAGTTGAAAGAATAAGAATTTAAAGACAAAAATAACTTCTCTTTTGTCTATGTATAGTATCCAGTATCAAATCCAGGGCCTTGAACACGACGGGAGCATTTTGCCACTCTGCCCTAGCCCTGAGATAACTTAAATACTTCCTCCTAATGGGGCATGAAATCCTTGCATCCATTAGGAGACGGTTTCAGGAACTTGGACATGACAGTGTATGTAAAATAATCCCAGGGAGGGAGAGTCCCTTCTGATGGGATGTGGAACTCCTACAGGCCGGCCTGTAGAAGAATCAAACGAGGGATTGGAAGTTCCCACCTTCTGCTCTGCTCAACCCTTTTCTATCCTGCTGCTCAAAGAAGGTCCAGAATTCGGAGCCCTCATGATGGTACTCTTATGTTCAGTGTGCAAAGTGCCCAGCTTCTCCCATCCCAAAGCTATGCAGGACAAGAATCTGCTTTATGTATTTATTTAATGTGTATGGGTGTTGTGTCTACATGTATGTCTATGTACCATGTGCATGTCTCATGCCCATGGAGGCCAGAAGAATGCATTGGATCCCCTGGAACTAGAGTTATAGACTAGTGTGAGCCGTCACATTGCTGCTAGGAATTGAACCCAGGTCCTGAGAAAGAACAGTCACTGCTCTTAAACGCTAAGGAATTTCTCCTGTTCCAGGGCTGTGTATTGCTACTAATCTCATAATCCTTTGGTTTTATTTTGACTCTTTAAAACTTTTCTTAAGGTATGAATATTATATCAAAATTTATAAGATATATATATATTCAACTTTTTGTCGTGATATTAATGGTCATATAGCAAACTAATTCTAGAAAAAGGCCTCATCTAGCTTTGTGTACATGATTTCAGGTTTGAATCTCTATCAGGTAACTAGGAGTTAAATTTTGTGCTCTGGATGTACATAACAAATTATGGTCCTTTAACCTCTTTGAGATCTGCTGCATATGACATTTAAAACGTTTAAGTTTTCTGCCGTGAACCATGACCATGTCTAACAGTGACCTTTGAAGTCTCCAAAAGGAGGATGGGGCCCCACAATTCCACCTGGCCTATGATAACGCCACTAAGCTGACAAACACCACCTAAAGATCAGCTTTGGACTACACACTGCTCAGGATAATTTCGAGATGGCTAGCCGAGATGATCCAGACTCACAGACTACTCTAGCAAGGACTTGAGACAAGCCCTGCACTTTCCCATTACACAGAGACGGGATAACCAATGATACAGCTAGTTCTCCCAGGACTTGACAATTATCCCTTTTTTTTTTCAGGATCCCCTAAAGATGTTGTCACCCCCAGACAGCAGGAAGTAATTTTAAGAACACGATGCCCACATTCCCAAGAGGTGGGGTAGGTGGGTTTTGGTCATTTAGTGGGTTATGGATATTTGTCATCATTTAGGGTGATGAGTTACAAGTTGTTATTGGTAATAGTTAGGAAAACAGCTAAACAAAGGAGATTAGATTCAGAGACTTTGTTTTAAAAAGAAAGCCAGCCGGGTGGTGGTGGCGCACGCCTTTAATCCCAGCACTCGGGAGGCAGAGCCAGGCGGATCTCTGTGAGTTCGAGGCCAGCCTGGACTACCAAGTGAGTTCCAGAAAAAGCGCAAAGCTACACAGAGAAACCCTGTCTCGAAAAACCAAAAAAAAAAATAAAATAAAATAAAAAAATAAAAAGAAAGCCATAGGGTAAGAGGGTAGATTATTGAATCTACTTTTAAATTTCTAGTCCTTGAAAGTTATTATTACTATTTAGGATAATAAATAAATGCAGGTCAGTAGTTAGTCACCTATTACCATCAAACTTGTGTCATGTTAGGTATGTTTTCAAGGTCAAACAGAGATTATTTTAGATAGACAGGTGGTCTTAAAACACTTCAGAGATCTACAAAATATGACGTTTAAGATGTCTTAATAACATAAGTTTTTTATGACAATGAGACATAACTCCTCCTGGCAGCACCAATCTACTTCAGAGAAGATGATGGGCATTGAAGAAACCTCATATGAAGTTTATTTTCTATGTGGCAAAAATTAGCCACTGGGCAGGAAAGTGCCCTTGCCTCGACTACTGACAATATGCTGTCCAAATTGGACAAGCAGGACAGTAAAGAAAGCGACTGTAGAACTTTGCCAAGACAAGGTGGGACAGTCCTTCAGAATATCCTGCTTCACAGGAAAGTCTATCAGATTGTCTAGGCCTGTAGGCCAAACGTGGGTGCCCCAGTGTGACAGAGGAACCTTGGGTGACTGTCCAGGCAGCCAGCTGTCTCTGTCATTTCTTATTTTTGGAAGTTGTTTGCTCTACACTTCCTGTTTATTAAGGTAATATTATATCCTCAGATCTCTGATGGAGTTGAAGACTAGATAGTTATAGTTATCGTTTTCCTTGTTAACAAATTCAGAAAAGAAACTCACAGAAGAGGTGTAAAGTGTATAAGATTGAGAGATTTAGTTTTGGGGTGGTGATGCAAGTTAGAATAGACAGTGAATTAGGTATACAACACTTTGGACTCACCAAGGTAGGATAGACAATGGAGTATTTTCTCTGAATTTGTCAAATGCAAATAGATTAGAAATTGTTAATAAAATTATTTCCTGTATATATTTGTATATATATATATATTATTCTACTTATTGTATATAGTTTTTCTATGTTCATTAAAACCTTCACTTTTTTGTTTAGACAGAAAGGGGGAAATGTTATATGATATTTTGTTTGTGTTCTGACAAATAAAGCTTCCCTGGAGATCAGAGGGCAGAGCTAGCCACCAGTTAATCACAGAGACCAGACAGTGGTTGCTCACACACCTTTAATCCCAGCACTTGGGATGATCATGCCTTTGATCCCAGCACATGGGAAGCTCAAGTCTTTGATCCCAGCACTTGGGTGGCTCAAACCTTCAATCTCAGCGCTAGGGAGGTGGAGACAGGAATATAATGGTGGAGACAGGCTCTCGGTCCCCATTTGGTCTGAGGATTGGTAGAGGTAAGAAGTTTCTAGTGACTGCTGCTCTGCTTCTCTGATCTTTCAGCTTCTGCCCTCAATCTCTGACACCAGATTGTTATTGTTCAAACTAATTAGGATCACGCTTCAGCTCTTGATCGTCACAAAAATTGCACTTAGGGTAACTTCTCTTGCCAATCTTGAAGGTTAGAGAAAGGAAAGGCACACACTTTTGATAAGTCCAGGCCCTCTGCACAGCAACTGGTAACCTGGAGAGACTGTGACAAATTTTGGAGCGATGCCACATGGAGCAGATCTCATCTCATTAGAAGCTGTCTGACGGTCAGGCTACCTCCTGAGGTTGAACTCTGCCAGGAGCACCTAAGGACTTCCACCCGACCCCAGGGTCCGTCCAGCATCAGAGCCAACTCTGCAGGATGCACACGTTAGTATGGAGAAAGCTCGCCCCTCCCGTGTGGCTGAAGGCCAAGTGTGTGTCAAAGCATTTGGACACCCGTAGTCATGGCATTCTCAAGCCCTCACTTTTTGGCTCAAGACAACAAATACAGTTAAAGCCAAGACGAAGCCTTTTTCTTTATTGGGAAGGCACAAAAGCTGGTGGTTGATGGCTCCACAGAACACAGTCAAATTGTTCTTTCAAAAAGAAACATAAATGTCTGCTTCCTTCACATCATCAGGAAGGGAGCCTGAGTCAAATTATAACATAATTTTATAATTTGACCACACTCAAAGACTGTATGTTCATTTTTTATCTAAATATGTGAGTAAATTTTTTTTTCACATGGATCATAGTGCTTGATATCAGGCTTTTAAATTTACTCTTACTTTTATTTTTATTCTTTCTCTCCTGTTGTTTGCTTTTCCCTTTCTTTTTAAAACTTTTTATTTGTGTGTGTGTGTGTGCAAATGTGGTGTGTATGTGTGTCTGTGTTTGTGTGTGTGCATATGTGTGTACAAGTGCTTATGCACATGCATGCATATAGAAACCAGACTGTCTTCCTCAATGCCTCTCCACTTTACTTTGGGGGGACAGGGTCTCTCAGTGAACCTGGAGTCCACTCATTCGCTAGACTGGTTGGCCACTAAATCCCCGGGTCCTCCTGTCAACACCTCCCCAGAGCTGGGCTTACAGGCCAATGTCACTGCACTAGGTTTTTTACTTGGTGCTGGAGATGTGAACTCTGGACCTCACATTAGCACACCTAGTATTTTACCAACCAAGCCATCTCCCTAACATCTTGTTATGCAACCCAGGCTGGCCTGGAACTCTAGGTCCTCCGACCTCAGCCTTCCTTCCAAACGCTAGGATGATAGGTGCAATCCACCACATTCAGTTTAGTTTTTACTTTTTCACACTACAAAACTAATACAGTACTAGGCAGCGGTGGCACACGCCTTTAATCCCAGTACTCAGGAGGCAGAGCCAGGTGGATCTTTGTGAGTTCAAGGCCAGCCTGGTCTACAGAGTGAGATCCAAGACAGGCACCAAAACTATACAGAGAAATCCTGTCTCAAAAAACCAAAATAAACAAATAAATAAATAAAACTAATACAGCATCATAATTGCACTTTCTTTTTTTTTTTTCAAAATATTTTTTAAATGACCATCCCCTCTAAAATGTGGAAACTACAAACAAATAAAAACCAAAAAAAAAAAAAATTTTGGTCTTATCACAGAGAGCAGCAGCATTGTGGACATATCTGGGCGTGTAATTTTCCTGTAGAAGAAAGGAATAAGAACCCGCTCACTGTTTCTTGTTCTGTACCCTTCTAGGTCCGTATTTGCCTGAACATCTTATGGCTGTACCAGACGTCAGTCGCTTGCCTGTATTTGATCATGCTCACCAGAAGATATCTACCCTGCCTCTAGGACGGTGTGCTTATTTGGAAGAAGGGCCTTTGAAGATGTAAGATGAGAAATCTTAGATTGCTGCTGTGGTCCTGAAACCCAGGGGCATTAAGAGAGAGTGAGCTCAGTGGTTAAGAGCCCTTGTTCTTGCAGGGGGCGACTTGGGTTCGGTTCCCCACACGGCAGCTCACAACCATCCACGACTTCAGTTCCAGGGGACACAACACCCACTTCTGATCTCCATGGGTACCAGGCACACATGTGGTGTGCAGACGTACATGCAAGCAAAACACTCATACACACAACATAGATAATTTTTTTTAAAAAGGAGTGAGGAGGAGTACAGAAGACAGGGAAGTGTGGAAGAGAGGTGGGAAGACCAGGTTTTCTCAGGCCACTTGACGCTGAGCTACTAGCCCCCCCGCCCCAGACTACATGACCTCCAATAGCCAGAAATCTACCTGACCAAAGGTTTTAGAGGTGAGAGATCAGGATTGAGGGCCTGTTGGGTGAGGGCCTTCTTGCTGCACCATCCCGTGGTGGAAGAGGAAGGAATTGGCAAGAGAGAGCCTGAGAGCCAAACCCCAGCCCCAAGCTCTTCAATAGCCTTCATTAATTCATTTGTGAGGACAGAGTGCCGTGGTCCATCACCTTTCTGCAAGGTTCACATCATGGGGCTGGAGGGACGGCTCAGCGCCTAAGAGTGCTCCCTGCTCCTGCGGAGGACCCAAGTTCAGTTCCTGCTGCCAGTGACAGACAACTCACAACTTCCTGCAGCTTCAGCTCTGGGTGATCTGATGGTTCTAGCCTCCAAGGGCACCTGCACACACCCACACACATATAGGTAATTAAATTAATAATAATAATAATAATAATATATCTTTTTTTAAATCTACCTTGTAACAATGTTGTATTAAGGATTGTTTGGGGGATGACACATTTGAACCATAGGACATATATACAAGCCCAAGAAATGCCCCAGCTTGCTAGAAAGCCACCAGGAGCAAGGAGAGGGCTGTAAAACAGAGCAAGACCTGCCAATACCTTCACTTGGGGCCTTAAGAATTAGTGAGGAGTAAATGTTTGTGCCCTGAGCCTCAGCATTTGTGGGAAGTTGTTATGGGAGACACACAAAAAAAACCTCATTCCCTAACCCCAATCTCACCAACCACTCACCTTCACCCTCCTCGGCTGCCCTCTGATCCAGATGAACGCCATTCATAGGGCCCATGCCGCTTTATGAGCGTGGTTAGCTCAGAGGCCAGCACTGAGGGGTGGGGGGTGGGAGGGGCCTTTATTTCCCCCCCAACTCTTATCTGTGAGGCCCTTGGGTTCCCCCCAACTGACTCTGTCTTTTGACAGTTGGCCACTCCTCCCAAATCTTGTTATAAATTTAGTGCCCCACCCCCCACCTCCCCATGTCCCTTTGGTCCAGTGGAGGAAAACAGCTTGGCTGATGTTTGGCCTAAGTTTTGGCTTTGTCTTTATATTTCTAACCCTGGCTAACAACTGTATCTAAAATCACTTTTCCACCACCACGTTAAACCAGTTCATTTGTGTGGTGTGTCACCAAAATGTATTCATAACGTACAAGCTAATTTAACCGCCCTTTTGTTATAATGCAAACAAGTGGTTCCAGCTTTTCACTCTTAAACGGTGAGCATCTTTGTTGTCAAATCACTTGATATAGCCACGATTCTTTAAGATCAATTTCTAGGCACACACTTATTTGAAAAATAACCTACAATATCGATAATGTATTGAATGCTAATAGTTAACGTAAGGTGATAACTCTTTAATAGTCTTTAGTAATTTTGGCCAGAGCTCCTGACACATAGGATCACGAGGCTCTCCTGCCATGCTGTATTAACTTACACTCGCAACAGTCGAGGATAAGACTACTGACTGGCATGGGGTCCAAGGTCCAGGGGCCCCAGGCTTTATTACCAAATGCAAATCTGTTCAATGTAAGTGAGAGGAGACATGAAATCTCCTTTCTGAGTGTCAAGCAGAGCTTTCTGGAAGGGAGAAGCAGCTTAAAGGGGATAGAGACAGTGCCACCCTCCTCCAGAGCTATCAGAAGTATGTCTGAAGCTCCTTGTAATGGATGGTTTAGGTCAGCGATGGGGTGATTCCAATTAAGGAATTTTAGTAGCAAGGAGAAAGCAGCTGCTGGGTTGAGTAGGGAATGGCTATTATTGTCTGAGATTAAGGCAGCAAGCCCTTCAAATAGAGCATGCATTGTTCAGAAGAACTGATAAAGAACCTGCTGGAAACAGACATCACTGTATATGGGAAGGTTGTTCTAACCATAGAGTTTGTGATTTAGTCCATGACATTGACCTTATCTTTAGCGAATTATGATATTTTCTGGGTCTCAGCCACAACCTCTCTCAATGAGCTGACCTCATCCTGATAAAATAATCAGTTCAGGTTCGTCATCACCATCTATCTGGACAGACCGAGGAAGCATAACAAATGGGCAAATGGGATGCTTAGATCTAATCTCATTAGGAGGCTTTATGATGGATGGAGAGAAGCTGGATCATGGCAAACTAATTCCACAACCTAGTCTGGAATCTCAGAGCGGGTCTCTACTACTTAAAAAGCACTTATGCCTAAAATTAAAATTCACCTGCTAGAAACAGCAACACCAGCAATTCTGAGCCCCCTGATGCTGGGTACATAAAGAGTTGGACAGAGGTACAGATGGTCTGCTCTGAGCTATTGTGTGACCTGAAAGGGCTCTTTAAAATCCCAAGGAGGTGATTTGTTCATTCATAAAATCCAAGTCCAAATGAACAAGAAAATTAGCATGAATTCAAGATCTAAAAAAGACAAGAAACTGTAGGAAAGAGAAGTTGAAGTAAAATTTGATATTTCCCTGCCTCCAACGATTAGGATTGAACCCATGACTTTGTGCACGTTAAGCAGGCACTTACCACTGAGTGACATTCCCAGCCTATGGAATAAAATTTAAAACGAAAACCTACCATTCTAGTGACCAGCTCCACTCTCAGAAAGAGTCCACCTTAGGGCTGGGGATATAGTCCAGTTGGCAGAGTTCTTGCCTAGCAAGTTTGATAGTCAGGTGTAGTAGTGCATGCCTGGAATCCCAGTATCTGGGAGACAGGGGTAAGAAGATTGAAGTTCACAGTCATCCTCATACATGAAATTTTGAGGCCTGTGTGGGCTATAAGAGATTCTATCTCAAAAAAGAAAGAAAGAAAGAAAAAAAGAAAGACAGAAAGAAAGAAAGAAAGAAAGAAAGAAAGAAAGAAAGGAAGGAAGGAAGGAAGGAAGGAAGGAAGGAAGGAAGGAAGAAGTGAGGGAGGGAAGGAGGGAGGGAGGGAGGGAGGGAGGGAGGGAGGGTTCATCCTAAGTAACCATGACCCATGCATGGCTCTGCTCACCTCTTCAAAAGCCGAACCCATGGATCCCTTCGTCTCCCTCCCTTTCTTCCCCTGTCAAACCCGGTCACCTCCTCTGCTGGCTTCTGACGTTTTTCTTTTCGCTCCTCACTCCCCTGCACTTGGTTCAGAGAAACTAATAGATCCTGGACGGTGGAAGTTCTAGAGCCGCTGCTTGGACGATCGTGACTAAGCCCCCGACCCCCCCCCCCACCGCCGTGTGTGTGTGTGTGTGTGTGTGTGTGTGTGTGTGTGTGTGTGTGTGTGTGAAGCACGGGTGGCGTGCAGCAGGCTGGAGTGGAGGGAAAGGGCATTCCCCCACCACCACCCCAAGGTGTTCCAAGGACAGGTGGAACTTATCATTTCTGGTTTGACACGATGAATAAATACCTACCCTGCTATTCTACAGTTTACCCGAGGGGGAGAGTTGATGATTGATCAATGGAACAAGACATCGAAGAAAAAGAGTATGACTGTGCTCCATGACACTGACCCCTCCCCCAGCCTGCCCTTCACTCACGACACATAGGCATTAGGGTCACTTGAATAAGGGCTTCTCTTATTTGTGAACACAAAACTGAAGCTTCTTCCTGTAGCAGACTTCTCCTTTGGGGCCACCAACCAGCTCCAATCAAGACACAGAGACATCTTATTAGTTATGAATGCTCGGCCTTTTCTTATGCGTGTCCCACTAACTCTTAAAACTTAACCTGTTTCTCTTTATCTACGTTTTGCTTCAGGGCTTTTTACCTTTCTTCTCTTCTAGATGTTTTACTTTCACTGTTTCTCACGTCTGGCTGTTGGCTGCCTGGCTTCTGACCTGGGCGTGTCCCTCGCTTTCTCCCTCATTCTCTCTCCTTCTTCCTCTCCTTGAGCACCCCAGTCTAGATTTTCTCCTCCTATTTATTCTCTCCGCCTGCCAGCCCCGCCTGTCCCTCTCCTACCTAGCTATTGGATGCTCAGCTTTTTGTTAGACCAATCAGGTGCCTTAGGCAGGCAAGGTGAAACAGCAACACACCCTTACCTAATTAAACAAAGGCAGCAGAAACAAATGTAACACACCTTTACGTAGTTAAATATTCTGCAGCACAAATGCAACACATCTTTGTATTATTAACAAAGGCAGCAGAAACAAATGTAGCACACCTTTTCTGGATGCTAAAAGAATACTTTAAAAAAAAAAAGGGAAAAAGTCTGGGGAGATAGATGGCTTGGTGGATAAAGCATAAGCCTGAAGACCTGAATTTGGATCCAGAGAAACCACTTAGACCTGGATGTGGCTATACTCATCTATAATCCCAGCATTCCTGTGGTGAGGTGTAAGGCAGACACAGGGGAACTCCTGGAAGTTCATGGGCCAGTGTAAGTCTGCTACACTCGTTGCCTTGCCTCAAAAAAAGTGGAAGGTGAGGACCAATTCCCAAAGTTATCCTATAACCCCCAGACAAACACAGTGACATGCACATGCCTACATTCAGGTGCATGACCACACAAGCATCGTATACATAAGCACTCAAAAGGTTTTTTTTTAAGAAAAAAAAAAAAAAAAAACATAGACTTTCTTAGTTAGGTTACTATGTCTGTGATGAAACACCATGACCAAAAAACTTGGGGAGGAAAGGGTTTATTCAGCTTATAGTTCCACAGCACTGTTCATCACTGAAGGAGGTCAGGACAGGAACTCAAGCAAGGCAGGAATCTGGAGGCAGGAACTGATGCAGAGGCCATGGAGGAGTGCTGCTTACTAGCTTGCTCCCCATGGCTTGCTCAGCCTGCTTTCTCATAGAACCCAGGACTGCCAGGGCAGGGTTAGAACCATCCACAATGGGCTGGGCCCTCCCCCATCAACTGCTAATTAAGAAAATACCCTACATCCAGATCTTATGGAGACATTTTCTCGATTGAAGACCCCTCCTTTCAAATGACTCTCGCTTGTGTCAAGTTGACCTAAAACCAGCCAAGACACAGACTTAGGAGTCAACTGTAAGGGTTGAATTCCTGACCTTAATACTTCCTTGCTTCTTACCTTGAAAAGGTTACTCAGGGGGTTGGGGATTTAGCTCAGTGGTAGAGCGCTTGCCTAGCAAGTGCAAGGCCCTGGGTTTGGTCCTCAACTCTGTTAAAAAAAAAGAAAGAAAAGAAAAGAAAAGGTTACTCAAATCTTTCATGCCTTCACTTTCTAAGCTGTGGGATGAGGCTACTACTAATCCCTGCATTAAGATGCTGTTGGGGGGCTGGGCTGAGGAGGTAAAACATGTGAGGAGCTTGAGAATAATGCATGGCACACAGTAGGAACTAAGAACATGTCCCTGGCTGGGTGGTGGTGGCACACACCTTTAATTCCAGCACTTGGGAAGCAGAGGTAGGTAGATCTCAGTGAGTTCAAGACCAGCCTGGTCTACAAAGATAGTTCCAGGACAGCCAAGACTGTTACACAGAGAAACTCTGTCTCAAAAAAAAAATGTCCCTGTATGTCCAAAAAACAAAAATGTCCATTTATTCCCTCTGATGGCCTATCACAAGGATGAGGTTCTGGCATGAAAGATGATCAGTACCAACCCTGGTGCCCGGATGAACAGGCATTCCATTCACATCAGTCTGGGGTGAAAAAATGAACCCAAGTGAAAACAATCTTTTGTTAGAAGAAAGACATAAGAAGGGGGAAGACTCCACGGAATGAGAAACATTTGCAGGTGGCTTGGCCTGGCTGGAGTTCACCGGAGACTCCTTGGGTGCAGAGAGCACACAGTCAAGCCAGGATGGATCTTTTCTGCCAGACCGAGGAAGTTGAATTTCATCCTAAATGCCACAGGAATCCCCCGAAGTATTTTAAAATAACCTGGCCTCAGAAGGGTTAACATCCCAGCATCCCCCTGCCCACCCTCACCCTTACTGTATCTGAAAGAAAACCCACTTGGTTTGCTGTTGAAATCTTGAACATATTTGTCAGAATGCTTGTGAGGGACTTGGGAACCATCTTTCCAGAAGCCGTCCCTATGATTCTGTGGCGGTAACTGGCCTGCTATTAAAGGCTGACTCCTGCAAGCTACCCCTAAGCCCCACACATATGCTCAGTCCGTTTTCATTTTGTGCAATCCTTTTCTGAAGGGGGCCCTGCCGACTGTATTTCTTCATCTGCAAACCCTGATATGGATGGGTCTTCTGCAGCGTTTGGAGTGGGCATGTCAAGCCGATGCGAGGGTAATCAGCAGATTTATTTGAGGAAACGTATTTATGGTACTAAATGGCTGTTCTAAATGGGGTCATTATCTGGCCTGTTCTGCTATTGCCATAAATGTCCCTCTAGAACACGGATACCCACAATAAGTCCATCGCACTTCCTGGACAAGACTTTGAGGCAGTATTTATGATGGCTCCAATTGTGTCTTTTGAATGCTTGAGCACAAACTCTTTGCCGGATGCTCCGTGAAATGTTTCCAGGGCCGTCAAAGGTAGAAGGGAGTGGGAGATCCGATTTGCTAAATTGTCAGGGGACACCAGAGGGTGAAGCCTGTCCCAGATCCATAGCTTGGGACATGAGAGAATAAGTCGTAACTAAACACCCTGAGGGAGTTTCAAAGGATGTCAGCTTTCTTCTGGATCTGCGGGTCCTGTCCGCTAGGGTGGAGCCCTCCGACCTGAGTGAAGCTGTGAGGATCCGCAAGGCCCAAACCTCTCAAGGAGAACTCCCCAAAAGACGAGGCTGTATAATATTATATTTTAGAGATTCTCAAAATGTATTAAGTCAGTCTCTCATTTATAGACATTTCGGCTGGTCTCAGAGGCTAGAATATTCCTTTTCTCTGTGCACTCACAGCAATGGATTATTCATAGATGTTTCTGCTTACTTTGTTATTACCCCATCTACCTGTAGGGGTTCAAACAACAACCCACCAGCATGACGGAATTAGGCTTGTCCAGGGTTTAATGTGTAATGGCCAGGCCTCCTGCAGAATGGAAACTTGGTTTCCATGGCTCCCAATTCTAGTCTGCAAATAGACTTTGGGACATAGATGGCTTTGAAATTTCTTACCAAAGTCCCTGTGCCAAACCCCAAAATACTTTGCCATGTGTTCTCGTTTGGCTTGTGTGACTCGGAAGCTCATGCAACAGCATCAGGAGCAGACTCTGAAGAAACCGACCCTTTGCAGTATTGAAAAACGGAACCTCGGATGTGCAGTCATAAGCACGTGTACACATAAATACAGCGAATATCGCACAGGTGTGGCAAAAATCCCATATTTGCATACATTTTAAGAGGAAGGGGAACCTGCTCTTTTTAAAGCTGGAGTTACTACAGAATTCTTACATGTGAGGGGAAAATGGATTATTCAAAGTAGCCGCACACGAGCTTAATGGACAGAGGCTAGAGAGACGGTTCCGTGGTTAAGACTGCTAACTGCTCTTCCAGAGGAGACTCAGTCCCCAGCATCCATACAACAGGTAACAAACATCTGTAACTCTGGTTCCAGGGGGTCTGATGTCCACTTCTGGTCTCCATAGGTGCCAGGTAGGCAATTAGTGCACAGACATATGTTCAGACAAAACACCCATACACATAAAACTATAGAAAGCTCTTTAAAAGGAAAACGTGGACTTTTGAGTGGTAAAGATTTCATTTCTCTAGACATTGGGAAAGATCTCAAGAAAGGCTGTCTGGACACTAAAGAGGTAGCCTACAGAAGGTTGGAGAAGTGTAGGAGTCTTCAGACAGCCAACACTAGGTTACAATTATGCATAAGTGTGTGTGTGTGTTTTTGTGTTGTGTATGTGTGTGTGTGTGTGTCTTTGTGTTGTGTGTGTATGTGTGTGTGTGTGTGTAGAAAGAGAGAGAAAGTCTCTATTTTGCAATGTTTAGTTTCATAGCTTTCCTGGGACTGAAACTGACAACTACAGCCCGTTATCATTTGAGTTGTGTTCTCCTCAGAGCTTGTATGTTGAGTCCCTTGTCCCCGATGTGAATTTGTAAACTGGTCCTTGACGGAGGCAGCTGAGGTGAAATGAAATCATGAGGGTGGGGCCCTTATCCAACAAGACCGTGACCTAAGAACAGGAAGAGACCAGAGACTCCCCCCTCTGCATGTACTGAGGGTCCTCAGCAAAAGCAGCAAGAGCTTTTAACGCTGAGCGATGTTTCCAGCTCAACACCCTACTTTTTAAAATTCACATACTTCAGAAACCTAAAGAAAGAAATTAAAACCTCATTTTTTTTCTCTCACAAAAATGTCACAGTAGATGTGCATGGCTTTGGGGTTTAGTTGCAGAGGTTTTAGTCACCTGCAGGCTTGCCACATCAACATCTTTCCTCGTCAATAAATATGGAGCAAACACCGTTTTAACTGGTTGCATAATATTATATTTTAGAGATTCCCACAATGTATTAAGTCAGTCTCTCATTTATAGACATCTCGGCTAGTCTCAGAGGCTAGAATATTCCTTTTCTCTGTGCACTCACAGCGGTGGATTATTCATAGGTGTTTCTGCTTACTTTGTTATTACCCCACCTACCTGTAGGGGATCAAACAACAACCCACCAGCGTGATGGAATTAGGCTCGTTCAGGGTTTAGTGTGAACGTATAATTGCAAAATGCTACTTGCATAATTGCCTGCAGTGACGCCTGAGTTTCTTCCACACCTCCAGAATATTGCTCACAAGTTGAACTTGGCCTTCTGTGACTTCCTTTGTCCAAACTTCCTTGACTTCTCTGTGTTCTGGGACACACGGCCCTGGTGGTTCCTTCCATCTGGGCCACGGCTGCTTCTGCCTGAGTCTTCTTCCTAAACGCTGTGTCTGAGAGTTCAGGGCAGGCAGCTGTACCAGGATTCGTGCCCGTTAATGTGTATCTGTTCTTGGCTCTGCCCCGAGTAGTGTGCACCCTTCAGTGGTGTTGTCTTTATCCCCCCCAGTGGCTGCCCTTTGAGCAACCGCTGTCCTAATCAGCAGCTCCATAGCTATCAGCAGCGGTTTGGCAGTGAGGGCTGCAGCCAGCGGGGATTCTGTCTCCTCAGGCACTGGCTCTCTCGATGCAACCAACGAAAACCTTATCTAGATCTCTACCCTTCTGTAGAACACAAGATTCAAAGGTTGAGGTGAAATCCTGCCCGCTCAGAGAGGCTGAAGAGCAAAAAGCTAAGCACCTCTCCTTGCTCTGGGCTCCCCAAAAGCAGCCCATCCTTCTGTTCCACCCCCACTTAAGAACCCTAGCTACACATGGCTCCACCCTACCACTTCCTGTCAGCTAGTTGCTGACTCAACCTCTTGACCACGGGTTAATTTTATTTAATTGTTTAATTAAAAATGTAACATGTCTTTGCATTGTTAACAAAAGCAGTAGGAAAAAATGTGACACACATTTAGATAATATTCCACAACACTCTGGAGACTTTGGGTGGGTGGGTGAGATGAGAGAATAATAAGGACAAAGGGGAGTGATGAGTCAGTCTAGGAGAACCTGAGAAGCTTGACTTATTAGCCCTCCTCCGGGCTACAAGCCCACCAGTTACACTGCTCAAAAATCCATCTGAGAAATCAAAGGCCTTCCAGTCACTCATTCAGCTTACATTTATTGAGTGTCTAGTCTGTGAAGCCCGGTACCTGGGGATGCAATGAGTATCTATAATCATATCATGATCATAAGTTATTGTCTATTTCAGTGGTTACATTAGCAGACCTGAAAACTTAGCCATTTTCCAGTAGATTCCGTCAGAAGCAAAACCATCCAATAGTCAGGGTCTGCATAGCAGCTTCTTCACATGGAAAACCAGGTGGAATAGGGGGGGCATTAAGGTAATGGAGCTCTCCTCAGATAAGGGTGAGACAGTGTGGTAGTTTGAATGTAACTGGCCCCCATAAACTCAAAGGGAGTTAAAGTGGCAATTCCACGGAGTCTGTCCGATGATCAAAAGGGATTTCTTCTGTGTTAACTTACAATAAACATAAAGGAGTTGGTCGCAGGATCCAGGAGGGGTGTGCAGTCCAATGAGGTTCTCTAGAGAACTCTGTCTTCCACAGCACCAGCATCCAGCATCTAAGACCACGAGGTAGCCAAGAGAGTGAGCACGTATGCATTCCAGGTCTTAAGGGGTCCCCACTTGGGCATGCCGGGGGTGGGGGGCAGGTACCTAGCTTTGAGGTCTCCTATGCTCAAGCTATGCCCAGTGTGGACAGATTCCTGCTGCCTACAGATCAAGATATAGAACTCTCAGCTTCTTCTCCAGCACCATGTCTGCCTATAAGTCACCATATCCCACCATGATGATGATGAACTAAACCTCTGAAACTTTAAGCCACCCCAATTAAACGTTTTCCTTTATAATAGTTGTCATGGTCATGGTTTTTCTTCACAGCTATGGAAACTCTAAGGCAGAAGTTGGTACAAAAAGTGGGGTATTGCTGTGATAGGCCTAACTATGGCTTTGTTTGGAGAAATTTGGACTTTGGGAGTTTGGGTTAGGAAAAAAGGTGGAATGCTTTAAGTGGTGTTTAATGGGCTGTACTAGCAGGAACATGGAAAGCAGTGGTGTTCAGCTTCTTTATTAAGCCAATCACAGCATCATATATTCACACAGCATGAAGGAATATTCTATATTTCCTTCTTAAGATGCTGCAAACCATGATTTGGGACCATTTCCTGGGAACCTGGGTATGGACTTGGCCAGAGCCCATCCTCCTGACCAGTATTTAATTAAAGCTTGCTTCAAATTTGGCTATAAATTGTGGTAGTGGTCTTGTTCCCAACCAGTGGGATTAACAACTGGTCTTATGTGTAGCTAAAGTTTTTCTGTGTCCCATTCAGTCCACAGCTGCTCAGACCCAAGTAAGCACACGAAGACTTATATTAATTAAAACTGTTTGGCCATTAGCTCGGGCTAACTACTGACTAGCTCTTACACTTAAACTCAGCCCATTTCTGTTAATCTATATGTTGCCACGTGTTCTGTGGCTTTACCTGTGTGCCATTACATGCTGCTCCCTGGACTGCAGGATGGTGTCTCCTGACTCAGCCTTCTTCTTCCCAGAATATTCCTTGTCTGTTTATCCCGCCTATACTTCCTGCCTGGCTACTGGCCAATCAGCTTTTTATTTATCAACCAATCAGAGCAACACATTCACACAGAACATCCCACAGCACTTATGATATTTTGATGAAAAATGTGACTGCCTTTTGCCCTTGTCTGAAGAGTCTGCCTGAAAGTGAAGAGATTTGGATTAATTCTGTTGGCAGAAGAAATCTCAAAACAGCCTAGTATAGACTCTGTCATGTGGTTACCAGTTCGTGCTTATAAAGATTTATAATGAAAAGGAGCAAGCTGAGCAGGGTAAATTACAAAATGTAAAATTTGAGGAGAAAAAGAGCACCAGGAAATGGAATGGAGCTAAGCCCTGTGTTCAAGGAGATAAACAGAGTATGAAATGGAATAAAGGGAGTAGTGGCCTCAGGGCAAGATCCCACCCAGCTAAGTTTCCAACTTGTGAAAAGGAATTAAAGAAAAACTTACAGCTGGGTGTGGTGGCACAGACCCTTAATCCCAGCACTCAGAAGGCAGAGTCTGTCCGATCTCTGAGTTTGAGGCCAGCCTAGTCTACAAATCCAGTTTCAGGACAGCCAAGCTTAGGCAGTGAAAGAAACCATGGAGAACAGACAGCTGGTGAAGATGTAATTGAATGAGGGGACCATGTTCCAGCCCAACCAAACAGCAGAACTTGGCAGCTTTGGCCATGTGATTCTGGCTTTAGAGTCAAGAACAGAAGAAACGAGTTATGGAATCTTCCTCTGAGACTAAGGAAAGACACTGAGGCCAGGCATTTTTGTCAGGGGTGTCCCTGAATGGAGACCTAGAGAGGCCATTATGTGAAGCTGGGAAGTTGAAGTCTGGATTGCCTTGGAGAACCCAAGATGTTGGAGATGCCAGAGTTGTGGAATACCTGCTGAGGAGAGCTGCTAACAGGGAGTGGAACCAGCCCAAGAGAAAGAAGTGTGTTGCAGTCAACAAAGCTAAAAGGAGCTGGAGATCTGAGGAGCATTTTGGCATCAGACATGGAGATGCAGTTGGTTTTAGTCTTGCTTTGGCCCAACGTTTCCTCACTGTGCTCCTTTCCCTGCATTTTGGAGTGTTAATGTATATCCTATGCCATTATATGTTGGAAATATGTGATCTGGTTTTGTTGTTTTTTGGTTTTTTTTTTTAATTTCATGGGGGATTACAGTTAAGAGATTGCATGAATCTCAAAAGAGACTTTGAACTTTGGACTTTTAAACATTGTTGAGACTGTGATAGACCATGGGGACTTTTGAAGTTGGACTAAATGCATTTTGCATTATGATATTGTTACAAGCTTATGGGGGCCAGGGAGTGGAATGTGGTGGTTTGAATATAATAGACCCCCATAAGCTCGTAGCGAATGGCACTTTTAGGAGGTGTGGGCTTGTTGGAGTAGGTGTGGCCTTCTTGGAGGAAGTGTGTCACTGTGGGGGCAGGCTTTGTGGTCTCTAATAGGTTTTCTACACACACACCCATAATAGGTTTCTCCACCAACACTGTAAGCCAGATCAAAGCCAGGTTGAAAGAATATATCAACAGGTTTGTTTGAGCAAAGCAACCCTTGGGTGGGTTCCAGTCCCAGAAATCAAGACTGGAGAAGCCGTGCCCACAACGAAAGCAGAGAGACTTTATAGGTTGGAGTTGAGAGGTGATGACATGCCCACAGCAAGCTGGGTTTGTGCCCAAGTATGGTCGAAAGCTAACCGCTTGGGCTGATGGCAGCAACAAGGGAGGAAGTTGCCATAGTTACCAAGACCTTGCGAATCCATTCCTGGGGGAGGCAGAGAAGGCAAGGTGCAAGGAGAAGGAATAGGCAGGTTATTATTACCGGCCCCATGAACAGGACTAGAATGGAATGGAGATGTGTTCTGGTTGTGTTGGCGAAATTCTTCAGACAGTTTCTGGAGTGGCTTGCTATTAGTCCAGATTCACTGACACAGTAGCAGCACTCTTTCCCCAGGAACATGTGGGTGTCTGTCAAACAGCTGGAACAGATTCACGCCTCGGTGTCATAGCGAAGGCTATGGCTTTGCGTTGAAATGCGTGAACACTTTCCCTATGTCTGGAGAGCCGGTTTTTAGCCTGACGAAACGCACCTTTAAGTCTATCCTTGGAAGGCAACCAAAGGAAATTTAAAATCTTGAGCTTGTGACCGAACAGTAAGTATTCAATGCCCCGTCCATTCATCAGAACTCCAGTTATCAGAGCTAAAACTCCGAACCTCCAAGATTCCAGTGTAACAGCAGCATAGAAAGAGACAGAAGTCTGAAACATCTTTATACACCTTCAATCATTTACCTATACCTTCACAACTTGGATTTATACATCTTAAATCATTTTCTGTGTTTCTTTTGTGGAACGTTACATCTAAAACCTTTTTATCCTTTACTATGAAGCCTGTGAACAAAGTCAACCTATCTGTATTCTTAACGAGAAACTTAACTAATGAACTACCAAGGTGGCTGTAGCCTTGGGCAGAAGGAGCTGTTACCGTGGTGAAGCTATTACTGGCCTTGCTGTCAAACACTATCAAACCTGAGAAGGATAAATTTCACCTGGATAAGCAGAAGTGCAGACCAAGCAGCTTCCAAATCTATTAAAATGACAGGGACTTACTGGCTGCCTGGACAGCTACCCCAGATTCCTCCGTGGTCATTGGGGGCAGAGGTCCCAGGGCAGCATCAGTATTCGGCTGCCAGGCCCAGAAGATCTGACAGACTTTCCTAAGGAGTAGGAATTTGGGAGGGACTGGCCTACCTTGTCTAGGCAAAGTGGGACAATTGACTCCCCAGTTTCCTGCCTGTCCACAGTCTGGACAGGGTCTTGGCAACAGTTGAGGGGAAAGGCTTTGTGACTGGCTTTGTCATGTTTAAAACAAGCTCCAGATGGAAGTTCTTCTGTGCCCAGCATCTTCTTTGGAGTGATGGGGTGCTGCTAGGAGCTGGAATGTCTCTACCATGAAAAGCTTTGTTATTAAACATTTTAAATGCCATATTCTCAGATCTCTGACGCATTTGAGGATCATCTAAACTAGACAAATGTTTGTTTCTAGTTACTTGTTTTAGTCTTAACTTTGAGAACACATATATAAGCTAAATCTGATCAAAGAAGTTGATCCTTTATAAGATGACTATTAACTTGTATGTTTTATAAGATTAGGATTTTATAACTTTATCCCTGTTAAGTTTAGCCTTAAAAATAGTAATTTCTGAATTGAAGTTCTTTTAATACCAAGATAAGACTTTTAACTCATAAACAGTCCACGAAGAGACTGGAATCTTTCCTGATCTGTAAAACTCTAAAGTTTTCTTTTAATGAAGTTTAAGATCTCTCAACTGTGTGTTCTGGTAATATCCAACTAAAGCACCTTTTTTTTTTTTTTTCAAGAATGAAGACAGAAAACACAACGTTAATTTGTAGAAAGCAAAACCGAGTTTCAATGAAATCAATACCAGGTAGATTACTCTTATGTTACAAAATCTGAGCTGCCATCAAGATACGTCCCTGTGCATGAACACACAGAGGTGCAGCTTTAATACCTCAGTAAACCAGTGTTGTTTTAAATCCTACTTTCATGAACTTTGTTTTCAGGACAGGACGGGAATGATCATACAAAATAAATCCTAATCACAAATACCTTGGAGACCTGTTGTTGCCTTCTTGGTAGGACCACTCCATGTGGTCACCTTTAATCAGGATGGTAGTGAAGTCACTTGATCTCCCACTCCTCCAACCCTTGTCAAAATGTCAACTGCCCAGGTGGCTGTACTTAGTTCAGTTAAGATGGTGGCTAACCATCGTTTCCCAGAACAGCTCCAATTCAGAGTTACAAGTTTTATCTTAATTTTTTGTTGCAGATTTTTAACCAATTCTCCTAGCTGTTTTTTAATAAAGTAGAACAGCATAAAGCAACTTTAAGATTATTTATACCCAAATGACATATAAATCTCTGTTAATACATCAGAGTCAGAGGCCAGAAAGCCCAGAGGCAAATTCTGAGCCCAGGTGGCCAGTTGCAACCGTAACAGCTGAGCTATCGCATGGAACATAGTAAACTCACACATCCAAGACCAGTCAGAAACACACATGCACTGGTCACAGACATGTATACATTTAATTGAGCCTGACACAATTTTGTGTGGCTCCGTGACTGCAGGAAGACTTACTGGCGCAGATCCATCCATCCATACAAAATAGACAAAATTTTCCAAGGGAAACAGACTTTGGTAACATAGATTTTAAACCATGCCAGATGAGCAACTTACAAATCCTAAGATAAAAGTTTACAGCATAATTTGAGCTATAGAGCACAGTGCAAAGAAATCATAGGGATAAAAGATTTTTAGGAATAAGGAAATAGAACCTTAGAAGTAAGGGACTTTGGTAGAGCAAGTTTAGGTATAAGAGATTTGGGGATCATTTGTTTGCCACTGTAGCAGTTCAGTTAATAATTTGTGAGAATTTGGAAATCATTTGCCAGTTTTGTCCACTGATTTGTATTGAGGCCAAGCTGTTGTAATAAAAACCGAGTCTGTGGAGGAAGAGAGACAGAGTAAGTTGTGTATCTCCCAGACTGCTGGGAGAGGGGAGAGAATAGGAGAGGAGATGTCCATGTGCATGCAAGAGGCTGCAGGAGCCAGACAAGCACACACGTGCCCACGTGGGTGGTAACACAGGGCAGAGGGAAGCAGCAGGTGAAGAATTGGACTCTAGAATTTGGAATCAAATTCGTCGACAAATGATCCATACATATCTTATTGAAGGCTAGATCAGTAGACTCAGCATGGGAGAAAAGTGTGTGCTGGGTATGCAGCAGCTGGCCTCTCCTGCTCTGATTCCCACGTTGTCACAAATGTATGGATGGGCCATTAACGCAGTTTAGGGTGGGAGAGCAAACAGAGATAAAGAGAGCGGATCTGTTTGCAGGTGGAGCGGGCAGGTAAGACCCCAGCACGGCCAGAGCAAATGCCAGGAGAGCCTAGTGAGTCTTTGGCACTAATAAAAAGGTTTTTTTAAAAAAAAATCAAAATGGGTAGCACCAAGGTGTCACTAAGAGAACCCACCAGGCACAGGGGAGTGGGTGCAAGAGGTTTATGGGGGATGGGGAGACAGTGAAAGAATGGAAGACCATCTTGTGGTGGGGACATGAGAGAGGCGGGCAGACAGACAGACAGACAGACAGGGAAGAGATGAGGGAGGCAACAGGAAGAAGAGAGGTGGGGGGGTGCCAACGACTTGGTCATCTCAGTTGGAGGGGAGGACTCAGGGTCAGTCCCTGGATGAAAAGCCATCTGGAGCCACCACAACCCTGGTCAACAAAAGCTGGGCAGCCAAGTGCTGGCGACAGAGAGAGGGGCAGAGATAAAGAAAGGGAGAGGAGCAGTCCCCCGCATGGCCAGAGGACCCAGGCCTCCAGGCTGGGAGCTCAGCTCCTCCTGGTTTCAGCACCAAGATAATAGGTGTTCTGCCCTCCACCCCGCAGTAGGTTTTTCCACCGATGCAGTAAGCCAGATCAAGCCAAATTGAAAAAGTATACCAACAGGTTTATTTGAGCAAAGCGACTGGGGGGGGGGGGGTGGAGCCAGGGGAGTGTTTCTCCAGTCCCAGAGATCGAGGCCGGAGAAGCTGCGCCCACAAATGAAAGCAGGGAGACTTTATAGGTTGTAGGTGAGGGGTGATGACGAACAGTCTCTTGTGCTCAATCTACGCCCAGTGTGGACAGACTCCTTCTGCTGCCTGTGGGTCAAGATATAGAAGTCTTAGCGCTTTCTCCAGCACCATGTCTGCCTGCACGCCACCATGTCCCACCGTGATGATGTTTTCCTTTATAAGAGTTGCTGTGGTCATAGTGTCTCTTCACAGCAATAGAAACCCTAAGACAGACTGTTGGATGCCTTCCACCTCGGCTCAGATGACACCGTCACACCTAAGCATCTCCCATGTTGGTGGAACAGCCATATATACTGTGTGTGTGGAGTGATTAACTCCACTGTAGATCTGAGGACTGGGGAAGTGTGGGGCATGCCTTTGATTCCAATACTCAGGAAGCAGAAGCAGTCAGATCTCTGTGAGTTCAAGGCCAGCCAGGGCCACATAGTGAGACCCTGTCTCAAAAGAATCTGTCTTCTGGAACTCTAGCTTTTGTGTATTACGTACATTTTCCCATAGCTATTTCCTGTTCTTTACCAAGGCCCTTCTGAAAATGCTAACCTGTGTTCTTTATTCATGGAGACATTAGGAAAGGAACTTCATTGAGTGTTCAATATGAACAGGCACCCAGAGACAATCGGAAGAGGAACTGAAGTCATGTGACTGTAGTGGGTATCTTTTTTTTTGTTGTTGTTTGTTTTGTTTTGTTTTTTTGGTTTTTCGAGACAGGGTTTCTCTGTGTTGTTTTGGTGCCTGCCCTGGAACTCACTCTGTAGCCCAGGCTGGCCTCGAACTCACAGAGATCTGCCTGCCTGTACCTCCCGAGTGCTGGGATTAAAGGCCTATGCCACCTCCCTGGGTTTTTTGGGGGGGTGGTGGTGGTTAGATTATCTTCTTTTGACCAACATCAATCCTCCCTCTTCCTTGTTTTCCTACTCCTTCTCTTTCTTCCTTTAAAAAAAAAAAATCTCCTTTCCCCCTTTTCTAGTCCAAGCTGAAATGTATCCAGATCTCCTGAGACCTCAGCAAGACACTATATAGACCCAAAGCTAAGACTTGACCTCCAGGGCTGCCAGCTAAGGGACTCACCAATGACGACAGGAATTTCTCCACCCTTCCAGGGCAAGAAAACCATTAGCAACGCCTCCCAGGAAGGAGATGGGCTAAGCAGGCCCCGTTGCTGGAACAGTGGATAGCATTAGAAGGGCAGTGTCTCGGGTTTTTAAATAATTTCAATACAGTTCCGTATCACAGTGTTTCGCTGTGGATTTGTAAATGAATGTTCCACTGGGCTGTTGGTGCTCTCCCTCTTACAGGAACCTTTGTCCACACAGGCACCATCTAGCACACCAAGCCCGAAACAAATCAAACACAACCTACCCCCACGCAAGTGGCTTGTGGAGGCCGCGCTGAGCGACGACGCATGCTCACACAGATCCCATCAGCCGGTGGGCGGGGGTGGGGGGGTGCTCAGACCACAGCTCTGATGCATGTCCTCTGTGGCGGCAACAAATGATTGGAATTTGGAGGAAAAAAATGCAACTGTGGGCGAGTTGCTGCAGCTTGACAATCTCCATTGTTTGTTCACTGCCTTTCATTTTTAGACTTTAAAATCGCTCCCGTTGTTAACCCCTCTGGGCACGTGTACGGTAGCAATGAAGTTACACAGCCAGCCGACAACAGCCAGGCAGCTCCGGAAACCGTTGCAAGTCGGTCTTGACTGTCACGTTCTCTCAGGTCACACCCAGAGTCAATGCCCATATTTTTTTGCCTTGCATTGCCCTCTCACAGCAGAGAGCCTTAATTACACTGGGTCCTTGAGAATGAATTAGCAATTGATAAGGAGGATCCATTCTTGTGTTTCTATCCTGCGGAGCAAATATCTGCCAACTTTCCTTTCGCTTTTGGACTATTCCCCAAGAGCACTCATTCTCCCTACGTTATTAGAATATTGCGTTATTAGAATAATAATATCTAATATTATTAGATATCTCCCATATCATCTCTAAGGCCCTCAGGAGCAGAGCGTTCAGTCAGCGTGCCTGAAATAACTGCTTCTCAGAAGCCCCAAATCAGGGAACCAGGAGGACCCGCACTGGAAGTAATGATCTTCGAATGACAATTGGGTGCCAAGGTAAAGGAGTCTGAAACTTACAGTGTAAGCAAATGTGAAAATTATCCAGTGAACTTTCAGCAACAAATGCGGATATTAAGAGTTATTTTATTTTTATTTTAAAAGATAACTCTCGCAATGCCGCGTGGTGCTTCAATCCCTAAACCGCCTCGTCTCCATCCATGAGCCTGAAGAACTAAGGATGTTGCAGTGTAAGTGTGAATTGCCCCCCATGGGCTCATGCGTTGGAGCCTTGCTTTGTATCTCATGATGATGCTAATTTGGACTGTTCTGGAAGCTTTAGGACCCTTGCAGGAAGAAATGGGTCACCAAGTGTGTGGTTTGGGAGGCCTTTAGTGGTAGACAACCTCCTCTTCTGTACACTGTGAGATTCTTCCCCATGGTGAGTCTAGACACAACAGGGCCAAACATCCACGGACAGCATGGAGCCCTCTGGAAGGATGAGAGAGAGAAGAGAAGCCTCCTCTTCTAAGTTTGTTTCTGCTGGGTGCTCTATCACAGTGATGGGACATGAATACAAAGGGAAGCAGAATTCAGAACTCAGCCTCCCACACTGGTTATCTGTCCCCGCTCCACTTCACTGGGCAGTGGGTAACCGCTCGCTGTACCCAGACCCTCTGAAGAACACAAGGTTAATAATTATGCAGTTCGATAGAAGACCCACTGACCTATGAAACTGTCCAAACGTGTTGGGGACAAAGTCACAAGATTTCAGATGCTATGGGATATTGCTGACGTTAGGAAATACTTCCTTGTTCGTAAACCGAAGCATTTGCTCAATTTCGGATTCTCTCCACGGAGCATGTGAGCATGTCAACCAGTGGTTTGTAGAGAAACCAATAATCCCCAGTTCAGGATGTGAAAAGCAACCCATCGACCCGCACGGGAACCTCGTTGGCGTGGTTGGCAGAAGGGTGCCAAGGGGCAGCTCAGACTCAGCGGGCCTGGACCAGCGGCTCTGGGGGAGCAGGTGTAGGATTCTGAAGGGACCGGGGGTTACATGGGCGCTTACAACACCCGCAACGATCAAAACGCACGCGGAGCAGAGTGAACGTACGCGTGAGAGCGTACGCGCTTTGTAGCTGATACTGATGATTTAGAAATGATGTAGCTTTCTTTTGTGAACTCGTAATTTCCCATAATCAAAGCCTAACTGGACACACCCTCCTAACTGGCTAGAGATGAATAGGCAGAAGGTAGAGGTGAGAAAATTTCAGGAGGGGACTGAGATTTTTCTCATTTTTCTCTTTTTTTTTTTCTTTTAAAAAGGTGGTATCCCCTAGGGAATGACTCTAGAAGAAAAGGAAAAGCTGTTTTTGACAAAGAGCTCTACTTAAAATTTTTTTTTTATTTTATATGTAGGAATGTTTTGCCTACACATACGTGTGTGCACCGCCTGCCTGCCTGGTGCCCTCCTAGGTCAGAAGAGGGTGTCAGATCCCCTGGAACTAGTGACAGATGGTTGTGAGCCACTGTGTGGGTGGGTCCTCAGCAAGGACAAGTGCTCTTAACCACTGAGCCATCTCTCCAGCCCCTAGCACCCTACTTTTAAGGTGCTAGATACGCTTAGATTTGGAGAACTGGAATATGAGACCCTTCAGGTAAATGGGTTGGTTCAGAAGACAGGAACTAATCGGATGCCAGAGTTCTCGATTCCACCTCCAGCCCCAAGTGCAGCTTGTAAGAAAGCTATTCCCGGCGCCGTGCAGAGGTGTAAGGAGGTGGGAGGAGAAGGCATGCTGCCTGTGAGGCTGTGGGGGATTTTAAAAGTGTGAGACACAAGAACAGAGTGTTTCAGAAATGGGGGAGATAACAATAAAAGGAGCACTGGGTGACAAGTGTCGGGAGTGAGACCCACGAAAAGCCGAAACTAAAGAGTCCTCAGGAAGTAGGGGGGAAAGATACAGCCAGGGAAAATGAGAAGAGGTAGTGGGGATGCGGAAGGTGTCAGTGGCTCTCCGGTTCCTGATGAGTCTGATATGATCAAAGAAACAAGACACAGTCTATTCAAAATAAAACTCAAGGACAGGTGGGACGATGGCTCAGTGGATATGGTGTTCGCCACCAGGGCCTGAGGGTCAGGGTTCAGATCCCCAGATCCACATAAAAGCTAGGGAGTATGGCGGCTCACCTGTAATCCAGCACCAGGAAGGTGAAAACGGGATCCGCAGGGCAAGCTGGCCAGGAAGCCTGCTTGAATCAGTCAGTGAGCATCAGGTTCAACAAGAGTGTGCCTCAGTAAAATAAAGAGGACAGTAATGAAGGAAGACACTCAGAGTCAACCCCTGACCTCCATAAGCACACGCACACACATGTGCCCCCACACATGGGAATCTGCATGAGTCTGCACACATCATCCATACACATCATGAAAGAATTCAAGATCCAGAAAACAAGAGATCCCAAAGGAAGGGAATGTTCTGGCTTTTTCTTCTTGATGGATATTTTCAGTATGAGGATAACTTAATAAAATATTCCTGACAGTGGGGAAATGAAGGCCACCACCAGTGTCCGAATACTCGCAGGGAGCAGCCTGAAGGCTGTACAGCCGCAGACAGTTTCTGGTTCTTGGATACCTGCACACACCGGCGCTGCTGTTTTATGATGCTTCGATGGTGTGTGTGTGTGTGTGTTGGTACAATAGCAATAGCCCTAGTGTCCCGTCCCTGTCCCCATCACATACACATTCTCCCCCACCCTCCCCCCGCCCCGCAACCCTGCTGGCTACAATTCCCTGCCTTGGGCATCTCAAAATTAATGGGCGTAGCCAGAGCTCCCCAAGTGCAAATGGGCTATGAAGGAGACTCAAAAGGGAGCCCAGAGGGGTCGACCCCTCCACACAAAACAAACCTACGGAGAAAAGGAGGCAGACTTTAAACAAATATAAATAGGTGTACAGGTTATGTGGGCCGAGGAAGAGGAAGGCTTAAGCTAAAAAATAAAAAAAAAAGCTTATGGAGAAATCATGTCTGTAATTTAAATGTTTAATTCATTTATTTATTTATTTCCTTATTATTTATTTATTTTGGAAGTCCTGGGACTTGAACCCCGGGATTCGGGTATGCCAGTCTAGTTCTCTATCACTGATCCACATCCCCAGCCATAATTTGCAGTAAGTTGAATAAAATGAATTAATTGACAAGTAGACAGTTATATACAGAAGCTAATCTGAGAGCTAGAGAGCAGACTCGGTGGTTAAAAACATTTGTTACTCTTGCAGAGGACCTGGGGTCGGTTCCCGGCACCCCATAGAGTGACTCAGAGACATCTGTAACTCCACTTCCTCAGATCCAACGCCCGTGCCTGACTCCTCAGGCACCAGGCATGCTTGCAGTATGCTGATAAACGTGAAGACAAAACACATACACACACACATAGAATAAAAATGAATAGCCGGGCGGTGGTGGCGCATGCCTTTAATCCCAGCACTCGGGAGGCAGAGCCAGGCGGATCTCTGTGAGTTCGAGGCCAGCCTGGTCTCCAAAGCGAGTTCCAGGAAAAGCGCAAAGCTACACAGAGAAACCCTGTCTTGAAAAACCAAAAAAAAAAAAAAAAAAAAAAAAAAAAAAAGAATAAACCTTCCAAAACAGGAAAGCTAAGATGGTCAAATACGGTGATAAGCCAGAGTGGCTTGTTTACTATGGAGTTCTTTAGACTTTTTTTGTTGTTGTTGTTTAAAGATGTTTATAGTAAAATGCTGGGTAGGCGGAGGGATCAGAGCAAATGAGGTCTGAAACCTGGACATTGGGGTTAGTACTCCGTTTCCTCCCATGGAGCTTTGTTTCAACACTGGATTTTTTTTTTCCTTTATCCTCTGCACCCATGGAGATGAGTCTCAAGGTCTCTGCAGATATTTAACTGGCCAAAAAGAACAGAGCAGCTCAAGGGTTAGCCGGCCTGACATTTCACAAGTGATGCTTCCTCAGTAAAACAGCATTTTCTAACTCTGTCTGGTAAAGTCTCCCCAGAAATATCTGTCGTTCCTTTAATGTACATAATGCCATTTAATAGGTTGCGTTAAGAGAAAAGGGCTGGCTCTTATCCAGCACACAGTTGTATACGTGACGAATGTTGGAGATTCGTGTTGATGTGTTTAATTTTGTAGAAGTCCATGACTCTCTTGGCTGTTGCTGATCCAGCACCCCAAAAGGATCCAGTACTCACCGATTGACCCTAACCTCTCTTCTTGACGTGAAAGTCCCCATATGTAAAATGAGGAATCAGTGGCAGAAATAAATGGATATAAAAAGTTACAGGCGATGTGGACCGAGGAAAACAAAGGAAGTTCCAAAGCTTACAGAGCTCTCGGGATGCGATTTCCTTTAAACCGCACAAAAGGATGAACTGATAAATAAATAGACCGTGGGAACAAGTTAGTACCCGTCAACTGACATAAAACTCAGGATGCCATGCACCTGTGTATGTGGTCCTGACCTGCATGGCTGATAGGAACAGTCCAAAAGACTAAGAGGGGACCAGGGAGGGAGGTTCCTCCTTACATTTCCTCTGCTTCTCAGCTTCGGGATACTGTTGAGTATCTTCTCAGTGTGTGGAAAGGACAATGCCTGCCCTGCATGGTTGTGGGTCATTAATCCGCACTGAATTTGCCTTGAAGGGCAGGGATACCTACCTGGCAGCATCCAGGAGGAGCACATTCATAAGACTAGGGACCTGGAAGATGGCGCGCAAAAGAAAAGAATGCCTGTGGTAGTCTGGGTTTTAATCACTATCACAAAATACCCAAGCTGGCTGGCTTTACAAAACACAGACCAAAGGCTGGATGTGGTGCCAAATGCCTTTAATCCCACACTTAGGAGGCAGGTGGATCTCTTTGAGTTTGAGGCTAGCCTGGTCTACTTAGTGAGACACCATTGTAAAACCAATGCACAGCAGCAACAAAATCTGAAATATGAAAAGAAAATGTGTAATGCCCACATAAATGCAGCCCCTGTGTTATATAGCAGGACCTCTGTGCTGTGACTGAAGCCTTCAAGGCAGGAACACTAGACTTTTTCCCTGTGTGTTTTTGTTTTGGTTAGTTTTAGTTTTTTGTTTTTTTTTTCCAACACAGGGTTTTTCTGTGTAGCCCTGGTTGTCCTGGAACTCTCTCTGTAGACCAGGCTGGCCTTAAACTCTCAGAGATCCTCCTGCCTCTGCCTCCCGAGTATTGGGATTAAGGGCATGCACCACTGCCACCACCACCTGGCCAGAACACTAGTTTTTAATTTAGAATCTTCAGGAAACAGTTCCTACAGGTTGACCTTCAGTAAGGGTCATTTGTCACAAATAACAGACACCATTTACTCCTGCAAATGAAGACAACGAGTTCTTTCTCTTCTTCATGCCTTTTCTTTTTCTTGCCTTATTGCAAGGGCAAGACCTGGGATGGAAATGGGAAGATGGAGCATTCCACTTTGTTCCTGAACTGTGGGGAAAACCATTCAGTATTTCAGCATTAAGCAAGGTGTTACTTCCAGGTTTTGTGGATCCCTTTTATTGGGCTGAAACTGGGACTTTCTCTCCTACTTGGATGATAGGGGTTTTATTTGTTTGTTTGTTTGTTTTGTTTTAGCTAGCTTTGGTTCATATTTTTATTTCACACTCATAAATGAGTTCTGAGTTTTTCCAGATATATTTTACCCATTTTAAATGGTCATGTAATAGCTTTCTTATATTCTATGAATAGGATACATTATACAAATTGTTGAATGCTAAATTAGCTCTGTACTGTTGGAATAAAATCTATTTGTTGTGATAGTTATTCTTTATATTGCTGGATTTGGTTAGCTAATGGTTTATAAGAACTTTGGTAATTATATTCATGAAGAATAGTAACTCTTAGCTTTTCTATTTCATCATATTTTGTCAATTATGAATATTAGAGTTTTGCTGGCTTCATATAATGAATTGGAAGTGGTTCTCTCTCTCTCTCTCTCTCTCTCTCTCTCTCTCTCTCTCTCTCTCTCTCTCTCTCTCTCTCTCTTTTTCTGAGACAGGGTTTCTCTGTGTAGTTTTGGTGCCTGTCCTGGATCTCTCTCTATAGCCCAGACTGGCTTCGAACTCTCAGAGATCTGCCTGCCTCTGCCTCCCGAGTACTGGGATTAAAGGCCTGTGTCACCACCCCTGGCTTTTCTCTCTTTTTGAGAAAGTTTTTTTTTTTCTTAACAATTTGATAGACTCACTAGAGAAATAACTTGAGCTTTGAGTTTTCTGTGTGAGGTTTTCAGTAAGTTTAAGTTTAATAAATTCAAGGCCATTTGGATTTTCTGTCTCATTCTGTGCCAGGTTTTTTTTTTTTTTTTTTTTTTTTTTTTTTTTGGTTTTTCGAGACAGGGGTTCTCTGTGTAGCTTTGAGCCTTTCCTGGAACTCACTTGGTAGTCCAGGCGGGCCTCAAACTCACAGAGATCCGCCTGGCTCTGCCTCCCGAGTGCTGGGATTAAAGGCGTGCGCCACCACCGCCCGGCCTGTGCCAGGTTTTTTAAGTTCTTTAGGTTTGTCCAATTTCACCTACACTATTGGATGCATTGGTCTAACGATGTTCATAATCCTCCCTTTCCTATGCTTTCAGTGTTTGTAGGGTCTGTAGTTATAACCCTTCTGCCATTCCCAGCACTGGTGATTTTCACCTGTGTTATAACACATGAATACTTCATTTCTTTTTTTTTTTTTTTTTTTTTTTGGTTTTTAGAGACAGGGTTTCTCTGTGTAGCTTTGCGCCTTTCCTGGAACTCACTTGATAGCCCAGGCTGGCCTCGAACTCACAGAGATCCGCCTGGCTCTGCCTCCCGAGTGCTGGGATTAAAGGCGTGCGCCACCACTGCCCGGCCACTTCATTTCTTTTTATTGTTGACTACAACTGCATTGAATTAATACACTACATTTTCGTCATCCATTCATCAGTTGGTAGGCATTTGAGTTGTTAGCAATTTTGGGTGCTTATGAATAATGAGATTGGGAACATTTATATAAAACTTGTAAATCGACTGCTCCAGAGCTTCTCTCAGTTTCTATCCCCAAAGGCAAGCCCATTATACAGCTGGAGCTGGATTGAGTATGGGATAGACGCTTAAGGAACCCCAGACTTCTGGGGTACTTGGGTAGCATGGAGGTACAGGAAAAGTCACAGCGAGGGCAGATTTTATTAACGATTACAAAGCATTGCTTATGAATTCTTGTGCAACATGGTAAGAAACAGCTCAGAAAGAACTGACTCCCACAAATTGTCTTCTAACATGCTCTGTGGAATGTATGCTCACATGCGTGCCGGCATGTGCACACACATACAATAAGTAAACATGTCATAATTTTTCTAATTAAAAAGAAACAGAAGGGACGAGGGATATAGCTCAGCAACATAATGCTTCCCTAACATGCCATGAGGCCCCAGGTTCAATCCTTGGCACTGAGAAAAATAAAAGAATGGGTTGAAGCAGAGAGCAACAGGAAAGCAAAAGAATTCTTGTGCAAAGCCAAGTGTGGTGGTGAGCACCTGTGATCCCAGCACTCGGGAGGCAGATGCAGGTGGATCTCTGGGTTCGAGGCCAGCCTTGCCTACAGAGCTATTTCTAAGACAGGCAGGGCTACACAGAGAAATGCTGTGTCGAACCCCACTCCCCCCCAAAAAAAATTCTTGTGCAGTATGCAACTTGTCAATTCATGTTACTGAACTCACAGATTGTTAAAGAGCAGACTTTACCTTTCATTTTGGCTGTGTTCATGTTCAGAATTACTTAGTCCCGGAAATCTAGAATAGCTTTGTCACAGGCTGGAAAAAGACTTCATCTGTTGGAGTCCATGTCTCCTAAGGACAGAATGTCAATGATTCATTTTTCCTCCCATTTTCATCATTTACCCATTGTATCACCTTATCCAGAACCACTTGCTCTAAAGGCTACAAGGAAGCCTCATGGTAAAGGGGGCATGTAGCAACCGTCTTCTACTTCCTCTTAAAAGGATTGTGGGTGAACTTATTGTAAGATCTTTCCATCCCATCATAGAACAGGTCTGGAATTGACTTAATGAGTATGGGAAGGAGGGAGCAGAAGGAGCTTAACTATAGGTGAATTTATAGGTGTTCTGGTGTCCGGAGCCCATGCAAATAATGTATTACCTCGCTGTAAATATTAACTCTGCTTCAGTTTAGGTCTTTAAGTACAAATTAGCAGGGGCCCCCCGGGAGGGGAGAGCTGCCCCACGCTTAATGGTCTTTTCAGCACCAGGTACTCAGGACCCTGTAGGGAATTCCTGGAGCGGATAGTCCTTAAGCTGCAGGTCTCCTGTGATGAACAGTTGGTAAAAAGAAAATGGGAAATGATTCTTCTCTCTATAAAACAAAAACAAAACAAAACAGAAACAGGCAATAAATTCTTTCAGAATAATTACAATAATTGGCCTGCAAACTCCAGGCTTTTAAACATCAAGGAGGTAATTTTTTTTTTAAAGTAATAAAAGTAGAACCTTTGACCTCAGAGGAGGCTCAGCTTGTCCAGGGACCCACGATTCACAGTTTCCAATATGATTGCCAACCCTACTGAGCCGCTCTCTACAAAACCTACCACGGAAATACGCACGCACCCCACCTCGCCGTTTCTACCCATCTTTTCCCTTCTACCCTTCTTGGGCTCCCAGTTCTGCGCTTGCCTAGTGAAGATGTTTCCTGTGCTTTGTTTTTCTTTCTCCTCTTCCTCCTTCAAACGCTGTTTTTTGTTTTCTTTTTATTTATTTTTTTTTTTAGTTTGAAATTTTTTTTTAAATTTTAAATTTATTTATTTTTATTTCACGTACATTGGTGTTTTGCCATGGATGTTGGGTCTCAGAAACTGGAGTTACAGACAGTTGTGAGCTGCCATGTGGGTGCTGGGAATTGAACCAGGGTCCTCTGGAAGAGCAGTCAGTGCTCTCAACCACCGAGCCATCTCTCCAGCCCTTGAAATTTTTTATAATCATTAGGTGTTAGGGTTTTTTTCAATTTTAAAAGATAAATCTATTTATTTATTTTATATCCTGGCAGACGTAAAGAGATCCCTCTTCCCCTCCCAGCCCCTCTCCCCACTCCACCCCCTCTATCTCCCCACCCCCACCAAATCCACTCCTCCTCTGTTTCTGTTTAGGAAAGGGCAGGACTCCCCTGAGTATCAACAAAACATGGCATGTTTCTGTTTAGGATAGATTGAGAAAAACAAGCATGGTATGTACTCACTCATAAGTGGATATTAGCTGTAAAATAAAGGCTAACCATGCTACAATCCCAGAGAGACTAGGTAACAAGGAGGATTCATGGCCAGATCTCCCTGGGAAGGGGAAATAGAGATATCGTGAGTGAACTGAGGGTGGGTGGGAATGGGAATGTGAGTGATCAGGTTTCGGGGGAGAGAAGTATGGAGTACTGAAAGAGAGTACTAGAAAGGGGGGTCATTTTCGGGTCAGGTAAAATCCTGGCACAAGGGAATCTCCCAAGAACCTACAAGGATGACCCTAGCTTAGATCCTAGCAATAACAGATATTAGCCTGAACTGGTCATCCCCTGTGACCACATTGGTGCCTAGCCCAATTGTCATCAGAGAGGCATCATCCAGCAACTGATGAAAACAGATGCAGACCCACAGCCAAACATTACGGGGAGTTCAGGGAATTCTGCAGAAGAAGGGGAGAAAGGATGGAACGCCATGGCTCTGGAGCACCACGTAAGAAACCCTAGGCATGCTCAGGGGTGTTTGCCCATGCCCTACCAGCTAGCTATAAGACCACTGCTGAGGCTGCCACCGTACCACCAGGAATTGAGCCCCCTCTTGCTGGTGCTCAGGATACAATTGCTTCCCACAAGTGATGTCGCCTGAGTTCTCATGGTTCCAAACGGAGCGATAAACTATGCCAAAGGGAGAGAGGCATATTTTGTACTATGGTTTCAGCCAGAGTATTTCATCACATGTATTGCAATACGGGCTTTGGATTTTTTTTTTAAACTCCAAGTCTCTCTCTTTTTTTTTTTTATCTTTGGAAACATACACGAGGAGGCTGGGGGGTCAGTCTGGAGTAACAGCCCCCATCACACTTCCCAACACCCAGAATCTTTGTACCCAGCTTCTTCTTCTTCTTCTCTGGGGAACTGCACAGTTCTGTCTGGTTGCCACGCCCGGTCTCCAGTCTCCACCCAAGCATATTGCCTTCCTGGCAAGTTCCTCCACCCCTAACAAATACATCTCTGTTGGTCCTGGCCTGCTCATGTGTTGTGAACAACAGAAAACTAGCTCAAGTGTTTGGAGGGTGGGGGATGGCCTCCAGTAAATGCTCCTACAGATAAGCCATTTGGAAACCTATTTATGAACTGCTGTTTTTCGAGAACTGGCAACGGTGTGGCCATGATTCCTGGAGGTGTAAATATACACTCATTCGGAATGATTTAAAATAAGTCAGGTGGTCATGTAAAAGACAATTAGATTGGCAGTATTTTGTGCTGTACTGGCTTCTCCCTCCTGCCTCCCCCAGAACGCTCACACTGCAGCCCAAGTTGACAGAGAACTCTCCACCCCCTTGCCTCTCTCTGCCTCCTGAGTGCTGGGATTATGGGCCTGCACCACCACACTTGGTGGTCATTCACGCTTTAAACAAACCTGAGAAGAAAGATCCAAGAACCTTAGTTGGTAGAGAAGGATCAACAGACCACGATTTAGACACTACCATTCAAAATTCCTCAGTTTGCCTTGCAGTTCCACCAGCAGAATGGGAGGCGAAGACCCAGGGGCGTAGTCTGCTCCACAGGGAAACCACTGACAGATGTTAGCATGAAAAGCCAACAGGAAGTCACTCTGCCCTGTCCGAAGTTCCTCGGGACCCTCTGCTCTCATCCTGCCACCCCACAGAAGTGTTTTGAACGAAGCTGGAAGAAGTCCCATAGGGGAAGCAGGAAAGCTCAGCAGCTAAAAGTCCTTGACCCACGAGCCTCGTGACCTGAGTCTGACACCCCACCCCACCCCAAACCCATACAAGAGGAGAGAACTGACTCCTGCAACTTGTCCCCTGACCTCCACATGCATTCCATGGCACACATGCACACATGCACACATGCACAGTGATAATAAATAAGATGCAGAGGATCTTGTTGTTGCTGTTTTTAAAACATCCCATATGATAACTCAGAAAAACAGGCTCTGGGCACCCAATGCCACATAAAACGCCTATTCTTTTGAAGGCTAGGAAAATGCAAATTTGGATGCTCATGAGGTTCAAATGTCTTTCTTTGGTGGTCATTCACGCTTTGAACAAACCTGAGAAGAAAGATCCAAGAACCTTAGTTGGTAGAGAAGGATCAACAGACCACGATTTAGACACTACCAGTTGGCCAGTCACTCAGCTAATCATCAATTTTTGTTGTTGTTGTTGTTATTGATATCTTGTTTGGTTTGCCTTTTTGAGACAGGATATGACTCTGTGGTCCTGACTGGCCTAGAACTCACTCACTGTGGACCAGGCTGGCATCTAAGATGATCCTTGTGGCCCTGCCTTCCTGAGTACTAGAATTATAAGGGTGCCCAATTATGCCAGCTTTCCTGTTTGGTTTTGTGTGACAAGGTCACACTATGTACCCTGGGCTAGCCTGGAACTCACTATACACCAGGTTGGTCTTGAACCTAAACAGCTCTGCCTCTGCCCTTGAGAGCCCATCTCACGGGTATGTGCCAACGCATGAGGAGGCCTTAAATATCTACAGTTTAGGGCTAGGTACTGAAAGGTACTCTGGAGTCAGCACAGGACACACCAAGACCAAGTCCTCAGCACAAAGGGGGTTTATTTGCTCTAGAAGGGCAAAGGGCAGGGAACAAGAGACAAAGACAGGAAGTCGAGGAGGAGGGAGGAGGAGAAAGGGAAGGACCGTCTCTGGATGGAGACGAGACAGACGTGGCCGGCAGGCAAATGGCGGTTTACAAAGGGAAAGGGGGGACCCCATGTTAGGATGAGTTAGTATGTTTGATTGGGCGTGTTAATTAAGTGAGCCAAAAGCGGGCTTTTGATTGCTGTATTTCAGTACTTCGATAGCTGGACTCAGGAGGAGGAAGGGGCCAAATAAGGGACTAGACCTTGGTGGCTAGCTTTAGGGATGTGATCTAACAAAGAAGAGGAAATGGGGGAGGGCAAGACCTGCCAGAGCCATGTCTGCCATGCTCGGGCTGCTAGGGTACCTTCAGACACCGTGACAAGCCCTAAGGATTCAGCTGTGAGCACACACAGGCCCTGCACTTGATTTAGGGGTCGGGGGCGAATGGGAGAAAAGGTGAACTCCAAGTTACAATATTGAAGGCGTTTTTGTTTTATTTTGTTTGTTTCCACACTTGCTTCATCTCCCTTTTAACACAGTCCCTGGCCAGGTCAGCTCCATTAGCACATGCAGAGCCCAGTGATCAGGAAAGTTTGCCTGTAATGCCTGAGCCTCTGGGTTCAGTACTCACTATTGCCCCATCACACACATGGAGCTAACCAGTTGGCTAGGCTGACTGAACAGCAAACCCGGGGGATCTGCTTGTCCCCATCCTGGCCGCAGTCAGCATAGCCCAGTGATCTAGGGGGGATAGGAAGCCTGTGCCTTCCAGAGTGTCCCCAACCACGCTACAGTGCTGTTCAAGGTTTCTGAAGACTCTGCTGAGGTCAGAACACTTTCTAATGGCTTCTCCTTCGCAGGTGTGCCCGCTCGGCCAGTCCCAGAAGTACCGCCTCACTCCTCGACACCAGAGTTAAGCCTTCCTGTGTGTGTGCCCAGTGTCTCTGCCACTGACCTCTTATGCCTGTTGAACTTCAGAGTTTATTGACTTTCTCCCAAACCTAATAACTGATGCGTTGCAGGGCTGAGACGGAAAACCAAGACTTCTTAGTTAAAAAGAAATCAGAAGGGAAATAGCCCAGAGGAGACTGAATGATGCCTGTGATCCAGGCGGATAGCATGCAGTGTCTCCTTTCCCTACGAGCATTCAGGGGAAGCTGCTGGTTTCCTTGCACACACCTAGATGACATTCAGAAGAGACCCGGAAGACCTCCTTCTGACTTAAGGGGTAATAAGGGAGAGACAGTCCTCTGCGGTAGGCACCCCTGTCCCACCTGTACGGTGTCAAGCTCGCCTCGACACACCTTTCTGCAAGAATCGGCCTGTTTCACACACTTGCATACTAATGTGCCCCGGGGGCATCACTCAGACCAGTGTGGCCTTTCCCTGCTCTGTGGCTGCCTTTGACACTTCCCGGAAAGTGACCTTCGGCAAAGTCATTAAAATCAGTCTGGAGACTTCCTCTTGGGTCCTCAGTCACTCCCTGAAAGAGGCACTGCCAACATTTATTGATCCAAATCCTGCTCTTCCCAAATTTATTGATCCGGATCCCCGTACACCTGGGAAGGAAGAAGAAAATACGGCTTGCAATCTGCTATTTAACACCCCAGACTAATTAAAAAAAGGGCTCGCCATTCACACCGGTGGGGAAGTAACGGGAGGAGAGAGGACTGACTGTTCATGGTGCCAACCGCGTGTCGGAGGCAGCTCCCCACCCTTTTCCCTCTAGAGCAGGTCAGATGCCATCCTGCTGCGTTTTCGTTTTCGTGGGCAGTCAGACGGGGTGAGTGGAGGCCAGTGCACGTCGGGTCTCTGTGTCGGAGTAGAAGTAAAAGCGAGCCCGTTCTGCGGGTCTGCAAACGAGCCCAACGCACACAGACACTGCCGAAAAACCACGTTCAGCCAGTCAACCCGGTGGGGTGGCAATCAGAGTTTATGTTTTTTTGGCTTTAAAGCCAGAAGCGGGGACCAGGGAGATGGCTCTGAAAGTGGCCGCCACCAAACCTGACCACCTGGCTTCTATCCCCAGGACCCACGTGGCGGAGGGACTTCCACACGTGCACAGTGTGGCATTCATGTATGCGAACACACACAGGCGCATACCTACATAGAGAATGAATAAGTAAATGTTTTATGTAACCGGAAGCAGGCTCAACTCTCTATAGAGCTTTAGCCCTACCTTGGACTTTCTTTCCTTCCTTCCTTCTTTCTTTCTCTCTCTCTCTTCCTTCCGTCCTTCCTTCCTTCCTTCCTTCCTTCCTTCCTTCCTTCCTTCCTTTCTTTCTTTCTTCCTTTCTTTTCCATTTTTATCCTCCAGTGATCTCTCTGGAGAATACAACAATGACGTCTTAGTGGACAAGGAGTCAGAATCCCTAGTTCCCACTTACTCAGAATGATGGACACTTGGGTCCTTACTGCCCACCAGGGATCTTAATCTTACCCGCACTCAGCAAGAAACTGTCCACATTTTCAGTGGTAACAAGAGCGTCAAGGACCTTGAAAGGGACCCTGAAAGGGGACATGCCACACTGTCCTCGACCTCATTCCTGACTCGAAGTAACTCCCCCTCTTGCCATGCCCACGTCATCTTCCTCACCTCATAGCCTCCCCACATCTGGGTGCCCAATTCTGGGGCCTGACCTGACCTGACCCTGTTCCTCTCTCTTACTTCAGCATATTTACCAAGTTTTCCATTCCTTAAAAGTATAACCGTGCTGCCAGCAGCCTGAGTGCCTGGCTGAAGCCCAAGGGAACCTCTCAGCCGCCCCCGCAACTGCTCAGTGACCTGCATACACCCCAGTGCCTGAGACGGTGGGACGAGTAATTAACCCCAACGCTGGACAAATCAGTCTCTCCAAAGGCAACAGAGGCAAGGAGCCAAGAGTTTGTAGCTGTAGCCATTCTTGGGTGTTTGCCTCTGACTGAAAGGAGTTTGCCCTTTCATTAACAGCAATTAATACTTTCTGAGTGCATAGCCGTATCGTGGCTCTGGCTGAAGCCCACCTCAGGCTTTTCAGATGTAAAGGACGTGAAATCTCTAGCCTCAGTGAACACACGAGAAGCGAGACGTGACAGTTAATTAGCAAATATTCAGGGAGTTCTTCTCCAGCCTCAGCATTTTGCTAGAAGCTTGAGATCACAACTCAGGAGCCCAGCGTTGCTATGGAGTGGAGAGTTTGTTTCCATGTACCCCCCCCCACACACACACACACACCCTGCCCCCAGACACTCCCTGTTCCCCTAGCATAATTAGAAATTTCCAACCAGGAACAGTATCTGCCCTCCAAGGAGTGTTTGGGAATGTATGCGAGCATTTGTTGTTTGCTTTTGGCTGTTAACAAACTAGCATTTATTGGGTGGTGTACAGGAATGCTAATGCCTGACAGAGTGCCAGACAGTTACTTCTTCACAACCCAAAATGTTCCTTTTCACTCAGAATGCTGATAAAATTCGCCTGAAAGCTGACAGAAGAAAAGCTATTTAAAAAAAAAATCCTTAGAGCCTCAGGGATACCTCACTTCAAGACCATCCTCCACTGTGTGGAATCTTTTTTTGGTGGGTGGGTGGGTGATATGTGGAGAAAGCAAGGGTCAGGGTAATGCAAATAATCCAGAAGCTCCAGAACCCCTGGCAGAGAATAGTGAGTATGTTGACAAGAAACGCATTACCTTTGCTAGGAAAAGAGGCCACTTCTCTGCACTGTATTTAGCAATGTGTATACAAGTGTGAAGTGTTAGTGGTCTGTTTTGCTACAATACAGAAGAATCAGGTCTCTCATGGTTGTCTTTAAGCTAACTATTTGTGGAAGAATTTAAGTAATATTCTAAGTTTAGTATATTATCTGTCACTTGTTTTCAACTCAACAATCACATCATTACAATTATTCTCCGGGATTATTTTACATAAAAACTGTGACCAATTAAGAGAGGACCACGATCCGGGGGTGGTGGGGCACGCCTTTAATCCCAGCACTCGGGAGGCAGAGGCAGGCAGATCTCTGAGTTCAAGACCAGCCTGGTCTACAGAGTGAGTTCCAGGACAACCAGGGCTATACATAGAAACCCTGTATTGGAAAAAAAAAAAAAGGAAGAGAGAGAGAGAGAGAGAGAGAGAGAGAGAGAGAGAGAGAGAGAGAGAGAGAGAGAGAGAATGGAGAGGACCACGGAGAACGGAAAGGATTCAGGTGGCCTGCGTAGTTCCCAGCACTGGCTGCCTGAGGCATCCCCAGATGGACTGGATCATGGCCAGTTCCTGCAGGCTGTCGTCCAGAAGCCTCTGAAGGACAGCCTGAAAACACAGGGGAGAAAATGGAATAAGCTACGACTGGGACAGGAGTAGGAGAAACAGAATGACATCCAGCAGAGGCGGCGTGTGGGCCAGTCGGTGTCACTTTCAAGGCAGAGCAGGGCACTTCAAGATCGAACCCATTTGGAGACACGCTTTTCCAGACCTGAGCGGCGACCTCCCTCCGAAAGTGGCAACTGGCTCCGAGGAAGGTTGAGGAAAGCTTGAGGGTTTCCTGAGGGAACGTGAGCCAAGTCTTCACTCACTCATCAAGAGGATTAAGCCGGTTGATGCAGGCTGGTTTGGGGGCTTCCGTGTCAGTTTCTGGGCAGGAGGAAGCTAGCAGATCGCAATCCGGGCATCCTGTGGTCTGCTGGGCAGAGATGAGGCTCGTGGCATCTACGTGATCTTGGAGATGCCCAAACGAGCCGGTTATATAGAGGGGAGATGTTTCAATGCAAGTCTTACCCCATTTGGCAGTATGACCCTAGAAAAGGGCCTTGGTCTCTCTCTGAGGGTCAACCTCCTCATCTTTGTTTTATTTTTAACCTCCTCAACTCTAGGAACCACTAAAAAGATAAGAAATAATGAACAGAAATTTCAATGCTAATATGTAAATGGTCTACAGATAATAAGAGTTATTAGTCGCCCACCCACCCCATACTAGCTTCTACTCCACAATAGCTTCTTCTGATCTAAATTAAAGTGTAATTACTTTCTGTTCTTTGCAAACATGTGGCCTTAGGTATGTCTTCCCAGAGCAGTGGCTACAGAGTAGGCGATCAGAAGTATCCCCATTAGATACCTTGTCGTGTGATATCAGAGCTCTGTGGTGACAAGGGACTGGGAACTCATTCAAGCTGCTTTGAACAGAAAGTAGGGGATATCCCCCATTCAAACTGAACAAAACACAGAGTGGCTATGGCTGTCTTTAGCTCTACAGCTGTCCCTGTGGTTTAAACAATACCATCAGAACTTGCTTCCGCTCATTCAGCCCCTGGGCCCCTTCTGAAAGAAATAACCCACTCATGGCTGCCTGTGGCTCCAGCAGCCAGACTCTCGGGTTCAAGTCCTGAACAAGGCTCAGGACGTCATCTGAACACACTGAACAGTCTTCCCAAACAACCACTGTGGCTAAGGAGATCCGGTGCTCTGACTGGCCTGGCTGTCTTGTCACACCCCTGACCTGGAAGGGGAGCACTCCGGGAAGTACAAGCATGAGGAGGAGGGGTGGTTCTCGGAAGGAAATGCAAAGTGAATGGAGGCCTGAAGACATAAAGATCAACTCTGAGTTCTTCACACACACTGCAGGACCTGTCTGGATTCCTCCAGGGCTAGCCAGACTGTGGGCAGGTATCGCCCACTATGTGAGCCCTAAGTCTTGGTTTGGAATTTCTCAACACGTTGGCCATGACCCACATCGGGATCACCCGAAAACCTTGCTAAATGTCTAGGTTCTTGGGCGGCACTCAGGATTGACTTTAGGGACACTGAGCCCCAAGGATGGACCTATGAAATGGATGTTCAGAAAAAATGAAAACAAGAAGGAAGTGGATCAGGCAACAGGAAATGAGGTTAAATGGGAGATGAGGAGGAAAAGAAGGAAAAAAGGGAGGAGGAGAAAGTGGAGGAGGCAAAAAAAGAAGGGGGGAGAAGATGAAGGAGGAGGAGATGGAGGGGGAGGAGAAGGAGGAGGAGGAGATGGAGGAGATGGAGGAGGAGGAGACGGAGGAGGAGGAGATGGAGGAGATGGAGGAGGAGGAGACGGAGGAGGAGGAGACGGAGGAGGAAGAGACAGAGGAGGAGATGGAAATGGAGGGGGAGGAGATGGAGGGAGAGGAGACGGAGGGGGAGGAGATGGAGGAGGAGGCAGAAGGGGAGAGGATGGAGGAGGAGCAGGGTATCTAATGAACAGAAGAGTTTAATAACCAGAGCCAGACTCCTAGGTGCACCAGGGCCTGTGGTGAGCAGGTCCAACGGTCTCTGATGTGCATCCCAAGTCTCACAAAAAGACGCCTCACAATGGTGTTTCATTTCATTATTTCAGTGAGTTGTCTTTTGCTTGCAATGCCATATAGAACTCCTCACTTTCAGGTGGTAAAGATATAGCATCAGGCTAAATCATTTTTTTTTTTAAGATTTATTTATTATGTATGCAGTGTTCTGCCTGCATGCCAGAAGAGGGCGCCAGATCTCATTACAGATGGTTGGGAGCCACCATGTGGTTGCTGGGAATTGAACTCAGGACCTTTGGAAGAACAGCCAGTGCTCTTAACCGCTGAGCCATCTCTCCAGCCCTCATTTTTTGTTTAAAAAAACAAAAAACAAAAAAGACTTGAAGAAAAGCTTCCTTATATTTAAGACTGAGTTTATTAACTGTCTTTTCCACCCAAGCCTTTATTTTATTTACCGAGGTGGTCCTGCAGTGTCCTGCCCAGAGCATAAATCACCTCTTGGTTCAGTGTATCACCACTGTATATGCTACCCGCTCATCAGTCACTTTCCGAGGTCACACATCAGACAGTTTCCGTGTCCCAGTGCTTATGTTCAAGTATGTTCCTACCCATGTCTCCATGATCTGTTTCCCTTCATCTCATCACATAAGACTGTATCTGCTCTTGTCATCGTAAGAAGGGCAAACAATAAGGTGTTTTGAGAGGCCACAGTCACGTAACTTTACTACAGTATATCACATAACTTCGGTACACCACACAGTATGTATCACTGAGGTTAATCTCTCATTGAGACTAGTTCATACATTTGACTTTATCACAGATACGTATGTATAGGAAACTATGGATTTATGGTTTGGTATTGCTTATGGTTTCAGGTATGCACTTAAGTCTTAGAACATCTTCCTATTGATGGGGAGTGGCCCCAATTCATCGACATAAACAGTATCAAATCTGGGGCAAGCTTAAACCCTGATCTAGAAAAATGTGAGCCCCACTGGATTCGACTCCTCCAAACAACAGTGTGGTCTTATTGAGCAGTGGCCGCTCTAACCAGTCACAGAGGCGGCATTTCGGATATTCTGTTTTCAACATCCAACGCTGTCTTTTTACATCCTTTTTACAGCATTCCTTTCTGCAAGGATGCAGTAGCATTTCATGGAAACAGTTAGTGCCAGACACCGGCCCTGCTGTTTCTACTTCCCAAGGGACTCTTTGCCATATACAGGCAGAGATGATAGCAGCCTTCCTTGCGGCAGCCGCAGGAAAGGCTCAGAGCTACAGGAAGTGAGTAAGTACTATTTATTACTCCCTTGTTCTTCCCTGTGCGGTGGCTTCTAGTGTTCTTCTCTTTAGTGTATTTTCAGGTTGTCGTTTCTGCCCGGATGTATTATCTTATATTTAGCCATATTAAATCTCATCACCTCTGCTTTTACCACAACTTAATCCATATTCATCCTCTCTCTCTCTCCCTCCCTCCCTCCCTTCCTCCCTCCCTGCCATCCTTCTTCCCTCCCTCCCTCCTTCTCTTCATTTCTTTCCTCTCTCCCAAAGAGATTAAAATAGTCTCCTCTGGCATTTTGACTATTTAAGCCAATGACATTCAAAGAAGAGCAGGTACCAAAAGGTCACTTGGAACTTTGTGTGCTTTTTATTGAGAGCAAAAGGTGAGATTCTCATAGCAAAACTCCCCCTATACTGGGAAGATGACCTATCCTCACCCGCAAGACGAGAAGTCAAAAGCAAAAGCATTCTGTGACCTTGGCCGGGCGAGTCGATCTCTCCAGCCTCCACACACAGCGTAGCTGCTTCTTTAACTAATTATTCTTTATCAACAGGGTGTAGAAATTGTGGCTTTGGGCCACAGTCCACAAAGACAGCCCCAAAGACAGCAAACTCAAAGGCTGAAATTGCAAAAGAGCTGGGCATGGTGGCACATCGCTCTAATCCCAGCGCTCCAGAGACAAGTGGATCTCTGTGAGTTCAAGGCCAGCCTGGTCTACATAACAAGTTCCAGTTCTGCCAGAGCTACATAATAGAGAAAACTTGTCTCAAAGAAAAAAAATGCAAAAGAGCAAAAGTTTTCAAGTCCAAGATCCTGAAAGGTCAAAAAAAAAAACCCAAACTAAAGTTCTAGGGGGAAAAAAATGAAATAAAACAAATTTGTTGTTGTTGTTGTTGTTATTGTTTTGGTTTTTCGAGACAGGGTTTCTCTGTGTAGCTTTGGTGCCTGTCCTGGGACTCACTCTGTAGCCCAGGCTGATCTCGAACTCACAGAGATCCGCCTGGCTCTGCCTCCCGAGTGCTGGGATTAAAGGCGTGCGCCACCGCCCGGCATAATTACACTCTTTCCCCGTTTCCTTTCCTCTCTCCATCCCTTCTCATGTAAGACTCCCATTCTCTTTCAGATTCATGGCTTTCATTTCTTTAACTGTTGTTATATAATCTAAATACACAAACATAACCTGCCCGCTCCATAGAGTGATGGGTATGTGTGTATGTTTTCAGAGCCGGCCGTTTGGTATTGGACAATCAATTGGTGGGCTCTTCCCCGGGTGAATGGTTCTTTACACCATCACTTGGGGTTGGTGAGATGGTTTAGTGGGTGAAAGTAATAAGCCGAGGCTGGTGACCCGAGTTCCATCCTTGGGAGACATAGGTGGAGAGAAATGACTCTGAAAAGTAGGCTCCTGTCCTCCACACCCCTTTCATCATGAAATGTACATGCCCACGCACAGAAATAGGCATAATATTTTTTTTCAATTAAAAATTTTTTAAATATTCTTTTACAGTTTTATCTTAATTTTTATGATATTTAGACTGAAATCCAGGGCCTCGCTCAGGAAAACCAAACTGTCTACTACTAGGGCTACATACCCAGCCCTACATTTTATTTTATTTTAAAGGTATTTTTAGTTGCATTATTATTATTATTATTATTATTATTATTATTATTATTATTATTATTATTATTATTTTGGTTTTTCGAGACAGGGTTTCTATGTGTAGCTTTGTGCCTTTCCTGGAACTTGCTCTGTAGACCAGGCTGGCCTCGAACTCACAAAGATCCGCCTGCCTCTGCCTCTCGAGTGCTGGGATTAAAGGCGTGCGCCGCCGCCGCCGCCGCCGCCGCCGCCGCCGCCGCCACCACCACCCGGCTAGTTAATTTTTAACTATGGGTAGGGGTGCATGCCTGCATGCGGGTGTGTGCATGAGTACAGGTCCCCTCAGAGGCCAGAGGCGTCAGATCCGCTGGAGCTAGAGTTACAGATGGTTTGTGACATGGGCGCTGAGAGGCAGCTCATGTCCTCTAGAAGAGCGGCAAGTGCTCTTAACCACCGAGCCACCGCTCCAGTCCATAGCTCTGCATTTTTTTTTTCATTTTTTTTTGGTTTTTCGAAACAGGGTTTCTCTGTGTAGCTTTGCGCCTTTCCTGGAACTCACTTGGTAGTCCAGGCTGGCCTCGAACTCACAGAGATCCGCCTGGCTCTGCCTCCCGAGTGCTGGGATTAAAAGCGTGCGCCACCACCGCCGGGCCATAGCTCTGCATTTTAAAAGCGAATTTATTTGAGAAACAAAAATACAACAGAACATTTCAGAGGTTGCTTTATATAATAAAACAGGCAACAATAATAACACATATCTTAGCAACCACGAACGCTAAGATATACTAACAGCAGTTGGGTGAGTCGACAGTTATGAGCAGCTGAACCGTATTTACAGAGGAGCCTGTGTGCCAAGAGGCTGGGTGTGCACAAACATCACTATGGTGGGTATTGTGTGCATCGAACTTTATAACCGCAGCCATGTGAGATACTGTAACAGACAGACTAAGCATTTTGATGACCTAATCAAAAACACCGTAAGAATCACAATTTACCACAGAGTTGAGACCCCGAGAAATTTTATCTTGCACAAATGTAGAAAAAGGACATCGCCGGGCGGTGGTGGCGCACGCCTTTAATCCCAGCACTCGGGAGGCAGAGCCAGGCGGATCTCTGTGAGTTCGAGGCCAGCCTGGGCTACCAAGTGAGTTCCAGGAAAGGCGCAAAGCTACACAGAGAAACCCTGTCTCAAAAAACCAAAAAAAAAAAAAAAAAAGAAAGAAAGAAAGAAAGAAAGAAAAAGGACATCATTTTGGTTTTTTTAGGATATTTTAATATTTTTCGTGGACCTGCATAATGCTCTTACACAAAGTCAACGTGTAATTCACTTGCCTGCATCAAATTTGCAAAAGTGTATAGCGAGAATTGCAATTCTCTCCAAGCTTTACACCTCAAAGTAACTTTCAACTCAATCATGGGTACTTCCAGCATTGGAAATAACCAAGGATGAAATGCACAGTACAGAAAATCATTTTTTAAACAGCTCACAAAATCATAGAAAAGGAAAAAGGGGGAGGGAAGCCTTTCCTCATGAAAAATTAGAGGGCCAGAGAAATGTAACCTTTTGAAAAAAATAAAACCAAGAATGATTTTTTTTAATAAAAAAAAGTGTACTTTTAGCAATAGGCTACAGGTAAATACATAGAAGGAATCCATTGAGAGCTGACCAAACTCATAAGCGTCGAAGATATTTGAAACCTCAAGTCGAGATAGCTGCTCTTTTGTGTTAGGGCATTGGTCTCTGTGGAGAACACATTGACATTCATTTCTCCTCATGAAATCCTCCTTCGATCTGCTAGTACACACTCATTCTGCAGCTCTTGTCTCTCCTATGGTCACTATACACAGAAACTTCTTCCAGATGCGCACATACAAAACCACAGATATGGTGCAGCCCAAACAGCTGTGGAGGAACAGCCCCACTGTCTGTCCCCTCAGGCCACCACAAGCCTCAGTGTTTGCAAGTCAGAGACTTCACTGCCAGATTCTAAAAGGTTAACTCAGCTTGAGTGCAGGAAAAGCTACTAGGATTTTGCCAGCTAGGCACATAGACAAAGGGTATGCTAAACCGAAGGTTTTTATTATTGTTGAATCAGTGTGGCTAATCCTTCTCCAGAGTCTGGCTTTCTCCTCTTTATATAGCCCAGACAGACAGACAGACAGACAGACAGACAGAGGTGCGTGCACACATGCATAAGCGCGCGCGCACGCGCGCACACACACACACAGAGACAGACACATGGACAGACACAGAGACAGAGACAGAGATAGAGGTCAGGCAAAGGTGGCACACGCCTTTAATCCCAGCACTCAGGAGGCAGAGGCAGGCGGATCTCTGTGAGTTCAAGGCCAGCCTGGACTACAGAGAAAGATCCAGGACAAGCAGGATACCCAAAGAAACTTTGTCTTGTAAAGCCAAAAATAAAAATAAAATAAAATAAAGAAAGAGAGAGCTACACACACACCTGCACATAAGAGATTGCTGGGGTTTTCAGGATTTGGGCTTTCACAGTTTTAACATCTGGGATTTTAATCTCTCATGACTGTGATTTGATTTGAAGGACTTTAGATCTTTATAGAATTTGATCTTTTAGGATCTTAACATTTGAGATTATAGTATATTGTATCATGACTTTCATGATTATAATGGTCACTAATGAGCAGTGAACTATTTCTTTGAGTCTTTATTTCTTTACAAGAGTCCACAAGTCATACACAAACCACTGTCTTAAAACAAAAATCAGGGGTGTGCCGGGTGCCGGGTAACGCCCGCGCTACTGCCACCTGTTCACCATGTCCAAGCGAGGGGCTGTGGATTAAAAAATAAGGGACAAGAGACAGTGAGTCATTCGCCACGGCTGAATGCCGAGTGCCAGCCGGAATGCCGTTTATTGAAAGAGGGAGGAAACCTTAAATACAGGCTTACAGCACAATGGCGGATCCCCGGAGGGCAGAAGTTCGCTACCCAATGTTCTACATTCTTGCATCTAAGCTGTTTACACCAAACGCAGGATACCGGACAAAGAACCTCCTGTGAGCCTTCAGGAAGAAGGAAACCAGCAGGGAATCTGCATAGGGAGGACATCTGGTCAAGGTCCTCAAGTCGCAAGGCGACAGTTTACTCAATATTGGTAGGCCAGGGCCCACAAATTCCAGCACTCAGGAGACAGAGGCAGGCAGGTTTCTGTGTGTTGGAGGCCAGCCTGGTCTACGTGGTGAGCTCCAGGCCAGGCAGCCGTGAGGAAACTGCAGTGATGGCTGCTGATCCAGCTTTACCAGAGGGGGACTGGCCTCACACTTTGTCCCTTGACCTCTGCACCTGGACCTTGGCATGTGCACATGTACGATAAATAAATATTTATCATAAGACAAAAAAACTGTCTCCCTTATTTGGAGGAATAGACAATTAACAAACCTTTAAGGCAGAGAGAAAAACCCCAGTAGAAAAAATAATGACAAAAGAATATGGTCAGAGGAGTCACTTAAGAAAAATCTGTACCGCTAAGTGACCCACGTGTGTGCTGTTCTTCCTCAAGGATGGTCTCAATCCTAGAAGCAGGGACTGTACCACTCATCCAGCACCCTCTATGAACCACGCCTCACTCTTATTAGGCACATCGTGTTATGCCCAGATTGGGACCCCAAAAACAAACCACCACAGACCTTAGGTTCAGAATGCAATTAGCATGGTTTATTTCTGTTTGTTTACAAGCCGCGGACAGGGAAGCTCGATCCAAAGCACTCACTCATAGTCGTGAGGCCAGGAGGAACTTGCTCTTTCTTTGTGTGGCTGGCTTTTTAAAGGCAAAATCCACAAGCCCTTCAGGGGGGTTGGGGGAGTTTTGCACGGGTGCAACTCGGATTGGTTTATCTTTATCTCTGTTCTCTTTTAATTGGGTGAGGGTATGTAACCTTTGAATTTACTGGTTGGTGGTTACAATTTATTACTTTGGGGGCAGTCCAGCACAAGTCCCAGGCTTTGTCCTTGAGCCACCATGGGGGCTGGCTGGTCAAGCACGTACTGCACATAACTCTAAGTTGGTGAGGGGCCCCAGAAAGTAAACATCTGGCTAAACTTTGAGCAGTCTTTTGTTCATGGCCCTCCCAGAAACTGCTTGCTCAAGTCTCAGGAAACTGAAATTGAGGCCTGATCTCTGAGAGAAGACTGAGCAGCCTGTTATGGCATCTGCTTGGTCCTTTCAATCGAACCTATCTGTCCCCAGCTCGTCACCAACCCTTGCCATCCCTGCCACCTATTTGGGGCTGAGGTCTCTGGAGTCAGCTCTGGGATTTCAGTTCTGTACGATCTTAGGCAGGATGCTGATCTCTGCAGATGACAGAAGCCACAGTGTTGGTGAGGACCAAAGAGCTAAAACAGCACATATTATAATCCCAGCACCTGAGACCGAGAGAGCCTAGAAGGAAGTTCTCCTGAGGGACGGCATGGCTCGACCTGGCAGAAAAGTCCACTCCCGGCAGGTTCGCGGGAGGGAGCCACGGCTTTGCTTGAAACTGGCTCAGAATCTTGGATTGACAGCCGTTGTCTCTCCTAATAACAGAACATTCTCCTCGTCATTTCTCCTCAGAAATGACTCCAGATATACGGCACTAGGGAGAAAAGCGAACTAGTTCTTCCTCAATTGTCTCTGCCGAGTCTGCTGTGTCCAGAGCACTGGAGGCAGGCCGACCTGCTGACTTTTTCATGCACTAACTCTTGATGGTTCGCTAAGTTCAGATTAACCACCCCCAACACTGGCCTGGGAAGGGGGCCATGGAAAAAGACTGACAAAGGCCCTCTTGACTTCCCAAATAATGAATGAGAAGAGAGAGAGAAATCTTATTAGCATTGCTCCCGCAATCTCGTTGAAAACCTCATACACAGATATTCTTCGGCTTCCTCGGGCATCCACCCAGAAAAATTCTACAGTCCCCGGATAGCATTTCACTGAGCCTGAGACCTGCCTTGGAAATGGCTCAAGACAGCAAACTACTGCTCTCTTAAAGGTACGAGGGAGATCCGAGGTCTGTCTTCAAAATAAATGGCTGGTATAAAATTTCAGGGTCTCTTGGATCCTTGGCTGGGGAGCAAGGCCATGAATAACTAAGATGTCGAACATCTCTGCTACACCTGCTTCTATACAGAAAGCCTTAGGAAGAGAAAAGTATTACAGGGAGACTCTGAACCAAGTAGAACCCCAGTGCTATCCTGGTGCACAAAACCAAGACATATTTCAACACAACAATAAAAATGTCGCTCTCGGCCATATAGAATTCCCAAAGCCATTGGGTAGGCCCAGATTCTTGCTCTCAAATATGGAGATTCTTTCCAACTCCAACGGTCCAGATTTGTGTGTAGGAATATTAGAACTCATCAGACTTCCATATGTGAGTATATTCACAGAATTGTAAAACGTGAAAAAGATGCCATGGATAATGGATATAGCCGGGATTCATAGACATGCAAATTTCTAACTTCCTGTTGTAGAGGGGTGTGTGTGTGTGTGTGTGTGTGTGTGTGTGTGTGTGTGTGTGTGTGTGTGTGATATAAGAAGTCTTAGCTCACTGTGGGTGATGCTACCCCTGGACGGGTGGTCCTGGGTTATATATAAAGAAGGTAGCTAAGCAAACTAGAGGAAGTAGTCTCCACTTCAAGCTCCTGCCCTGCCTTGACCTCCGGCCTCGGCTTCCCATGTTGATGGGCTATGTCTTAATGAGGGTTCTATTGCTGTGAAGAAACCTCGGCAACTCTTACAAAGGAAAACATTTCATTGGGGCTGGCTTACAGTTCAGAGGTTTAGTCCATTATCATCATGGCGGGAAGTATGGCGGCACGCAGACTGACATGGTGCTGGAGAGGTAGCTGAGAGTTCTACATCCGGGTCAGCAGGCAACGGGGAGGTGGGGGGCCACAAAGACACGACATTGGGCCTGGCTTGAGCACTCAACACCTCAAAGCCCACCCCCAGTGACACACCTCCTCCAACAAGGCCACACCTCCTCCAACAAGGCCACACCTCCTCCAAGGCCACACCTCCTCCAACAAGGCCACACCTCCTCCAAGGCCACACCTCCTCCAACAAGGCCACACCTCCTAGTTGTGCCGCTCCCCATGAGCCTATTGGGGCCATTTTCATTCAAACCACCACAGGCTCTAACTCGAAGATGAAATAAACTCTTTCCTCCCCATGGGTTTTCGTCACCGCTTTATCACATCAATGAAACCGAACCAGGGCAGAGGGATTCTGACCCCCTCCGGCCACTCTGCTTTGTTCCCCTATGTTCAGTAGCCGATCAAAACGCCCGTTAGCCCCGTTACTTGGAGCCGCGTCATTGAAAGGAGCAAACCAAACTGGCTGCAGAAACCTTGAGGTTTAGCTCGTCCAAGGGTGAGGTGTGAAAGATTATAGCCACGGGCATGACTGCAAGATTCTGGAGGTAAGAAAAAGGGGACCCTGAGATCTGATCCTGTCTTTGGTCATGAAGATATAACCATCAGTTAAGATAATAAGACATCATATTAAGATAATAAAATAAAAGTGTGAGCTTCGAGTCCAGAGAGTGGAACCAGCCGGTAACTTAGGAACTGTTTACGTAATAAACAAACACACCAGTAACAGTATATACAGGCTTAGAGGGAGCCCTGACGAGCAACAGAGCAACCCTGTCTGAAGCTATAAGGAGAGTTTAAAAAAAAAAAAAAAGGTTTGGCTACTAAACAGGAGTTTTAATTTTTTTTCTGCATTTCTTTGCTCTGTGTGTGTGTGTGTGTGTGTGTGTGTGTGTGTGTGTGTGTGTGTTTAAGTGTGTACCCAAAGCAAGTGTGTGGAGGTCAGAGGATAACTGGTAGGAGTCGGTTCCCTCCTTCCACCATGTGAGTCCCGGGGATTAAACTCCGGTCGTCAGGATTGGCAGCAGGCACGTTTATCAGCTAAACCATCTCTCTGGGTTTTGAAAGAAGAGTTTGTAGAAAAGAGAGTAGGGAAGGAAGGGGACTCTGGGAACTATGGGAAATGATACATACAGTCTAATAAAAGATGCAAAGGATCTGTCCTTCCTCCTTTCTCCTTGTCCCCATTAGACACAGGGAGTGGGGCTGGAGAGATTGCTCAGTGGTTAGGTACTATTCTGGTAGAGAATCTGAGTTCAGTTTTCAGCACCCACTTGGAGTTGTTCACAACCACCAATTCCAGGGGATCCAACACCTCTGTACTCCTAGGACACCAGCACACACATGTGTGTACCCCACACATATGCATAATTTAAAATAAAATAAATCTTTAAAAAAGAGAGAGAGACAGGAACGAAATAGTTGAAATATAAGTGCGTCTGCTTGGAGATATTGAAACCACAAGGAACCACTGAGGCAGAGCCTTCAGGCCCACGCTGTCTCCTGGAGGCGGCATTTTGCCATTCATGGCGAGTAGGGAAGAGGGAACCAGGCCGTGGCGACCTCCTCTGACAGGGAAGATGAAGTGCTGGTTGCTCAGTATCCCAGAAACATGCCCCAAAACTGGCCAGCGTGGCAGAAGCTGTACCGGGAAAGAAAGGCCGGCTGAGAACTTCTGGTTTATGATCATTCATGGGGCTTTCTAGACCTTGCAGCCTACCCACTACTCACCAAACAAGAGCACCGATGGGCCTGGTCATGAATATCTGGGGCCCCCTGCCATGGTCCTCACCCATCACCCAGGTCAGCTGAGCAAGGCGTGAACGACAGCACGACCCACGGTTTGCAAGAGTCATCCCGTCTCCCTCCCTCGGGCAGTCACACGGGCTGGCTGGCCTTGGCCCTGGCCCTTGGGGCCCTGCAACAATCACCCAGGCTCCCCTTTTGTGAAAGAGACTGGCTTTCCTCCAGCCCCAAGCAAGAACTCTCTGTCCTTAATCCTCCTCCGTTGGTTAGTTATTTCAACATTGTGTGTGTGCCTGTGTGTGCCAGTGCGTGTCGCTTTCTTTATTGAAAAAGCTCACGGAGTCTATCAGGGCAGCAGAGCTGAAAAAGCCGGAAGGTACTGAGACATCACAAACCGGACCAAGGGATGGGGGCAGGGGGGGCTGATGTAAGTCCACCATCTTGAGGGATTGATGACACAACCATGTGATATGATAGACAGTGCATAGTGCAAATGACAGATTCAGTCGGGCACTTACTCTGGGCCAGGTGTCCGCTAAGCAAAGAAATGGGTGGCTGCCCCCCCTTCTTATCCCACACTTCCGAGGTGGGTTTCCCCGCCTCCCCATGGACAGGTACAGAAATGGAGTCACAGAGAACCGGTGGAGGGGGGGCGCTGGTTTCCATTCAGGGAACAAGGAAGTATAGCCATCCAGGCCTTCCTAGTTGCCAGGCAGCGGGCCACCCAGCTCCCAGAGGCGGTAAACACTAAGTGTTCAATGAGTCAGAAATGCCCGTGTGTTTGTTTTTCTCTCTGTGACAGAATTCCTGACGTGAACACCTTAAAAGAACGCAAGACTGATTTTCATTCCCCATTTCACTGGTTTCAGCCCAAGTTCAGCTGGGTGTGTCACACTGAGCTTGAGGAGCCGTAAGCATCATGGCGGTAGGAAGGGATGCTAGAAGCTACTCACCTCTTGGTATCCAGGAAAGAGAGAGAGAGAGAGAGAGAGAGAGAGAGAGAGAGAGAGAGAGAGAGAGAGAGAGAGAGGGGAACTCCCCAAACAGAACACCTTCAACTTTCTCCATATTTGAGCGACCATTTCCTAAACAATTACTGCACCAATGAAAATGGCAGTGTTTGCTCCTTCTCCTTCCATTCCGGCCAGTTTCCCCACCGATTGGGTGATGCTGCCCCCATACAAGGCAAGTCGCCCCTCCTTAGTTCATGCCCTCTGGGATGGCCTTCCCTGCCACACCCAGAAGTGTGCTGGCCTGATCGCCCAGGTCCTTCCCAAGTCAATCAAAAAATTAAAAACCATCACAACCCATGTCAAAACAGGGTTGCGGGGCTTCAGAGCTTCTACGTTTGAAAAATTGTTTCTAAGATGGGAAATGTGAGGGGTGTGAGACCAAAATGAGCCATCTTAGAAATAAGACCAAAATGCCTTCACCCAAAAACTAAGGCCTAAGATTTCTCCTTCTAGGAATAGGCCAATAGTTACTGAAACAAGTCAGTCCAGATTCCAGAAACCAGGAAGTGTGAAAGTACAGAGTCACAAGGTAGTCACGAGGTAATGCCTGCCAGACTATGGAATGTCCTCTCCCTGGTTTCCAGGGTAACTGACCATAAAAATGTCGGGCAACCACTCCCTTAGAAGTAAGATTAAGCCATGATTTCTAGAAAGCCCCTAGAAGTGAGTCAATCAGAATTGTACCCATCCTAGCACCCCTAAACGATGTAACCTTGTGATTTTTCCCTTTAAAAACTGAGCTTGCAGACAGGCGGGCACTTCCTCCAGCCTCCACTGCATTGGATGTACTGGACGAAGTCCCTGCCTAGTCTTGTATTGCTTTTGGATATCCCGAAACTAAACCTTGCTTTTGCATTCCGGCATGCTTGTCTTTGGTGGTCTCTCTGGGGGTCACGATCTGGGCACAACAAGGGGGACACTTGATAGACTGAAAAGTGCGCGTCCCAAAATTGAAGAAGCTGAGGAAGAGTCCGGCCCTGACAGGGAACGCAGGGGTAAGCTGACCAAGATTCAAGACGAAAAGGAGCATTGTCAGAGCATAGGAGGTAAGCACAAACAAAAGCTGCTGGAGCCCCTTGATCTTTAAAAGACAAATTTGAGATGAGGAAAGGGGGCACTTTTCCCTGGTAAGATTGTAACCATCAGTTTGTATCCATAGCCCCACTTCCCGCTCCACACTCCAGGTATCAGTCTCAACTTCTCCACCCCTGGAGTTCTCACTGTGAGAAAGCAGGCTCCCTTCAACCTTGGCACAGTAACTTAAGTACCAGTCTCCCTGTACCCAGTCTCCCATTGCCCCCACCCCCACCTGGACTCTGTCTGGACTCTGCCGTCTCTCTCTGGCTCCTGCAGACACCACTCCCTCATCCCATTTGGTTTCCAGCAGCCTACTTATCCGCTTCTGACCCCACATGTGGACGACTACCTCAGTGTCCTCCTACAGTCCCCAACTTGCCGCTGTCCTCCATACCCTGCTGTCCTCCAACTTCAATTCAGATATTAAGAACAAATCCACTCACGTGAAATAATTAGCTCAAAGACCATAGATCTTGGAATACAAGTTGCTAACTTGCTTTCCTAAAAATTTGTGCAAATTTATAAGTAGCATAAAAAATAACCACACATACATATTTGAGGGCCTGTTTAAGCATGGGTATTACTCACTTTTTCAATTCACCTTCTCTTTTGATTCCTTCCCTATTAGGTATGCCAAAGTGAGACATGGACAACAGAGCCATCTTGCCTACCTGCCTCACCTGCCCCATACTCCTGTACCAAAATGATTTAAGGCAGAAGGATCTCGGTGTAACTGGGTTGGCGAATTATATGATACAAATATTTTAACCCATCCGCACCTTTGAAGACTTGTTTTTGCTTATGTGGATGCATGTGTGTCTATATGACTATATGTCACATAAGTGAAAGTGTCTGAGGAGGAAGGAAGAGGTCGTTGGATCCCCCTGGAGCTGGAGTTGTAAGCAGCTGTGAGTTGCTCAACCTTAGTCGTAAGTATTGAATTCAGGTCTGTAGGTGGATTTTTCTGTCCCACCTGCCAGCTCCCAAATAACCACATAGAGACTTCTTATTAATTCTGAATGCTTGGCCGATAACATAGGCTTGTTACTAACTAGCTCTTACAACTTAAATTAACCCACATTTTTATTGATCTATGTCCTACCATGTGGCTTTTACCTCCATTCCATCTTTTGTGTCCAACTCCTTCCTCTGTCTGGCTTCTTCCCCGTGTCTCTGTTCTTCTTCTTCTTCCCAACATCCTCTCTGCCCCAAAATCCTGCCTAGCTATTGGCCATTCAGCTTTTATTAAACCAATCCAAGTGACAAATCTTCACAGTGTACAAAAAGATTATTCCACAACACAAGTCCTCTGGAAAAGTAATAAGCACCCTTAACCACCAAGCCATCTCTTCAGTCCCTAGCCCCCACGTTTTAGATTCTGACACTGAGACATAAGGAGAGTCTTGCCAAAGGTTTTGAGCAAAAAGGGTCTGGCACTTCCAGAGGACCTGGGTTTGATTCCTGGAACCCACGTGGTTGCTCATAAACATCTGTGACCCCAGTTCTGGAGATCTGATGCCCTCTGCTGGCACACAAAAGGTGCAGAAAATACATAGAGGCAAAATGCCAATAGATATGGAATGAAATAAAAAAATTTTAAATGTAAATTGAAAAATAAATATCATTTGAAAATGTAGCGGAAAAGCAAGCCCAGGTCAATAGAATGCCAAAATCTGTGGGAAATCTGACAAAATGTCCCAAACCCCTCGAGCTGAGATGTTCCAACAAGGTTGAAGCACAGACTGGACAGACCCTTCACAAAGTCATGTGGCAAGTTTTGAAAGATGTAGAATCCCAAAGAGATGATTCCTGAACCCCAAGTTGACATCTGGTGACATTCCGGATTCTTTCATCCCTCCGAGGGGAAATTCCTCGAACGTGAAAGCTCACCTTACTCACCGCGATTTATAAATTCCCCATGGGGGAAAGTCATTGCTGAAACCCGGGGCTGATGAGGGTGAAGGAGTATGTGTGCATTAGGAAAATTAATACGATGTTTGCAAAAGAAAGACGGTATCAGGGAGACATACCTAATTGGTGTAAAGGCTGCCGCGGTCACTGACGGATCCGCTCTCCCTGCAGATCTCAGCCCTTGGTACATTATGTCCTTCGTCACTGGAAAGAGTCACTTTACTGACTGTACATCACTCTCTCCTTTAGAACATAGCCATGGAGAGTACCATGTCATTAAAGGTCACGGGCTCAAATTGGTCTGAGTCTGGAAAGAGATGGAGTCATTACCCCCGGACGGCTTCCTGGCAGGGTTGGGCCAGCAAATTAAGATCTGCTGCGCTGAGGCCTACCCTAGTTAGCATGGCATCTCACTTCTAGGTCACCAACCTCAGAGGAAAATACCTGGCCTGCCAGGACCTCATGACCATGAAATTGTTAGCTTTGAAACAAACCAAAACAACGAAATCATGCCAACGATGATAATAGTCATAATCTACCTGCGGCAATCGTGGAAGAGGTGGGAATTCTACTGTGGGCTTGGAAGGTCGGCCGCCATGGGTCCTGGGCTCTCACACACGCGCTGACTCGTTAGCTCCGGCATTTCTGACCATTAGTCTCCCTTGACTCCATCTTTCTTTGGCCATCAAAGGGGAGTGTCAGGCTGCTTAGAACTCCAGCATGTGCTGTTTCCCCCCTCCTGGAAGGGGCAATAAATCAAATTACTGACAACTGCTCTTTTTCCCGGGAGCTTGACCTTGGCTATGGGCGAAAAGCCCTAAGATTGGGGTAGAGACATAAAGGAGAAGGTAAGGCCATGGTCATAACCTTCTGTACGCCATGTTAGTCACTGCCTTCCCCGTCCCCTGAGTCCTAGCTCAAAAAGACAAGGACCACTAGTGACACACGACCTCCAAACTGCTACTTTTTAAATGGAGACAGAGTCTTGCTGTATATCCCTGGCTAGCCTGGAGCTCACTTTGTAGACCAGGCTGGACCCTGACTCACAGAGAGCCACCTGCCTATGCCTTCTGAACACTGAGATTAAAGGTGTGTTTCACCACACAATGGCCTCCTTTTGTTTGTTTGTATGTTTAAACAAATAAGAATTTGTTACTGAGCCAACCAATTTGTTTATGTAGAGCAGATCAAAAGCAAATCAGATTCCCAATCAAACCTGCCCAAAGCCTGGCATGATGGTGTTGCACGCCTTTATTCCCAGCACTTGGAAGGCAGAGGCAGGTGGTCCCTTTGTGAGTTCAAGACTAGCCTGGTCCACATAGACAGGATGCAGAGCCAGTCTCCATACAGGAGAAGTTTCAGCTCGCCCTGTGGGAATCCTTAGGGAGGCAGCCTGACTTCTCCTTCTCGTATTCTTCAGGAGTCGCGTTTCATTTTCTCCCCAGTGTTCCGCAAATCCACTGGGGGAAGGGATGACTTTGCTCTTGTCGCTTGAGCAGGAATATCCCGAGTCTTGTGAGAAGATACGGTGAGAAACTGAGTCACACAGACCAGGACGGCGGAGAAAAACAGGAAGGTTCGAATTCTTTGATGCTCCCCACCTCCGAGAGGCAGAGTCTCCTCCATCGCATCCTATTGAAACTCAGCTCGGCTGCCATTTAGCAAGTAGAGTGTGGTGGGCGCCACACCGCCCGTTCTTAAACACTGTAACACCACCAGGACTTAAAAAATGGGCGATGGGCCCGTGAAATTGTTCTCTGGGTAAAAGGGCGTGCCACCAAACCAGGGGACCTGAGTCACAAGAAACCATGATGGGATGAGAGGATCAGCCCCCAAAAATTGTCCTTTGACCTCCGTATGCATGCCACTGCTCAATCTCACACACACACACACACACACACACACACACACACACACACACACACACACACACCAAAAGCCTGGCCACTTTCGTTTCTTGTCTCTTGAGAGTCTTCCTTGGGCCCCAGCCAGCCAGATCATAAAAAGGCACAGGGACAAGAACCAAGGTCCCTTCCCCGGAGACCTTACGCTCTTAGCCAGCGGCTAGTTCCATGTTTCTAGCTGTGTGAATGGTTCATCTTGGAAGCCGGTCTTCTTGTCCCAGCTCAGCTGTGCCAGCTGGTGCCTCTGGAGCAGCAATGAGACTCCTGCATACCAGACAGACCCCCTGCCCTAACTACATGCTAACGTGAATGAACAGCGAGGGAGCTGATGCCCGAGGAGAAAGTTCACGGACAACCTAAATGACAACAACAAAAAACGCTCACTCTTCTTCTTCTAAGATCTTTTGTTCAGAGGTATTATGTCACAGTGACGAGTGACCAATCAAAATCTTCCCGCCACTCCCTTTCCCTGTGTCCCTTGATCTTGGGGACCTACTCAATACTCAGGATGCTTGCTTGGCCAAGGTTGCCCCGGCTTAGTAAAAATAGATGGGAGGATAGAGAACTCTGGTCACCTTGTCTTCCAGGCCCAAGCTCGGCTATGACTAGGGTCTTCGAAGCTTCTTCTTACAGCTCCTGCAAGGCTTTGTGGGAGATGTAGTTCCAAATGGCACCAAGGCGAGTTTAGGTCAAGCGAGGGCTGTGAGAGGATCATAGAAACCAAGGATGGAAAGAGCTCCTAAGAGCTCTGTGCTGTCCGCAGGCAGCGTGAGAGAGCAGCCGTGGTGGAAAGGGGCAAAGGCAATCTCTGGATTTGACTGTGGGTGGTGGGTTTCAGCGGCGCCCCCGGGGACAGACGCCCAACTAGTGCATCCGAGTGGGCAAGAGGCAAGCTGGGGGTGTCAGCATTTGTTGAGAGGGAAAGGAAGACAGAACAGAGTAGCCGAAGGTGGAGGTGGGGCTAGGGAAGGCGCTCCTAGATCAGTTCGGTCTCTAAGGTGGGACGCTGCTAAGCAAATTTTGGGTTTCGGGAGAGCAGCAGAGAGGAGGAGATGGCTGGTCCCTGGGGGAGGCGTCGGGGTGGACTGGTACTCAGAACGCCGCCGGGCTGCTGGTGAGCAGTTGGCGGTACCGGGGCACGAGGACGACACAGTGGGAAGGAAATTTAAAACTATGCCACCAGCTTTTACAGTGGAGGACAGTGAACTGGAAGGGGCCTAGCCAGGCCGCTTGAACGAAGCTGCCTCTGCCCACTCTTAATTCTAATGGTCTTTTACACTCCAATAAAAAAAGAACATTTTCCAAATAGAAGCATCCTTGCTAAACACACTTTAATTCCTTATTTATATTGGGGGGGTGGGGGGGTGGGGGTGAGCGGAGCATGGACTGTCCATATTAAAAGTGGACTCGAGGGGGAGCTGATTTCTTCTCTCCTTCCCAGCCACTCATCTGTCCTGGTACCCGTGTGACTAAACTGTCCCAAATCGCCCTGGCGGGAGTTGGGAGCAACAGTCTTACTGGTAATCCCGGCTCCTTGGGCGCCACCCAGTGGCCTCAGGGGAAAATGACAGGAGCGCGCCGCCGGCCGGCCGGCCGGGAGAGCGGAGCTCAAAGCCTGTAAAAACAACCCTTTGTGTTCAGAAGAAGGTGCCTTTCCTGCCAAATCAAACCACCGTGTGTTACAAATCCTGGAAGAGCAGCCCCGAGAAACAAAGGCCTGATTTTTTTTTTTTTTTTTAAAGCGAGCGTGGAAACCAGACCCTACTTCCTTCCTCCAGGATTAGGGCTTATTGAGGTTGATGGAGTAAGTCATCTTGTTTTCAAGGATGGCCTGCTGGCATGGCTACGTGGGCCATGAGAGAGGGGAAATATTTAAGCTCTCTGGGGAGTTTATCAAAGGTTTTTCTGTTCAGGTTAACTAAACTGTTACAAAGGGCTCTCTGTGGCTGTTTTTGCTGTGCGTTCCTCCCCCCCCACCCCCCCACTTGTTTAACTTTGTTAATAACATTGAACCTGGCTTTCCCTTGCCTGCATAGCGGTGAGTAAAAGGCTCGGGAGCCTTGATGGTGCATCACTTTGCTATATTACTTCCATATACCTCCATTCTGTTGCCTTGGGGGACCTATGTGAGCCTCATGGTGCAGAGACCTCATCCACTCCCAAGGTTCTCTCTTGCACCCCTAAGAAAGCTTCCTCCCACAACCCTCAACATGGAGAAGGATCAACTGCTGGAATGACAAAGGGGCTGTGGCATGGCTCTTTCCTCAGACCTGAAGAAAAGGAAGAGAGACTCCTAAAACACACAGGGACGTAACAAGACCCAGGAGGTCTCAGCCAGAGGGTTACACACAGCAAACAATCTTCGGGTGTGGGAGGACTCTGTTGGATCTGCCTACAAGGTGCACAAAGGATGCCTAGGATGTGGTTCTCATAAGTCATCACCTATGCTGGGGTGAGACTTTTAGGGATGCAGCTGCCTGAGTCACACCAGCTCCCAAACCCCAATAAACTCACTGGCTCATCACCCAAGTCTCACGTGGAGTCATTTCATGGGTAGGTTGTCTGCGCCCTACGTGGACTGAACAGATGACATTCACGTCTCTCCACGAGAAGGAACAGCAACCGGACACTCACAAAATGCCCCCCACGGGGGGTCTGGGGACGCTGTGATGTTTGTCACAGGAAAGAACACGTGGCCATCGGTGTCGGTCATGCCTGGGGATGGGTTGGGAGACACAGAAACTCTTCCAATAGCAGTGAGCCTTTACTTTGGATGTGGCCCGTTGAGGCGTTCCTTATTTATCCCCTGTCTGGTCTGTGAGGACAGCTATCTGCCTCAGACCATGGAAGGATTTCCACGGTGCTGACTGGTTTCTCATCTCAGTGGAGTCGTCCTAACCCCCATCACTCACTGAACAGGCTCTCACCTCTTCCCTCATCTTCCTCCACACCCTCCTCCCTCCCCATCACGCCCTTCTTCTTCTCTCCTGCCTCCCTGCCTCCCTCAACTTCTCTGACCCCCTCCTTTTCTTCCCCTCCCCCTTCCCCCCTTCTCCAGCTCCTCAACAACCCCTGTCCCTCCAAATGGATCCTCTGAAGGGGGTGAGTGTAGAGGGGTGGGGCCTTGCTAAGAGGAGAGAACTGGCCTTTGATGAAGGTGTGCCCCCTCTGTCCTTGCACAGCCTTCTGAGGAGAGTGCTGCCATTTTACCTGGAGGAAACGGAAACTGGGCAATGCATCCAGCTTTGCTTACAAGCTCACACAGCTCAGAGGAGACAGAGCCGGGTCCCAGGATGTCAGTCTGACTTTAAAGCACAGGCAATCCCCCATCTACTGCCTCCCCCCCCCCAAAGGGACCTTCCCCTACCTAATGGGGCCAGGGGTAAGCCATGTAGAACTCAGTTGCCTCTGAGGAGCTTTCCAGGCCGTGAGGAAGAAGACACTGGATAAAGAAGGCTGATACCTGCAAAGGCTTCCAGGAGACAGTGACCTGGGCAAGTTCAAAGCAGGAAAGGGTGTGACTTTTGGTCGCTGCTGTACAAACCCCAGGGGCTGGGGCTGCCCGGAATCCAAAGGTAACACACTTTCTGGAGCAGGGACAGCCGGGGCACTTCAGTGGTGCTTTCCCTGAGGTTGCTAATATGTGGGCTTGATGATAGAAATGTAAGCAATACTAAGTTTCTTACTGGGTTTGAAAGGATTTCCCCAATTTCCACTTTGCAGGAGGAAAATCCTTCATGGGAATCGCAATTCCGTTACTTAGTATTTTTCATCCCCACTGAGGGACCACGATATGATGGGGGGGGGGGGTAGGGGGGAGGCGAGATCTAGCACCAGCAAGGCACATCTAGAAATTTCATCATGCCTCTCGGCCTCCGAGACTCTTATAAATATTAATTTAACTTGCTGCATAATTGGTAATAAAATTCTCTTTGTATTAAGGAAGTGGTAAAAGTTAATAGGCTGTAAGCCAGCGTAATTCCTGGGTGGATTTGCCGCCAGCATGCAGGCCTCTGATTGTGTTGTGGAGGCTGAGTGACTGTAGCACAGTCCCCGACTGGAATGGCACTGATGGATGGCTAACGCGGTATTGCCAGTGGCTACACACAGCCGGGCACAAAGGAGGTGCTTAAGAAGCATCGTTGGAAGAGGGCTCAAACTTAGTTCCTTTTGAACCTTGATATTTGGTTTAGCCATACGCCTCCTTCTGTCTACCTGAGATCCTCGGGGACCTGCTTGTGGGATCTAATTGCCAGTCATCATTGGGACCACCATTGACTGTCTGCATTAGACCCCCACCTACTTCTCTCTTCCTTGAAATCTTCTGTGTCTGCCTCTCTCTCAGTTCTCTCACTCTCGGGCGACTGTGAACATTCTATGTCTCTTTCTTGTTGTGCTTTGGATGCGAACTCTCCCTCACCGGATATCAGTGCTCCCTCTCCTCCTGCCCGGCGCTAATTTGAGCAGTAGTAGAAACTTCAGGACTTGGGGCTTGGCTGGCAGCTCGCGGGGACTGAGTTCTTGAGAGTTAGACCTGTTCCCCAGGCTCTCTCTCCTCTCTGCTTCCTGTCTGGCGTGATGTGCACTGCTCCACCCACCCACCCACCCCTACACACAGCGGACTGAAACCTCTGAATCCATGAGCCAAATGATCCTTCCTCTTTTTAGGCCGGGCAACCTGCCATAGAGGCAAGAGAGCCAACAAACACATTACTTTTCCTGATTGTTTCCTGAATCCCCCACTAAACATAAGTTCCCTGAAAACCAGCATTTGTATCTCTTCATTCTATCTGGTATTCATACCCAGAACCATGCTTGGCACGTAACAATTTCCAATGAGTGAAATCTTCCAATTTCCACATGAAATCTTCATTGTATTCGGTGGTGGTTTGAATGAAAATGGCCCCCACAGGCTCATATGTTTGAATGCTTGGTCCCCAGTTGGTGGAACTGTTTGGGAAGGATTAGGAGGTGTGGCCTTGTTGGAGAAGGTTTCAAAAGCCTATATACACTATTCCAGTTGTCTCTGTCTCTGTCTCTCTGTCTCTGTCTCTGTCTCTCTCTCTGTCTCTCTCTCTCTGTCTCTCTCTCTCTCTCTGTCTCTCTGTCTCTCTCTCTCTCTTTCTCTCTCTCTCTCTCTCTGTCTGCCTCATGGTTGTTGTCTCAACATGTAAGCTCTCAGCTACTGCTCCAGCTCCATGCCTGCCTGCCTGCTTGCTTGCTACCACGCCCCCCTCCACGACAGTCTTGGACTGTACCACCTCCTGGAACCATCAACCCCAAATTAAGTATTTTCCTTTTTAAGTTGCTTTAATTGCGGTGTCTCTTCACAGCAATAGAAAAGTGACTAGGATCCATTCAAAAGCACATTCATAGCAACCCACCTTTGTGGACCCCTTGCTACCCACATGCATACATGCTACCCCTCGGAGCTGTTTGGGGACATCCTTCCGCTAGGATGAAACCTTTCCAGGGCCTGATCGCGTAGAGCGGGCTCTGCTCTCTGGCTTACTGTCAGCTTCCGAGGGGGGAATTTATTGTTTTATTGCACATGATTCTGTTACCCCATTTCTTCACTTGTCCAGCTTGAAAACATAAACACATTAGCTGCACAGTCCTGTGTTCCTGAAAAGAGTGCCCTGCTAAGGTGTGCTCTGGCAGAGGCAGGGGGCTCATCCGAAGCCCTGCTTCTGCTCTGTCGGAACCTCTGAGCCTCACGAAGGTAGATTCTAGGAGGGACAGGTCATCCTTCATGAAGATCCCGGGAAGGCATCTGTGGACAGCTTGCTGACATTGAATTTGTAGGTCTAATCACGAAACGGCAAGACCACCTGCCAAAAAGCAATTATTTCTATGTCAGTATTATTCCAGCCACTTTACACTCCGAAGATAAATCTTCATCTGGTCATTTAGAACCATGTCAGAATGGCATTTCGTTCATAAACCCCCGAGGTGAAATTTAGAAGGGAAAAAAACATTATGTAATTTAGTGAAAATGTCCATATATTGAAATGAACAGAGTTGATGAAATGAGATGACACTTCCTCTCTCCCTCAGGTAGACATTTTTCATGTTCGATATTATCGCACGGACATATATAATTGTCAGGCCCGGCATGAAAAGCGTGGCTGGAACAAGTCATTTGAGGTTTTTATTCTTGTCTGCATTTATTCTCACCGCCCCCCGCTGCTCAGGACTTGTAGCTCACCCTGCAGGTGCAGGTGGGCCTGCCACGGGGACGGGTTTTATGACTTACCAGTCCCCTCGAAACGACGCTCGTGACCGTAGTTGCCTGTCAACCTACTGGTGATAAAAAACCTTTCAAACGAAGCCTCTTCTTCTGCAAAGATAAGGAAAACTTGATTCAGGGCCTAATCTCTCTGCTGCCTGTAGCCTTCTCTTCTCTTTTAAGATGAGCTGGGAACGTTATTTTTAAAGCCAATGATGAACCCTGCGCTTGCGCACTGCAGCCCTTCATATGCACAGTGACAGTACTGCCTCTGGATTGGCAACTCAAAGCATTTCTACCTTCTGTGGTGTATACCTGAAGGCAACAGCTTCGGGGCCACGGTGGGGACAGGGACTGGAAAAGTCTGCGACATTCTGACAAGTGAGCTTTTGATGTCTGTGGAGTTGACCTTCCAAGTCAGGCGGCACTGCGGAGACACAATCTGTTTCCCGTGGCAAACATCTGGAAACAGAACGGTCCGTGGCGAAGCAAAGCGCTGAGGGAGTTCTCGTTCCTTCCTTCCGCACACCTTCACCGAGGCCAGCCCAAGCGGGAATTGCCGGGAGTCTCTGCTTCAGCGGCGCTCCGGCATCTGAAAGAAGACGGGAGGTTTCCAGTTTTGTTCCTGAAGTCAGCACAGCCTTGGCACCAGCATCCGACAAATGTCTCGCTGCTGCATGCACACCCACACAAGACCAGTAACATGTGCAGCAGAGGCTGGAATTGTAAGCCAAGTCCTAGCAAAAGGACGTTGCTCAAGGGCGGACATGGTGCAAACAGGTTCTGAGCCCACTCCTGCTGCAGCGGCAAAATACCTTAGACCAGGCAATTTGCAAATCATAGAAATTCATTTCCTGATCTTCTGGAGTCTGGGAAGACCAAGGCGCTGGCAGATCCCATGCCTGGTGACAAGTCATTCCTCATTTATGGTGACCTCACACGGAGAAGGGGGAAAGTGGTGGGAGGGGTGAATTCACCCCTCCTGCCCTCCTGGGAAGCTAAGCACACGCATGAGGCTTTGGAAAGAGCTTCTCTGTGTGTCTTTAATATCGTTACATCGAGGATTAGGTGCCAACAGGAAGATCGGAGGAAAGAGTCAGGCCATAGCCATTCCAAGTCTGAATCCCACATGTGGCTTTCTTCATAGTGTATATCCCACGTGGCTCCTTTAGTTCTTGGGTGTGCAGGGTGAGGTGATCATTCACTCTCTAAGAAAAGAAGCCTGGCGTGCTTTGAGGATAGATAGTTACTGGGGACAGAAATCCAGCATCAGGGAAGACTCACTGAGCAGGAAGCTGAGCAGCCTTTAGTCCCCACACAAGGGAGCATCAGGACTATCCTGGCATATGTGTCTTCTCAGCCCCCTTCCCACACCCACACCAGCTGAGCTGAGGAGCTCACTGATGACTGCAACACGGTTGCTCTTCTCAAACTGTTTCTGTGTGGGACGAATCTTATTCAGTATCTCCAAACAGATGGGGTAATGGTGAATGCTTTGGGTGATAATGGACCTTGGCTTAGCAAAGGTTTCTATTGCTGTGACAAAACACCATGACCAAAAGCAACTGGTGGTGGTGGGGACGGGGGCGGGGGTTATTTCATCTTAAATACTTAGGTCACAGTCCTTCACTGAGGAAAAGTCAGGGCAGGAAGCTGGCGAAGGAGCTGATGCAGTGGCCATTGAGGAGTGCTGCCTACTGGCTTGCTCAGCCCGCTTTCAGAGGCTCAGAACTACCTTCCCAGGGATGGCACTACCCCCAGTGATCTGGACCCTACCACATTAATCATTTATTGAGAAAATGACTCACAAATTTGCCTACAGGCCAATCTTATGGCGGTAAAGATTCACTCTTCCCATATATGTCTAAGCTTGTATCAGAGTTGACAAAACCCAACCAGCACAGGCCTGGAGTGGTGACACACACCTTTAACCCCTGTACTTGGGAGGCAGAAGCAGGCAGAACTCTGTGAGTTCAAGGAGGCCAGCTTGGTCTACATGGTAAGTTCCAAGACAGCCAGAGCTACATAGTAAGACCCTGCCTCAAAACCAAAACAAAAACAAAAACAAGGGCTGGAGAGATGGCTCAGTGGTTAAGAGCACCAACTGCTCTTCTAGAGGTCCAGAGGTCCTGAGTTCAATTCCCAGCAACCACATGCTGGCTCACAACCATCTGTAATGAGATCTGGTGCCCTCTTCTGGCATGCAGGGACACATGCAGGAAGAATACTGTACACATAATAAATAAATAAATCTTAAAAAAAAAAAAACAAAATAACAACCAGCACAGATCTTGACAACAATGCTGAAGTACATTTTTGAAAATTCAAAGTACTAGGTATATCGAGGAACGTAATTCAATTATTAGAGTGCTTACCTAACTTACACAAAGCCCTGAGTTTGAGTCCAGAACTGCAGAAAACTGAATGTGCTGGTGTACACCTGTGATCTCAGCAGTTTCAAGGAAGAATTAAGAGGAAGTTCAAGACCATCCTTGGCTAGAGCAAGTTCAGTGCCAATCCAGTCTCGTAAAAAAAAAAAAAAAGAAAAAAAAAAAGCAGTAAGGAGAGATTTATGTTACCATATATTTTCTAAATTAAATTGAATTTTATATGTATAGATGTTTTGCCTGCATGTATGTATGTGCACCATATACGTGCCTGGTGCCCACAGAGCTCAGAGAGGGCATCAGAACCCTTGGACCTAAAGTCATAGATGATTGTGAGCCACCCTGTGGGTGCCGGTAATCAAACCCAGGTATTCTGGAAGAACAGCCAGTGCTCTTAACTATGGTGTTGTCTCTCTGAACTACTAAATATATAATAATATATGTCTTGGTTAATTTTCCATTGCTGTGATGAAACGCCATAGCCAAGGTAACATAGAAAAGAAAGCATTTAATATGGAGCTCACCGTTGCAGAGAGTTAAAGTCCATCTGTGACCATCATGGTGGGAAGCATGGCAGCAGGCAGGCAGGTAGGCATGGCACTGGAGCAGCAGAGAGCTTACATCCTGATCTGCAAGTAGGAAGCAGAGAGAGCTAACTGGGAATGGTGTGGGCTTTTGAAACTTCACCTCCAGCGACACACCTCCTAATCCTTCCCAAATAGTTCCACCACCTGGGGACTAAGCATCAAATCTATGAGCCTATGGGTGCCATTCCCATTCAAGGAACCACAGTAAATATATACATACATACATACACACACACACACATATATATATAATACATATATACATATGTATATATATACACACATATATGTGTGTGTTGTAGTATACATACATAATTTGTACCATTTGTAGTTACACGTAAAATATAGTATTAATGTCTTTGTTAAGGTTTTATTGCTGTGAAGAGACACTATAACAGTAGGCAGAAGTTTCTGTCCCACCCACCAGTTCTGAAGTAACAGACACAGAAGTTTAATATTAATTATAAATGCTTAACCGATAGCTCAGGCTTATTACTAACTACCTCTTACAGCTTGAATTAACCCATTTCTATTAATCTACATTCTGCCACGTGGCTTTACCGCTCTCCCATCTTGTACATCCAACTCATTCTGTATCTGTCTGGTGACTCCTCTGACTCCTCCCTTCTTCCTCCCAGCATCCTTAGTTTGGTTGTCCCACCTATACTTCCTGCCTGGCTACCGGCCAATCAGCTTTTATTAAACCAATCCAAGTGACAAATCTTCACAGTGTACAAAATGATTATTCCACAGCATATAACTACAACAATTCTTAGAAAGGAAAACATTTAATTGGGGCTGGCTTATAGTTCAGAGGTTCAGTCCATTATCATCATGGTGGGAAGCATGGCAGCATGCAGGCAGACATGGTGCTGGAGGAGGAGCTGAGAATTCTATATCTTGATCTGTAGGCAGCAGGAAGACTACCACAATGGGCCTGGCTTGAGCATATGAGACCTCAAAGCCCACCCCCCAGTGACCACTTCCCTCCAACAAGGCCATTTCCACTCCAACAAAGCCACACCTAATAGTGCCATTCCCTATGGGCCTATGGGGGCCATTTTTACTCAAACCACCACAATTAGTTATTAAATTTTAGGAGTAAATAAATCCAGGAATTAGTTAGCAATAGTAGGTGTGTATCTTACTAAACTATACTAATAGTTAATTATCAAATGAACAGACCAATGCCATATAATTTATCCATTCATTAAACAAAGATTGAAGGCCTAGTATGTTCCAGGCGCAGGGCCCTACAGAACTCTCTCATGCCTTTCAGGTGACATATTGTGGAGAACACTGACACCAGATTGTGCCAAAAGAAACTAGAGAATATAGTGATAGGTCACCAAGAGTACAGTGGCTGGAACTGTGTTCCCTCTATGAGAACTATGTCTGAAACAGATGTGGCCTGATTTAGGCTTCCTTTTAGAAGGATTTGCAATATGTAATCATTTAGATGGAGGAGATAGTTCTTGATGGGTTTTCATAGTGGGACCTAAATCTAACCACAACAGTTCTTCTCAGAAATGCAAGGGGGCGAGCCAAGTAGAGATTAGTCACAAAGCCACAGCCAAGGAACACCAGGAGCAATCAGAAGCTGAAAGTACCACCCCAGAACTCACCATTCATTCTGAGCCTTAGACAACATGGCCTGGCTTCAGAGTACCTGGAAATTGTGGCTACGTTGTGGTTTCCCATACACCCCATCCCCAACCTGGGAGTGGACACACTCACCCTTAGAAAACTGTCTTATGTTACTATTAAAAGCTGTTAGTCTAGGTATGATGATGCATGCCTATAATCCCAGAACTTCAGAGGCAGATGCAGAAAGATTGAGTCGGGGGCTGGAGAAATGGCTCAGAGGTTAAGAGCACTGACTGCTCTTCCAGAGGTCCTGAGTTCAATTCCCAGCAACCACATGATAGCTCACAACCATCTGTGATAGGATCTGGTGTCCTCTTCTGGCCTGCAGTCATACATGATGTATACATAATAAATAAATAAAAATCTTTAAAAAAAAAAAAAAAAAAGATTGAGTCGGAGACCATCTTGGGCTAAATAGTGAATCTGAGGTAGCCTCAGCTACATATCAAGATCCTGTCAACACACACACACACACACACACACACACACACACACACACACATACAGCCTAAGACCCTTGAGTTTCATCTGTCATGCTTTTTCCCTAGAGGACAGAATTGTGAGGTATGAATATTATAGATTTTGTTCCTGGATAAAGCCCACAGAGGTGGTCGGTCGGTCCCCTTGGCTGCTGCAGGGTTACAACCTTCTGATTCTTTAGATCAGTAATTTTTAAATGTGATAAACACACACATACACACACACACACACACACACACACACACACACACACACACACAATATCCACTTTGAATAGCCTACACTTGAAACTCAGAATTTAGGTCAACACCTAGATTTCCCAGTCAAACTATGTGGACAGAATCCATAAATGTGCAGTTTGAGAGGTTTTCTTGTGTGATTTTTTGTTTGTTTGTTTTTACATCCACACACACACACACACATTTGAAAACCATTACATCAGCACATCAGTGGCATCCCTTCTCTGGCCTAGATTACATGCGTGGATCTATCACTCCCTGGTGAGCAAGGCTCAGATTATTTACCTGGGAAATGAGGAAGAATTTTATCTGCTGCCCGGTATTCATCTAACAGTCTTTGAAATCCCGAGATCAGAGGGTCTAGATAAACCCAGCACTATCTATCCGCTCTTCAGCAGCCTTTGCCTTCAGTACTGCATGGGAATGTGTCAAGGTAAGAAGGGCCCAGAGCACTGTATAACATCTCTCCACACAGGGGCAGGTTAAAACGCTAAATTCCAAGAGCGATGGGGGAAATCTGCAATCGGCCCTCGGGCCTAACAGGTGCCGGGATTGTTTAAGCTGTTCAACTCTCCGACGGTCTCACAGCAATCTCTGAAGCCAGTTGGTCACAATCCACTGCCCCAGCCACTCAGAGACCTCCAGTGCAAGCAAGCCAGGGCTCTGCCATGACCTGATCGAGTGTTAGGTTTCACTTAACATACCACCCTACCTCTGGGAGCTGGGATTTCATTATTTCACTTTTGAGAAAGAACAATGAAACTCAGAGATGCTAACTAACTAGCTGAAGACCATGTGGTTAGTGAGTGGTTCTGGCTCTCCAAGCCATCCTCTGGCCCTTGACACTAAGTAGCTCTTGATACCCGGCACTGCCCTAAGGTCTAGCCAGATCATCACAGGCTGAGAGCTCGATTGCTTCTGCCTTGCCTGCTAGGCCCAGGGGAAGGTGCTCCACGAACATCTGTGATCAATGAAGAAATGTAAATGGTCCTAATACCCAGGAGTGGTTGTCTGCCTGAACTTTGGCAGACGTCTCTGGTACAGGCTACCTAGAACCATCTGCCTTAAGGGACCTGCTGTGGAACAATCCTCTTGTAAAGATCTGTCACTCAAATTGGTTTAATAAAACGCTGATTGGCCAGTAGCTGGGCAGGAAGTATAGGCGGGGCAACCAAACTAAGAATGATGGGAAGAAGAAGAGCAGACTCAGGGGTCACCAGTCAGACACAGAGGGAACAGGAGATGAACGTGCCCTGCTAATAAAGGTACCACCATGTGACAAAGCATAAATAGAAATACGGGTTAATTTAAATGTAAGAGTTAGCTAGTAACAAGCCTGGGCTATTGACCGAGGATTTATAATTCATATTCAGCCTCTGAGTCAGTTATTTGGGACCAGGTGATCAGGACAGGAAATGTCCATTTAGAGGGACCTCTGCCCATGCCCGTGATTCACTGCAATACTCTTTGAGCTGGAAGACCCTCTTCTTTCCTCCATCTACCTGTTGCCTACTGTCCCAGCTCTTTTCTAAGCAGGATATGGTTCTAAACATCAAACAGCGTTATGGTTTGGATGTGAAACGTTCCTCAAAGGTCTATATGAGAAAGACTTGGTCACCAGCCTGGGGCACTACTAGGAGGTGGTAGAACTCTTAGGAGTCAATCCTGATGGCAGGTCATTCAAGCCATACCCTTTGAAGGGATATTGAAACCTGAATTTTCTGGTTCTTTTTTTGTTTCCCAGTCACCAGGAGGAGGAGGGGTTTGCTCCCTCATCTGCTCCCCACCATGTGCTCCCCAACATGATGCCATGTCTCACTACAGGCCACAAAGCAAACGGAGCCAGTTGACCACAGGCTGACGCAGCTGAGATCCTGAGCTAAAATAAACCTTCCCTCATTATAAGTTGACTACTGTCAGTATATTGTCACAGCAATGTAAAGCTGACAGAGACACAGTAGGGGTTCTGAAAATTGGCATCCGGGGCCGGGCGGTGGTGGCGCACACCTTTAAATCCCAGCACTCGGGAGGCAGAGGCAGGTGGATCTCTGGGAGTTCGAGGTCAGCCTGGGCTACAGAGTGAGTTCCAGGACAGCCAGGGCTACACAGAGAAACCCTGTGTCCAAAAACAAAACAAAACAAAATTGACACCTGAGCAAAGGCATGCAGTCGCCAGGGACAAGACCATCACAAACATCGTAGCATAGTCTTGTCTTGCTAATAGTCTGTGTTTGTCTCCCATCATATCTCTTAGTTCTCACCAACACAGAGCATTGAGTCCAATTAAAATCATCCGTGATTAATAGCAGTCCTCTTTATTGAAGAGTCACAAAATTCTGGGTACTGTGCTAGGAAATGAAGGGAATTTTTCTTGTCGCCATCCCCATGAGGACCGTCCATTACGTAATCACAGCTATTATTCCTCTTCACAGATGAGCAAGCAAGTCTTCAGGAAATTGCCCGAGGGCAAACAATGATATGTGATGGGGTTTTCCTCCCGTCTTCCCGTTCATGTACTTTAATATCCAATCCACTCCTCTCTGGGAGCTTCCGTTCTCTATACACCCCACCTGCCCTGACCCTGACCCAAGACTAAATCTTGCCATTCTCAAACACTCCCTGTTCATCCCCCTCAATTCTGAAATCCTAAAGCACCTGGAGCATTTGTGGGATATTTATGCATATTTTATGTACATTTGAACATTAGATGGCTTTGTTTTCACTCTGTATAGTGAGTCTCTTGAAAGCAGGGGAAGCGCCTTATCTGTGTGGCTCCAAGCTAAGCATAAGCTCTTACTATCTTTAACAGTGGTGAATGGGGGACTGGAGAGGTGATTCAGCAGCTAAGAGCACTGGCTGCACTTCTAGAGGACCAGGGTTCAATCCCAGCACTCACATGGCAGCTCACACCAGTCTGTAACACCCTCACACAGACACACATACAGGCAAAACACCAATGAACATTAAGTAAAAATAAACAGTGTATTTAAAAAAAAAAAAACAGTGATGAATGACTACTAAATCTCCACCGAGTCCACCATATGGTTCATGAATATCTCTTTGGGCAATGACTAATATTCATGATGGTGACTGCTATTTAGATAGCAGGAGAATATTGAAATGAAATCTAAGAGGCTAGGGAAATTTGAGTATGTTGATATATTTATACAAGAGCTTTACTTACTCCTATCACACGTACAAGCCCAGCTGTTCCTGATACTTATCTAAGTCGTGGAGATGGAGCAGGTGAAGAGATGACTACTTGGAAGCCAATTCCTTTACTGTCCTTCATCCCTAAACAGACCTCCACTCTCCATCAACAAAGTTAGACCTGGAATCCTCAAAGAGGTGCTCCAGGGATTATCTAACCCAAATGTTTCTAAATTACAGGTGAGGGAAGAGGACTTCGGCTTTTGAAAATTACCATTACACCTTGGTATTAGACACTAACAAGTGTTTCCCTATCCATCAAAGCCTCCGCCAGTGAACCCCATCACAGTAGCCCCAACATACTGTTTAGAAGACACCAGGAAGACTATTAGTAGTCTATTTTCTAAGATGATTTCCCGTAAGAGGCCAGAGGTGATTTGGGCCAAAACCTTCCTGACCCCTGTGCCCCGAGTGCTGTAAAAAACGAGGCCTAGGGCTGGAGAGATGGCTCAACAGTTAAGAGCACTAGCTGCTCTTCCAGAGGTCATGAGTTCAATTCCCAGCAACCACATGGTGGCTCACAACCATCTGTAATGATATCTGGCGTCCTCTTCTGGCATGCAGACAGAACACTGTGTACATAATAAATAAATCTTTTTTGAAAAATACAAATTAGCCGGGCGGTGGTGGCGCACGCCTTTAATCCCAGCACTCGGGAGGCAGAGCCAGGTGGATCTCTGAGAGTTCGAGGTCAGCCTGGGCTACCAAGTGAGTTCCAGGAAAAGCGCAAAGTTACACAGAGAAACCCTGTCTCGAAAAAACCAAAACAAAAAAAAAAATACAAATTAAAAAAAACAAAACAAAACCAAGGCCTATCCTTGTTTCCACTAATGTAACTTGGAAGCCTTTCTGCTTTGCAAGCAGTGGGCAGGGAAGGAGGGGTAAGTAGGGAGTCTGCTGTGGGTCTTCAGAAGTTCTCCACAAGAAAGGACAACAAGATAGTCACAGGGAGCAGCCTTGAACTTGAGTAGTTACTGACCCCTGCTGGAGCTGGAGATCTGGTCTGGAGACTTTGAGTGTAGTCTCCTGGGAACACATAGCTGTCCCCGAGTGTCTCTTTCCTCCTGTGTGAATCCAGAATTGTGAGATATGGAATGAGTCTCTATCTTGCCTGTGCTTTGGAGGGGACTAAGTGGGACACGGTGCCCTTTGAACTCCTTTCAGTAGGGTGCACAGATTGGGCCCTGGCACTTCCTGGCAGGCAGGGTTTCTTTCAACATTAAAGAAATGTTAACAGTATTAATTGAGAGCAAATAAAGAAATACAGCCTAGGACCATCAGAAAGGCCCTCTGATTCCCTAAAGCTGAGAAAACACAGAGCAGCCATGAAAGCCTCCACCTGCCCCCGAGGGAAATGAAAGTTTTCAAGAGTAGATTGTATAATCAGTTAACATTTGAAGTTATGGAAGCTCATCTGTTGTTTTGAGGGAGATATCACTACACTCTGAGAGGGAAAACATCCAATTATTGTAAAAGCTAATGTAGTAGCATCCATAGTATTATGGAACAAAATAAAAACAATATACTTTCTATTTCTAGAGAGCATTTAGTTTCAAGGATCTCAAACCCAGAGCATTTGATTGACATCATCTTATTGTTTTATCACATTTCCTTTATAAAAACATCCTGTAATGTATTCAAACCTACTCCTCATTCAAGAGTGCCTGGTGGGAACGGATTCTTCTAATGTAAAGTTCTCTTCCCAGGCAAGGGAAGAGACAGAACCAGGATCCTGGATTCTACCTCCTACTCCCCCTGGGCTCAGTTCCATCCGATCTGGGTGTGGGCAGGCTTCTTTTCTGTTGTCTTCTTGCCTTTTCAATCACCATCAGTCTCCAAAATGAGTTTATCTATAAACCACATTATGCCCCGGACACTATGGTTGGGATCTTGAGCATCTCCCACAGGCCTGTGGCTTGGAGGGTTGGTCCTTAGGATGGGATTGTTGGGAGGAAGGTAGTACCTATTGGGTAGTGCCCTTCATGGGGATTGTGGAACCCTAGTCTCTTTTTCTTCTTTTGCTTTTTGGCCATAAAGTAAATGTTTTTGCTATACTACAGGCTCTCACCGTGATATGCCTCAGTACAGGCCCAAGGCAAAAGACCATAAACAGGAACCTTCACAACTATGACCCATGGGGCTGGAGAGATGGCCATTAAGATGACTGGCTGCTCTTCCAGAGGATAGGGGTTCAGTTCCCAGCACCCATATGGTAGCTAACAACAGTTGTAACTGGATAAATTGACAACATGACTACTCTTTGGTATGGCTGAAGGGAAGGATTGGTCTTGTAGATATGAGAGCGAGAACAGCCAGAGGCATCTGGAAGAGTCCAGAGCAGAGAGAGAAAGAAGCAGCCTAAACCAGCAGACTGGTCATGGCCATGAGAAAAGAAGGAGCAAAGCAGAGAGAGAGAGAGAGAGAGAGAGAGAGAGAGAGAGAGAGAGAGAGAGAAAACAGAGACAGAGAAACAGGAGGAAGAGGAAGAAGAAGATAGAAAGAGGGAGAGTGGAGGGTAGGGAAAGAGAGGAAGACAAAGAGAGAAAACATAGCCAGATTAGCAGGGTTATAAGGAGAATGAGTAGTGGGGGAGTTTAGGGTAGGGGAGGAGGGGAGAAAGGCCAGGGTGCTCACACGGACTTTGAAATGTGTGACAGGTACTTGTGACAGTGAGGAAGCCTGGATGCCAGTATGCACTTTGGTATGCCAAGAGACACCACAGATAGCCAGCTGTCCCTTCTGCCTTTTGGAATAGGCCAAAATGGAGTTTCTTTTGAACCTGACACTATCTCCAGTCTCAAGGGATCTGATGCCCCTTTCAGCCTCGGAGAGTGCCAAGTGCACATGTAGTAAACATACATGCCTACAGGCACTCACACATACCTAAAAGTAAATAAATCTTAAAAAAAAAAAAACAAAAACCTGTATACTGAAACAAACCCTTTGTCTCTTTAAGCTTATTATCTCAAATATTTTGTTACAGTGACCGGAAGGTGATTAACACTGGAAATCAAGGATCTTTGTGTCTGAATGGAGGGCTTCAAGTGGCTGGCCACTGATCTCTTCTCTTCTAGAAATGAAAGCTAAAAGAAAGAAGGCTGGCCCAGAAGTCAAGTGTGAGTCACTGCTCAATGCCTGTCCCACGCCCATTTCCTAATCTTGCCCAAGTTTCCTGAAAATAAGGACCTCACCTCAGTCATGCCCAAGAAGATTGCATACAAACAATTCTGCCATTTCACATCTGGCCATTCAGATGCTTACAGTTAGGTAGTTAGAACTGGATTACTTCCGTCTTTACTGAATATGTTGTATCTTCTTACTGACCCAATATATTGAGCATTTATGAGCTCTGGCTCATAAATCTGGGGTGATACTGGGTAGGGAATCCTTTGACCCCCAGCAGCTGAGACCATGACAGCACTTCTTACCCTGAACAAACACTCTGCTTGTGAGTCTAAGCCAAAGCAAATCTATGAGCATGAGGATAATATAACCATTCTTTTCCTGTTTAGTAATTCTATCTACAGATGGCAGTGACAAACCGAAGATTCTTTCTCCTCTTATGCCTAAGCTAGGAAAAAAAATAAATGTGAATAGAAATGCCCCACTCACATCAAGGCCCCATGGATGCAATTCTACCACGCCACGTCCCCCCGAACTCAGTGCAATAAGCTCTGGAATTCATTTCCACGGGACTCGGCAATGTAAAAATAATTGGAATGTGCTGCACTCTTCACACTTCTCTCGGCAAGGCAAATCGAGAAAGTGTGCCTCTGCTCGTAGGTGGGGGTGACGGTTGCCTAACTGCTGGCGGGTTTCACCCTGTATTTTCCATATTGTCTTGTCAATAGGCGCTATTATCAAGTCCCCAATGAGCCTGGCAGTGCTACCCTCAATGAGGTGTTTAAAACTGCCTTCCCTGGTGAGAAGGGAAACACTGCCTTTGTTCCCATCTTTAAAATTAACTGCATAGTATTACCACCATCAATGAGGTGTTTAACATCAAAATTGCCTTCCCTGGTGAGAAGAAAAACACTTACTTTGTTTCTGTCCTTAAAATTAATTGAGGTTTCTCAAAACTCAACCAACAGTTGTAGAGAATGCGCAAAGGAGAAGTAGATGAGATTTTAAAATGTTGGCTTCGGTCGCCCGTCAGCACTTTCAGCCCGTTCTTCCTATTTAGACCACTCTCTGGATGCTTTTCAGCTCCACTGTTTCCTTTCCCTCATGTTATGTTTTGTGGCCCTGCCCCCGTCCATTAGGCCTTGGCAGGGAGTTAATTGATAGACACTTGCTTGAGTGAAGCAAGGACTCCGACGACCCAGATATTCATTAATGACTTGTACATACAGCCTCGTCTACTCATTCCATGAGGTAAAGCAATTGCTCATTTCAAATTAAAACTGAGCCGGGTGTGGTGGCACACGCCGTTAATCCCAGCACTCAGGAGGCAGAGGCAGGTGGATCTCTGAGTTTGAGGCCAGCCTGGCTTATATAGTGAGTTCCAGGACAGCCAGAGGTACATAGACCCAGTCTACAAAAACAAAAACAAAAGAAGACAAATTAAAACTACCCTCCAGTATTAATGTCTGAGGGGGTTTGGGTAGTTAATAACTAAAGAGCCCCCCTTCTCTCTTCCTGGGGGATTCCAGAGGCAGCTCTAACTTTCGTAACTGCAGCGTTTTTGAGAAGTAGGCTCTTGCACAACGCAGAAGAATGTGGTAGACAAAAGAGGTGAGGTCGTGACTTCATAGGCCAAGTCCAGAAAGAACATACTAACTGTAGGTTTCAGAGAATGAAGAGCAGGCTGCTCATACCCAGAAAAGAAATTCTCCAAAGAAAGAGACCTGGCAGGGAACCGAGAGAACTCTGCAGCGGGTGTGTTTCCCAAAGGAAGGGTCTGCATCCTGCCTTCATCTCCAATGCTGAATTGAAGACAGAGGGAGGGAAGGAAGGTTTGGGGGTCCTTGAGCAATGTGAGTCAAACCCCCACTGTCAACAGAACCCAAGGATACCATGGAACATATTCTTTTCCTCACATGGCATGGACTGTGATTTGGATACTAAATGTCCCGCTGAAAGTTTCATGTATGGAAGACTTGGTCTTGAGCGCAATATTCAGAGGCTTTGGGCAAGTGAGTGCATCATGAGTACTCTGACTTCAGGAATAGGCTACTGCATTGATGGGTTCATAGTTGAGTAGCGTACTGGAAGACAGTAGAAACTGTGAAAGGAGGGATCTGATTGGAGGAAGCCTGTCATTGAGGGAATAGTGCCTTTGAAAGGTGTCTTGTCCCTTGTGTCTTCATATTTCCTGGCTGCTGTGAGAGAATCGGTTTTCTCCATTACACTCTTCTACCAGGATGTCTTGCCTACCATCGCCGAGAAACCACAGAGCCAAGTGGCCCATGGACTGAGGCTGCTGAGACCATGACCCAAATCAATCATCCATCAAGCTGTTTTGTTTGATTCGGGTATTTTGTCAGAATGACAAAAAGTGACAACCACAAGGAATAGCATAGAAACAACTGCATGGTGTGTCTGGGCAGATGGGCCAGAAACAGCCTCATACAGCACCCCCAACAGGTCCAATGACAACAGACGGATCACGTGTGCCTGAGACAGGAAGGGAGAGAGCGGTGATCCGGGGGTCCCTCTGCAGTGTCATTAGTGAGCTAGTCAGAAACATAAATGGACATGTTTGCGTCTTTTCACAGTGTTAGAATTTATTGAAAAACAGTAAGTTCACAAGGTAAAGTTCCAAAGGCAGCAACCTGCCGGATAATCCTACCTACCTTGGTAATCTGGCTGAGGTGAAGGCAGGTTCTTTTATTGTGATCTTAGTTACTAATGTAAACTGTCATATCACACAGGATGCAGTGAATATATATATCTATCTCTACATATGCATGTGACAGCTTGAATGAGATTGGCCTCCATGTGTTTGAATACTTAGTTCCTGGTTGGTGGAACTGTTTGGGAAGGATTAAGAGGTGTGGCCTTGATAGAGGAGCTGTGTCACTTGGGGGTGGGCTTTGATATTTCAGAAGTTCACTCCATTCCCAGTTCAATCTTTTTCTCTCTGCCTTGTGCTTGTGGATCAGATTCAAGTTCTTAGCTACTGCACCATGGACATGCCTGCCTGCTGCCATGCTCCCTGCCATGACAGTCATGGACTCACCCTCTGTCAGCCCCCACTAACCACTTTCTTCTCTAAGTTGCCTTTCGTCATGGTGTTTCGTCTCGGCAATAGAGAAGCAACTAAGATGCTGCGTATGTGAGGGTTATGGGACGGACACTTGTTAAAGAGGCTGCTGCAGAGTTCTAGAGGTCTCGGAAGCAGGCTGTTGGAAATCTAAGTAGAGTCTGTCGTGACAGGATAGCGATCCCAAACCAGTCACAGGGAAACAGCTGCCGGCGTAGAGCAGTGGTTCTCAACCTTCCTAATACTGTGATGCTTGAACACAATTAATTCCTCATGGCATGATGACCCCCTCACCATGAAATGATTTTCGTCGCGATTTCATAACTATAATGTTGCTACTGTTGTGAATTGCAGTGTAAACCTCTGGGTTTTCCGATGGTCGTGGGCGACCCCTGTGAAAGGGGCAGTCAACCCGCAAAGGGGTCACGACCCACAGGTTGAGAACCGGTACCCCGGGGGCCACTAAAGAGTCGTGAGAGCGAAGACGTAACCAGACGCAGAGGTGAAAGGGCAGGGCCGGGAAGGTCAATGTCCAAAGAATGAGCAGGAAGAGGGGCAGGTAGCAGCTGAGCGAGCTGCATCAACAGTGAGGGGCCAGCCTGAGCTAAAGCCCAAGCGGGCAACCTGGAGCCCTCTGCCTGTGGGTCTTCGACGCAATGCCAGCTATTAGATGGCAGCTCGGTGGGGCCAAGCCATCTCAGTGCTAGGTACCCATCACTCACGTGATGAGCTCCAGATGAGGGGGGCACACCCTCTCCTCTGTCCGCTGAGTGTAAGAAGTTCTCTGGCTTGGTGTCTCCGATAGGATTTTAATGCGGCCCGCGTGTTCCTGTAGCCTCAACTCACTTGGATCATGTTTCAGGGTGGCGCCCTTCCTGTTCCCAGGAATAAGTCACTCATCAGTCTGCACTGCATTTGGGTGGTGCAGAGCCACCCTCAAAATGGAGTCAAAAGCTGCTCGTAAGGGGAACCTCTCGGAGCGAGGCACCGCCTGAGAAACCACGGTTTCACCCAATCTGTAGCAACTTTGAGTCGAGGACAGATGTCAGCAACAGGGATGAAGGGGACAGAGACAACAGTAAAAATCACTGGGAAAAGGTGGATGGGGGGATGTCTGGGAGCGCCTCGCCTTGACTCTCTCAGTTCCTTTGCCCCAACACTGTGTGGGCTACCGGTTATGGACACTCAGACTCACCAGTAAAGAGAGCAAAACGCGGGGTTGGAGAGATGGCTCAGTGGTTAAGAACACTGGCTGTTCTTCCAGAGGTCCTGAGTTCAATTCCCAGCACCCACATGGTGGCTCACAACCACCTGTAATGAAATCTGGCTCCTTCTTCCGACCTGCAGGGATACATGCAGGCAGAACACTGTATACATAATTCTTTAAAAAAAAAGAAAAAAGAAAAAAAAAGAAAGCAAAACTTTGAGAGGCTGGAAATCATTTTTCATCAGCTGGTGGAATGGACCTTAAAAGCAGAACATAAATTCAATCATATAAAAACAAGATTATGACTACATTACTATTGCCAAGTAAAAAACCCACTGGGTGTCTAAAGTGCATTCACTGAATCCAGGCATGGGTTTGCACACAGAGTCACAGCACTTGGAAGGGGAAGATGGGAGGGTCAGGAATTTGAAGTTGTACTTGGCTGTAGAGGGAGCTCAAGGCCAGCCTGGGCTACATGAGACTCTGTCTCAAAAAACAACAAATGTTCATCTGTTTAGAAATGCACTGTACGTTTATACATACAGCATTGCTTTTTCCTTGTGAGTCATAAGTGGCTGTATCCACATCTGACATATAAAAACAAATTTAGAAAAGTTAAATAATTTGCCTAAGCCCACAGTATTGTTAATCAGTGGAGCCGAGATTCAAACTCAGGAATGTCTGACTCCTAAGGATAGTATTTCCTTAAACCAAGTTAAGTGACCCGATGAATGTTCATTGGGCCCCTGGGTTTCTTCAAGAACATTCCTTCCTGCTAACACGTGGCTTACAGGTTTGTAGCCACCACACATTCCCTTGCTGGAGCCCCGGGAGCAGAGAATCCCACATTTCCTCCTGATGGAGCTGACAGAAAACACCCACAGCTCATATCTTAGAGGGAGTAAGATGTGGCTCATTCTGGAGCCGTGTTCAAAGACCATGGCCTGGGAACACAGACTTAGGTCGCCCTAAATTCCATGTTACAGTGTGGAACGAGTTTCGTTGAGTTTTATGGTTTTGTGGAACAAATAAAACCACGACAAGGCAAATTTAAAATAAACAGTGGGTACATCAGACCAACAGTGACAGCAACTTGGGGAAGCTTTTCTGTAGGACCAAGATGCTGTCAGATGGTATTCTCAGCTTTTGGGTGGGTGGAAGCTAGAGGTCTGCTAAGTTAATAGATTCCAAAAGGATTTTATCTATTGGCTACAAGATGTTAGTTAAGAACCAGAGGTGGGCGAGAAATGACTATTCTAGAGGGCTAAAACTAGCCCAAGATAAGGTCATTCATTAGCTCTGGACCTGCAACATTCCAACCTCTTTCCTGCTGCGATCTCAGTCCCTGGACTAAGTCTTGGTTTATTCCTAGATGATTCCTAATCGCCACCCTTCATGGGTGACTAGTCAGATGTCACCAAGGAGCAATACGGGGTAGGCGGTCCAGTCTTGAACCAGACGGTGAGAAATCTACTATGTTTGCTGGCTTTCCATTGTTTTTCTAGCATTAACCAGTCACTTAACCACTTCTAAAGACTGGCTTCCTCGTGTAGAAAATAAACGTCTTTAAGGTCCTATTGAGGTCTGACTTTCTGGAGAATCAGGGCCAGGTTTATTATCTAATCCATCCTGAACTGCACACCTCCAGACATTAACTCTCCTCCGTGTGCTCTTTCTAGGTTTAGATATTACCCATTCGAGGATAAAGTACAGAATTTCTCAAAGGGACGGGAAGGAAATGTACAGTAATGCCTCATCTTTTTGCCATTAAAAGGAGTGTGGAAATCAATATGATGAAATTATATACTACCATATAAAGAAATAAAAGGATTTCTATTTAAAAAACGTTTGTCACTTTGGTTAAAATGTGGAGAACAGGAAGTTCTCTTGGCCACAGCGCCTCCCAGAACATTGTCCTGTGGCCCTTGAAACTGCCTACTCTGTAAGACCTTTGCAGATTGCTGGGCATGGTGTGTATGCCTGGAATCCCAGTGCTTGAGAGGGAGAAGCAGACGGACCACTAACTAGTTTAAATCTGGACTACAGGGTGAGACATCCCCCAGACTCCAGGAAATAAAGAAAACCTTTTCTCATATTCACAGTGCAATTGTCTCTGCTTCCTCCAATGTAAATTCACGAATTTATTGGCGGTGTTATTCTTCTTCCATGATATTGACCTTGCTCTGGTTTTATTATTCTTGGGGTAGAAACATGACTCAGACCTTTATAATGAGAAGATTTCATACGCCTAGTCAGAGTGTCTATTTAAGGCATAGAGACATAAGCCGACAAATCCAACAAATTCCCAACCAAGCCTCAGCAGAGAGGTAAAAACTGTCGTGAATTACCAGCTCTCTCCCTCCAAAGATTGCTGTGTCCTGAAGAGGGTACGCAGTGAGTTAAGGGAACCATTTTGCCACTCCCTTGAAAAGCTTGATTGAGACCCATGCTACTCAGAGAAAGCAAGGTCAACAGATCCAGAGAAACAGGCTTCCTGGTTATACTGAATCCCTGGCTCCTACAATCTGTTCTCTTAACTATGGTGGCCAATCAATGCTCTTTTTTTTGTTGTTGTTTAAACAGATGCCATTTTAAATAACACACACACACACACACACACACACACACACACACACACACACACACAAAACACACATTCTTTTTCCAAGGCTGGGGAATGAACCCAGGGCCTGCTGAGTTCCAGGCAAGCACGGAGATAAAATCTCTAACCCTTGGTTTCTTGGGACAGGGTGAGTCTCTCTGGTTCCTGTCAGGGAGACCTCAAATTTCTGGTTTTCTTGCCTCCATTTCCTGTGCACTGGGATTACCACACACACGCCACCACACCCAGCTTGCATAATTATTGTTGTCACTTGTAATTATAAGCAATCAAGCTAGAATGTGAGGACCTGTGGAGAGTGTTTATAGTTAAGTGACTTCTCATGAGGAGACACCCAAGGGACCTCATGAAAACTGAACTCACTTGGGCATAGTGCCGCACACCTTTGTCCCAGCATTCATGAGTCAGAGGCAGGCAGATCTCCATGAGTTTGAGGACTGCTTAGTCAGAATTTCGAGTTCCAGGACAGCCAGGGCTATGAAGAGAGACCCTGTCTCAGAAAAAAAAAAAAAAAAAAAAAGAAAGAAAGAAAAAGAAAATTGAGGTCAGCCTTATATGTTATATGAACTCATGTGTCAGCTTGAAAGACAAAAATAAATATGATCCAAGTCAATTGCTATGACACCAGAAAAGAAGGTAATGTGGGCTCACAGCGTATATGACACAGGTGTGTTCTAATTTTAGAAATGAACCCACATAAAGGGTCAATTCATAGTCTCATTTAGCCCTCAAAGTGGATTAACGGATTAACATCTGTTAATGCTAAATCTTTATTTTTATTTTTTATTTATTTTTTTTATTTTTTAGACAGAGTTTCTCTGTGTAGCCCTGACTATCCTGGAACTAGCTCTGTAGACCAGGCTGGCCTCGAACTCAAAGATCCGCCTACCTCTGCCTCCTGAGTGCTGGGATTAAAGGTGTGCACCACCACCACCTAGCTTGTTACTATTAAGTCTTGTTTTTTTTTTTTTTTTTTTTTTTTTTGGTTTTTTCGAGACAGGGTTTCTCTGTGTAGCTTTGCGCCTTTTCCTGGAACTCACTTGGTAGCCCAGGCTGGCCTCGAACTCACAGAGATCCGCCTGGCTCTGGGATTAAAGGCGTGCACCACCACCGCCCGGCTACTATTAAGTCTTAATGCAAAACCAGAGGCCTTAGTATAAACCATGCGGATGAGTATAGAGTTTTCCACATTGCTAATTACCACAGGGGTTAGATTTTTATCATAAAGGCATATTTTAGACTATCCAGATATCGACAATGGGGTCTCTCCTTTAGAATTTCCTCATATGATATTAGAACCAAGAATTATTTGCCTAAAACTGATAGATGAAGGAAGTAAAGATGGCTGGGCAGTGGTGGCGCACGTCTTTAAATCCCAGCACTCAGGAGACAGAGGCAGGTGGATCTCTGTGAGTTCGAGGCCAGCCTGGTCTACAGAGTGAGTTCCAGGACAGGCTCCAAAAGCTACACAGAGAAACCCTGTCTCAAAAAACCAAAAAAAAAAAAAAAAAAAAAAAAAAAAAAAGATGAAACATAATATTTGAATTTATGAAAGGTGACCAACCAGAAAACTTCTTGTTTCTTGTTTAGACAGAATCTCTATGTAGCCCTGGCTGTCCTGGATCTCGCTATGTCGACCAGGCTGGCCTTGAACTCACAGAGATCCGCCTGCCTCTGCCTCCCAAGTGGATTCGTTTATTTTTATGTGTGAGGGTGTTTTGTCAGCAGGTGGACCACATGTCTGCTTGGTGCGCTCAGAAAACAAAAGAAAGCGGATCCCCTGGGACTGGATTTACAGTCATGAGCATGCCATGTCGGTGCCGGGGAATTACATCCAGGTTGTCTGGAATTCTGAGCAGAGTCACTGAGCCATCCTTCCAGCCCCAACAGAAAAATAATGTTCAAAGTTGGCGGAGGGGGGGGGGATTAAGAAATAGAAGTGTAAGAATAAGAAAGACATAAATTGACATTAAAGCTGGTCTGGTGGAATGGGACCAGAAGTCAGGGAGGTTTCCATTTTCCTTTAATACTCTTTTCATTTTACTTAAACATTCATTTTTCCATCCATGCATGTGTACTTTACAATTTACTAAAAACTGGCCACAACTTAAGCTGTGTTTATCTGAGCAACTTTCTTTTCAGCTTTCCAGAACGTCCATTTCAAGCCTTCTCAACTCCACTAGATACATTTCATTCTCAACTCCATCTCAACCGTCCACCTCCAGAATTGTAAATCTTCCTGCTGTGGTTTGAACCTGGAGCCTCCAAAAGGCTCAAGTATCATAAAGGCTTGGTGTCTCAGCTGTCGGCACTATTGGGAAGGGGTAGAATCTCTCTAGGGTGGAGCCCAGTTGAAGGACCGTAGATCACTAGGCAGGGTATGTTCTTGAAGAAATATTGAGACCCCAACTCCTACTTTTCTCTGTTTCTCAGCACCCATGAAGCCAGTAGACTCTCTCCACCATGTAATCTCTATGCTATATTCTATCCAGTTACAGGCTGAGTGACAGGGTCAAGAAACAGCAGACTGGAACCCTAGACCAAATCAACCTTTCCTCAAATCAACCTTTCCTCTCTTTAACTTGACTTCCTCAGATGGTCTGTCACAGTGGCAGAAAGCTGACTGGTACAGGTTTTTTTTATTTTTATTTTTTTGTTTGTTTTTTTTATTTATTATGTATACAGTGTTCTGCCTGCATGTGTCCTTGCAGGCCAGAAGAGGGCACCAGATCTAATTGCAAGTGGTTGTGAGCCACCATGTGGTTGCTGGGAATTGAACTCAGGACCTCTGGAAGAGCAGTCAGTGCTCTTAACCACTGAGCCATCTCTCCAGCCCTTGTTTGTTTTTTTTTTTTAATTAGAGAAACTGGCCTGGAGATATACTCCATAATGGTGTGCTTGTGTACGCTGAATTGCAAGAAGGAAAGAAGAGGAGGAAGAGGAGGAGGAAGAAGCAGCAGCCATCTAAAAACAATCTCTACCTGCATCATGGCTTTCAGTACCCATTCTACTTTTTTTTTTTTAAAGATTTATTTATTATGTATACAGTGTTCTGCCTGCATGTACGCCTTCATACCAGAAGAGGGCACCAGATCTCATTACAGATGGTTGTGAGCCGCCATGTGGTTGCTGGGAATTGAACTCAGGTCCTCTGGAGGAGCAGGCAGTGTTCTTAACCTCTGAGCCATCTCTCCATCACCAGTTAGTTACCCAGTTTTTCTTTAGGATCTTCACTTTCTTCTCTTAGATCTACCAACCAGCATTTGTAAATCATATTCAAGCAGTTCCTACCTTAAATTCAGCAGCTGTCTTGGCTGGCCTGGAACTCTATGTAGACCAGGCTGGGCCTCAAACTCAGGGAGCCGTCTCTACCTCCTGAGTACTGGATTTAAAGGCTTACACCACCATGCCTGGCTACCCATGAACATCTGGATCATCTCTCCTCTCTCTTTTCCAGCTAAAACTCTCCAGTTCCTTCTTTTGCTGTCTATCTAGTATATGTTAATATATAATTTCCCTTCTCATTCTATTAAATGTTCCTTACACCATCACTCCAACAGCAATTCTTTAGCTCAGCTCACCAGTGGATGCAATATCTAAATGATGATGGTTTGAATGAAAATGGCCCCCATGGGCTCATAGAAAGTGGCATTATTTGGAAAGATTAGGATGTGTGGCTTTTTTTTTTTTTTTTTTTTTTTTTTTTGTGGGCATGACCTTGTTGGAGGAAGTGTGTCACTAGGAATGAGGTTTGGGGTTTCAAAAGCTCAAGCCAGGCCTGGTGTCTCTCTCTTCCCGCTGCCTGTGGGATCCAGATGTAGAACTCTCAGCTCTTCCAGCACCATGTCTGCCTGTGTGCCACCATGCTTCCTGCCATGCTGATAACGGACTAAAGCTCTGAAACTGTAAGCCAGCCCTCAATTAGATACTTTCCTTACAAGAGTTGCCGTGATCACGGTGCCCCTTCACAGTGACGGGAACTGAGACAGCAGTGAATACCAGTTTTCCTCTAAGTTGAATCTGTTGCTTCTAACACAGGGCACACTCTTGTTAAAACAGCTCTTGTACATACACATGTCACAGTAATAATTGGGAAAAAGAGGCCACCAATTTCAGAGTGAGGGGGACATCTAAGGAGTTGGAGGGAGAGGTCTCAGAGGTGATGAGGGAGGAGACTTGGGAGGGGCATGAGGGAAGGTACTTGGCAAGGGCTGGAAGGAGGGAAGGGATAAAATGGTGCAACTATATGTTAATTAAATATGTATGCCAAGCATGGCGACATACACATGTAAATCCCAGTACTCAGGAGGCAGAGGCAGGAGGATCTCTGTGAGATCAAATCCACCCTGGTCTACACAGGACAGCTAGGGTTATGTAGAGAGATCCTGTTTCAAAAAAAAAAAATTAATCAAATAATTAATATTAAAAAATTCTGGCTTTGACATTCGGGACTCCTTGCCTTATCACTGCGATCTGCATGACTTGTGACCTCACATATTTTGTGTCAAAATTTCCCCCTCACTGTGAGGTGTTTTTCAAACGTATCCAGAACTTCAGCCATGGCCCCCTGGCTGGAACACTTGCTCCTCACTCTTTATGTAGGTCTTCATACCTTTGTGGCTTCCACAGTCGCATTCAGAAACAGAAGTTCTTCCCTTTAGGTTGTTCCATGGAATGCCCCCTGAAGAAAAACTGGGTTTTTAACAGATCCCTTCAGAAACAGGATCCCACAGTAGCTGCAGTGGATGCCCTTCCATTGACAGCAGGAAGCCTAACCTTGTGAGGCGAAGAGGACGCCATTACTGGCGCTTGAACTCAGTTATCCGAGGTAGTGGGGGCGGATATTTCTTGGTGGGTTCTCCCTTTTAGTTCTGACCAACTTTCTAGTGGAGACAGGCTTAGGTGTCGTAGGTAAAGTCTCTGTGATCGCCACCTGACCTCCGGGTCCAAGCAGGACAATCTCTATTCAGGTCAGGATACACTGAGGGTTCCTCCTCCTTGTTGGCAAGAACTTCACCATTCAGTTCAATTAGCAACAGGAAAAGTTTCAAGATTTTCTCTAGATCCTAAGACACTCTTAAATGCACACATTTGCACACACATATGCACATACACACACTCAGTTTCTCTGTACATGGGTATATGTGTTTGTGTGAAGTGCATTTGTTGGGAGAGAAAAAAAGCATTGCGGTAGGTTCTGACACAAGGACCCTCCTCTCTGCTCCTTTGTCCTAAGGGCCAACCCTTGCTACTTCAGGACACCGCTCGCACTGTGTTCTATTACTGAGCTACACACTCATCTGAAATAGTGGCTTTTCTCCGCACTGTGACAGATACCTGAAAAACACAACTTAAGGGATGTGCATTGGCTCATGGTAAGGGAATACAGTCCATCACGGAGCAGGAAGCATGGCAGCAGGCAGCTCCACTCCACAGAGACACAACTGTGCAGCCAGGACTCCTTAACTCCTCGCAGAACAGGAAGCAGAGAGGCCAACTGGAAGGCCCAGTCAAGCTATAATTCTCAAGGCCCGATGCCCAGTGATTCTCCCAGGTCTCACCTCCTTGTAAAGGTTCCACAACCTCCAAATAGTGTTGTCAGCCAGTGATCAACTGTTCAGACATATGAACCTGGAGGGGGACATTTCACATTGAAATCCTAATGCTATCTTGGTTTTTTTTCCCTTGACTATATACTATTCTTCTCAAACTTTGTGGTCTATGGACTATGCCTTGAATCTTCATATTAAAAAATTACATCACTGGTACTGTAATCAGACTATAGTGTATGGAAAAAAATTACATTATTTAGTGTGTATGTGTATGTGTGGGAGGGTACACAGGTGCCACAGAGACACCATGACCACGGCCAACTCTTATAAAAAAAAAAAAAAAAAACATTTAATTGTGGCTTGCTGACAGTTCAGAAATTTTGCTGTGGGATGTCTTTCTGTACACTGTGAATATGTGTTGCTCTGATCGGTTGATAGAGCTGCATTGGCCTATGGAGAATGAAGCCAGGCAGGAGAAACCAAGAGGGAGAAACAGAGTGGGAGAAAAACAGAGTGCGAGGAGATGCCAAACCTTCCGTCCAAGGAGCAGCATGTTATGGGACGCAGGTAAAGCCACGGAACACATAGCAATACATAGATTAATAGTTACAGGTTGAGTTAAGTTATAAGAGCTAGCTAGTAAGAAGTCTGAGCCATAGACCATAGATTTTGCAATTAATATTAAGCCTCCAAGTGATTATTTTATAAAGCAGCTGTGGGGCTGGGTGAGACTGGAGAAACTTAGGGCCACAAGGTTTAGCCCATTATTGTCATGGTGGGAAGCATGGCAGCATGCAGACAGACATGGTGCTGGTGGAGCTCAGAGTCTTTACCTCTTGATCCAAAGGCAACAGGAAGTGAACTGAAACACTGGGCTTGTCTTGGGCATATATGAGACCCCAAAGTCTGCCTCCACAGTGACACACTTCCTCTAAGAAGACCACATCTACTCCAACAAGTCCACACCTCCTAATAGTGCCACCACTCCCTTTGGGGCCATTTTCTTTCAAAGCACCACAGAGGACAACTTGCAGATGCTGGTTCTCTGTTCATCCTGTGGGACTCAGAGGTGGAGCTTGGAGGACCCTGCTGTTACCCACTGAGCCACCCACTAGTCTTAAATTGGAGCTTTGAAGAGTCCAAAATAAGCGCTGGCAGCAGTGGTGGCACAGGCCTTTAATCCCAGCACTGGGAAGATGGAGGCAGGCAGATCTGAGTTCGAGACCAGCCTGGTCTAAGTTCCAGAGCAGCCAGAGCTACACAGACAAACCCTGTCTCAAAAAACAAAACAAAAAAATCCAAAACAAAAATACATGTATCTTTCCTGTAAAGTACCCGACTTTTGCAAATCAATACTCTAGTTTTCAGACTAGTTTGGCTTTTATTCTGTGAGAATGAAGCCAAACTGGGAAGGCACATGTCTGTAATCTGAGACAGGTAAACCCCAGTGGCTAAGTCAGAAAGATCACCAGTTTCTGGCCATTGAAGAGACAGCAAGACCATGTCTCCAAAGAGAAAAACTTGGCTGTTAAAATGTTAGATCTATTTGTTTTCCCATCAGGGCCTTGAAGTCAGTCAGAGGGAGGACACAGGGCAGCCAGTGAAAAATGTCTCGTTTTAAAAATTTACCAAGGTCATTTAGCTATGAAATCATAGGAGTATTTTCCTTTGAACCCCTTGCCAAAGAATTCATAAAGTTTCTGATCTGTGAAAGTTTCTACAGTCTTCAGTTTGGGGGACATAACTGTAAAAGGGATGGGATAGCAAAATCGAAGCTTCAATTTTTCTCTTTGTCCTGTTGTAGTTTCTTCCCGTATGGCTGGGAAGGCAACATTGTTTTCATGAAATAGCTGATTTTTAGTGCTCCAGCATGTGTATTAATTATAAGGCTTTTGTTTGTCTTCAGGGTTTTTCTATGTAGCCTGGCTGTCCTGGAATTCACTATATAGACCAGGCTGGCCTCAAACCCTGAGATCCGCCTGCCTCTGCCTGGAAAGCCCTGGGATTAAAGGTGTGTGCCACCACCACCTGCTACATAGTGTTTTCTTGCTTACAGATGTTGTCTAAAATTGTAACTAGCCTGGTAGAAATGAAGTTTTTCCTGGTCTACACAGAGTTCCGGGACAGGCTCCAAAGCTACACAGAGGAACCCTGTCACAAGAAAACAAGAGGAGAGGAGAGACAGAGACAGAGAGAGAGAGAGAGAGAGAGAGAGAGAGAGAGAGAGAGAGAGAGAGAGAGAGAGAGAGAGAGAGAGAGAGAGAGAAAGAGAGAGAGAGAGAGAGGAGGGAAGGAGGGAGGGAGAGAGGAGAGAGGAGAGAGAGAGAGGAGAGAGAGAGAGAGAGGAGAGAGAGAGAGGAGAGAGAGAGAGAGAGAGAGAGAGAGAGAGAGAGAGAGAGAGAGAGAGAGAGAGAGGTGAAGTTGTTGGTTTTTCTTTCTGTCTTTTATTTTTCAACACAGGACTCTTCTGTGTAGCCTTGGCTGTCCTGGAACTTGCTCTGTAGACTAGGCTGTCCTCAAACTCATAAAGATCCACTTGCCTCTTCCTCCCAACTGCTGGGATTAAAGGTGTGGGGCACCAAGCCAGGCCAAAACCAAAGTATTTTGAAGAGGCTCTTGATTCTCACTCTATTAGATTAAAACAATGGACCCCTAAGAAATGAGAATTTCCCCAAGAATCTTAAGGAAAAGGCTCCAGCTAGAGTGGGACTTTTATCTTCCTGAAAAAAAAGAGTTCATGGTTCTAACCATTGTCCCAACCACCTTACCGGATGAGACTCAATAATGGGACAATAATGGGCAGGGCCACGCCTTGACCCTTATTTAGATGCACATATTTTAAATGTGCATATCCTTGGCTTTCTATTTAAACTTCAATCTTGTTTCAGGGCTCCAAAGACCCACTTGGGGTGGGGTGGGTGTCCCTGGGGATCTTTGTCCCTCTTTCCCATGTGGCCACACTGAAAGTCGTTTCCTGCTTCCCACCACTAATTTGACTTTTTCACATGATTTATTGAGGCTGAACAGTGTTGGGGCACAGGCTCATGGCTACCCAAGTTTAGTAACAAAATGACTTAAGTTTGCTTGATTATTCTGACAAGCATTTTCACAACAAAACGCAAATATCTAGTGAGGAAAATTCAATTTCATAATGTATCACTATTACATATTATTACACTCAATGCTTTGATTTCATTAATTTTAGATATATATGTGGACTTGGAAATGTTAGTACACAAGTCAGAACTGCCGGCACTTTCAACTGTGACCACTTACAGTAAAACAAAAAAACAAACAAAAAAAACACAACGGGCTGGAGAGACGGCTCAGCGGTATGGGTTGCTCTTCCAGAAGACCTGGGTTCAATTCCCAACACCCACCGGGCGCTTGAAATCCCGTTATCACTCCAGCTCCAGGAGATCCATTGCCCTCTTGCCTCCAAGGGCATCGGGCACGCACATGATGCACAGTCGTGCATGCAGGCAAAACAGCCACACACATACATTAGAAAAACGATGCAAAAGCACAGTTGCCCTGAGAGAGGCCGGGCGGACGAGATAAACAGGCACATTTTCCACTTTGGCCCAACTGGCGTGAACAGTTCCGTTCCACAAAAAAATCCAGCGACAGAGCCTGCTGGCACAGGGTTGTTGACAGTTCCTGGCTCAGAGACGTTAAGAGGAAGCCGGTATTGTCGGGGTTGACGCCCCGGAACCTAAGAAACCGCGGAAACTGAGCCCAGAGCCTGCGGCGGCGCAAGCGCGAGGCCTGCCTGCAAAGACCGCTTGCAGCCGGCCCCGACCCGCTCGTGCGGCTCGCTTGGGAACGAGTGACACCCATGCCTGTTCCGGTTTGAATGTCCCGATCCCACAGGCATCCCCAACGTCCCCAAACGCCCCGAGCCTCGGAACACTCGGTCCGGTGTCCAGGGCACACGGCAGCTCCTCGGGCGCCGCGCGCACATGGCATGCCAGCTTTTGTTTATTTTGGCCTCGCGCGCGCGCGCCGGCGAGCGTCGGGGGGGGCGGAGCCGCGCAGGAGGGGGCGGGGAGCAGCGACGCCCCGCCCACTGTCCCCGCCCCGCCCCCCCCCGCACCCGCACTCCCGGCGCGTCGCGGCCTGGCCCGGCCCGGCTCCGGGGCGGAAACCAGAGCGTCGGCGTCACAAAGCGCCGCCGGAACGCCGACGCCGACGCCGACGCGGCCTCTCGAGGCGGGGCGGGAGGCACGTCTCCCTCCTCAGTCGCCTCAGCCCCGCCCGCCCCGGCCGGGCGCGCCCTCCGCGGTGGGCGCAACCGCTGAAGTCGCGGGCCGGCCCCGGCGCCGCAAAGCACCCTGGGAGGCCGGGCTCGCGCCGGAAGGAGGCTCGAGCGCGCGGCGGCGGCGGCGAGGTTATAAAAGGGAGCGAGGGCCGCGGCCGGCGGAAGTGGGCGGTTCGTCGGCGCCGTGCTCTGTTGTTTGGGGTTTTTTTTTTTGGGGGGGGGTGCTGCCGGAGGGGCGTTCTCCGGAGGGAGGGCCGCCGTCGCCGTCGCCGCCGCCGTCGCCGCCGGTGCAGGCCGCCCGCCCGCGCCGCCAGGGCCGCTCGCCGCGGTCGCCGCCGCGCCCCGCCACCCCCGCCGCCCTTTGGCTCGGTGCGTGCGCTCGCGCGCGCGCGCTGCCCGTCCCGCAAGGCCCCAACATGGCGCAGGAGGTGTCCGAGTACCTGAGCCAGAACCCGCGAGTAGCCGCCTGGGTGGAGACGCTGCGCTGCGAGGGCGAGACGGACAAACACTGGCGCCACCGCCGGGAGTTCCTGCTCCGCAATGCCGGGGACCTGGTCCCCGCGACGCCCGAGGAGGCTGCGGACGCGGAGAGCGGGACACGCAGTCGGCAACTCCAGCAACTCGTCTCCTTCTCCATGGCCTGGGCCAACCATGTCTTCCTAGGGTGCCGGTGAGTGAGGATAAGCGTCGCTAAGCCGGCCTGTCCCGGGCTGGGGTCCTTCCCCCCCCCGCCCCCCCCCCGGCAGGTGTCCGAGGAGCGATCGCGGGGACCGGTGTCGCTGGGGAGGGCGGGTCGGGAAGCGCGGGAATCGGTGGAACTGCCGGTCCCCCCCCCATTACATCCGTGGCAGCGCCGACCTGACTGTTATCGGGGGGGGGGGGGGCAGCCGGAGTTGTTAGCGTTCCCGCTCGCGGCACCCGGGAGACCGCCCCCCCCCCCCCCGATGTAGAGGTTCGCGAGCACAGACCCGCCTCCCGAGCCCGCCGGCATTTGTTGGTGGCATCCCGGCAAACAAAGTTGTCGCGCGCCGCCGTTGGTACGCGTTGGTGGCAACCAGGAAATGCAGCTTCCGCGGGCCCGCATCTCGAACACTGCCGGTAGTTTCGAAAAACAAAACAAAACACTTCTTGAAAGCGACTTTTGCTTCTTTTTCAGGTACCCTCAAAAAGTTATGGATAAAATTCTTAGTATGGCTGAAGGCATCAAAGTGACAGATGCTCCAATCCATACCACACGAGACGAACTGGTTGCCAAGGTGAAGAAAAGAGGGATATCGAGTAGCAATGGTTAGCAGATCATAGATGTGACCATACATAGGAGTTTAGAAAATAAGCTTGATAAAATTAGGAATTACTGTCATTACTAATTTTTAACAAGCCAGAATTCGTATAACGTATTAATCTAGTTGAAATGTTTAAGCTAAACTGTATGTCTGTGTGTTTTCAGTGCTGAATTTGTTTCCTTTGACTGCTTTAGATTTTGAAGTCCAATGTCTGATGCTGTTAATTTTTTTTTTTTTTTTTTTTTTTTTTTAAGATTTATTTATTTATTATGTACACAGTATTCTGCCTACATGTGTCCTTGCAGGCCAGAAGAGGGCACCAGATCTCATTATAGGTGGTTGTGAGCCACCATGTGGTTGCTGGGAATTGAACTCAGGACCTTTGGAAGAGCAGTCAGTGCTCTTAACCTCTGAGCCATCTCTCCAGCCCCCTGATGCTGTTAATTTAAATTAGAAATTAATCGTGTTAATACTACTTTGTAAAGATATTAATGAAGTTTTTTTCCCTATCTTAAAAGAAACTACTAGTCCTGAAATGTTTTTCTTTGTGCTTTTTTATTTTATTTATTTATTGTTTTCCAAGACAGGGTTTCTCTGTGTAACAGCCCTAGCTATCTTGGAACTCACTCTGTAGTCCAGACTGGCCTCAAACTCAGACTCACCTGCCTGTGTGTCCCAAGTGCTGGGATTAAAGGTGTGCCTGCGCCCCCACTGCTGGGCTCACCTTTGTGCTTTTTTATGAATGTTTTGTTGATTAACATGTATATGGGTCTTCTAGTGAAATGCCTGTGTTTTTCTTCTTTCTAGAAGGGATAGAAGAGCCATCCAAAAAACGAGTCGTAGAAGGAAAAAACAATTCTTCAGTTGAGCGAGATCATGGAAAGAAATCTGCCAAAACAGATCGTTCATCCGCTCAGCAGGAAAACAGTTCAGCATCCACGGGGTCGTCTACCAAATCAGAGAGTAGTGGGGCCTCAGCTCGGAGCAGCTCTGGTGTCTCTAATCAGAACAGCTCCACAAGTGAAGGAGATAGATCTGTTTGCAGCCAGAGCAGCAGCAGTTCCTCTCAGGTAACAACAGCAGGGGCTGCAAAAGCTTCTGACCCAGAAGCTCCAGATAAACATGGTTCAGCATCATTTGTTTCTTCATTGTTGAAGTCTAGTCTGAATAGTCACGTGACCCAGTCCACTGACTCCAGGCAGCAGAGTGGATCACCTAAAAAGAGTGCTTTGGAAGGTTCTTCCGTCTCAGCTTCTCAGAGCAGCTCAGAGATTGAGGTGCCCTTGTTGGGTTCCTCTGGAAGTTCAGAAGTAGAGTTGCCATTACTGTCCTCTAAGTCTAGTTCAGAGACAGCTTCAAGTGGGTTAACATCCAAAACTAGCTCAGAGGCAAATATTTCATCCTCAGTTTCTAAGAACAGTTCCTCATCAGGCACCTCTTCACTGGCTCCCAAGAGCAGTTCAACAAATTCATCACTGCTGACTTCCAAAAGCACTTCTCAGGTAGCTGCATCACTGTTAGCTTCCAAAAGCAGCTCCCAGAGCAGTGGATCCATGGCTTCCAAGAGCACTTCCTTAGCCAGCGTGTCTCAGCTAGCTTCTAAGAGTAGTTCTCAGAGTAGCACTTCACAGCTGCCTTCTAAAAGTACCTCACAGTCCAGTGAGGGTGCTGTCAAATTCTGTCGCAAGCTGACCACGGAAGATGTCAAGCAGAAGCAGCCTTTCTTCAACAGACTCTACAAAACGGTGGCATGGAAGTTAGTGGCTGTTGGTGGCTTTAGCCCCACTGTCAATCATGGAGAGCTGCTAACTGCAGCTATTGAAGCTCTGAAAGCAACCCTGGATGTGTTTTTTGTCCCATTAAAAGAACTGGCAGATCTGCCTCAAAATAAGAGCTCTCAAGAAAGTATTGTTTGTGAATTGAGGTGTAAGTCAGTGTACTTGGGCACTGGCTGTGGAAAAAGCAAAGAAAATGCAAAGGCGGTTGCTTCCAGAGAAGCACTGAAGTTATTTCTCAAGAAGAAGGTGGTGGTAAAGATATGTAAAAGGAAGTACAGGGGCACTGAGGTGGAAGATCTAGTGCTTCTTGATGAAGAGTCGAGACCTGTAAACTTACCTCCAGCATTGAAACATCCTCAAGAGTTACTGTAATTTCTCCGAGTTATCACTGCATCCAGTATCTGGTGTTTGAAGAGAAGAACTGGCTTTTATATAATACAAGACACTGGCTTTCACAGATTTTGTATTGCTTTTTTCCAGTTTTGCAGAAAATTTAAATTCTAGTTCTCTTCACTGAAGTAGAAGTTGTAAATAATTTCTGAATGACAGTACATATTAAAAGGCATACATTGACAGCATACCAGTGTGCTGTTTTATTTGCTGAAGAAAATACTGTCTTCTATTTTTAATGATATATTAGGTACGATGTGTAGTTCTGTAGAATCTTAAAATTTTTGTACTACCAATTTGGTGGAAATGTATTAAGTTGTCTACCATGCTTTGTTTTGTTTTGTTTTCTCTCTCTAACTTGATTAAATCACATGAAAGAAAAGGGGACCACAGTATTTGAATGTGAGAAATCCTTAAAGCAAGGTTTTAAAAATGTTGCTCATAATGTTGAACATCTGTTAAAGAATAAAAGGGAGTAGTTGCCTCAAAACTATTTTCATGAGGCGTTGTAAACTTTTTTTTTAAAGATACAAAACAGTATAAAGTACTTATTTTATTCTGAAGTTGTTTAAAATTCACCATGATTTTGACTACTGCTGATTCTTAAGCAGGTTAATTTATGTTTTAAGGTAAAATGCAGTTTACACTTTCTTAAAACATAAATGTGGGTTTCTATATTAAACATATTTTGTGACTACTAATATTAACAGATTGATTTGTTTAGATATTAAATGCTTTAAGCTATTTTACCTTTTCAAGAAGTTGTGGTTTTTTTTTTTTTTTTTCCCTCTGCCCTGGAATCAACCCAGTCTGACTTCTCCCTGCTATTTATAGTAAAGTACAAAAGCAAGTAGTTTTCATAGTGATACACATTTTTGTGGGCAGGGAATTAGAGCTTCTATTAGAACCAGGTGGTTTTGTATTTGCAGATTTCAGAAGAATGTGGAGAAGAAAGACTAGAGAGCCATGGTCAGTTCTTAATGATTGTAGTCATGTGAATTGCATCTGTTGGTAATGAAGTAGACTTGTCTTGGGTGATTTTATTATTAATCTGGTGTGCTTGATTTTTTTAAAGTCTGGTCTAAGGTGTTGATGATCTTGATGGGCTTTGGCTTTCTAGGTGTTGCACACTGAACAGTAATGGTGATAATGTACAGAAAAGAAAAGGGGTCTCAGAGTTACTAGTTGTACTGGAATTGGAGGGTTGAAAATAAGCACAATTTAAGTGTGTAAAAATTACTTTGTAGTTTAGGAATAATAAAGATGCTTAGTTTCCTGTGCTTGAACTGAAATAATCAGGGACATTTGTATTTTGCCAGATAACCTTTTAAAATTGTTTTTTGGGGATGGCTCATTGGATACCAGAGCAAAATCTATATTCTGTAAGTGGGCTATCTTTATATATTGTGGAGAGCAATAACATAAGTAAATTGTAAAAACACCTTCAAGTTTCTTCTGTGCTGTATTTTGTGAACCAATGCTTACCAGAAAAGTGAGCCAAATATTAGAATAAATACATTTCTGAAATACATCTGATTAGGTGATTGGGTAATTTCCTAAAATGGCTTGTTTTAAGCAAATTTATAAAGGCTATCCTATTGAAAATCTTTTAAATTGCAGTAAGCTTTTGATGTGGAAGAGTCTGTGCTCTGATAGGCCTATAATTCCAACTACCTGAGGCTGAGTCAGGAAGAGTGAAGTTAAAGGCCTTGGCGCTTTACAGAGCAGTGTGTGGCCCTGTCTGAAAACAAAGTAAAAGGATCCTGAGATTTAAGTCCAGTGATAGAATTGATTGCGGTGGCGCACACCTTTAATCCCAGCACTCAGGAGGTAGAGGCAGGTGGCTCTGAGCCTGGTCTACAGAGAGTACTAGGACTACACAGAGAAAGCTGCCTAGAAGCTCCAAAAAAGGTAGGTGATAGAATGCTTACTTAGCATGCAAAGAAGCCCTAAGTTGAATTTCAGTTACCTCCACAAAACAAAAACAAAACTCAAATATTTCTCCTTGGTTTTTGAGAAAGTAGGTATATTAATTATATAGTCCTGGCTGGTCTTGAACTTGCAAAGTATTCCATTCTCTGCTTCCTCAGTGCTGGGGTTGCAGATGTGTGTGGTCACTCTCACATGGTTATTTATTTACAACGGATGTATGCTCTTAGTAAAAATTGAAAGATCCCTGTGGCTGCGGAGTTGGCTCAGTGAGTAGAATACTTGCTGCTGCATGTAAACACTGGGTGGCAATGCTGGCCCAATGTGTGTGAGTGCAGCACCGGGAAAGCAGAGATGGTTCCCAGGGAGCTGCAGGCTCAGCCAGAGACCCTCAGTTTATAAGGTGGAGAGCAATTGTGAAAAACGCCTGAGGTCAACTTGACTTCCACACACACCTTCATGTGTAAACATACACATGGAAAAAAGAAAATTCAAGACCTGTTTAAAACTTGTAGCTTCCCAGTACAGCTGAACAAATTGCCAAAGATGATTGCTAAAATGCTGTTGCAATTCGTATAGTCTTTAACAAATACACCTGTTTTGACTTAGAATGGAAAATGGTCTTAGGCATTTTGCATGGGGGTGGGGTGGGGAGATGGTAGTGTAACCTCTAAAAGATGGAGCCTTCCTGGAGGACATGAGTCATTGGCGGTGAGCCTTGAAGTTTAATATCTCAGCCCCATTTTCTTTAAGACAGGCTCTTACTCTGTAACACTAGGTGACTTGGAATTTGATGTATCGACCAGGCTGGCTTCTCTTCATGTCCTGTTTCATCCTGGTTAGACACAGTGTGACCTGCTGTCCCATGCCCTTGCCACCATGCCTTCCCTGCCTTGATTGGCTATGTCCCTTTGAGCCATAAGCCAAAATAAACACTCTAGTTGTTTCTTGTTAGATATTTAGTCATGGTAATAAGAAAGATAGCTGATATTATACTTAGGCATTTAAAAAAAAAAACTGGCCAAATTTAGAATTATTGCAAAGATCCAAAAAAAGTTAGAGAGTAAGGTGATAGCACATTTCACTCCAGGTTCTGTAATTTTAAAAGAATTACTTTCACAGTCTCCTTTTGTTTCAAAGTCTAAGTGGTAAGTAATTTATAAATTTGGCGTTTACTTGACATTCAAGTACAAAGTGCATTGACCAGAGGGTATCTTACATTTCTTTAGTTTTGATGGACTTGCAAACGTCACTGAAGATGGCATTTATCATTTGTAAACGTGTAACCTGCCCCATAGTGCCACCTCTTGAGTGCCCATTTAAGTTATGTTCCTCTTGCAAACTAAAATAGCTATAATTGTTTTTTGTATTGTATTTTGCGTGTGTGCCATAGTAAGTGTGCAGGTTGTGTGAATCTGTCTTCTGCCATGTGGGTCCCAGGGATAGATCTCGGCTCATCAGACTTGGTGGCACACACCTTTAGCCACTGAACCTTCTTGTCAGCCCCAGACAATAACCCAAACAGTAAAACAGCTTCAAACATTGCTGTTAACATGCATGTATAACTATACAAAGGTAATATGGCTTTATTAAAGGTGACAACTTGAATTCTAAGCCATGTCACTGGAGCAGAGATGACTTACACATCCCTTGAAGTTGACAGTAGATCGTTGGAACACAGAAAGCCTATCTGCATGTTACGATTGTAATTTCATTTGAGACCATATGGCTGGGTATGGGTAGGTTGTAGTAGTGGTAGCTGCTGAGAGAGGCAAGCACCTTTAGGGGCCAACTACTGTTTTGTTTTTTAAGACAAGATCTTGCTATGTAGCTCTGGCTAGTCTAGTACTATGTAACCTATACTGGCCTCAAACTCAGTGTCTGTCCCTCAGGGCTCAGCCTCCAGAGTGTTTGATTTATAGGTGTGTTCATGTACCCTTGAAGTTTATTTTTAGTTAAAACTTGTAAAACGCAAGGTGAGTGTGCACAGAGACGACCCTGTCTTCCCCCTTACTCCTTTAAAAGTGTGCTCCATGGTCTTGAGGTGAGCGCCACCACGCCCGGCAGCTCTGCTGTCTTTGACTTTGTACTCTCCACGGTTGGAATCTATTGCATCAGATTATAGTGGGGATAGTTCAAAGTTCTCATTGCTTTAAGGGTAGCTCTCCTGAGTGAAGCCTTAACCACAGAAAGATGTGTGTTAGGCAGGCCAAAATAGATAAAGAATGCTCAGTGTCAAAGTATGGCTGCAGAGACTTCCAACTGGTGTTTGTCTTATCCCACACTTAGAAAGAGGACCACGAAAGCCATCCACCTACTCCAGCTTTGAGTTTCTCTCCTATCTCACGTTCTTCCCAAGTCCCCCAATTACACTTGCAAAAGAAAGCTGATGAAAAACTTGGCCCACAGCAGAGCTTCCCCTGCTTCCTGTGTTTCCTGTCATCCCAACTTTGCTGCCTAAGCTGCCTGTGTGGCATCCTTTGTTTCAGATGCCTGCCGATGAAAACATGGGTAAGTGCTGCTGAAAGAGGTGGACAGTGTTACCTGACAGTCTACACGGGCTCCCTTAGTTCATACGCTAAATTTTCACCTATCATTCATTGCCTTTCTGGAGAAGCTGTTCCTACTGAAATGACGTGTTTAGAATCCCATAGTTAGATGGCAATCACATACAGAGCACGCTCCCTTAAATCTGGTTATTTGTGAAATGAACAAGTCATTCAATCTTCCCTATTACACCCTTACTGAAAAATTACTTGTGATAGAACTGTTGGCCAGTAAGAGACACATAGCAATAGACTCTTAGACAAGGTCAGGAGTCTTGTAACCATGTGACTTCTGTGTTCTTTCACCAGTAAGTCTTAGTATTCTAGGCAATATCCTGTTTTCAAGAGCTACCTGGAATAAACAGCAGCAAGCTGGCATTTAGTGGATGTTCATAATGCAAACAGACAAGCAAAAAACATAACCATTAAATGAGAGGTCAAGTGCTTACATCATTATCTTGCACAGAACAATTACTGTTCAAATGCTGACCAAAAGTGAAAATATACCAAGAAGAAAGAAGTTAAACTCCTACTGTTAGAAATGGCTGAACTGAGAAAAAAAAATCATGCCAGGCATGGTGGCACATACCTTTAATCCCAGCACAGGAGGCAGAGGCAGGCCTGGTCTACAAAACAAGTTCCAGGACATCGAGAGCTGTTACACAAACCCTGTCTCAGAAAAACAAACTGAATTCACAGTATAAATACAAGAGTTGCCAATAGTTGAAATATTAGAATACTGACATAAAAACTACGTAATAGGAGGTACCAGAAGATTAGACATAAGAATATTGATGGCTGTCACTCGATTCTCCAGGTCAGTGATGTTAGTTGAATGAAAAAGGCTGCTGAGGATGTAGACAATAATAGAACACATCAAACATTCATCCAAATATCACACAAATTCCTGAAAAAGCCAAACATCATTTTTTACAAGCACAGGACATTTACTAAATGACCAGTAATTGTATAGACAACAGTTTTACTGCAATGCCACTGAATTAGAAATGGTTTTTTGAGATAGAATCTCACTGAATTGCCAGGATGGCCTCCAATCTAATTCCCACTCCTGCCTCAGCTTCCTGAGCAGCTGAGATGATTGACATAGGACACTAAGCTCAGCTTGGCACCTAATAGAAATCTGAAATCTTTTAATAATTCCGTAATGAAGGATAGAGACCACAAATTACCTAATAAAACAGGAATACATTCAGATATATAGCACATAGTTCAAGGGATGGTTAAATAAAAACTAAGAAGGAAAAATTTTTTTAAAGTAAGGAAAGAAAAATGATAGAATTGGAAGTTGATGAAATAGAACCTTCTTTAAAACAAATGAGTAGAATAAAAAACTGAATTTAAAATCTTGTTCTTAAACAGCAGTGCAAACCATGAGTTAATCTAATCAAAGACAGAAGGAAGGATGCACAAATGGCTGATCAAGAGTCTCCTCACACAGAGAATGACCGCTGATACACAGAGAACGTCCTATGAGAACAAGTGAAATGGAGAGATTCCTAGAAAAACACGATTTATCATAATTCATAAAACATCAATTACTACAGAAATTTTAAAAGGAGCCCTCAAAAATGTATTTCACTGGGCAGTAGTGGCACTAGTCTTTTTTCCCAGCACTCAGGAGGCAGGCAGAGCTCTGTGAGTTCAAGGCCAGCCTGGTCTACAGAGCGAGTTCCAGGACAGCCAAGACTACACAGAGAAACCCTGTCTTAAAAAACAACAAAAACAAAAAAGTATTTCTACATAGTTCATAAAGGGATTCTATGAAAGAAATCTTCAAAACAAAGATGATATTATTTTTCTTTTTAACAGAATATTTCTCTACTACTCAGGCTGACTTCAAACTCCTGGGCTTAAGTCATTGTCCTGCTCACCCCCTGATCCCCCACCCCGAGTAGCTGGGACTACAGGAATATGCAATCATGTTCTGTGCCTAATACAGTTTTACTGTTCCAGAGCATATAAAAAAGTATTATCTCTAATGTTTTGTTAGTGAGCCAAGTATACCATTATTATAACCTCAACAAAGATGCCACACGAAAAGGAACTTTGGTTTAGTTTCAGTTGAAAACAGCATTATAAAGATACAAAGGGAAAGGTGAACCCAGCACATCCAAAGAATATGTCGTGAGCCTGTGAAATGTCTCAGTAGGTAAAGGTGCTTGTCACCAAGACGTGACCTGAGTGTGATTCCCCAGACTGACTGACCCACACAGTGAAAGGAATCGACTTCCACAAGTGTCCCCTGACCTTTGCACCCATGCTGTGTGCACACACACAATAAATGCTCAAACAAATAAAAAAAATTGCAATATTTTAAAGAATAAGGTACTAGAAAATGGCTTTAGCAGTTAAGAGCACTTGGGTGCTCTTGTGGAGGCCCTGGGTTCAGTTCTCAGCACTAACTCGACAGTTCACAACTGCCTGTCACACCAGTTCCAGAGGATCCAACAGCCTCTCGTCAATGCAGGTACCTGTATGAGTATGGTATACATAAACTCAGACACACACACACATGCATAAAATAAATCTTTAAAAAATAAGTATATTGGCCGGGCGGTGGTGGCGCACGCCTTTAATCCCAGCACTCGGGAGGCAGAGCCAGGCGGATCTCTGTGAGTTCGAGGCCAGCCTGGGCTACCAAGTGAGTTCCAGGAGAGGCGCAAAGCTACACAGAGAAACCCTGTCTCGAAAAACCAAAAAAAAAAAAAAAAAAAAAAAAAAAAAGTATATTACGATCAATCCATGTGAGTTTATTAAATGGGTAACATAATTTATTAAGATAAAAATTGAGGAAATACACTCACAAATACAGAATGGAGTAGATAGCAGAAGATATTCTCTGATCTGACCCGGAGCAAATCCACCTCACAGGCAGGAGCAGGGAGAAGGGGCATGTGACCCTTCTCTCAAATCCACTACATAAGTATATCATGATCAAATGGAGTTTATTAATAGATTCAAAGTTATGGTCAAATATTAGTAAATCTGTTTCTACAGAAACATATTATTTATCATAAGAAAAGCTATATACTAAAAAACGGCTATTAAATGCACCTTAAAAATCCCATGTTCATTCTTGACATAAACTTTAAACATTTGTTTGCTGGAAGTGGTAACGCACTCCTCTAATTCCAGCACTCTGAAAGCAGAGACAGACTATCTGTGAGCTTGTTCCCGGCCACCTGGGACTATAAAGAGACCTTATCTCAAAATGCAAGAGAAAAAAAAGAGGTGGTGGATTGATTCTATTATTGTTGCGTGCGTGCGTGTGCGCGCATGTGCACACGCCATGGCATGCATGTGGAGGTCAGAGGACAACTTTAGGGTGTCTGTGCTCTCCCCCACCATGGGTTCCAAGGGTCCGACTCAGGCTGTGGAGTTTCCACAGCAAGCTCTTTTCACAGCTGTTACCTTTTGCTCCTCCAGCTTTTTTTTTTTCTTTTCCTTTTTTAAAAAATCGTTTGTTTGTTTGTTTGACTGTTTGACTGTTTGCATATTATGTATTTATTATGTATACACAGTTCTGTCTGCATGTACCCCTGCCTGTCAGAAGAGGGCACCAGATCTCATTATAGGTGGTTGTCGGGAACTGAACTCAGGAGCTCTGGAAGAACAGCCAGTGCTCTTAACCTCTGAGCCATCTCTCCAGCCCTTCTTTTCCCTTTTTAAAGACAAGGTCTCTACCCCAGGGTGGCTTGAATTCTATATAGAGCTAAGAATAATCTTGAACTTCAGATTCTTCTGCCTCTATCTCCTAAGTGCTGGGATTACCACCATCAGCACAAAACGTGTATCACCATTAGCATAAAATCTGTACCACCATTAGCATAAAATCTGTACCACCATTACAATAAAATGTGGACCACCCTTAGCATGAAAACTTTTTTAAAATTACTTTATTTTATGTGCATTTATGTTTTGCCTGCATGTATGTCTGTATGAGGGTGTCAGATCCCCATGAACAGTTGTGAGCTGCCATGGGGTTGCTGAGAATTGAACCTGGGTCCTCTGGAAGAGCAGATAGTGCTCTTCACCCCTGAGCCATCTCTCCAGCCCATTTTTTGTTTGTTTGTTTGTTTTTTTGAGACAGGGTTTCTCTGTGTATCCCTGCCTATCCTGGAACTCGATCTGTAGACCAGGCTGACCTGGAACTCACAGAAATCCATCTGCCTCTGCCTCCTGAGTGCTGGAACTAAAGGTGTGCACCATTACTGCCTGGCTTTTTTTTTTTTTTTTTTTTTTTTTTTACTTTTTCTGTTTTTGAGACAAGGTCTCACTATGCACTTTGGCTGTCCTGGAACTTGCTGTGTAGACCAGGCTGACTTTGAAATCACCTGAAACTCAGAGACCTACCTGCCTCATGGGCACTAGTAGTAAAAGCATGCACCACCCACCACACCCAGCTCCATTGACACAAACATTTTCTAAGATTTATTTTCTAAAGGAATTATTTCTCTTTTTCTTATGTATATGAATGTTTTGGCCTGCATGTATGTGCGCCATGTGCATTAGAGGCCAGAAGAGGGTATCAACGTCTCCTGGAATCAGAATTCTGGATGGCATGGCTATGAATGACCATGGGGTGCTGGGAACCAAGCCAGGGTCCTCTGCAAGAGCAGCAAGTGTTCATAACCACTGACTCATTCTCTAGCCTTGACATAAACTCTTAGTAAGAATATAAATATTGCCTGGCAGTGGTGGCGCACACCTTTAATCCTAGCACTCAGGAGGAAGAGCCAGGCGGATCTCTGTGAGTTCAAGGCCAGCCTGGTCTACAGAGTGAGATCCAGGACAGGACCAAAACTACACAGAGAAACCCTGTCTTGAAAAAAAAAAAAAAGAATATACATATATATGGTTTTTTTATATTTATTCATATATTTATATATACATACACATTCTAAACATGATAAAATATAAAATGGGCTTATCTCAATCACAGAAATAAAATTTGTTTAATGTGGAAACATGTTTAACTACTGGAAAGGAGGTTAAATTATTATTAATTAGATATGATATAATGCTATCCCAACAATTTCTTTTTAAAAAATCAAAATAATAAATAGACAATATAGTGAACCTTATCTGTTTAGTAAGAGAGTACTTGTAACAAAAAGAGGTTAGAATTATTTAGAGTTATTTTAAAATTTTTATTAGCTTATATTAGTTGTACAAGGCAAGGGCTTTTGTTGTATTTTCCTATGCACTTACAGTGTATTTTGATCATATTTGCCCCTTGTGAAACCCTATTGTCTTTCCCCTTTACCCTCCCCTGCTCCATCATACCTTTTAGTTTCACATCCTTGAGTTCACCTACTTCCCACATAGAAGAGCAACAACCATGTGCTCAGCAAAAGCAGATGGGTCAACCACAGTGTGTGCCGAGAGGTGACCTGGAAGAGAACTTTGCAGACGTTTCCAAGTGCTCTGAAGATAATGGCAGCAGAAACTAGCCTACTCATCAAAGATTTCATCACCTGAACTTCATTGAACAAGTGTCTCTGAGAACTTCAAGAAAATGTGTCAAAGTTAGGACTTCTTAAACACCTTCCACATATAAGCCTTGTCCAAAAATTTATAATAACAATATAACTATTATTATTATATAATATAAAACTTTTAAAAACAGGCAGCTTCCAGCTTACCATGTAGCTGAGGATGACCTTGAACTAATGATATTCCTGACTCCACCCCCTAGTGCTGAAATTACAGATGTGCACTACCACATCTGTTTTATGTAGTACTGGGGATCAAAACCAAGGATTTGTACATGGTAGGAAGGCATTCCACCACTCTATACCCCAAGCCCTACCTGCAACCCTGCATATATAGGTATAAAATAGGTATACCAATCAAACATTTACAGATAATCACAATTTTGTTAAAAAATAATTGTGTGTGTGTGTGTGTGTGTGTGTGTGTGTGTGTGTGTGTGTGTGATGGTCTGACTGAGCAATGTCCCTCTTAGGCATCTGAACACTTGGTCCCTAGTTGGTGGTGCTATTGGGAGAGGTTTGGGGGAGGTGCAGCCTTGCTGGAGGAGGTGCATCACTTGCAGAGGGTGGGAAGAGCTTTGACGTTTTAAGCCTCATCCCACTTCCTGTTTGTTCTCTCTGCTTCCTGCTTGTGTTTGAGCTCTCAGCTTCCTGTCCCTGCTGCCACGCCTGCTGCTTATTGCTCTCCCTCCCTGACATGATGGACTCTCATCCCTCTGGATCCATAAGCCACAATAAACTCCCCTGCATTCCCTGGTCATGGTCTTTTATCACAGCAACAGAAAAGGAACCAATGCAATATACGAACTTTACTATGGATTTGCACGCCAATGAGACGGCTCTGCTGGCTTATTTCTTACAGAAATCAATCTTGGCTAGGTATTTGCCACTGAAGGACACAGACAATTTTCAGTAGTTTTCAGGGTTGATCAGTATTTTGATTTTAGAATTGCCAATGATGAATATAAATACGTAGCCTAAGATGGCAAAAGGCCGAGGACCATTGCAAAACTTTTTAGAAACTCAGATAACCCCAGGTCAAAGTTCATTTAATGATGTTTTATGAAACTCAAGGTCAAATAAACAACTCAACCAAACATTCCTGCACAATCCAATTCAAAGATACCCTAATTTGATGGTAATGATGATAAAAACATTAAGTCCTTGTTTTCCATAGTTGAACATGGTGTCTCTGTTGGAGCAGAAACTTTGTAGTAAAAATGCTGCATTTCATTATATATACTTGCCTCTAAGCAGAGATAGTTTAGGCAATGTTTGATAGTGTCACGTGGCAGAATGACATGGCCCTTGCCAAGTGTTCATGCTGTGTGTTCAGAACCAAGGCTCCTGTGAAGTTGTATGGTACAACGTGGGTGGGCACTGCCAGAAATACCTCAGACTCATTACATTCGGTTTTGAATCATGTTGTGGTCATTGCATACTCAGAAAGCTACTGTGGCCAAATTTTTCACAATTCCAACATTAAGTTACAATGATCCCATGGGGATTTAAGAAGCTGTGGTCTGGGTGGTAGGGAGAGGACTCGGTCAGTATAGTGCTTGCCATGCAGAGGACCTGAGTACAGATCCCCAACACCCAGCTGTAACAGCAGCTCACACCTGTAACTCCAGCACTGTGGGACAGAGACAGGTGGTCTGTGGAGCTCACTGGCCAGTCGGTCTAGAAGAATTAGTGGGTCCCAAGTTCACTGACAGACCCTGTCTCAAAAAATAAGGTGGTAAACAACAGAGAATGGTACCGATGTCAAACTTCTGGCCTCTACATATATGCATACATACGAACACAACACATATAACCACAACACAATAGTTTTTATTAACAGGAATATCCCATCAGTTTAACCAGACAATAGCCCATGGCCCACCCTGGGTACCAGTATTAGATGTGAATTTTCTTCTGTGGAGGGAGCCTTAAATCCAAATGGGAAGTTGTTGGTTGCAGTTGTAACACGCATCCCACCATTTCAGCAGTGGGGCCGTATTGTTGAACCGTTACGACACATAAAGTGCAGAGCTGAGTTAGAAATGACCGCCCCTCACCACAGCTGGTATGGCCATGTCAAGTCATATTCCTGTTTATATATATATATATATATATATATATATATATATATATATATATATATATATATATATATATATTGGCCGGGCAGTGTTGGCACACGCCTTTAATCCCAGCACTCGGGAGGCAGAGCCAGGCAAATCTTTGTGAGTTTGAGTCCAGCCTGGTCTACAAAGTGAGATCCAGGACAGGCTCCAAAGCTACACAGAGAAACCCTGTCTCAAAAAAAAAATATTGTCTTGTGGTTCTATGTACTGTGTTCATGTGTATAAACTTTGGCCAGAACTGAACTGGCATGACGTCTTCTTCCATCCATAGAAAAGCCAGCCAGCAGGGAAGACACTTTCAGTCCAGTTCCAGTCTCATGTCTCCAGATCCTACAACCACTGAAGATGGCATCTTCACCAAGAGGTTCTTACTGTTCAGTTCTGACATGCAACCAGCAGCAGGGTCAATATTCTTTATCATTTCAGGAACCCCAGGGACTTCCTTAGCCAACAACTCATAGCCTGTCCTTGACCCTGAGCTTCATTCAATACCTATATGCCTTTGGGTGTGCCTTTTTTCCCCAACCATGTTGGGGTTTTTAATGTTTTCCAAATCTGTAAGTCACTCAAAGATTACAATTGTGTAGCTGAAGTTTTCCTGTGTCCCACCCGGTCAGCAGCCACTCAGACCCAAGGAAACACACAGAGGCTTATATTAATTAAAACTGCTCAGCCATTAGCTCAGGCTAACTATTGACTAGCTCTTACACTTAAACTCAGCCCATTTCTGTTAATCTATATGTCACCACGTGTTCCATGACTTTACCTGTGTGCCATTACATGCTGTTCCCTGGACGGCGGGCTGGCGTCTCCTCACTTAGCCTTCCAGCCTTCCTACAATTCTTCTTGTTTGCTTATCCCACCTATACTTCCTGCCTGGCTACTGGCCAATCAGCATTTTTATTTATCAACCAATCAGAGCAACATATTCACAGCATACAGAGCAATATCCACAGTACAATTGCATGATTAAAGCTTTTTACAAAGGAGAAGGACCACTGAAGGCCACCACCCTCCATTCTAAGAACATTCTACTTGGGGTCAGTAGTCATTAGTTAAGGGGGGTACTAAAAAAATGTTAGCAAGGATTAATAGAGCATGACAAGATTCTGTTGTTTAGCTGCCTGTAATTTGTAATCATTTACCACAAATTGTCCCACTTTCTCATCCTGGGGGGATTCAATGGAGGCACGTGCTTCTCCCATACTGGGGGGTTTAATGGGGTTGGTTCAAGCAGCTCAGCACAGCCCAGGACCAAGGGGTTTAGGGGTACCCCTGCTGCTGGCACTGGCCTTGTAGCTGACAGATGTTGCACCAGCATGAAGGTACAGCTCCTGCCTTTGCCCTTACCTTTCCCTCAGCCACACTTGTCTGCTGAGGGGGCCTAGACTGGGTGAGAAATCGCCTCTCCAAGCACACTGTTTTCGCAGGAAGAAACGTACACAGCTCACTCTGAGGTGGTAACTTCGTACCTCTGGAGCGAGCATAGTGTTTTCCACCTGTGTTGTGTTATTATTTCTGCCTTCCACGAACTGTTGCCCGAGTTTTAAAGCCTTCCTGAAGCTCATGAGCACAGCATTTGGCTTTCTGTCAAATTTTCCTCCCAGAAACTTCTGTTGGCACAAATCTTGGCACATTTGCCTCTGAGCGAGGCCAGCAGACTCTTTCTGGTCTGCTTGTCCCTTCTCTTACCTCCTTTAGATTGTTTTAGCATCTATGAACCCACTTTACATACCATTTCAATTACTATGATCTTACAATTCCTCTATTTCCTCATAAAGATCATACCCCACCAGGGGTGCGACAAAACCACTAAAATCTCAAACTAGTCCTGTAGTAGTGTGAATGAGAACGGCCTCTATATACTTGAATACTTGTTCTGGAGGTGGTGGAATTGCCTGGGAAGGATTTAGAGGTGTAGCCTCATTGGAGAAGGTGCGTCGTTAGAGTCAGACTCCTCAATTCCCAGTGTGCTCTCTTTCTGTCTCCTGTTTATGGACTGATATGTGAGCTCTCAGCTCCCGCTGCCATGCCCCTGCTCTGCCATCAGACACTCCAACCTTTTGGAACACTAAGCCCAATTAAACTCATTCTTTTATAAGTTGCCTTTCGTCATGGTGTTTTACCATAGCAATATAAAAGTAACTAAGAAAAGTCACAAATGTCTCTGCTGAACTATTTTCTTAGTTCTCCTATGAACAGACTCTATCAGGTCCATTGAACTGGGCATCAAACATTGCTTGTCTCATGCCTATTATCTCATTACGCCTGTCCCTCCTTTATTATCTTCCAGTCCCCAGTGTTCACGGGGGCAATAACCCAGTGTCCTTAATGATTCATAGACGCCCATCCGGCAGAGACCGGTTCCCCTCACCTTCACTCAGATAACGCACTTTGTTTCAAGAGGAGATGACTAGTTCTATTACTTCATTCCTCTGCTTCTGTGACGCTTGCTTTGTTTCCATCTGCCTGCACCTCTACAGTCTCACAGACCGGGCTGGGAAATGTTCCTCTAGCTTCAAAGCCTTTCCAGATTCAAGCGGTTCAATGGTAGACTACTCCTTGACCATCATAAGTTTCCTGCCCCAGCCCATTATCAAAGCCCCCATCAGTATACTGAATCATGGGTTTTTCACTTCTTCCATATTCAGGAGAAGACCTGAGAACTGTCTTCTGTCACGTCTGCCCCCCCTCTTCCCTCCTCATTACCCAGCTCTTCCCATGGGTTCTATGTTTTGGGATCCCAAGAGGAACCCAATACTCTCTTTTCACTTTTGTTCCCCCACCCCCACCCAGCTGTAAGGGACAGCAAGCCGACACCTCCATCTCACATCTCTTCCATCCAGCGTATTTGACAAATCAGAAGACAATGTGGAGGATGCTATCCATAAGTCCATTTCCCTTTTTGGTACCTCCTTTACATGAGCACATCCCCCCCTGCCAGCCATCTTGTCCTCAGTAGCAAGTCCTTTTATGCCCAGCAGCTGCCACGCCAACAGCCATGGTGACTTATCAGCAATCCCATATACGATACTTCCAGGGACTGCATGTGTTCGCGTGTCATTCAGTCATTTTCAGGGCACCCCCACACTCCCCTGGTGGACCTCACTCACCGTGGGATCCTCTCCATGATACTCCACTTCAATATGGCCTAGTCTTTTCAGTTAAATGTCTTGCTGTCTAGAGCAGGGCTCATGTCACTACTATCCCAGCAAGAAGGTACACCGTCATATCCTACATGGGAAGAGTGACCACATTAAAATAACCCCCACAAATACTCCTACCTCTGCTGTGGAACATTCCTTTTTCTATACTATGAACATGTATTACTCTCATTGGCTAATAAAAAGCTGATTGGCCAATAGCTGGGCAGGAAGAGATTGAGCACGAGGTTTACAAACCTCAGTTGCATACTTTGCTATCTGTAACAAGGGCCACGCAATAACTCTTCCCAACTTTATCTTTACTTATGTCATACTATACATTTTGGTACAGTGATGGTGTCTTAGTTTGCTTTCTGTGGATGTGAGAACTCCTTCTTCCTTGGGGAAGAAAGAGTTGATTTGGTTTGTGCCTCCACACCACTGTCCATCACTGAGGGAAATGAAGGCAGGAACCTGGAGGCAGGAACTGATGCCGAGGCCACAGAACAATGCTGCTCACTGATTGGCTTCTCATGGTTTGCTCTGCTTGCTTTCTTATACAGTCCAGGACCATCAGCATGGGGTAGCCCCACCCTCAGTGGGCTGCACTCTGAGCCTTTCCACAGAAATCATCAATCAAGAAAATTCACTGTAGATTTTCCCACAGGCCAATCCAATGGAGGCATTTTCTCAATTGATGTTCTTCCCAGATGAGTCTAGTTTATGCCAAGTTGACAAAAATAATTAATAATAATAACTAGGACAGATGGTAGTTTTAAATATCAACTTGTCACAACCTAGAATCAAACTGGGATTTTCATTGAATAACTCATGGCTTGTGGGAATGGCATTATCTATCCATGCAGAGTGCCTCTGCTCAAAAAAAATTTTTTTTAATGTATATTTTAAGCCAGGTGGTAGTGGTGCATGCCTTTAATCTCAGCACTTCGGAGGCAGAGGCAGGAAGATCTCTGAGTTAGAGGCCAGCCTGGTCTACAGAGCGAGTTACAGGACAGTCAGGGCTACACAGAGAAACCTGTTCTGAAAAAAAACAAAAAAGCAAAAAACCAAAACATCAAAAAAGGAAAGAAAACATATTTAAAAATTAAGTAGTGAGTAGTTATAAGTCTTTCCATACATCCTTAATTTTTAAAAACAGTATGTGTGCGTGTGTGTGTGTGTGTGTGTGTGTGTGTGTGTGTGTGTGTGTAGTCATGCATGCTCCACAGCACACAACTGGAGTTCAGAAGACAGCTTTGTGGAGTCAGTGCTCTCCATCAGGTCATCAGGTGCTTTTACCTGCTCAGCCATCTTGCCCCCAATTCCTACTTAAATCTTCCCATCCACCTCCTCCTTTCTCCCATCTCTTCATCCCCATCCGGCTTAAGCCCTTCCATTTCCGGTACCCCCCTCTCTACTTTCCACGTGTTCTGCTGTTCCCATTCTCTCCAATGGCCTCTTCTTCCCCTCCCTCTCAGGAGGAGCTTTTTCTAGAGCTTTGTAGAGACACTCTGATTGAAGCAAACAAATCTAGAAATGAAAATCTGGGATCTGAGTAGGAAAGAGGACATTCAGAGTCTGTCTTTCTGGGTCTGCCATTACTTCAACATACCTTCTAGCTCCACCCACTTTCCTATGAATAATTCATTAGTCCATCTCTGCTGATTTCATGTCCTAGCTATTGTAAATAGGGCAGCAATGATTACGGATATGCAAGGGTCTCTGAAGTAGGATATAGACCCTTTTGGGTACACGCCCAGGGGTGGCATAATTGGTCACGTGGTAGTTCTTTCGGCTTTGTGAGAAATGTCCACACTCATTTTCATAGTGGCGGCACTATGAATTTACAAAATTTACACATCCAACAGCTGGGAAAGGGCTCTCCCTTCTCCCACAAACTCACCAGCATTTGTTAAAACACCTTTCAACACCTCTGCATGGCTAGGAAGATTCTTTCATATCTTCTGCTCAGCTTGAGAACTTGAACTTTAAAGATTTTATTTACTTTAAATTTATTACTATTATTATTATTATTATTAGAAACCAAGTGTTCTCCTAGCCTACCTTCAGTACCTCAGGGCCAGAAGTCACATCATCATCAGCTGTCAAATTTGACACCTGTACCCTTTAAAAGGTCCCCGCCATCAGAGACCAATCTCTTTTTTTTTTTTTTTTTTTTTTTTTTTTTTTTTTTTTTTTGGTTTTTCGAGACAGGGTTTCTCTGTGTAGCTTTGCGCCTTTCCTGGAACTCGCTTTGGAGACCAGGCTGGCCTCGAACTCACAGAGATCCGCCTGGCTCTGCCTCCCGAGTGCTGGGATTAAAGGCGTGCGCCACCACCGCCCGGCTTGAGACCAATCTCTTACTCTGTCTCTCCCTGTCTCTTGCTGTTTGTCTGTCTCTCTCTTGTCCCCTGCTCAGAGTGGGCCTTTTGCTCCCCGCTCCCCCAACAAACCTCTTGTGTGAGATCTGCTTCATGGTATGTGGCATTCCTTGGCTCTGATCCACCAAGGTACTCTGCTGCATAAACCCTAACATTGGTGCCTTGGGACTCGGGAGGATATCCTGGTGCCTTCATGCTCCCCACGAGGAGGTCTAAGTCATACGGGGACCCAATCCCTTATCCCCAGTCTATCTTCAATAGATTCACCTTCTGGCTCACCAATTGCTGGGCACCCCTTCCAACAGCTCTAACTGGTAAGTTTTTCCTTTGGTCTGCGTAAATGCTTCCCTGAATCCGAGAAAGAGTGAGAGCTGAGTGTCGGGCGCCCTCTGGTATTCTTGGAGGCGGTCTTTAAGGCTATGATGGACCCCTTCTGATCATTTCCCTTGGGTCTTTGAGCTCTGTTTTCACCTTCTGGCTTCATTCTAAAGTCCTGGTGCCAGGCACCGTGTCTCCTCGAGCTTTTTAGCTCTGACCCCCATCTGGTGAGGGGACAACCCACTGAACAGCTTGTGCCTTCCTCGTTTGGTCCCTCTGAGTCCTTGGGATGCCTTGGACTTCAGACCTTGGACCTCCCCCTCTTCCTCACCTAAGGGAACTGTGTTACCCATACCTCCGGGCTCCCCTTTGGAGAACCTCTAACCCCCTCACCTAGCACCCTACTTACCTGCCTTTGCAGTCGAATCCGGCCTCAATACCCCTTAGATAATCGATCAAAATGGCCGCCCAGCAGCACCCTAGATTCCAATATTATTAAGGACTTCTACAGCTAATGCAAGTGATTGGAGAAAGTCCCTAGTTCTTTGTTCTCTGCTCCAAGCCCTGTGTGTTTTCACGCTCTCCCGCCAACACTCAGTAAACATCCAGTCTTTAAGTTGCAGTGGATGGATCTGTAAATTTGTTGCAAATAGAAGCCAGAGCCGGACCTAGCAGAAGAAACCGGACCTAGCAGAAACCGGAAAAGCCAAGGACCAGGCCCCCTGCAGCTTCTGCTCTGGAGTCCTAGTCTTCAGCGGCGCCTTCCCTCTGGCCTGCTGCGCCCTCCACCTGGGTACTTATGTACTTCTCAGTTCCTCCTTGTCCCTTAGCCGGTCCTCGCCTTGCCCTGTGCCATAAATGTCTCTCTGGCTCCTGGAGCCAACTTCTTGGTCCTTAGGGCAGCTTTCTCTCTCTGCTCTGGGCTCTGGCCTTCTGTACCCATATGGGTCTCTCTACTAAAGACTTGCAGGGCTCCCTTTTCCACTGCACCCTCCTGGCTGTCTCTGGCTCCAGCCTGCAGCCTTCAGCTCCCTCTTAAAGCTTATAGGAGCACAGTGTTCTGCTTTGTGATCCTCTCTCTCTCTTCCTCCACGGACTCAGATTTTTATTACCGCAGCCTGGTCTCAGTACAGATCAGTGGCCAAAAAACTGGCAAACTTGATTTCCAAATTTTCGCAAATCACCAACAATTGCTACTGCCCAGACAAATGATCCCCAAATATCTCGTACCTTTAAATTGCGCTGCACTACACTTTCTCTACTTTCCGCTCTTAAAAATCTTTTATCTCTATGAATTCTCTGTGTTCTGCTCAAAAAAAAAAAAATCTCTTAAGATTATGCTGTAAACTCTATTTTAGGATTTGTAAATCCTTTGGGTATGGTTTAAAATCTATAAAACCTGTAACAAAATTAGGCTTTAAACTTATAACAAAAGCCTTATACTAAAAACAACAACAACAACAACAACAATAATAATAATAATAATAATAATAATAGGCTGAAGAGATGGCTCAGAGGCTAAGAGCACCGGCTGCTCTTCCAGAGGTCCTGAGTTCAATTCCCAGCACCCACAGGGTGGCTCACAACCATCTGTAATGAGATCTGGTGCCCTCTTCTGGCATGCAGGTGTACATGCAGGCAGAACACTGTATACATAATAAATAAATAAATCTTTTTTTTAAAGGCCCTTTGCCTATATATTACAAAAAATTTTTTTTTTTAAATTTTGATCCTAGAAGAGCTTAAACTCAAAACAGGGATGGAATGTAAAGTCCTAGTCTTATGAAAACTACTAACTTGTAAACTCTTAAGGATAATTAAGTCATAAAAATTAATGGTCAGTCATCTTATATATGATCAAATTCTTTAATGTATCCAGAATTATACTTGTAGTCATGTTAAATACTAATGTAGTTTAATTACAGGAATAAGCTTTATTTAGCCTCCAAAACAAGTAATTAGAAACAAGCAAAGTTTGTCTAGATAGACTTAATAGATAGTGGTCCTCAAACTCTTCAGAAATCTGCTGAATATGGCATTTAAAATGTTTAATAAAAAAAGCTTCTCATAGCAGGGAAGTGGTGACACATACCTTCAATCCCGGCACTCAGGAGGCAGAGGCAGGAGGATCTCTGTGAGTTCAAGGCCAGCCTGGTCTACAGAGCGAGTTGCAGGGCAGGGCAACACAGAGAAACTCTGTCTCAAAAAACAAAACAAAAACCAAAAACAAAGCAAAACAAAAAAAGCCTTTTGTGATAGAGAGAAATGCTAGTTTCTGGCAGCACCCCTAAGATCTCCTCCAAGGAAGATGATGGGGCACAGAACTCTACCTGGAGCTTGCTTTAAATGTGGCAAAGCCAGCCACAGGGTAAAAAACTGTCCTTTACCTGCCACCAGGACCATGTCCAAACCGTGGACAAGCAGGACACTAGGAAGTTGATTGCCCCCCCTTTGTCTATAAGGTAGGCCAGTCCTCCCAAATTCCTACTCCACAGAAAAGTCTGCCAGATCTTCTGGACCTGGCAGCTGAAAACTGATCCTGCCCTGGGACCTCTGCCCCCAAAGACCACAAAGGGTAGGATGACTGTCCAGGTAAGTCTCTGTCATTTTTAATAGATTCAGGAGCTGCCGTCTGTACTTCCTGCTTACTCGGGTGAAATGTATTCTTCTCAGATCTCTGGTGATGTTGATGACTAGGCTTTGTCAGTCAACAGCAGCAACCAAGGCTTCAGCTGCCTCCTCAGTTCTCTTCACGTGTAAAAATCAAGCCTCAGGCCTCACTTTCCTAGAGCTATGTCTACATCTAGACACAATTGACCTTCCTACTAGACTCCGAAAAGACATAAACTCACAAAACAGATTTCAATGTAACTTTTTACTATTCTGTTATTTAAAGGAACTTGCTTTACAATGACTGTTCTCAGTAATCAGCCACCTGTGTCTCGTGATCGGATAGAAAATGATTGGATAGAAAAAAGGTGTAAAGTTCATGTAAGGTCTGAGGATATGAAAACTTAAGTTGTGAGAATCTAAGATCTAAGAAAGTGTTTTGCAAGTTATAAAGGTCTAAGGATGCAAAAGCTTAAGTTGTGATAAGAAAGTGACTTAAAGTATGTGAAAATGTTTCAGATTTCTTTCCTTCTCTGTGTTACTGTTCTGTTAAGACTTCAAAAGTTCAGAAGTTTACCAATCAACAGAGTTCTGATAAGCTATTGATCTAGCTCTGGTAATCATTGACTACTGTTACAGTCGCAAGCTCAAGATTTTAAATTCCCTTTGGTTGTCTACTAAGTATAGACTTAAAAGTGCTTCTCATTGTATGAAACACATCTTGTCTAATCTATATACACCAGTCTTCTGGACAGAGGAAAGAATAGTCATGATTTTAACTCAGAATAATTGTGGGTCCCCAAGCTTCTACTATGACTCAAAGGCTTGAGTCTAGAATGTGGATTTCAGTACAGACTATAGTCAGTGGTAATGCTAACATGTCTAAAACCTATCTCTTTTTGTAAACTTAAATTCTTGTAAGCTTCAGGGTATCAGCTTGAATCCACCTCTCATAGGTCAAATGGACTCCAGATGAGTACTCCTGGCAATCAACATCCTGTTTCCCCACCTGCCTATTCTGCTTATTCCTGAGGGTGGGATCTCCTCCACCCTTCCCTGGCCTTGGGATTCCCCTGCCCAAGCTACAAGGTCCAGGAGCCTAAAAGTTTCAAGTGTACATCCTGGATAAAAAAATTAATTTTTTAATTAATTAAAATAAAAAATTCCCGCCTCTTTTGGGTTTTGGTTCCAAGATGACCAAAAGAAGAAGAAACAACGGTCGGGCCGAAAAGTGCCGCGGCCGTGTGCAGCCAATTGGCTGCTCAAACTGCACCCGGTGCGTGCCCAAAGACAAAGCCATTAAGAAGTTCGTCATTCGGAACACTGTAGAGGCCGCTGCTGTCGGGGACACATCCAAAGCAAGTGTCTTCGACGCCTATGTGCTTCCCAAACTCTCTGTGAAGCTGCATTGCTGCGTGAGCTGTGCTATTCATAGCAAGGTAGTCAGGAATCGATCTCGTGAAGCCCGCAAGGACCGAACACCCCCACCACGATTTAGACCTGCTGGTGCCGCACCGCGACCTCCACCAAAGCCCATGTAAAGAGATGGTTTCATAAAGACAAGAAAAAACACCTTGGAAAGATAAAATGGGACTTATACTTTAAAAAAAAAAATCCCCTAAACTCCTTAACTTTACCCTCTGTCCCTAGTATATATCTATTCTAGCAACCTGCCAATCTACAGGTGTTCCCTCAAAATCTGCATCCCAGATGGCTTCACAGTGGCTAGCCCCAGGTAGTCCAGCCTCATGGACACTGCCTGTACTTCCCTAGCCCAAGATGATCCTGCAGATCCCAGACAGCGGGGAAAATAGCCTGCTCTTCTAGGACTTGGCCAACACCTCAGCTTTCTTGAGTCCCCCAAAATGTCGACACCCCTAGACAATGGAGCAGTCTAAAGAGCATGGTGCACCTTCCTATTTCCTCACCTTTTATAATAAACAAAAGGAGGAATGTTAGAAACCAGGTGTTCTCCCAGCCTGCCTCCAGCCACTCAGGACCAGCAGCCTTGTGATCATTAGCCACCAAATGCAACACTTTAAAAGGTCCCCGCTGTCACAGACCACCCCCCCATCTCTCTGTGTGTCTGTGTCTGTGTGTCTCTCTGTGTGTGTGTGTCTCCCTGTCTCTTGCTGTCTGTCTCTCTGTCTCCCTCTCTCTCCTCCCTGCTCTGAGATGGCCTTTCAGTCCCTGCCCCCAATAAATCTCTTGTATGATATCTGTTGCGTGGCGTGATCTCTGTGGCACTCCTCGGCTCAGATCTGCCAAAGTACTCTGCTGCATAAACCTTAGCAATTATTACTTATTGTATGCATTATATGTGTTTTGCCTGCATGCATGTTTGCACACCTTGCCAGAATAGGGGGAGTGGAACCCCTGGAACTGGAATTGCAGATGCATGTGAGCTGCCTAGATCCTCTAGAAAAGCGTAAATAAGTAAATAGTAATAAAACAGCAATAAAGATGTTAAAGGGTAGCAGTAGTATAAATGAAAAAATGAATCTTAATTCTTTTTTCATATTTGATTTTTTTTATCCTTATCCAAGTTGCCCTAAAAGACTTACTATTAACATGTTTAGAAGTAATAACTCATGATATATAATATATAACAAGTGTTATTAGTAAAAGTAGTTTTCCTCCATATTGAAAACGAAAATGAAGTGTTTTATTTGGTTGGTTTCTGTTTTTTTTGAGACAGGGTTTCTCTGCTTAGCCCTGGCTGTCCTGGAACTTGCTCTGTAGACCAGGCTGGCTGTAAACAGATATTTCCTGTCCCAACTGCCTGGTCCAAATTAACAACTCAGAGGCTGAATATGCATTATAAATGCTCAGCCAATAGCTCAGGCTTATTACTAACTAACTCTCACATTTTAAGTTAACACATATCCCTTATTTACCCTCTGCTATGTGGTGGTATCTTTATTAGCATGGCATGTTCATCTCCTGCTCCCTCTGCATCTGACTGGTGATTTTCCTGACCCTGCCCTCCTTCTTCCCATCATTCTCAGTTTGGCTTTCCTGCCTAACTTCCTGCCCGGCTACCATCCTGTCAACTTTTTATTAACCAATGAGAGTAATACATATTCATAGTGTAGAAAAGGATTGTTCCACAGAATTTCCCCCTTTTTGTCTAGTTAAAAAGGAAGGTTTAAACCTTAATATAGTAAAACTATATACAACAAAACCAGTTATTAAATAAGAATTACAGTAACAATATCCAATCCATTTGCATTTGGAAAAATTACAGAAAATACTTAATTATCTTGTCTAAAGTTTTGTATCTAATTTACTTTCTATTATAACTAAGAAAAACTGTAATTATGACCAGTTAGTTCTCTTCTTCCACCTTGTGGGTCCTGTACTCGAGAGAACAGAAAACAAAAAACAAAAAAAAAAAAACACTGAGATGGCCGTTCCATGATTAAGGGAAGGTTTTTATTATAAGAAAGACAAAACATCCAGAGGCTTCTGGAAGAGTCCAGAGCAGAGAGAAGCAGTCTGGGCATGGCCTGGGCTAGGGGAGCAGAGAAGATAGAGGGACAGGGGCATCTGAGGTGAGAAGGGCCAGGATGCTAGTGTGGGGCTTTGAAATGTATAATGGGTACTTGTGACTAGGGACTGAAGGAGCCTGAGGTCAGCATGGATTTTGATATGCTGATAGCTGCTACAGGTATATGTCAATGAAGAGCCCTATGTCTCTCTGCCAGAAGCAAGGGAAATGACTCCTTTTGGAAGGAACCTGTTTCATAAGTTCCTGAGGAATATTGACTTTAATCCAACCATCAGAAATCCTTCTTGGTTTCTGAAGTCCAGTTTGAATTGAGCCTAGACTCAATATTGGGCCAAGTAAGTAGGCCTGCCCCTTTGGAGGAAATGGAGTACCCTTTGGACCTATCAGGTCTCAGGAATTAGACTCACACTGAGAGACTCTAGGCCTTTGGGCTGAAGATGGATGCCCCAATGTTGTGGAGGAACTTTGGATGACTGTCCAGCCAGACAGCTGTCTCTGTCATTCTAGATTTTTGGAAGTTGCTTACAATGCTCTTCCTCTTTACTTAGACAATATTATGTCCCTCTGAGGTCTTTGATGTAGTTGAAGACTAGATAGTTATAATTATAATTTTCCTTGGTTATGATAAAAGGTAAGTTATATGTGAAACCTTAAACTTACAAATATAGGATAAATAGGATATTCTCTTTAATTTTGCCAAATACAAATAGACTAGATATTATAACTGTAATGTTTGCTTGATAACTGTTTTGTTATATATAATTTTACTATGTTAAAGTTAAAACCTTCCTTTTTGATTAGACAGAAAAGGGGAAGTGCTGTGGAATGTCGTTCTGTATGCTGTGAATGTGTGTTGCTCTGATTTGGTTGATAAATAAAATGCTGATTGGCCGGTAGTCAGGCAGAAAGTATAGGCAGGATAAGCAGACAAGGGGAATTCTGGGAAGAGGAAGGCTGAGTCAGGAGACGCCAGTGAGCCACCCAAGGAGCAACATGTAATGGGACACAGGTAAAGTCACAGAACATATGGTGATACATAGATTAATAGTTATGGGCTAATTTAAAATATAAGGGATAGCTAGCCAAAGGCTTGAGTCATGGCCATGTAGTTATAATTAATATAAGCCTCTGTGTGTTTACTTGGGGGACACGAGTAGGAAAGATTTGTTCCTACCACCGGCCAGCCGGGACGCAGGAAAACTTCCAGCTGCAAATGACCCACTGATTCCTCTCACTGGCGTTTTAGTGTTCTTTATAGGGAAAAAGAACTACACAAACAAATGGATTTGCTTCCCAAGGTTACACAGTCCTGCCAGGGGAAAATTCAGGTTTAAGTGGAATGTCCGAAGATGGGATCATTTGGCCACTAGGGGGCAGCATACAGGCATGATTTCTCAAAATTTAAAAGCAAGGAAAAAAGAAGGCTGCTTCTTATTTGGAAAAACAAAAAGTCAAAAACAAACAAACAAACAAACAAAAAACCACATTGAAAGTGCAATGTGCCAAATATGTTAGGATTATCTTAACCCTAACCTTTTGCTTCCAAATTTACTAATAGTTTAGCCTTTTAGCTTTTTGAACACACATTACATTTTTCTCTCATTTCTATTAGTCATATTTTTGTTTCTTTCTCTCCCTTTCTTTCTCCCTTTCTTTCTTTCTTTCTTTCTTTCTTTCTTTCTTTCTTTCTTTCTTCCTTCCTTCCTTCCTTCCTTCTTTCTTTCTCTTCTTCTTCTTCTTCTTCTTCTTCTTCTTCTTCTTCTCTCTCTCTCTCTCTCTCTCTCTCTCTCTCTCTCTCTCTCTCTCTCTCTCTCTCTCTCTCTCCCTCCCTCTCTCTCTCTCTCTCTCTGGCAGGATCTTACTATGTAGCCTTGGCTGGCCTAATTATGAAGACCAGACAGGCCTCAAACTCATGGAGATCCACTCGCTCTCCCTCCCAAGTGCTAGGATTAAAGGTGTTCCTCACCACACTTGGTAGCCTCACTTTTAGGTGGATGATAGTTTACAGAGGCGCTGATCATTTCCTAAGTGGACAAAATAACTGTCCCTATTGGCCATTCTTTACTGTAGACACGGTCCCATCGTTCTCTACCTGTGACCTTGTCAGAATCTACTTACTTTTGTAGCCTCCAAAGCCTACGTTAATTAGCATTCTGTTCGTGATAGCATGTGGAGCAATGGCCTAACCCATCCTTTCTTCCAGGCCGTGTGTGATCCTGGCTTGTCTGATTCCTCAGCTGAGCTGGCGGCCTCTTCTCTCCTCTGGAAGCATGGGACGTCTGTCCTTCTCTCAGGGCGTATCCTCGCTTCGCTCTTTATCTGGGAGGCCTTGAGAGAGTCGTTCTCATGCTCCAGCCCTCATCTCAAGAACCAGTTTCTGCAAGGCCGTACAACATGCCACCTTCTGGTGAAAAGTCTGAATTCCTCAGTGAATTTTTTTTTTATTTATGTGCAGACTAAATAAATAACACCTTCCTTTTTCTCTTTTATTAGTTTTCATAGTCTATAAATTCTGACTACTTTATTGGTTTCCATGAGCCACAGACTGGATAGCACTTTGTGGTACACGTGTTCGTGTGATACAGCCAAGGATGAGACGAAAGGCAAATGTGTTGCCTGTTTTGGTAATACGTCAAATACGTCATCTGTACTTTAGAGATTTACTTTTATTATTTTAAATTATTTGTATGAGTGTGGGGGTGCGTGCATGTAGGCACAGGTGCCCTCGGAAGCTAGAGGCATCAGATCCCCCTGAAGCTGGAGTTACAGGTGGCTGTGAGCTGCCCAGCACAGGTGCTGGACCCAAACTCAGGTTCTTTGGAAGAACGTATGCTCTGAACCACGGAGCTCTCTCTCTCTCTCTCTCTCTCCAACCCCTGAATAGTCTTTAATATCACATTGGATTTGTTGTTTCATCAGATCATAAAATACAACTTGCCTCAATATGTGTGTGTGTGTGTGTGTGTGTGTGTGTGTTCACGTTCGTGTGCGCATGCGCGTGCACAAGTCAGGGAAGGACACTCTTTTTACCGCTCTCCACCGTATTCTCTTGAGAAAGGGTTCTTCACTGAACCTGGAGCTAGGCTGAGGCCAGCAAGACCAGCCATCCCCCTGCTTCGGCTCACCAGTACTGGGGTCACGACCAACATTGTAAGCGGGTTCTGGGGATTCGAACTGAGGCCATCATGCTTGTGCGGCAAGTGTTGTTAATCCGCTGAGCCATCTTCCCAGTCCAAGTTGCCTGAATCTTAAAAACAACACATCGGACAGCATTTTTTAAAACTAACCAATCTTCTTACAAAGTTGTGTTAGGCCACCTCATTATACCCTTTTGTCAAGAGTTTAAAATCTCACGTTGATGGGGGAAAAGCAAAAAGAAAAACTTCAAGAGTGAATGTCTTGCGCAAGAAGAAAGTGTGATAGAGGAAAACACAGACTATATGAAGCCGGGTGGGGGCATTGATGGACCGTGTGAGGAAGAACAGTGGGGAAGAGGGGGATGAGGATGCGCCACACTGAAATCAGCCGCTTCGTCAGCAGACGGGGCAAGCTCCCAGCCTGGCCTCTGTTCCCTCTTTGAAAGTGTTCTCTCTTTCTTGCCAGGAAGCAGAAACAACCTGTACCACTGAAGGTGGGGCTGGTGCATTATGAGTCCCGCTTTTCAGGAGTTTCCTTGATCTTTCTGTTATTTACCGGGGCAGAAGTCCAGATGCAAATTCTGGGCTTTTCTTCTAGGTGGGGCTGTGGCTTAGAACCACGGGGGCTATTGTGCTGGCCGACTGTGCAGCTGAGAAGAATAGGAGACCCTACTGGGGAGAAAACAAGGGCCCAGGGGGAGCAGTCGGGCACGCATACTGTGGAATGCTGAGGAGGAAGAAAGCGCCGGTATCTGAGGGTTTGTCAGTAAGTGAGATGCCTCGATCCCCTACCTAGAAATGCTCTTTTAAGGGTCCTCTACAGGAAATATATAACAATAGGCAAGCATGTAGATGGTCATTTAAACCTTCTATAAGAAAGACTAAAACCAACCCGAATAAAAGAACTGGAAAGCAATGAGTGTTTTCAAACCATGGAATTTTATTTAGCCATGATAAAAAATGCAAGTTAGCATAAGTATACATTGTCAATTCAATTCTGTAAAAAAAACATACAGTTGGGAAAAGGTTGGACAGAAATATGACAGTAGCATAAGTACTTAATTTGTTTATTTTATTTTTATTTTTATTTTAAGGCAGGTTCTCGTGTAACCCAGGTTGGTTCCAAGCTCCTTTTCAGTTCTGTTTATGTAAAAGAACTTCTGTCCTAATCAACGTTATCTTTAGAATCAAAATCATTTTTCACATCTACCAGGATAATAGACCTTTTAAGAGTTTTAAATTATTATTATTATTATTATTATTTTAGATTTATTGATATTCCTTTATGTGTGTGAGGGTTTGCCTGCAGGTATACACACCATGTACATGTAAGGGCAATGGATCCCCTACAGCTGAAGTTACAGGTGTTTGTGAGCCACTGTGTGGGTACTGGGAATCAAACCCAGGCCCTCCGCAAGAGCAATAAGTGCTCTTAACTGCGGAGCCCTCTCCCCAGCACAGGAAAACACACTTTTATTCAGAACTGAAGACCAACCTTCAGTACTCACTTGACGTTTGATATCAAGCAGAGGCACGATCCACTGTGATTATGGCTGCTGGCTTTTTCCCCCGCCATGACACTTAAGTCCACCTTTGCTGCCCTATGCCTAGAAGACGATATTGATGAAAGCACGGACCAGTTGCAGTGGGGACCCCAGTGGTTTTGGAGATGCCAGTACCATAGAGTGACCAAGGACAGCAGGAGCAGCGGGGTGGAGCCAGCGGAAGCCTGGACGACAAGTTGTGTGCCGCAGAGGGCGGAGCCAGAGAGGTGGGCTAAACCTTTGGATGAGCCCAGGTCTTGAATGAATCCTAGACGTTGGATGTTGAGGTTTTTATACTGTTGGGAGTTTGGGTTTGCTTGGTTCAGATTGTGACTGTGCCCTGGTTCTTCCCTCTTGAAGTGGGAAGGTATTTAACTTAATTTTTATTTTTCTTACAGGAGCCCACAGCTGTAAGACTTTAGATTTTTAAAGAGACTGAAGTATTGGTGTTTTTTTTTTGTTTTCGTTTTTGTTTGTTTTTTATGTGCATTGGTGTTTCGTCAGCATGTGTGTCTCTGTGAGGGTGTCAGACTCCAGTTGTGAGCAGCCATGTGGGTGCTGGGAATAGAACCCGGGTCCTCTAGAAAAGCAGCCAGTGCTCTTAACCACTGAACCCTATCTCCAGCCTGAGACTGAAGTTTTTATGTTTGAATTTGTAAACACTGTGGGACTTTTAAAGATATTTATGTTTTATATTGTGATATTAATATTAACATGTCATTTGGGGGATACATGAGAAAAGAAGGGTTCTAATTGAAAAGTGATATGCTGAGCTGGTCTTGGTGGCACACGCCTTTAATTCCAGCACTGGGAGGCAGAGGCAGGCAGGTTTCTGAGTGTGATGCCAGCCTGGTGTACAGAGTGAGTTACAGGACAGCCAAAGCTGTTACACAGAGAAACCTTATTTCGAAAAAAAGAAAAGTGATGTGTTTGTGTGTCAACTGACAAGGAGTCAGTTGTACTGGCTGGTTTTATGTCAAGTTGACACAAGCTAGAGTCACATGAGAGGAGGGAGCCTCAACTGAGAAAATACTTCATAAGCTCAGGCTGCAGGCAAGCCTGGAGGGCATTTTCTTACTTAGTGATTAATGGGGGAGGGCCAGCCCATTGTGGGTGGTTCGATCCCCGGGTGGTCCTGAATTCTATAAGAAAGCAGGCAGAGCAAGCCATGAGGAGCAAGCCTGTAGGCAGCCCCTCTTCATGGCCTCTGGATCAGCTCCTGCCTCCAGGTTCCTGCCCTGTTTGAGTTCCTGTCCTGACGTCCTTCAATGATGGACTGCAATGTGGAGGTGTAAGCTGAATACACCCTCTCCTTCTCAACTTACTTTTAGTCAGGGTGTTTCATCGCAGCAAAGGAAATCCTAAGTATACTGGGTGTCACTATGTAGCCTTGGCTCGCCTGGAGTTGCTCTACAGACCAGGCTGCCCTTGAACTCACAGAGATCCACCTGTCTCTGCCTAGAGTGCTGGGATTAAAGGCGTGTATCACCATTCCTGGTCCAAGTTTGCACATTTCTATGTAAGTTAAAAAACCAAAACACATTATGTATTATTTGTTGCCACAGTGCATGTATGGGGGGCGGGGGTCAGAGAACAATCTGGGGTATCGGTCCTGGCCTGTCTCCCTTGTGAGCCCCTCTTGTGTTCACCTCCCATTTGGTCCCAGGAGTGCCAGAATTACAGCTGTGCCTTGCTAGCTTTACATGGGTTCTGGGGGTCCAAACACAGGTCCTCACTAGTGTTTCATCCTCTGAGCCAGCCCCCCCCCCACTTGTCCATTTAAATTTTATAGTCCTGTATGACACTGACTGGAACCTCCCCTCTGACTAAATTATATATATATATCTTATTTGTTTGTTTTGATTTTTTTGTTTTTTGAGACAGGGTTTCTCTGTATAGTTTTGGTGCCTCTCCTGGATCCTGCTCTGTAGACCAGGCTGGCCTCGAACTCACACAGAACCCTTGGCTCTGCCTCCCGAGTGCTGGGATTAAAGGCGCGTGGCACCACCGCCCTGCTAAATGATAGTTTGTTTTTGTTTTTTTAATGATAGTTTTTATAGGAAGCTCTTGGACTGCCAATTCCTTCTTCTAAGTGTAGACTTCTTTCTAGGCTCTTCCTTCTTTTCTTGCTCTCCAGTGCCTCTTGGTAGTTTTAAATATTTTATAAAGTTTTTTTTTTTTTTAATTTGGCCAAACATTGATTTGATAGGATCTACTTGGCAATTACTAGACGGTTCAAAGTTTATTTATTTATTTATTTTGAGACAGGGTCTTAATCTGGCTTATTACTAGGCAAACTGTTGTAGGTGTAAGCAAGCAGTTTAACTAAACTGCTGAAGAAATTACCAAATATAATCACAGCTGACTGCTTATAATACATATTACTGCTGAGCCTTTGGAACAAGAATTTGCACCTGAAATTCCTATCTAGAGGGTTCAAAAATCATCATACGAGCCAGGTGGTGGTGGTGGTGGTGAACACCTTTAATCCCAGCACTCTGGGAGGCAGAGGCAGGCGGATCTTTGTGAGTTCAAGGCCAGCCTGGTCTACAGATCGAGATCCAGGAAAGGCGCAAAGCTACACAGAGAAACCCTGTCTCGGAAAAAAAAAAAAAATCATTATATGAGATGCTTACATTTGGATATAGTATGAATTTTTGGTTACACACAATTTATTCAAACTTGAATTGGACTCAGAACATATTAAGTTCCATGAATATTTCATTTACATCTTTTTACATAGTGCTGAAATACATACAAGGGAGAAAAGAAAGCTTGGTTCTATTTATTCTGAAGACCTACTCTTCTTCCTTAACCTCACTTCACTCCAAGAAATTTAGTCTGTCTTTAATTCTGCCCTCCGTCTGCACCTACTGCCAATTTGCTTTTATTTATACTTATACCCATAAGCATTTTCCCGATGGGCTCTATATCCCTATAGATACTTTAAATGTCTCCTGGACATGGATCAAAACCTTGAATTTAAATCCATACATGGCAAATTCTCACATATGGTGATTTTTTTTCTCTTCTCAATGATCCCATCAAGACTCAGATGGACAAGTGGATTTTTAATTCATTCCGTTTTATGTATATAGTTGTTTCCTTTGGTGATCCCAGAACTCAAAAACTCAATAGTTAGTATATGGAGCTAACATTTATTACAGCAACAGTTACAGAGCTGGGCTGGAGAGACGGCTCAGGTGGGCAAGATGAGGACCTGAGTTTGGATTCTGGAATCCCCATAAAAGCCAGGCATGGCAGCTTCTGTCTGTAACTCCAGAGCAGGGTGGGAGTGAAGGGGGTGGGTGGACACAGGCAGATCTCTAGAGCTCACTGGCCAACAAGCCTAGCCAAATTGGTGAGCTCCAGGCTCAGTGAGAGACCCTGCTTCAAAACACAGGTGTGGAGTAAGGAAGACAGCTGACGATGTCCTCTGGCCTATATAAACACGGATATGTGCTCCTATACCTATATCACACACATACACACACACACACACACACACACACACACACACACACACACACACACACACACAGTTACAGAGCAAACACACCAGGAAAAAGATGTACCGATGAAATTCAGGGAGAGCCAACACAGGCTTCATGATGTCCCTTGTCTGAAGCCATGTAGGAATCCCCACCCCTTCCCTCCCTTCCTCTCAACAAGCTGTAGATCTGTGAACATCAGTTACCACAGCTCACTTGAGTCTTAGGAACCAACACTTTTGCAGGGTGCTGCTCTCATGCATTTTCACTGTGCAGTTAGTGATAGCAACTAAATAATGAATCATGAGGACCTCAATAATAAAACCAGTTGCTTATTATAAGTTGAGATTGATGTTTATATGAAACAACTTGGCAAGCTGATATGGAGTGGGTCATTTCTCTATTTGTATATAACAGAAGCATCATTAATAACATGCGGAATGCTCCGGGGTTTTTTCTAAAGGCTGAGGGTCAAAGGTGGCTCTCTTGGAGACACACCAAGAGGAAACAACCAGGTCTGTTCACTCTTTTGCACAAAGGTCTGTATAGCCTCACCTGTCACTTACTACCAATTCCTGGCTTACTATGGGGAACAGTATAGAGCTAATGAAGTCTGGGCACATAGAGGACAGTCTTTAGACCACTTGCTCTCTAACTCACTTCCTCTACTGTCTCTACAGCTCAACATATCTTAGCCTCCAATTTCTCTGAGTCTTCTTCACAGACAGGCTGCATAGAGGAAGTAGTTTATGCTATTTGGAAGAGAACCCCAAAGATAGACAGAGCTCAGCTGTAAAAACTGCAGGCCTTATCTCTTTTGTATAATTTAAATCCTTTATCTTTTCCCTGCAAATCTGCTTTGCTGCCTAGAATTCCTGTCTTCTCTATCTTTGCCACTACCTTTGACTCAACCTAAAACCCTCGAGCTGACATCTTTTCTCCCCTCTCTGAACAATAGCTAAAGTAACGGATGTTGCCCCCTACAAACTTCCTGAGGCCATCCTCCTTCTGAACTGACCTAATCATCTCTCCTTTCTTGCTTCTCCCTTCTCTCCAAGGAGTGCAGCCGAGTTGGCGTTCTAGGTCTTTCCATGGTACTGAAAATCCCTCTTACATTCTGGTATTAGAACTACTCAGATCATTTGTTATTTCTTCCCTGAGTGGCTGCTCTCTCCCTTCCCCGCACTGCTGGTTAATTTTATGTCAATGCGACACAAGCTGGAGTCTTGAGAGAGGCATTAAGAAAATCTGCTGTAGCAAGCCTGTGGGGCATTTTCCTGATTGGTGATTGATGGGGGAGGGCGCCCAACCCATTGTGGGTGGGGCCATCCCTGGGCTGGTGGTCCTGGGTTCTAGAAGAAAGCAAGATGAGCAAGTCAATAAGCAGCACTCCTCCATGGCCTCTGCATCAGCTCCTGCCTGCGGGTTCCTGCCGGGTTTGAGTGCCTGTCAGTTTCCTTCAGTGATGGACTATGATATGGAAACCTAAGCCAGTTAAACTCTTTTCTCCCCAGGTTGTTTTTGGGCATGGTGTTTATCACAGCAATAGTAACCCTAGCTAAGACACTCCCCCCCTTTTGTTTTACAGTGTTGAGGACTGGACCCAGAGTCTTAGGTACTCCATCCCCAAGCACATCTCCACCAGTGTCTACCAGTATTTATTTTCTTAGAAAAATAATTGATTTATATTTCAAATTGAAAAAGATGTGCTGGGGGAAACTCAATTTCTTGGACTTCTGCGTCGTGTAACAAATAGAAGCTACTTGCTGTGTCTCTTCTTTGCTTTATGACAATTGGGGTCTTCTCCCTGTTTCCTTTCCCAGTCTTATGACATTATGCAGGGTCTTCTCCCTGTTTCCTATCCCAGTCATATGACATCATACAGGGTCTTCTTATCTGTTTCCTTTCCCAGTCATATGACATCATACAGGGTCTCCTTATCTGTTTCCTTTCCCAGTCATATGACATCATACAGGGTCTTCTCCCTGTTTCCATTCCCAGTCTTATGACATCATGCAGGGTCTCCTTGTCTGTTTCTTTCCCCAGTCACCTTCTTAAGACATCATGCAGGGTCTTCTGTTTCCTTTCCCAATCACATGACATCATTCAGAGTCTTCTCCCTGTTTCCTTCCCCAGTTGCCTTCTTCAGATTTTTCTTCATTAGATGTGACTGCCAATGAATTTTCAAATTTCATTCCTATAAAGAAACAGCTCAGTGAAAGACTTCAGAAAAAAAAGCTCTCTTCTGGGTAGTTCTATTTCCTAGGTCCCTTCTGAGATAGTAGGTAGCTACTGAAAGCATTTATAGGTAACATCCACCTAAGTATCTATTTAAAGATACATGACCCATAAAAATAATAAACCTTTTATGACTTAACTTGAAACCCTGAAAAGAAATCCAACAAATATTTAAAAAGTTCTTAACCACAAGTTTGGAATTACATAAAACCTCTCTCAAACTGCTAAAAAAAAAAATGTGGATTTGATTGAACAATTTGGCTCTCACATATATGCAATTGTAGATTTTTGTCCCTGGGTATTTGTACTAAAACAGAAAGTCAAAATACGTAAGTATCAGGAAATGCTCTAATGTAAGTGGTGAGAACGGAAAGTGTTATTTCCTGTTGATCACACTCCTTGAATGCAGGAACCACTGCACAAAAGGCAGCAGCATCTGGCGGAATGATTACCAACAGCGCTGGGCAGTGCATACAATACAAGCCCATAAGTCCTCGAGAGAGCTCGCCTGCTTGAAGATACTTGTGGCTAAAGTGAGATTTGTCTTGCAGTTAATGACCTGGCTTTATCAGATGCACATCAAAGAACTGTTTGTACAGTGTGGGGCAGGACTGTAGATATTGACCGTAGTATGGGTGAAATCCTAGTAAGAGCAGTAACTGCTTTATGTGGCTTCTGTAAACGTAAGGATGGAGACATGTTTTCAGGAAAACATTGACCTTTTACCAAAGATGATTCCTTTTGAAGATACTCATGTTTCTTGGGCTAGAGAGATAGTTCAGCATGTACTCACTTGCAGAGGACTGAGTTCAGTTCCTAGCACCTACATCAGGCAGCTCACAAAGTCGTGTAACTCCAGCTCCAAGGAATCTGATGCCCTCTTCTGGACCCTGCAGGCATTGCACCCACACATGCACATAACCTATATACAGACACACATATATACATAACCAAAAATAAATCTTTATTTTAAAAGCTGATTCTAAATTATAGTCCTATAAAATCTATTTTTATAAAACTGGTCCTTTACAATTATTTGATAAGAAGGCTCAGTGGGGAACAAGCTTGTGCAAGCATTAGGATAAGAGTTTGGGTCTCTGAAACTCATAATTAAAGGTAGACTGCAGTAGCACATGTCTATAATCTGAGAACTCCTATGGCAAGATGAGAGGTGGAGGAGAATCTTCCAGAAGCCCTGGGGCCAGCTAGCCTGGCATACACAGACAGGAACAAGAGGCCCTATATCAAACAAAGTAAATAAAAGGCAAGGACCAACTTCTTAAGTTGTCCTTTGACCCCCATACATGTATATGCGTTCACACAAGAACACCTGCACATACACACATGGATTTGAAAAGTTATTTGATATAACAAAATAAAATCTTAAACATTATTTTCCATAAACTTTTCCTACATACGTTGTATAAGTAACATATACTGCTTTCAGGTACAGAAGCTGTTGGGAAATGTCTGTTTATGGAAATAAATTTGATAAGCCGTTTTAAAAAGTCCATTCCTATGAAAGATAAATCATTATTCACCAGAATACTGTATTAATCATGCCAAAGGCAGTTAATGTGGCACTAGCTCCAATAAAGCCTCATCGAGTAATCAATTTGAATTTCTTTTTTAGGTGCCAGAGATTGAGACAGGCCCTCATGGAATGTTGAGTGTGTGTTCTACCTGCAGCCCAATGAGAGTAACTTCAAAGGAACAAAGGACTCCAGCAAAGAGCACCTGGCTAATTAGTTTCATTTTTAAAAGACAAATTTCCTACCAGGCTGGGCTGACTCCCCAGGGGAGACCTTGCCTTGGAGGAGGTGGGAATGGGGGGTGGGTTTGGGGGGAGGGCTGGGAAGTGGGAGGAGGGAGGATGGGGGAATCTGTGGCTGATATGTGAAATTAAGTTAATTATAAAATAAAAATATTTTTTAAAAAAAGACAAATTTCCGGCTAGGGCTGAAGGCTTAAGGTCCTTGAAAATAAGTCTAAGCAACACGTGACTTCTGGTATTTTCAGTTTAGTGATAGTTTGAAGAGAAAAAGGCTAATTTTCCTTTCTGGGTGATTCTGTTAAATTTGCTGCAAGACTTCACAGAAAACAAAACTCATAAACCCCCAAGTCCTTAATTTCCTTTCTATGGATGTTTTCTTTCCAGTGATGATGATCAGCCAGAAGGTCAGATCAGTTTTGTCTCCATCTTTTGGTGTGGACATCATTTATGTATAGCTCTGCGACACTAGGTAAGGTACTGCTCTCCACCCAACACTATCACCTGTAAACAAGTGTCTGTAGGCAACTTATTGCTTGAAAATATTACCTATTTATTTTGTGTGTGAGCACAGGTGTAAACTTTCCAAGGCAGGCGTGTAGAGGCCAATGGACAGTTCTCAGGAGTCAGTTCTCTCCTTCCACTTGGAGATGTGGAGAGGAAACTCGGTCCTTCTCAGGGCTTCACATGCCTCACTTGGCTGAGCCATGACGTCAGTTCACGTAGGCAGTTTTTAACAGTGATCTTCAAACTCTTCCACACCCCTCCAGGATAGGGAGGGTGAACTCTGTCAGCTACTCAATGAGGCTGCCTGTTATCTGCACTCCTCTCCACTGAAGAATCAGTGATCCGGGACTTCTTTTTATATTAAAAAAGTCTTCACAGTGACCATGAAATTCAGAAGAGCCATTGCGGAAGAGGGGGCAGAAAGATTGCTAGAGCCAGAGGACTAGGAGTTTGCTGTGAGGTCATGTCTCCTAGGAATGTCAGAAGATACACCCACTAAGTCTCACCACCAAGACTGCCCAAAACATGAGCTGAACAAGGACCACACCAACAGACAAGCAAAGTGGACAGGAAAACCCAAGAGGCCTCAGCCCTACACGACAAACTACAGGCAACTAAGGAACACTACGAGTGAGGAGTGAGAAAGCACACCAATTGCTTACCTAATACCAAGTGGTCAGCCCTGAAAACATACAGATGACTAACGTTCTGCAGACTGAGCAGTTTGCATTTAGAAATATACATGTATGTACATACTGTGTATAACAATTCATGATAAAAGAGGCCATGAATTTGGAACAGAGAGCAAGGGGGTTATATAGGTTTGAAGAGAGGAAAGGAAAGGTAATATCAAATGTAATTATGATAACAAGCAATGAAAGAATAATTGAAAGGAGAAAGATGTGGAATTGGGAGGGAATAGGGGGTAAGGAGTGGATCTCGGAAGAATTGGGGAGGAGTGGGGATGAATACGATCAAAATACATTGTATGGATACATGAAGTTTTCAAAGAATTAATAAAAATCGATTACACAAAGAAAGGATGGAGTTTATACTCCCATGGCTTTCGATACAATCCCCTCTGTGGATATGGTGGTGCATGCCCTTAACCCCAGCACTTGGGGTGGAGCAGACAGATCCCTATGATTTCCAGGCAAACAAAAACTATCAAACAAAAACCCTAAACATATTTCTTCTCCACATGCTTTTATTTCCACTTGATGACATCTATAGCAAATCACAAGTATCACAAATTGACAATTTCAAGGCGGTATCACCATTTTAACAAATGATGGATAGTATCTCACAGGCATCGTGCCACATTTTTTCCTCAGGCTGTCAAAGAAGATATGATGTGAGAGCAGCAATCCCCACATATCTGACACTCACAGGTTCTAGGCAACCATTGGGTGTACAGATTACCTGCAAAATATCTCCAAAAGACAGCCTACTAGGATAAAAAAGGTTGTCTACAAGGATGGAATGCTCTGGTATCTTTTTAAAAACAACATTTATAGATCTACTTACCACACAACGTTGTACAACATATCAACTATATCAATAATTTGATTTTGGACAAAATTTTAAAGTTTCACAGACAAAATCAGACCATAATTTCAACTTGAACACACAGCATAAATCTCTCTTCTCTAAATTTCAAACCTTTCCCCTGCTTTTAGGAAACATAATTGCATAATTCAAACTCCTTCAATACTGTGACCTAGTTCCCCCTCTTGGTGTTATAAATGGCTCATGTAACTATGGTAACCATCTAGGGAAAATGAATGTTTTTCTGGTCAGCATTATGCAAAGTATAACATATGCGTTATTTTTTTCCTCTCTGTGATAACTAAGGGGACAAAATGTTTGCTTTTTTCATTAGTTATGGGAATAGTAGGCTGAATTTCTTATCAACTAGATAGTTCAAGTAATTTCTGGCTCCTTAATTTAAATGTTTTAGAATAACTTTTTGCTATTAGTAGTTAGTTATCCTACATGCTAAACAGGGCTGCTATAAAAGCCCAAAGTATATAGACTGCATATAACATTCTTGATAGAGAATCTGATATTTCCTTAACTTTGTCCTACTGTTCTAGCGAAAGTGGTTTCTTAAAAGAAAAACATTCCTCGAAAATGAAATTGCATCTCCAGGGTACACTTAGATACTGATAAGAGGTGTTGTCAGTTGGTGAAGACTTTTGTATAACTCTTTTTAGTTAACTATTGTATATTAGCTGTGTTTGTAAAGCAATTAACAGGTCTTAAAACTGAGCTCAGAGATACAGACCATTAATTAGAAAGTTTATTGGTTGCCTTTTGTACTGATGAATTGATTTGAAGTTTTGGCTTTTCAAGAGAATTTAAAATGCTTCACAGGGCCATCCAGAACAAATTGCACTCGAAAATGAATATAAATTTCTGGGTTTTTAAGGATTCATTTGCATTAGGTACAATTACACTTCTCTAGTGAGTTGTCAATTGGTGACCCTTATGATGTGTTTAAGACAAGGTCTCATTGTGTAGCCCTGGCTGGCCTGGAACTCCCTATGTAGACTGGGGCTGACCTTGAACTCACGGATTTTTATCTCTGCCTCCAGAGTGCTGGGATTAAAGTAGTGTGCCATCACACCAGGCTTGGTGACCTTTTGATATGAAGATTTCATTTACAGTAATTTCTCCCCATATTTTTTTTTTTTTTTTTTTTTTTTTTTTTTTTGGCTTTTCGAGACAGGGTTTCTCTGTGTAGCTTTGCGCCTGTCCTGGAACTCACTTGGTAGCCCAGGCTGGCCTCGAACTCACAGAGATCTGCCTGGCTCTGCCTCCCGAGTGCTGGGATTAAAGGCGTGCGCCACCACCGCCCGGCTCTCCCCATATTTTTAACAGTGCTTTTCAACCATCCAAATAGCAGAAAAACACTGCCGCTTCATTAAACTCAAGAGGGAATTAATTGGTCTTACTGGCTTAGGAAAGACCTCACTACCCAAACGACATGTTTGAGACTTGATTGGATTCTGTTAAACCAAATGTGAAAAGATTAAATGAGACAGTAGACAAACATGAAAATTTAAATTATAAAAAACTATGTATGAGTTAGGGTAATGGCAATGTATGTCTAAAATCTTACCTCTTACCTGTTCATAGGTAAATTATTGAAAGTATTTTCACATAAGATTTTTTTTCTTACACACGTATGGGTGTTTTGCTTGCATGTACGTACACTACGTGGATGCTTGGTACCACAGAGGTCAGAAGAGGACATTGGATCTCCCAGAATTGGAGTTATAGATGACTGTGAGCCGTCAGGTGGGTGGTGGGAAACACGTACCACGAGGTATATTATTTACCAAAATTTCCATAATAAACAAATCTCTCCCCACACATCATTTACAAAAGACTTGACTGAGGGGGATTCAAGCAGAACACAGAAGTAGGGGTACAGCAAGGGACCCTAAACTGCTAAGTAACATGGACACTCCTCTTTGATGAACATTTTAAGAGGCAGTATCACCAGAGGAGATCTTTCGACTAGCTGTTTCAGTGGCCTCATAGAGGTCCCGCCTTTAAAAAGCTTTTATTATTATTATTATTTTATGTGTTTAAGTGTTTATCTGCATGTGTATGTGTTCGCCCATCTATGCCTGTTGCTCGCAGAGGTCAAAGAAGGGAGTCAGCTCCCCTGGAACTGGAATCAGGGGTGATTGTGAACCATGTGGGTGCTGGGAATTGAACCCGGGTCCTATGCAAGAGCAGGAAGTGCTCTTACCCACTGAGCCAACTCTGTAGCCCCTCACATAAGATTTTAATAATCCAGTGGGTAAAAAAGAACAAGGGTTATAGATTAAATAACACAGTGACCATGTTGAGCATGGGGAATGCTTTATATAAGCATACTTCTGTGTTTGGAAATTTCCATCATAGAACATTAAATAACATTAAGCTGGGCACGGTAGCATATGCCTGTACTTCCAGCACTTGGGAGATAGACACAGAAAGATTCCCTCAAGTCTGAGGCCAACCTGGTCTATGACATATTTGTAGGAAGACGTCATGATGAAGCCCCTTTACTTTGACTGCTAACCTAAAAAAAAATAACTAAAAAGCAAAACCCAAAAAGCTGAAAAATATTCAGGGCTGGAGAGATGGCTCGGAGGTTAAGAGCACTTGCAGTTCTTGCAGAGGACCTGGATTTGGTCCCCGGCACTCACATGGTGGCTCACAACTGTCTGAAATTCTAGTTCCATGGGACCTGACACCCTTTTCAGACCTCCTAGAACACCAGGCATGTACATGGTGCACATCCACGCAGAGAAGACACTTACAAAATAAATCTTTAAAAAGGAAAAAAAATGAAAAATTGAACAGTAGAAGACAAGATTTTCTAATTTAATTGGTTTGATTCAAGCAGAAACTGATCCCCCCCACCACTCAGAACTTCTTGCTAGTTTACTTTTAATTAGTTGAGATTGTTTCTCTCATCTCATACAATATTAACTAAGCATATAGACATTTTATTATAAAGGAAATAGGCTTGGAGACATTTCCCATTAGGGACCTAACAAATGGTATATACTAGTTTAGTCCAGTAACAAAGCCAATTGAACAGTAATTTGGAGGCATCAGCTATTTATCATTTTCAAGGTCAGTTTAAGAGCAGAAGAAAATACCTAAGAACCCCCGGGTGGTGGTGGTGGTGGTGGTGGTGGTGGTGGTGGTGGTGGTGGTGGCACACGCCTTTGATCCCAGCACTAGGGAGGCAGAGGCAGGCAGAACTCTGTGAGTTTGAGGCCAGGCCTGGGCTACAGAGTGAGTTCCAGGAAAGGAGCAAAGCTACACAGAGAAACCCTGTCTCGAAAAACCAAAAAACAAAACAAAACTACCAAAGAACAAATATCCCAATATCCCCACACACAATTAAAGTATCATCAATTTCTATATTGTAGAGAGTGGGATTTTTAAATTCTGCATGTGGGAGGGCTAGGAAACCCAAAACCATCGGAGTGGCTACTTAGAAGAAAAGGATCATAATATAGAACTAGGCCCAGGAGTTGGGCTGAGGATCTACATCCCCCCACTTGCCATCTCCACGTAAATACTTGCCCCACACAGGCTGCTTTCAGAAGAAAGTCAGGATTAGATTAACCAGTATAAATAAATAGAGCAAGAAAAGCATATCTGCACTGATTCATACATATTATCGTATTTGAAGTTCGTATACCAGTAGCAGTGGAAATATATTATCTGGATTGTTTTTTTCTCTTTCAGTCTGTCAGAATCGTGAGAGGTAACAAGAATGCTTTCCAAATCCTTTCATGGCTTCCCAACTTTTTGTTGTTGTTGGGAATTCTGCATCACCGCCATCAGTTTCCACACATCCTGTCTGCCTCCAGATCAGTGAGCAGGCTGCATAAAATCCAGAGGTCCACGGTGCCTAACTCTTAATTTGATCTTTCAGCGGGGATTCGCTGAATTAAATTTGTGAGCGAACAAAAATCGACTTCTGGTAACACACACACACACACACACACACACACACACACACACACACACACACACACACACACACCAAGTTACCTTCCACAACAAGCCTCGGCTCTTTAATGTGAAAGATTCAAAGAATCGCAGGAAGAAAATTCGCCCGAAGTCTTCAGAAATTTAACTGTGTTCTGCCTGGGTTGGCTAAATGTTCGAGTGGTCAAAATCCCAGGGTTAAAAGATGTGAACACACGGAGAGCTCCCAGTCCTTGTCCTCGGGACGCGGAATTCCGCGTTGTGTGTTACGACATTCAAAGTTTCCTCCAGACCAGACCTAGATTCCCCTTGGCCTGCCACCAGCTGCTTAGTATACACCGCTATTCGGAAGTGTTCCCAACAGGTCGTGCAACAGGTGCAGAGCTGCACACCAGGCAAGGGGACCCAAACTTATCACTCTGGCGTTTTCTCTTTTTTTCCACCCAAACACGCTGCTCCCCGATAGGGTTGACACAAGCGTTTCATCAAAACTCGGTGCGCTCGCCTTCTACTTGCACCGATTTCTTAAAAAGACAGAACTCACACATTTACATACATTCCGGAAGTCTATCCCTAATGACAACCAGCTCCTCCGCCTGGCATGTCACTGACCGTACTCGGAGAGGAAGCCGGAGAAAGCGCTCACCCAGAAAACACCGCACTCAGTGTTTCGGTTTTTAATACCATCTGCACGGCTCCAATGCTTGTTAGTGGTGAAACCGAGTGAAAATACAATGCCGTGTGTGTGTGCACGTGTGTGTGCGTGTGTGTGTGTGTGTGTGTGTCCGCGCGCGCGCGCGGGCTCCCCATCCCGCGACCGAGCCAAGTGCTCGCTGGCGTCTGATGCTGAAGTGATTCGTGACCCCTGAAAACAGTCTCCTTAGGGTGCTTTTGGGAGGTGGGGACAGAGACAGTCTTGCAAGCTTGTCCCTTGTCCCTACACCAAACGCAAAGGTGCTCGGGGACCGTGTGTGTGTGTGTGTGTGGGGGGGGGGAGCAGCCCCGGCGAGCCACCCCGGCGCTGGTGTGTGTGTGTGGGGGGGGAAGGGGGCCCCCCAGCACGCGAGGCGGGGACTCGGCGTTTTCCAGGAGCCGAGGGCAGAGGGCGCACCGCCTACCTCGGCGGTCAAGCCCCCGGGGAGCTCCGTGAGCGGCCGGGAGGTTGAGCCGCCGCCGCCGCCGCCGCCGCCGCCGCCGCCGCCGCCGCCGCAGGTGGGGGGGGGGGGGGACGGGGACGGGGACGGGGGACGCTCGGCGGGAAGTCGCCGCGCATGCCCGGAGCGGCGGCGCCCGCTGCACCCTGGGTCGCCCTTAGTTCCCCCCCCGCCCCCAGCAAGGCCTCAACCCGGCCAGCAGCGCCCCGGGGGCCGCCGCGCTCGCTGTCGTCTCGGAGGCTCGCGAGGGAGGCGCTGGAAGCCGCCCGATGGAGGCCAGGTCGGTAACCCCGGGGGCCGAGCCAGCCGGGCCGGCGCTCCCGATCCCCCGTAGCGGGGGGGGGGGGGGGTGGTGGTTACGGAAACGACCGCCCCGGTGGCCCGGCCTCTCGGGGGAGCCCACCGTCAGACTTGGGGCGAAGCTGGGGGGGGGGGTAACAGGCTCGGCCATGCGGCCCCTTTAAGAGGGGGCGGGGCGCGGCCTGCCGTTTGGCCACCCGCCCTCCGCGCCCTCCCCCCCCCCCACCTCCCCCCCAACCCCGGGCGAGAGTTGACAGACCAATCGCCCGGGTGGCGCAGGGAAGGCGGGAGAATGCGAACCCTCCGGTAGGGCGATAGGGGGCGGGGCCCCGGCCTTATTAGGAGTGGGGGGGGGGGGCCTGCGCAGGCGCAGATGCGGCCGCTGGCGAAGGGGCGGGGCCAAGTCCACGGAGACTCCGCCAGGCACCGAGGCTGATAAGCGAGGAGAGGCGAGGGCAGCAGCGAGGGGCTTGTCACGGGGATCTGGGCAGGCCGGGCAGCCCCGGGAGGGTCTCGTGAGGGGGACCCGCCGAGGGGGGACAGCCAGTGTCACCACCGCTCGGGAGCCCCGGCGCCGTCGGCCGCGGAGGGGAAACCCCGCTGCTCTCACTCTCTCTCTCTTTCCTAGCGAGCGAGGGAGGGGGCCGGAGGGAGCCCCGGTCTCGCCCCGCCCCTGGGCTTGTTACCGCGGGGGCGGGGAGTGAGGGTTTCTTCTTTGGGGGGGGGGAGGAGAGAGTGGAGATCGGGGGGTGGTGGGGGGGACGACGACGACTCGGCGGTGCCCTCTCGAGCGGCGGCGGCGGCGGCGGCGGCCGTGTCCCCGCGGCGCCGGGCCGCCGAGCCTCGGAGGAGCGGCGGTCGTGGCTGTTGCATGTGTGGCTGCTGGATGCGGAGGCGGCGGCGGCGGCGGCGGCGAGGAGCAGCAGCAGCAGCGGCGGCGGCGGCAGGATGTTAGGGCAGCAGCAGCAGCAGCAGCAGCAGCAGCAGCAGCAGCAGCAGCAGCAGCTGTACTCGTCGGCCGCGCTCCTGACCGGAGAGCGGAGCCGGCTGCTCACCTGCTACGTGCAGGACTACCTGGAGTGTGTGGAGTCGCTGCCCCACGACATGCAGAGGAACGTGTCGGTGCTGCGGGAGCTGGACAACAAATACCAAGGTACTTTTTTTTTTTTTTTTTTTCTCTCTCTCTCTCCGGTGACAGTGTCCGTGAAGTGCAGCGAGCGATCTCTGGTGTGGTGGGACCGGGAGACGACGGGCCCGGGGCGGGGGGGGAAACTGCAGAAACCGGCCTCGCGGCCCTTCCCTGTCCCGGCTGCGGCTCACCGGGACTTCCGAGGGCCGCCCGTCAGCCTCCCCGCTGCAGCCCGGGCGGCTGGCTGCAGCTGCCGCCGACCGGGAATCAGCCATTTTAAGCGAGCATTTGTTCCGGTGCCCGCCGGCTGGCTGCCGCACGCCGTCCTGATCCCGGAGCTGGCGTGTGTGCAGCGGGGCGCGGGCTAGACTGGGTGCGGGGCCTGTTGGCCCCGGCCCCGCTGGGCCCCCCGTCCCTGGGCAGAGCAGATGCATTGGAACGTGCGGGGGAGGGGGGGGCCGAGAGGACGGGGCGAAGGTGGACTTAGGCGGCGGCCCCCCCCCCCCCCCGCTCCCTCCTTCCCTCCCTCCCGGCGGCTCCCGGCGTGGCGCGGGACTGGGACAGTCTGTGCTTCCCTCTCGCCCCGGGGAAAGTTCCGGGCCGCCCGGTGCCTCGGCCCTTCCTCAGCTCCTGCCAACTGGTTAAAGGGGGAGGGGTCCCCCCGCAGGGCCGGGCGGAGAGGGTGTGTGTGTGTGTGTGTCTGCTAATGTGTGAGTGTGAGTGTGTGTCTGTGTGTGTGTGTGGCGGGGAGGGCCCCGGTCTAGGGGCGGGGCCTGCGGGTGTGACGTCGTATGGGCGGGGCGCGCGCTCCCGCGGGCCTTGGCCGCGGCGGGCTGCTTGGCCTGAGCGGGCGGCTCGCGGGGGACCTGCTGGGGCGGGGCACTTAGATGGGCCTGGGCGGAGTCGGTGTCGGGGTGATGGTCTTTCCAATCTCTCCCAGCCAGTGAATCAAGGCACGGGCCCCCGCTGTGGGACTGTCGCCGACCCTGGCTCAGCGGAGGTTCCGGGCTATGTGTCACTTCCGGACCTCTGGAGGAAGTGGGTTCGTTGGCTGGGCAACCACCTGGCGTCCCTGCACCCTCGGGTTCCTCCTCCACCAAGTTTACACGAGGAGAAACGCTTTCGTGGTGGTGGTTTGTCGTCAAAGAAATTAGGACAGGGAATCATCACGAGGGACTGTCGGACCTTTCTGCTGCTGGGACAGGAGAAATTTAAATGGGGATGTGTTCGTCCTTTAGTAAATCCGAGTCAGGGAACAGCGGAGACCTAATGTGAACCGTAAAAACTTGTAGCCATTCTGTTTTTCCAGACATGTCACCAATCCTGTAACTTAATCCTGTAGTCCACCTCATGGTGACATTGTTTTAGCATGTTAGAACACTTAGGTGTCTCTGCCTACAATTCTGTTTTCTGAGTCTCTGGTAAGACTAATTTCTGTTGGGAGAAGACAGTACTGTTTCTGCAGTATGCCGGTATCTTCACCAGGTTCAAAACATAGGAGGTAAAAAAAAAAAATCACTTTTATAGATAAAATTTACAGCGCTAAAGTAACTATCCAGTTAATTGTGTGGAGAATATTTTATCTCAAAGCTGTCTACTTCAAGAACACATTTGTTTTCAAATTGTGTGGCTCCTCTCGTTCCTAAGTGATTGAATTCAAGACTTGAAGGATAGGAAGAGGATTTACCATTGTCCTAGAGGCTACCCCTACTCCCACCCTTTAAAAAAAAAAAGAGCATCATCTGTGGTTTTTTCCTGAAGACATGGGGGGCATACATGAATGGCAACCTAGCAGTGGGACATGTGCTTAAGAATTCTGTGCCAAAATTTGTAGTTTTCCTTATATTAACACTGTATTGTATTCTTGAAAGGCACAAAAATGAGACTATTTTAGGTTGGTTGTGACATAATTTTTTGACAAAAAAGTCTGTGATACCAGTTATCTGTAATTGTCATAAGTTGCTCAGGTAACATGAGTATTGGACCTTAAATACTGAAAAATTTGTACACACCATCAGCTTCATTGTGATTGTGACTAATTCCAAGATTAATATAAAAATAGTGGTCCAGCTTCTGCTCTATGAACATAGTTGCTAAGCTCAACTTCACAGTTTTATTTTTGTTAGATGCTTTGTATATGTTTGTGTTCTTGATTCAGATTTTATTTTCACTGATTCTTAAGTATTTTCTATTATGGGGGGCAGTGCTAATACAACAGCGCTGAGTGAGGGAGCCTATGAAGTTGCTCCCTCACCTATTGAGTCTTTCAGGAATTACTGATCAGTCCATTAAGTAGAGAAGTGAAGAAAAAAATCAAATTAAATATTCATTGCAGAATATGGCTATTAGAAAACCTTTATGGCATTTCATTCATAATTTTCTAGGAAAACAGCAACCTTTGAGCTAAAATGTAAAGTGTAATTCCAAGTGTCTTTCATATGGTGTATGGAAAGTGCTGTAAGATCAGATGTACAGATTTGGCAGTTCAAAGTTTGAGGTTCTTGAATTTTTTTTCTTTACCTCATATAAAAGTGATAGCATTCTTATTGGTTTACTCTGTAGAATTTTTTAAGTGCTGAACATTGAACCTAGGGTCTCACACATGTATGGCAAGCAGTCTGCCCGTGAATTATCCCCCAACCCCCTTTTTACTGTTTCTTTTGATAGAGGCACTCACTGAGTTGTCTAGGCTGGCCTTGAACTTGTGATCCTCCTGCCTCACTTTATCAAGTAGCTGGAATTACCAGCTGCCAGGCCCAGCAAGATGGAAAAAAAAAAATCTCTATCCCATAATGTGGGCTGAGTAAATGGTAATTCTTTTTTTCTTTCTTTTTTTTTTCTTTTATCTCATGGTACAATTAAGGTGTCTTTAAAATATAAATTTTTATCTCATTGCAGTGTCAGTGTGCAAGTATGACACAAGGAGCAGCTAACTCCTGATCATGAGATACAGAATATTTGAAATGAAGTTTAGGTTTTTGTATTCTTTAAATTATTTTGCATCTAGCAAAAAAATAGCTAATTGTTTTTTCCTGTAGGAAAACTGTGCTCTTAGGAGATGTACTTGTATACCTGCTTGAACAAAACAGGGTAGTTTTGAATTTTGTTCAGAAATAGGATGTGCACAGGCCAGCAAGATAGCTCAGTTGGTAAAGGTGCTGACAGCCCAGCCTGACGACCCGAGTTCAATCCCTGGAACTCACATGGTGGAAGAAGAGAACCGACTCCCACAAAGTGACCTCCATTATGAGTGCTGCAGCATGCATGAGTGCTTATACACACACACACACACACACACACACACACACACACACACACACACACACTGCTAAAAAGAATTCAAAGCTGTGGCATGTGAGTACTCTTGGGACCCTCAGCTGTAGTGGCAAAACTGTCCATCGAGTATTAGTACCTGCAATTTCCAGGGAGGAGGGAATCCATAGATGTGCTAATTATTTACTTTTGTTACCCGATTTCAGACAACCACTGTATGTATTTTACTTATTTAACATTTCTGCTCATTATAATAGTAACTGGAATATAAAACAGCGGTGTGGGATATAATAGTAATAACGTTGGAAGCTGAAACAGTGGTATGCTATGAAGTATTGGAAATTAGAGTTAATGTTTATGTTTTACCCCCAGCAAGACAGAACTCTTCGATATAGGCATTGTGTCTTATAAGGGTAAGACATCGAATAGATTTGAATAAAACTAAACTTAATTAGATTTTTGGTCATTGGTGACATTGAAAATTCTGGTGACTCAGCCATTGCTTGATTTAAAAGTGTCCAACTTTTTATGCAGTTGCATTAGCAGCTTCAACAAGCATAGACTCAGCTGCTGAGTTGGCTACAAAGGTAGAATGATCCAGTGCTGACTTCACTGTAGTTTTGGAGTGGCTTGCTCAGTGGATGCCAAGAACAGCAGCTCTACTCTGGAAATAGTTTTGATTTTCAGAATTTCCCCTGTGGTGCTAAAATGAAAGAGCCATTAAAACTAAGATGACAGGAAGCTAAGAGATGCTGATGTCTGCCTTTTGAAAGTGTCCAAGGATGTGAAAATTAAGGCAGTGTGTCTCTCTGGAGTCATGTACCAAATCACTGATTGAGCTGTAAGTCCTGTAAACACACAGGTGGTAATACTCTGTGGCTGAGTCTCAGAACCACCTCGAGTTTTATAGCTGGAGTTCAGCATGTAAATTTTGTGTATAGAGTAGTTTTGATGTTCAGATAAAGAATAGGCAATAAGGAACTCAGCAAATTCTAAATTAACATGTAATAGTCTTACTTACATAACACTTTGGATTATTAATTTACTACACGTCTGTGTGTGTGTGTGTGTGTGTGTGTGTGTGTGTGTGTGTGTGTGTGTGTGTGTGTTCTGTGAAGGCAGGAGATTGACATCCCACATCTTCCTTTACTGCCCTCCACCTTGTTTTTGGAGACAGGATCTCTCACTTAAGATTGCTGATTCAGCTCGATGGCCCCTGACCAGCCAGCCCCAGGGAAGCTGTCTGCATCCCGGGCCCTGAGGTTACAGGTGCACACGGCCACACCTGCTCTGTATGTGAGGGCTAGGAATCAACTCAGGTCCTCATGGTTATGTGGCAAGCACTTTCCAGGCTAACCATTTCCCTACTCGCCCTTACCTTTTTAAATACAGAGAAATAATAGTAAATGTTTATAGTCTTCTTGTTAGTTTACTAATAATTACCTTTGTGTGAGGTTTCTGTTGCTGCGATAAAACACCATCACCAAAAGCAACTTGGAGAGAAAGGGGTTATTTCAGCTTACACCTCTCAGGTCATAGCCCATGTCTGGGGAAAGTCAGGACAGGGACTCAAGGTAGGAACTAGAACATAAACTGTGCTGCTTTCTGGCTTGCTCCTCATGGCTCACTCAGCCTGCTTTCTTATGCAGCTCAGAACTAGCTGCCTAGGGTTGAAACTGTCCACAGTGAGCTGGCCTTTCTTTATATCAATCATCATTCAAGAAAATGCCCAAAGGCCAGTCTTAGTGAAGCATTTCTCAATTGAGACATCCTCTTCCTCAATACCCCTAGCTTCTGTCAAGTTAGCAAATTAACCAGAACAACCTTTGAAAGTTTTTACAATTCCTTTTATTTATTCTGTGTGTGGGAGCACAGGAATGCACATGGCGGAGGTGAGAGGACAGTGTGCAGGAGTCAGCTCTCTGCTTCTACCAGAAGTGTCGGTCCCAGGGATCACATTGAGGTTGGAGAGGCTGCAGGGATGGCTCGGTGGTCACGAGCACCAGCTGTTCTTCCAGAGGACCCAGGTTCACTTCCCAGCACCCCCGTGGCAGCTCACACGATAACCTCATACAGAAAGACATGTAGGCAAAATAACACACATAAGTGGATAGATAGATGGATGAATGGATGGATAAATAAAAACAACCAGCCAGTCAACCCAAGTTGAGGCTGTCCATCTTGGTAGTAAGCTCGTTTGCCTGATGAGCCATTTGCCTCTAGGTACACTTTCATATTAGATGATGTAGATTTTGAGAGTAATGTGTGTGTGTGTGTGTGTGTGTGTGTGTGTTTTAAAGATTTATTTATTATGTATACAGCATGTATGACTGCAGGCCAGAAGAGGGCACCAGATCTCATTACAGATGGTTGTGAGCCGCCATGTGGTTGCTGGGAATTGAACTCAGGACCTCTGGAAGAGCAATCAGTGCTCTTAACCTCTGAGTCATCTCTCCAGCCCCGAGAGTAATGTTTTTAATGTATACAAACTATCAAATATGGTTTCCTGGTTGAATTCTATCTTGGAGATGATGTATGTGCTAACATGCCATAATATTCTCCTTTTCCCTGTTTTAGAAACTTTAAAGGAAATTGATGATGTCTATGAAAAATATAAGAAAGAAGATGATTCAAACCAGAAGAAACGCCTACAGCAACATCTGCAGAGAGCGTTAATCAATAGCCAGGAATTGGGAGATGAAAAAATTCAGATTGTCACACAAATGCTGGAATTGGTGGAAAATCGGGCGAGACAAATGGAGCTGCATTCACAGTGTCTCCAAGATCCTGCTGAAAGTGAACGGGCCTCAGACAAGGGGAAGATGGATTCTAGTCAACCTGAAAGATCTTCTAGAAGACCTAGAAGACAGCGAACCAGTGAGAGCCGTGATTTATGTCACATGACAAATGGGATTGAAGACTGTGATGATCAGCCCCCGAAAGAAAAGAAATCCAAATCTGCTAAGAAAAAGAAACGCTCCAAGGCCAAGCAGGAAAGGGAAGCCTCGCCTGTTGAGTTCGCAATAGATCCCAATGAACCTACCTACTGCTTATGTAACCAAGTGTCTTACGGGGAGATGATAGGCTGTGACAATGAACAGTGTCCCATTGAATGGTTTCACTTTTCATGTGTTTCACTCACCTATAAACCAAAGGGGAAATGGTATTGCCCCAAGTGCAGGGGGGACAATGAGAAAACAATGGACAAAAGTACTGAAAAGACGAGAAAGGAGAGAAGAGCGAGGTAGTGAAGGCCATCTGTGTTTTAAAAGGGTTGTTTGTCTTTTATAGAATTGGTTTAATTTCAGAAAATGTTTTAGGAGAAATGCATAAGACTATGCAATAATTTTTAATCATTAGTATTAATGGTGTATTAAAAGTTCTTGTACTTTGTCTGTGACCTTAATTTTCTGCACTGAATTACCAAATATTTTAAGCCAGGTAGTCTTGAGCGCACCTGACGGAAGGAACAGGAAACAGGGAGGAAGTGGTATGAACGAGCTTCAAGCAGCTTCCCAAACCACACCTATTTCATTTTCACCTCAAACTCCCATGCTGGTTTGGGGGTAAACACAAAAGTTTTGCTAACATCTTAGTTCTGTGTGCTTAAAATTTTTTATGTATTGTTGGATTTCTCTGTGTCAAATTACCTTGGTAATTTCAAATACGAACACTATCCTGTTTAGAGATTCTTACTGGCCCCATGTAGTATTCATACACTTGTTAAATCTCTAGTCTTCCAGAAGTTCTGGGAACTAGAGAGAAGAGTTATCTGTGGTTCCGTGTGGAGTCATGCACTCTTCCTGGAGTATCTGCTGCTGTATTTCCTTGGTAGCTTTTGATACCTGTCAGTTGTAGCATCTATAAATGTCGCTGCTTTTTCAAAACAGGTGCACCTTGTCTACCGCTTAATAAGGGACTTGTTTTGTTTTGTTGGGACAGGTAAGGCTAGTTAAAATACCAAAAAATGCTGCCATTGGCTCATACTGGCAAGATTTGGAGTATTATTTAGCATCATGGTTCAATTTAAAGATTGTGTCTTGATATTTTCCACGTGACCTGTTGCTGGGAAGTGTCACCACAGACCTGTCAGTGGGAAAGGGGCACATAGGAGTCTTTAAATATTGCCTTTTCTGTCAAACAGTTATTTTAAATAGTTTTGCTGGGGGCTAGAGTTTATTTCTATCCCAATGAGTAATTATACATTATTTTAAATAATAGTATATTGACCTTAACCTCTGGTATTGGTGCTGTTTGATGTTTTCATGTTTATTGAACTAATTTCATTATAACAATATAATTAATAATGTATTTGTAAACTGAACTTTCCCGGATTTTGATATTTTAAGGGTAAGGATCTTGATGGATGTATGTCCATGCATTGGAGAAGTTTTTGATTGTGGGGGACAGCAGATGGACTAGTTCTTTAAACTTATGTGTAGCATACTTCTTATTCATCATTTCTTTCTAATCTGATGATCTTGATTCTTTTTGATTTAACATGTGAAAAATCCTGTCTGCTTGTTTGGAAAAAAAAAATTGCTTTTTTCTCTTCCAGCTCTCTGTGTGACTTGTAGGCCTGCCATTTCACCTTATCTGAACATCAGATCATTCACCTGGAATGAGTTGGCTTAAATGTCTCCAAGGTCCTTTTGAACTCTTAGTGGTGTGCTGTGGTGAAAGATTTTAATAATGAAATGGCTTGCTTTTCTCTTTAATTACTGTCCTCCATACCCTGAGGTATGAAGACAGTGTAAGGTTAGAGACTGGTAAATGAACATGATTTTATTTCTGTCCCAAGGCTATGTTGCTTACTCACTATTACCAGTTGATTATCTTAAGCAAGAAATAGTGAGTAGAACGATGAATGTCTTTTTAACTTGAATTGTAAAGAAACCCATTTCCTCCTGACACCATTCACATAATCAGTGTGAGCAAAGCTTTGAAGGATGACTCTGGGGAGCACACCACTCTTTAATCCATAGATTTGCCTCAGCTTATGGAAGAAAAAACAAAACCCACAGCATTTTAATAGAGGCATCCGAAGTTCCATAGGACTTTGACAGTAGATGTACCTAGAATGGCTTGTCTTTCAGATCTACTGTTTGAAACATCATGTTTTATGAATTAACTTTTGTTTTCTATACCATGTGGGGAAGAGAAGTTAAAATTTGCATAACATTATGATTGGGATTTCTTTGTTAAATATTTATCTCTTACCCTAGCTCACGTCACTGTTACCAGCTCATACTGTGTGACAGAATTACTGAACCTACCTCACATTGGAATTACCTTAGTAAGTTTGAAAGCATTGGTACCTGGGTCCCAACCACAACAGTTGTGATACAGAATTCATTTGGAATGTGACTTAGGCATTAGGTTTTTTTTAAAGGTCCCCATTCTAACGTATAGAAAACCACTCCCCCATTTTGACATTGTCAGCCCATTGAAAACTCCTGGGAGCTTGTCAGCATTTAGGTTTTTGTAGCACCGAAGCTACCGTCACCCGTAGTTGATTGCTGCCTCTCTGTACCAGGGGCTGCTTTACCCTGGTGGGATAGGCAAAGAAAAAGTTCCTCTTGGGAACCACACATTCTAGTGGAAGGGTCAGTTAGCTGATCTAGAACATCAGATAACTGTTTGAGTGGATAAATTAAAGGGAAGCACTTTAAACATGGAAAAAGGAAGGGGTGTGTACAAATGCAGTGGATTAGGAAGGGCCTCTAAGGAAGTCATCAGACCTCAGAACAGAAATAGAGATTCGAGGAGGCCACACATCTTTGGGGGCAGTAGGATAAACCTCAGGAAAGATCTAGAAAATGAAGACTTTGGAAATCATGGTGGGCAGTTTGGGAAGGCATTGAAAGACTTTGAGCCACAGTCAGATTTGTGTTTAAAGATCAGTCTGGGTAGTTAGTGTGCATAGTCTGTAGGTCCCCTATGGAAGTGGGGTTAGAAAACGCAGATATTTGCCTCCCAAGTGGCAGTTTAGATTTGTGTGTTCAACTGAAAAAGGCTGTCTAATGGTGTATCTCTGTCTTAAACTTTTTTTTTTTTTTTTAGTTTTTCGAGACAGGGTTTCTCTGTGTAGTTTTGCGCCTTTCCTGGAACTCACTTGGTAGCCCAGGCTGGCCTCGAACTCACAGAGATCCGCCTGGCTCTGCCTCCCAAGTGATGGGATTAAAGGCGTGCGCCACTACCGCCCGGCTGTCTTAAACTTTTTAAAAGATAATTTATTTTTATGTGTATGGATGTTTTGCTCTTCTGTGTGTTTATGTAACAAGTGTGTGCGGTACTCAAGCTAGAAGACGCATCCAATCCCCAGAGTGGGGGTTCTAGACTATTGGCTGCCTCATGGGTGCTGGGAACTGAACTCAGGTCCTCTGGAAGAGCAACAGGTGTTTTTAACCACTGAGCCATCTCTCCAGCCCCTAGAGGTTTGTTTTAAAAGACACAGCTAGTGGGTGGGATTTTGGCCTAGGAATTGGAAAGCAAAGTGATGATGAGTGAATTTTAGATCCTTGGTCTTAAGGCTAGGGATGGAGGCTGGGGATGGAGGTCCCCCCCACATTTGGGATAGCAACCAACTGGTTCTGGAAGAGAGAGAACTTGGTACTTGGGTTTGAAATGCCTCAATTTCTAGGGTAACCCAGAGTCCTGTGTATGATAAGTTTTGGGGGACAGGATAAGCATTTGGAGAGTCAGTGGGATTGAGTTAGTGTTTCTCAAATGTCTACAGTCATCTCCATTTGTTACAGTGAGTCCGATTCAGTAGATTGCTTGTAGGGCCTGAGAGTCTGCATTTCCTGCCAGGCTTGCCGATGCTGATGCTATTGTTTAGGGGTCCACAGTTTGAGGAGCAATCAAGTTCCAGAAGAGGAAGGAGTTGGCCATGAGGTATTCAGACGTTTGAAATGGGAAGCAACGGAGGTGCTTTCTCAGAGCCCTCAACCAGGCCGAAAAGTGGTCTGCTACTCATTTCTAAATAAAAGTGTTCTGAGAAGGCCGTCAGCAACTCATTTCGGTGCTGTTCCAGGAAGCTGAGCGTAGAGGACCATCACATGGCTCGGTTTAATACAAGTTTGGGGGGATGAAGGAACCAAACGTGAACAGAAGAGGATTGAAGTAGTGACAGGAACTCAAGCTTGGATGCAAAAGGTCACAGCACTGTCAAATATTTCCTGTGTACTTGTTTGCAAGACGGGTAGAGTAGTGGAGGTAAAGCAGCCAGTGAGTAAAGACAGAAATCCAACTTTAAGATGCTTAGACTCTGGAATGCGTAGGGGTAAAAGCAGGTTAGGTGGCTAGGGTTGGAATGGGGAACATGAGATTGTACTTCACTTTCCTGCTGAAGAGCTGAGGAGGGAGGATGCTAGAGATCAGTAGGAGGTAATTAAGATACGTGTGTGAAATGCCACTTAGGGAAGTGGGAACAAGAATGGTCTAGGAAAGTCAGTCTGAGCTATGGATACGCCAAGGGTTTGAGCCCTATCTTCAGATGAGCCGATTGCAGACTGCCTGGGTGTAAGCATGAAAAAAAGTGAAAATATAAAATAACGTAAACCCTCAAATCTCGAAGCCAGGAAGGTTGCACTTCCCCAGCCCTTTTTGAGTGCCCACCAGTGATGTCCTCTGCAGCATCCGGCCTCATTGCCCTGCTGGATGGAGAGGCCCAGCCCTTCCAGGAGCCTCTGCTGTGAGGAACCGGGTGGGCTCTGCTGCACTCTGAGTCAAGCGCTTTAGCTGTGATGTAGCACCAGCTATGATTCCAATAGTGTGTGGCAGTTTGGACTCACCCTTACTGGGATTGCCTGACCTCGGTACGCTGGTTATGGAAACAGGCGGCTTTACTCCTTCCTGTTTGAGTGGGGGGGGGGGGGGCATGCTCTGAACCAGGATTCCAAAGACGTTGTCTGTGAGCAGGGTCAGGCCGCCATCCTCCGCCTGGAGTTTGTTTAGATGGAAAATGAGCGATGTAGGATGGTTTCCTGAAAAGCTGCTGATATTCTTGTCTCTGGGAGGTCTGAGGGAATAGTGTCCCTGGCCTAGGTTTACTATCTAAGTCTCCTAAATTAACAGTCTAATTCATGTATGTGGTAACTAGACTTTAAGCAGAATTCTCCTTTTCCTTTTTTTCTTTTCTTTCTCACTTTTTGTTTTGTTTTAGGTTTTGTTTTCAAGACAGGGTTTCTCTGTGTAGCCCTGGATATTCTGGAACTCATTCTGCAGACCAGGCTGGCCTTGAACTCACAGATCCTCCTGTCTCTGCCTTCTGAGTGTTGGGTTGTGCGCCACCACTGCCCGACTAAGCAGAATTTTCTAAGCATCAGATACTAGAAAGATCTCAGTAGATTTAGCCATGTCCATATGCTCTGTGAATCGTATTTTAAAATATTACCCAATGCTTTTTGAATTGGTTCACTTTTTGTTTTTGTTTTTGTTTTTGTTTTTCGAGACAGGGTTTCTCTGTGTAGCTTTGCGCCTTTCCTGGATCTCGCTCTGTAGACCAGGCTGGCCTCGAACTCACAAAGATCCGCCTGCCTCTGCCTCCCGAGTGCTGGGATTAAAGGCGTGCGCCACCACCGCCTGGCTGAATTGGCTCACTTTTTATGTAAATTTATTTTGTAAATACAAAAGTATCGTGTGTGTGTGTGTGTGTGTGTGTGTGTGTGTGTGTGTGTGTGTGTGTGTAAGAGAGAGAGACAGAGAGACACAGAGAGATTAATACAACAAACCAAAGCAGTGGCATTAAGTTCTAGCTATGTGAGATTATTTTCAAGAACGGAGTCCAGAGTCCTCCTTATTAGATAATGTGATTAGTTAATACTAGGTAAGGATGAAAGACAAATACAAAGCAATAAAAACGCTCAGAGAATCCACTTGAACCCTGTTTACCATCCTACTCTGGGAAATAACTGTAACAACAGAAGTAACCATTGCCCTTTTCCCCCCACATTCAGATTAGTGTTTTCTTTCTTGTCTGTGGTGATCCACACCTGTAATCTCAGCCCTTGGGAGGTCGAGGCAGGAGGATGGAAGTTCAAGGCCAGCCTGGATCGTATAGTAGCTCGGAGGCCAGTGGGGATACCTGATGCCTTCATTTTAAATAAATAAATAAATAAATTTTTTTCTTAAAGCTACATGCCACAAGGTTTCCGTAAAGCTTGCAAAGTGCTAACCAACATTATCTACATGAGCATTATAGAGACCAATCAGAAGCCATTATTCTGACCCATAGGGATTTCTAGGGTGGTCTGTTTTCTGCTCTGAGAAGTCTCCCAACCCTCACCCTGGTGCCTCATTTAGAAGTTGAGAGAGATTTATTTATTTATTTTTATTTATTTATTTTTTTTTTTAATTTTTTTTGAGACAGGGTTTCTCTGTGTAGTCCTGGCTGGAGAGAGATTTCTTTGACCAGCCTTACACCATTGCTCTTGGGCCCGGCAGTCCAGAGTTGGGGGAAAAAAAAAAAAGTTGTGTTAGCAGGGCGGTGGTGGTGGTGGTGGTGGTGGTGGTGGTGCACGCCTTTAATCCCAGCACTCGGGAGGCAGAGCCAGGCGGATCTCTGTGAGTTCGAGGCCAGCCTGGGCTACAAAGTGAGTTCCAGGAAAGGCGCAAAGCTACACAGAGAAACCCTGTCTAGAAAAACCAAAAAAAAAAAAAAAAAAAAAGGTGAAAGTCATCTCCATAACTTCCTTAGTTACCCACTTCTAGTATAGGGATTTTTCATCCAAAAGTCAAATTTCCAACTCTCTACAAATTGGACAACATGTCCATAGTCATCATTAACACTGAAGGAGTGAGATTTTGGTAGGATAGCATACTTTGAGCAGCTGTGTGCCTACACACACTAAAGTATTCTTTACGAATTTTGAGTATTGGAAACAATTGACCTGCCATCTTAAGTAGGTCCTTTGTCATCGTGGCATTTCATGGTATGGAAATAATGTTTTGACCCTGGTCACTCAGCACGTGATGACACACTGCCTCCAGACCTTAGTCCCAGTCAGGAGGACCATTTGCTTCTGGACTTTGCCTCAGGCTGGTTTGAAAAATATTTTTCTTTTTTTTTTCCTCCAAAACTGCTTAGCAGCTTGTATCCCCCCCCCCCCCTTTTTGTGTGTGTGTGTGTCTTGGAAAAGCATTTGTTTAGATTATAGCTAGGTTAAGAATAAACAGGCCAGGCACTGGTGGCATACGCCTTTAGTTCCAGCACTCGAGAGGCAGAGCCAGGTAGATCTCTGTGAGTTCGAGGCCAGCCTGGTCTACAGAGCGAGATCCAGGACAGGCACAAAGCTACACAGAGAAACTCTGTCTCGAAACCCCCCCCCCAAAAAAAAAAGAATAAACAGAATTTGAGGTACTTGAGTGCCTAAGACTTAGGTTTTGAATATGTGGGTTTTAAAGTGGAGTTTTTGTTTATTTTTTTACTTTCTTTTTATGAGACAGGGTCTCATTGTGTTCTTGGCTAGCCTGGGACTCACTGTGTAGACCAGGCTGGCCTTGAACTCATAGTGAACCACCTTCCTGTGCCTTCAGAGTGCTATACCATCACGCCCTGCCAGATGTGTGGTTTTAAACAATACATTCTCAGCTGTGTTCAGAGAGCAGTGCATTACTATATTCTTATTTTGAAGATCCGAATCTGATTACTTTGTTTTACCATAGGCCTTAACTTATTAATCTAGTGTGCTAACAGTTCACTTGAAACACAAGTATAATTCAACTGGCTAGTTTTCTCTTCAGGTGTTAGCCTAGAAATGTGGGATCCTGCTCTCAGTGGCAAGTAATTTTGGTTCCAAAAGAATTTACCCTGTCAAGAATGTAAAAATGGAAGGATGTAATATTTCCAAGCCTAAAAGATGGATTTTTGTTGTTTTGTTTTTTGTTGTTGTTTGTGGTGGTGGTGGTGGTGGTGGTGGTGGTGGTTATGGTGTGTGTGTGATGACTAATGCCCCAAATAGCAAAAACTTTGTTCTATGATCTTAAGAGTACATTTCACTTTTTTTGTTAGAAAAAATTGAACTTGAAAAGGGTAGATTCTCATAGATTAAAGAAAAGACAGAAGTATGTGGGTATTTTTTATGTGGTCATTGTATGAACATTTATCATCTTTCATTGGGTTTCTCTTTTTAGTCGTAGATTAAATGCTTAATCATCTGGAATTGATGAGTTAAGTTTGTGTTATTCTCATGTGATCTTAAGCTCCTAAAACAAGACTTGTCATCCTTTTACATTAGCAATGAACTTAGAACCTTCAGAAACTCCCCTGAGGGGAGTGCTTTGTGTGCGAGGAGTCTGCAGTCCCTGACTGCTGCCCTCAACAGTGGCTACGGGTGGGTCTTGATGTGTGCACAGAGTGCAGATAGCAGGGTCTCAGCAGTGACTACGGGTGGGTCTTGATGTGTGCACAGAGTACAGGTAGCAGGCTCTCAGCAGTGACTACGGGTGGGTCTTGATGTGTGCACAGAGTGCAGGTAGCAGGGTCTCAGCAGTGAGTACGGGTGGGTCTTGATGTGTTCACAGAGTGCAGGTAGCAGGGTCTCAGCAGTGACTCCGGGTGGGTCTTGATGTGTGCACAGAGTACAGGTAGCAGGGTCTCAACAGTGACTACGGGTGGGTCTTGATGTGTGCACAGAGTGCAGGTAGCAGGGTCTCAGCAGTGACTACGGGTGGGTCTTGATGTGTGCACAGAGTGCAGGTAGCAGGCTCACTGCTTGCATCAGATGTTCCCATCTCTCTTTTGCTGCTTCTCCCCTGAGCACTCTCCTGCCAAAGGTCAAGGGAGGTAGAAGCCATCCTCTGAAACAGTCACCTACACGATCCCCACCTGAAAATTGAGTATCATGTGTTGTCTGACATTTTTTCAGATAGACCTTCCTCACCTGGACTTTGGACCTTGATGAGAAAATTCAAAGATATACTTTAGGTAGAATGTGAAAAAGTAATTTGTAGCTGGGCGGTGGTGGCGCATGCCTTTAATCCCAGCACTCGGGAGTAGAGGCAGGCGGATCTCTGAGTTCAAGACCAGCCTGGTCTACAGAGCGAGATCCAGGACAGGCACCAAAACTACACAGAGAAACCCTGTCTCGGGAAATAAAAAAGAAAAGAAAAAAGAAAAAGTGATTTGTAAAAGTATGCCACATAGAATCCCCATGAGAACTGGTATGTCATCTGGCATGGAATGAAATTATGCTTTAACCAGTTTCCCAAAGTATTCCCTAGGCTCGGAAGGGTTAATCTGCCTAGGAGAGGGGATTGCTTACATATTTCCCTCTCCTTGGGGATCTGGAGGTTCACATGTGCTATAGAAGTGTCTACAGGTTTGAGAATACTGTGGAAAACTAGACCATGAAGAAATGGTTTCTAGGATGCTAATGAGTGATTAGAGTATGGGCAGCCACACAGCAGCCCCTTTCCTATATCCCCAGACTGGGGTCTTGATGTCATTTGGACCATTGTTTAAAGGCTTTGGTCTTCCTGATTATTAAACAATGATAATTAGATGCTGTCATTGATGGGAGTGTTTGTGTTCGAATCTTCCCTGAGCAGACCAGGTACAGCTGATGGCAATAACGCTCAGCAAGGTGTGCGTGTGCCCCCATCTCACTCTAAAAGCAATTTATTTGATTCAGCTTCTTAATTAGTAAAAGCAGCCTAGATTTCGTAGCCGTAAACTGATGACTGTAGCCTTCTGTTCTGATCAGAGAAACTTCAGAGGAGATCACTGTTCGTCTTGGGCTCATTTCTGGGAAATTAAGCATGACGAGGCAAGCGATAATAGAATCTTAATTTAGCCCACACTTGATTATTACCAAATGGGCCAAGTGGATGCCGGGAGATGTGACCCCTAGGCAGCAAGCTTGTGTTCCCGGTGATCACTGAAGTTTATTGGGATCAAATGTCATGACGTTCTTTGTTTTAGAGTCTATAGAGTTCAACTACACTCTTCTTTGGAGAACTCATGGTTATTTCCAAGTAATGAATATTCAACTGTTTGCAAAATGCACTTACAGGAAAATCCAGATTGCTAAGCCAATGTCACAGTCAGAAATGTCTATGAAAGAGTAGGGCAATACCATGTGTAGCTAGACCTCAACCTAAGGTGTATATCTGAGTCACAGAACCTGTAGAGGAAGGAATAGGGAGCTGGTTGTTGCCTGAGAGTTAATTTACGAAGTGACTGGGGCCGTTCCAAATTTGCCATTTCTAGTACAGGTTAGTGAGGGCATTAATGTTTTAGGTGTTTTTTTTTTTTTTTTTTTTTTTTTTTCACCTCTTTAGTTAGTATTTCAGGAAAGTAATCAAATTGTTCCTGGAACTAAAGGTTTTTTTTTGTTGTTGTTGTTTTTTGGTTTTTTTTTATATATATATATATATACTGGGTTCTGGGCTTTTTGTTTGTTATGTTTTGTTTTGTTTTTCAAGACAGGGTTTCTCTGTGTAGCCCTGACTGTCCTTGAATTTGCTCTTTAGACCAGGCTGGACTTGAACTCAGAGATCCACCTGCCTCTGCCTCTGGAGTGCTGGGGTTAAAGGTGTGCACCACACCCACCAGGCTTTATATACTGGTTTTTTAAGATTGGGTGGTGGTGGTATTTCACCTGAATGTAAGTGTGTATATTATGTATATGCCTGGTGCCTGGGAGGCCAGAAGAAGGTGTCAGATCCTCTGGAACTGGGGTTACAGACAGTTGTTAGCCACCATGTTGGTGCTGGGAACTGAACCTGAGTTCTCTGGAAGAGCAGCCTGTGCTTAGCTTAGCTGTCTCTCCAGCCCTGGAACTAAAAGTTTAACTTGGGGCGATAGTAGATACACTGTGGTCTGTATGAGAAGTAGCAAGCCTCCTGGCCATCTCACAGACAGGCTGTTAACACTGCTTTTGAAAATAGTTTATGTTTATTCAGAAGAGAACAAAGTGTCGTCAGAATGAAGACGCTGTGCGGAGGGAGAGTTTCCCTTTTCAGAATCATCTTTTTTAAGAAAGGAAGAAAGGGAGAAGGCGAAGCTTCCGCCCTACACCATCTCCCTTGTGCATCATCTCAACACTTGCAGACTGCTAGGAGTCGGGAAAAGCAGCTTTGTCCTGCCATTGCTTCGTTAGAGCCTTGAATGCCAGGCTAGATTGTAGAGCATCCCTCTCACGCCCTAGGCATTTTTCTTGAGGGATGGAGTTATCAGGGCTCCGGGGATAGAACCCAGGGCTTCATGCATGCCAAGCATGTACTCTACCTCTGAACTGCACCCCCAGCTCCTGCTTCAAGCTTTAAAACTCTTAGGTTTTTTTTTTTTTTTTTTTTTTTTTTTTTTTTTTTTTTGGTTTTTCGAGACAGGGTTTCTCTGTGTAGCTTTGCGCCTTTCCTGGAACTCACTTGGTAGCCCAGGCTGGCCTCGAACTCACAGAGATCCGCCTGGCTCTGCCTCCCGAGTGCTGGGATTAAAGGCGTGCGCCACCACCGCCCGGCTAAAACTCTTAGGAAACAGTTGAAATAGAGTGAAAAATATTTTCTCAAGGAACTTCAGAATTCACCCATGAATTATTTTTGTAGTGGTTTCACAAAATGAGTTAAAAATAATTACCAATATTTATGATGTTTTTAAAGTGTTAACTAATGATATTAATATTAACTCAGCATTTAGTTTGGTTACAGAGTACTACAACAGGACTCAACAATAGAAATTCATAGGAAACTTCTGTGGGAGAAGTTGGGGAGAGTATCAGGAAAAAACAATGTTAAAATTATATTTATAGGTACATTAAAGATCTATGGTATAGTATTTCTGTTTCATTGACAGATGCAATTTTAAATGGTTTGCTTTATTTTAAAGTGGCACTACAAAATGTATCAGAAATTACATTATTACAATCATATAAGCTTTAATGGAACATTCTAGAAGTCAATTTATATGTGTGAGAAGATATCAGTTTTTTTTTAATCTTCGAGGCTGTGAGAGCAGAATTTTTAGAAACAGTTGACATAAGCAGTCCATTCACTGCTCCTGTTCTTGACCTCCTCACCTTAACCTGCCATTTCCACCTTGACCACCTTCTTTCATCCAGACACAACAGCTGCCAGTTTCCAAGTCTGTGACCACGATTGTACTCTTCTTGCTCCCCTTCAGACCTCCGGTTCTTCCAGAAGATGATTAACTCAATTGTTTCACTCAAAACAAGAGCAAAGTTCATCAGAGCTCTCTACTGCTGCTTCGTGTGTGTGTGTGTGTGTGTGTGTGTGTGTGTGTGTGTGTGTGTGTGTATACTTGTGGAAGCCTTGAAGTTGATGTTGTGTCTTCTATTTCTCTCCATTTTGTTCATTGAGGCAGGGTCTCTCACTGAACCTGGAGCTTGCCAATCCTGGCTGATCTAGCTAGCCAGCTTGCCGCAGGGGCCCTTGTGTCTACCTCCAGAGTTCTGGGATTGTAGAGAGGGCCTGCACACCTACCTGGTTTTTATGTGGGGCTGGGAGTCCATGTTCTGCTCCCCATGCTTGTACAGCAAGCGATCTCCCCGCTCTGCCGCCTCCCCAGGCCCTCCGGCTGCTGCGTCCTCTGGTGCTCCCTACCTCTCATCCCCCGGACTGGTGGCTGTTCTCAGATCCAGACTCTCGGTTTGTGCATAGGAACTTCATTCCTAAAATGGTTCCCTCAATTATCTAGGTTTCTCCTCCTCCTGGGTTTTTCCTTTGTACTGTTATGTTTCTAATCTTAAAAACTAGAGCCGGGCGGTGGTGGCGCATGCCTTTAATCCCAGCACTTGGGAGGCAGAAGCAGGCGGGATCTCTGTGAGTTCGAGGCCAGCCTGGTCTACAAAGCGAGTTCCAGGAAAGGTGCAAAGCTACACAGAGAAACCCTGTCTCGAAAAACCAAAAAAAAACAAACAAAAGAACAGGGCTGGAGAGATGGCTCAGTGCTTAAGAGCACTGAATGCTCTTCCAGACGACCAGGGTTCAATCCCCAGGACCCACATGGCAGCTCATAACTGTAACTCCAGTTTCCTGGAAAAACACCAATGCACATAAAGAAATAAAATTAATTAAAAAACTAGAAAGAACAATCAAGATAATAGTCCCACATCCCATGCTAACTGCGCTGTGTGTGTGTGTGTGTGTGTGTGTGTGTGTGTGTGTGTGTGTTTTGCCATAACTTTATGGTTGTTTTTTGTTCTTAATCTGAGGAGCTGAAGAGATGGCTTACAAAGTTAAGAATAGCACTTGCTGCTCTTCCAGAAGCCCTGGGTTCCATTCCCAGCACCCACTGGCTGCTCACAGCTGTTGGTAATTCCAGTTCCATGGCATCTAATGCTTGCACTCATACAGACCTACGCAAATACACATAAACAAAAATAATTCTTTTTAAATTCTGTTTTTCTGTCTTCACTGTCCTTGCTGGAGTGGCTCTGTCTGGTATACTAAATGACACTGCTTTCACAGTATCAGATTTGACTTCTCCGTCATGATCTTTTCCTGCTAACACCTGACACAGCTCCCCCATCTAAACATGCACTCTCAGCCTCCAGAGTTTAAAATACTCTCGTTCTTCCCGTTGCCTGTGGTTCCATCTCATTCTGTCCTAAGTACTGCGGTGTTCTAGGCTAGGCCTTCAGGACTGTCTACGATCCTTGGAAAGCTCATGCTCTCTGGTGCCTCTACTCAGAATCTGATGACTCCCAGAGGCCTGCCAGCATCCCAGCTACCACATCCAGGCTCGCACATTCAACTGCCCCCAGCACTTCTTCCTCATGGCAACTGGACATCTCACACTTGCCACAGGATTTTCATACCCCCGTTAGACGGCTGTACTTCTCTGCCTTCTTGTCTGTGGAGAATGACAGTTCCACCTTGAGTTTCTCAGGCTAAGATCTGTGAAGTCAGCTTTTCCTCATAGACCCTGCGACTATTTCGTCCACATGTTCTGTCAGCCCATCAAAATATATCCATCAGCCCGCCTTCCTGCTCCTCCCCTCATCTAGGCCACCCCAGTCACCTCTGTCAGGACTGCCACAGTAGCCCCCCAGTCTGTCTTCTTGCGCCCACTTAGTCCTGTCTCATTATTGCCTCCAAATTGGCTAAACCGATCGGGCTGAATCAGTCTTTCCTCTTCATAAATTCCTGCAGTGGCTTCTTATGTAAACTCCAAAGGTCTCGTAGTGGTCTAAACAGCCCCCTCTTCGTCAGGCTTCAAGCCCCGACTTCTAGCCTTCTCCTTTTGCCCACTCTGGTCCAGCCACGTTGACCACCCGTGCACCTCCAGGACTCTCAGCCACAGACCTGTACACATCTTCCCTCTTCTTCAACACCTCTGTCTCCCATTTCCAGTTTGCTTGCTCCTTCTCTCCTTCTCCAGAGGCCACTCCCCGAACACTCATGTTCAAAATGCCCCGTGTTCCTCCACCCCACGAAACCTTAGCCAGCCTCGTCTATGACGGGAGAAAGATCCTAACTCTGTACTCTCACCAGAGGATGGCTATCTAGACTTTACCTCCTCACAGAATTTAATATTTTTCATCCAGCCAAAATGATGAGCCTAAAGTTTAAGTTTGTGAGAGTGTATAAAGACATAAATAGAAAAAACCCGAATGAAAGGAGATTTTCCAAGGACATATTATTTACTTTACATTCTTTTCTCCTCTTCCTTTCTTTCTTTCTTTCTTTCTTTCTTTCTTTTTTTTTTTTTTTTGTAAGTTTCTTATTTGAATGTTTCCTCCCACTAAAATGTAAGCTCCTTGAGAGCAGGAACTGTGTGTGTCCCATCCGCCACCCAACAGCTGTATTTTCAGTGACACACAGTCAGTTCTTAATAAATATTTTTTGAATAAGTGTTACGATACATTTATTAATCGAGTCCAGTGTCTGTGGTTCCTTAGAACAAAGAAGCTAATGGGCACACGTCTTGTGTATAACATTCAGTAGAACTGAATGATTCCAACAGTCACTCATCAGGGCATCATGGGAGCAATTAGCTATGGTGCGTGACTTAATTTTGTTTCCTGTTGCTGTGATAAAATACCCTGACGAAAGCAACTTAAAGAAGAAAGAGGGCTGGGCGGTGGTGGCGCACGCCTTTAATCCCAGCACTCAGGAAGCAGAGCCAGGCGGATCTCTGTGAGTTCGAGGCCAGCCTGGTCTACAGAGCGAGATCCAGGACAGGCACCAAAACTACATACAGAGTCTGTCTCCAAAAAAAAAAAAAAAAGAAGAAGAAGAAGAACAAGAAGAAGAAAATGTTGACTTGGCTCCCAGTTCCAGGTCAAAGCTCATCCTTGTGGGGAAGTCAAGGCAGCAGAAACTTGAAGTAGAAGTTACATGACAGCCACAGTCCGAGCAGAGAACAAGGAATTAATGCATGCTTGCTTGCCAGGATCCGGCTAGTTTTCTCCTCTCATGCGATTCAGGATCCCCTGTCCAGGGACTGGTGCTGTCTACATTCGGGGATGCTCTCCCAATCTCAGCCAATCAAGATCCCGCACCGGCATAACCACAGGTCAAACTAATCCAGATAGTTCATCAGTGAGACTCTGGGGTGATATATTTGTTGTATTTTAAAAACAGTGAGGTGAGTTTAAAAACAGAGAGGGAGTCACACCGTACAACAGGGCCCATGTAGGAGGTTTATTGAGGGGAGGGCAGAGAAGGGGTAGAGACCAGTTCCTAGGCCGAGAAAGAGAAAGAAAGGAGATGAGGTGGGGAAGGCCCGCCTTTTATGAGGAAACGTAGCAAATGCACACAGGGGGTGCTCTTAGTGGCTGCAGCTGAGGTTATATCCTGTCAGGACCCTAAGGGCAGGCCAGTACAGATGCCTCAATGCTAACACTATTGTTTGCAATCTAGGAAATAAAGCTTGTCTGAAGATCAGAGGACAGAGCCAGCCACAGAGTTAGCCATAGAGGTCAGGCAGTGGCGGCACACACCTTTAATCCCAGCACTAGGAAGGTTGAGACAGGAAGTGATATGGCTGGACAGGGAAAGGAATGTAAGGCGGGAGGAGACAGCAACTCTCTCACTCAGGCTGAGGAGTTGGTGAGGTAAGAGGTGGTGGCTGTGGCTGCTCTGCTTCTCTGATCTTTCAGCTTTCACCCTGATATCTGGCTCTGGGTTTTTATTATAAGACCATTTAGGATTCGTACAACAGGACTCCCTTCCCAGATGACTTTAGACTGTCTCAGGTTGGCAAAAGCAACCCCGTGTGCTCTTTTTTTCCATGAGATTCTTTCATGCTTTTCTCCCCCGGTGTGATGGCTTTCATATGGCCTTTTTGTGCACACATTTGTGGCTCCTCTTCCTTGTCTCCATCCTCCCCTCTTTCCCCTTCCTCCCTCGCCAGCCCCACTTCCGCTTCCGGGTCACGTGCCCTCTAGTACACTCTTCCATCCACCCTCTCTTAAGATTTCTTTCCCTCTTCTCATGGTCCCACTTCTGATTCATGGCCTATGCCCTCCTACACACATATACATATCTATTAATTAGAATCTGGGATCTGCATATGAGAGAAAACATCTGTCTGAAATGTTGGTTTTATGCAGCAGCGCAATATTATTCATTAAGCGGCGCTGTTACCGTGCAAGAAAAGCCATTGGCGCAACACAACCCACTATGAGAGTTTATTAGGATGAGGGGGGACAGGAGAGGGTGTGCTCAGGCCTGTTTGAAAGACATTTGCAGAGAGAGAGGAAGGAGAAGGGGGAAGAAAAGGAAGTGGGGAGGAGTGTGTGACCCGCTTTTTATGGATTCCCCCCGCACATGTGCATATGGGTTTACGGAGCTACTCCACGCATGCGCATAGATTGTGTGCTCATGCTGTGCACGGATTATGTAGGGCAGGATGCATAAGGCTCTGGGATGACTAATGCTTTGCCAGCACATGTGCAGTCATG